>NC_081320.1:90374414-91591914 GCF_026419965.1 Kogia breviceps
AAGGTAAGAGGTGTGACTGGAGCTGAAGAGAAGACTGTGTCCCTGTTCTCCTCAAGTGCTTCCTCTTTCTAGCTCCTTCCTTTAATGTGCTTTTACAACGATCCTATTTCTTAGCCTCTAGCTAAACTAATCAAGTCTTACTCTGGGAAGTATCGTCGGGCATCTCTCGGACAGAGGGGCCAAGGGGGGTGATGGCGCCTGAGTGACAAGGCTCTGTAATCCGGAAAGAAGATGAGGGGCTTCCCAAATCCGTTCTCCTCTTCTTGATCCAGATTCCAGGGAGCCTTGTTAACACTGGCACAACGTTAGCAGTTTGGGCACCCACAAACGGCCATACTTCAATCGGCCTGTTGCCATTCTGTTCCACGAAGCAGCCTGGCTCCACAGAAAAGCTGGGGTGCTGAAGTCGGAAGTCCTGAGTTTGGGTCTCAGCTCTGATATACACCCCAGTGGGACCTTGGTCAATCACTTTCTGCCTCTGAGACTCATTTTTCCTGTAAAATGAACAATGAATTAAACCATCCCTAATGATCTCTCTCGCTACCAGCTCCCTCAGGCTCCACCAAGCAAAAATAATGTTCATTGACTGACCATCTTGGCTCTTACATTAGTCAGTTAATCTCAGTGTGCTCAACTGAAATGGCCATAACAATATCTGTCTCATAAGACTGGGCTGAGAACCCAATTAGGTAATTAACTAAGGTGACTGCCTAGAACATAGCAAGTATTCAATAAAATGGCAGGTTTCACACTTATATGTTGATGATAAAGAGAATTAAAATCTTGTTTCAGAAAGTTGTGGCAGAGGCTCCTCTAACCATTTGGAAAGAAGAGATACTTTAAATTGACCAGGAACTTTGAAAATGAAGACCGAAGACCTGGATTACAAAAGAGGGACACAAAAGCAGCACCAGCCCTATTATGGATAGACATGCATGAGGCAAGTGGTTCCGTGTGGCTCAGATTCAAGCAGCATGTCAAGCACCCCTGAACCGTGATTCATAGAGACACATAGGTAGAGGAAGAGAAGGGGTTAAGAATAATGCCCTGCAGGGTCAAGTTTTTAGGCTTCCCAAAGGGAAAATTTTTGTATTGTCTATCAGTTGTATCTCTTTTTTCCTTCAGTGTGTGTGTAAATATATACACACATGACATATACTATTATATATATTATACTAACATATAAATATACTGATATATATTATATATATATATTATGTCAAATATTTATTAGTACATAAATATATAATTTCCCCTTTCTCTATCTTCAAAAAATCCAATATTTCTATCTGTCTCCAATGTTTCCAAGTCCGGTCTCTGATCTGGCTGATTTCTTTGTCTACAATCAATGGGTATGTGTGAAATAAACTAGCACAACTATGTAAAAATAATTTTACAAGACAGCAACACTTTTCCCTCACAGCTTTCTCTACTGCCCCATCTCCTGCCAAAATTAAAAACAACACAAGCACATACAAAACCTCATGCCTCACTTCAGTGAAAATAAAACTAGGCTTCACAATAATTATACAGAGTAAAGTGTCTTGGGTTTTTGATTTATTCATTGTGCTAGAAATGTTCTTTCAGTAGTCAAACAAATACAATCTTTGCACCCCGCTCTTTATTGATCCCACCAAAAAACAGGACTAATTAAGTGTGGATTGTGAAACAGAAGCCATCTTGTTTCATTTGTGAGCCTAACATAAGAAATAAAGGCCACATGAGATGTTCACATGTCTCAAACTAGGATTCTTTGATTCTTGTACATTGGATTTTATATACTCGTACTAGAAATAAAGTATCTTATAAATAGATATCAAGAAGTTCCAGTCTCCCTGAATGTTTGGTGAGCTGCTCTCTGATATCTGCTTTCTTAATACATGAGGAGAAGAAAAGTAAATATTTCTTTAGCATATACTATGACATTTTCTTAAATCTTGGCTGCAAGTTTTATTCTTTTTCACATTAACATGTTTCTAAAATCAGAAAGCATCTTCACAGCCAACCTATTCATTTAAAAGTCCTTTTTTCACTTCATCTCCTTGCAAATTAATAAATTGATTATATATATAATCTATGATACCTAATATAGAAAATGTGCATTACAACAAAAACGATCACATATGTTATTTTATTTAACCCTGTGAAGCAAGTATATGTATCTTCATTTTATAGAGGAGAAACCAAGATATAGCATGCTTTATTAACTTACCCAAAGTATTGATAACTCACACAAGGTGTTGATAAATTACCCAAGGTCATACAACATATGTGGGGGCATACCTGATGAAAACCTACTTTTGTCTGACACCTGTTGCAGATCTCCTGCATTATAATGTGGAGAGAGCTATAGAATAGATTTCTTCCAGAAAGACTGCAGCTGGGAAATCTACCCTCTGGAAATAAGAGGTCCTGTTCTCTACCCCTTTTCTTTGTTTTCCTCAAGTATAAGTCACAGTTCTCCAGAGAAATAGGAGATGATAGATAGATAGGTAGATAGATAGATAAAGAGGAGATAAGTTATAGGAACTGACTCACACAACGATGGAGGCTGAGAAGTCCCATGACACCATCCACAAACTAGAGACCCAGGAAAATCTGTGGTATAATTCTGTCCAGATACAGAGGTCTGGGAACAAAGAGCGCTGATGTCCGAGAGCAGGAGAGTTGGACGTCCCAGTTCAAGCAAAGAGAGCAAATTTGTCCTTCCTCCACCTTTCTGTTCTATCCAGGTCCTCAATAAATTGTTCAATGCCCACCCGCACTGGTAAGGGTTATCTGCTTTACTCAGTCTATTTTTTTTTTTTTTTTTTTTTTTTTTCTTTTTGTGGTATGCGGGCCTCACTGTTGTGGCCTCTCCCGTTGCGGAGCACAGGCTCCGGACGCGCAGGCTCAGCGGCCATGGCTCACGGGCCCAGCCGCTCCGCGGCATGTGGGATCTTCCCAGACCGGGGCACGAACCCGTGTTCCCTGCATCGGCAGGCGGATTCTCAACCACTGCGCCACCAGGGAAGCCCTACTCAGTCTATTGATTCAACTGCTCATTTCTTCCAGAAACACCCTCAAAGACACATCCAGAAAAACTGTTTATCAGACCTCTGGGTATCCCTTAGCTCAGTCAAGTTGATGCATAAAATTAACCACCACATCTCATTACCAAAATTAACCAGAAGATTATAAAATATATTCAAAGGGATTTCAACTCATTCTCTAAGTTTATATATTATTTCCAAGTCAATTTTTTTAAACTGTTGGTCATTTTATTGTTTGTTTTTTAACTGATCAGTGAGACAACTGGGAACCCAATGACTACAAACGTCCTGGAGAATAAACACTGTGCTGCTGCTGTAGAATGCTGTGGCAGGCCTCTGACAGCTTCCTTTGACTATATTTTAGACTTTGCTGGTAGGAAATTAATTGATAACATTGCACCATAATCCAGGCGCTAAGAAGACAGAACAACATCTGTTCAATCTTATGGTTCATTTCTATTTGGGTACAAACTGTTTCCCACTAGCAGCTGCTCCTATCAGTCAACTCTTTTTCCGGAAATCAACTAAGTCCATAAACATCCCAAAAGGCTCATTTCATTCCTGCTGATGTTACTACAAAGCACAGTGTGCACTAATTGGCTTCATTAATTGAGTAAACATGGGAATGGAATGTCAATAATTCACACACAGGGTTTGTGGAATAAAATGATTGTTTAATGCTAGAGATCTCAGTTTTC
Source organism: Kogia breviceps (assembly GCF_026419965.1). Lineage (NCBI taxonomy): Eukaryota > Metazoa > Chordata > Mammalia > Artiodactyla > Physeteridae > Kogia > Kogia breviceps. The sequence goes on from NC_081320.1 coordinate 90,378,145, forward strand.
CCTTCCTCACTGAGAAAGCACGCGAAGCACATTTGCAGTCTGTGAATCCAGTTTTGCAAGATGTCCCAGGAGAACCCAAGCGTGAAAAAAATACCTCTTCCCTGCAAGTGTTAGGCTTCATCTAAAAAAATAAAAATAAAAGTAAGTTGATGGTTTGGGGCCAATTAGCTTGATAAATAATTATCTAATCGATGTAAATATATTCATCCCATGTGTACACCAACAAAATGTCACTTAGTCCTTTGAAAGATCTTATTCAATTTCAATATTTATAGGGTAATCTAAGGAGGAGAAAAATACTCAACTAAGCTCTCCGATTAAATGTCTGTGGGTCCTGGGCACATATTATCAGGGGCATGGGGGTGGAGGTGGGAGAAGGAATTTAGAGTTTTGAGCATTTCAGGACTCCCGGGAACAGATTCATTTCCAATTTTCATTCCCAATGAGAGCCAAGATTCAAGGTTGAAAATCCTCCACCAGGAGAGATTATTGTATTGATTCACAATAAGAAAAAAATTCTTCTGCTGAGCCTATGATGTAGAGATGGAGAACAGAGCACTAAACACCACTTGGGATAGGTTAGCAGAGGAAAGCCTTCGAGAAGACATATAGCAAAAGAGATCGGCTCGAGCTGCAGAGCTAGTGGCCAGGAAGTATGAGTGTAGCCATGCTTCCTGCCATCCCTCAGGCAGAGACACAGGGACCGTTACCTCCCTCTTTCTTTTCTACTGGGGCCAGCTCTATAGCAGGGCAGAATTGAGGTCTGGAGAATGAGCTGAATAAAGAATCTTTCTCTAACCAAAGAATAGGTCTGTCCACTCAGCCAGATCACTGGCCATGGTGTGCTCTTCCTTTTGGACAATTCTGACTGACTAATATGCATAGTCAATACTCACCAGCCAATGAATACTCTAGATGCTGAGCTAGGGCTGTGTGTTTCCTGTTCAGTTTCCTAAAACCGGATGCTCCAGCTTATGGAGATTACTCAACATTGCTGTCATCAGACCCGCTTGTCACATTCGCTGTTTGTGCCTTTAGCACTAACTTAATAAAAGACATCAGAGACCCATGTTTACAAGAGGGATGAGGAATTTTTTTCCCTATTAACAGCCTTTAATCCACAAGAAAAGCAAAATTAATCATGAGCTGGAGATGAATAAAAAGCTCTGTTATCTTCCCTACATAAATATATTTAACTTTGGTACTTAAATATATTAAATATTTAATTAGATTGTATAGAATACTTTAAATTACATATATTAATTTTAATACATTAAATGACTTGCAGTTAGAAAAAGGAAGATAAATCTTTATTCCAAGAGATAGCAAATAAATACTGAATAAACAGTAAATACTAAATAAATACATATAACTTAGAGTCCCATTGTGATCTGATACTGAATAGAGATAATGATCTGGAAAGACAGGTAAGAAGCAAAAAGTTTAAAGTGGGGAAGTAAGATTCTTCTCCATAAAAACACTAAATGGCAGATGATACAGGCGCTGCTGGAGGGCTTGGAGGCCGAGGGGGCCCCGAGATAGGAGGCTGAGGTAGTTTACGTGGAGGCTTTGGCAGCATCCCGGGGCTGGGGTCGAGGACAAGGAGTGACTCCCTGTCATCAACCTGGGCAGCCTGGTCAAGGACATGAAGATCAAGTCCTTGGAGGAGATCTATCTCTTCTCTCTGCCCATCAAGGAATCTGAGGTCATTGACTTTTTGCTGGGGGCATCCCTCAGGACAAGGTTTTGAAGATAATGCCTGTGCAAAAGCAGACCCGTGCTGGCCAGAGGGACCTGGTTCCAGGCGTTTGTCACCATTGAAAATTACAATGGACATCATATGGGTGTCAAGTGCTCCAGGGAGGTAGCCACTGCCATCTGTGGGGCCATCATTCTGGCCAAGCTCTCCATCGTCCCCATGCAGCGAGGCTACTGGGGTAACAAGGTCGGCAAGCCCAATGGTGTCCATTGCAAGATGACTGGCTCTCTGTGGCTCTGGGCTGGTGAGTCTCATCCCTTCACCAGGGGCACTATCATCATCTCAGGCCCTGTGGGGCCGGTATTGACGATTGCTACACCTCTGTCAGGGCCTGCACTGCCACCCTGGGCAACCTTGCCAAGGCCACCTTTGATGCCATTTCCAAGACCTACAGCTATCTCACCCCTGATCTCTGGAAACATGCTGTTCACCAAGTCTCCATATCAGGAATTCACTGACCATCTTGTAAAGACCCACAGCACAGTTTCCTTGCAGAGGACCCAAGCTCCAGCTGTGGCCACCACATAGTTTTATATGAGAAAAATAAAGTGAATGGAAGCTGGTTACAAAATAAATAAATAAAAAATAAATAAAATGGGGAAGGTAAGAAGGAATAAAATACAGAAGTAGGAATCAAAATAGATACAAAATAATTTTTTAAAATGACAGAGGAGAAGAGATCATAAGAGAGAGAATGGAGAAATAAAGAAGCTTAGGGACTTAAGGAGAAAAATACCGAGATAGTTTAGATAAAGACATGCAGAATAAGATTAATGGAGCCAAAGGGAGAAGGAGAAATGTAGAGTGAGCAATAAAGAGACAGAACAATTAGATTGCTAATGCAATGAATTCCTGCTCCTCATCACAGAGCCAGTTGCTGACCTGCACTACAAATCTTTAAGTATTTTGTCACCTCACTGCTCTGGGAAAAAAATGTTATTGGGATTTGAGTCATTATTTATACATGCAACAAATAATAATTAGTCTCATGGATGAGGCATTGGTCCAGGCACTGGGCTGAACATGATAATGCTGATGCCTCATTCAGTTTATTTCCTAGGGTGAACACAATTCAATCTTTGTGGAGTGTGGTAGGGGTTGTGGTGATTATGATTGGCAACCCCACCAAATACAATGAGGAAAGAGAAGTTCCCCAAAGAAAATAATGTGTATCTATGTGTATAAAGTCCCACTGGGTGGGGGTGGGGGCAGTGTTTGCTGATTAAAGCAACAGAGGTCCAATACAGACTGGCCTCATGTCTTATTTTATAGAAATCAATCAATCAATCTGAAATATTTTACCTAGATAATTTAGCTACTAAGTGTCTTAAACAGAATTTTAACTCAGATCTATCTAATCTAGTCAATAACAAACAATCTAAATTCATATCATTAGAGTCCCATATTAGAAGAAATAATGGCTGATAACTTCCCATATTTGGAGAAAGACATAGATAGATAGGTAGATAGGTAGATAGATAGATAGATAGATATAGATAAGATATAGATATAGATACATACACAGATTTAAAAAGCTAATAGAATTTCAAGTAGGGTAAACTTAAAGAAATACACATCATGGCACAGCATAATTCAATTCTAAACACTGAAAACAAAGACAGTATCTTGAAAGCAGCCAGGTAGAAACAAGGTATTATCTTCAGAGAAATACCAATTTGAATTACAGATTTCTCATCTGAAACAATGGAGGACAAAGAGAAGTGACAGAGTATTTTTCAAGTGCTGAAAGAAAAGAACTATTAACTGCAAATTCCATATCTTGCAAAGCTATTCTTCAGTAGTGAAAAGGGAATAAAAATGTTCTCATGTGAAAGAACTCTGAGAATTTTTTACTTAACAAATATACACTTAAAGAATGGCTAAAGGAAATTCTTTAAGCAGAACGGAAATGATAAATGAAGGAATCTTAGAGCATCAAGAAGGGAAAAAATGAAAATAACCAAAATATGACTAAACATAATAGATTATTCTCCTGATGAGTTTTCTGCATCTTATTTGAGGACTGAAACAAAAGTTATAACACCATCTGCATTAGTCAGCTTGGGCTGCCATATAAAATACCATAGACTGAGTGACTTAAACAATAGAAGTTTATTTTCTCACAGTTCTGGAAGCTGGAAAGTCCAATATCAAGTTTCTGGCAGGATTTCTGATGAGGACTCTCTTCCTAGCTTATAGACAGCCACCTTCTTTTTATGTCCTCATATGACCTTTCCTTGGTGCTTGCCTGTGGTGGAGGGGTGGGAGAGGGGAGAGAAAAAGAGATGGAAAGCTCTCTCATGCCTCTTCATCCTATTGGATCAGGGCCCTTACCTTATGACTTCATTTAACATTCATTACTTCCTTATAGGCTCTATCTCGAAACACAGCCACATGGGGGTTAGGGTTTCACGTGTGAACTTGGGGTTGGGGAGGTGGTCACAAATATTCAGTCCACAATACCATCTGAAACTCAAGTTGATGATATTTCAGTAGTGGTGATGGTAAAAGGATCTAGATGGAAATGAGGTTTCCATGTTATAATGCTGATGTTAATAGACTGTAATACAACAATATGAATATTGTAATATGAAGATCAACCACTAAGTAAACTATACAAACAATGTACTCAAAAGCACTACAAACAAAGCAAAACAGAATCCTAAAAAATGTTCAAGTAAACCACAGGAAAACAGAAACAAAACAAAATACTAAGCAAACAAATAAAAAATGGAGGAATAAGAAACATAGGAACAAAAAGAAAACAAAAGTTAAAATGGCTGACTTAAGCCCTGATGTATTAATTTAAGTATAAATGGTATAAATAATACCAATTAAAAAGCAGAGACTGGCAGAGTAGATAAAAAAAATAAAAGCAGCAAATATGAAGTTGTCCTTAAAAAGGTGGGGAGGTCCTTAGCTGGGTGATGATAAAAATGGTTTAAAAAAAACACAATATATGGATCTAATCCAATCTATGCTCTAACCTCTGCCCTATTACCTTCTAAAATCAATTTGATTATGTCTTTTGATAATTAATATACTGGATAAAGGCTCAAACTACAACTTGTACAACTTGTACTCTGCTGTGTCAACTGGTAGTACCTATCACCTTAATAGATAAAGACTGAATACCAAGGCTGTTCATAGATGACATTAAGGCACTCTACTGGAAAGCAAAACTTGAGGCAGTTGTTTGGTTGACATGATATCCAAACACAACCGATATGACAGTGTTTCTCTCTCAATTGCCCAAGAATAATGATTATTTCAGAGTCTGACAATACAACTTCAAGATTTTCATCCTTCTCTTCCCTACGAATGTGCATCAGCATGCTAAGAGCAGTAAACATCAGCCTTTGAAACAGCTCGCACCAGTGGTCAGCATGTCTGCAAGGGGACAACATGAGAAAGCCACATGGCAGATAATCTCAGGGGAATAACAGCACCAGAGATATCCAACAATATACAAGTGAATTTTTCATAGTTTTAAATTACGAAAGTTATTGTTATGACCCATGGAGACAAAGAAAAGAAAACCAAATCATTACTGTGATCACTTCATAAATTTAGAGCATTTTGTGGCTTTCCAAAGAAAATTTAAAATAAAAAAAAAAATATTCCAAGAGAAATATAAGAATTTTTCATGCTATTTCTGTATACATTTCCAGAAGAAAACTGTAACTTCTGATACTCTTAACAAAATAAGGTGGTTACCTAGAAGTTGTCGAAAGGGCTTCTGAACCTAGAGGTTGTGTAAAGAAGTAATAAAGTACACTAGTGGGAAAATTGAAAATAATTGTCAAGGAGCCTCGAGATTCAATCCTAACTCCACCTCTAACTCACTGTGAAACACTGGACCAGTCACTTGTTCTCTCAGGACCATGAAAAAAATCACAGTGAGGACATTCTGAAAATCAATGGATAGAAGTGTCTTTTGATACATCAGGAGAAAATGCTTATCAAAGCATTTATATTTTTATAAGAAAAAGCAAAGCAAAAATAGGTATCTTTTCTTCAAAGGTCCCCAGAGCAAAAAAAAAAAAAAAAAAAAAGTACGATTTTATGCTGGTGAGGCAGGTTGGAATGTGCAGTGGCAGGTTTCCTGATGGGCAGTTTCGCAGTGAGCTGAGAAGTGGCCCAGAACTAGAGCCACAGATGTTCCCCACAGGAGGCCTCCAACCACTGTGTGTATCAGAGGAGGTGTATTTCTAGAGATTTGTATTGTTTGACAAGAGAAAAGGTAGTCTCCTCAATCAAAAATGAGTCAAAGCAATAATATTAAAATATAGAAATCAGGGCTTCCCTGATGGCGCAGTGGTTGAGAGTCCGCCTGCCAATGCAGGGGACGCGGGTTCGCGTCTCGGTCCGGGAAGATCCCACGTGCCGCGGAGCGGCTGGGCCCGTGAGCCATGGCCGCTGAGCCTGCACGTCCGGAGCCTGAGCTTCGCAACGGGAGAGGCCACGACAGTGAGAGGCCCGCATATCACACACACAAATATATATATATATATATATATATATATATATATATAAATCATGTAGTTCTTCCGTTTTCCCCACCCCCAACATCAGGTTTTCTAAGAGACTGTTTATGGTTTTCTGAAGGCTAAAGAGAAAATCAGTGCCTAAAATCAGATTGAAAAGGCAAGAGTACGTTTTCACTCCCTATGTTTTCATTCCAAGGTTGGACCTGTTAGTCATGTTCAGAAGTGGATCATAAAAGAAAGTTAATTTCAGCAAGGCTGAATTCTCCATCATTGGTTATTGACAAGTATGTGTTTTTTATGCTTCTCTAAAGTGAAAGAACTGTCCTTCCTCCAAAAGAAATCAGGGATATTTATTTTGGTACTGACCAAATCTGTTAAAGTAAAAACTAGCCATCTAGTAATTAATACCATCTTTCCAAGGCTATTTTTGGCCTTGAGAGTTTCGATCAAGTGTAGATCCTAAGATGCAAGAAAAATATTCAATGTAGGTGGAAAAAGGTGATTCTGGTTGCATCTCTACTATAAACCAGCCGAGTGACCCTGACCAATCTCTTAGCTTCTCAGTGTAACACATCTTGTAGTTTTGATTAAATATGGGCTGTTGGAGAAATCCACCTGGGAAGTCTGAGAATCACAGCTTACATTGCAACATGAGACATAAAAACTATTCCAGCAAAGATGAAGTCTCCTCCATGTCTTGTTGATGTGGAATGATTAAGATCTTTACTTAGCCATGCCAAATTGTCCTCTGAAATGGAAGAGAGACTCAGGTCACCAATGGAGAACTATAACTGCAGGAATTTCAGATTGTGCGGTAGGTGGAAAAGTATTAACATACAATGACAACGTGTTTGGAAGGTAGCTATCATACCAGTTTTACAGATGAGAAAAACTGTGCTTCAAATGGCAGAACCAAGAGTAAAATACAGACCAAAGTGACCACATTATTTCCTGAATATCACACTGCATCTTTCTACTTAGGTCCAAGCATAATTACCAGTAATCCGTGAAAAGATTGATGAAAATCCATTTTCTAGCCAAAGAAATGTACAGCTAAACAGATTTAGTGGGGAAAATTGTACTTGTAAGGGAAAATAATAACTGGATTGATAATAATTATTATTTGATCTCTGTTAATATGTAAGCAGGTGACCACACTATTTAAAACATCCAAATTAAGGAAAATAAATGTAGCTCCCGGAGTTTTATAGTCTGAAAGAAAGATCTGGAATGTGGATCAATTGTCTTAATAAATAACTTCTTAAAGAGGAGGAGGAAAGCAGGGATCTGGACCTTGAATCAACTCCAGTGATACAAGTCTCTGTTTAAATGTCTCCTCTTCAGAGAGGGTGTCCCTTATGACCACCTACACAGCAGCCTCATTATGCTCTATGGCCTTAACTGATATTTTTCTTCAGAGAAAAACAGTGCAATTCTCCTAGATATCTATTTACAGGTCTGTCTTTCCCAGACAGGTCCTTCATGAGGGCAAGGACCTTGTTCTGTCTTATTCTTTGTTAGAGTCTCTGCCCTAGAAAAGTTCCAGGCTCTATAGTTAGTAGTTCATTAGTACTAGTGAAGTGAATGAGTGAATGAAAGAGACTCACTTTCTCCCTAGGGGTGCACTACTTGGAAATAGAACTTAACAGATAATATTTCTGCTGCCTCAATCCACTATGGATTGCATTTTTTCCCTCAGCATGGGAAGGAAACTTTTTAAAAAAATGATTATTTGAATTGGTCTCTAAAGACAATTTGAAAATTCGTTACCTCCAACCTGCATCAAATCTATAGAATCCATGCTTTCACTGAAATGTCTGATTTCCTTTTATTCTTGGCACTTCTGGGAGTTGGAGATGGAATAGACATCACTAGCTTTACGCCTAATAAGTGTTGGTATAAAATGGGGAAACTTAGGGCAGATAGAGCTAATGTGCCCAGAGTCCAAGATGGATCCCATTCCCAGGAGGACAACCACTGCCCACTTTGGTGCCAGCTTCTTTCAGAAAGCTGTACCAGTAGCAAAGAGCTTGTCAATCATTTTAATAAGACACACACTTTATCATACTCTTCACTGTGAATGCAAGCCATCCCCTAGTTTCCACAACCTCACACAATACTCTCTTTACCTCTGAGAAGATGCTCTTGTAGTACATGGATAGTTCAGATTCTACAGGCTGTGTTTTTAATCTTCTGACTGAACATGCCTGAGAGCTGCTTTGGAAGAGGCAAGTAGGTTCATTTGTAAAAACTATAACAATTCAACGAAAATATTTTTTGAAAGAAGAAAAACATTAAAAGCCATTGGGGCTCAATGTATTAAGATAATCCAGTTCAAAATTGAAATGTGCATAAAATGTTCCTTGGAACTCACATGCTTTTTTCTCAAAATAAATTTGGACCCTTTTTGGCTTCCCCAGAACCATCTGGCTCCATTTTCTTACCTCCCTCTTCACAGCCTCTCCCATGTGAGAAGACCATATACTATATCCTGTACAGTACAGTTAGTTGTGTATCAGTTACATACACAAAAGATTGACTTAATAATGCCTTTCTGCTTTCGCTGTTTTTAAAAACAAACAAATATCGAGCTAATGCTTAGAGACCTCTCTGCTAGATACAATTTGCCACCTCTTGACCACTCCCACTCACACACATTTCGATCCCTCTCATGGCCTGGATGGTTTTACCTACTTTTGTCACCCTGTCCTGCTCTACAAAAAAAGAAACATACCGATAATAATAAGCCTTCACTTTTAAAAATGAAAAGTCCTCCAAAAATGTAGTATTTGGTCTTAATACATGAAAGTGACATAGCTCAGTCATATTACTATCCTAACAAGAGTCGATCACATGGAAGAGATGAGCATTTTAATTTGGGAATGTAAGAGGTGAGGGATTTGGAAGCATGAAGTGATTGGAGGTAAAGATCGAAGCCAGGACTTGGGATGGTACAGCATAGAACCCCAGCACTCTGCGTGCACCAGGAGACAAGTGAGAATTTAAATAGTGATGGTAAAAAGAAGATAAAAAATAAATATTCCCTACTGAAAAGTAGGCTGTGGCAAAGAAGGAAGACCCTTCTTTCCCCCTTCACACTTGTGCGTTCCCCTGCTCTGTAAGCTTGCACAACAGGCTCCCGACTTCCAGCACCCAGGTCTTAGGTACCCCTATTAGGAGACAAACTCAGTTATATTGTGGGCTATAGAAATTTGTAAGAGCTACCCTGGAAACTATAACCTACACCACTTCTATGGAGATATACTTTAAATATTCCAAGAGATTCAGAAAAAGAAAAAAAGATTTAAAAGGAATCCTTTTTTTTTTTTTTTTTTTTGCGGTACGCAGGCCTCTCACTTGTTGTGGCCTCTCCCATTGCGGGGCACAGGCTCCGGACGCGCAGGCCCAGCGCCATGGCTCACGGGCCCAGCAGGTCCGCGGCACGTGGGATCCTCCCGGACCGGGGCACCAACCCGCGTCCCCTGCATCGGCAGGCAGATTCTCAACCACTGCGCCACCAGGGAAGCCCCAAAAGGAATCCATTTTAAAACTATTTACACACTTCCCATCTCCAGACCTCAGAAGTTACTAAATCAAAGGCAAGGCACAAAACGCAATTGCAGAAATCCAAATATGGCCTGTGACATATATGGTATGAAATACATGTGTGACACCACACTTACTTCAACACGTCATTTAGTTCACAAGAGCAAGAGGAGAGAAGTTTTTTTTTTTTTTTTTTTCCATTACGCGGGCCTCTCACTGTTGTGGCCTCTCCCCTTGCGGAGCACAGGCTCCGGACGCGCAGGCTCAGCGGCCATGGCTCACGGGCCCAGCCGCTCTGCGGCACGTGGGATCCTCCCGGACCGGGGCACGAACACGTGTCCCCTGCATCGGCAGGCGGACTCTCAACCACTGCGCCACCAGGGAAGCCCTGAGAAGATATTTTATGTCCTCAGCCTACCTCGTCTTAATCAGGATTTCTATGTACCAAATTTTTACTCATATTTAGATGACATGAAAATTTAAAAACTTTATTTCCAAAGAAGCAACTGAAGCAAGAAGAAGGTGGTCAAAAAACAAACAATAACTTTAAATTCAAATCAGCATTCTTCATTCTTTAAAAAATTCCAGAAGGAAGGCATATGTTTTAGCAGAACAGCTTTGAGAAACTCAGTTGCCCACGTAAGGCAAGCACTGTCTTTGTTCTTTCCCCTTTAATTTTATTACTAAAACTAATTATCCTGTCTGAGCCTAGGAAGAAAGAAATCTCTTTCCATGGTATTAATCCAAATTTGTTTCCATAAAAAGTATGTTGGAGGTTAGGACAATTTGGTGTTATGGTTTTGTATCTTTACAACATGGCATAAAATACAAAGTTGTAAGATCAAATTTATTAACAAAAAAAAACCACTGTTAATGTTTAAAACTTAATATGTTATTAAAATAAGATCATTTTCAATCTCTGTGACACATAAAAAGTGCAGTCTTCTGGGCATTTTCCCTCTCCTTCCATTCCAACTAAAGTACATACTCCAAGTCGGTTTTCCTATTTTTTTTGAGGAGATAATTAAATACAGCACTTCTAGGTTGAAAGGACCTATCATTTTGCAGACCTTGATATGGTGCCTTTCTCAATTTCCCATTAAAATACTCACTGTAGGGGCTTCCCTGGTGGCGCAGTGGTTGAGAATCCGCCTGCCGATGCAGGGGTCGCGGGTTCGTGTCCCGGTCCGGGAAGATCCCACATGCCACAGAACGGCTGGGCCCGTGAGCCATGGCCACTGAGCCTGCGCGTCCGGAGCCTGTGCTCCGCAGCGCGAGAGGCCACAGCAGTGAGAGGCCCACGTACCAAAAACAAAACAAAACGAAACAAAACAAACAAACAGAAACTCACTGTAGACAGTTGCAACTTTGAATATTGAGGATATTAGGCAACCAACCACTGTACCCATTTATTCAGGTATTAGCACATATTTGTTAACATCTGCTGTGTGTCAGACACTATGATGGTGATACAGGATCCGAATACAGGGTCAGAAAGAAACAGTTAATGCTGTCAGGAAGTTCACAATCTAGAGAAAGGAGACAGACCCTAGCATCTCGGGAGAAGGTCTGGTATATCTAGTCAAAACATAATTGAGGAAAACCCATGTTCTGAAACAGTCCAGTTCGGCCAGCTAGGAAATAGACATGATGGTAATTCAAACTTCCCTTATTGTCCTAGCTTCTATGAAACTGAAAGTCAGATAGCTCATCCCCTATTAGCATAGGTCCTTATTTTAAAAACCAGAATTTAAAATATAGGTCTCCTCCCAATCTATTAGAACTTGACATTCACTTGCAGATTTGCAACTCTACTGGGCAACAAGATTTGTGGTGGAAGAAAAAGTATCTTGTGTGGTCATGGATGGTAGAGAGCTATAGGTGAACTCTTGATGTGAGATCAAGAGTTGTAGGTTAAAGCAGAGCTATAAATTGCCTCAGATACATTTAGCTACTCTTAACTAGGGGGCTGTCCACCAGGTGCATTACAATGACCTGGGAAGCTTTTAAGAGATATGAATTCCAAGTCCTATCTCTGGAGATTAAATTCCAGGAAAGATCACATGGGATCTGAGTAGCTACATATTTTTAAATTTGTCAAGGGATTCTGATGAGCAGTCGGATTTGGAAATTACTGCCCTGGAGATAAACATTATTTTCCAGAGTAAGAAAATTAAGCCATGTAGGCAGTCTATCAGAGCTGCACAAGATGAGTAATGGTCAGACACTAAAATTTGGCTAAGGGCTTCACACATTAATTAAAGAACAGGACTTGGGTACCTGTCCAGGGTACCATCCCGGACAATGCAACTTTAGACTCATCCATAGCACAAATGGTTCTTTCAGGCACTTACCCAATCTCTAATCTTAAAGTTATCCATGGTCATAGACTTCACCAAGATGGTCTTTCTTATATTCACTCAACAAATATTTATGAAGTTCCTACTATATGGAAAACAGAATTTGATAATACAAAGGTAAGTTGGACATGGTACTAGTCTTCAAGGAGCTTACAGTCTAGTAGGGAAAATAATGAACAGATACATTACAGGGAAGGAGTGTAGTAGCAATTCAGTGAGTGAAAATCATTTCCAGCTTACAAACTGAGAAAATCATGGAAGCTTTGGAAGACCCAAAGTTGAGCAGGGTCTTGAAGGATGGATTGGTTGTGGTCTCAAGGAGAAAAGAAGAGCATTCCAGGCTGAAAGAACTTTGTGAGAGAGAGAGAAAGCCATAGATAGGGCTAGTTGAAGAACAGTCACCTTAGATTGCTTAAAAGAAAGGGCCACAGATTAAAATACGAAGAAGCAAAGTGGTGAAGAAAGATTGGGCCCAGACATGGGGTAGGGGACAGGGGACAGAGAGAGAAAGGGTCTTTAATTCAAGGCACAAGAGTTTGGATTTTTTCTGAACACTAAGGGATCGATTATTTTTTTAGACCAGTGTGATGTGTGAAACAGAGCTAAGCTTCAGGAAGATTATTCTGGTAGTATATATAAGGATCTTGAGTAGGAAAAGAGAATAAAGAAAGAGAGTCTAAGTTATAACCATCGTAGTTTTTCCCACCCAAGATCAAGTGAGGTCTTGACATCAGGGATAGAGGAAAAGGAATAGTTCCAAGTTCATGTACGGTTTCTCCTATAATATAAGTTGTTATGTGACCTTGCTCATTCCCCAAGCTCCTCAGACCCTACCATTGTAATGAGTTACCTCTTAATTACCTGACCTGACAAACGCCTTGGTGGATCTCCCTTCCATTCATTGGAACGGGCCATGCATTAACTAGAGCAGGGATGGGATTGGGGGTTGGGCAGAATATGATGCATCAAGGTTTGACATATATATTTTGAAGTGTCTAACCAACATCCAGGAAACCGTCTGTTAGCTGCTGAAATACGTCTCAATTTTCCATTAATTAACCATTCCTCTAGAAGGGTAAAAGCATATTACTAACAATAATCTAGCTCTATCTGAAATTGTCTTTATTTCCCCAATGCCACTGCCCTCACTCACAACACACATCCCAACAGAAGTGTTACAGTACTTGGTAGCATTTGGAATGTGATAAGTTTGTTTTCTGAAATCATTACAGAGCATCTGGTCAAGCCAGGACAAACAGAAGCCACAGAAAACAGAAAATAATACAGACACGTTTTGTGTGTGTGTATGTGTGTGTGTGTGTGTGTGTGTGTGTGTGTGTGTGTGTTTCCTAGCTCAAATCATTTAAAACCCTCTTGTGCAAAATCAGTTCTATCTCAAAAACAGCACTAAAATTAGGAAAAGGGGTTTGTCCACCCTAGGTCAGAAGTTCAGATCTAACCGTCTAGAATTTGAGTTTATAAACGTTTGGGTCTTCCAGAGCTCAAGACATGGCAGCTTGTCCTCTTTCCCTAATTCTACTCAGCCATACCCATTTCTTCCTGTTGAGTTCAAATGGGAGGCCATCCAACTTCATTATAACCAACTCCTTCTTGACACCCTCCACACACACACACACACACACACACAGATACATAGACAGACAGACAGACACACACATGCACACACACACACACACACACACTCACAACCATCGATGTCAATGCAGCTTAAAATATGAGGATGAAGTCCAAACACTTTCTCATCTACCTTCATTCACCACAGCTATCTTTGATATATTGTCCAGTGTAGGGGCTGAATTTTAAGGTAAATTTTGCCTATTGAAAAAAGAATTTTTTTTCTTGTTCTTAGTCTTCTTGGTTAGATTCCTTCTTTAAATATTAGTACATGGCTGTGGGAAGCAAAGAAATATTGGTTTAGCAAACAAGTTCTTGCAAGATTTTATCTATGCCATCACAATGAATAATAAACATAATTTTCCTTAGCTTGTTCCCACGTTCAAGAACTTCCCACATATATTTTGAAAATTGATCCTCACAACAGCTCTGTGAGGTAAACAGGGTACAAAATCCTATCGCCGTTATTCTGATGGCCTTTCCCCTGTAGGAAGATGTTACAGTCTTAATTTCCAGTTTGCCTCAATTCTCTGGTTAAGTCCAGTTAAACAAGTGGTTTGAAACTTTGTTGTATTCCAGTATGTTTTTGGTTTGAATGACCATCCGAGAGGTGGTCTGTGTAATTTGAGGGGGTGCTACCCCTCCCCTGCACTGGGCTTGGTGGAATCATTGCTGGTCCGTGGTTTGCATCTGTGCAGAGAACCGCAGATGGGCAGAATCTCCAAACACAGGAGATTTTAAGGACAATTTCTCCAATTTCTTACCCACAGTAAGAAATACTGCAAGGGCCCTGCTGCACCTGAACTGTACATGTCTGTCTCTACCAAAACAGCCTCTTTGATGTGGAATTGTGTGCACATCTACAGGCTCATGCTCTTCCTTTCTTATTCCCTCTGTTCCATGTTCCCTTTTTTTTTTTGAGCCTCAAGCATGGATCTATTGGATCATAGCCCATAGCACAGCTGTGGAGCTTAGTGCATGTTTGACATGGGGGAAGATACTAGAGACTGTGGTCACAGTGTTTGAGACATTTTTTCTCCTCTCTATACTTAGCATTAAACTTTCCCCTGAGATTCAACCCCATATGCCCAGTTCCTACCTAGACAGTTTCTTCCAGATATTCAGCATCTTCCAAGTTGAATATATTACCCAATTCCTAGTTCTAGTTTTCCTGTTTGTCCAAATTGTTCAGGCTAAAAAGACTCAGAAGTATCAACTCCTCACTCATATCTAGTCAGCTATTGACTCTCCTTAATATCTCTGGAATTTCTTCTCTCCTCCTCGTCCCCCATGGTGCAGCTGGTGGCTCAAGCCTTCATCATCTCTCCTCTGGTCTGCCTATTTGGACCTCACCCATTTAAAGAAGTGCTCAAGAAACATATATGGGGATTAAAAATATAATAATAATAGCAATCCTGCTGTCAGACTCTCCCCTCTGGGATTTGTCTACCTTCTCTTGGTTTTGCCAGTTTGGATGCTATTTCTTGCAGAAATCTCTGTGATTTACTCACTGACATGTGTTGGTCCTAAGTCTCAACTCCTGGTTTGCTTCCAGGGTGCCTTTGGTTTTGCTCATCCATCTATGGTGTGTTATACAAAGGAAAGACTTTGGACGTGACCTGACAATACTCCTCTGGGTAACAGCCCTGTGTGGTCTCCATTCCAGTTCTGTGGGGTTTACTAGTAAGCCCCAGCCCCTGCCAGGGAGAAGAATTCGAGAAGTTTCTCATCTCTGATCTCTCTCACCACACAAAACATTGATGATAATATAATATTTACAACCAATGTCTGTACAGTGCTTTGAAGCATTTAAATCTTATTTCAATCCCTTGAAAATCCTCCAAGCAGCCTACCACAGTGCTATAAGGGTCTTTCCAAAACACAGATCTGATCATGTCACATTGCTGCTGGCTCCTAAATGCTAAGCTTGTCATTTAGGGTTGTCTATTTTCACGTTGTCTTTGAGCTATATCGCCCCCTAATTCTAAGCAAATTGAACTAAACTTGGTCTCATATTCCTAAGCTCACTAAGGTCTCATAGCCTCCTTTGCATTTATGCCTGACGTTCCTTCTTAATATAAAGTTCCCCTTGCCTTTGCCTTAGTTACTCTTTTGGATTAGCTTAAATACCACCACGCCATGAAGCCTCAACCATTTCCCTTCTCTAAGGTTAGTCTCTTCCAGTTCTGAGTTGTTCATTAGGCTCCTTGCCCTTCTCAATAACCTCCTTCAGAGAAGGGACTAGGTCTCATCCATTCCAGTCTCCAGGATTCAGCATAGTTTCTCAGTAATTATTATTTTTAATAATTCGGGGTTGGGTGTGGGGATTCTACTAATTCAACATAATGGTCAAGAAGAGGAAATTACTCACAGGTCAGGTCAACACACGCATAATATTACAACCTGTAAGACCAAAATGTAATTATATTTTGAGTGTTTTTAATCACCTAAGCAGCACAAGAATGGATTATTACTTTACCCTGTATTTCATAAATACTATCTTTCCACCTGAAAAACTCCTTTGATTGGGGAAAAATAATTTTTATGTGAAGTGAAAGATGAAAGGCAATTTCCCGAGGAAAGCGTTATCCAATTCACTTGTTTATGCTTAATCCAGAACTCTTTTCCTCCAAAAGGTATGGCAAAGAGAATGGTGATTTGCTGCACTGGCCTACTGTTAGAACACTTTATTTCTTTAGGCACTTTGATATAGATAAACCACCTTGAACTATCCTTGGAAACTCACTTCAGATTCTTTGATATGAAAGATGTTATTACACCTCTAAGTTATTTATCCACATCACTGCAGCTCAGGTTTTGAGAATATCTATCCCAGAAATGTAGCAAGTATACTCATTTCCATAGTCATATTTCAAAAGAGAGACAGAAAACCATTTATTTTTCCATATTAAGCCACACGAAAAAGGCTATTGCCAATTGTCATACTTGTTTGAGGATCATACCCAGTGATGAGATCATTAGATAGGTGAGAAGCCCATCAATCCAGGGGCAATGTAAGTCAGAGGGTTTAGAGATTGGTTGCAAAAAATGTTGCACAAATTCTACCCAAGATTTCATGAGGAGGCGAGGATTGCTGAAAGATTCTTCTACATAAATTAATAAATAAATCTAATCTCAAAATATAGATCCATGTTGCTGCAAATGACATTATTTCATTCTTTTTTATGGCTGAGTAATATTCCATTATATATATATATATATATATATATATATATATATATATATATATATATATATACCATACTTTCATTATCCATTTGTCTGTCAGTGGACATTTAGGTTGCTTCCATGTCCTGGCTATTGTAAATATATGGGAAAAGAACCTAAAAAAGAGTGGATTTATGTATAGGTATAACTGAGTCACTCCACTGTAGAGCAGAAAGTAACTCAACATTGTAAATCAACTCTACTCCAATAAAAATTTATTTAAAAGAAATAAACTAAAAATAGATAAATACTTAAAAATGTAGACCCCCAAATATTCCTTCTTCATCAGGAAAGTATGGACACCCACCTCATTTCACAACTTTACTTCTCACCTATATTTAGAATAGACCACCTTGGGGACATGCCAAAGGACAGACCCATACTTCCTAGTTACCATTTTGAGGGACTACTTTGTGCTGACATAGTGATAAATACTTTCTATTTTCAGTTGGGAATAACTAACATAGGAACAATAGATGGGCATGATTATACGCATTTTATAGATTAAGTTACAAGCTCAGGGAAGTGAAATAATCTGAGAAATTCACACTCTTGAAAAAAGTTGGAAGTCAGAAATCAAACCCAGATGTGCCTGACCCCAAAGGCTTGACTGCTTTTCAACATATCCTTGTGTTGGTCTTATGGGAGAAATACACTATTGTCAACATGACAGCTCAGGCCTTGGTTTGCCATCCCTAGTCTTAGTTGCAAGGTGTTAGGAGAGATTTAGATATGGCTACATTGAATCACTGATCCTAAATCACTGATCCAGCTATCAGGGTCCATGTCTACAAACGTTATTAGTAAAGAAGAGCCCAGGGAGACTTCTATTTCTGACAATGTGAAAGATTGGAGAGCCTAGAAAACCTTCTCATTGCCAACACCTCAAAAGGCTGGAAAATATAGAAATAGATAGATAGATAGATAGATAGATAGATAGATAGATAGATAAATAGATAGATAGATAGACAGACACAGAAAGATAGATAGATACATACATACATACATACAACCCACCAACCAGCCAAGACTGCACAAATCCATGCATAATATGACTGTGAAATCTAAGTGGGGTTAGAAGTGTCAGATCTTGAGACTGAGCTTCATATCCATCATATGACTATAACCTTAGATTATGTCTGTCCATGTTTTTCTCAATACTAATACAATCTGTTAGAGAACTACACATAATATACATAAATGGAATTTTTAAAAATTAATGTTTTCTAAAAGTGGAATCAAATTAGCCACACTTGTATATATGCCTCTTTTATTACTCAATAGTCATCTTGCGGAAATTTTGAAAGTCATCTAATATAGATCTAATTCATTATTTTTAATGGTCATATTATCGTTCATAGTGTGCCTGCACTACAGATAGTTTAAGCCATTCCACAATCAATGGCCAATCACTTTGCTTCCAATTTGGAGCTAGTATAAAAAACGCTAAAAATAAACATTCTTGAATATAGGTATACTCTATATATTTATTTCTAAAGACTAGAGTCCCAGAATTGAAATTGGAATTGGGATTTCTAGGTAGATGTATGTATGTATTTTTTTAAATTTTAATAAATATTCATATTGCCTTCTAATAAGTCTGTAACATTCTATATTTCTTCCAGCAATATATGATATTTTCCTCACATCTCATCCCATATCAGGTGATATAGTTCATTTTAATGTTTCTAGACTTACAGGTAAAAGTGATACAACACTATTTTAATTTGTATTTCTGTAACTGCTAGTGAATTTGAGCATTTTTTCTTTTTTTTGGGTGAGGAGGAAATTTGGATTTGCAAATTATTTCTTTTACCCTTTATCCATTCTCCTATCATTCATTTGTCTTTAGCTTGTCTATTTTAAAAGTTCATTTTCTTAATCTGTCATTTATCTGATGATTTTGTTTTGCTATACAAAAGTTTTAAATTTTTAATCCAACAGATTACTACTCATCACTTCTGGGTTAGAAATGTTAATTAGGAATATCTTTTATCCTTGGATTTTAAATTTTTTATGTTTAGGTATTTAAGCCATGTGGTGGATATGACATGGTACAATTTAAGGATCCATTTTTATTTTTTTCCAAATAGCCAGTTTTACCACTACAATTTGTTTAACCATCCATCTTTTTTCCCCATTAAAGTACTTTTGTCACATATTAATTTATCACATGTTGGATGTGATTCTTGATTCTTTATTCTGTTCCAACCATGTATATATTTTTTCTATAAAATTTTACATTGGTTCATATACAAAAATGTATGTGTATTTAAATGTACACATATAAAAATACCTGTTGTGTTGTTAATTTAAACCATATATGAAAAATATTGAGAAGAAAATAAATGCCATTTGACCTATATTTTAGCATATTGTATTTCATTCTTATTTGAGAGTAACAGCCAGGGACCACTATGTATTAAGAAAAAAACTTTCAACATGAAAGCAGAGAACAAAGCCAACAAACAAAATGAAAGTAATTTAGAAGACTGCCCAGAAAATGCCAAGACTAGAAGAAAACTTTGAGGAAAGTATAAAAATATTCTCAGTGAAATCAAATACTACAACCATGAGAAAAAAAGAAAAAGGATGCTGTTGAAAGAGAGAGAGAAAGAGAGAGAGAGAGAGAGAGAAAGAGGTAAGAGAATACAGGGAATAAGACACAACTCTTAGAAATTTACAAAGTGATAGCATTTGTCAAAGAAATTATACTTTTCCCATGACTTAAAAACATATGTTTTCAGATTGAAAAATCTACCAAGTGACCAACACAATGAGTAAAAATAATTCCATCCAGTTGTTAGATTTCAGAGCACTAGGGATCTAGGAATAATTCTAAAGGTATCTAGACAGGTAAAACAAAAACCAAAAACAGGATACAGAAAAAAGATCAAGACTCAGAATTATACAAGACTTTTCAATAGCAACTGTGGCAGCCAGAAAGAAAAAGTGATTTTCAACTTAGAATGTTATATCAAGGTAAGTCATCAATCTAGCATGATAATAAAATAAAGATATTTACAATATTCAAATGCAATAGCTCAACAAATTACCCATCCCCCCAAAAGCTCTCCCAGGAAACTTCCAGTAGCTGTGATTTACCAAAATGAAGGAATACAACAACAAAAAAAGCAAGGCACGGGATATAAAAAACCCAAGGTTCAACACAAGTTAGAGATGAAGAGCTTGCTCAGAGTGATAGTGAAGAAAATCTCCAGATGACAGCTGTGCAGCAGACCTGGAAACAAATCAATCAGAGCAGAAAGACGTGGGGTCCAGGAAAGGGTGTAGGAGGTGGAAGAGGAGAAAGTGGCGTGAATATACCGAATATATTTGACTCTTTTGAGAGGAGTATATAATGTTTTCATAATTGGGGATGAATTATTGATAGAAAATTGATGGAATTATTGACAGTTGCTCACAACTGAAAACAAAAGACAATTATTGATTCTAGGAAAAGAAAAGAAATTAGTTATTGTACTTCACATAGGTCAGACACAAGCAATATTAATATAGTTATATATATATGCATATAATAATATAAACATGAATATCAAAGTAAACAAAAATTATGATTATAAATATTGGGGAGAAGGGAGGAGGGAAAGAGTGTTTCTGTTGGAGGTGGTATAAGACAACCAGTATTTTTTATTTATTCTGCTTGGGACACATTCTACTTTCTGGATTTTATAAATTCATGATTTTCCTCATTTCTGAAATGTTTGAAGCAATTATCCTTTCAAATATTAACTCTCCTTCATTCTCATTATGTTCTTCTGGTAATCTTAAGGGGTGTGTATTAAACCGTTTCATACTGTCCCCCCATCTTTTAACTTTGTAATTTCTATTTCCATATTCTCTGCGCTGAATACGATGTAAAATTTCAGCTTTATTTTCCACAATTGTCTTCAACTATTTCTTTTCTCAGTAGAGTCTAATTCTGTTCAATTTATCCATTAAAGTTTTTATTTCAACGAATATATTTTTCATTTCTAGAAGTTCCTTTTTAAAAAAATACATCTGTTCATTCCTGAGAGTCTCTTGCTTCTTGTTCATCTTTGTTCTTGTATACTTTCTTTCCTTAAACTTTTCTTATTTGGTTTTTCTACATTCTATATCTCACAGTTTCAATGTCTGTTTTCTGCTATCTTTCACTCACAGGAAGTGTCATCTCATAATCTTGGTGATTTTTTTATTGTGAACTCATTGCTTGACCCACGGTGAGCCTACAGATAGAGACTGAGTTTTTCTCCAAAAGGATTTGCCCCTTCATCTTTGCGCTTGTGTGGTAGCCTGGGACATCATAACCCAGGACCACCTCAGTGCACATGAAAGTTGTGTCAGCACTTTGAAGTTCAGGATCTGCTTCCTTGAATCACTGCTGGCTTAAGGCTCTGTGTGCCAATAACAACCTGCTCAGGGCAACCTCAGCTCTCCAGGCCACCCCCGAATCTAGGGGAAGAGGAGCTTCAAAGACCTTCCCTGCTTCCTGTGTGAGGTGTGTCTGTCTAAGAGTGTGTCCTGTCTAGCATCTAGTTGTTTTGCAAGTTACATTAGAGAGTTTCGTTTTCCACACTGCCAGAAACAGAGAGAGGTAGGTCCTGGTATTCCAAGATGGGAAAACAGTCAATAACATTTAACAAGTAAAAATCAAAAAAAGGAGTACAAATATGGAACAAAATATCAAGCGGAAAAAAAACTTAAAACTAGATGATGATGACTGACAAAGTGCATTCTGTAAAATCTTTTTAAGAGAAATGTTTCGGTGATGACTTTTTTGTTCAAGCAAACCACGATGTGTTTCCATGATGGTTTTGAAGGACTTTAGCTTAATAAAGAATTACAGCCTGACTGAGTGTTTTGTTTTGATTTATTTTGGTATTCAGCACTTTGAAGGTGTCATTGCATTGTCTTCTGACTTATATTGTTTCTGATGAGACACCATCCATCATTTTTCTTGCTGCTCTCTGGTACATAATGTATCCTTTTTTCTCCAGCTGCCTAGAGGATTTTGGTTATCAGCAGTTTGAATATGAGGTGCCTATTTGTTTTTTTCTTTGAATATTTATTTATTTGGTTGCATGGGGTCTTAGTTGCAGCAGGCGAGCTCCTTAGTTGTGGCATGCAAACTCTTAGTTGTCACATGCATGTGAGATCTAGTTCCCTGACCAGGGATCGAACCCGGGCCCCCTGCATTGGGAGCACAGAGTCTTATCCACTGTGCCACCAGGGAAATCCCTGAGGTGCCTATTTGTGTTTTACTGTGTATGTATCTTGTTTCGGGTTCGCTGAATATCTTGGGTTTGTGGACTGATGTTTTTCATTAAATTGGGGAAATCAAGCCATTATTTATTTCTTCATGGAATTTTTTCCTCCCCATTTTCTTCTTCCCCTCCTTCCAGGACTCCACAACAACACATACACTACACTCCTTGATTTTCTCTTTTAAGTCACAGTTGAAATATTTTTCATCCTGTTACCTCACTGTGTTCCCATTTTAGATATTTCTATTAACCTGATGATTTTTTCTGCACTGTTTGTTCTGTTCTTTTTTTTTTTTTTTTTTTTTTTTTTTTGCGGTACGCGGGCCTCTCACTGTTGTGGCCTCTCCCGTTGCGGAGCACAGGCTCCGGACACGCAGGCCTAGCGGCCATGGCTCACGGGCTTAGTTGCTCCGCGGCATGTGGAATCTTCCCGGACCAGGGCACGAACCCGTGTCTCCTGCATCGGCAGGCGGATTCTCAACCACTGCGCCACCAGGGAAGCCCTGTTCTGTTCTTAATCTCATTTAATTTGTTGAAATTTTCAGATATTTCTCTGTTCTACAATTTCCGTTTGGTTCTATTTGATAGTTTTCATTTCCTGTCTCTCTATCATTCTTTTCTAATGTCTCTAAAACTTTGAACATATTTATAATAGCTATTCTATATCCTTGTTGCAAGTGACATTATCTGGGTCATTCGTAGGTCTTCTGCTTGTGTGTGTTTCTTAATTGTGGGTCCCATTTTTAAAATTTCTTCTTATATTTTATAGTAAACACGGTGATGAAAAACAGTGGAGTTTGAAGAATAAGTTTGGGGCGAAGGGTTTCATTGGTTTGTTTGTTTTGTCTTCTCCCAGAGAATGTAAACTCTTTCCTATTTTGGCAACTGAGGTAATGAGGTGTTCATCCATATTTCACCAAAAGTCATTTTGATTTGTGTATTGGTCTGCTCAGGCTGCTATAAGAAAATTCCATAGACTGGGTGACTTAAACAACAGATATTTATTTTCTCACAGTTCTGGAGGCTGGAAAGTTCAAGATCAAAGTGCTTCGGGGCTGATATCTGGCGAGGGCTCTATCCCTGGGTTACAGATGGCCACTTTCTCACTGTGTGCTCACATGACCCTTTCTCCGTGTGCATGTGCTGGGGCACGGGAGGGAGACAGAGCAAGAGAGAGAGCTCTCTGGTGTCTCTTCCGGTAAGAACACTAAACCTATCTGATCAGGGCTCCACTGTTATGTCCTCATTTAACCTTAAATACCTCCTTAAGGCCCTATGTCCAAAAGCAGTCACGCTGGGGAGTTAGAGCTATAACATATGAACTTGGGGGTACACAATTCAATCCACAGCATTCTTCCTCTAGCTCCTCCACCAAATTCATGTCCTTATCATATGCAAAATGCATTCACTCCATCTAAACAGCCCCAAAGTTCTTAACTCATTCCAGCATCAAGTGTAAAGTCCAAAGTTTTGTCTAAATATAATCTAAATCAGGAGTGGGTGGGACTTGAGGTATGATTTATCCTGAAGTCAAATTTCTCTCCAGCTGTGAACCTGTAAAACCAGACAAGCTGTGTTTTTCCAAAATGCAACGGAAGGCATAGAATAGAGATTCCTATTTCAAAAGGGAGAAATTGGAAAAAGGAAGGGGTAATGGGTCCCAACCAAGTCCAACACCCAACAAGACAATTCTATTAGATATTAAGTCTCAAGAATAATCCTCTTTGGTTGGAAGCCCTGCCCTTCTGGACAAGTGGGGGCAATGTGTCAGCCCCCGCCCCCATCCCAGATTCATATGTTGAGTGCAAAACTGGACAAAATCTTCCTACTTCTCAGCTTCACCTCCACTGCCCTGCGAACACAAAATTGAGGAGGAAGCAGGGAGAATTTTCAGTCCACACAAAATATTGTGTTCGAGGTACTTTAGGCTTCAATCTATCTTGCTTGCCTTGACTATCACAGAAAATCCAGCCGGCCTCTCTTCAGCCAGGCAAATCCTCTGGCAGTCTCTCTCCTCAGTTGACTGGTCTGCACCCAGAACAAGCATTCCCCAAGAAGCCACCACAACTCACTCCTCATCTAGAAAGACCTTCTTTTTCTTTTTTTTTTACAAATCAATTCATTTGGCTTCCTTTTGTCTACTGCTCAATTATCTCACAGATAAGCATAATTATTATTTTATCTCAATTTTTCTTAGTATTATCACAAAAGTAAAACTTTTTCCTTTCTATTTACATCCAAACTGAAATGAAAAACTACCTTTTTAAGTTAAAATTTGAATTAACTTTGATCAAGTATTTCATTTAAGAAAAGAGAACCTACTTCTAGGTCACATGAACTTTAATTGAATGTACAGTAATAATTTTGTTCTCAATCACAAGAAAACATATTTATTCTCCTTTGTAGTTTATTATATTATTCTTTAAAAAGTAACATAGTACCTCAGAATTTTTCTCTATAACTGGTGTCTGAAAGAAGCCTCATTCAGTAGTTTTCCTAGACAAAGAACTGAGTCATGCTACCACCAATTTCCTGAACTAATAAGAGAAACACTTACCTTTCTGACTGCCTTCCAGAGGATTTATTGATGTTAAGCCAACTTATTGATCTATGTAAACAATAAAACTGAATTTATATATGAGTTTTATTTCCTTCAGTATCTGACACGACATCTGGAAAATAGTGTTGAATAGTAAGCCTTACCAACTTGGCTTAATAGAAAAGAAAACCAGGGCTTCCCTGGTGGTGCAGTGGTTGAGAGTCCGCCTGCCGATGCAGGGGACACGGGTTCATGCCCCGGTCGGGGAAGATCCCACATGCCGCGGAGCGGCTGGGCCCGTGAGCCGTGGCCGCTGAGCCTGCGTGTCCGGAGCCTGTGCTCCGCAACGGGAGAGGCCACAAAAAAGATCAGTCTGAATTTTTTTTTTTTTTAATTCTAAGTCAAATAAATTTTTAGATAAAGAGAGTTTTAGATTATCCATGAGTATACACAGATTCTCAATGGCTATTAATAATACATGAACAGATAGGCATCTTACTATGCTTTCCTTCATTAATAAACATTAAAATGAGTTGTAGCATATAATCAACACAAGTTGTTCTCTTTTGTCCATATGTTTATCTATTACAATAACTTATTTCTCAAACCTCCTCTTTATTGACAGTACTAAATAACTCATCGACTTTATTGGTATCACTGTGTTTATTGGTTTCACTACATACACAAGCAAGCATTGCATACTATTCTTTAAAAGAAAAAACATCAACCCAATACACTTAGTGTATGAAAATGGTGATTTTGCTATGATGCACTGAGTTCTACCCATAAATTTTAGCTTTGATATTTGATGTATTTAATCAATATAAACAATCAATCCGTCAAAAAGGCTTTTTAACTGGGAAAAGGTGTGTTACTGTACCTTGAATGCAAAACACCATTCAAAAGACATAGAATGTTTCCAGTGTCTTTAATTTCAGATTATTAATTGGAAATTCGTGTTCTGACAATGATCAACTTGACCTTTGGTTGTTGTTGTTGTCTTAAGAAAACATTCCAAGATCACCACAGTTCTCCCCTTCCTAATCACAGCTTTCGTCTGTCACAAAATAGACCTCTCTTTAGCGGCCAGGGTAAAACTGCAACCGGTTGGTGCTGAGGGACTGCATAGGAGTGGGGGTAGGCAAAATATGGCATCAACCTGGCTCTCACCCCATACCATGCCTTTTGCTATTTCTCCTTCTGGATGTTTTCCCCAGTAATCCTTTGACACTGAGCAGTCCTGTATGGTTACTGCATCCCAATGGATCTGTCCCTCAACGGATCACATCAAAGGGAGCACCCGATAGAGAGACTGGCTTGGAGAACAGGCCCATGGTCGGGTGGGCAGGAGAGGTCCCTGTTGCTCATCCTTTTCTTAAAGTTCTGTGGATCTATCAGCACAAATCTTCCTCTTCCATCTTTATTTCTCACTGTTTCCCTTTATACACCTGGGGCTTCAGACAACTTGGACACTCTGTCGGACAGAAGGGATGATTTCTAATTACCCATCCATCCTGGGTATCTTGACCACAAAGTGTCTATTTCATTAGTTTCAGTAAATATTCAAGGTCCAGGTCAAATAGTGCCTCGTCCAGCAAAAATTACTAACACTCTGTTGATCTCCCTGTATCTCTTTTCCCCTTTTCTTTTATTAGTAATTTTCACTTCCTTCGTGGCTGCAAGCTCTTTCAGAACAGACAATGCATGACGCACACATCTGCACCCCTGGAAAGCAGCCTCAAGGTGCTTAGTGAGTATTCTTAGAATAAACGTTTTTTTGTTTGTTGTTGTTGTTTTTTTTTTTTTGCGGTACGCGTGCCTCTCACCGTTGTGGCCTCTCCCGTTGCGGAGCGCAGGCTCCGGACGCGTAGGCTCAGCGGCCACGGCTCACGGGCCCAGCCGCTCCGCGGCACGTGGGATCTTCCCGGACCGGGGCACGAACCCGCGTCCCCTGCATCGTCAGGCGGACTCTCAACCACCGCGCCACCAGGGAAGCCCAGAATAAAAATATTTGTTAAGGAAAAAGAATGTATTTAGCACCTGAGAAAACTAAGCCAGTTAGAAATTTTATGAATTAGACACAGCTTACTGAGCCTCACCAAAGATCTGGAATCTGAATGGAGAAACAAAAATGGCTTTCACCCACACTAATCCTTTCTCAAAACAAGAAGAAAAAGGAGGAAGAGCGTGGAATAGGAGTAGGAGGAGACAGTGGAGGAGATGGTGAAAGAAAAAATAAATTGAAAGGAAAGATGTTAGTTGGATGAATTACATCTGATGATCTTTGGGATTCAACTTCCCAAAAGTGTTTGGGTGTTTGGGCGAAGTAGAAGAATTTAACACTAAATAAACCTGTTCAAGTAACTGGGATGATGGTCAAAATGCTTTCCATATGCTTGGCAAAGATCTGCAAATGGCATTACGGTAAGCAGCCTATGGGATGGGTCGCTCACTACTGGTTCTCTAATTGCACTTATTGATTTACCACCAAAACTGCTCACTGGCTGATGGGAAAGAGGTATTTGGAAATGTTGTGACTTCAGAGCATTTTTGTAGAACAACACTGTGCCTTGCGTCGCTGTCTGGAGAGAAGGAAACGTCACATTACATTAGAGGTGAGGTGATCACAGACCCTCACATTTTCATTACAGCTCAGAGGTACGGCAGAGCTGTTGGGTTTCGCTTTCCTTCAGGACATCTCTTGGGACTCAGCTTTTCCATTCCTTTGCCCCTTGGTGTTTAGGACTATGTCACAGATTAGAAGACCCCCTAAGCCTTGAATAATTAACAGAAAAACTGCCTGCTCTGCGGTTGAATTTCACAGCACCAGAACATTCCCCAAGAAAACATCCTTAGTAAGATCTCTGACATGTGAAATCTCTTGAAGGGAAGAAGCCACTGAAAGGTCAGCCCTGGTGTTCAGATGCCCTTTTCGAGAAAGAAAATCTGGTTTGGGATGTGACTGTACTGATGTACAAAAGAGTGATGTAAAAACTTTTCCTAAGAGCAGAGCTTAAAAGGGAGAAACTGCCACTGACTGGGAACACATTTCACTGCAGGCACTGAGTCTGGCAGGTCATATCTTAGCCATTTCTTCCTCTAGACTTTTATGCTCACAACAGGCTTGTAAGGTAAGTATTAACATCCTCATGTTACACATGATAAAGTTAAAATTCAGAGATTTGGAGAAATATGCTCAAGATAATAAAACTAGCAAATTATGGAGTGGAGATGTGAACGTGTATCTTTCTGACAGCAAATTCTCTGTCCATTACACTATACGCTGGTGACAAAAACGCTACCATAAAGGTGACAGGTTGGAAGAATGTCCCCAGTAAAGAGGAAGCATTTTAGGAAGGGGGAGTTGGGGCTCTGAACATAGCCTCCCCTAGATTCCCAATGCTACCCGCTGTGGCTCCGAGTCTGGACATTCGTCCTTGCCTCCTCTCCATCATGGCCAGCATTCATGGAACTTTGACGTAACTGATACACAAGCGAACTCTTTCCACCAGTTCCCCTAGCCTTCTGGTCAAAGGCGGATATTGTCTCCTTTGTTATCCCAAAGAACATTGCACAAACCTCATTCATGTAAAAGTACACATCATCCTTCCATAAAGCAGGATCTGATGGTGGTTATACGCAAGAGCCCTACAGTTCCACTAACTTGGTTCAAACCCCAGTTCCAAAACATCCTAGATGTATTATCTTGGGCAAGTTATTTAATGACTTTACATACTCAGCTTTCTAATCTTTAAAACAGGAGTAATCATAGTACCTGTTCTTAGGACAATTGTCAGGATTAAATGAAATAGCCCATGTCCAGCACCTAGAGAAATGTCTAACACATAGGAAGAACTTAAGAAATGTTAACAGTCTTTATTCTGTATCTCACAAAAGGCTGTAAGCACCCTGAGGACAGCAACATTGATCTGATCTTCTTTGTATAGGCTTGGAACGTAAAGAGTAGCTAGTGGTGATTTGTTGAGTGCCTGATTATGTATCTCTGGACATGATATTATTTTTGCACAGAACTTAAGATCTTTCTTGAGTCCCTCTTTACTCCCTGTCACATGGGATTGGCTGATAATGAACTCTGCATATCTGTCTAGATAATTCGTGAAATGTAGGGAATCTAAATCAATAAATAAGACTAAAATCAAAATGGGGACAAGAACAGGCTCAGAAACAAACCTAGGTCTAAGTCAGTTGAGCAAAGTGTAAAAATAACCAAATGCGAACCTATCTTTGATGGATGGGAATTCATCTCACAGATGCCTAAAGACTCTAGACCTTTCTCTTATGACTAGGGAATCAAGAAAGCTTCCAAGGATTTTTTACTGAGTTAACAAAAGTTTTATATAGATAACACCACCATTTTGTTAGCTTGTAGGACATAGTGTACTTAGTGTGCTTTTGACTTTGACAGTGTTTCCAAACATTAAATGTGATGCATTATATCTAAACATCTTAATCAGCTGAAATGAAATTACTTAAAGTTCCCCCCAGGATCCTATTTCCTAATGGCTTTGGAACTAAAATTAGCTTTAATTCAATCAGTTATGTGTTCATCGATTTGCCAAAGAGAATCTGGACAGAAGTGGGGAAAGAGAGGAGGAGTAGACCAACTTTATTATTTGGCTTCCACGTGACTTCAGGATAAAGTTTCTAATGCTATGACCAACTCTGTTTCCACTAAACCTAATGACTTCCCCAGGCCGGGGTGCTGAAGCCCTTTAAGCTTCAGGATTACAGAAGGCTTATCGTTACAATCAGAAATCATAGAAGTATAAGAATGAAAGCGTGTCCCAGTAGAATCCAAGTGGATTAAAGACTTTTACAGATAAGGAGGATAAGGGCTTTTCAGGTAATATGCTGCTTCTCCTTTTGCAAGTAACCCCTATACCACAACATTCTAGATCTACAGTGCTTAAGAGTGCCCTCCTCTTATCCTGCCTTTGGAAGGCTGAGACCAAGCAAGGGGAATTATCTCAGTCTCACAATGTTAGTGGCAAGTCCAAGCTGAAAGTTCAGACAGCTTGACTCCCATGCCAGAATTCATCTGCTTCCTCACCAACACTCACTGAACATCAAGCCACTGCTTAATGGCCTGTTTAAATATTCATCTTACACATGTCTAGTTTTAGCAGAGCTGAATTACAACAGAACCTGACCACCAAATTATTTCATTTGCATTTGGCATAAACACATATATGGCTGATGCTAGAGTCTGGTCTGAGTCGAAGACTTGTGGTCACTTACATAAATTATATAATAACCCCCTGAGACCGCTTCAATATTGATCCTGATATTGAGATTAATTCCACACCCAGCTATTTCTCCAATACATATTCTTTATTTGATTCTAACAATATATTGTGTCACTCTTATACTAGCAAAATTAGATACCTAGAAGTTAGTCAATTTTACATTTTCACTTTAGGACTAAATAATCAGATGGATAAATGGCTGTATATTTTGTGTTACTTATTAATAATAAAGAATGGTGGCCCTGGAAGAAACAAAAAGCTCAACAACCAAGCCTGCGAGGTGGGAGCTGAGATTTCTGGTATTCTGAAAATGTAACAAAAACCCAACAGATGAGTAGGAGAAAGTGAGGAGTCCTGGCAATCTGATAAATTAGGGAAAGGCCTAATTTAAAGAGGAAAGACAGGCAAGGGTTCAGGTCCAACAGTTTTGGGGCATTTGAAGTAGGAAGAGGCAATATGGCGGGTGCCCTTCAAAGA
Organism: Kogia breviceps; assembly: GCF_026419965.1. Lineage (NCBI taxonomy): Eukaryota > Metazoa > Chordata > Mammalia > Artiodactyla > Physeteridae > Kogia > Kogia breviceps. Next base: position 90,408,713 of record NC_081320.1, read on the forward strand.
CAGATATGAACGAAGGGAAAAAAACTTTGTTTCTCCATTTTCTTCCTCTGTTCCTCTTCCCACCCTGATAGAAGTTACTCTAATAATTGCAGGTCAGTGTGCCTTAAAAGTCAGAGCTGCTTGTGGCTCTTTGATTCTCTTTTGCTTCTCTTTCCATTCAAAGGGCTACTTTGGGACAAAATTCAAGATGCGTGTTGAACACCGCAATGAAACAGAGCAGCTGGCCTTGTGGTCTGCTGTAGGCTGAGGCCCGAGTACCTCAAGAAAGGGTGTTATACAGAGTTCAGGTGGGTTTGTCAGAATTCTCTGCTTGGGTTTTTGTGCCAAATCCCGGCTAATAATACTGTGCTCTTCACTTCTTTTTTCCATAACTCCCCGTGAGTTTGTCTCCCTCGGGAGCCCATGAGGAGAGGTGGCTGTGATCCAAGCACGTTGCAGATATTCCTGGAATCCCAGGTCATTACAATATCAAGCTATTTCAAAACCCATCCATTTTTTTCTAATACCAGAAAGACCTAGATTTAAATCCCAGCTTTGCCACTTCCTAGAAATATAAATTTGGGCAGTTTCCTAGTGTGTAAAATGAGGACCAAAAGAAAAACTAGGTCACAGGGTTGATTCAGAAGTCAAAAGAGCGAGTAGAAGTGAATCTGGTTTTAAACTACAAAGAAATGTGCAAATAAGCGATGCTATAGAAAGAACATTGACTTCGGAGTCACAGAGAAATTGTATCAAGTACACAATCTTAGTAGCTTATGTAACCCTAAGCACTGGTTTACTGTTCTGATTTTCAATGCCCACATTTTTGAAATGGGTTGAAGAATACTTTTCTCTGAAGGTTGTATAAATTTTAGATAAGATAATGTTTGTAAAGTTACTGAAAATCATAGTCATTTAATTCTTTTTATTACTATTATGCGTTGTTCTTATTAATGCTATTTCTGCTAAATTATTATTGAACTGGTAGGGGTGATGGACAGAAACAATACAGAGAATATGCTTCTTTGGCAGGGTCTGTCTTTGGAACAGACTGTCTTCTGACTTTGCACCAACCTGGGGACACAGATGGGATCAAGCCCATATCTGTGAGGTGTACAGGGAGAGACCCACAGGGGAGCCCAGCTTTGCACTAGCACCACCAGAAATCTTCCCTCCCGGTTAAAGGTGTCCCTTGAAGTCTTTGCATGGAAGGGGTCCCCTCCCACAGGCACTTTCAGCAAACCATAGAACCTCTGGAGGGCTGGGATCTTCTGTCACATCTCCATAGTAACCATGCTTTATGCTTGGGCCCTGACTTGGACCCAAGTGATTCAGCATTGGCTGAATCACTGCCCCTGGCCAGGCAACTGGCTCAGTGGTAAGAAATACCCAATGCATAAAATATAGCCAGGACCCAGCAAAGCTAACTTCACCCTTTACAGGAATTACGTGGAAGTGAAATGAGCTGCATGCCTGAAGATTTGACCTCTCAGCTTGGAGGAGCAGAAATTGGTCACCAACAGCAATCCCATGACCTGGAGCCCTGATACAGATAAGCAGGCAGACAGTGCCCTCGCTCTCTGCACTTGCCCAAGTAACCAAACAACACTACCTAAGAAATGAAATGACTTAGCTCATCTTAGAATTACTTTAGTTGATTAAACAATCACATATGTTCTAAGTTCTCAGCTCAATATGATAAGGGTAGAAATGCCTGCTTTCGAGGAGCTGACAATCTAGTTTACGTTTTGCTTGAAAGGTATTCACCAGACAGCATTTTCTTTCTTTGCTTACTTTTGTTTTTCTGCTCATGGACTTATTTATCTGTATATAAACTTTTAGGTAATATGTTACCTGAACTCTACTTTTTCCCTTGAATTCTAAAGAACAAAAACAAATTATATGTAAGTTCTATATATTGTCTTCCAAATCAAGGGACTTGGTCCCTTTTCTGTCACCATCTGCTTATGGGACCTAGAGCAAGTTATTTCCTTTCTCTAGGCCTTAATTTCCTTATCTGAAAATTCAGGGAGGTGGATTAGATATCTTCAAGGTCCTATGTAGGACTACAGTACTAGAATTTTTCCAACAGAACCTGTCCTACAGGGTCAGACCTCCTCCCATCCCTTCCCCATCAAAAGCTAGTTTTCTGACCGATGAACAGCAATGATACTTCAGAGAATAATTCTGATTGTGAAGCTGTGCAATGCTGAGAATTTTAAGAACCAAGATATCAATACTAATAAGACCAATGACATTTCATACAAAGCCTTTGAACACTGCTTTATCCCCTTCAAAGTACTACAGTATCTGCTGACCCGTTCTATCCACAATGAACCAGAGTAATACATTTCATTAGTGACAGGCAGGAGAAGCCAGCCTGCTGTAAATGAGGAGTCATAATACCACCATTAAGTGTATATTAACATTCTAACTGTGCCAGCTGCAGCAGACAGCCATAATTTGGCTTTCCTTTCCTTCTGTGCCAAATATTGCCCTTGGCATATGAGACCAGACAAGGCAGAACAGACAAATCCATAAACACCTGGACTTTGTTGCAATCCAGAAAGGTTAAAAAAAAACCCACTAAGATTGTTGTTGTGAGGTTGTTGATTTCTAGAAAGTCCCTCCCCTTTCTAGGTCTCAGTTTCTCCATTTGTAAATTGAGGCGGGGAGTAAACCTCTTAGATCCCTTCTTGTTTTACCATTCTAAGAGCTCTCACTCTATTACCCCATGCATGACCTAGGCAGACTCCTGTTTCTCCCTACCTCCCACCCAGATAAAGAGAGGAGTGGGCAGCAGCTCACATTTTGGCCTCAGTAAGGGGTCAGGAAGGGCATTGTCATGAGGAAGAAAGAACATTAGACTTCAACCAGCAGTCCTGGGTGTCTTTGTAAATGTCTCCCACTGTGGGAACAGTGTGCAGAAAGTACATTGCAGGGACAAGGGAGGGGGTAAGGAGCCTCCGATTGCCAAGGTCCAGCTCTTGGGTCAACTGGTGGCTACATCCTCTCAATAACCTCCTTCAACATTTAAGATACTGCAACTCAAACCAAAAAACAAAATCTAAAATGAACAAAGTATCACATTCTCCATGATTTCCCTAACATGGAAAGACTTATTGTGACTGCACAAAAAAATCTATGCATTTAGTCTCAACAATTCAACTGATTATATTTCAAATGTAGATTAGTAATCTAATGCAAACACAAAATAATTTGAGGCTACTTTTTCTTCTTAATACAGTAAAGAGGGTTAGCTCTGCTCTCCAAAATATCAATACCATACGCTGAGAGGACTCCCTGGTAACTTAAGGCCCACAGATGACAAGGGAATACAAGGAAATGACAGGCACTTTTAAGAATGACCCTACATATGTAGAAAGAATACATGGAAACCTAAGCATTAGAATCTGAATTTTGACAGGCCCTCAGGATTAAAGAGATCTGTATTGTATGGCCCTGGACTCGAGGAAATCAAAATCTAGTGTGCAGATGAGCATGCAAATAAATAACCACATACAGTAAGACTGTTGTTGTACTGAATTCATAGGGAGCATGGGAAACGTGGCAAATATATTGTCTTGATAAAGGAGGAGAAGATTTCATAAAGAAGAATTTAAGGTGAGATTTATATAGTGTGTGACATTTTCCTGATGGACAGAGGAGAGGAGGACATTCCAGGAAGAGAAAACACTGTATTATGTTTGTTTTGGAGAGGGGATACTACTGTAAATAAGGGATTTGAAATAGCCTTGCATATTTAGGGAAACCACAGATTATCGAGTCACACCATATGGTCTTCCACCCTGCTACCCAGTTACACGTCCCATGTGAATTTTTTTTCTTTGGGTTAAAACAATCTCTAGAAATCCACAGAGTTGAGAATCGATGGGTAACTTGATTATGTTAACCACACCCTGATAAAACGAAGTGAAAAAACTCAAATGGTCATTTCACACCACCGTGATTTCTTCCAAAACCTATGGTGGAGAAGAAGAGCAACCAAGAAGCTCTGGTATGTTCACAGAGACCTGATTTCCTTTACTTCTTCAGAAGTTTATGATGCATTGCCCTTCCCATTTCTAATGTTTATCAGGCATGTAGAATCAAAATAAGTTAAATGCCTGAAACAAACAGGGAAATGGCACCCTCAAAAAATAGTATTTACTTTTAAACTTTTTTATAAGCACTTATTCAATCTTAGACTTTCAGTGGAATATTATTTTTAAAACTGCTGTCCTTCAGGATTAAAAAACAATAAGAATGCTTATTTACATGTTATGACAGATTCAAAGACAGAAGAAAAATACTGGATAAATTCACCAAAAGCACTCTGAGAAGAGTGTGAAATCTAATAACTAGCCCAGAGAATCCCTCATTTTGACATTGTTGACTTTTCCCAACTCTATTTATTCCATGCTATACTTTAAATATATGAATCTTCAATCTTCAGGTTTCAAAATTTGAATTTTAACTATTAGTCTATTGAAATTTTTCAATATAAAATACTGACCCAAAAAAATGAGCACACAAGCACTCGAGAAGGAGAGAAAGTTAAGGAAAGGAAACTTGTTTTTTTCCCACTCCTTACAGATTTGATGAATGTATACAGAAAAATGATGAGAGAAAGAGTTCTGGAAAAATATTACGATGTAGTGGCAAGAGTATCATTTCCCTTCTCTCTGGCATCACAGTCCTCTGGTACCTATTTTCCAATGTTGGTAAACAATTTTTAAATTTTTTTTCCAGTTTTTTAGTTATATATGGCAGGAGTGTCATTGCAGACCCGAATAGAGTCATAATATAATTTTGAAGACAGACCCTTCTATGAACCACAAAGTGAAAATAGCAAGGTGAACCCTATGATCACCCCAGATTTCTGTCTAGAAGCATATTCTGGACCACAGTGCAGAGAGGGGGACTCCAAGCAAAGCAACTCCTCTGAGTTGAGGAGACAGAGATTACATTAGGGTCTAAGGAAGATGAGGCAGCTGGAAAGTACAGGAAAGAGTTTAGAGAGTAGTATGCTAGGGAAAAAGAATTCCAAAAATCTAACTGAAGTCTCCTTGAGTCTGTAGAATACCGAGTTGTGCTTACGCAGGACTGCACTGCACACAGTCAAGGAAAGCATGATGGAAGAGCTACAAGCTGAGCAATTTCCAAATGATTGATGCACAAGGTGAGAAGCTATTCTATCTTTGACCAGGCAGGTATGAAAGTCCTCATTGATCACCTGGGACCTTCAGGAGAGACTGGCAAGGGTCATACCTTACTAGAAGAACTAGGATTCTATTCGTTGTGAAAATACCATGCAAAATGCAGGCAAAGTAAAGACTTTTAAACAAAACCTGAGATAATTTGTTTCCAGAAAATCTATACTCCAAAGAAATATGAATGGAAATTCTTCATGTAAAAAGAAAATGATACCATAAAGAAACTTGGGTCTATTTAAAGGAATGAAAAGTGCCAGAAAGTGTAAGTATGTATGTAAATATAAATGAAGATGTTTTATTTCTTAAGAGAAATAATTTTAAACTAATAAAAATGTACTGTGAAATTTGTAATATTTGTAGAAGTAAAATGTATGGAAACAAAAGCACAGGATGGGAGTGGAGAAATAAAAGCATGATGCTTAAACTTCTTACATTTTAAATGAAATGATATAATATTACTTACAGTGGATTACTATAAGTTAAACTTGCATATTTATATGTATAGTATACTATTTGTAACTTTAGGATAGGCCTTTCCAAAGATATCTTCAATAGAACATAAAAAACAAGTTTTAAATTTGTTTTTTAAAAGACTCCTTTTGAAAAATGGAAATATAGTCCATTAACTGGTTGAGAATGATATAGATAGAAATTGAGATAGATAATGTCACATCTATAACAACATAGAACTTATGATCATAATACGTAAAAGCATATAAAATTTAATTATAAGACAAACACTCAACAAAAAATAGATAAAATATTTACATTTATACTGCAAATAGCCAATATATACCAAAAATATTAACATTAGTCAGTAAAGGAATGTAAACCACAATGAAATACCTCCAAACCACATTTGAGTGCTAAAATTAAAAGAACTAACTGTACCAGTGCTGACAAAGATGTGGAGAAATTGGAACTTCCATACACTGCTTGTAGTAATGTAGAACACTACAGTTGGAAAACAATTGAAATTTCTTATAAAGTAAAACATAACATTTACCCTAACACCCAGTAATTCCACTCCCAGGTGTTTACCCAGGGCAAATGAACACAAATATATAAACAAGGCCTTTTATATATATATATATATTTTGTTGTTGTTGTTGTTGTTGTTGTTGTTGTTGTGGTACGCGGGCCTCTCACTGTTGTGGCCTCTCCCATTGCAGAGCACAGGCTCCGGACGCGCAGGCCCAGCGGCCATGGCTCATGGGCCCAGCCGCTCTGTGGCATGTGGGATCTTCCCGGACCGGGGCATGAACCCGCGTCCCCTGCATCAGCAGGCAGACTCTCAACCACTGCGCCACCAGGGAAGCCCTATATTTGTTTTTTAATTGAGTTATAATTGACCTACAACATTATGTTAGTTCCATGTGCACAACATAGGGATTCAATATTTCTATACATTACAAAATGATCACCACAATAAGTCTAGTTACCATGTCACCATACATACAGACATTAAAATACAGTTGGCTATATTCCCCATGCTGTACATTTCACCCCCATTGACTCATTTATTTTACAACTGGAAGTTTGTACCTCTTAATCTCCCTAACCTATTTCACTCATTCCTACACCCCCTTCCCCTCTGGCAACCACCTGTCTGTTCCCTATATCTATGAGTCAGTTTCTGTTTTGCTGTGTTTGTTCATTTGTTTTGTTTTTTAGATTCCACATATAAGTGAAAACATACAGTATTTTTCGATAGTGTCCTTTGCTGTGCAAAAGCTTTTCAATGTGATGTAGTCCTGTTTGTTTATTTTTGCTTTTGTTTCCCTTGCCTGAGGATAGGTGTGCTAACACCAATGTCAAAGAATGTACTATGTTTTCTTCTAGAATTTTTATGGTTTCAGGTCTTACATTAAAGCCTGTAATCCATTTTGAGTTTATTTTTATATATAGTGTAAGAAAGTGGTCCAGTTTGGTTCTTTTGCATATAGCCTTCCAGTTTTCCCAACACCATTTATTGAAGAGACTGTCTTTTCCCCATTGTATATTCTTGCCTCCTTTGTTGTAGATTAATTGACCTTATAAATGTGGGTTTATTTCTGGACTCTCTATTCTGTTCCATTGTTCTATGTGTCTGTTTTTGTTCCAGTACCATAATTTTTTTCATTACTGTAGCTTTGTAATATGGTTTGAAATCAGTGAGTGTGATACCTCCAGCTTTGTTTTTCTTTCTCAAGACTGTTTTGATTCTTCAAGGTCTTTTCTGTTTCTGTGCAAATTTGAGAATTGTTTGTGCTAGTTCTATGAAAAAATTCCATTTGTATTTTGACAAGGAATGCATTGAATCTGTAGATTGCCTTGGGCAGTATGGTCATTTTAACAATATTAATTCTTTCTGTCCAAGAGTATGGTATATCTTTCCATTTGCTTGTGTCACTTAATTTTTTTTCATGTCTTATAAATTTTCAAGTACAGGTTTCTTACCTCCTTGGTTAGATTTATTCCTAGGTATTTTATTCTTTTGATTGCAATTATAAATGGAATTGTTTTATTAATTTCTCTTTCTGATAGTTCAATGTTAGTGTATGGAAACACAATAGATTTCTGTTTATTAATTTTTTTCCATGCAACTTTACTGAATTCATTTATTAGCTCAATGGTTTTTCAATTTTTTTTGAAGAGTTTGAGGAGGGTGAGTGTTAACTCTTCTTTGCATATTTGGTGGAACTCACCTCAAAGGTGAGCGTCTCATCTTTCACTTTTGTTTGTTGAGAGGTTTTTTTTTATTATTATTATTACTGATTCAATTTCGTTATTGATAATTTCATTACTGATAAAACAGTGGATGACTCTCAAAAACATTATGTTGAGTGAAAGAAGCCGGACATCAAAGAATTTATGAATTCTTTTGAATTGTTTGTGAAATGAGTCACTTTGTGATATTATTTATATAACATTCCAGAAAGACAAATTTAATATAAAATTGACAGAAAGCCAGTTAGGGGTCACCAAGTTTGGACCAAGGATTGGGAGCATCAGAATTGTCTGTTTAGAAGAAACTTTCTAACATGATAGTAATATTCTATTTCTTCATTATGGCAGGGGTTACACTGATGTATACATTTTATAAAACTCATGTAAGTGTATACATAAAATCAGTACATTATATATTGGTGTATAAATTACAACTCAATAAAGCTGATTATTAAAAAAAAAAAAAAAGAAAGAAAGCATTGGCTTCCTCTCCTATGTTCTACTTCAAAGTTAAGGGATTATGTCCTGAATTTAAAATCCTGCTTTTCTGCCCCTTCTAGATCATGGGTTAACTTTTTCTTTTTATAAAAATATCTGAATGTGAAAAAAGTATCCCAATCACTCATCACTTAAATAGGAGGAAGTTTATCCCACCAGAAATATTACAATAGGAATACTGTGAAGGCATCAAACAAACACAATGTGGAAGCAATTAGGTCCTCTGCACAGCTATCACAGGACATGTATCCAACCCCCAAAAGTGAGGTGAAACAAGGCAACATTGAGACTGGTGGTCTGATGTTGAGCAACACACCATCCTTAAGTTTCTGATCCCAGCCTCTCCAATCAGTGTCTTTATTAAGAACATTTTTATTTTTTACTCAGAAACTAGAAGGCCAACAGGAAAATCAGGCCCTGGCTACTTTTGAATTGATCAGTCCAGGCTGATCAATGGGATCATCGACTGCTCCACTGGCACTTTCAATCGCTATCAACTAAGAAAGTAAGGTAAAGCTCAAAACTGACTGGACTTCAGGTGTCAGCGAAAATCTGGAGTCCATTTCTGGGGTTGCAACCTTCACGGCCATTCTAATAATAGTCACTAGGGAGATACCAGAAAGCTGACATTATATATATTGCCATTAGAAAGTGAATAACCAGGAGAAAAGATCAATTTTACCTTTATATTCATGGCTGAGTCACCTCAATATCTCTGTTGACTCCATTCGTCCAGTTCTAAGAGGCTACCCTCATCAGGACAAAAAGTAAGGTAGAAGTTTCATTCCACAGGATGAAACAGACTTTCAGACGTCTGCAAACATGTACCAAACATATCTGAAGCATTGGAGGAAACAACATGTAATTTCCTTTCAGATTTCTCCAAAGAAGGCTTACAAAGAAAGGATAAAGGAGCTAGCTTCAAATTCTTGAGAGGTTCTAATCTGCATGAAAAATAATTGTATTTTGGTGAGGTAGAATTTAAGACCAGTGGATGGAAGTTACACTGAGACAAATTTTGGCTCAATGTAAGAGGTTTCTAACTTAGAAGCTGCCTAGAAATGGGATGGATATGCAGTCATTGTGTATGTTCATGCTGAAGTGGAATAACCTCCTTTTAGGGTTGATATTTAGAGGAACATTGGATTAGATCACATGTCATTCCCAAGTGTGATTCAATAATTCTTGCCCTCAGTCTTGAAGATTATATAATTTTCTTAAATTCCTTTGAGAAGTGTGGGGATAATAAACAAAAAATATTGCTCATGCCTAAATGATTGCAATTCCCATTTTAACTCTCTCCCATATAAATTTATGTGACATCTTTTACTACATGGATTTAACAGCATTTCACTTCTCAAATAAGAACCCTGCTTCCCCATCATTCTCAGACTCTAATAATATGCGTAAGTCAGAAACCAACATTTGAAATGTGCCTGGGTTCAGTTTCAAGAGAGTCTTTGAAGTGCGTCCATGGCACATCTTGGTTCATCAAATACATGTCTCTTAGAGGAAGGTAAACATAGATTCTGCTTCTCAACAGACCCTGGTGAAGTGTGTTTTATTTTCTTTTCTGCCAACTGAAAGACCTTGATTTCAATCTGATCTTGAAAGTTCTTTGAATTCTTTCATTTCTCACAAATGGTTTCAATCTCATTTCTTCTAGGAGACATTTGAGAGAAAGGCAATTACAGGAGACACCATTTTTTGTGAGGAATAATGAGGCATTGTCAATAAAGTAGGTGGTGCTGCCAGGAAGAATATCACCAGAGAAAAACTCAAGATGAGCAGCATTGTTTTCTTCAAAATGGTCCCTCTCCCAAATATAAGGAGCACAATTAAGCATAATCAAGTTTAAAATATGTTTTTAAATGTTGCTCAAATTTTCAAGTATAAAGACACATATTTATGAATTTAAGTATATAGGCTAGAAACTGAGGTACAAATTTTCAAAACTATTCTATAAATAGGTTTTATAACACTGTAAATGAGGAGAGAAGACCTGTCTAAGGCTTGGAAGACTTGCCTAAGATCTAACAGCTATTAAAAGCATCACCAGGGCTTCCCTGGTGGCGCAGTGGTTGAGAGTCCGCCTGCCGATGCAGGGGACACGGGTTCATGCCCCGGTCCGGGAAGATCCCACATGCCGCAGAGTGGCTGGGCCCGTGAGCCATGGCCGCTGGGCCTGTGTGTCCGGAGCCTGTGCTCCGCAACGGGAGAGGCCACAACAGTGAGAGGCCCACATACCACAAAAGAAAAAAAAAAAAAAAGCATCACCAGAACCAAGCTTAGGCTCTCACTTCCTAATCCACCTCATCTCCCTTACCACCCTATGTAAAATCCCAGTGTGGGGAATTAGATAGGGGACTTTCTCGCCCATGTGTTAATTTAGCTCGTCTGAATCAGTACATATTCTCCTGTGGGAAGAAATTCAGTATTTCTCTAAACTTGGAAACTTTTATAAGGGTAAGAAACTCAAGAAGTAATGAATTTTAAGACCCATTTCACACAAAAAATGAGTTCTGACACCACCTAGCATTCCTGTTGTATTACTCAATGTGTCCTAAGAGGTGACCAGCATATAAGTTAATGGATATTTGTTTCGTAGGGAAGTTTGGTAACAGCCAAGAAAATTGAGTCCAAGTGAAAGCCTTTCTATTCCTTATTCATAAATTCAAATAATATCTTTTATGGTTGGCAGCACATGGAACTCATTCTGGTCTCTTTTTTAAATTCTTGTTTTTTATTTTCATTTCCTGAAAGAAGTCAATAATTTTGAAGTTAGCAGATGGACAATAGCTTAGCTAATGACTATCTGACCTGAGAACTAAAACCTTCCTTCCATCCTAAGGAGTTATTTCACTTGAAATTGAAATGGATTTAACTGTTGCAGACCCTGAAACTACGTTGGAGATCCCACATTTCCCCAAACTTCCAGCAAAGAATGGGCCACAGCCTGCAAGCTGTGACACTTTTAAGGTAATTGGGGAGAGAGGGAGGGTCCTGCACAGGTGAAAGTTTCATATTGGTGAATATGGCAGGTGACATATCCATTAATACCATTAACGCTAAGCACCTAACTCTTCCAGAGGCAGCACTCTCAGTGGACTCATACTTACCACTGACTTCTCCCACCTCTTTCTAAAGAATTTCAAAATGCTCAAATTTCTGAAAACCTCCAAAAACAAGAAGTGTTTGGAAATAAGACTTTCCTAAATATACTGGTATTGCAATGGCCTTTTAGGATCCTTGACCTAAAACCCTTAGAAGTTGAAGCTAATTGATTTCCACTTCAGCCTGACCTGGGTTCTGGGATCAATATTGGAGGCAGGCAGGGAAGGAATACAGAGTCAAGGGATACAAAGTCAAGTGCAGTGGTATTTGCTATGAAGTACAATGGAAATAGCTCATTTATTCAGCTTTTTCAACCATCTTCTTTATTCTGCTCCAAATCAATGCACGTAAGGGCTAGACTTCTGCCTTGACCTTCATGTTACTCCATGATTAAAATTCTGTCCTGAACTCCAATTGATCCCAAAGCTCTTCTCTGCCTTATCTAACAATTTCCCTCTCCAGGGCTGATGTTTTCTGTTCCTATAAAATACATTTTTATGACTATATCTCCTAGATTGGTAACCATCCAGTATAACCTCTGCAAAAGTCCTAATTAGTGATTTTTTTTTTATTACTTTGTCCAGTGTCCTGCCTCTCTTTTTCTCACTACAATCATCACCTAATTTGAGATAGAGCTCAAATTTATGTCCCTACATGCATGAATCTAGACAAAGGAAAATAGCCTCTAAGATACGGCACTCTTCCTCTTCTAGAGCTCCTTGGATGTCAGCAAAGATTCAAGCAAAAACTCTGGACTGAATTTTAGGTAAGATATTTAAAGGAGGAACAATGGAAAGTAGCACTGAAACCTGTATTTAGAGTTTCCAAGGTCCCCCATCTCAACTGAGTGGTCCTTCACAGTGAACCAGAGGCATGGTTAGGAAATGAGTGACTGTGGGTAGTCCTACCTTTTCCCAGGTAGCTTATATATTGCCACAAAGTATTTCTTCTGTCGAATATTAGATGAAATAGGGATGAAACATAACATTTCCATCCTTGACCACTTTCAATCAACTATAACAATTAATTTCATAAATTATATCAGGGCTTCTGACCTCACTTTCTTCCAAGAAGAAGTTTCTTTCACCCTTTTTCTTCCTAAAGTTTTAATGTTCCAAAGAACTCCATAAACGAAAAGCAATGAATAAAAAAGTTATCTTGAGTGGAGCAGGGATATAGATCCCCTTAATGGAAATGTGTCTTTAACCTTGAATATTTTATCTCTGAACTGTTCAACCTCAAACTCTCCACTATGAAATGCATTGGCCTTAGACCTTATTTGATTTCAGTTTGCTGCTTGAACTGAAGCCACAAACCCTTCAGAAAACTGCTCTTCCCCTCCTGGGCACAGTCAGTCACTCTGGGTCCCTTTTCTTTCTGACAGGGTGGATTTTTTGTTTTATTTTGTGTTATTTTATTCACTGAGAAAATATCAAAGCAGGAGGAGTTCTTGGAACTCTTCAAACATGAACCCACGTTTCATAGATGAGGAAACCAAAATGAGGAAAAAAGTGATAGATCAAAAGCCACCCAGCTAGAACACAGATTACTCAACTCCTAACTCATTAAGCCATTAAGTTACTGAATTTCTACTCCATGCCAGGCTCCACACTGGGTTCCGTGAATACAGAAAACACAGTCCCTGCCCTCCAGAATCCTGTGCGCCCCACTGCTTCCTTCTTGAAACTCAGATGCAGACAGCCACCATTTAAGATATTTGTCTTCAAGCAGACCCCAAAGTACACTTTCTTAAGAAGCTTCTGGAGGCTTTTCATTTTGTCAGCCTCAGAGGACAATATCATCAGACTAAAAGGTGGATGCCTTTTTACTAAGCTAATCAATTGAGACCCTGAGCAAGAGAATAAGACAACACGTCTGACTGCCCGCATCTACCTTGATCTCTCAGTGGTCCTGCCATCAGTGGGCAGAATTTGAACTGGAGCATCTCTTAAACCCAGATACAGATGACTCTCCCTCATCTTTGTTCCTGTTGCGCCCTGTGCTACTTGGCGTGTGCATCTGTCTCCCCACTAGATTTGAGCTTCTTGAGGACCATAATCATGAATTCTGTAGTGCTTAACATGGTGCCAGGCACACAGTAGACTCATAACAAATGATCTTCAAATCCATTAACAATACTCACATATCTAACTTAGCTTGGAGGGGGACTGCTATGGAGATAAGTGCTAATGAAAGGGGTTTAGGACGTGAGTCTGTTCCGCATCCCTGTAGCACCTGAAAGTGTTTGTACCTGTCACTTTTCAATTCTTGGAGTCACCACGTGCAAAGCAGGCACCCTTTGGCAAGGAGGGCAAGGCGTCCCTGGGCTCCCGGCTACTGTGCCTGGAGCGCCCGGCTTGCAGCTGCTTCACTGAGTTTGTGGAATCCAAAACTGTGCAGGGACCAGGAGCGATGCCGATGAAGTAGCATGGAGCAGAGAGGTTAACACATCCTGTCAGCTCCCACCTTACATTCACCGTGAAAACAACAATAGAAAGGCTTTCAAGCATAAAAGGATTTTCGACTACAACTACTCCTAAAAGAAAAATGCCTCACCAAGAGCATCTTCGCTCGGACGTCAAGCTGCTCTACTGAGAGCATTTTTAATCAATAAATCCAAAGAAAGATGAATGGAATTTACAAAGAAACACCCAGAGAAAATAAGAGAAGACATTCACCATGCTTCTGCTCTGGAGGCTCGCAGTCCTGTCGTTGCACCAATTACACTGAGTCCATGGATATAGTGGCCTGAGCAGTACCAAGGTTCCTTGGGACATGTACTGTCACCAAGAGGATTACAACTGTGCAGATTGGTCAGTCTCCACTGGGGTCCCTGAGGAACAGGAAAAGATGATGAAAGACAGAAGGAGAGGGTAACCAAGAAGTGCTGGGCCTTGAACTGCCACCCTATTTCGCTGGGTGCCTTTAATATTATGGAGAATCGTACAAGTCCAGGATTCCCAATCACAACTAAGTTAAATCACTATTTAGAAACTTAGTATGAGTCATACTTGGCTTCCTACATCTTTGCTTGTCATGAGAAAATTCTGAGGAAGAAGAAGACTTTTTTTACTCTAAAACTTTGGCATTTGGGGCTGGAGACATCTGCTACCGGGAAGAATAAAGAAAGGAAGGGAAGGAGGAAGGAGGGGAGATTCTGTAACTTCTTGAGTTGGCATTATTGCCCAAGGCTGTGAGGGAATAGCAAGTATTGAAGGTAAGCTTCAAAATAAGAGGAACCTGTGTTTTTCCTCTGCTCACATTTTCTCAAAAGCTCTTTGTAAGCTTTCTAAAACTCTGATCTAAAAGTCATGGCATCCTACTAGGGTGAATGCAGTCCCGAGCACACAGTAGATTCTTAATACACAGCGATTGTCATGACATGACTCGATTGGGTTCAGTAATCACAATGCAGATTGGGGCAGAAGTTTTCCTCAAGTCCCAGCAAACAAGCTCACCTCCTCTGCCTCCCTGATTATGTAGACATCAACACGTTAAGAGTCTCAACCGAGTTAGGAAAACCCACACACAGGGTCCTGTAGAGGATAAATGTCACCAGCAGCAATTCTAGGAAGATGATGCACTCTATAAAAAGTTACGCTGACCCTTGCCAGCTTCCCATAGTTGGCCTGAATGCATTCACAAAAGGAACAGGAAGTTCCTCCTGCCCTGAAGAACTCACAGTCTGGTGTGGCAAGGGAGGGATAAAACAGACATGCAACAAATAACTCTCATAGAATCGGATAAGAACCATACAGAGAGCATAGGTGTTGTGGGATGTCAGAGTGTTGGCTGAATAATTCTGTGTGTGGTGTTGAGATGCAGTGGTAGGAAGTGGTCTAGAAAGAAGGTAGCATTTGAGTTAGAGCTTGAAACACTTGTTGCAGTTCATCGGTAGGGGAGGAAGTGGAAGGGCAGGTTTATCAGACTCCCAACAGGAAGCTGGCAGCACTCTCAAAATGGGGTAATTTCAGGAGAGTTTATTTCAAAGGGGCTATTTCTGAAGGTAGGAGTGAGAGAAACCACAGTAATCCGGGGGAGAGTGCAATAACCCGTGGCTGGTAGAGGCTGCATTCTTTCCAATCCCTAGCTGGAAAGAATATGTAATTACCAAAACTCAGAAAGAGACAGTCATATAGTGTTGGACATCTGGAAAGGAACAGTGACCGCTAGTCGAGGGACACAGCCCGTGTGAGGTGACACTGCAGGAAGAGGGCCAGAAATGCGTAGTCTGACCTAGCTGTCCTTCCTCTAATCTCCTGAAGGGGGGTGTCCTTATTGGCCAAACCCATCAGGAAGCCAAAGGGCAAGCGAGCCCATTCATGTAATCCATGGAGGTTTGAGAAGTTGAGAGTGAGCCTGGAGGGGCCAGTAAAAGGTGTGCACCCAGGATTGAACTTGAAGTCACAAAATGAGCAAAGGCGTGACGTGGGAAAGCGATGACCTACCCAGGGAGAAGGGAGAAGCTGAGATTGCCAAAAACTCACAAAGGTAGCAGAGGGAGATGAGACTTCCCTCCCTCCCAAGCCTGGGGCTCTCTGTGAAAGGTCTTTACTGTGAAGGGATTATCATAACCCGTGTGACTCAACCCCCACCAAGGGAAAACAATTCCGAGAAACATCTGGTTACACCCTGCCGAGAAAAAGCACAAAACACGAAAATGTAAACTAGGCATCCGATAGCTAACCAATCAAGGAACTAGAGCCAAGTTCCCACTCCGGTCCGTCTGGAACAAACAAACCAATCAGAAAAACCCTCGATATATCCACACGTCCCTCTGGGCAGAAACCGTTCCGAGAAAAAGGCCTGGAAAACAGGACATGTCTGAGACATGCCCTAACCGCGAACAAACAAGTACGGCGGGGGCAAGAATGCCTAAGCCAATGAATTTAAAGGTCGCCCCAGCCAATGAGTTTAAAGGTCGCCCCGTTTACCCAATCATTGTAAAACTCCAAACATACCCGCCCTATATGTGAATAAACCTATAAAATGTGTGTGATTCCGCTTTTACGGGTTCCTCTTCGGCCTCCTGCGTGAGGACTAAGGAACCCCGGTGCACCGGCTCCTAATAAACCTCTTGCGTGTTGCAACGACTCTCGACTCTTGGCGGTTCTTGGGCGAGCTGGGATCCCTCGGAGACCGTTCAGGTCTAACAACTGCAGCCTTGGGGAGGTAATCTTTCATCAGCAAGCCTCAGCTACCAGAACCTTCTCCTTGAAGCTCGGTTCCCACTGTGATAACTGCTACAGTTGTGGCCCTCCCTCCCCTCATCCCCTCATCCTCTCATCCCCTCCTGCCTTGGCCCCTTCCCATGCCCTGAGACCTAAAGTAGAGGTCAGCGGAGAGCACAAGGTGGGCTGTGAATCTTAGTGTCCATTTCCTGAACCTGCTCCCCACAGCCTAGGTTGAGATAATCAGCAGGAATAACCCAGGCCTGGAAATATCACTAGGAACAGTAATGAGGTCACCAGCACCGGGCCTTGCTGTGTATCACCCTTTATCTGTAGCTTCTATTCCAAACTGGAGCCACTAGGTCTGAATTTTAACTCAACCATGGCTCAGAATCCATCCTGACATCAAAAAGTGGAATTTATTCTGAGCTTGAGTTCCTTCTCTGATAACTTGCCTCCTGTGGCAGGCTATTCCCAGGTTCTGAGGCTGCCTCGCTCAGGAATCTACCTGGAGACACCCCAAAGAAGAGGAATAAGACCCAACAGAGACGCTTCCAGGAGAAGAAATGCACAGATAATGAAAGTATATTGTAGATGCTGTAACACATCTGGCCTAGTTCTAGACGCGAAACTACTACTTATTTTGCATCTCACCTTAAGTAGAACTTCCTTGCAGAAGTATTTTCCAACTCATGAGTCTAAATGAATTATCCTTTTGATATTCTCTAATAGAGCCAGTTCCTTTCTTTCAGAGTGCTTATCATGTGCTGTCATACAGGTTATATACTGCCCAACTCCACAGAACACCATTCATGCAGACTACAGTGTGAATGGCTCCCCCTGGAGTTGTGCAGTGCACAGCCATAGATTATTTGATTAATTATTTGATTAATGTCTCTCTCCCTTACTAGTCTGTAAACTCTATGAGAATGGTGACTCCCAGTGACTTGGGACACACACAGCAAGTAAGCAGCAACTTGCAGCAAGCAACAGCAAACGGTAGCTGGAAGCAAGATCTTAGTTCCTGAACCGGGAGTCCTAACCACTAGACCACAGGGGCCAGCGGCTGGGACCTGGATCCCTAGCTCTTGCCTGCCTTGTCAAGAATGAATTCAGGCGAGGAGGCAGAAGATAAAGAGAAAAGTAAAAAGTTTATTGGAAAAGCAAAGTACAGGGCTTCCCTGGTGGCGCAGTGGTTGAGAATCCGCCTGCCGATGCAGGAGACACGGGTTCGTGCCCTGGTCCGGGAAGATCCCACATGTCGCGGAGCAACTAAGCCCGTGAGCCATGGCCGCTGGGCCTGCGCGTCCGGAGCCTGTGCTCCGCAACGGGAGAGGCCACAACAGTGAGAGGCCCGCATACCGCAAAAAAAAAAAAAAAAAAAAAAAAAAAAGCAAAGTACATGCAGAAAGCTGCACATGCACGGGAGAACTCAGAGAGAGAGGTGCGTCTTTTTCCGGGTCTTTGTCTTCTTTCCAGCCAATCATCTTGTTTTGTCCCCCCTGACTCATTTGTCTAAGGACCCTCCCCTTAGGTGCTTACACATCTCTCAGCCAAGATGGATCTCAACACAAAGGATTCTGGGGGAAGAAAGACTAATTCTGTCCAGGCACTGTCCTCTGACTTTTGACCCCCAAGGAACCTTTCTGAGCATGTGTAGTGTCTCCCTTGGAAGCGGAGATCCCTTGATCCTTTACTCAAACAAGGTTTTGCCCCCTTTGTTCTTGCCATGACTGTTATCTTAAGGCATCCATAAGAGACAAAGCTTGGCTACTGACCCTGTCTCTGTCATTGCTTCCATTTCAGAGAGTAAACAGGAGACTGATTGTAAATACCTAACCTGGAGCCCACCTATCTCCTGTCTCAGGAAATGCAAACAGGGAGGCTAGTTGTAAGCGTCCAGCCTGAAGCCCTCTTTTTTCTGCCTCATGAAATGTAAACGGGAGGCCAGTTGTAAATGTCTAACCTGAGGCCATCTATCTCCTGCCACACACACCGGTACCCTAGGACATGGTTTCTGACACATAGTAGACATTCAATTAATGTTTAATGAATAGTTAATAAACTGTCTGAGACAGAAATTTTATAGATGAGAAGCTAAAATTCAGAGAGTTCAAACAGCCTGTCCCTGTTCACTTGAGAGTTAGTAAAGAGTTAATAAGGGATGGAGTCAGAACTTAAATCCAAAATTGTACTGCACATGTGTTTTTCATTGTTCCATGCAGTCTTCAAAATATAGTGAAATAACCTATATTGAAATCTGACTGGAAGAAAAATAGAGATCAGTAAATGTGAGGTCAAGGGAGACTGACGCCCTTACTGACCTCTCCCAGCACCAGCTTAGCAGCAGGAGGCCCTCGGATAGTTTGTAAGATCCTTGCCAACCAGAGCATATCTAGCCTTCCTACTGTGTCAATAAAGAGGGAACAGGCAGGTACCGAGAGGAATAAATCAGAGTCCCTTAGACCAGTGATTTATAATCTGGTGACGGCCTCTTTCCGCCTCCCTCATCAGTTTCCCACCATGACCCTACAGGGAGAAGCACCAGCCAGGACCCCTCCATCCTCGCTGGTGTGCAACCTCCCACCATTCTGGGCCGGGTACCTCTGTGTGTGTACTGGGCCTGCCTGCCTTTCTGCCTTGCTCGCCAGCGAGGGAGCGGATGGCTCTTTTTCCTCCCAACGACAGATCTCCCCAGAAGCGCGGTTAGTTTATGGCCTTCCAGTTTATCCTTTACAAGCCCCATTTTTCCCCATGTCACCGACTCAAGTGATTAAGACTTACAGCCGCCGTAAAGTTGATATACAAGATGTCAAAATATTTTCATTTGTTTCGGGGTTTTCAATGGCAAAGAAAAAAGAAACAATTGTACGCTGAGAATGTATGGCTCACTTTTATCAACCTCTGAGGTAAACGGTTTGCTTTTCTAAGTGGCCGGCTACAGGCATTTTGCTCACCAGTGTGCACTTGGCCTGGCAGGGTTTTATAAGGATTTATTTATTTATTTACTAAACATTTAAACAAATATATGTTTAAACAGGGCCTCCTTCCAGAACAGGCAGGTACAAGTCAGGAAAGACAAGGGACACCTGGATGGCAAGTGCTTCCTGGAACACCTCCCCTCTCCTGCCTGCCTTTTGCCATTGTTCTTCTGAAATGAGCCTTGAGCCTTGAAGCAATGAGTCTCCAAGTGTGTCTGAGGAAATGTGTGAGGATGACATAGATGGTCTGCATCCATCAATCCCCAGGCAGGCGCATTCCTGAGAAGCCATTGCAAAATTCATTTTTCATTGTAACAAGAAGGATGGTTGACTGGTTCGGATTTTTACACATTCCCTTATTGAAGCCTTCTGTGTAAATATTCACGTGGTACAGAATTCCTTACACATCTGCCCCCCTGTGCAGAGCAGGCCACTTTCTGCCTACACAGGCCAGGCATGTCTGTGCATTAAGGAACATTGTCATCGTACACTTGGTTCATGCAGCTCTTGAAAGAAATTCCTTATGTAATGTTTTGACAGTTTTTACTCTGATAAGAGATTTTAGGGATAGAGTCATTCCGGCCCCAATCTAATTATTGCCAGAAAGTAAGAGAAGAATATTAAAGGTTAACAATGCATTATTTAGCCAAGAGACTCAAGAGGCTTGAAGGATAAATGCATATACTTTTTTTTTTTTTTTTGTGGTACGCGGGCCTCTCACTGTTGTGGCCTCTCCCATTGCGGAGCGCAGGCTCCGGACGCACAGGCTCAGCGGCCACGGCTCACGGGCCCAGCCGCTCAGCGGCACGTGGGATCTTCCCGGACCTGGGCACGAACCCGCGTCCCCTGCATCGGCAGGCGGACTCCCAACCACTGCGCCACCAGGGAAGCCCGAATATACTTTTTAAACATAAAAATCTTTTATTTATAAAACATAAAAAGTAAAGTTTGACAAGAACAAGAAAAGCAAGTGACAGAAGAAAAGTCAGTGAACCAGACATAATAGGCTTTAGCTCCAGGTTTGGTCCTGGCCGTTTACTAATCATTATCACTTTGATGGACATTATCATCAGCTTCATTGTGCATCTCTGAACAATGACGTAATGAGATGCTCGTGTCTCACTACAGATATTGTTTAGTGTCCATTGAAATAAAACAGAGGATCTCAGGGATCTGTGAAAGGCTGTAAAAACCACCCTTGCTCTCTGGAAATCTCCAGTGGAATTGACATGCGGTAACTAATAGACCATGCTGAGCAGTTATGCATTCTTTTCAATGTTTGCTTTTGACATGTCACAACAGTTTTTGAATAAGCCCTCAAGAACCAGGTAGCATTTTGATGCACTATAACAGGCACAGAGGAAGTGATGTCAGATGAATTTGGAAACATAACGAGGTGTCACATCTTGTGAGACATTGCAGATGTGGCAAAGAATCTGGATTTTATTTTTAAGGCAGAGAAGCTGTTGGAGGTTTCTGGGCAGGCAGTCACCTCTGCCCTGATGCGTATATGAAGAGACCACTGGGATTGTTCTGTGCAGAACTCAGCACACCGTGACGGCAGAGAGAACACTTGGATTTTCCAGGTGTGCAAGCAAGAGATGAGGATCATTTGAAGGAAGAAGGACTTGGAATATGCTTTGGAGATGAGCTGAAAAAGATTTGCTAGTAGATGAGATGCGAGGCATAAGGATAAAGAAAAAATAAATAATGACCCTCAAGTGGTCCTCGAGCAGCTGGGTGAATACAAATGTGATTTATGGAGATTCTAGAGGTAGGAGTCAGCTTGGGATGGCATCTGGGAATCCTGCTTTGGTCATGTTAATCTGAAATGCCCTGTAGGCATCCAGCTGGCCTAAAGCTAGGCAGCAGTGCCATCCCTGTTTATCAATGAGAATGCCTGCATAAACAAAAATGTTTGTGCTTCACCTCTGGGATCTGCATCAACTAAATAGAAATAAAATTAGCTAGCATGAATTACAGTTTACAGAATCTGTTAGAATTGTATTAATAAGGACATTTGGGGGTTTGGTGTCAGAAATTCAAGGGCAACTGATTTCTTTCAATAGCAAAATCTAGGGGCTCTTGACGTGGAAAAAGCCCAAGGGAAGACTTACACGTTCCTGAATCCGGGTACTCAAGTTATGTCACAGAGATCTGTTCCTCAGTTCAGCTTTCATTAAACTAGCTTCATCCTCAGGGAGGATCCCCCAAGGGATGGCAAAAATTCTCAGGGTCAGTTCTAATTTTGCTTCCTACTAGCATAGCCATGCCAGAGGAAAAAGGGAACCTTTTCAAGATCAAGGTGTAGGCAGGTTTGGTTTCTCCTGAGGCTTCTCTCCTCAGATGGCCACCCTCTTGCTGCTTCAGCACATGGTAGTACCTCTGTGCTTGTACATCCCCTGTCATCTCTTCCTTTTCTTACAAAGGACACCACTGATACTGGATTAGGATCCACCCTAAGTCTCATTTTAATTTAATCACCTCTTTGAGAAATGGAATCTGTCCTGCCATATCAATAAACAAAGGATGTCATAGTCATCAAGGATTGCAGCCCTCCAACGTGAGGCTGAGGAACTCGGGGCTGAAAAGAATGCCCGCCACCTAGCAGCCATCAGACTGCAGCCATTGCCCGCAGCAGAGCCCTGGGGAAACTCAGGATGTACCCGGATGCCGGCCCCAGAGAGCTGAGGTGCAGATCAAAGGAATGATTTCAATAAGCCCAGACTCCTGCATCCTCCCATGCATAGAAAAGCTCTAAATTCCTTAACGTGAGATATCTGGTTATCTTTAATAACAATAATCTTTTTGACATTCTGACTACCTGTCCTTTGTTACAAAACTCCTCTATATCCTCGCTCCTCCCAACGCCTCGGAGCAGTTTCTAGAGTTATCGGAAACGCTGTCTTCCCGGGCTGCAGTCCTCATCTTGCCCCAAATAAAACTTAACTCGCAACTCTCACGTTGTGGATACATTTTTTAAGTCGACCTCTTTGAATATCCTGTATCCAAATACTGTTACACTATGAAGTCCTGGGGTTTGGGACTTCAACATATGAATTTGGGAGGACACAATATCTACCATAACAAATGAAATACTCTGTCTTCAAAATTCTAACTACTTAACATTTAACCTAAGGGAATGTTTTAAACATACACATTAATGTATCCAATGGGAAACTGATTTTAATCATTGTTAACATTGAAATAGATGATAAATAATTTTAGATTGACTTTATAGTCATGTTCTGATCATTAAAATTATAGAAATAAAGACGATATGAAAATTAAGTGCGTAAGTGAAAATTCTTCTATGATTTTCATCATACAGCTAGGTCTCACTAACGAAAGATAATTATGGGAGATTCATTGAGCTGCCACGAGAGGGAGTGCTAACCAAGAGTTGGGAAGTAAGTAAGGAGGCATCTGGAGCATGCTGGTATCTTAGGGCTCAAAAACAACAGAGCGAAAGAGAAAATCAAGAGATGGTAATGGTAGCTGCGGAAATGAGAAAGGCACTTCCATAGAAAATCGGGGTATTCAAGGAATAACTTAATAATTACCAACAGGATCTCTCTCCTGGGAAAGAAATGCTTCTCGATACTCATCTTCCCCTCTTCTGCACCCTAAAGCCTTCCAGTGAAGGTCATTCATAGGATGTACACTTGATATGCAATCTGTAATGTGTTCTGTTTGTTTAGTGGTTGCGTTGATGTGGTTTTTCCCTCTACCAATTATATTTTTTCTTATGCCACCATCATGGTCTCTAAATAGTCAAACGGGTGCTGAGAGGGACTCTGTTAAGTTATGTGAGTCTTTGTAAAATTGGCAACTGGAACTTCATGGCTGCATTAAGTGACCCAGAGGATTAAGTATGCATAGGACTTCTACTCTTCTCTTGAAGAGTAGAAGGGGACAATAACGACATCATGGGTGTGGTCCGTGCAAAGGGGACTGCAGTGGAGAAACCTGAGTTTGGAACTTAGATCACTCTCTGAGAGCTAAAAACACAAGTGTCAGAACCGTGTAAAACTGCACTTAAATTCCAACCCTACATTTGACTCATTTTCAGAGCTAGGACAAATTACTTCTCTCTCAGCCTTCATTTCTTCCTCTGTAAAAATAGCTCACAGGCTATGAGAATCAGATATGGTGTATGTAAAACCTAGCACCACGTTGAGTTCATAGCAGCTGCCCAGTAATTGGTAATTATTATTATTTTAGCCTAAAATCACACAAATTGATGAGTAGCTACCTATGTGGAGGCATGAGAGGGGCTGCAGTTCCTAGGCTGAGAGGGTAAGTTCAGTTGGCGAATGGCTGAGGCAGAGAAATCAGATTAGGGCTGTAGATCTAAACTCTACTCTCCAACCTAGGCTTACCAACAACAAAGCTCACGTTTTGAGCCCTGACTCAACTTCTGTCAGCTAAGAATTTGGTAGCAAGAGAGAAGTGCTACTTGTTAGGCCTTCTCAGAAACCACCAACACCTGGCATTTGTCCCAAGGTCTGACACAGATTAACACCAATTAATTGTTGACGGAATCAAGTCGTAAGTGCATGAATTAGAGGTGGGAACATAGCTATCACAAAGCGATAAAGTTTTTATGGAACCCCAAAGTCACCACAAAATGATGTTTTAGTGTCACCTTAAGTTAATGCGTTAATAAAAATTGATAGTAACGGATATGAAGCCATTTTTCAGGCGCCCACACAAACTTATTTATTTACAAATGCTTGCTAAAAACAGCTACTGATTTAACAAACTGTTTGATGTCTCTGTTACCTTCAGAGTAGACGTCAGTTGGGGACAAGGTCCAGCTGGTGGGGCAAAGATGTCAAGGAGAGGAGAGCTTCTGGGAAATTCAACTTGGCAACAGAGTAAAATGCTGATAACGATAAATAAGAGAGCTGCAGTGTAGGAACGTTTAGAGAAGGAAGAAGGAAGCTCTCAGCACCTCATTGCATATTCTTGAGAAGGAACATACTTGTATTTTGGCCAGGAGAGAGATATGGCATTGTTCCTATGTCATCAAGAATGGGTCAGATTATATTCACTATGAGGTAACAATAAGGATGAGAAGTGTGTAATATTCTTAGGAAAGATTTTTATCATAGTTGAGGGTTTTTTTTTAAGTTTTAGTGTTTGGCATCCTGTTTCTGCTTTCTGGAATACTCATTTATAGCAATACCTTTATCTGTTATTGTTCGCCTAAAAGAAGGAGCAGATGCTACTCGAACATTTATGAGCTGAGAGCTGGATATTTTGTTTAACTTTTATAGTTCCATGTATCACCAAATGGAATCTCACTTTTCAAAGTTAGCCTCATCCAACACAATTCATTTTTAAAAGAACAGAAGTTGCCACTGTCTTTACAATTGTTGCTATTGTTTTAATTAACATTTTAATGTAAGTGGGCATATTTGACATATGGAACTCAATTTTCTTTCCAGAAGCCCAGGGGGTTCTTGAACTAATGAAAAAAATCAGACCTATTTAATATGGACAGAATTATATCGCTGTTATAATTCTTCAGGAATGGGAAGATTTTATATAAAATGTAATATATGAAACATAATATCAATACATGAAACATAAGGTTATGCATATTTACTGTCTGCCTGCTCTACAGACACTGCACTGGCCAACTCGAGAGAAGTGTTATCCCCAAAATTCATAGATGCCGTTAAAAAGCAGAGGTGGTTCTCCGTAGTCTAATAAGATTGAGAGACACTGAGTTAAACAGAATTACGATTTCTTTTCTGTAGGGCTTTTCAGCACATTCAACGAGTTAATACAAGTTGAAAAGCTCTCGGGAGGCGGCGGGGAGCAGAGCATGTATGCAATATTTCCCAAACTTCTTAGATCATGGAACAATCTTCCTCTGAGAAGCATATTTTGGACCAGCGTTTGGCAGATGACACACTGGAAAACCAGGAAGCCGTGCTGTAAAGGATGCTAAGATGGTGAAGTCACAGGCTTCCCCTATGAGAGGCCTGCAGTCAGAGTAGATAATAAGACAAAGACCCAAATAACTACAGTCAGAAGAAGAAGCTGCAAATGTCCTGAGATAGGGACAAAGTTCTGAGGTTACCCCTCAGCGATGTTTACTGAACACAAATTTCAAGGAACCGAGTTGAGATTTTCTCAAGTATGGATTTTAAGGGTTTTTTTTTTTAACTACCATTATCTCTCTCTACCAAGCGTTTTACAAATGTAATCTTTACCTCAGAGGAACTCTGCAAGGAGGGGACTATCTCTCGTCTGGTTCTTGAAGCTGATGTCTAGAGAGTGGAGGGGTCCTGACAGCCTTAGGCGTCTCCTCCATGAAACACCTGGGATTCGGTTCCAGGTCTGCCTGCCTGACTCCAGAGCTGCAGCTCTCTCCGCTCCCACTGGGCAAAAAGGTGGTAGTACTTTCCTCTAAAATAGACTCGTACAATTGAAGTACTGAAGCACAGGAAAATACAGAAATAATAAGCAATCATGTTGAACCATTCAGGCATGACCAAGAGAAAATTCCTTTGCACTGAGGTTTAATGTTTGCCTCTAAAATGAAACAAAACAAAAATAACTTTTAAGATCAGTTTTCCAAGAAAATGCCAAAATAAGGAAAAAAATTAAGTCCATAATATTGATATACTTACAGTCAACTAATAGAAAAAGAGAGGAGTGTAGATACCAACGAAAAGCTTAGATACATATCCTGTAACCTTTCCAAATTTTAATCATTTTCTTCTAGTGCTTTTTCCTTCTATGCTATGTTTGCTCTTTTTGAACACCAGCATTTGAGTTTGAAATACATCTGTGGTTTTTTCCATTTATTCTCAAATAGAATAGTTCATGAGATAACCTCACATGTAGATTTCAAGTGTGTATTATGCCCATTTGCCACTACGACGAGGTCAGAATTCCAATCACTTTGTTCATCAGGAGATTGAAAATCTAAATGTTAAATGTACCCAAACATTCAGAATCTATGCTTCAGTTTCTGTGTAGCTGCCATCCCCTGCTTTGGTGGAATAGGTTCAGGGTGGAAGAAGGGTGGGGGAAATTAAGGATTTGGGCATGGAGAAATTAATGGTACTGTAGTAGTTTTCACTGAATGAGAATTATAAATGTCCGTTCAAGGCTATATTTCCAATATGTTTATATACACTGCCGAGGTATTGCTTAAGATTTGCATTGGGAATGTATAAATCTCCGACAATAATAATAATAATAAAATGAGGCCATAATTTTGGGCACAGTGTTTAGCACACGCATGCGTGCATACACACACACACGTAAAAGCACACAATATCTTCTCAAGATGTCATCTTTTGAATTTTCTGCCATGTTCAAGAACGTTTTTATGGTTTTTCCAATAGCTTTTCAGTTCCGCCTTTCTAATACAATTAGAGCAGGTTGTTGTTGAAAGAAGGGAGAAATGAAAGGAAAAGAATTTAGGCTAAAAATTTGCTAAGATAACAAATTAACATATTCCCCAGAAACTTCACTAACAATTAGCATTCTATCCTTGATCCAGGGGAGAAAAATGCATTGCAGCTACTTTATACACATCTGTATCTGTGCTCAGTAAAATATGCCCGGTACTTTAAATCTGCTTATGCAGTGATTAAGTGGAGGTTTTTTCCCTTTATTCCAAATACTAATGTTAAACGGGTGCAAACTCCCGCTTAGGCAATATAGGTCCTCACATTCTCCATTGCTATCAAAATCCCTTCTACACTTAGCTCCACTTTTAGAATGTTTACAATCCCAGTTTCAACCAATTGGTGGCATCATGGAGCCTGCAACTGTGCAGAGAAGTCACTTAGAAAAATGCAATCGGGCTTCCCTGGTGGCGCAGTGGTTGAGAATCCACCTGCCGATGCAGGGGACATGGGTTCGTGCCCCGGTCCGGGAGGATCCCACGTGCCGCTGAGCGGCTGGGCCCGTGAGCCATGGCCGCTGAGCCTGTGCGTCCGGAGCCTGTGCTCCGCAACGGGAGAGGCCACAACAGTGAGAGGCCCGTGTACCACAAAAAAAAAAAAAAAAAATGCAATGTTTTCTCCTGACCAGTTAATTTTGCTAATAGCAAATGCTCAAAACTTTGCATGAAGAGTGCTCCAAGGTTCACCTGCTTTCCTTCTTCCAAGAAGCTGTCTCTTTCTTCTCTAAAGCTTGACATTTTTTCTGAAGGGTTATATTTCTTTTTCTCCTAAAACCTATCTATTGTTTGGAAATCTTAACTCCCATCTCCCCATTCATGCTGTGATACCCACTAACTGCAGGTGCAGCGGGCCAGCCCACACCTGGCCTGTGGGCTCTGTTCTAAGCCAGGAGCTGATTCACCACACCTTTTCTGTTCATCAGTCATTCAAGAGAAATTTATCACTTGCTTGAAATAACCAATAGAAAGGGCCAAAAGTTGTTTGAATGACAGTGTTCCAGTTCTGCAGAAATAATAACTCTGACCCAAAGAATGATCAGGAATTAGAGATTCAAATGTCACCTACCATCAGGACCTCAAGCCTCTGAAATCCCTTTTCTGGACTGCATTCCAGGGATCAAATGTTGGGTCTACCAGTGACCACCCAACAAAGGATAAAAATGGAGAAGGAGAAGGCAAATTGCCTTGAGTCTGAAAGTCCACAGTTTGGAACACTCCTCTCCCAGTGCATTCACTACTCTGCCATCATCTTTACACGGTGCTTCTTATGTGCCAGGGATTGTTTCAAGGGCTTCATGCATATTAACTCATTAGACCTCAAAAAAGCCTATGAGGAAGGTGATGGTACAACTGGGGAAGGGAACTGGGGCACAGAAAACTGAAGCCGCTTGTCCAAGGTCACACAGCTAGTACATGGCAGAAGTGAGGTTTGAACCTAGGCCATCTGGTTCCAGAGCTTGGCCTTTAACCACTGTGCTAGGGGAACAAACCCATCTTGGCTGGAGGAGAGAAGGCTGGTAAGTAACATATAGTTGGCTCTGATCTATTGCAACCACACCATGAATAGAAACATTGGATGGTAGAATTGTGTATTTTAAGTAGCTTTCATTCATCAAGACAAACACCCTTACTAGGGTACTCGTGGCAAATAAATAAGCCTTGCTGAGTCTGTGGAGCCAGAAATGCTGACCTGCCAAGCACTAATGCTCCTGACTGACCAGGTCACAGAAGTCTCCTCTGACCAGCCAGCAAACCAGGGCAGGAAGTGGAAATCAGAAGATCCAGCCCTTCTCACAGACTTCCTGTTCTCCACCCACCCTCAGCAGCTTACATTGTCCTAGTAGGGATTTCCCTGAGCTCCCATCCACTTCCCTCTGTTTCAGGCAGGTGCACAATTTCTCGCTGGGGCCTGGGCACAACTGTCAACAGTGCTGGGCTTCTGCTCTTTTTTTTTTTTTTTTTTTGTGGTACACGGGCCTCTCACTGTTGTGGCCTCTCCCTTTGCGGAGCACAGGCTCCGGACGCGCAGGCTCGGCGGCCACGGCTCACGGGCCCAGCCGCTCCGCGGCATGTGGGATCTTCCCAGACCGGGGCGCGAACGCGTGAACCCGCGTCCCCTGCATCGGCAGGCGGACTCTCAACCACTGCGCCACCAGGGAAGCCCTGGGCTTCTGCTCTTGATACATGGCATCAGAATCCATCCAGCAGCCCATCAAATTATTGAATACCATTGAAGCCTCTCTTACTTCTTCTCTGCCCACCCCCAGCATGGCAGTAAATGATGCCAATTTAATATTCTATCTAGCTCTTCAACTCTTACCCCTCTTTCCATCTCCACAGCCATTGCCCTGGTACAGGTTCTACCATCTGTATCAATCAGAGTTCTCCAGAGAAACAGAACAAATAGATGTGCACATATAGAGAGAGAGAGTTATTTTAAGAAATTGGCTCATGTTATTAGGCTGACAAGTCCCAAATCTGCAGGCTGAACTAGTATTCTATTCAGAGCTTCAGCTGATCAGATCAGGCCCACCCAAGTTATGGACAACAATGTGTTTTACTCAAGGTCCAACAATTTAAATGTTAATTTCATCCAGGACTTCCCTGGTGGCGCAGTGGTTAAGAATCCACCTGCCGATGCAGGGGACACGGGTTCGAGCCCTGGTCCGGGAAGATCCCACATGCCGCGGAGCAACTAAGCCCGTTCACCATAACTACCGAGCCTATGTTCTAGAGCCCGTGAACCACAAGTACTGGGCCCACATGTCACAACTACTGAAGCCTGGGTGCCTAGAGCCCATGCTCCGCAACAAGAGAAGGCACCGCGATGAGAAGCCCGTGCACCACGAAGAAGAGTAGCCCCTGCTCGCCGCAACTAGAGAAATCCCGTGCAGCAACAGACACAACGCAGCCCAAAAATTAATTAATTATTTAATTAATTTTTAAAAATACTTAACTTTGAAAAAAGAAAATTTCATCCAAAAGTAATCTTACAGGAACATCCAGAATAAAGTCTGACTTCGTATCTGAGCACTGTGAGCCAGCCAAGTTGACACATAAAATTAACCATCACACCACCTCTCACGCAAGCTGCAGCCTCCTTGTCAGCCTCCCTGTCTCAGTCCAGCCCCTCTAAGCCATCTTCCATAAAGCATCAGGTCACTTTCTAAAATGCAAGTCTCACCATGTAACTCCAGGCAAAATACTACCTATGGGAGTGGGGGAATCTAAAGTCATAAGCTTAGCATATCAGGCCTTTAAATTAATAAACAATATCATGACATTTTTATAGTCATGATACAGCAAAAACATTTTTACCTCTATTTTCTCATTTTATCTCCCCAAGAAACTTGCAGCACCTAGCAAACCCCTCAGTCCCTCCCTATCATATTTTCTGTACTCCAAATGCACCATGCTATTTGCCATTTCCCATGTTGCCCCGCTCTTTCTCTGCTCCTTTGCATAATTTTTTTTTTTTTTTTTTTTTTTTTTTTTTTGCGATACGCGGGCCTCTCACTGTTGCAGCCTCTCCCGTTGCGGAGCACAGGCTCCGGACGCGCAGGCTCAGCAGCCATGGCTCACAGGCCCAGCCGCTCTGCGGCATGTGGGATCTTCCCGGACCGGGGCACGAACCCGTGTCCCCTGCATCGGCAGGCGGACACTCAACCACTGAACCACCAGGGAAGCCCAAGAATGCCGTTTTCTACATTCTCCATATTGTGAAGAAAAATGAATTGCTTTTCCTCTTCCCCACTTTCCCTTTGTCTTTTGTTTATATCAGCACCCAGCAGGGCCTGGCCCCAATTTGTCCCCTTCAAGGCACTCTCCAACCCTGTACCCAGGGACCAGCAAACTTCATGCTGAGGGCCAAATCCAGCCCCTTGACTGTTTTTGTAAATCAAGTTTTATTGGACCGTAGCTACACTCCTTCCTTTTCTATTTTCACACTGCACTAGCAGAGTTGAGAAGTCACAACAGAGATATGACCCTGAAAGCTTAAAATATTTAATATCTAGTCCTGTACTGAAAAAGTTTGAGGATCTCTGCTCCACTTTGAGCATGAGGTCAACCAGATGACCCCAGGAGCTCCAGGACTCATGTCTATGGGATCTTAGCAGGACCTTGTGACCTAACCCTGGTTCCAGGAGAGAAGGCTGACAAGCAGATTTTCTGTTGGTTAGTGCGATATTTTTTCACAATATTGGGCTTCCAGATTTGTACTGACACCCTGATTTGGGGTGACTCTCATTCACATCAGACAAAAGACGCGTTCATGGCTCTGGCTTATTAACGTTCCACCTGTTGGCTTGAGCCAAGTGCACAGCCTGTGCACCCTCTCCCCTGCATCTGTATTTCTACTATGGTGCTTCTTGTCATCCACAACACCCAAGAAAAGTGGAAGCGGCAGCAAACAACATTTATTCTCTTCCCCAACCACTGCACTCCCTGACTCCCTGACTCCGGTACTCAAGGAGTATCCCACCCCCTCCCTAGGCTCCATATCATGTACCAAGCAGTCCTCTATGGATGGACATGCCCATTTCCTCAGAGGGCTTTCTAGACTCTTGCTCCACAATGCCAACTGGCCCTTCAATCAACGTCCTTTCTTGCCTCTGATGGATGTGGTAACACCACACTCTCCGGGCTGGTCTAGTTGCTTTCCCAAGCCAGACAGGATGGGGAAAGGTCATTCTTTGAGTGAATTGAACCACTCTTCTTGCTCTGCCCACAGTCACCTCACCTACCCTTACTGGTGGCAGGTGTGTGGAAGGCAAAGGTGTGGTCAACACTGAAAGATATCACATTCTAGGAATGCAGTGATTATGGACTAAAGAGTCAAGAGAAGACATCACTGGAAGGTGCATTATTCTACGTTTGTGTTATAAAATTCCAAACAACAAATTTAATATGACCAAAAAACAGATTATCAGTTACGGTTTTCAACACGCTCTGCATGAGACTTACAATGATAATCATCATAAACAAAGCCCAGTGACAACTTTTCAAGTAGTCACTGAGGGTCAGTGTTCGGGAATAGTACAATGGATGGACATTGCAGTGTCATGAGTAATGATGGAAACAGCCTTTAATGCATGGTGTTGGAAAACTGCAGAGATAAGAAATTCTATATGGTTTCAATACAAGCACATTCTGAAGAGTCATGGCATTGTGAGTAACAACTGTACTACCATCTTTTTCCCATCTGTAGAAGACATGAGGTTAGCCTGGAATGGCCTGCTTGCAAAAAAGAACATGAAGAACTGGTTCTGGACCAGAAAAAAAAAGGTGGTGCCTGGAAATTATGAAGAATCTTCACATGCTCTGATTGGACAATAATAAATATGTAAGTATCTCTTCTCTACCCATCATACTAAATTTTCACCAATAAATTTCTGTATATCACATGAGCCCATTAATGAGGGGGGGTATATTTTCTATTATGAATCATTTGTATTTACTTTTCCGTGAACCCATTTTTCTATTTGGTTATTGCTCCTTCTTATCAATTTTAGGGAAGCTCTTTTTTTCTTTTTTAAATTGAAGTATAATTGACTTAAAATATTTTACTAGTTTCAGGTGTACAACGTGGTGATTCGGTTAGTTTCATACATTACAAAATGGTCACCATGATCAGCCTAGTTACCACCCGTCACCACGCAAAGTTATTGTTGACTATATTCCCCGCGCTGTACATTATAACCCCGTAACTTATTTACTTTATAACTGGAAGTTTGTACCTCTTAACCTCCCTCTCCCATTTCACCCATTCCTTCCACTCTTCCCCCCTCTGGAAGCCACCTTTTTGTTCTCTGTATCTATGACTCTGTTTCTATTTTGTTATGTTTGTTTATCTGTTTTGAACATAGAAGTGGAATCATATGGTATTTGTCTTTCTCTATCTGACTTATTTCACTTAGCATAATACCCTCTAGGTCCATACATGTTGTGGCTAATGTCAAGATTTCATTCTTTTTTAAAGGCCATTATATATATATATAAGGCCATGGACCTTACAAAATACAGTTACATGTGCTCATTCTAAAACAATGCCTCTGATTGGAAGAATGTCATACTCTGATCAATAATGGGTAGGTCAAGGCCCCAAACCAAAGCCAGGTAGGTGGGGGTCAGCTGTATCAAAATCACATGGACCGAGAGCCAGAGGACTGGTTTCCCAAAAGAAAATTAAGCTGCTGTTCTCAGAGCTGGTAAAACAGACACAGCATAGGTTGAAATTAACAGATGTTCGCCACCCTTTGTATGATAGGTTGCTGTCATTTCTATCTTATATGAGAGACCTAAAAAATGGAGAAGTTGGGCCATTTGTCCAAGGCCCCATACAAGTCAGGGACATTGCCAAGAGATGGGTCTACATTAAATCTGACAAGTTCACTCTGCAACTAACTGGGATTATTTACATCTGGCAATAAGGGATCGTAATCCAGGGCTTTAGTTCCGGCAAAAACTTGACATAAGAAGCCTTGAAGTAATTCTTGCTCCTTCATTTACTAGCTGTGTGATGTTGAACAATTTAGTTAACCTCTCTGATTCTGTTTATTCAGGTACACAATTTGGGAAAATTTGACATTTTCATTGACATTATCATGAAATAGCAGTACACATAAGGAACTAATACTAATATGTTATTAGGAATGATATAGTATAGTATAAATACAACTGTAGTACTTACAGTAGATATAAAGGATCTAGTATTTTATTTGAATTATTTTTAACAGACTAAAATAGCACTTATTTATGTGCCACGCACCGTTTCAAGTGTATCATACATATCACCTCAGTTAATGAACTCATATCCTCCTTTTTTAAATAAGGAAACTCTGGCCCAGAACAGTTTAGTGACTCACCCAGTGGGGTTTCAGGATTCAAACCCAGGCAGCCAGGCTCCAGAGTCTACATTCACAGTCACTAAACTCTACTGTCTCTCAGAAAAACGTAGTTATTATTATCACTCAATAAGTGGTAGCATTTTATTGCCATTATTATTATAGATGAGAAAACTGAAATCTAGAGGCACCAAAATAGAAGCAAAGCTAAAAGTAAACCCTGGGTTTAATGCCTCCCAGTCCACTGCCCTTTCCACTGTGCTACACCATTTCCTACTGATAATTACATAAAGGAGAAGTAGCAGGGTTATGTATTTTCTGACAAATGAGATCTTTCATGCAATACATCCGGTATTATTATTAGGGAGAAAAAAATTGTTGCCCATAATAGACTCTATCTGTGTGTAAAGCGTAAGAGAAAGTGAGTGAAATTTTCCTTGTTTCTAAATAGAAATAAGAAACGCTACACAAGTTAAATATTTCCATGGATTCACTGTGCCAGTTTGTAAAAACATGGCTATCATGATTCCATTTATGAAGCATATTAGTGACTCCAGTAAATGCTAGCATCTGCAGAAGCCTGAAATGCACAGTGGAGAAGACACTGCAATCTTGGAAGTTAATGTTGCCCCTAAGATCGCTCAGCAGGTGCAGTTTTAACAGCATAGCTGCCTCCTTGGATTTGAGCTGAAACAGAGTCACAAAATCCTGAGGGCCAGGCCACGGTTTCAGCATTCTCAAAGAATTTACCTCTCCCTACTATAGAGAAACCCCTTTTCTTTTGAGGCTCATTTTGACCAAGACATAAATCAAAGGTTGGTGAATTTTCTGTAAAGGGCCAGATAGTAAATATTTTAAGCTTTATGAGACATGCAGCCTCGGTCCCAAGCACTCGACTCTGCCACTGTAGCAAAAGTCATCATAGAAAATACATCAAGAAGTGGGAGTAGCTGTGTTCCAATAAGCTTTATTTATAACAAGAGACAGTGAGCAAGATTTGGCCTGGGGGCTGTGTGCTGACCCCTGGCAGATATCCTTCTCCCAACACTAGCTTCTGCATCTGCCTCTTGATCAGCAGGGCTTCCCCACTGGGCATCAGCGTGAGACCGAACTATGTGCCAAGCACCAAGCATCCTCTCCTTTCCAGCCACTGCCACCTTCTGAGGGGAACGTCACCTTTCAAACGGATGAACCATCCAGCATCTTGACATCCCTGCTCAAGTCTAAGAACCTTCATTCACGTCCAGTTCATCTCAGACACCTACATCCACGGTACAGTCACCAGCCAGGTATTGCATCTCTGATACCTAAACTACCCCAGTCCCTGATCACAAACCCTCAACCTTCCCATCTCTCTTACTTCTCACTTCTTCTTCCCAGTCTCAGCCCCGTATTAGGGCTGTGCTGTCTAATGCGGTAGCCACTAGCCACATGTGACTACGGAGCACTTAGAAGCAGGCTAGCACAAACTGAGATGGGCTGTAGGTATAAATACAAAACAAACTTCCAAAACTTGGTATAAACATATGGTGACCTAAATGGGAAGGATATCCAAAAAAAGAGGGGATATTTGTATATGTATAACTGATTCACTTTGCTGTACAGCAGAAAGTAACACAACATTGTAAAGCAACTATACTCCAATAAAAATTAACAACAACAAAAAAGAAAAACAAACAAACCAAAAAATAAATTTTCCAAACTACCTACTACCATACCTTTATCAACAGAAACATTAGCAAAAAGAATCAAGGCCTTTAAAAAAAGTTCATGGTATTTTTAGGACAATGACTAAACCAGTTACATTAGAGCTAAGAGTAAGTAACAAGTATCTGAAATGACATGAAAGACAAGTATTAAGGAGCTCATTTTAATTAAATTAAAACTTACAGAAAATAACTATGACATTACCCCGATTCACTTCTAGTGCTGATAATGTACAACACAGAAATAAAAATGCATTTGTTAAGGTTAATATATATATATAGGATATCTGATTAATAATTTTTGCAATAATTACATGTTGCAATTCTCGTATTCTGGGGATGTTGGTCAAATATATATTTTAAAATAAAAGATCACAAAAGAAAATGAGTAAAGGAAATTATATAAAATGTCAGTAGTTGTTGTCCTGTGTGTTGAAAGTATGCATGATTTTTTTATTTGTAGCCATTGTACTTTCCAAACTTTCGACAAGGAGCATGCATCATGTTGATAATAGAGCTAGAAGTGAATAAAAGAAAAATAAGTGAAATCAGATATGAATCTAAACCATGCCCAATCCTTCATATACATTGATGCTAAAATTAACCACAAGTGGAATTACCTCCAAGAAAGCACAACTTTTAAACTGTTTCTATCTGATGATCCATAGAAATAATGTTGCAATCTCCCACAATTTCATCTTATTTTGAATTTCACATTATTTTCTAACTTAGTATTATTATGTGAGCGTAATAATAGCATAAATGTATAAGAATACAGATTTTTAAATAAACAAAATCTGTTTTCTTTCTAGTAAATAAAAGAGGAGTTAGGAACAGGAGAGAAAATCCAACTCTTGGTAATTGCTTTACTTCTCAGCTGAAGTCCATTCTTCATGCACCCCCTTCTCTCAAATATTCACTGACATTCTGTTCTCTTAGCCACAAATGGACCCAGTGAGTGGGATGGAAATTGCAGCCTTGGCACTCAGGGCGGCCTTTGCCAGCAGATGTGTGTCTGGTGTTCAGCCAGGTCCCATGATTCTCTGCTCACTGGAGAATCTGAAGTCAGTTCCGGAAAGGGAATCCTGAGACAGTACGATTTGGATTCAAACAGTTCTGAGTTCATATGCTTTTTCTTTTTTTTAACATCTTCATTGGAGTATAATTGCTTTACAATGTTGTGTTAGTTTTGCTGTATAACAAAATGAATCAGCTATATGTATACATGTATCCCCATATCCCTTCCCTCTTGCGTCTCCCTCTCACCCCTCTAGGTGGTCACAAAGCACCGAGCTGACCTCCCTGTGCTATGCGGCTGCTTCCCACTAGCTATCTATTTTACATTTGGTAGTATATATATGTCCATGCCACTCTCTCACTTCGTCCCAGCTTACCGTTCCCCCTCCCTGTGTCCTCAAGTCCATTCTCTACCTCTGCGTCTTTATTCCTGTCCCACCCCTAGGTTCCTCAGAACCTTTTTTTTTTTTTTTTTTTAGATTCCATATATATGTGTTAGCAGACGGTATTTGTTTTTCTCCTTCTGACTTACTTCACTCTGTAGGACAGACTCCAGGTCCATCCACCTGACTACAAATAACTCAATTCCGTTTCTTTTTATGGCTGAGTAATATTCCATTGTATATATGTGCCACATCTTCTTTATCCATTCATCTGTCGATGGACACTTAGGTTGCTTCCACGTCCTGACTATTATAAACAGAGATGCAATGAACATTGTGGTACATGACTCTTTTTGAATTACGGTTTTCTCAGGGTATATGCCCAGTAGTGGGATTGCTGGGTCGCATGGTAGTTCTATTTTTAGTTTTTTAAGGAACCCCCATACTGTTCTCCACGGTGGCTGTGTCCATGTCCTTTTAGAAACATTCCAGCTCAGAAGTTGTGAAGGCGCGGTGCCCAGATGAGCAGCATCAGCGTTACAGGAACTTGCAAACTCGTGGCCCCACGCCAGACATATAGAATCAGAAACTCTGGGGGCAGGACCCATCGATCTGTCTGAACAAGGCCTCTGGGAGACCCTGACACTCTCAAGTTCGTGAACCACTAATCTAACTGAGGGCCTTTGGACAATCCCTTAACCCCTCCGATCCTTGGCTTTTCTCATTGGCCAACTGAAGATAGTAAAACTAACCTGGAAGCCTTGCAAGCATGAATGAGAAGATGCGTATCAAGCACACGGCCCCAAGGAGCACTCAGTGAATTATATCTTCATTTTCTCCCTCAGGATTCTTAAACAATCTACATCCTCCTTTGCAAAGCTACCCACTGTTTTCCCCTTTAATACACTTCACTCTTTGTTTGCTGGAAAAAATAAAAGGCTATCTCTGTTAGATTGAATACAATAATATATTGGAGGCAGATAAGCAGAGCATAATGCTAAGAATAGTTCTTTTTACAAAAGATAGCTGTATGGGGAGGTAGAAAGACCCCCAGACTTAGCTGCAGGGAACTTGTGTTCCAGCTCTAATTCTGTGTATGCCCTTTTCTTTATGAAGCCACGTGGAATGGCGAGGAGGCAAAGAATTTATAATTGGGTAATTCAGCCTTCATATCCTACTTTCGCCATCATGCAACTCTACAGGGTATGTTTCAAGCGCCTAGGACACACATGCGTAGACTCTGCTGCTCTGAGTGCCTGGGGCGGCAACTCTTGTCTGCCCTTTACCCCGTAAGTTCATGTTTGTAGTTAGGTAAGAATATAATGTGCTGTTGCCACCATGAAAGACAGAAACGGGAAGAAATTGTTCCCCACACTTATCTATCATTGGGTGATGCTTTTTATCTTAACTTTTTTCCTACCATGCCTGCTTGGGATGTCAACCAATTTTGCAAACGGCAGGCCCTCCCAAACTTCCCCTGCCACTCAAACCCAAACAACAGAGGATGTCACTGCCCTTACAAATCTTGCTATCGATCAGAAGGGCAATTTCCCCCATTCTCAGATTAACCAGTGAAAAAAAACACAGCTAGGGACACCTAAGTGGCAGCTTGCTCTTCTGTAGATTCTGTAACTGGCCCAGATGCCACACACTGAACGTTTATGACTCTGTGCTTATGACAAGAAATGAGCACACATGAGATCACAGCCACGCAAGGCCACCCTATGCCAGGACTCCCTCTTCACTGATGTGAATAGTGGTCCTCTGGTGTGTTAATTTCCTATGGTTGCCATAACAAATTACCACGAAATTGGCAGTTTAAAATAGCACTGAATTTATTCTCTTACTGTTGTGTGTGTCAGAAGTCTGAAGTCAGTTTCCCTGGGCCAAAATCCAGGTGTTCACAGGGCCATGTTCCCTCTGGAGACCCCAGGGGAAAACATGTCCCTGACGTCTCCAGTTTCTAGACGTGCACGCCTTACATTAGTTGGCCTGCAGAAGTTTCTCCATCTTCAAAGCCAGCTCTGTAGCATCTCGCTTCAGTCCTCACCTTGCCTTTTGCTTTTGAAATCAAATTTCTCTCTGCCTCCCTCTGATAAGGACACTGTGATAACATTTAGGGCTGACCCCATCTCAATATTCTTAACTTGGGTATTTGGCGAGGGGGGCATTCGTCAGCTTACCACATTTGATATCAAATGTCTTTTCTATTAAAATGATAAATCTTCTTTCCATTAAGTGACAAATGTTTGAGATCGTTACTTTCACTTCCATCAAACCATAAAGAGGAAAATTAACCCTCATGACTTATGAAGAATATTCTTTCACATCTGGGCAGAGCTTAGGTGAAAAAACAGGTGCTGTCAAGACCCTCAGGGCCCCCAGGCAGGTGCAACCACTTCCCATCTGTGATCTCACGCCTGGT
The DNA here is from genome assembly GCF_026419965.1 of Kogia breviceps. NCBI lineage: Eukaryota > Metazoa > Chordata > Mammalia > Artiodactyla > Physeteridae > Kogia > Kogia breviceps. The sequence continues at coordinate 90,448,192 of NC_081320.1, forward strand.
TTTTTGCCAAGGATGAGGAAGCCTTGCTGAGGAAACCAAATGAGATGATGTATGATAAGGGTCTATCATGGAGCTTGTAGAGCAATAAACATCCTCTCCTCATTTTCCTCCCTGACCTCTGACTCCTATCTGTACAAGACAGTATTTTCTCAAGATGACCTCTAAGGTCCTGCAAACTCTGACATTCCATCACAGTAACTCCTGTACAGATTGAGATGCCTCATCTGTATTCCTTCACTCTGGGCAGGACCCAATCCGTTGTTCAGGGCCCCTTAACCAGCCTGGCCTCTTCTGTATCTCAGTCGCTCATGCCATAGGCCTGCCATGATGTCTTTCTTTTCCGGAATAGAGACTGACTTCTATGTTAACCTGCCCCCTTTCATGTAGTTCCCTCCTCAAAGCTTCTAACCCCAAAACTACTTGAAAGAAGAAGAGAAAACACCCCATTTCCATCTTTATAAGATAAAAGACAAATGCTAAATGAAAAATCAACCGCTTGTATAGGCGGACTGGCTAGATAGAGATTTGTTGCATTTTTGCTTTATTCTTTTTTTCTCCTTTCTGCTGATGCAACTCAGGCAATTCATAATTTCAGAAGCTGATAAGCACACACTTCAACAGAGAGACTATTGTGAGGACAAAAGATTTGTATTGTTAAGTTGTATAAACTCTATATCTGAGAAGGCTTTCCAGCTTCCAGAACATCACCTTCCTCTGTCCTCTCAACACTCTTAAAGAAACTCAACTATATGCTGAGTGTTCTCTGGGTGCCAGAAATGGAGCTGGTGCCTGATATCTATTTCCTACAATCCTACAATCCTGACAAGGTTGACTTGTCACCAAAATAATATGGTTCTCATGTTACAAATGAGAACACAAGGCTCAGAGTCATTAACAGATTTGTCCGAGCTCCTACAGCTGGGTAAATGCAAAGCTTGAATTGATGTGGGAGAGAATGTACCAGATTGAGAGACACAAGACTAAGCTTGCACTTGGTCACCAATATCCCTCATCTCATGTGCAGTCATTAGAAAACCATGCTCCCCTCCAGGGTTTGAGTTTCAAGTTCTGACTTTGGTCAAGATGATCTCCAGGTTGCTTCCATAATCAGAGCTCCATGGCTATGATCCTATTGTGTTGCAAACATGAAAACACAGAAAGAGAAAGGGAAAAAACAAAAAAAGAAAAAACACGGAGCTACTTCAGGAACTCTTAGCAAGCCTTGGCTATACACATCCCACCCACCTAAGGGATCTAGGAGAAAAGTGATTATGTAGGTCTTCTCCCCAAGCCCAGAGTCTCTAGAAGTATTTAAGACGATAAGAAAATGAAAGGAAGGAGGTGAAGGGTGAGAATGTTGAGGACAGAGAGAACGAGATGACAAGAAATACAAAAAAAGAGCCTCACCACGTCAGGGACGGGCTGCAGCCGTGACCTCTCAGAACTCTTCCTCACACTAGAGGTGCTTTCACCTTAGAGCCAAAATCAAAGAGAGGGGTCTACACTGGTCTTCTCATAGCCATAAACAGGCATGCATGCACAGACATAAAGTTGCACATTAATTCTACATACACAGATTTTATTTTAACAAATAAGGCAGATTGTTTCTAAGAGACGCTTTACAAATGATAGTACAATGCATGTCTAAATACTCAGTGGGATCAGAGCACTGTCCTCTGTTCCCGACTGCAGAAGCGGTGGGTCAGACTGTGCTGGTCTGGGAGGATCCCACATGCCGCAGAGCAACTGGGCCCATGAGCCACAACTGCTGAGCCTGCGCGTCTGGAGCCTGTGCTCTGCAACGGGAGAGGCCGCGATAGTGAGAGGCCCGTGCACCGCGATGAAGAGTGGCCCCCGCTTGTCGCAACTAGAGAAAGCCCTCGCACAGAAATGAAGGCCCAACACTGCAAAAATAAATAAATTAATTAATAAACTCCTACCCCCAACATCTAAAAAAACAAGAAATACTGTATTAGTTTGCTGGAGTTGCTGTAAAAACTTATCACAAACTGAATAGCTTAAAGAGCAGAAATTTATTCTCTCATCACTCTGAGGGCTAGCAGTCCAAGACAAAGGTGTCAGCAGGGCTATGCTCCCTCTGAAGATGCTAGAGAAGGATCTGTTCCAGGCCTGTCTCCTACCTTCTGGTAGTTCCTTGGCTTGCGGTACCATAACTCCAATAATAGAATTCTCCCTGTGTTCAAATTTCCCCTTTTTAAAAGGACACCAGTCATATTGGATTAAGGGCCCACCCTACTCCCATATGATTTCATCTATTTTTTGTTTTGTTTATTTATCTTTTAAATTTTATTGGAGTATAGTTGATTTACAATGTTGTGTTTAGTTTCAGGTGTACAGCAAAGTGATTCAGTTATATATACACATATATTCATTCTTTTTTAGATTCTTTCCTCATGTAGGTTATCACAGAATATTAAGTAGAGATCCCTGTGCTATACAGTAGGTGCTTGCTAATTATCCATTCAGTATGACCTCAACTTCACTAATTATTCCTGCAATGACCCTATTTCTAAAGAAGCTCACATTCTGAAGTTCTGGGGATTAGGACGTCAACATACGAATTTGGAGAGGGCAAAATTCAACCCATAACAAATACCTTCCAAGAAAAATGAGGCACAAACTCATTCTCAGTTTCCTCATCTATGATGTAGGAGTTGCATTGGATGATTTCTAAGGGCTCTCTCATCAGGACCATTCTAATATTCTCTCCAGAGCTTTCAATGCACATTAGAATTATGTGAGGCAGCTTCTGAAAAAATGCCACCCCTGCCCCAGAACAATTAATCAGCCTTTCTAGGGGTGGAGCCTGGACATTTTAATCCCCCCTAGATGATGCCTATATGTAGCTATTTTGAGAATTACCCGTCTACAATATTCCCTGAAAACAGGCTGGAGCGACATGGAGGGAGTCCAGTATATCATACTATGCAAAACAAACAAGCTTAACCCTTGTTCATGCAGGAATCTGTATAACAAAATCATTCACAAATGCTCATCGTAGGCAAGAAGATAGCTGCAATTCTGAGGACAACTGCTAGGGTTTCTATCAAAATCTCTATTTTAATAGTAAGCAAGAGCAGGCATCCCTTCTTCAGGAAGTGGTCCCTGACTCTCACAAGCTGAGTTCAGTCCTCTTCCTCCTCACTTGAGTTTCCCCTAACATTGCACTTATGTTCCTGTATTGTCCGTGCTCCCCACGAGGCTGTGTGCTCCAGAAGGACAGGATCTGTGTCTTAGTCATCACTCTAACACTCATGCCTCATGCCTGGTCCATGGTTAGTGAAAGTTTTTGCATGAATGAAAGTGTGAATGAATGAATAAATGAATGAGTGAATGGATCAGTGTAAAGATTCACAGTGGAAAATTTGAACCAAGAAGGTGTTAGCAATGGCTTATTGCTATAGTAATTTGGAAGAATGACATATTTGCCATTTTGCCAAGAATATACTTTATTCAATTCTATTATCTTCATTGCAAGAATCCTCATTTGACACAAAAGTGAAGAATATTGTGAGTTCTGCTACTTCTCATAAGGCTATGCTTTCTAGCAAATATTCTTTAAAACACAAATGAATTGTACTGTGATCAAGATTTCAGACACTTTTTTCTAGAGAACCAACAACTTTCTCATTTGGGATTATAATGAGAGCTCATAGATTTATGGCAAATCATGAAGGATGCAGTATACACCCAAAACAAAATTCCTTGTCAGGGAATACTTAGTTAAATTATTCCAATCCAACTTTTATGTGAGTGCAAGAAAGGCCTTACACAAAGACAGAATGATGAACATGATAACATTCTGGAATTCATACACATGATTTTGTAATATGACTGGAGACCCTTACACAAATCTATTCATGTCCTGATAACTTAGTTTTTCTTCCAAAAAACAGGCACCCTTAACACACGGCAGGTATTACGCTTATTTTTCAAGAAACTGAAATGCAATGATGCTTTAAAATGCAAAATATAACCATGCTTTAATTTATTAAGTAAATTCCTTTTCACTGAATACCTGCTGTGTTCCATGTTTGGTGTTTTGGGGAGAAAATAGAAGTTAAAATAAGGCCCTTACCTTAAAGGAAATTTTATTCTAACGTGGGAGAATAAAGAATGGTAAATAGTTGTAGTATTAGACAGGATGTTATTTCTTCATTACAATGCTCAAAATAACATGCAATGGTAAGATAAAATGGAGAGATTGGTAATAAGGTTATGGGAAAGTGATATTTGAGGAGATGTTCAAAAGGGTCAGGTTTTGACAGGTAGAGATGTGAAGGAGGGCATTACAAATGGAGAAAAAGCAAAGCATGATTAAAATTTAGGTGGGTTAGCATACGGTATTTGTTTTTGTCCTTCTGACTTACTTCACTCTGTATGACAGATTCCAGGTCTATCCACCTCATTACAAATAACTCAGTTTCATTTCTTTTTATGGCTGAGTAATATTCCATTGTATATATGTGCCACATCTTCCTTATCCATTCATCTGTTGATGGACACTTAGGTTGCTTCCATGTCCTGGCTATTGTAAATAGAGCTGCAATAAACATTTTGGTACATGACTCTTTTTGAATTATGGTTTTCTCAGGGTATATGCCCAGTAGTAGGATTGCTGGCTCGTATGGTAGTTCTATTTGTAGTTTTTTAAGGAACCTCCATACTGTTCTCCATAGTGGCTGTATCAATTTACATTCCCACCAGCAGTGCAAGAGTGTTCCCTTTTCTCCACACCCTCTCCAGCATTTATTGTTTCTAGAGTTTTTGATGATGGCCAATCTGGCCGGTGTGAGATGATATCTCATTGTAGTTTTGATTTGCATTTCTCTAATGATTAATGATGTTGAGCATTCTTTCATGTGTTTGTTGGCTATCTGTATATCTTCTTTGGAGAAATGTCTATTTAGTTCTTCTGCCCATTTTTGGATTGGGCTGTTTGTTTTTTTGTTATTGAGCTGCATGAGTTGCTTATAAATTTTGGATATTAATCCTTTGTCAGTTGCTTCATTTGCAAATATTTTCTCCCATTCTGAGGGTTGTCTTTTGGTCTTGTTTATGGTATCCTTTGCTGTGCAAAAGCTTTTAAGTTTCATTAGATCCCATTTGTTTATTTTTGTTTTTATTTCCATTTCTCTAGGAGATGGGTCATGAAGAGATTAGTGGTAGGAGGGAATAAAACACAGACCTACTAGAGCATGGACTTGAGGATATGGGGAGGGGGAAGTGTAAGCTGTGACGATGTGAGAGAATGGCAGGGACATATACACACTACCAAATGTAAATTAGATAGCTAGTGGGAAGCTACAGCATAGCACAGGGAGTTCACCTCTGTACTTAGTGACCACCTAGAGGGGTGGGATAGGGAGGGTGGGAGGGAGGGTGACAAAAGAGGGAAGAGTTATGGGAACATATGTATATGTATAACTGATTCACTTTGTTGTAAAGGAGAAACTAACCCACTATTGTAAAACAGTTATACTCAAATAAAGATGTTAAAAAAAAAAAAAAAAAAAAAATTTAGGTGGGAATTACCACAGGGTAAAAAGTTTGGCATTAACTTTGAAGGCAATTAAGAGCAATATCTAGCATATTTATACATCCTTCTGTCTTTAAATATAATTCAAAACTATTAAAACTTATAGCATAACCTTCACTTGTGCATAGAGGAAGGGTTTTGAATATCTCTATGGATTTGCAAATTGTAGTACAGATAGATATGATAAAATGCATGTATTATACAGGTTTATATAATATCTGTGTACAAAGAATGCAAAATGTTTCTAAGTTATATCCATATTAACAAATCTCAGCAATTAACTTAAGGAAAGTATGGTATTTTAATAGCATTTCATTATTGCATTGCTTCATTTTCCTATGCAAACTATATCAGAACACATGAAGTAATTGCAACCCTATAGAGCATGTGCAAAAAGTAAATAAGTTGTTGTAGAAGGACCATGTAAGACTAAATATTTGAAATGTATTGTTTGCTCTCCAAGCAATTTGCAAGTGGCCATGTGACTGTACAGATCAAAGATTATATTTGCTTTCCTAAAAAACATGAATGAATTAAATGAAATAAGAGGTAGGGTATTATAATCTGAAACCAATTACAAAAGAAAAGACAGACATGGTGATACTATTAAAAGAGAAACATGAAGAATTTAAAATACGTATGTAGTTTCATGACGGTGCTATTGATAAAAACTGGTCAAGAGGAAGAGCGAGTTTGGAAAGTAGAGTAATAATTACATTTGGGACTTGTTGTGTCGAGCTATCAGTGGGACATCCATGTGGAGATATACAATAGTCAAGAGAGAGCTGGTCCTGGAGAGATATACTTTAGAATCATTTGTAATCAATACTCAATACTTGTGAAAGTAGAGAAGGTTGAAGAGGAAGAAGCAAGAGAGAAGAAAGGAAACTGAGAACAAAACCTCCAGTAACCACCTGCCTTAGGGGTTAGGAAGAGGAAGAAAGGGACAACGGGAGGTAGAGAGAGATTAGGGATGGTACCATTTCCTAGATGCCGTGGGAGGAGGAAGAACCAAGGAAGAGTTGACCGATGGATGACAATGCAAAGGAACGTGGCGTCTGAAGACAGAGTAAAGACTATTGGTTTTGAGAAATAGAAAAGTAGGGCCAGCTTTTCAGTAAACTGAGCAATAGGGCGGAGAAAAAGCAGCCAGATTATAAAAATGTCAAGGAATGAATGAGGATGAGGTAAGGAATGAGAACTTTTAAGAAGACTAAGGATTAAAGACAGGAGGGACACCTCCAGAGTCCTCCAGGATGGAGCACCTGAAGGATGTTGAGTGCAAAACTGGGCTTAAAACCTGGGTTTCTAGAACCTTCTTCTCAAGTCCATTTGACTCCTAATCCACCTCAGGTGTGGGTCTACTTTATAGAGTGGTGAGGACAGAGCCATGACCCTTGTTGGGACGTTCAGGGCAGAGCTCTGGCAGTTTTCCTGACACTGGCCGACTCTGCAAACACCTGCAAGGTCTTTCCAAATGAGTCGGAGGCACAACTCTGTAAGTAAATTGAATGTTGATAAGACATCAAGAATTCATGAAATTCCCAGAAAATATTTTAAGCATTTCTCAATTTATTTCTCCAAATGGAAACAATGACTAGCTTAATATGGATAAATATTTTCACCAAGTCTATTTCTTTTGACCTTTCAATTTGAGGTCTAACTTATTTTTGTTCATTTTCCCTCTAAAAGCATTCAGACTTTTTCTGAGAATATTTAGATTTGTTATTAAAGGGTTTTTTAAAATTATATGAAGCAATAAACTAAAACATATTCAGTGAAAGACCTAAAGAAAATGTTATTAACATGATATTTAAGGTTATACATTTTTTAAACCATTCTCAAATAACCAGAGTTTTGTGATGAATTTTTGTAAAAAGAGATATGAGGCTATTTGACAAATGACTTTGAGTCTCCGGGGCTTAAAAATTGTCAAAAACAATGAAATTTAGCTTCATATCCAATCTATGTAGAACGTGATCTCCTAGTATTACAAAAATATTTCAGCAGTGTTATCATTAAAGTCTTAGCAAATCAACATTTTTAAGCTATACCAAACAGACTTAAGCTAAATTGACGTTGTTTTTAAAAAGTTGTATAATTTAAATCCTGACCTTGAAGAAGTTACTTGCTCATTTTGGAGATGGGGGGGAATGAGGGAGAAAAAGAGAGACAGAGAGAAGAATGTAACTGCTAATCTCCAGGAGAAGATGCCTGTCACACACTCCTTCCAGTTTCACTTTTTTCCTCAAACTAATCTCCTCCACGTTCTCTTCTCTTGGTTTTCCTCTCAGCATCTGACCCAGCAGGAAACATAGACCAAAAAACTACGTCATCTGAATCTCTTCCTTTTCATCTGAGTTGTAGTCCTAAGGAAATAAAAAAGACCATAGCTATATAATTTCTAGCCTAGAGATATTCCACTTTTATTCAAATAGCTTAAGCTCCATGAAGCATATGAAGCTCTATTTTCAAGTTTCGAAAAATATGTTAAAAGTGTTCTTCTCTCGGCATCATTTAATATTCGACAACTTGCTCCTAAATGATTTTGCTATCTAAATATACTCTTTTTTTGTGGAGTTTTTATCCATTTGGGTGGAATTTTAAAAATCTTTCTGTCATTATATCTTCTACTCATTCTTTAAAGCCTAGAATTATTACTTTTTTTGTTGACAAAATATGAAATAATTCCTTGTGACATTATATTCATGAACCATATAGTTATTTCAACGCCCAAGAGTGAGATGCTTTTGAGAACATAGCATACTTAGTGACAGTATATTCCAGAAGTAATGTGGAATTTGGAGCACAGTTATATGTTGCCTATAGCCCTTAATTATGTTCATGCTCAGAATTTGAAACTCTCCTTAGATGATTCCGGCTTCCACCTGTGCCTCTCCCACCTTCCTTGACCAGATGGATGCTCTCAGTTGTTACCTGGCATATAATTTTGCAACTATATTTACTATGCATTAAAATCATTCTGAAGTTCTATTTAATTCCTCCTGTTTGTCCCAGGGCCAAGTATAGTTTCTGAGCTTTTGTGAGCACTTAGCAAATCCGTGTGGAAAAAGAAAGGAGGGAAGGAGCTAGAAACATCATTCTTTTCGAGTTCTAAGTTTGGCTGACATATCCCTGTTATGGTTAAAACAATATAAGTGAGAGTATGGCAGCCTTTGGGGACAAGAATACTCAGTATTATCCGAGAGCTACAACACTAAATGAGTAGGGTGGGCTACTCAAATCCAACACAAAAGTCTTAGTCTGTTCTGGCTACTATAAGAAATTATGTCATAGATTGGGTGGCTTATAAACAACAATAATTTACTTCTCACTGCTCTGGAGGCTAAAAGTCTGAGATCAGGTTGCCAGCATGGCTGGGTTCTGATGAGAGCCCTCTTCATGGTTTGCAGATGGTTGTCTTTCTCCTTGTATCCTCATATGGTGCAGAGCAAAGAGGGATCTCTGGGGTCTCTAATAAGGGCACAAATCCCATTCATGAGGGTTCCACACTCATGACCTCATGACCTCCCAAAAGCCCCACATCCTAATTCCGTTACGTTGGTGGTTAGGAATTCAACATAAGAATTTGGGGAGACACAGATGTTATGTCCATAACAACAACTATGTGGTGCTACTTCTTGAGGAGAATCTAAGACAGTTAGAGTTGCCTAAATGCAGGATTGAGTACACCTCTTCAGCCTTAAGTAGCTCTGAAAAGTCTGGGGTGTGGAGCAAGGAGAAGCTGAACTCCACCCAAGACTTTCCAACCAAAAATGATACCTTCTCAAACATTATACTTGCTCCGCTGGACCTGATATATCAAATCAGGGAGTCTGACCACATCAAAAGAGGTGCTTTTCTTTCTAAAATTCTTAATGTGATCCTTTCTCACACAGCTTATTTTAGCAGTTTCACATTTGAAACCAAATTCATCATGTGTTATCCTTATTTAACTCTAAGCAGCATATCATTTCTCTAAAGCCTCCTTCCTCAAGTTCTCTTCAACTAGAAATCATATTGCTCTCAGATGTTTTGGGTACTTAAAGGGTTTTAGCCTCATTTATCTATTTGTGATTCACTTCCTTTTCTCTGATAGAGCCATCCCATTAAGTCCAATCTTTAATCAGCATATGTTGAGCACCTTCCATGTTCCAGAATCCATGATGCACCTCCTATGAAGAGGGACTAGGGTCTTCCTAAGGCAGTAGTAGTTTTGCAGGCTGAGGCTGGTTATGAGAGTTATTTCTTACTGGTAGACATAGGTACTCCCAAAAAGAAGGGTTTTGAAGAGTGGAAGGTTCACTGTTGTGAGGAGAAAGGAAACAGGCAAAGAAGAGAGTCTGAGTAGACTTTCAAGCCAGATGTCAGCCAGCCAAGTAGATGAGGCAGGAAGAACAGGAGCACCAGGGGAGATCCTGGTTCAATACCTCAGCCCGTGATCATTACTTGTGGTCACTACTTTGTAAAATGATTCATGGAAGGGTTGTGGTACTTAAGGATTGAGAACAATATAGATAAATGCAGACCCCTCCATTTAGGGTTAAAAAACAAATTGCCTAAGTACAAGAAGGGGTGACTTAGATTGACAGAGGATTTTTTAAGATATTTATAATTTAAATTATGAAATATTTCAAATATGAACTGACCACAAGCACAACCTGAGCCAACAGGATTCTGATGCTGAAGAAACCTAAAATTGTTGAGCCATTAAGCCATGAGGGAAGAAATACAATGCCCAGCTCAAAGGGAACCATGATTTCCTGGATCTGTCTGGATCAGACACTTCTGTGCATTTTGTTCTCTTCCAGAGGTGCAACGGAGCACGTTCTAAGGATGGTGGTCAGAAAGATGAGGGGATCAGCATCTGAGACCTGTAAAGGATGCTTGAATAAGCTTAGGCTTTTTAATCTGAAAATGAGGCACCGGGAAACTGTGACAGCTATCTCAATGATTGAAGGGCCATCATGGACTCAAATGGAATTGACATTCTTGTGACTCCAGAGGGCTGATCAAGATCAATGAGTAAAGTCACAGAGAAGAAGCAGACTTTGGCTCAGTGCAGAGAACTTTCTAACATGAGCATTGTCCAGCAATGGAGCGTTGGAGCCTTACAGGAAATGAATGCCTTCTTCCTGGAGAGCTCAGTCAGATGCCAGATGCCACCTCCTGAGAAGGCTGATCAGCAAATTTCTGTATCCGGAAAGAAAGTTGGAAAAGATAATCTTACAGTTCCTTACAACCCTATAGTTCCTTCGAGTCTGTCTATGGTATAGAGTGAGGGGCTCTAGCTCAGATGAACTTCTCAGGTTCCATTTTACAGATGAGAAAACTGAGATGCCTAGTGATTAACAGAAAGGTCATGAAGCATGTTAGCTGTGGAGGCAGGACAGAAATTCACATGTTCTTAAGCCCTTCTAGTTTTGTTCCTGCTCTACCTTGGTGTTTCTGCTTCTTAAAGTGATTCTGATAAATGATCCAGAAAGCTGATTTTTAAAATGGTTGAACCACTTTGAAAATAATCCTATATAGGTAAAAATTCATTTAAACACATTTTCCAGATGAATAATTAAGTAAATAGATTTCTGCTGGAAAATAATAGTTGGAAATGGATCTTGTTGCAACATCTTCAGGCTATCCTCAGTTCACATTTCTTTAACCCTCAACTAATGCCTAAGTGCCCTATATTAAGCTAGTCTTGGAGATACAAAAATAAATGACACTGCTTCCTTCCAAGGTTCTCATAGTCCCAAGGTGTGGGAGATGGGCAAAGAAAAATCCACTACAATGCAATGTATGAGTGCTCAACAAAGACATAAATTTTATACAATGCTATGGAAGATCACAGAAGGGAACTTCTGAATCTGTGCAGGAGATTTATAGGAAGGCTGCTCAGAAGAGGTGACATTTGATCTGTAAGTATGTGGAAAATAGGACAGAAGAAACAGCATGATATAGTAAGCATATATGAGGCCTGAGGAATTCACTAGATCTGAAATATCAAGTGTTTGAACAAGAATTGGTAGAGAATGAGGCCACAGTTGAGAACTATGCTTAAGAATTTGGAATTGATCAAATAAGCGAATCCCTGATTTATATCCACATTTTAAGAGGGTCACTTTGACAGCTGGATTAAAGATAGACATTGTCTTGATATGTTGAAGAGCTCATATATCAGAGCCAACAAACGCAGTCCAATAGCAAAACAATTTCTTTATTGGCTTATTGAGTCTCTTTTCCAGTTTATTAATAATATCACATTCATATTGTCTGAAAATACTTTAAAAAGAGAAAAACAGAAACCTTGAAGTTTTCTGATCCTGTCATTCCTGTTTATTTCGGGGATGGCAAGCTGTTAAGAGTAAAGACAATGTCATTATGCCCCAAACATCTAACTCAGTTCTAGCTACATGAGGCCTCAGCAAATGTCTAATAAATTGACATATGGAGAAGATGCAGAATTTTTGAAAACCAAAGATGAGGAGCAACATCAGAGTGCACCAGTCATGTTTTAGCTTTAAAGCGATTTGGAAAAAATTATCACTTTTTTGTTCTAATCACCACTTCTAATATACTCTTCATTAATTGATCTGCCTAGTTCCATATGATATACTTTTTGCCACCCAAACTCCTTTACCCTTCTTTTGGTAAAGTGCACTTGAATTTTGCCTGCTCCTCGGTTATGCAGTATGGTTAGAGTTGAACCCACTCCAAGCTCCAAGGTAAATCCTTATTGGCCACAGCCAATCAGTATACTGACTTCTCCTGATCATAGTGATTGGTTTAGAAATGGTTAAAATGGACAATCAGACCATATGAGATCCCGAAAACTTCTGGAGTTTCTGGGGAATAGGTTCTCATTTACTTGAAGCTGGAGGGAGAAGGATTCAAGGCCTGTCTGGAAGCAGCCAACGTCTGATCATGGAAGAAAAGTCTCCCTGAGAATGGGGTAACACAGCAGGCATCAGAGCCATGCACCTTTGAGGACCATGGCTCGAGCCAGGTCCACCACTGGAGTTTTCATTTACATGAGTCATGAACTTTCTCTTTTGCTTAAGCTAGTTTGAATTAAATTTTCTGTCACTTACAACCCCAAACTCCTAACTGCTAGATATGATTTAAGGGGGAAAATTGATAAGCTAAATTTATATTCACTCCCTCTGTCTATTAAGAAAGTTGTCGTTGTGATTTAGCTTTTATTTTTCCAGTAAAACCCACCTGGATGACATCTTTCTATTTCTGCTTTGTGAAGGTACACAGAGAGTACATTTTCCACCTCCATGCTCCCACCTCTCCATGAGATTTCACTGGAACTTACCTTTCTTAAATAGCCAATATTCATGGGCTTATCTTTATGTCTTAATGGACTGTGGGTTTCTAGTACATGAGGGAAATTTCTTGCTTATCTTTGGATCTTCCACAGCCCTTAGCACAGGGCTTGGCATGTACCAGGTCCTCAATAAAAGTTTGATAAATAATTTGCATTTATTCTATAAGTTCAGGCACGATATGCTCCTAGATTGTATAAAATTGAATTTTGAGTTGTTCTGACAGTGCTGTTCTTCTAGGAGGTCAATGAAATAAATATGAAATTACTGAAAACATTTCTGCCTGAATCACTCATAGATTCTGTAGGAGTGTTGATCCCAAGTGGAATAGAAGCAGTCATACATTTTGAAAGAGAAAGTTGATATTTGTCTAAATGGTATTTTTAAGAACTAGTCAATGTTGAAGAAAGCCCTTTAGTTTTATTTTCATAGAATCAGGAAATGATGTTTTGTCAAGAGTGAAATATAAATCTGAACACAGACGAACTCAAATTTCCTCAAAGATAATAGTCATTCACTGCATCTCATTCAAAAGACCAAGGCAAAGGACAACTATTGAAGTGATTAACATAATTAACTTCCTCTTCCTTCATCACCATTTTATCTGTTCTTGGGGGAGATCACACCAATTAATTGTACTGGCTGCCCATTGCCATCACAGAAATTCAGCACCTTGCACATAGCACATTTTGGGGGCCCAAAGAATGTTTATTGAGCTAAAGTAAAGAAACTGACATTCCTGAATGTTAGCTATGTATTAAACACCTTTTAAACTCTTTAATTTTGGGTTTCTCTTAATTTTTATAACAATTCTTCTATTAAATAATTCTTCCATTTATTCATCATTTAGCAAGTATTGTTTATGGCCTATTCTGTGATAGGCTAGTGAGTTGCAGAATTCGAGTGTATTCTAGGACTCCTGCCTCCAAAGTCTGCATCATTTCCTCCTGACCTTAGGTAGTTACCCTAGAACAGGGGATAGAATAGCAATGATCTTAAGCACAAAAGAAATCCCACTATACAACTCCATTCACTTTTCACCTTCTCCAACATTACCATCGTTATCCCAAGTGCCCTCGCATCTCCTTCTGGGCCACCGCGACAGGTTCTTGGCTGGTTCCTTGCCCCCCCACCCCCCAGGGCTCTATCTCCGAACCACTTCTAAACGGCAACCAAAGTGATATGTTTAAAAACAAGGTTAATCACATTATCCCGCTGCTTGAAATCCCACAGTGGCTTCTAATTTCTCGTACGACAAGGACCCAGATTCTTCACGTAGAAGTTTCTTGAAGGCCCAGCATGACCCAGGCTTCCCTGTCTCTCTTGTCCTGGACCTCTTTGTCCGTGGTCTTCAGCCTCAACTGTTTCCTGGTTCTTCAGCTTCTTCAGGCTCTCCAGCCCAGGTCTGGATACTCACTGGGAAGCTCTCCCAGTGCCCTGTACCTCTCCGCCACGACACTTAGGACCGTTATAATGAAATACTTAGCTGTGTGATTGTCGCCCATAGACGTCAGGTCTCTGAAGCCAGGGGTGCTGATGCCCCAGAGCACAATGCTTAGTTAGTAAGCCCTCAATAAATATCTGATGAGTGAATGACTCCAGGTGAAAGGAGGTGTGGTTGCCAGGTTAGAGAACCTGGCTTTTAATCATTTGAATGGAAGAAGCTATTGAAGATTTCTGAACCAGGAAATGACATGCATAAAATTTTTCACCAATTTTCCCCAGAATGAATTTGAGGGAATTTAGTACCACCTCTCCCACTCAATACTTTGGATGCCTCCAGGGTGAAAACCCCTAGAAGTTAACGAAAGTCAGCTTAGAAAGCTGATGCTTTCCGATGACATTCTTCAGAACCACTTCGATCCACACTTTCGGAGGCAGGACGTGTCCGTTGGAGGACAACGTAGCCTCCACACTGCCTTGGGCCACAGAAGATGCAAAATGCTGGCATTCAGACTGCATAGACCTTTGAGTAGGGGCTGAGTCAAGGGCCCTATCTCAGGAAAATTCAGCAGTAGTGAAGTTAAAATCGGTGCGGTCTAGGATTTATTTCTAGAGGTTGTCACAATCCATAACTCGTTGGGGAGTTTGCATAAACATGTATTTATAGGCTTTCAGTATAAACGTAAAGGGTGTGTGCACGAAGGTTTGTTTGGCCATTTATCTGGAGGGGCTCCTCAGAAGCTAAAGAACATGGCGTTGCTTCCATTCACGGGAGTTGGGTTGGAAAAAAAAAGACTAAATTCACTCCAAAATACTGTTTAATTTTCAAGGCCATCTGTGCACAGACATACCCCAGAGGCAATAAAAATCTGCAATATTCTTCAGTATTGTCCTGGCAGAGTACTCTGGCTTAATAAGGGAGCCCTGACTTCGTAAGTGGGAGGAACAAAAGTTCCCTGGGATGGTGAATTAACTTGCTTTTTATAAGTAAATGAATTTTCTCCCTGAGTAAACTTTGCTGAAGTGATTCAATAACTCATTTTTGCTCGATACCAGTATTCCAATACCACAGAATTGTGGATCTGGTTAATGCCTTGGCTTTTGTATCTGAGGTTAAGTTTCTATTTTACAGAGGTTCAGTTTCCATTTTACAGATTTTTAAAAACCTTATTTGGTTATCTTGTGAAAGACTTGCTTAAATATTTTTTTTTTTTTATCTGGGAAGTAATTTTTAAAGGTTAGGCAAAGTCATTAGTGAGTGATGGAGCCAAGTTGTTTTGGCTTTGGGGAAAATTTCAGAAGCTCCTGCCCTCCTTTAGAATGAGGTGACCCTGCACAGCCTTCTGGAATGTTTCCTAATGACCTCTAATTCCTATACACTTTGCTAGAGGAAATCATATGTTAACGTTTTCTTTAATTTGGGGCCTGGGTACCCAATACTCAATTTTAACTTCGCAAAGGCATTTTTCAGGCGTAGAGATTTTTGAACACTTGGGTTTGTATGTATGACATTGTAACACAATGGCCCTTTTCTTTCTAACAAACCATGTGACCAGGACAAGTGAGGACCTCAAGGAACACTTCCTGCTGCAGGCTGTGCACTTCTAACAGAAGCTGAACATACAAACTACCCATGTTTCTCTGGCAACTTCAGGGACACACAGAGTGACATGTAAGCAACCAGAGGGTAAAGTCTGAAGTGAGGAAAGCCACCCTAGCAGCTGTATGCAGTCAAGCGTCAGCTAGGTGGGTTAGGAAAAGCTGTGGAATTAGGGTCAGAAGATCTAAGTTCATACCTAAGCGTCACGTAATGTCACTAAACCTCAGTTTTCTCACCAGTTGGAGATACAATCCTCTGTACAACTTGGTCTTCAGAGTCCAGTGAAATGATGGATATGAAAGCACTTAACAAATGACCCATCTTCAATAAAACGGTCCAGCACAGAGCCCAACATTCATTGAACCAAAAGCTCTTTGAAGGCAAGGGCTTCCTCCTTCAGCTGGGATCCCCAGGACTCCCCTAAGACAGTGGCCAGCATACGGAAGGCAGTAGAGGAACACTTGGTGACTAAACATATGAGGGAATATTGCACATAACAGATGAACAATCAATATTCGTTTCTTCCATCTTCTCCACAAGGCTAAAAAGTGCCTTGTGTTCAGTGCTTCTAAAAGTTCAGCTATTTGGTTAACAGATGTTACTACATCATGTCTCTCATTGCCTAGTACATTCCTTCCACAACCACCAGCTATGAGACTAGAACCTAAGACTCAGAGTAACGTTAGGTGGAAGGGTGTTTTGGGACCTAGCAAGCCACAACCAGCTGTCCATCTAGAAGAAGAACCAGCCTTGAGAACAAAATGAGAGAAATATCGTGGAAGAAAGGGAAGAGCTGTAGAGAAAAACTGTCTTAGACAACAGAGCCTGAGGCAACAGCTTCTGCACCAACAGTTTATTGGAGAGGTACGATCCCAGGAAGCAGAAGAGAGGGGAAAGTCAAGGGGGAGAAAACATAAGGACGTGCTTTACGAAGCAGCCTCTACAGTTAGAGGCCTCTACAAGGTAATTGTTCAATCCCATACAAGTTCACCCATGGAATGTTAACACTTCCTATATTCGGGTTGTTCAAGCCCAGATGTCAAGTGGATCCTGCAGCATCTTGCACCACAGAGCACCTCTGGGTGGGAGGCCCATAGTGCAGGTATAAGGCAATACTCTGTGAAGCCTGCCTGCAAGTGTTCCTGAGGGACCTGGAACACCTCTGTCTGCAGCTTCCACAGGGTGGCAAGACAGGCCCTCAGGAGCAGCACAGCCGAAACCAGGGCAGCTCTGGTCAGAAAACTGTTTGCAAAAATGAAAGCTGGTGCAGAAGTGTTTTGGCTTTTTCACTCTTGAGATAATTTTATTAATCAGATCTTCATAAACCCCATAATTTTATGGATGAGATAGCATGGCAAAGTGGAAAGAGTAAAAAACATTGAGCCAATCCTGGTTCAAACCCTGGCTCTAATCTCAACCCACAGTTCTGTGACTTGGCCTGAGTCCCTCTCTGTTCTGTGGCTTCTCCATTTCAAAATGGGCATAATAACATGCATCTCGAATAGTGGGCTAGAGAGTGAAGATGGTAGAAGGATGGATAGATAGATAGATAAATGGATGGATGGATAGATAGATGATAGATAGATAGATAGTGTGTGTGTGTGTGTGTGTGTGTGTGTGTGTGTGTGTGTGTGTGTGTATCTAGTATGGTGATTGGCACAAAATACATGCCCAGTAAATGCTACTAAACTCAGAATCGTATTGAAGTAGACATTGGGTCAATGTCAAGAGTGATCTTTAAACACAAACTATGTCTTCCCTTTGCTCAGACCTTCCAGTTGTTTCTTACTGCAATCAGAATAACACACAAATACCCCTTCCTCTGGGTGACGGGCTGCCCCTGATCTAGTCCCTGTCTACCTCTCAGGCCTATGCTCTAGCTCCAGCTTTTTAGTTCCTCAAACCCTCCAGGCTCTTTTCGACCTCAGAGCCTTTGCACTTGCCATGCTTTCTGCCTGGAGTTCATATCCCTTTTTAATTTACTTCTGATGTTCCTTCTGATTTCCTTCTGACATATTTCTCTATCCTGCCATGTAGTCAACATTAATGGATACCTGGCAGTGTGCCACTTATATGTTTAGTCAGATCCCAAAGCTCTTCCTACAGAGCTCCTCGTGTATTATTTCAAATGACTTTTGAACACAGTTCCCTGACTATTCATCATTGGAAGGAGGTAGTCTAAGGATAATCAGAACTGCAAATAAATCTTCAGAATAAAGCCTGTTTCTTATATAAAGCCGACCTCTCCACAATGTCCCCTTGGGGCATCCTTACTCTGCAGCAAGCTCCTTTTCTCCAAATCGTTTAAACACACATGTATGGAATCTGTTTCTCTCTTCTTCCCTCCATCTTAGCTTTGCCACGGTCACTGCAACAACATGGTATCATAGAAAGAATATTAGCTTTCTCAGACAGACTGTACTTGCCATCTTGGCTCCATCATTTATTATTTGTATGTCTTTGGAAAAGTTGTTCAAATTCTGAGTTTCACTTCCTTCCTTTGGAAGATGGGCATCATAATAACCTCACAGGATTGTTGTGAGAAATAAATGTGAGAAACAACGTGAAAAAGTATGTCAAGTCCCTGGCACATAGTAGCTGTTCGAACAATGGGAGTTACCATTACTACTAGTACTGTTGTTAATATGATTACCATTATCCCTTCCTCTCTATCTGTGTTGACTTCTCAGCTGGTCTAGATATTGGGCCAGGGAGCACTTATTTTCCTGTTGCTTCTTTATTCTTGATAATACTATAATAACAGTAGATTTTTCATAAAAGCTTACTGATCAGGTTTGTTTTCATACAGCTTATGAGTTAAATTCAACAAACATTTACTGAACCTTCATAATGTGCCAAGAACTGTGGTAGATATCTACATATATATGAGCTGAAAGAAGAGGTCAGTCCATGGCGTGATTTCAAGAGCACCAGAAAAGTCAAGCTACCCTGTCCTTGTATTCCTTTCTCTGATGGCTGATGCCTAGAATTCAAAATGCAACTGCCCTGGGGGGACTTTTTAAAATCCCTCTTTGTAATCGAGGGGCCTGGAAGCATTTGCCTGGAATAAAGAGAAAGAATGAGGATTCTGACGCCTACAGGGCAGAGAGAGGGCCAAGAGGAGGAAAACTAGAGGACCTGAACCAAGTTGGCTTTTACTCAGCCTTTTTCAAGAGAAAGGTTGCAAAGTAACTGTATGAGAGCCAATTCATCACTGGATCAAATGATTACCAAAGTAATGGCAGAACTTGTGGCCACCCTGGAAGCCTCCATAGCAGGCAGCATCTGCCTTGTCCCGGTCCATACCCTGTAGGTCACTGGAATCCTACTCAATCTGCAGCACTAACTCATTGCAGGAGCTGGTAGGATATATGGCTTCCCTCCCACTTTGTCCTGAATTGGAGATCAGATTCTGAAATTACGGGCTTCCCAGTGTCGCCTCTGGTCAGGCATTATCCTGGGAATAAAGCCAGACAGAGACACAGGGTAAGAGCTGATGAGACCTCCCATCTGCCATTGCTGGATCTGGTTACTTGCCAGTCTAATTGCCAGAAAGGGCTTCTCCGGCATCCAGCTGCCTTCTGCTTCATTTCCAAAGAGCAATGTTGAAAGTGATTGTCTCGTGTCTCCTGGCAACAACCATCCCATAAATGCACACACAGTTACCCTCACCTGTCATCAAGGGGAGAGCTTCATTTAGATTGTTTAGAAATTCAATTGAATCTGGCCAGCCATGGAGCAGCCCCGGTCAGAGGTAGATAAATAATGGCTCTTGCCCTCAAGAAACTTGCAGTCTAGTGGAGAAGGTAGACAAACACAGAGCGTGACTTTTAGCAACTTACGTTAAGACTGATAAAAAGGTGAGGCATGGAAGATGACTCTCTAATAGGCAGCAGAGTGGAATAGTTAGGAACGAGACATTTTCTAAATTGGAATGACATCAACATGAAAAGGAAGGGGCAGTTGGTGCTGACCAAACCAAGCATGAGAGAAAGAGGCAATGAGAACTCTGCTCAGGCAGAGACACCTGGGCATCCCAAGCAGAGCAAACAGCAGGAGACGAGAGGCGGGAAGGCTGAGAGTTAGCACCAGGCTAGTGCAGCAGGAGTTTATGTGGGAGTGAAGAGAGAGAGGCTGGAAAGAGGGGTCAGATAGTGGATTGGGATCAGACTATGGAGATGGCTTTAAGGCTTTGCTAAAAAGCTGGTTTCGCCCTCCCCAAGAAATCAGTGTTTGACAAAAGTCATGGAATACAGAGTGCCCCAGGGGCAGACACTATGAGATCCGGATGGGAAGGAGTCGTGCTGCAGGCCAGACCCTGGGAAAGATGACAGACAGTTCCTACTGCCAAGAGCCTGGTGGGCCCCACTCAAAGGCAAACTGCAAGAGGAGGGGAGGATCATTCAAAGCTGTGGGTACTGAAAATAACCTCTGTGTACACTGACAGCCTTTCTCTGGAAAACGGATACCTGGTGGATTGCCTGAGTCTCAGTCAATGTCACAATGAGTCCTGACAAACAGATAGGCAGAGATGGAACCGGGGACCATGGACAGGCTGCCCAGGCAATAGTCATCATCGATGTGTGTGTTCATTCTTAGGAGCCTGGTGAGTACAGGGGCTGAGCATTCCTTCCAACAGACAGACCCACTCAGGTCAGAGCCACCCTATCACCCAAAGACCATGCAGGAAGCTCCAGGAAGCCTTGGCACAAGGAAGCACTTGCTTAGCTGACTCACTCCCTCATCCACTGCACAAATATTTGTGGAGTTCACCCCAATGATTAAATCCTTTCAACAGAGGGAAAGGACTTTACTGTGCTCTTTATTAGTTATTGGATTTTCCATTTCTCAGTGTGGTGGTGGAGAAGAAGATGCAATAAAGGCAAACAGTTTGAAATTGATTGTTTGCTTCTCTCCAGGGTAATTTTGCAGCAACTGACAAAATACATAGACTATGAGAAGCAGGCACACACACAAAACTTATTGTAAAGCCTCTTTCTTTGTATTTTAGATTTTTTTAAAAAATGCCTTTGAGCCCCAACATTCTTATTTTTTAAATGGGAATAATAACACTAACCTCACAGGGCAGCTGTGAGCAGGTTCAGCACCATATGGCAGTGAAAAGCAGTGCAGTGCAGAGCACTAGGGGGCGCCATTCACGTAGGCTACAATGTGAATGGTTGCTGCTGGAGTTGAGCAGTACACAACTTCCACAACTGTATGTGGCAGTCCTGGTGCTGAGAGAGGATCAAGGGAATAAAGCTATGAAACCACTTTATAAACTGCAAGGCCTGCTATCATCATAACCATTGCCCAGGACATCCAAGAGACTATCTAAATCCCAACAGTGAAGCCAGGGGCATGACTGAGCTATGAACAGTTTGAATCGATGATAGGGGTATGTGCAACAGCAACATGGAATTTTACCAGTGCAGATGGGAAAGCTTACAAGCCTTCTGACCTGCTGAGGGAACTAAATTAGAGATCACAGGGGAAAAAAGGAGCAAATAATCACAGTATCAGAGGTATGTTGAGTGTTTATTTTATTACAGACACTAAGCATGTTATTGATACATGTATTGTTAATATAATCCTTACTACCACCTATTAGGTGGGTTCTATCATCACCCCCATTTTACAGGGGAGAAAAACTCTACACAAGGAGATTAGATACAAGACCGGGGCACCATGGTGTGTAAGAAGTGGAGCAAAGAGCTTAAACCAGGTGGGCTTCTCCAGCAGCTGCGATTCTAGCCACACCTCCTGCCTCAGCAGAGGATAAACTGCCCTGCTCATGAGGCTTCCTGTACAGCATCTGGACATCAGCCATGCAGTGGGGATAGAGAAAAGGCCAGCAAATCAACTATCAGTGAGGCACTGGGAGCTCCTAGATGCTAGTCCCTCCTCTGGGAGCTTGTACTGTATCTGAGGCAGTCGGAACCCCCCCCACCACCACCGGAGACAATCAACAAATCAGAGAAGCCCATTCAATCATGTGGCCCCATGCAAGTCGGTGTTTAGAGAAAGGAAAGAATTTTTCTGAAAGGCTTTCTGAAGGATCCAGAGCCTGATTAGGATCTTGGAAGGAAGAATTTGAAAGGTGGTGAGAGGGGGAGGTACTGTCTCCAAATTTCTCTCCCTTGGTGTGTGACTGGGGTGTGGGTGGAGAGATGAAGTATGATCGGCCTGGTTGTTATAACAGAGATACTACTTGTCAAAATTAGCTGGAAGGAAAAAAAAAAGTCTGGATATGGTAGCAGTGATTCCTCCTCAAGTTGATACTCATGTTTTCTTTGTTTTTTATTGTCTATCTTGATGAAGGATGTGGAACTTTTACATTGTCACAAAACAAATAGAACCATGACTGATGATTCATAACATATATACCTCGTTGTGTACTTGTAATATTTCTATCAGGTTTCAGTTATCCAGCCTTTTTCCCCATCTAGAGCATCATCATGTTACTCTGCAGGGCAACAGGCACCATCACCTTCCTTCCTCCCAATCAGATGCTTATGGCTGACGGACGAAGCCAAAACCGTGAGCGTCATAAAGACCAGGTGAGCATTCAGAGTTGAGAGCGGTGCTGAAAGGGGTCTGGCTGCTCGCTGCCCTAAAGCCAATGCTCAAGAGGCGAGGTTGGTGGAAAAGAAAGTTTGCTTTATTTCGGAGGTGGGCAACTGTTGGCATGGCAGCGGAGGGCGGAGGAGGCCGACTCATGTCCAAAGACCAACTCCCCCCGCCCCACTGACACTCAGGGGGCAAGAGCTTCTGCAGGCAGAGGCAGGGGCTACGTGCAGAAACAGCACAGTCAGCTCTGACGGGCGTCTTGACATTGGTCATGCCGTGGTCTGATCAGCGTCATCTTGATTGTTTTAAGTACAGCTAGTCTTCTGTTCCAGGGTCGATTGTTCCCATTTCTTTGAGGCCAGTTCTCGGAATTGTGGCAGCTTATGTCATGGCTTCGGTCTGGTTATCATGTAATTAATGTCTTCCACCGGGTCGGGGTTTCAGTATCTACAAAGCAGCTCCAGGGATAGGGCTCAGAATATTATCTATAGCCCTTGAAGAGAAACTAAATGTCCTTGACTTTGTTTAATGACTAAACCATTATTATTTTGTCCTATTTGACTGCTTTCCTTTGCTTCTGCATTTTCTCACCTCTCTGATTAAACTTATTCTTTGGCTAAGATTTTTCCACAGACAAAAGGCAAGCTGAGGACATTGTGGGGTGGGGGAGGACCATAGGGTCCTGATCCATTGCAGCAGGGGAGGAAGAGACTAGGTCCAGTTAGCCAAAGAAGGAATATAAACAAGTCCCCGAATCATGGGTCCAAAGATTGCTAACAGGGGCTGGAACACAGAGGCAAAGATGGGGGCTCTGAAGAAGACATAACAGCAGCTGGTAGAGAGTAAGCAGGAAGAGGTGCCAACCCCTTACCAGGAGTGGGTGTTTATTTAAAGCTGTGTGTGTAAATGGCTGCAGAGGTTGGGTGCTTGGAGTGCAAGGTAGACAAAAGGCAGACCGGGGTATTCCGGAGGACGGGGAAACGCAAACCAATGGGCACAAGGAATTTGTAAGACACTGCGTTTGTCCCAAATGCTTATTTAAAGCCCTGTTTCAAAGTTTTGCTGCTCCTTCAATCTGAAATATGCCAGTCCTCTGTGTAAACCCTGTTTCCTGGTGGTGCCTCAGTGGCTACTTAGGAAAAGACGTGAGGATTGATTTGGTTTTCCATGCTGGCCATTGCCTCTGTCCCCACCCTACTGCCCTCGTCTGGCTTAGAAGCTCCTGTGGTAAGACTCTCTCACTCACCACCCTGCCTCAGTCATCTATAGACTCCCACATAGCTCTTCTTGGTGGCTTCAGTGTCCACATAGATGGTGCTTCTTGGGTCTTTTGGTGATTGACATTGTCTTCTCCTATGATCTGCCCCCCTCCCCCTTAGCCCCTTCCCATGGCCCTTACATTAGTCCTTGTAACACTAAAGGCACCAGCCCCTCCCCCAACATAATTTCAGACACTCTAACTCTGGTCCTTCTGTGTATGCTTTCCTAAATACTCCTCTAATATCAATCTCCACAGTTCTGTGACCCCCATCAGGACCTAGAGTATTTTGATCTTTCCCTTTCTCAGTTTCCTTTCCCTTCACACCCAAAGTTAGATACTGTGGTTCATCACTATAAATTCTCTCTTGTCCCTTCCTCTTCATTCAGTCCAACTTTTCCTGCTGTAACTGAGGGGAAGCCAGGCCCTCTGTCCCCTTCCCCCTGGTACTATGCTATGGAAGATGGATGAATCAACTAAACCTGAACTGTGGCTAGAGAATAATACACAACTCTTCTGACTGGTCTCCCTTGAAATTCAGGATCACAAATGGTAAATTCATGACCAGGACTTTGTGCTGCCTGGCGATTCTATTTTTCTAGTTCATTCACTCTCCCATCCTGCTGCAAAGCTATTTTCTGCCTTCCCCTTTTTTCTAATGCTTCTAACAATCCCTCTCCCATACTAGCTCTTGGCTGATTAGTCTGCTTCTTATTTCACTGAGGAAAGAGAAGCAAAATCGGAAGAGATGTTTCACAAGCTCGCCTCATTACATCTTCATTTGTACCCATATACTCTGCTTTTCTGCCAGTTACTACAGATACATAGCTGTGCTGCTTCCTGAGGCACGATTTGAAATGTAAGTCAAGGTATGTCTCTCCTCGCTCAAAATTCAACAGCTTTGCATCGCACTCAGGACTCAGAAAAAAATAAAGCCATGGCTTTTAATCATAATCTGCCCATTCTTCATACCCCTCACTACCTCTGCAGACTCATTTGTCCCTTATTCCCTCTGTCTGCAGGCCTCGTTAGCCTCCTGATATTCCTGGAACTCCGCATGCACACACCTACCTCTGGACCTTTGCACTTGCCCTCTTGCTTAAAATGCGCTTCCCCCTCATATCCTGAAGTCTCCTTCCCTCACCTGCTCCAGGTCTCTTCAAATGCTTACTCATCCAAGAGGCGTTTGCTAACCACCCTACATATGGCGCTAATCCTGGCCATTCTCTAAGTCCATTCCCCACCTTTATTTTCTCCATGGCATGTGATCCTTTTCTGTCATTGCTGTTATTACTGTCTTCTCCTCACATTTGGAGGTAAACTTTTTGAAAACCAGCCTTTTTCCTCTTTTGTTTACTACTAGTGAAAAAAAAGTGCCTAGTACTTGTCTGGTATTTGGCAGGGCTCAAGTAGTACCTTTGGAATGAATAAATTAATGTTATTTGTAACTTTAGCTTTCACATAAGATTTAGTTCCAATAAAGGGTGCTGCTCCCTAAGAAAAACTGAGGTCTGAAAACCACTGCTTTGGATTACAGAAGCTGCTGCTCAGACAAATTTAGTCCATTGCTTTGAAACATTTTGAAATAACAGCTCTCTTTTAGGCATCTTGGACTCTACCCTTGGCAGTGACAGAATTAAATCCAAAGCAGAGGCCCTGGTTTTGAGGAGTAAGCAATTGTTCCTATCTTTTCCCCCCATGTTGGGTTTTAAATGACCCTTTTCAGCAACACAATCTGTAATTTCCCACAGTGAGGCTGAGACACAACGATAAGGGAGTCCCCATGCAGCCTTTTCAACGTGACAAGATTACCAGGCAGTATTTCTTACATCAGGACTGGGCCCTGAAATGAATGATCCTGGTGCCTATTTCTGAAGCACTTTCAGTGTAGCCTCTCTGTCTGATTCTTTCAAAGCCAGACTGACTGTCCTTGGTTGATTTGCCTTGCCAAGCCAAGGGAAAGCTGTCTAGAGAGGACAAAGCTGGAGAGGTGCATTAGCTACTCATGGAGCCTTGTACTTCTTCAAATAGTCCCTGGACACTGACCTTGTCATTCATTCATTCCTACCTACTAGAATAGAAGCTGTATGAAAACAGAAACTGAATAGGTCTTAGACACTTATTTACTTATGTATTATTTGTATAGCAGTTCCTGACGGAGGCAGCATCCCAAATTATTTATTGGATAAGTAGATGCATGTAGGGAAACTCTTGTGCAAAGATGTGCTTAGTACCTTCGGTGTGTCTTGCACAGACAGATACGAAAAGGACAGAATCACAGTGTTCAAGATGGACAGGCCAGTGATAACTAGCAGAAACAAAACGTGAACCTTGCCCTCGGGGGCTCACAGGCTAATGTGGAGTGAAGACAGACACCCAGACAACTATCTGTAAAACAAAGAAGAATGAAACAACAGGTAATAAAGTTATAAGGAGTGTGGGAGCACCAGGAAAGCAGCAGTTAAATCCGACTTGGTAGGGGTAGTCAGAGAAGGTGCCTGTGAAAGCGATATTAAGCTGAGCCTTCAGGTTCAAGAAGAAATTCGTCAGTGCTGTAGACAGAGGGAATAGTAAAATAATAAATAAATAAAGTAAAAGATTGGGAGAGTGTTTTCTCCTTAAATCTTCCAACAAAACCATGGGTTAAATGTCAGGGACATTCTCGGCAATAAAGGAACTTTTATTTTAAAATGTCTAATCCACTGTGGACTGATGCTTTTGATAAATACAGTAAAAATGCCAGAACGATATCAGTTTGCTATAAAACGTTCTAGGGACTTCCCTGGTGGCGCAGTGGTTAAGCAACCGCCTGCCAATGCAGGGGACACGGGTTCGAACCCTGGTCGGGGAAGATCCCACATGCCGCGGAGCAGCTAAGCCCGTGTGCCACAACTGCTGAGCCTGTGCTCTAGAGCCCACAAGCCACAGTTACTGAGCCCAAGCGCCACAACTACTGAAGCCCGTGTGCCTGCAGCCAGTGCTCCGCAACAAGAGAAGCCACCGCAATGAGAAGCCCGTGCACCGCAACGAAGAGCCGACCCCGCTCGCCGCAACTAGAGAAAGCCCACGAGCAGCAATGGCTGCGCAGCCAAAAATAAATAAATTTATTTTTTTTTATAGTTCTAAATGCTTGCTCTCTTTCTGTACTCATCCCATTGTAGACCGATAAATGAGCATTGTGGGCGGCACTGACCTAGGAGCAAGTTGATGGCATCCAAGAAAAAGCTGAGCAGCATTACTGTGTGACTCGGAAGCAGGTAAGTATTTGTCAGGTTGCAGAGGCGGCGCATGGCTGGGCCGGACTCCGACACGGAGGACGCACATGTCAAGCTGTAGAAAACAATCCTACCGGGCTTCCCTGGTGGCGCAGTGGTTGAGAGTCCGCCTGCCGATGCAGGGGACGCGGGTTCGTGTCCCGGTCCGGGAAGATCCCACGTGCCGCGGAGCGGCTGGGCCCGTGAGCCGTGGCCGCTGAGCCTGCGTGTCCGGAGCCTGCGCTCCGCGACCAGAGAGGCCACGGCAGTGAGAGGCCCGCGTACCGCAAAACAAAACCCTTCCTCCTTACTCCTTCCGTTTTACCTCCAGTGCCTGTGAATTCTATGGAGGACGTGGGAAACCATAGAATTAAGGATGATGTGAGACCTTTACCACTGCTACTCTATTAAGTCAGTCTTTTCCTGATAGGTTGTTGTTGGTTTTTTTAAAGAAACTATCGGAAGTGTTGTGCTTTGATCCCTGCTACTCCAAGGAGTCCTGCAAGGGAGGGATATGCAATGTTTCTAGGTTAGGAACCTTGGGGTCCCACAGAAAGTGTTTTACTATATAAGTGTTATGTACGTGTGCAGTAGAGATACTAATTTCAATACTACTGTCATCTTCCATGAAAGATGTTTTCCAATTATTCAAATTTAAACCTGCATTTAAGTTAAATGAAATAGACCTGCCATAACTTCAGAAGTAAAAGCATACATTGGCTGGTGTGGTCTGCCAGGTACCTTACAAACCCACGTTTTCACGTGTCCTAAGATTGTAAGAGGCAGAGATTTCAAGGGAAATAACTCCTTCCCATCAGAGCTCTGATAAGAGGAAAAGGAGTGAGACAAGAAAAAAAACTCTGTGAACTCTCCTATTCAGCATTGTACTGGAGGCCCAGTTAGCACCTTAACAAAAACAAGTGAAAAACAAAAAGAAAGAAGAGATATAAAAATGGGGGAGGGGGAAGAGACAAAATATATTATTTGTAGGTATCATAATTTTTTATATTGGAAATGCAAGATAATCTATGATTCATGATTAGAATTGTTTGGAGAGTTTGGCAAATTTACAAGATACAAATTCAGTATAAAATTAATTATATTTTTATATGGCAACAGTAAACGTCAGAAATTTTCATTAAAAAAAACATACCTTTATAATAGCAGCAATAACAATTGAAAACCCTGATAATATTTAGAAATAAATCTAACAAAAGATATGCAGGGGACTTATGGAGAATATGATAAAATTTGGTTGAAAGATTTAAGCAACAGTGAAAGATAATTAAGAGATACACACACAACGTCCTTGGAGAAGAAGACAATATTGTAAACTTGCCAAATCTCCCCCGATATATGTATAAAGTCAGTGCAATTGCAGTTAACATCCATACAAAGTTGTGTATGGGACTTGAAAAAAAAAAAAGACTCTAAAATGAATAGGAAAGAGCGAAGAGGAAGATCCAAACACCCTTGGAGAAGGACACGGCCAATGATTTGCCTTACTAGATATGGAAACTTGTTGAGAAGAAGGCGGAGGTGGAGGAGGAAGAAGAGAGGGGAAAATAGAGGAGGGGAGGGGATGGGAGGAGAGGAGAGGGAAGGGAAAGGGAAAGGTAGAAGAAGGAAATGGTATAGAAATTTTGAAAAAATCGGTATTGGTATAGGAAAAAAACAGATCACAAACTTATTTTATGACAAAGTTAGAATGCAGATCTGTGGACAAATGAGAGATTGTTCGATAATAGATGCTGGGGTATTTAGTTATCTACATGGAAAAATTAATGAAATTGGGTCCCCACCTCACAGTATATGCAGAATCAATTCCAAGTTAACTAAACATTTAATTATAAAGGGAAAGCCAAAATAAAAGATTTAGAAGACAGTGTCAGAGAATTCCATTATGATCTTGTGGTAGGATGGGAGTTTTAAAAAAGGAAAAAAAGTGCTCAAAATATAAAGGAAAAGACTGAGTTTTTTCTCTGTGTCCCAGGCTAGGAGCATCTTTGGTTAGTAAAAGAATACCTTTTTCCTTGTCTGGTAGGGGAGATAACCTTGATTCTGTCAACAATGTACTTCTCACAGCTCTTTGACGAATAGTACCTTCAAAAGCTTAGCCTAGATTAAAAAAGCTTAGCTTAGATTAAAATTTAGCTTCTGGCATTTTCATTTCGAGATATATCACTACATGCTCTGGTTCAAACAGGTCCTTTTGAGGAGCGCAGGGACAGATCACTGCCTAGGGACACACGATCGGTGTGGGCCAGCATTTGCATCCACACTTAGCTGGTGCTTTCCTCACATCCGTATTCTCAAAGTGTAGGCTGAGCACCATCTGCACTGAAGTCATCTGGGAAGCTGGTAAACAATGCAAATCGCCAAAAGAATTAAAAGCAGAGCCTCAGAGAGATATTTATATACCCATGATGACAGCACTATTCACAATAGCCAAATATCAGCAGTTACCCCAGGGTCCATCAACAGATGAATGGATACACATTCATTAGTAGTGTGTGAAATATACACACTACTACATATAAAATAGATAACTAATAAGGACCTACTGTCAAGCACAGGGAACTCTACTCAATACTCTGTAATGGCCTTTATGGGAAAAGAATCTAAAACAGAGTGGATAGATATATCTGTATAACTGATTCACTTTGCTGTACACCTGAAACTAACACAACATTGTCAATCAGCTCTACTCCAATAACATTTTTTACATGTGATATATACATGCAATGGACTATTATTCAGCCTTGAAAAGAAAGGAAATCCTGACACATGCTACAGCATGGATTAGACCTGAGGATATTATGTTAAGTGAAATAAGCGAGTCACAAAAAGACAAATATGTGTGACGCCACTTATATGAGCTACAGACAGAAAGTGGAATGGTGGTTGCCAGACACTTGGGGGAGAGGAAAAAGGGGATTCCGTATTTAGTGATGTTGACCTGAAACACACTGCTAGATATTTCTCCAGCCAAAATGGGCTTATTCGGGATCAGAGGAGAGTTGAACCTGGGGGTCTGCAACAATGAAGAGCCATGTGCAAGCCCCTGCACAGCAAAGGAAGGTGAATCCTTTTGTAGGAGGGGAAAAGGAAAGTGGGAGGGCTCTAGCAAACAGAGTCCAGGGCTTTTCATTGGCAGTCTTTGCCAGGAAAGCAGAGGAGTCTCTCTTCCTCCTTGTTGGGCTCTGCTTTGGTTGCAGGGCTTGAGAGCTCCCCCTCTGGTCTCCCAACTCTATTTAAATGAGGTTTCTGTTTATTCAGTTTCTTATTGACTACAATAGGTACAGTACTAAGTTATGCAAGGTGAGAAGAGTTCTGAAAAAGGATGGTAGTAATGGTTGCATGCAATGTGAATGTACTTAATGTCAGTGAACTGTACATTTAGAATGGTTAAGATGACAAATTTTCTGTTATGGGTATTTTACTACCATTTTTTAAAATTATAATAATTTTTTAAAGCCAAGTAAAAATGCAGATTCCTCAACTCGTTCTGGGTTCTCAAGATCAGAATTCCTGGTGGTAGGTTCAGGAACTGTTCTAAGAAGTTCTGTATGTGATTCTGATGCACACTTAAATGTGAGGGCTTCTGCATTAAAAAGAATGAAATAATGCCATTTGCAGCAACATGGATGGACCCGGAGATTATCATACTATGTGAAGAAAGTCAGACAGAGAAAGACAAATATCATATGATATTGCTTATGCGGAATCTTAAAAAATGATACAAATGAACTTATTTACAATACAGAAATATTCACAGACTTAGAGAACGAACTTTATAGTTACCAGGGGGAGTTGGGGGAAGGATAGACTGCGAGTTTGGGATTGACACGTAGACACTGCTGTATTTAAAATAGATAACCAGGACTTCCCTGGTGGCACAGTGGTTAAGAATCCGCCTGCCAATGCAGGGGACACGGGTTCGAGCTCTGGTCCAGGAAGATCCCCCATGCGGCGGAGCAGCTAAGTCTGTGCGCCACAACTGCTGAAGCCTGCGTGCTTAGAGCCCGTGCTCCGCAACAAGAGAAGCCACCGCAATGAGCAGCCTGCGCACTGCAACGAAGAGTAGCCCCCGCTCACTGCAACTAGAGAAATACGGCGCCCAGCAATGAAGAGCCAACGCAGCCAAAAATAAATAAATTTATAAAAGTAAATAATAATAAAATAAAATAGATAACCAACAAAGACCTACTGTATAGCACAGGGAACTCAGCTCAATATTCTGTAATAACCTAAATGGGAAAAGAATTTGAAAAAGAATGGTTACTTGTATGGGTATAAATGAATCACTTTGTTGTACACCTGTAACTAACACATCATTGTTAATCAACTACACTCCAATATAAAATACACATTTTTTAAATAAAAATTTAAAAGAACTTTAAACATTGAAGGGCTTCTGGTCTACAATATGGCTCACGTGTAGCATCTGGAAAACAAGGATATATGTGCCAGTGTATAGGCTGGATCACTCACAGGAAACTTTCACAACAATATGTAAGGAACCATTCTTTTCATGCTAACTGGAATCACACAGTCCACTTTTCTTTTGTTTGGACCAGGTAGACTGCTGGGTGCCCTTCAACCCTCACTCTCAGCATTTCCCTGATAGCTCTAGCATTTCTGGGCACACACTCGCTGGCTCTCCTCTCCTTCTGGAACAGAATCACTGCCTGGGGGTGAGGAGCTCCAGCCTGCCTCTTCGTGCTAATTAAAACCCCTTTGCCCAACAGGCTCTAAGGAAGAAAGAAGCATGTGAATTCTCAGGGCAGGGAAGCCCTGGAGTAACCTCCTCCAAGATGTCACCCGCACAGCATGTCTTTGCATCTCTTCACCCAGCCCAGCCCTCCAATCTGCCAACCCCACCTTCTCTGACACCTTTATAACTCTGGCTGCAGGATGGAGAGTGCACTGGGGACAGCAGGTAAGAGTAGATGGTAGGTGATCAGTAAAGTCAGAGTCCCAGATGAGATCGTGGTGACTTGAGTAAGAGTGTGGCTGCGGGAGAGATAAGTGGATTTCATTTGTATTTAGAAGATAAAACAGCCAGGGTTCTGTCTAGATTTAAAGGCTCCATCATCTGGTCATTAATGAGGTATAATAGTGACTCAAACCAATAAGACACAAGAGGCGAAGGATGCCACCTAAACAACCTCCAGAGAGTTTACTCCCCAAAATAGCCTAAGAAAGCAAAGGCCTTTGTTGTGCAGGCTGTGACACAACAAAGGTTAAAAGGCAAAAAGCCCCTGAGAGTCGGTGCATTCAGACAGAAGACGGCTCAAAATCCCAGTCTATTCGACTGGCTGCCAAATGTGCAGCTTAAGTGTATCTCCCGGATGGCAGAGACCAGGTTCTCAAAGCACAAACACATACACACACACACACACCACACACACACAAACACTAACACCCACACAACACCCGAAGATCAGGTAGAACATCTACATCTCAAAGGCACAGGAAGAGAAATGCAAGTCCCTCCTAGAAGGGCTTTTGCTTCCATAAGGTCAGAATTCTGAAAAGATGTCCTATCAGGGCGGCTTTTTCTAACTGTGTTCACAAAAAATTAGTTTTGGAATGTTGAAAGAGCCCTAATTTGGTCATTTTAGGTTGAGACCTCTTTTCGTATAATTTCCCCAATCAAGTATTTGCAAGTATAATTATTCAAATATTGTACATGAACCTGGCTGGGGTGTGAGTTGGAGGCTGGCAATCTGTCGTTCCTTTTTTTTTTTTTTTTTTTTTTTTTGCCTTGAAAGCTTTATTCCCCATTCCAAGGTTAGTTTGTCAAAATAAAATTGCTAGTGGCGAGCGTGTAGTGGGCCAATGTGCTGCTTGTGAGCTTAACTTCTCTAGGATAAAACTTCTCTAGGTTTTACCCTAGAGTCATTCTTGGCCCTCTTATGTGTCTTGGGTTCTCCCTCTGGTAGTATAAGACCACCACGGGTGCTCGGATCATGGAGTGGCCAGTTCTTAGGCGTGTCCCCGGCAGAGCAACCTTTTAATTAAAATGAGCAGGTTTCCCTACTGGGATTGCTGCAGAGTATGAGGCCTTGCCTCCACCGCTCCTGCAAATTTCTTGGTGCCTGAGAAAGCTGTTGCTGGCCAGGAGATGTCCCTGCTTCAGAGCTGAAAGCTCTCACAAGGTATCTTCACTTTTATTTCGACAAACTCTATTAAGGTAGCCAATTCAAGGAAAAATGACAGGCCAGCCTTCCACCTTACTACCCAGTCCAGCCTTACTCAGTGTCTTTCAACTGAGCAAAGTATCTTCCCAGTCTCTTCACTGAGGATAACCCACTCGATGCCTAAACTCATCAAAAATGTCCCCGGTGTCTTTCAACTGAGGACAACCCAGGTACCCCTTCTTGAAACCAAGTTTCAAAGATAACCCACTCCTCCAGAGAGGAGTGTAACACCACTGAATAAAACTTAGGATCATTAGCCAATAATGGGAGATCCGAGAACCAGGAGAGACTCCCCCAAATTCCTCTGGACTCTCCAAGGAGGTGGACGGACCCAGGAGGTCTCTGCTGGTACCAGGCTCGATTCTCGTAGAGTTCGGGCAAAAGAGAGAAGTCTGCCCCGGGTCCCTTTGCTGGTTGCCAAAACTGTTGACTGGAAAAAAAAAAAAAAAAAAAGTACCACCTAAAAGTTGAGAAGTATGCTTTATTCAGTGAACTTTCTGAGGACCTAGACCCGGAATACAGCCTCTCAGATCGCTCTGAGGGACTGATCTGAAGAGGTCACGGAGGAGCCAGCATACGTAGGAGTTTTGCAACAAAAACCAGGTGGTCAGAGTATCAAAGATCATCGTTAACTAAAGAAAACCAGACATTAAAGATGTTAATGAATTAGAGCTTTTCTACGTAAGGGAAGAGGCAAGAGTCTGGGCTTATTGAAATCACTCCTTTGATCTGCACCTGATCTATCCGCGGCCAGCATCCCCTCAGGGTGCACAGCTAGGAGTGGTTGCAGACACTGCCCGCTTGATGGGCGATTTGGCAGAATTGAGGAAATCCATTGACCTGGGATTCTAGAGCTCCCTCATTTAATGGGTTTAAGTGTGCAATGAAGAAGTCACTGCTAACTAGCTTTGAAGTCCAAGTCCTCCTTTTTATTTCTACATTGCTCTTCCTGGTGCTATCAACCAAGTCAGGCTTCTTCTCTTGGCTAATAAATTACCATCTCCAGCTGCACGCTGTACTGCCTGTGCTCCCAGCACATCTCAAAGGAAGGCTTTCAGATTTGGACTTGCTAGAGTGAAGTAAGTCAGATAAAAACAAACACCATAGGGGCTTCCCTGGTGACGCAGTGATTGAGAGAGGCCGCCTGCCGAGGCAGGGGACGCGGGTTCGTGCCCCGGTCCGGGAAGATTCCACGTGCCGCGGAGCGGCTGGGCCCGTGAGCCGTGGCCGCTGAGCCTGCGCGTCCGGAGCCTGTGCCCCGCAACGGGAGAGGCCACAACAGTGAGAGGCCCGCGAAGCACACACACACACACACACACACACACACACACACACACACACACACAAATGCCATAGGACATCGCTTATATGTGGAATCTAAAAATAATACAAATGAATCTATATACAAAATAGAAACAGACCCAGAGACAGAAAGAAACTTATGGTTACCAAAGGAAAAAGGGAGAAAGGGAGGGACAAATTTGGAGTATGGGATTAATAGATACAACTACTATACATAAAACAGATAAGGAGCATGGATTAACTGTATAGCACAGGGAATTATATTCAATATCTTGTAATAACCTGTAATGGAATATGATCTGAGAATAACTGAATCATTTTGCTGTATGCCTAAAACTGACACAATACTGTAAATCAACTATACTTCAAAAATAAAATAAAAATAAATTAAAATTTGGACTCCACAGCATTTTGATTTTGGAGAGAAATGTCCTCAAGTCACACTTGGATATTTCCACCTTATCACATCTTTTATTCCCAGATCATAAAGGATCCTAGTCTTCTTTTACAGTTGGAAGAGTTAAACAGGTAACACATGGAACCCCAACACAGTTCTGTAATACCCCTGAGGATGTTTACAATAAAGGAGCCTTTCTAATTAAGGCATACAATAGATTTTGTCATTTCACATAATGATATGAAGGCACTTTGGCACAAAATAAAATAAAATTGTGTTCACAAGCTTTTTGGGATTTGTCATTTCCTTTTCATCTTGCTTAACAGCAGTAACCCAGGTTCCCATCAATCACCATGGAAGACAGTGTGTCAACAGTCATAACTTCTGACTGTGAATTCAGCACATCCAAGAACCAAAGTCCCACCACTGTCTCAGAGAAGCTCTCAGACAAACAGCAAAGCCTGCACCATTGTCACTAGACCCTAAAGGGGACTCCATCTCTCGGGAAGGATGGAATATTTTCTTCCTTCTATGTCCTGATAATAAGAGCCATGATGATTATTCTTGGAAATGGAAGGGCTAGAATATAGGATCAAAAAAAAAAAGAAAAAAAGGACAATGGAAAACTAATATATCATTAACATGCCTTTGGGGAAGCTCCTTTGGCAACTACAAATGCATTATCCAGGAGTGGTTTGAAGATAAGAATCAATTTAATTAATTTTAAATGGCTTTGCACATTGACAAAGCCAAGGACTAAAAAAAATGGAACCTGGTTCAGATGTATTCTGAGGAAAGAACTGTTAAGGAGAGAAGACAGAGCTCTGGGAATGCTCAATTCTCTACCCCTGTCAGTGAGCTCAGGGCTGGTTTTCAATTCCACAATCCTTTGACAATTAAGTGTAAGTATAACAAGTGTGAAAAGCAGAGAGAGTTTTTAAAGACCTGAATTCAAACCTTGACTCTGCATTTCATTAGTTGGGAACAGTGAGCAGGGTTCTGGACATATCTAAAACCTCAGTCCGTAACTTACGGGCAATTTCCATAGTGGCCATTAAGGTATGATATTAGACTCCAAACACTTCCCTGAAATTCTCTTCATTTATCATAGATACACTGGTGGGGCACCCTGGCTTATTTCATTATCTGCTCAATCATCTGATCCCATAGTACCTACCTGATTTGCAGAGCGCCTGGGAGCGTGTGTTGGACGATTAGTGGTGGATCCATCACAAAGGTAGCTTTCTGAGCTCTGCACCCAGACATGGAACTTGAAGGAAATACAAGTCTCCACTTCTGCTCTCTGGGAGTTTTCAGTCATGTTCAAGAGATGACACATACCCATGAACAGTTAATTGCCACACAAGGCAATCTGTGTTGCATGCCCTGTGAATGGGACACATATTGGTATTGGAAGAGATCAGAAGAAGAGACGAAGGAAGATGAATCTTCCTAGAGAGGAGGGCTAGACTTGACATATGAGTGAAATTCATGTTAAACTTTTAGAGAGATATGTTTAAAACCTCCAGCTTGGAGCCCAGCATATGGGAGGAGGAGGCCAATTTTCCAGATGGGTCCCATCGCCACTGCATCTCTAAAATCATCCCAAGTCTCCTCCATCACCAAAGAGGGACAATGACACCTGAGCCCCTGGTTGGATCTGTCCTTGAGAAGGAGCCCTGGTCCTGGCTGAAAGTATGCAAACCCCCAAAAACCATGGCCAAAGAGTAGGTTGAAATTAGGTTGGTACCCCTCCTATGCACCAGTAGATCTGAGTCCTGGGACACTCTCAACAGCAAACCTAGGACTTTGAGGGCCAAGAAGTCAATTCAAGCCAAGGTAAGAAACAGTTCTTAAGTATCTGTGTCTAGCAAGAATTAATATAATGGATAAAAGGATTATTAAGACATGGCCTTTGCTCTTAAGGAGCTCATTGACCAGCAGCATGAGTCAGACAAATATACCTAGAACTACTCTACAAGACCAGATAAGCAAAGTGACAGACGAGCTGTTGAAGTTTCATGACGAAAGCAATTAGAACATATAAGAGAGATCAGGAGAGGTTTCTTGCAGAAGTGAAAATGGCATCCCTGTTCCTGTTCTCTCATATAGAAACTGGAGATAATATTTGTTCCTATATCATAGTATCGTTATAAGAATCAAATACTTTATCCCATGTTAAAAACTAAGCATAGCTCCTGGTACATAGTAACTGCTTATTAACTGTTAGCTACTGTTTGTTATTACCTAAGAAGAGTCATGGAGGATGGGTCGCATCTTTAGATAAAAATGAGGGGTGGGAGAGTACAGCCTATTATCAAAGCAAAGGTAATATCTGTTCCCACCCAACTGCTTATCTTATAACCCGGGAGAAAAGAATCAGAGATGGGAAGGCATCTGCAACTGATGGGAAGGTCAGGGTGTACCCAGGGAGCAGTAAGCATTCTGTTGGGAGTGAAACAGAAGTTTCACGTAGAACAGTGGGAGACAAGGTATAGAAGCAGTTTGGGGAGAGCTGAGTCTGGAGAGTTTGCACAAATTCTTGGCCTCTGCCCATGCTTCCATTACAAATAATAACCCAGTCATCCACATCGTCTTAATCTGGCAAGGCCTGCAGATGGACCCAATTCTGAGTGTGGCATCACCACTCAACTATTAGAATGAACACAGTCTTTAGAGTATTGATATTGCAAGTTTTCAGCAAAGACAGGAGAAGTTATTGATTAGTGCTTTCTTCTGCGCTGTGTCTCCTGGGCTGCACAAACATTAGCTGCATTTGTCTGAGCCCTCCCCTCAGGCTCACTCAGCAGGATAAGGATCGGGCAGACTGCAATTCAAGTGCCAGGGATATGGCTGAAAATATATACTTTAGCCATAAGTATAGAGATACACAGCATTTAGGGCCAAGTGCAAAACTCCTTTTCAGGTTAACATTCCTTTGCTGGAAGAAAATGGTAAACACAAGATGAAGCAGCATCACTGAACAGTCAAGAAGTGATGAATGATCAGAGTCCAAAAGTGTGGGTCCAGTGTCAGAGCTCTCAATGGAAGAGCTGATGGTAGTGGGGTTTCCTGAAAGACAGGAGGGTCTACAGGAGTCAAGGAAGGCTTCACAGAGATGGAATATGGATAAGTGGAGAAAGATCAGGGAGACCAGGAATCTTAACAACATATTCCATCCATTTATCTGTTAATGAGTGGTAAGCACCTGCTGTGTGTCAGGCACTGTGCTAGTCATTACAACAAAGAGCATGGCCAAGTCCCAGTATTCATGGTGCTTACATATAAGTTCAGGGACAGGAAATAAATGAAAGTGAAAACAAATATATAATATATTGTCACAGAATAAGCCCTATGTAGAAAAATAAAGTTAGGTTAAGGGGGTGGAAGCACACTATTGATTGAGTGCTAAGGACGAGTGTGTTAGTTTGCTAGATGTGCCATAATGCGCACCATAGACTGGGAGACTTAAACAACAGAAACTTACTTTCTCACACTTCTGGAGGCTAGAAGCCCAAGATCAAGGTGCTTCAAGGTTGGTTTCTTCTAAGTCCTCTCTCCTTGCCGTGTAGATGGGCACCTTCTCATGAATCCTCACATGGTCTTTTCTCTGTGCACTCCGATCCCTGTGTCTGTCCACATGTCTCCTTCTTAAAAGGACATCAGTGCCATCAAACTAAAACTCACTCTACTAGCCTCATTTTAACTTAATTACCTCCTGAAAGGCACTATCTCCAAATACAGTCACATTCAGAGGTACTGGGCGTTAGGGCTTCAACATACGGATTTGGGGGGACAAAATTTAGCTCCTAACGGTGGGTCTTTCTGATGAAGGAACATTTGAGCAGACACCTAGATGCCGTGATGATTTAAGCCATGAGCTTTGTGGGACAAGAGAGACTAAGTAGTACAAATCATGCTCACCATACTCTAGAAACAGTAAGTGAGGTGAGCTTGGCTGGAAAAAGTAAGCAAAGAGAATAGTGGAAGTTGACAGTGGAGAGGTAGCTGGGAACAAGATCACACAGGGATATAAGTCATGTTAAAGAGGGATTTTGAAATTTGGTGATAGAAAGATTTGGAGGATTTTGACCAGGTAAGTGACATATTCTTACTCATATCCTGAAATGATTATTCTGGGTTCTATTTAATAGATAGAATAATTATATCTATTTAACACTATTTAATAGATAGAACAATAGAATAATTATTAGGGAAATAGACTGTAAAGACCATGAGTGTAAAAGCAGGGAGACCAGTTAGGAAGCTATTGTGATCGTCCAAGAAGAAGAGGCTGTGGCTTGGACAAGGGGCCACAAAGAGGTAGTTTCATCCTATCCAATCTGCTGGTCCCCAGGCTAGGGGTACAGCCCTCCGTGCGACAAGGTAGAGCTGGAAGAGTGTCCACCATCTCTCCCTCCAAGGAGACAAGGCCAAGTCAAGGGCTGACTGTAGACTTGCCACAGAGTTACAGTGCTGACATTTTGCAATGGACTTGAGATCTGTAATCTGAATGAAAACCACGCTCACTCAGCTCTCCATCAACCCCTTACAGTTAACGGTGAGTCAGGCAAAAAGCATGAGCCAGGCTTCCCACTGATTTATGACAATCCTCGATATTAAAAAGCATAAAAATGTCCACAGTCAACTCTCAATTAGCCACACTATTGGAGCAGAAAGGTTGTGGATCATCCAAATACTTCATATTTGTTGCTATTACATTAAATAGGCTTCCCCATCCATTCATGTTATCTCTCCTGTCCTATTTTGTTTATCCAATATATTGAAATTGTCACTCAAGGCATAGGGAACAGTAAATATCTCTTTCCAGTAAAGAATTCAACCTGAATAATTCCTCTGACACCATTCCAACATTCAGAGCCTTTTAGACACAATAATCAATGTAACTTACAGCTGAGTAGAACTTTCTAATTTTCAAAGCACTATAATACCTATTTTTCCTACTTACTGCTCAGAACTTTTAGAAGGACCCCCTAATGCCCTGTCCTTTTATTTCTATGAATGGCATTCCTATCTAGAGTAAAATTCTTTCACTTCTGGAGGAATATGTATCTCTTTTGTGAGTAGCGTGTTTGTAGCCTGTGTAGAGTTAGTATTTAAGACAATACCCACTTGTGGGCTTGTTCTCATTCCTTCTCTTGAGGCTCTGAAACTGTAATTTATCTCGTCGCTAGTTGAGCAAGCTTCTGCTTTTCAGGCTCTCCCTCTGATGGGGTGTCCCAAGGTCTTGACTGGGAAAGGTGTGGGGAGAGAAATTGGGAAGAAGCATGGTTGCAGCTACAGGCTTCATCCTTCAATCCAGCTTCCCCAGTAATAAAGGTGATATTCACATCTCCATCTATCTGGTTCCTATCACTTTACTGATTGGTATCCAACCCCCTGGACACTGATTGTGAAATTTGGGATTGCCTATCAGACAAAGCTAAAACAACAACAACAACAAAATACAAAATTCAATCAGAAATCATTTTAGTATCTAGAAAAACATTGTCCTTGAAAACTAAGAAAAAATAAAAATAATTAAATTGAGTCATGCTCGAAGATTTTTTTTAAAATTTATTTGTTTATTTATTTATGGCTGTGTTGGGTCTTTGTTTCTGTGCGAGGGCTTTCTCTAGTTGTGGCAAGCGGGGACCACTCTTCATTGCGATGCGCGGGCCTCTCAACTATTGAGGCCTCTCTCGAGGAGCACAGGCTCCAGACAAGCAGGCTCAGTAGTTGTGGCTCACGGGCCTAGCCGCTCTGCGGCATGAGGGATCCTCCCAGACCAGGGCCCAAACCCGCGTCCCCTGCATCGGCAGGCAGACTCTCAACCACTGTGCCACCAGGGAAGTCCCTTGAAGATCTTTTGAATTAGACTAGAAGATGCTTAAATGCCTTGAAAGCCAAAAATGCAATAATCTCACCTGGACGGAGATGAAGATTTACCTGAGTGGCCAGAGGAATTAAAACAAGAATCTTTATAAAAAATGAGGGCTGTGTGACTGACTCCTTTAAATTTTGGAGGGCTTGTTACAGATATAAATAGAGCCCAG
This sequence comes from Kogia breviceps, assembly GCF_026419965.1. Lineage (NCBI taxonomy): Eukaryota > Metazoa > Chordata > Mammalia > Artiodactyla > Physeteridae > Kogia > Kogia breviceps. The sequence continues at coordinate 90,489,166 of NC_081320.1, forward strand.
AACTGTATATTGTTGCTAATAAAAAATCCGGGCAGTTTTGGGGCCAAAATTTTCTGTTGTTCGACCTTACTGCTGGGAAAGGATCTCCCAAATTCACTTAGGATAATTGTTAAATTAGTGGATAAACATCTTTAAACCGAGATGACTTAGAACTAAGTATGCAAATGTATTTAAAAATGACATTTTTAACATTTTTATATTTAGGAAGGATTCTGTAACTTTTAAAAAAATTGGCCTGTTTTCTTGCAGATGAGGCTTGCAATTTCAATTTAAAATGCACAATTGAATAATTAATTTAGACCTTTTAAAACTGAAAATTTTCCAAGTTTATATTCACAGTATTGGAGTATTTAAGATAATTCAAATTCGCAGTAATTATAAGCTTAATTTATTAGATTTATAAGCTATTTAAGTACTTGGGAAGGTTTTATTTATAAGTCAGACAACTGGTGTACTTCTAAATGAAACCAGATATATTAAATCCATAAATACAGCTTGAAACATTAAATCCATCAATACAGCTTGAAATATAAAGAAAACTTAATTAAGTTGTTACAACTCAAACTGGATGTTAAATATGCTAAGTATATAAATAGTATAATAATAACTGTAAATGAACTTAAAAGGTTAAGGAAGAACTAGGTTTTTGAATTTGTAACTATAAAAAATTAAATATTAATATCTGAAACCAGGGTTACTGCTTTCTTTTGCACAGAAAAACCAACCTTGAGGACAAAACCCACATTAATCTATGCTATGAAAGGAAGAGAAGGAAGTGGCTTACTGACCCTACCAAGCCAGTATCAGTAGGACAGCATGATAAGGTGGTCAGAGTGTAAGGTCTGGGGTCAGATCCCATCTTTTGTGTGATCTTCTACAAATTCCTTAGTCTCTCTGAGTCTGAGTCTGAGTCTTTTAAATGAGGGCAAATAATAATACCTATCCTACTAGGTTGTTCTGAAGGGTAAATGAGACAATATAGAAAAGAAATTGCTAACTGTAAAATTATAAAATCACACACACACACTCCTAGTAGTTATTATTGCATAGGGGCATTCTTACAGATAAACTAAGGTACTAGAGGAAGAACTGACCAAGATAGCACTGCCCAGTAATGACACAATTAATACTATTCCTTTCCTTTCCTTTCCTCTCCTCTCCTCTCCTCTCCTCTCCTCTCCTCTCCTCTCTTCTCCTCTCCTCTCCTCTCCTCTCCTCTCCTCTCCTCTCCCCTCCCCTCCCCTCCCCTCCTCTCCTCTCCTCTCCTTTCCTTTCCTTTCTACACTGTATCATTCCAGATAGCCAACATTACATTTCAGTCTTCCTGCAAGACAGATGATGCTCTGAATTTCAACCAGTGAAGGGCCAAACAATTGTGTTGATGATTTTGTTGTTGCAGGTCCCTTTTTCTGAAAGTGTGCTCCACACACCAACCGCATCATAAATACTTGGTGTGCTCGGTGCAAATCCAGATTCCTGGATCCCACCTCAGACCTACTGGAGTCAGAATCTCAGACCGTGGAGTCCAGCAACCTCATTCTAACAAGTTTTGTCTGGGTGATTCTTAAGCATATTTTAGTTTTGGAACTACTGTTTCATATAATTAAGACAGATCATTAAAAATTATGACCCCATAAAAATATACATATTATGCATTCAGGATTGAACTGAAGTTGTTGAACCTAGAGTGGCTTCCTCCCCACCCACAGTGAAATTGCAGGCATTCCATATAAATTGCAGGTAGCTCCCCTGAAGCTACCCCTCAGCCTTCAGGAAACCCCTGGGGTTCTGCCTCCTGTCCTCCTTTCCAGATATGTTGACTTTGTTCTCCATCTTCAGTCTCTAATTCCATTGTTTATAAGCTTTATTTCTCTACCCCTTATATTTATGACCAGGTGAACTTGCACAGAACTCTATTCCCAGCTTCTCCCCCTCCTGGCCTCTCCACAGGGATTTTCATCCCTTTCTTGACTCCACTCTCCATAGCCCAAGAGAAGATCTCCCATCAGACCCCTACATCTAGCCCAGGTCCCCAGAAGTATACTTGCTCCCCACTGAAACTGGAAGGGTATCTGCACAGAATGGTCTTTGTTGTAGCCACTGTGCTCTTTCCCCTGGGAGGTGTTCTGACCCTCTCGCATGGCATAGATTTGCTCTGAAGCCCCATTAGTCAAAGTCTGGTCAATGGGCCAGTAGAATCAGCATCACCGGGGCTTGTTAGAATGCAGAAACATAGGGAGGGTGGGAGGGAGGGAGATGCAAGAGGGAAGAGATATGGGAACATGTGTATATGTATAACTGATTTGCTTTGTTGTAAAGCAGAAACTAACACACCATTGTAAAGCAATTATACTCCAATAAAGATGTTAAAAAAAAAAAAAAAAAAAAAGAATGCAGAAACAGCAGGCTTCTCTCCAGACCTACAAAATCAGAGTCGGCATCTGAACAAGATCCCCAGGTGATCCACATACACATTAAAGATTAAGAAACACTGTTTTGAAACACTTTGTCTTAGAATGTTTATGAATCTGAAGAGTCCACACTGAATCTTCCAAATATGGGCAAGATCTCAGATTAAATATTTCAGATATTAACATGCATTATAATTACGTAGCAGAGGGACCTTCAAGATGGTGGAGTAGTAAGATGTGGAGATGACCTTCCTCCCCACAAATACATCAAAAATACATCTACAAATGGAGCAACTCCTACAGAACACCTACTGAATGCTGGTAGAAGACCTCAGACTTTCCCAAAGGCAAGAAATTCCCCACGTACCTGGGTAGGGCAAAGCAGAGAGACACCCGCACAGAGGATCGGTGCCGACCAACACTCACCAGCCTTAGAGGCTTGTCTGCTCACCCACTGGGACGGGTGGGGGCTGGGAGCTGAGGCTTGGGCTTCAGAGGTCAGATCCCAGGGAGAGGACTGGGGTTGGCTGCATGAACACAGCCTGAAGGGGGCAAGTGCACCACAGCTAGCCAGGAGGGAGTCCGGGAAAAAGGAACTGCCTGAGAGGCAAGAGACCATTGTTTCAGGGTGCGTGAGGAGGAGGGATTCAGAGCACTGCCTAAATGAGTCCAGAGATGGTCACGGACACCAGAGACAGGCATGAAACACTAAGGCTGCTTCTGCAGCCACCAAGAAGCCTGTGTGTGAGCACAGGTCACTCTACACACTTTCCCTCTGCCCTGGCCACCGTCAGGGTCCCGTGATCCAGGGACAACTTCCCTGGGAGAACACACAGCGCACCTCAGGCTGTTGCAGTGGCACGCAGGCCTCTGCCACCGCGGGCTCACCCTGTGTTCCAAACCACTCCCTCCCCGGGGCCTGAGTGAGCCAGAGCCCCCTAACCAGCCACTGTTTTAACCCCATCCATTCTGGGAGGGGAGCAGATGCCTGTAGGAGACCTACACACAGAGGCAGGTCCAAATCCAAAGCTGAACCCCAGGAGCTGTGCGAACAAAGAAGAGAAAGGGAAATCTCTCCCAGCAGCCTCAGGAGCAGCGGATTAAATCTCCACAATCAAATTTATGTACCCTGCAACTGTGGAATAGCTGAATAGACAACTAATCATCCCAAAATTGAGGTGGTAGACTTTGGGAGCAACTGTAGACTTGGGGTTTGCTTTCTGCAGCTAATTTGTTTCTGGTTTCCTGATTATCTTAGTTCAGTATTTAGAGATTATTATCATTGGTAGATTTGTTTATTGATTGGGTTGCTCTCTTCCTTTTATATATCTATATATATATATATATATATTTTTTTTTTCCTTTTTCTCTTTTGGTGAGTGTGTATATGTATTCTTCTTTGGGTGATCTTGTCTATATAGCTTGGCTTTTACCATTTGTCCTACAGTTCTGTCTGTCCGTTTTTTGTTTGTTTGTTTGTTTTGTATACTTTTTAGCACTTGTTATCATTGGTAGATATGTTTTTTGGTTTGCTTGCTCTCTTCTTTTCTTTTTTCTTTTTTTTTTTTGGCAATATGCGGGCCTCTCACTGTTGTGGCCTATCCCGTTGCAGAGCACAGGCTCAGCGGCCATGGCTCACAGGCCTAGCCACTCTGCAGCATGTGGGATCTTCCCGGACCGGGGCATGAACCCCTGTCCTCAGCATCAGTAGGCAGACTCTCAACCACTGTGCCACCAGGGAAGCCCTCTTTCTTTTATTAATTACTTTTTTATTTTCTTATTTTTAATAATATTTCTTTTATTTTTTATTTTAATAACCTTATTTTTAAAATTTTTCTTTTCTTTCTTTCTTCTCTTTTCTACCTTTTCTTTGACCTGTGTGGCTGACAGGGTCTTGGTGCTCCATCCGGGTGTAAGGCCTGAGCCTCTGAGGTGAGAGAGCCAAGTTCAGGACATTGGTCCATCAGAGACCTCCCAGCCCCAAGTAACATCAAATGACAAAAGCTCTCCCAGAGATCTCCATCTCAACACTAAGACCCAGCTCCACTCAACGACCAGCAAGCTACAGTGCTGGATACCCTATACCAAACAACTAGCAAGACAGGAACACAACCCCACCCATAAGCAGAGAGGCTGCCTAAAATCATAGTAAGTTAACAGACACCCCAAAATGCACCACCAGATATGATCCTGCCCATCAAAAAGACAAGATGCAGCCTCATCTACCAGAGCACAGGCACCAGTCCCCTCCACCAGGAAGCCTACACAACCCACTGAACCAAACTTACCCACTGGGGGCAGACACTAAAAACAACTGGAACTATGAACCTGCAGCCTGCAAAAAGGAGACCCCAAACATAGTAAGTTAAGCAAAATGAGCAGACAGAGAAATAGAAAGCAGATGAAGGAGAAAGGTAAAAAACCCACTGGACCAAACAAATGAAAAAGTAATAGGCAGTCTATGTGAAAAACAATTCAGAGTAATGGTAGCAAAGGCAATCCAAAATCTTGGAAATAGAATAGCAAAAATATAAGAAACATTTAACTGGAATCTAGAAGAACTAAAGAGCAAACAAACAATGATGAACAACACAATAAATGAAATTTAAAATTCTCTAGAAGGAATCAATAGCAGAATAACTGAGGCAGAAGAATGGATACGTGATCTGGAAGATAAAATAGGGGAAATAACTACTGCAGCGCAGAATAAAGAAAAAAGAATGAAAAGAATTGAGGGGAGTCTCAGAGACCTCTGGGACAACATGAAATGCACCAATATTTGAATTATAGGGGTCCCAGGAGAAGAAGAGAAAAAAAAAGGGACTGAGAAAATATTTGAAGAGATTATAGTTGAAAATTTCCCTAATATGGGAAAGGAAATAGTCAATCAAGTCCAGGAAGTGCAGCATCCCATACAGGATAAATCCAAGGAGAAACATGCCAAGACATATTAATCATACTATCAAAAATTACATATAAAGAAAAAACATTAAAAGCAGCAAGGGAAAAACAATGAATAACATACAAGGGAATCCCCGTAAGGTTAACAGCTGATCTTTCAGCAGAAACTCTGCAAGCCAGAAGGGAGTGGCAGGACATATTTAAAGTGATAAAAGGGAAAAACCTACAACCAAGATTACTCTAGCCGGCAAGGATCTCATTCAGATTTGACAGAGAAATTAAAACCTTTACAGACAAGCAAAAGCTAAGAGAATTCAGCACCACAAAGTCAGATTTACAAAAATGCTAAGGGAACTTCTCTAGGCAGGAAGCACAAGAGAAGGAAAAGACCTACAATAACAAACCCAAAACAATTAAGAAAATGGTAATAGGAACATACATGTAGATAATGATCTTAAATGTAAATGGATTAAATGCTCCAACCAAAAGACATAGATTGGCTGAATGTTACGAAGACAAGACCCGTATATATGCTGTCTACAAGACACTCCCGACCTAGGGACACATACAGACTGAAAATGAGGGGATGAAGAAAGATATTCCATGCAAATGGAAATCAAAAGAAAGCTGCAGTAGCAATTCTCATATCAGACAAAACAGGCTTTGAAATAGACTATTACAGGAGACAAAGAAGGACACTACATAATGATCAAGGGATCAATCCAAGAGGAATATATAACAATTGTAAATATTTATGTACCCAACATCAGAGCACCTCAGTACATAAGGCAAATGCTAACAGCCATAAAATGGGAAATCGAGAGTAACACAATCATAGTAGGGAACTTTAACACCCCACTTTCACCAATGGACAGATCATCCAAAATGAAAATAAATAAGGAAACACAAGCTTTAAATGATACATTAAACAAGAGGGACTTAATTGATATTTATAGGACATTCCCTCCTAAAACAACAGAATACACTTTCTTCTCAAGTGCTCATGGAATATTCTCCAGGATAGATCATATCTTGGGTCACAAATCAAGCCTTGGTAAATTTAAGAAAATTGAAATTATTTCAAGTATCTTTTCCAACCACAACGCTATGAGACTAGATATCAATTACAGGAAAAAAATCTGTAAAAAGTACAAACACATGAAGGCTAAACAATACACTACTAAATAATCAAGAGATCACTGAAGAAATCAAAGGGGAAATCAAAAAATACCTAGAAACAATTGACAATGAAAACATGATGACCCAAAACCTATGGGATGTAGCAAAAGCAGTTCTAAGAGGGAAGTTTATAGCCATACAATCCTACCTCAAGAAACAAGAAACATCTCAAATAAACAACCTAACCTTATACCTAAAGCAATTAGAGAAAGAAGAACAAAAAAACCCCAAAGTTAGCAGCAGGAAAGAAATCATGAAGATCAGATCAGAAATAAATTAAAAAGAAATGAAGGAAACAATAGCAAAGATCAATAAAACTAAAAGCTGGTTCTTTGAGAAGATAAACAAAATTGATACCATTAGCCAGACTCATCAGGAAAAAAAGGGAGAAGACTCAAATCAATACAATTAGAAATGAAAAAGGAGAAATAACAACTGACACTGCAGAAATACAAAGGATCACAAGAGATTACTACAAGCAACTACATGCCAATAAAATGGACAACCTGGAAGAAGCGGACGAATTCTTAGAAAAAACACAACCTTCTGAGACTGAACCAGGAAGAAATAGAAAATATAAACAGGCCAATCAAAAGCACTGAAATTGAAACTGTGATTAAAAATCTTCCAACAAACAAAAGCCTAGGACCAGAGCTAACACCTATCCTTCTCAAACTCTTCCAAAATATAGCAGAGAGGAACACTCCCAAACTCATTCTATGAGGTCAACATCACCCTGATACCAAAACCAGACAAAGATGTCACAAGAAAAGAAAACTACAGGCCAATATCACTGATGAACATAGATGCAAAAATCCTCAACAAAATACTAGCAAACAGAATCCAACAGCACATTAAAAGGATCATACACCATTATCAAGTGGGGTTTAACCCAGGAATGCAAGTATTCTTCAATATATGCAAATCAGTCAACATGATAAACCATATTAACAAATTGAAGGAGAGAAACCATATGATCATCTCAATAGATGCAGAGAAAGCTTTCAACAAAATTCAACACCCATTTATGATAAAAACCCTCCAGAAAGTAGGCATAGAGGGAACTTACCTCAACATAATAAAGGCCATATATGACAAACCCACAGCTAATATCATTCTCAATGGTGAAAAACTGAAACAATTTCCACTAAGATCAGGAAGAAGACAAGGTTGCCCACTCTCTCCACTATTATTCAACATAGCTTTGGAAGTTTTAGCCACAGCGATCAGAGAAGAAAAAGAAATAAAAGGAATCCAAATTGGAAAGGAAGAAGTAAAGCTGTCACTGTTTGCAGATGACTGATACTATACATAGAGAATCTTAAAGATGCTACCAGAAAACTACTAGAGCTTATCAATGAATTTGGTAAAGTAGAAGGATACAAAATTAATGCACATAAATCTCTTGCATTCCTATACACTAATGATGAAAAATCTGAAAGAGAAATTAAGGAAACACTCCCATTTACCACTGCAACAAAAGGAATAAAATACCTAGGAATAAACCTACCTTAGGGGACAAAAGACCCGTATGCAGAAAACTATAAGACACTGATGAAAGAAATTAAAGATGATACCAACAGATGGAGAGATATACCATGTTCTTGGATTGGAAGAATCAACACTGTGAAAATGACTGTACTACCCAAAGCAATGTACAGATTCAATGCAATCCCTATCAAGCTACCGATGGCATTTTTCACAGAACTAGAACAAAACATTTCACAATTTGTATGAAACACAAAAGACCCTGAATAGCCAAGGCAATCTTGAGAAAGAAAAACGGAACTGGAAGAATCAGGCTCCCTGACTTCAGACTATACTACAAAGCTCCAGTAATCAAGACAGTATGGTACTGGCACAACAACAGAAATATAGATCGATGGAATAGGATAGAAAGCCCAGAGATAAACCCATGCACATATGGTCAACTTCTTTTTGGTAAAGGAGGCAAGAATATATAATGCAGAAAAGACAGTCTCTTCAATAAGTGTTGCTGGGAAAACTGGAGAGCTGCCTGTAAAAGAATGAAATTAGAACACTCCCTAGCACCATACACAAAAATAAATTCAAAATGGATTAAAGACCTTAATGTAAGGCCAGACACTATAAAACTCTTAAGGGAAAACATAGGCAGAACACTCCATGACATAAATCACAGCAAGATCTGACCCACCTCCTAGAGAAATGGAAATAAAAACAAAAATAAACAAATGGGACCTAATGAAACTTAAAAGCTTTTGCACAGCAAAGGAAACCATAAACAAGACAAAAAGACAACCCTCAGAATGGAAGAAAATATTTGCAAACAAAGAAACTGACAGAAGATATTTTCAAAGGAAGCAACTGACAGAGGATTAATCTCCAAAATATACAAGCAGCTCATACAGTTTAATATCAAAAAACAAACAACCCAATCCAAAAATGGGCAGAAGACCTAAATAGACATTTCTCCAAAGAAGATATACAGATTGCCAACAAATACATGAAAGGATGCTCAACATCATTAATCATTAGAGAAATGCAAATCAAAACTACAATGAGGTATCACCTCACACCGGTCAGAATGGCCATCGTCAAAAAATCTACAAACATTAAATGCTGGATAGGGTGTGGAGAAAAGGGAACCCTCTTGCACTGTTGGTGGGAATGTAAATTGATACAGCGACTCTGGAGAACAGTTTGGAGATTCCTTAAAAAACTAAAAATAGAACTACCATACGACCCAGCAATCCCACTACTGGGCATATACCCAGAGAAAACCATAATTCAGAAAGACACATGCACCCCAATATTCATTCCAGCACTATTTACAATAGCCAGGTCATGGAAGCAACCTAAATGTCCATCAAGAGATGAATGGATAAAAAAGATGTGGTACATATATACAATGGAATTTTACTCAAGCATAAAAAGGAACGAAATTGGGTCATTTGTAGAGATGTGGATGGGTCTAGAGACTGTCATACAGAGTGAAGTAAGTCAGAAAGAGAAAAAAAAAATATTGTGTATTAATGCATACATGTGCCACCTAGAAAAATGGTACAGATGAACTGGTTTGCAGGGCAGAAATAGGGGCACAGATGTAGAGAACAAATATATGGACACCAAGGGGGGAAAGTGATGGGCTGGGGGGTGCTGATGCGATGAATTGGGAGATTGGGATTGACATGTATACACTAATATGTATAAAATGGATAAGTAATAAGAACCTGCTGTATAAAGAGAAAAATAAAATAAAATTCAAAAATTAAAAAAAAAAAACCACATAGGGCAATTGAGCAAAAACATAATTATTGGTTCAAAGAAATTTTGGGGCTTAATTCATAATGGCATCTTTCTTGACTTAACATTTAATTATAAGCCTACATCCATAATAAAAATCTCCTAAAAAAAAAAAAAAGAGTCATGTACCACAATGTTCATTGCAGCTCTATTTACAATAGTCAGGACATGGAAGCAACCTAAGTGTCCATTGACAAATGAATAGATAAAGAAGATGTGGCACATATATACAATGGAATATTACTCAGACATAAAAGAAACAAAATTGAGTTATTTGTAGTGAGGTGGATGGACCTAGAGACTGTCATACAGAGTGAAGTAAGTCAGAAAGAGAAAAACAAATACCATAGGCTAACACAGATATATGGAATCTAAAAAAAAAAGAAGTTCTGAAGAACCTAGGGGTAGGACAGGAATAAAGACACAGATGTAGAGAATGGACTTGAGGACACAGGGAGGGGGAAGGGTAAGCTGGGATGAAGTGAGAGAGTGGCAGGGACATATATACACTACCAAACGTAAAATAGCTAGCTAGTGGGAAGCAACTGCATAGCACAGGGAGATCAGCTCGGCGCTTTGTGACCACCTAGAGGGGTGGGATAGAGAGGGTGGGAGGGAGACGCAAGAGGGAAGATATATGGGGATATATGTATATGTACAACTGATTCACTTTGTTATACAGCAGCAACTAACACAACATTGTAAAGCAATTACACTCCAATAAAGAAGTTAAAAATAATAATAATTACATGTAGCTCTTGTTAAAAATGTAGATTCCTGGAACACCACCTTGAAGATCCTGACTCAGTAGGTTTGGAATCTGAACTTTTACAATCACCACCAGTATGTCAATGATCCTCATGGGAAAGCAATACTGGACTAGGGAACAAGGAACAAGGAATGAGGTCACAGGTCAGAGCTTCCCTCCCTGGTTCACATAGGAACCAAGCCTGGAGACTCTAAAATTGTATCATATACTAACAATGAGACGGCCAGTCCAAGTTTTTGTCTAAGGAACAAGGAATCCTCCATCAAGCATGTGAGTTATTTATACAATTTCCAAATGAAGTTTTATTGCTTTAAACCCAGTAATTCTTTAAAGAATCATTATATTTGCAACAGTACATGTTTCTATTTTTGATGTTATGTATATTTATCCAGAAATGTACTTATGCAATTGATGTTTAAGTCCACAAATGCTAAGAAGCTGATAAGTATTTAGTTTTCTCCTTTTGTTTGCCTGCCTACTGTGTCTACACCAACATATTAAGCTTTGTCATGGGAAACAGACTCGTCTCTTTAGCAGTACACTGATGGAGTAGGGATTAAAATGACTACTTCTAAAGAATAGTAGGACATAAAAAAGTGCATGGTTTTGAATCACATCAACACAATTCCTCCTATAAATGTAAGATAAATTCAACCAAATACCAGGATTTTGTACAGATTAAGAATGATTATCTGTTTGTTCTTAAATCATTTGGGAAGAACAAGGCGGACAAGCATGACATGTTTTCTTCTGGAGCAACTGAGTGTGACCGTGCTCAGCTCTGCTTATTAATAGGCCAAGAAAGAGTTGAAGAAGCTTAAGTGTTATTATAAAGGATGTACTTAGAGACTGCCTTTGTAAAAAATAATTACATTTAACACAAAACAGTGCTTTTGAGTGGATGATAGGCTAATTATTTTTAACAGCTTTATTGAGGTATAATTTATATACCATAGTACTCATTTTAAGGGTGCAATTGAGTATTTTTTTAGAGAAATTACTCAGTTGTACAATCATCATCAAAATCCAATTTTAGAACATTTCCAACACTACAATAAAATCCCTTGTGCCCATTTACAGTTAATCCTTATTCCCACTTTCAGACCTGGCTACAGTTAAACTAAGCCAAATTATTTTTAAAATACCTTTGTTGGGAAAATGATGCTGTTTTCCCTTATGCTCCATTGGAATAGTCATCATGGAGGGGGATGTTAGAAAAAACTATGGGAGACCATCCTATTTACAAAAACAATTAAGATGCTTACACCCAGAATGCACCTGAGTGTACCAGGAATAACAAATATTTGGTAATCTGGAAGTTTCATGGTTATATTTAAAACTAAAACAGAATCCATGGGCTGGGAGTCAATCTTGGCAGGAATCACAATGCCTGAAATGACATTTACTGGTAATTAAAATCTAGATGAAGCACAAGCAGTTTGATAATTTACCTGGAAGGGCAACCTGGACTCTGGTGAAGTTTGTAACCTGTTTCAAGGGGCTCTGAAAAACATCGAGAAGAATACAAGGTTTTTTGGAACATGAAAAGTATATTTTTGTAATGACTTCGTTTGTCTTCATCCACTGCTTATGTCATTAGTTTACTTAGATACTTGTTTTCTTCAACATTCATTCACTTTGCAAATATCTGAGTGCTTACTGTGTGATAGGTACTAGGATAGAATGATCTACAAAATATAGTTTTTCTGCCTTTCACAGAGCTTATAGTTTAACTTTCTATAACTTGAAGAGTTCATGCAAATCAGTAAAGAAATCACACTCCCCATGTTAAAGCAAAATGGCGGCATGTGCCTTTGGGCAGCTGTTAAGAGGGCATTGGAACCAGAGCTCTAGCCCTGCCATGTACTAGCCTCTCTCATGTAATGGGTTGAGACACTGGGGGAACTTGAGATAGGAAAAATGTATTTTACATGTGGGAGAGATGTATATCTTTGGGGATCAGGGAGTAGACTGTGGTATGAAGAATGATGACCCCCTCCCAAATATGATCATGCCCTAAACTGTGAATATGTTACCTTACATGGCAAAGGGAATTTGCAACTGGTTTGCAGACCAGGAGGATGGGGAGATTACCCTAGATTACCAAGGTGGGCTAACCTAATCACATGGGTCCTTAAAAAACCTTTCCTGGCTGTAGCCAGAAAGAGATAAGATGATAGATGACGTATCAGGGCGACAGTATGAGGATTCAGTCCATTGTTGTTGGCTCTGAAGATTAAGGAAGGGTCTTATGAGCAAAGGAGTGTGAAGGGCCTCTAGAAACTAGAAAAGGCAAGAAAACAGACTCTCATACAGAGCCTCCAGAAAGGAACACAGCGCTGTCAGCATACTGATTTTAGCCCAAGAGACCTGTTTCAGACTTATGAGCTACTAAACTGTAGGACGATAAATTTGTGTTGTTTAAGCCATTAAGTTGGCAGTAATTTGTTATGGAAACCATAGAAAATTAATACATCATATAAAGCAACTTATAAAACCTCTCCAAAACCTATTTTCCTTACCTGTAAGATGAAGATAATGGTTCTGATACAATTGTTGTGAGAATTCAGCATAAACTGCAAAGTGGTGAGCACTGTGCCTGAGGCCTAATGAATACTTGGAAATTGGCTCCATGAAAGAGCTTTAAAAAGGAAGCAGGGACTTCCCTGGTGGTCCAGTGGCAAAGAATCTGCCGTACAATGCCGGGAATGCGGGTTCGAGCCCTGGTCAGGGAACTAAGATCCCACATGCTGCGGGGCAACTGAGCCCATGCGCCACAACTACTGAGCTCACGCATCTCAACTAGAGTCCACGTGCTGCAGACTATAGAGCCCACATGCCCTGGAGCTTGCATGCCACAACTAGAGAGAAGCCCGTGCACCACAACGAAGAGCCCACCCACCTCAACAAAAGATCCCGCATGCTGCAACTAAGACCTGACTCAGCCAAAAATAAATAAAATAAATAATAAAAAAAATCTTAAAGAAAAAAAAAAAGGAAGCAGAGGAAATTCCTCTCACCACAAGTCAGAAGGCTCCCTTTGGTCCAGAGCCTGGTACTGACAAGATATATATGAGCTTAAGTGACTCTCATCCTCTCTCTGGGCTTCATGCAGTTTTTCCAAAGGAGGAATTTGAATGAGAAGATTAATTTCTAAGGGCACCTCCTGCACTGACATGGATGAATAATATAAATGGAAAGCCATAAAACTTTTCCATCCAAGTTTGAAGAAGTAAGATATTGTTATAACAATATAACAATTGTTATATAACAATATAACAGACTCAGCGTGAGATTCAGAAGTTTGAGAGGCCCCTTGAGCTCGATGGTTGCTTCCATAGCCATTTCCCCTGGTCTACAAGAGAAAATGGTTGAAGCTCTAAAACATCCACCTCCAGAAGGCTCTAGAGCCACAGTCCCCAGGTATGCATTTCCCTGGATTTAGGATCCCAGGTGAAGCCTTCATAAAATCATCCCTGGTGTTCCTTCAGACACTAACCGAGACACTTAGAGCATAACAAAGAGATGAAACTCCCTTTTCTAGCACTATTTGGAAAGAGCTGCCAAATGTCAAAAATACCTTTAACTATTTTCTGTTGCAGAGTTCTAAGTGCAACGAGAAAAGAGTTATTCGGAAAAGCAATGAGGAAATGAGAGGGAGTTTGGGGTTTGGGGCTGAGGGAAAAATTGTGTCCACGGTGGGTTCCTGGAATATTTCTGTTCACTTTATCAAAGGACTTTTTCCTTGCCAGGTTGTATCAGTCCCACAGCACGAAGCAGTGATGGGGTCGGAGTGGGAGACCAGGCTGCGTTGGAATCTTCTAGTCTTCCCAGGACAATGGGAGATTTGAGTTAGCTTTGGAAAATATCCCTGGATTTGGGGTCTTTCTGCAGAGGGTAGGTGTCAGCAGAGTCTGGGCTTGGAGGCCCCTCTCTGAGGCCTGACCTAGTCCTGGAGGCACCTCTGAGGCCTGACCTGCAGCGAACAGGCTGCGGTTCCACAGAGCACAGGGAACTAGGCTTTTCCTTCTGTTGCTTTTCTGACTTCTCTCCTCTGTCTCCAGGGAGTCCTGGGCTGGGATATTCTCAGTAGGGCTACTCTCAGGCTGCAAGGAAATTAAGTTGTTTAGTTTAGTGTTTTTCTCTTTCCCTTTGTTGGCAATACTTAACTTTTAGCTCTTTGCTTCTTGTCTTGGAAAAACAAAACAAAAAATAATTAGGGTTTTTAAAGAAAATCACAAGAAACTTGGAAGGGATGTTCTGGTTCTTATATACAATTCTTGGGAATATGAATCCATAAAATGATTTGATGAGCAAGCTGATAAAATCAGTTTCATAAATTGTGTATATTCTTTGGCTCAACACTCACATTTCTAGGAAATAATCATAATAAGTGTATCACGTTATATGTAAAAAGGTATTTGTTGCAACTGGTTTATTCTAATTTTAAAAATGGGGCTTCCCTGGTGGCGCAGTGGTTGAGAATCCGCCTGCTGATGCAGGGGACACGGGTTCGTGCCCCGGTCCGGGAAGATCCCACATACTGCGGAGCAGCTGGGCCCGTGAGCCATGGCCTCTGAGCCTGTGCATCCCGAGCCTGTGCTCCGCAACGGGAGAGGCCACAACAGTGAGAGGCCCGCGTACCACAAAAAAAAAAAAAAAAAAAAAAAAAAAAAAAAAGGCAACAATCTAAATGTTCATCATCAGGGGATTGGTGAAAGATATTTTAGCAGCACTACACAAATGAAATATTAGATCTTAAAAATGTGAAATATTTTTATATATAGTTAACTATATTAATATTTATATAAACACATATATAAAGAGAGAGATTTGGAAAGATGCCTAGTTTATAACTTTAATTTTAAAGGCATGTTAGGCAATAGTAAGTGTAATAATAAGCCATTTTTATAAGGAATACTTGTATTTTTTTATTAATTAAAATAAAGCTAAAATGTAGTTTCCAAAATGTTAACCGAATTAACAAAAAGTAATAATTACGTTGCAATTTCAATTAGCCAAAATTTTCAAAGAGATAATGGATCAGTCAATCATATTATGTCCTTCAGTCCTGGAAGTAGGTCCTGGTTATCCGGCTGGAGAGGACTTGAGGGCAGGGGGTGGGGGAACTTATCGAAGTGAAATTGCCCAGTGAACAGGTTCCAGGGAATGGAGACGTCCAGTAGTTCCCAAAGGACAGGATGTAACATGTAAAACGGTACCTACCAAGTTTACCTGCCCAGGGGCTAGTGGGTGGTGCTTTACTGGATGTGAAATGGGGCAAGGCTTGAAAGCTCTTGGAACCAAGGAATACCAGAAATCCATACTTTGCAAGTTGGATTCTTTTTAGTTTTCTTATATCTCCCAGGTGCCTTCCCTTTATTTTTTATGTTTTATGTTTGTGATTGTGATGGATTAAAAATGGTCATAAATTCTTTGCCGCTTCTCCTATCAAGCAGCAGCGCAGGGGGCTGAGAGGGAGTCTAAGTCCCCTCCCACATGACACGGAGGTTGGCCATGTATGTGACTTGCTTTGGCCAATGGGCTATGAACAAACATGACTCAAAAAGCAGCTCGATAGGTGTTTATGCACTGAGGCCTGTCCTCTTGGAACTCTTTGAGGCAGCCATGCTGTAAGAAAGCTGGTCTAGAAAGGCCACGGAGGGGAGGACCGAGGTACCCAGGCTGACAGACAACACCAATTACCAGACGTATGTGTCAGGTCATCTTAGACTATCCAGCCACTCCATTCACCATCTAGAATCATAGGAGTAAACCCAGAAGAACCACAAAATCCTGATCAATAATAAATAATTTTTATTTTAGTCCTAAGCTTGAGGTATTTGGTTATACAGCCATAGATAATTGATGCAATCTTATTAATGTTCTTTTCGTAAACCCCAGCAGTTTCAGCTCTATGCAGTGACAACACTGTTCATAAAAGCAGGGATGAAAATGGTGGAACTTAGTGGGACCGAGGCCAGACCATTTGGTCATTTACCACCATCTCCTAAACCTGGAAAAAGAGTGCTCTTCCAGAGCAACTTCCTGCTCAAATATTGAGAGACTCTTTAAAGGGAATCATTACCTGAAAAACTATTTTACCCTGTCAGGAGTCTTACGACAAGCCTTTTTGATGTGTGAGCAGAAAAAACATAACCATTATTTAATAATAGCAAGAAGGTTAGATAACATTTCTTGATCACTTTCACTGTAGTAGGACCAGAATTGGTACTATTATCACCCTCATTTTGCAGGTGGAAAAACTGAGCCTCAGAGAAGTTGACAACTTGCCCATGTTCACACAGCCAGTAAGTTGCAGAGCCTGGCTTCCAACTCAGATTTGAGAAAGCCCTTACTCTTAGCCATTACTGAATATCTCCTCTCAAATTTCATGCTAATTTCCTTTTCTTTTCCTGAGCAATCCACTCAGATGGGAAATGAGTCACTTAAATGTCTGTCTCAGTTTTCTAATATGTAAACTTGGAGTGATGACAGTGCCAGCCCCATGCATTTTTGATGAGGATTAAATGAGATGCTGTGTAAAGCCCTTAGACACAGTGCCTGGCCTCCAGTGAGCTCTGGTAGCTGTTTGCAGTGAGAGGGAAGTGGTGCTGGCAGTGTGGAAGCAGCAGCATCATTAGTTCCAAAGGGAATGAGAACGTGCTGGTGTGGTGACGTCAATCCCTGGGGGAAGAGCCGTACTTCCACCCCTGACTTAGACTTAACTCCGTGATTTGGTCTCTGTTGCACTGTCCCTCAGATGTGCTAGATATTTTGCTGTGCAAATCACCTGGACCCACAACTTCAGCTTCTGGGAGTGAGGGGACAGACAGGCACCAAGAATCCCTCCCACTACAATTAATGGCATTCTGGCTCTTGGCTTCCCTGGGCCCTCGTCAGCCACTGCAGGACCTAAATTCAGTGACCCTAGTTGGCTGAGAAAGACAAGGAATCACCCGCAGAGTCACTCCGCGGGTTCAGCTGGCCGGCAGCGGGCAGAAGGTGTGTTTGGCTATCGCCTACTCACTTCCTGCCCCCTTCCCATTTCTGTTATTCACATGAACATCCAAATTAGAAGATAATAGGATTTTGCTTTAGACATTACAAGGAGTGCATTGTCACCTATCTTTTATACCCAGGACATTTCTTCACAGAAGACTGAAGCCTGGAGTTTGCCAAAAGGCATATATAGAGCTTCCAAACGCCTGCTCCGGAGACAAAACCCATGCATTTTAAATGCCATCAAGTTTGCTCTTCAGCAGATGACTCAACTGTCATCACCAGGAGAATTTTCAGCTGTCTAACACCTTCTTTCACCCAAAATGTAGAAGGACTTTGGGAAACTGAAAAATTCTTTTTTTTTTTTCTCATAAAACACCGTTCTCCCTCTACCTTCCACCTACTACTCGTCATTCTGAAAATGTAGGGAGGGCTACTGTCAATCTACTGGTACCCCAATGTCCAGCGGAGTCACCTTGACTTTGAAGATCTAAATAAAATTGGCTTTAACTTCTAGCCCTTATCTTGGGGAGGTTCGGGGGTCTCCCCAAGACACTGGTGAATTCCCAGGGCGGATATCTCACGCTACCTCTTTATCCGATTTCCTTGTCCTTCGGAAGCCTCTCCCCACTGACTTCTTGTGTACCCCCCTGCTCTCCCCCACTTAGGCACTCTCGCCTCTCTGGCCTGCTGACTGAAAATGTAGCAACATCACTTTTCCCTGATTCCTCCAAAAGCAGGTGCTTGAGACAGTTGTGTGCAATGAAATTTTACTAAACAGCTGGACTGAGAGTAAGAGAAAGATGACAGAAAAATGAAACCTTCCTATTCTTCAAAAATATTTCTGTCAAACCTTCTTTAGGGAATTTTTCACTGGTCATATTTATGTCTGACGCCTCCCTATCTCTTGCAAAATACAGTCATCCTTTTTTGGGGGGGCCACACCTAACTCAAAATTCTCCTGTCTTTTCTGCAGGAAGGTCAAGTTTCCTCTTGGTCTCATCCCTCTGTACACAAGAGGATTCGAAATCAGGCCCATCCATTCAGGAGTGTTTCTAAACAAAGACATTTCTTCTATGGAGAAGAATCCTAATATAGTAAATTCAGGTCAATACTTTCTCTGGGAAGCTGCATTGTGGAGTGGAAGAAGCACTGACCTAGGAGTCAAGAGACCTACGTTTGAATCTGGGCTCGGCTGTTTCCTAGTTTTTTTACTTTGAGCAAAATGACTTACTGTCTCTGAGCTTTGCTCTTCCTCTGAAATATACATCGAATGAATCTCTTCCAGGGTTCGCATTAGTAACAGATTGGATATGAAAGTATGATTGGGATTCAGAAACTGATTCATATGATTGCTGTATGCCAGGCAGTTCGGGTGATGCAGAGCTACCATTGAACAACCTGACCCCTTCTCTCAGGAGCTCACACTTTAATTGAAGAGAATAGGCAATGAAGACCATCTGTGGGGAACCAGGAGGCCAGAGAAGGAGGAGATCCCTACAGGCTGGGAAGGTAAAGGCAGACTTCCTGGGAAGATGAGCTGGACTCAAGCTGAGCTTTGAAGGGTGTGATGAGGGGAACAGTCCATTTCAGGTAAGGAGGAAGATGGGGCCAAATTTCTGTACATCAGATGATAAACTCAAGGTCTATGTAGGGTTCCTTAAAATAGACACTCAACGACTTTTTTTTTTTAATCTGAGGAAACCTTTGGATCCTCTACACAGAACGTTTTGCCCACAAACCAGGAGGCTCACCAACCCTCAGACTCCAGGAAAAATCTTTTGTTTTCAAAGCTTCATTCTTCCATTACCAGTCTTGAATCTCATTTTTCCCTCTTTGGAGTCAAAACTTTTCAGTCTTAGGATATGTCTATACTGATTTTTCCTGGAGTCTTTCTATGCATAGAGCTATTGGGGTTTTAGTTTAGCCCCCAAAATGAGATCCTTATTTCTTGCCCATGTTCAAAACCAATTAAGAAAGGGGGGAGGAAAGGAGCCTCGTAGATGAGTATCAAAATGTTATCTTCAATGGGGTCAAAAATTATTTCAGGTGGTATAGCTTAGAAATATGACAGCAGTGAACTTCCTGTCATCAAGTTAGGTCTTAGAACAGTACACTGGTGAGAAACACTGAGGCTACGGAGCAGACATGCTTAATCAGGAATCACAGCCCCGCACTTCTTAAGGGAAGGAGAGCAGGAGAGTAGACTCCATTTGCTTAATACTTTTAATACATTATCTCTACCAAATCAAGGAACATATGCCAATCACAGTCTCTTCTTAACCACGGAACTTACTTGACCTCTTTGAAGAGGACTAATGCCCAGAGCAAGAGACCAGGACCATTTGGTGGAAATCCCTCCTCATTAGACAAGGGAGTGGGGAACAAATGCATGCATGTACTCTAAAAAGGAAGCACTTTCCTTCTTTCAATCATTCGGTCATTCAATAGATATGCAATGAGTTCCAAATATATTTCTAATGACTGTTCTAGGCGCTAGGGATAAAATGGTGAAGAAGAGACATGGGGTCTGCCCTCCTGGAGCTTTCTCTCTGGAGAATGAGATGGATAATAAACAATTAATTCTACCAATAATACATATTACTCACTGTAAGGTGAGAGCAATGGTTGAAAGGTATGTGGTGCTGTCAGAGTGTCTAACGTGTGGCCTATCAGAGTTAAGTCGGCAAGGACTTTCCCAAGCAACACTTTAGCAGACAAGGATGTTCTAGGTCTTTGCTTTGACTCCTCTTCTTCCTTATGCCATCACTTGGAGTGGACTTGTGATTCTAGTGTATGCTTTGGCACATCTCCAAGACACAACCTCTGAGATTGGCTCCCACCCAAAATAAATGACCGTCTTAAATCTCAAAGACCATATCTGTCATGTCCACCCCTTGATGGGCAACACTTGTCAGATGAGATGGGTGGCTTTCCTTAACTTGCCTCCCAGAGACGGTTTCCCAGCAACTGGGTAACATAGAGGTGGTGGAATTCTGGAAAGAACTGAGTTTTTCTTGTCCTGGATGCAACTTCTTGGATCATAGATAAAGTTAAAACGTAAGCACATAGAAGTAAAAATGAATTAATGATACTTAAAAATACAAATTTTAATCAATAAAAGACACAAATGAGTACAATAAAAGTTGGTGGCTAATGGGCTATCAGTGATTCTAAAACCAGTATAACATCAAAAATTAGCTGAAAATGATTTTATGCCAGAATATTAATGAAATAGAGAATTGTGACTCAATAAATGATATGGATATGAGACAGAGAGTATCCATGGAAGTGTCGGTTTGGTTATGAAATCAGAATAGAAATAAATTCTGAAAGAGATGCTTCCAAGGAAATAGAAAAGAGATCCAGCAAGGGGCTTCCCTGGTGGCGCAGTGGTTGAGAATCCGCCTGCCGATGCAGGAGACACGGGTTCGTGCCCTGGTCCGGGAAGATCCCACATGCCGCGGAGCAACTAAGCCCGTGAGCCATGGCCGCTGGGCCTGCGCGTCCGGAGCCTGTGCTCCGCAACGGCAGAGGCCCCAACAGTGAGAGGCCCGCGTACCGCAAGAAAAAGAGAAAAAAAGAAAAAAAAAAAAAGATCCAGAAGTAACAACTGGGATAGATTCTACCGATGAGATAAAATGGGTTTTGCAAACACAATAACATGCAGTGACCAAGCAGCTGGGATGTTTTATAGCTGGGAAATAAAAGTATTTATCACTTCCCTCTAAGACACTCAGGAGCTGTATATATTGCCATCTATTGTTAGTATCATAACTCGAAACTATTCACTGTCTCAAAGTTCCAAAGAACTCCAGGATATATATCATAGAAACAAAAACTACTTAAGTTCCAGTAGGCAGAAACCTCCTACATCAAACTCCCACAGTCCAGAAGGCGAAGTAACGAACTTACATGTGTAGACTTTGGTAAGCCTATAAAGTTTAAGATCTTTCCAAAATTTCTAAAAGGAATTCAATACATTTTAGTACCTAACTGTTGTACTTTCTTTGGGAGAGAAAAAGGAATGGGCACAGAACATCAATTTTCTCCAGTTCATATTAAACCATCTAAATACTTTAAGACTTCCTTCAACTTACTGCACCCAATTTATTCTTAAACTAAGACAATTTTCATTGAAATGCCTTTGTTCATATTTATTTTGAAATTAAAAGCTCTTTTTAAATGCTAACAAGGACGTGGTAAAACTAGCACTTTTGTACCCTGCTGGCAAGGATTTTGATCTGCACACCCATCTTCCGGTCATGAGACGGTTATCTTTGTCCTCCCAATCCCTTAGATTCAGGAATTTCTCTTGACTTGGAGAGCCAATAGTTTGGGGATTGCATGTGCAATGTTCCCAACAATTTTATGAGATAAATCCTCAAAGTGTCGTTTTAAGACCCCGTTTTGCACTGGAAGTGAAAGGACTGGGGACAAGATACAAACATGAAACATCCAGAGAAAGAAAGATGGTCATAGAGAAAAAGAAAAAAGTGAGGAAAGCAAAGTAAAACAAAAGCACAACAACAACAAAAACCATAACAAACTTGTAAACAAATTGAAGAAATCTAATGGCATGAAGCCATCAAAATCACCAATTTGAAAATGGATTTGCTCCGGGTGACATTAAATTTATGGGATGGTCCTCAAAGTATTAAGATGCATATATCTAGGATGCTTGAATGCACTAATGTTTTTGTTGTCAGAAGTTTGTCATTCTGCCTAGAAAGGAGAGGAAGAGAGAAGGAGTGAGGTAGGAGATGTGGAGAAAGAGGGAGAAAGAAAGAGAGAGAATATATCAGGAGAAAATACACTACAGCCAGGAGTGTTTTCACCTTGATAGCAGATAGTCATTCCCAATACATATCCAACTGAATGATTTTACAGCTTTGTGGCCAGAGAGAAGTCTGAGATATGTAATTGTAACAACAAGTATATGTTCTGAAATAACAGATGCTGCATGTTATTGTTTCATTGCATACACGGGACTTTGCATTCAAGGGGAAACATTCCTCCAAGAAGCTCAAGGCATTTTATAAAATCTAATTCCAATCAAACACTATAGTAGGCATAATAAATCATCGTTAAAAGAGAGTATTCTCAGTGAGCAGGTAGAAATTTGTCTAAAACTCTGGCAATAGCTATATACTACTCTTTCCTTGATTTATCCAACAAGGCCCTCTTTAAAATATGACTACTGAAAAAAACATTTCTGCAGGAAGCCATGCAAGCTTTTTTAAAAAGGAAAGAGAACTAGAACCCTCTTTATACTTCCTTTTTATTAGTTTTCAGAAATCTTCATTAGAGCAAAGTTTCAAATGTCTAAGTAGATAACATGAGAAGCAAAGTTTTAAAAGCAAAAGTGACGATGCTGATATAGGTTCTGTTTGCAACCTCAGGCCCATTTTCTATCCTCTTCACCCAGCTCTGTGCTCAGGAGGCCAACCTCTATGGATGCATTCTCTGGAACCCCTTGCCTCTGGCTTCCTATTGGGCTCAGCCATGGAGGCAGGGTACCAGCAGGCTGTCAGAGGAGCAGAGGGAGGTGGGGGGGGATTTATTTCCTTGCCCCATCACTGCTGGGTCACAGTATGGGTGTGGCTGTCACCCTACAGCCACAACTCCTGTCAGGTGGCCCCATCTGTGGTTTTAGCTCTTGTGGCATCGCAGGAGCCTGTCTCTCCTTTCATGCCCACAGACCGAAGGTGGTAATGACTTCCCACTGTTGCCAGACCCTCGGTGTCACCATCCATTATGAACATCCCTAACGCTGCCCACTCTTCTATAAATAGACCCTGCAGGAGCTGAGAGCTGATTCATTCCAAGTGATTCCTGGAGACAATGAGGAGATCACCTAAGCAGACAGAAGAGAGGATGGAACAGTGTGGTCCATCCCTCCTGGCTGAAAAACAGATAATAATTCTTTAGTGTTGAGAAAGAGCAAACTCGACTTCAACCTTCTACAGTTCACTCAGAGGTGAAATGTCAGACATCCATAATTAGTAAAATAATTTAATTTAAATGCTAAGCAAATCTAGTTATAATGTTATCTTGGAGATTCCTGAGTGAGTCTTTTGCAAGCAGTGTGGTTGGTCTTAATAGCTCCCTTTTTGGAACTCAGAGAAGCTGCATTGTTATATCTGAAAATATCTGATGTGAGGTAGATCTGGTCAACCATCTATTTATTTAGTAGGTGCCCAGGTGGGGAGAGACACTGCCCAGCTCACCTGGCAGAAAGAGGTCAGGGATAGAGAATTGATCTCTGAATACAGAGAGTTATACTTTCAGGAAAAGGAAAGAGGGAAACACAGAGAATTGCAAAAACTTAAAGCAGGAGGAAGCCATAAATATCTCCTCGTCAAATTCCTTCACCCACCATTTTCCTCAGATAAGGAAACCAAGATTCCCCAAAGAATTAGGGACTGACTCACTCTTACAAGGCCAGTACTAGAAGCTAGGTCTCTATCTTCCCAGAATGCTCCTGTCCAGAAGGATAAGTGGCCAGGAGGCCACTTATGTGTTTCTCTGGGCTCATCCATCTGAATAGTTGGCAGATTTTCGGGCTCTTACAAATATGGAGAGCTCTGAGATAGGGGAGGACGTCCAAGTTGCTTCAGTTTACACTGCCGTGTGGGCCCACTGTTAACATTTCTTGAGAGATAGACAGGAGACACACCTTTTTTTTTTCACCAGGAAAAAATCACAAGTTTATTGATGCAACGTCATCAACAGACCTTCCTTTCAATTTCTGCATATGAAAAAAATATCAATGTCTAGGCTCAAACCTGGCCCCTTTCTTGAGGCTACTTAGTTGGGTTGCTTGCTTGTAGGCAGTTTGGCTGGTGGACAAGATGATAGTTAACGGAACATGCTTTTGTTGCCCGGAAACAGGTTCCAAAATAGCCATTCACAGAAGGGAAGAGATTCTCACTGGAATGTGTACAAATCAGTTTCCCCACTATCACTTCCCTGGACCTCCCTTGCCATCTGTGGCACCTCCACGCAGACTCCCTTATCCCTGAGACGGGGAAGAGAAGGCATTTGGTCCATGTGTTCTGACTGCATGCTGGGACAGCTGGAGAAAATATATAGAGTAAGCTATTCATGTCGGACATAATGGTTTCTAACTAGTAACATTTATGATGGAGATACCTGGGCTTCCTCAAATGGGAAGAACCAGTTTAAAGGGAGATAGATAGAGCTCTTTGTACTCACCAACGAAGCAGAAAGTCTGAAGTTTGTAAATACCAATGGCTGTGCTGCCAACAATTGGCTGAATGAGCCAGGTGTCTATCAGGACCAGGGTAAGAATGGTGAGAGAACAGGTCATACTGGTAGACTCTAAAATCAATTATCCAGGTAGACCCTTAGGACTGGATAAAGGCCAGAGATCGGACTGAAGACTGAGGCCATGTAGCAGGGGAATGAGTTCAGAGGTAAATCCAAAATGCAGAAATAAGCCCAGAGGAAAAGAGGAAGACAGATTTTAATATAGATAGCAAAAATCCCAGACTAGGAGTCCAAGATATATTCTATCTCACTAAGGGCTATCTCACTAAGGGGTCATGGTCAGGGGTGATTGAAAGCACAAGAGGGATTGTGGGTAACTTTACAGAATGATGGCAGCAGATAGAAGAAAATCGGTCATAGAAAAGCTCTAGACTATTGTTTCTTTCTGGCAAGGAAAGAGGGACACTAATGCCTTTTCTACTTTAGACTTTCTTTGGCTACTTCTGTGGGTCTAAGATTGTTCAAAGGTATTGGTTACCCGATTCCATAGATTAGGAATCCGAGACCAGTGAGGCAAAGTAACTTACTAAGGGCCATCTAGCTGAGTAATGGCTCCTCTTGAACTAGAGCCAAGGTCTCCTAATAGCAATGAGGCAGAGAGAGCACAAGATAAGAAGTTTAGAAAAAAATTGATCCTGATTCTGTTGCTTGGGTTAACCCCTTCATCTCCCTGATTCCTTCATCTATAAAATGGAGTTAATAACAACTATTTCATGGGATTGTATGAATTAAATCATATAAAATAACATGTGTATAAGCTATCAAGCAGCATGTTATACAAATATAATATGTGATGTGTCTACCTCGATGTTACTTTTTCAGAAACCTTTATGGGCAAAACTAAATGGTTTCAACCTGTCATGAAAACATTCAGATAGCGGATTACGCCAGGAATTCCCACACGTGGCATCCATTTCAAAACAATTTATTTCCTTCCACTCAGAAGAGAACTACATCGACAAATAAGAACATGTTGCCCGCCTATTACGTGTAGCCTCACCGTGTGCTGCATAAAATCAGGCACCTGACCCAAGTCATAAAAATTACATCCCTCTTTCTACGAACAGCCAGAATATGGCTATTGCAGAAAACTGAATGACGACAATACAGCATTTCACCTCAATGAGAACTTTGACCCTAAAAGTCTCTGAACATTTCTTAGAGTGGTGAGGATTAGCCTTTTCAGACATTTCCCAGGCTTAGATTAATGATTCCCATGAATTCTCATTCGACAGATCTGTGACATGGCCCATACGTACTGCAGTGTATCTGTCAAGTGGCTAAAGGCTTAAACAAGGGATCTCAGTACTTCATACATCTAAAGCTTAACAGATTCTATTTTTTATATTTTCCTCAAGCCACATCATCACCACCGTCACTATTAACCACAGGCATCATACTGAGATGTGCTTTCTTTTGTATGGGGAGCATACACATTGCTAGTTATCAGGGAGCAAAAAACAGAGTGGCTCCGGTGTATACCCCATTTTGTCTAGCAAAATGGCATTATTACCAGCTTAAGGATACGAAGTCCAGCGTGTCCAAATCCTCCAGCCTCTCCTCGTGGCTCAGTAAAATTGAGTAATCTCAACAATAGGCCCTTAAAATTTTTTTCAAGATCAGAGCAATAATTGGATACCATGTACAGATAGAAGTGGTACCAGTTGCCCATTGTCTCCTTCTCCTATCCTGGATCCTAGGTTGGAGAGCCCTTTGAGGTCTGAGCACTTTTCCCCTCACGTGTTTAAGATGGAAGTGAAATTTATGACTCCCTGAACTGTGATTTGATGACTGCTGTGCACCCCTCCCCCCCATATTGTAGGCTGCTGATTCCCCAAGTGGAGCCATGAAGGGTCCACTTGTGCCCACCATTTTCACACGAATAAGAGGGACCCTGACTTGCTCTCACCATGTTCCTGACCCAATGCCCTGATCCTGCTTCCTTGTCTCTCGCTAGATTATTTTCTTGTACTTCTCAGTCAAAAGAGTAGGATCTAATTAGTACTGGCTCAACTGCTTTTTCTTACTTCAGGAGACAGTTGGCTTCTAGTCATACTACCAAGGGAAAGATTCCTCTGGTCAGATCTTAGGAACCACTGTAAAACTCTCTCTAATTTATTGTACATTTTAAACCAACATGGACCTGGAGTAGAACCCTAAGCATAAGCAGCATAACTTTTAATTATCTTCCAAGGGAACAGAATCCTAACAACAGTCTGCAGAAATTTTCCCCACACTGGCTTGCAAATGCTTTCTTTCTTCCCACCCCTCATCCTGTGAGACCATAACAAATGGAATTTTATAAACTCCTCTAAGCAGAAGAAAAAAATGTCAGTCATCACTCCTGCCCTAGCCAAAAACAAAACAAAACCAAAGAAAAAAAGAGAGAACAATGCACTGAATTGACAGCCAAATTCTCTGCCCTTTGTCGTAGGCTTATGTACACGAGAGCACGACTGCGAATGCCCAAGCCTTGCAGAAAGGAAGCGCTCAGGCAATGACAAAGAGGTAGTAGACTCGGGCTGGAGGGAGGGGGCTCCCAGCTCTACCACTGTGATAGGCATTTCTCAACTGGAACAAAGCCAGAAGCCGCAGGTCTGCTACAGTGTCTCAGACTGTGCCCTGCACAAGGATGCCCACCGGAGGGCAGGGGGTGAAATTAAGACCAGGAGCTGTTCACCTAAAGCCTAGAAAAGGTGTATTTTTTAATTCACCCAAAGACCCATCCACTTGGCAAATCTTGTGTCCATAAGGCTGCCAGACTGTCTCATTTAAGACCGAAGAGGACGGCCCCCGACAGGATGAGAGGGTCCTGTCTGCATGCCCCTGATCAGCTCAGCCATTCCCTCTGACCCATCTCTCCTGGGTAAGGAGAAGAGGAGGAGAGGAGAAGGAAGGGGAGGAGAGGGGAGATGTGGGGATGGGAGGGGAGGGGAGGGGAGAGTGGGAAGTATTTTTGCTCAAAATTAATAGGAATCAGGTCCAACTACATGCAGCCGCCCTGGCCGTTTTCCTGGAATGTCTCATCTTGACCTTAGCAAGCCAAACGTCAGTGTTGTATCTGTCTCCAGAGGCTGAATGGGATGCAGCTGCTCTGCCTGTCAGTGTCCGAGCCCAGCTGACCAGCTCCGTGTTCCTTCCCCCACTTTGTCTGCCTCAGTCCCACACACGTACACAGTCCTGCTGTTTTCATGCCTGTGGAGTCAGTGGGAAAGTCAACTAGGCTGGTGGAAAAGCAGGGAAGCAAAAACTCCCTAATGGGTCCAGTACTCTTCCCTGTCTACAGGAGGTATTGCAAACGTGTACGCACGTCTCCGTCTTTCAGGGAGTGATATAAAACGTGAATACGGTTATTTGGTCCCCAACATCTTCCCTGACCTGTCACTGTCACCCTGACTCATCAGCCTTGTATGTTAACGCTGCCTCCATTGCACTGATGGTCTGACGGCATGCCACCGCGCTTCATTCAAGCTGTGCTCACGGTTAAAGGTCAACACTTGCCTTTACTCTCACGCCGTTGTGACTTGCTCACCCTACAATGCTGATCTCTGCCATTGCTTCAAGCACATCGTATTATAATAATTGTGTTGGACTGGTCACTGGACTGAAACCATGTAAGACATTTAGGGAGAAGCACCACGGCTTAGTCAGTGAGTGCTCCATGAGTGCAATGTGAATAAATGAATTGAATGAATGATGCTGGAATTGGAATCAGTGAGGATAATTTTGGTGGGGTGAATTAGATGAGAAGAAAAAGGTCACAGTTGAATTTGGAATCAAAAACGTTTCTTATCCTTCTTTCTGTCTTCCTTTCTTTCTTCCTTAATTTCTTTTCCTTTCTTTCCTATTATTTTCTTTTCTCCGTTTCTTTCTAATTTTAAGGAATGCCTAAACTGACAGGTGGAATGAAAGAAGGTGAAGATAAATGACACCATGGATAAAGGGTATGGATGGGAAATAAAAAGTTGAGGGATATCACACAGGCCATCTCCCTTTTCCTGATGAAAACAAAGGAAAGTGTGTAGATGGTGAGGGGACTCCTCAGACGAAACAGTAAAATGATAAGACACCTACTTATGAATTGAGCGTCCTCATGACAGAGTTGCTCAAGCGTTCAGCAACTTAGGAAAGGCTGGGTTTCTATAGATAAGGGAATAGGACAAGAGGGAGCCGATAGACTGGGTGAAGCAGGAGAATCAGAAACTGGAGGTCTCTGGGAAACAGAAGAGAGTGTTTTTGAGAAAGAGCGGGTCAGAGATCTGGGAGGAGAAAGGACTGTGATCAGGTCTCTAACATGGAGTGGTCCCAAGTGACACTGAGGAATATGTGCTGAAGGAAAAGAGGAAGATACAGCCACGAAGTGGAGGGGGTGGAAGAAACGTAACACCAAAGCATTGGTTGTCACTCACATCGGTGGTGAAGTCACTGAAGATGATGGCAGGACATGGAATAGAGAGGAAGCTATGATACAGACGTTAGACCTAAAAAAGCAGTGTCTACCTACAAGTGAGGAAGTAATGGTCTCCGAGTGGATACAAAAGAGAGTTAGAGGTTTCCAGTACCCCTTCTCCAAAGTCTTCCATCCTCGGCTCTTATACCTAGGAACCACACATAGATTTCCTACCGTGCATTCTCCAAAGCACTTTTCGGCTGCAGTTTGACTCTCCAGTTCTCAACTCTTCCTTTGGCAGAGGCTGTAGGTGCCAGCTTCTTTTCCCTCCTATAGAAGCTTTTACCATCTACAGCAGCCTTTGGAATTCTACTCCCCCAAACCCAGCTATGGAAGATCGTGTTCTCGCACCTTGCCAGGATAGCACAGACGCGTTCTTGTGAGACTCAAGAACCCTGTTGAAACCCTGTATCCCAAGCACCCATGGAGCAAAACAGGAGAAGCATGGGAACAAGGGAATGTGTTGTGAGGGGCTGCTCTAGCCTAAAACAGTCTGATAAATAGTTGGCAACAATGGGAGATGTGATTAGGAGGGGCTATGAGAGCAAGCGTGGGAGCCCAGACCAGTGACCACTTGACAGCAGGCCAAGATCCTTCACTTTGTCACAGGAATAAACATAGCTCATTTTTGGAGGCCAACAATTTGATTAAAATACAGCAAACCATGTTTAAAACATCATCCCTTTTCAACTAAACTGATAACACTGGAATGAAACATACTGCTGGGAAAATGTTCTCAAAGATACTCAACAATTTTAGTCCTAGCGACTACCTTCCTCATCTGTACTATCTCTTAATGTGTAGATTCTCACTTAACTTGGCCTGAACTTCTGTTTACAGCAACTCCTGGATTTTATAGATGGAACTAATACCTAGAGGGGAAGTGATTTTCTCAAGATCATAGAGCAGGTGACTAGTCGAATCTGAATTGGAACCCTGACCTCTTAGGCACTAATTCAATCCTCTTTTTACTATAATGTGATTCCACTGGAGGGAAATACAGGATTCAGTTCTGCAGAAGTGGATTTTGTCCCAAGTAATTTAACAGCAATAATGTTTTCTGTTACTACTAGACATAAATACTGTTCAGATAGCTCCTTTAGTATATTATCTTTTTCTCTGTGAACTTACACATGCCATTATGTTCCAGACCACATGTTTATATATCAAAATGCTGTGGTGCAAACTGGGGTATATTTTTATTCTGACAACGTGTTTTGTAGAGGGCAGTTTACATACTTACAACAGCCAGATGGTCTCAATTTTCTGGGACAAGCTTATCTCCACTATTCAAACATCACGTCCCTGTGTTTTATATCTATTTCCATGTTAATTGTTTTCTGACCATAGTAATGATCTCTTAAAATGATTTCTAAGTGCGTTTAAGTTGATATCTTTATGAGAGTTTTCAAGTTAACCAATTCACAAATCAGGAAAGTGATCCTTTGCCAGACAATGAGTTCAAATTTTTGATTTGGGGAAAATGATCAGTAATATAACATGATCTTATTTTCTCCTCTACCTACAAATTAAAGGTAAGCCTTCCCTTTAGAAATTAGTAATTGTGTTCCAAAAATCTGATGAAGAGGATAATGCTGTGAAGATGGAAGTTTCCAAAGGAACAGTGATAGTAAAGTATATTTCAGTTTCTATGGTACTTTCTTGGAGGTCAGAAGAACAATGCAAAACCCAGTAAGAGCTCATCTTAGTATCACTACTATTCATCAAATTCAAGGATCCCAAGGCTCCTAGCTCCAGGGGATAAGCAAAAATTGTTTATAATTGTGCTTATTAATAGATGTATCACATTTCTCAACACTCTTCTTGTCACAACTTTGCAGCAATTAAGATTAGGTACAACTAAACAAAACAGAAAAAAAAAACAAAAACCAAAAAACCCTCAATATAAGAGTAGTTTAAAAATTAAAACAAATAGAATTTTAAACAAAATAACAGTGGTTTAAACCACAAATAGTGATATTCTAAATAAATTACAGAAATTTAAAAATGAGTGTTAAGTTTAGGAGATTAACAGGCAGAGAAATCAGTCTGAATATAGAAGATTTAAACAACGTAATGAACATTTATGACCTAATTGAAAGAACTCTGTCCCCAGTACCTGCAATATACACATTTGTTGCAAATGCGAATGCAATCTACTAAAACTGTCCATTTTCTAGGGCACAAAGCAAGCACCAACAATTTCAAAGATTCAAATCATTTAGTGTAGGTTATCTCATCACAATTAGAAAATTTAGGTGTAAATCAATAACAAAATATAGAGAAAACCCCTAAGTGTTTGAAATTAAGTGATATACTTCTAAATACATGAGTCAAAGAATAAGTCACAGAAGAATTATAAAATTATTTTGAATTATATGATAATAAAACCCACAAAATGTAAAACCTTATGGGAATGCCAAAATGAATAGCCTGAATTATATATATTGAAAAAATTAAAAATTAAAAATCAGTGATGTAAATAAGCATCCCTCTCCAAAAGTTAGGAAAAGAACAAAAAACTAAATCTAAAGATAACAGAAAAGAAGAAAAATAAAGATAATAGCAGAATTAATAAAATGTAAAACAAAGTAGAATAAAACTAAAATATGTTTTTTAAAAAGCCTAATAAAATAGATAAGCCCTTGGCAAGATTGGTCAAGAAAAAGAAAGAGAAGATACAAATTACAGATATGGGAATGAAAAAGGGCAAAGCATTATAGTTTGTGCAGAAATTAAAAGGAAAATAAAAATATATTTTAAATAATTTTATGTAAAAAATTTGAAAATTTAGAAGAAATGGACAAATTCCTAGAAAAATACAATTTGTCATACTGATATATGAAGAAATAGAAAATCTCAATGATCCTATACTATTTAAAAATTTAGTCTATAATCTTAAAAATTTCTAAAAATTATCTTAAAGGAAAATTTCCGGACAAGTTTGGTCTATTGGTGAATTTTTCCAAACACTTAAGAGGAAATAAATAAAAACAATCTTACACAAATTTTTTCAGAGGTTAGTGCAAGAGGGAACAATTTTCAGTTTATTTCATGAGGCCAATATATCCTCAATACCAAAAACTAATAAGGAAATTATAGACATCTCACTTAAAAACATAAAATGGAAATTCTAAACAAAATATTAGCAATCCAAATTCCAGCAACACACACACACACACACACACACACACACACACACAGTCATACTTATCATAGAAATACAAAATTGATTTCACTTCCAAAAATAAACCGAAGTTTGACAAATAATTCTGGGACAACTCAGAGTGGATTATAGACCTAAATGTAAGGGCTAAAACTATAAAATGCTTGGAAAACAACATAAGAGTAAATCTTTGTGAAATTGGCCATTGATTTCTTTGAAGCAAAACCATAATTATAAATAAAAAGAGAAAAAATTTGGTATTTTGAACTACATCAAAATTTAAAACTTCTGTCCCACAAACTATGCCATCAAGAAAGTGAAAAGAAAATCCACAGAATGGGAGAATATTTTTGCAAATCATAGCTCTGATAAGGGACTTGTGTCTAAATATATATAAACTATTAAAACTCAATATTAAAAAGACAGACAATCCAATTTAAAAATGAGTAAAAGTTCTAAATATACATGTCTTCAAAGAAGCTATACATAAATGGCCAAAAAGCTCAGGTAAAGGTGTCAGTCATTAAGGAAAATGCACATCAAAACCACAATGAAACACTACTTCACATCCATTAGGATGGTATATATTAGTTTGCTAAGTCTACCATAACAATGGACCACAGACTGTGTGACTTATACAACAGAAATTTATTTTCCCACAATTCTAGAAGCTAGAAGTCTGAGATCTAGGTGTCAACAGGGTCGGTTTCTTCTGAAACCACTCTCCTTGGCTTGTACATGGCCATCTTCTCTCTCTGTCCTCACATGGTCTTTCCTCTGTATGTCTCTCTGTCCAAATTTTCTCTTATAAGGACACCAGTCATATAGGATTAGGACATACCCTTATGACCTCATTTTTACTTAACTACCTCTTTAAATACTCTATCTCCAAATACACTCACATTCTGAGGTACTGAGGGTTAGGACTTCAACATATGGATTTGGGGTAAGACATAATTCAGTGCATACAGATGGCTGTAATGAAAAAGACAGGTAGTAAATAAGTGTGGTGAAGATGTAGAGAAACTGGAACTCTTATACTTTGCAGCTGGGAATGTAAAATGGTACAGCTAATTTGAAAAACACTTTGGCCATTCTTCAAAAAGCTAAACATAGAGTTATCATAAAATCCAGCAATTCCACTCCTAGGTATATACCCAAGAAATTTAAAAACATAAGACCAAACAAAACTTCTATATGAATGTTTAATAGCAGCTTTATTCATAGTAGCCAAAAAGTAGAAACAACCTAAATGTCCACCCACTGATGAATGGGTAAACAAAATGTGGTATAGCCATACAATTAATTATTATTCAGCAATAAAAAGGAATAAAGTAATGATACATGCTACAATATAGATGAACCTTGAAGCCATTATGCTAAGTGGAAGAAGTTAGTCATACGAGATCACATGTTATATGATTCCATTTATATGAAATGTCCATAATTGTCAGATATATTGTGACAGAAAGTATATTAGTGGTTGCTTAGGGATAAAGAAACTTGTGAATATTCATCCAACAGTACTCCTATGATTTGTGCACTTTTATATATTTTATGCTTTAATAAAAATGTTTATTTAAAACATGTAAATAAATAAAATATAAAATAATAAAATATAACTGTTGTTCTTAAATGTTATATATATATATATAAATACAAGGTCCTATACATGGGAACACACAGAGATGAATCAGACACCATTACTCCTCTCAAGGAGATTGTGATCTGTTAGAGGACTTAAAAATAAGACTGAGATAGAAGAACCTAGGCTGACAAGGCAGAAACCTTGCTGAGGGTATGAGAATTCAATTGGAAAGATAAAATCAGGATGCAAGATTGTACTGATATTTTCCAGAAGCTCTTCTTTTCACAGTTGAGCATTTGAAAGAAAAAATAACCAGTTTGTCCCACATCACCTTCACCCTACCAGGAGGACGTGGCCTTGGCTTAGTCCAGACAAAATGTTATGGCCTTTGAAGCTGAATTTGAGGTTGGCTCATACGATGCTCCAATGAATTCCTAAGACTACATCCCTCTGGGGAGGGCCCTCAGAGCTTGGCAAATGCTAAGAATCCCAGAAATCGTGAAGTACCTTTGAGGTCATGTAGCCCACGCTTTCACAGGGGAAAGTGAGTCCCAGAGAGGGAAAGTGACTTAGTCAGGGTCACAAGCCCATGACTGGTACCACAGTACAGCTGTCTTCTTCTCTTGGACACATTTTCCATTTAGAATGAGCTAAAGTCATTATGAAGTTGAAGAACAATATAGCAATGTGTTCAGCTTATAACTGTGGTTAAAAGAAATAGGCTATTTGACGTTTTCTGTTTCAATTTTCTCTATACTAAAAAATGCTCATAACTGCAGAGAGATTCTGCTGTATGTGGATATAATGTATAGATTTACGGTCGATGAGGAAAACACCAAGATTCCCTGTCACAGAAAACCCCAGAAATTAAAACAGCATCCTCCCAACTTGGTTGGTCAACCAACCAGAAATTGAGATATTTGTTAATTTTTTTTTTCTAATTTCTTAATCCAAGGCACTGGGAATATATTTATGAAAACTTGTACCAATCCATGTCCTGTTCTCACAGCATTCGTAGTGCTTTCCAGGGATGTGAAATAGTGTAAATAAATTTGCACTCTGATGCTTCTGCCTCTGGAGGTTTTCCATGTTGGAACCAGTCCCGGCGAAACTTAGTACAGGCATACCTTGCAGATATTGTGGGTTCAGTTCCAGACTACCACAATAAAGTGAATATTGAGATAAAATGAGTCACACAAATTTTTTGGTTTCCCAGTTCCCAGTCCATAAAAAATTATGTTTACACTATACAGTAGTCTATTAAGTGTGCATTAGGATTATGTCTAAAAAAACAATGTACATATCTTAGCTAAGGAGCATTGGAATGCTAAAAAATGCTAACCATCATCTGAGCCTTCAGCAAGTTGTAATTTTTGGCAGTAGTAACATCAAATATCACTGATCACAGATCATCATAGCAAATATAATAATAATAAAAATGTTTGAAATATTGTGAGTATTACCAAAATGTGACCCAGAGGCACAAAGTGAGCAATGGCTGTTGGAAAAATGGCGCTTATAGACTTGTTTGACAGCAGTATTGCCAAAACCTTCAATTTGTAAAAACTGCAATAATCTGTGAAGCACAGTAAAACAAAGCACAATAAAATGAGGTCTGCCTGTAGGCTGTTATTGACAGAGTGGAGAGTGGTGGCCAGGTTTTATCCTTTTGTACTTCTGAGTCTACAGAATGGTTTCTCAACCTCAGCACTGTTGACTAGATGATGGAGTAAATAATTCTTTGCTAGAAAGGCTGTCCTTGTATAGGATGTTTCACATCCCTACCCACTAAATGCCAGTAGCACTCCATCCCCAGTGTGGCAACCAAAAATGTCTCCAGGCATTTCCAACACGCCTTGGGAGCAAAACCACCCAGGGTTAAGATCCCTAGTCTACAGTATAAGCATGTAGTTGAGATTCGACTTTCACTCATGAGGTACCCAAGTGATATTGACAGAAAGACACAGTAATGAAATAAATATTAAGAGCTACCATGGCTTAGTGCCTACTGTACAAAAAGTCCTGTGTGAGGTACTTTACATATATTATCTCATTTTACCCACATGATACCCTAAGAGGTAGTAGATCAGTCAGTGCTCTCAGTTGCAAAAAGAGTGCATTCTAGGCGGTTTAAACAGAAGTGGAACTTAATTTATGATATTAGGTAGCTCACTGAATCACCAGGCATGTCAGAAGTTAATCTGGAGCTTGGCACCTGGGAACCACACCCAAACCATACTTCAGGAATGCTCCAGCCATGACCCCATGCAGACTCCCCAGGGAACAGGCACCTAACACACCCCAACCCACATGACCTGAACCCCTGATGCTGGGGTAGGACAAGAACGACGCGACCTCTGAGAGCCAAGGCCACTGCCACCACAAACTCCAGAAAATTAATTTCTCTTCTTGCCCATTTTCTCATGAGTGCACTTTGATTTCAGCATCTCTCACTGACCATTTGATTGGCAGAACCTGTGTCACATGCCTGCCCTAGAGCTGCAAGGGAAGCTGGGATTGGCAGAACCTGTGTCACGTGCCTGCCCTAGAGCTGCAAGGGAAGCTGGGATAACGAGTTTCTTCAGGAATTAGGAACTGGGGGAATTCCCTAGACATGGGAAGTGTGCTCAAAGTGCCTGAGTTACCACACTACAGGTAGATGCTGATTTTACTGATGAGGAAACAGACTCAGAGAGGTTAAGTAACCTGCTTAAAATCCCACCTATTATGTGAATTCAAGTACAAGTTCTCTTATTCTTTAGCTAATATTCTTTCCTGTATAATATCAATAGCCCAAGAAAATGTGTAGCCCTACCTCTTCTACCCCAAGCCTTGGATACAGCTTCCTCGGCAGTTCCCAGACTAAGAGGCTGTGAAATTTTGCCCAATGTAGATTATCAGCCTTGGCAAAATCATCACTAGTTAGTACCTTCCTGAATGTCCCACAGGGACTGTGACACAGAGTGTGTAGGCTTTGGTAGAGGTGGTGGTTCCCGGACAAATGAGGATGGGCTCCATCTACTTCCGTAGCCTTCAGCCTTCAGAGAGCCCTCTCTTCTGCTATATGGAGGAAAGGGATACTAATGTGGCTGCCCGACTGTGGTAGGCAACCTCTGCTTCCTCCTGGTATTCATTTGCGGAAGTGTGGGCTCGACCTAGTGACTCACTTCCAAAGAATTAATGCAAAGGTAAAGGAATGTCACACCCAAGATTAGGATACAAAAAACTGTGACACTTTCTCTCCCCTTCTCTCCTTGGCTCTCTCTCTCTCTCTCTCTCTCTCTCTCTCTCTCTCTCTCTGTCTTACTCTCTCTGAGGGAATCCAACTGCTATGTTATCAGCTTGCTTCTGGAGAAGCCCACATATGAAGGCACCTCCAGCCAACAGCCAGGCATGCACTGAGGCCCTCTCTTCCTCCTCCTCCTCCTCCTCTGAGGTCTACTGCACCCACAGCTTACTACCTGATTGTTCTCTGATTCATGTGTGCTAGATTGGAAGCTCCTTGAGGTGGTGTCCTAAATGTGTACCCCCTCCATGCTTCCCCACTAGTATCTGGTACAGTGTCGGGTGCATGGAGACTCAAAAAAATATTTTTCGAATGAATGAACGCCATTGAGTCTTATAACAAATACTCTTGGTCAAACTCAAATTCTTTTTCCCTTTCTTTCTTTCTCCCTTCCTTCCTTCCTTCCTTCCTTCCTTCCTTCCTTCCTTCCTTCCTTCCTTCCTTCCTTTGTTTCTTTCAGAAGACATTTACTGAGTGCATACATGTTCTTATTCTACAGAGAATCGGGAATAAAAAGATGAATTAATTAGACATAGTTTCTGCTTCCACATTGCATTAATTTTCAATGATGTTGTAACAAATTGCTACCAACTTAGTAGCTTAAACAGTGCAAATGTACCTTATAATTCTGTACTTCAGAATTCTGATACGGTCTTAATGGGCTAAAATCGAGGTTTTGACAGGGAAACTTTCTAGAAGTTTCCTTGCCTTTTCCAGCTTCTAAAGGCTGCCTGAATTCCTTGGCTTCCTCTTCCAAGCCAGCAATGGTAGGTTGAATCCTTCTCATGCTGCCATCTCTCTGGTTCTCTGAAATCTGAAAAGGTTCTTCAGTTTTAATGACCCATGTGATTAGATTAGGCACATCTGGATAATCCAGGATCCTCTCCCCCTCTCTGGCTCTTTAACCTTAATCACATTTGCATCCCTTTTGCCATGTAAAGTAACATTCACAGGTTCCAGGGGTTATGGTTTGACCATCTTCAGGAGATATTACTCTGCCTTCCACACCCTCTCCTTTTCTGTCACTGTGCCAAGTCAAGCAACCTGTGAGGGGGGGTCCCCTGTGCTCCATGGTCCTGTCTTGTGACCAGCAAGGGATGTACTGGGATCTACCAGTGGGCTTGGCATTGTGGGGAAGCAGAAAAAAAATAATTTAGCTTAAAATAAAAGCCATATAGGAGGCAGAGTTGAAGCTGGCTCTCCTTCTAACGAAAGATGGAATTTCTTTGATTCTTCCAGGGTTGCTGTGTTCTCACCTCATAGGATTTTATTTTGCCTCCTTTGATAGCAGTGGAGATTTTATACCTCCTCTGCAGCCACCATCACTCTTTTACATTACATTTTAAAATCTTTTGTTGGACATTGTGAATGTTCTGTAGGAATCTGCTTGGAAGATAAAGCCCTGAGCTTCAGTAAGAGGCAAAGTCTTAAAGAAGAGTGCCCAGGGCATCCCCAAACTGGACCCATGAGGGGTGGCCCTGGTGGGGTCAGGGGAGCGCAGTGTTTCTGCAGCAGGAGGGCATTGTTCTAGCCCACCCCCACCCCCACACTGACACCACTGCTGTTCAGTACCTGGAGCCCTCCTGACCCTCAGTAGTTCCCAATGGGACTGTCAGGCTTCCACTTCTTATCTTCTGCTCTGACAGTGTGTCAGTTGCCCCAGAAAAGAAGGGGGAGGGTGCTTCCCATATGTGCTAAAAAAATTAAGATCCCTTAAGTTGTTCTCAACCCTGCATCACAGAAAAGTTGCCCTTAACCTTACTAATTATCCTCATTTTAGTTTTAACCCACTTGTTCACTTCTGGTCTCTTTCCCTTGTACGTGAACTCTTGCCTCTTCCTTCTGGACAAAATCTCCAAAATATCTTTATTCCCGAGTCAGTGTTTGTTGTTCATGGTACTCTCCGCCCTCCCACCCCAAGTTCTACTTCACGTTGTCTTCAGTACTCATTAGATCTCATTGTCTTTTCAATTAAAATTTAGCATAATAGTGAGTATCTGTAGGATTTAGATTGCAGAATGCCAGAATCTGAAAGCACCTGTGATATCATCTCTTTTAATACACTCATGAAGGATGCTCTAGATATTTTATCCTAGTAGCTTCCCAGTTTCAAAGACCTGATCTTTTCAAGTTCACTAGGACTACAACATTCACACCTATGCCACCCCAGGCTGCTCGTATGTTACAAAAATGTTGCTGGATTAAGTTCTAGACATTCCGTGAATTGACCCAATATCAGGCTCTAAGCACACAGACTTCCTGCACATGCTTAGACCATTTTGATTCAACCAGTAAAGAAAGAGCAACCTAGAGGGTCTTGTGTTAGGCTAGTGTCACCACTATTTCATAAATCTCTCTCTCATATTCAATCGAAAGCTATTCTGGTGCAAGCGAAAGAGCCAGACTTTTGTATTCACAGTTTCGGTCTCACCTCTGCCACCCACTAGCTGTATGATTTAGCACAGCTTCTTATCTTGTAAGATGAGGTTAGAAATACTCATCTCACATGGTTACTCTGATGATTAAAGTAGATTGTGACAGAAAGAGCAGCTACAGCAGTGACACGATGAGCATCCTCTAAATGGCAGCTATTATCAGTAATGATTGTTTTGCTTCTGTGGTGCTGGTGATAATAATGAAGGAGCCAGACCACTCAGTGTTCAGTATATCTAGGAAGGGAGGTGACGGGACCTCCAAAAGAACATCAGGGACTCTAGATGTCACTTTCCAAAAGCCTAAAAGGATTTGGAGCAAGGCATAATCTAGCATAAACATCGTGATAAAGAGCATGGACCTCTGTGTTCACCACTCTGACCCACCTCCAGATTAGAGATGCCTCCCTGGGCCAAACTATAGTAGGCATGAGAGGTGGAGAACATGGTGGAAAAGAGGTCAGGGAGGTCAGTGCCAAATGGGTAGGAAAGAAGATTGTGGGAAGCATGTGAGACATGGGGCAGTGTCCACTTGTGTGAAAGCCACCTGCAGATGAAAGCCATCTCACTCAAGATAAGCAGACTCATGTGAGCTGCTTGGTGCAATCCAGACATCCCGGGCGCTTGAGGAAGTCGCCAGCAGTGGCAGGAGAGGCCCTAAATATCTCCCAGTTAAAGTTTCCAAAGATTTCTCTGCCCATTGAAATGTTTTCATGGGGGCAAAGAGAAGTGTGTGATAGCAACTCCTGCAGACACACAGAGCTCTGCAGCTGGTGAGCCGGGCTATGAATGTCCTAGACAGACTCTGCTTGTAAAAGAAAATCATTTCTTGGTTGTGATGGCTCTTTGTCTCCACGGTTGCACCAGAAGAACTAGAATTAGCCGTATTTATAACTGAAAAATTGAAAAATAGACAAAAATAGACTTTATTTTCTCAAGCCCCAGTCTTTCTGAGTCTTACCTGTGACCTTAGAAATGGGACATAATATCCATGGGCCTTAATTTTTGCATGTGAAAATGGAGAGTTTGGGCTAGGTGACCCCCTCTGTCTCTGAGATAATAACATTAACAATAGTCATAACCATTACATTCCTTGGGTTTCTGTGTGCTATCTTAAAGTCTTTCTATAGCCACATTTTCCATGTTAAAAAATGAAAGGTCAGAGAGGGTAAGGAAACTACCCAAGGTCATTCAGCTGGAAAATGGCCAAACTAGGACTTTGAAAGAGACCTGTCTGATTGCAAAGCTCCTGGTCTTTTCCACCCCAATGGCCCCTGTGATCCTGTGGTTCTTTCACACCCAGGAAGCGGCTGACACAGAGGTTCTCATGCAGCCAAGTCCCAGAAGACAGACCCCAAGCCATAGAGAAAGGCAGCAGCTTCTGAGCCTCCCGCGGGCAAGAGACAATCACGGACTGGACCACAGGTCTCCAGAAAGCCCAGGCTGACGCATCTCCAGCCAGACACAGGGTCCAATGGAACACAGCTTACCTGGTGTATTTATCACCAGTGAAGGGAGGGGATCTCAGAAAAGCTGACAACTTCAAGTTACACTCACATACATACAAGCTTCTGAACCCAAATTACCTTTAATTTGGGACCACTTAATGTCTTTCATCAATCCCCATTGTCTTAGTTTAACAAATGGAATCATAAATTATACAATCGACAACAATTGCACTTATTTGCAATTAGAATTCATCTGTCCGTCTCTGCCCATGAATAATTAATACTAGGATAACTTTGATGGAGCAAATGTACTTTGATGGGGTATACTGAACATTTAGGAAGTCTCCGTTTGTGATCTCCATTTTGGGTTGAAATGATCAGCCAGTAAAGCACTCCAAATAGCATTCACCCCAACAAGTCTACAGTGTTATGAGCTAGAAACAAGAACCAAGGTACAAATAATTCCAAGGGTTGTTTGTGTCTGGAAGCAGAATAAATAGAAGTATATATTCTTATAAATATCCATGAACAAAACTCTCTGTGTCATTATGGACCAGTTTTGGGGACCTGTCTTTGAGATCACATTTTCCCCATCAGTAAAGTGAGAGTATAGAGGGTCTCTGACTCTTAAGTCCCCATTTTGGATTTAAAAATTTTGAGACACTCTCAGAATTTTTAAGCTGCAGTGCACGAGTCCCAAAGGGATCTAGAGATAGGATTATATTTCAATATAATTTTTCTTGGTCAGCCTAATATTTTATGTGCTTCAAAACATTATTCTCTGAAAAGATTCATCTCCTTCACCAATACCTAAGAGACTCAAGGCACAAAAAAAGATCAAATTCCAGATAGAATGACACATATGCATATGCACCAAACACATAAAAATTCATCTAAACAAAGAGAAAATATGGGATAAAAACAATAGCTCCTCAAACAGCAGTGCTGCGAAGGCCCTTTTCAATCCTACCCCAGCCTCCCAACCTCCTCATCTACAGAGCAGGAACTCCTCCACAGCCTCCCTGTCAGGCTGAAAAGCGCATTCATAGACACCACCTTGTAAGGTCTGTCCAACAGCCCTGTAAAGTAGGTACATCACTATCCTGATTTTTTAAGTGATTCTGAACCTTGAAGAGAATAAATGGAATGCCCAAACTCACATGCCCAGAACCAAAGTCTCCTGACTCCAAATCCTTGCTGTATCACTTTGCCACGTTAGTCATCAGCCTTGGATACAACATGAAATGAAACTTTATCAACAAAATCCAGAAACATGACTTATAATAGCAGAAAAGTTAAACTCAATCTCGACGTCCTGCAGTGGAGGATGTAGTGAATGTTCCCCATCATGGGGAACAAAATGATTCATTTACTAGGAAGAGGACAGAAATTCTCAAAGCTACCCTCGGGACTCCATCTGAAATAGGGACATACCCCCTGGGAGCCTGGGGCCACCAGAAAAGAAGGCAGTGCAATAGCTGAGTCATTATCTTCTATAGATGCAAAAGAAATACTTTAATTCTCCATGTTTCTGTGATGTATTTCCAAATAAAGTGTCAGAACATTTAACTTATGAGATCATGAATGTTAAGCTTTCATTTCTTACTGAGCTCATAGCCTGTGATATGACTCCTGAGAACTGAGGAGATCTTACTATTCATAGACCATTCCAACTCAAAGCACAGAAAGAGAGTTCAATTCAGCAACCTAGTGGCTGCCTAGTCCTGAACAGCAAGTATGTGCCCAGTACTGAACACAACACCTGAAAGGTGGAGAATAAGATATAAACTCAGAGCAGGAGGGAGATAAACACATGCTAAAAAATAATAATAATTGCAATACAAGATGGAATTTGCCAGGCCATAATGAGGAATACACCAAGGAAATGGAGAGATTTGCTTTGAATAACAAAATATATTAAATCTTCATGGAGGAGATGAATTTAGAACCTGGGCAATATCCTCCAAATATATTCCCTCCTCTCCTTCTCCATCACAAGGTGAAGTAGAGGAAGGGCATATAGAGAGGGCGGAGCATTCCAGAAAAAGGAAGAGCATCGATGTAAAAAAAATTAACCGAAAGGTGCAATGGGAAAGGCATGGCATGTTCCAGGACTATGGAAGGTGAGGGAGGGAGGGACGAAGGGAGGAGTGTTTCATCAGGTCTAAAGAGATAAACCAGGCTAAGTCATGAAGGACCTTGTACAGCATCAAAAGGAGTGTGAACAGTAACTCATTGTTGACAAAGAACCAACTGACATTTTAAGCAGGAGATTCACAAAATCTGATTTTTTAGGAAAATCACTCCTGGGGCTGGGGTTTGCAGGGGTGGCAGGGGGAGAGGGGAAAGGGGAGGCTGAAGAATGAGAAGCTTAGAGACCAGTTAAGAGTCTGTGAAACACACTGGGCCTGACACTCAGCAGAAGCAGGGAGATTGTTACAGAATCTTATACTGAGTACAGAGCCACCTCCTAA
The DNA here is from genome assembly GCF_026419965.1 of Kogia breviceps. Taxonomy (NCBI): domain Eukaryota; kingdom Metazoa; phylum Chordata; class Mammalia; order Artiodactyla; family Physeteridae; genus Kogia; species Kogia breviceps. Next base: position 90,532,850 of record NC_081320.1, read on the forward strand.
TAACTTTAATTAAGGTATTTCTCAGAAATCTCATTCAGTTTCAGCAAAAGAGATGTATTGTTAGGTTATCTGATACTCCTTAGAAGTCTCCTTAGTACAGAAGAATAATGCAAAAAGGAAAGTAATTCTCAATAATACATACAGTACAGAATTCAGCCAATCATCTAGAAAACTCAGCTCCCAGATATTTTAAGAATAATATGACTATTTCCCATGGAAGGTGGATTGTTGTCTAACGTACACGTGGCATGTCTTAATCCTCAAGTGAGCCAATCCTGGGTCATCATTTTGTGGAAATATCCAGCCTCCGTTATACCACTCAACTTTTGAATAAGTTCCCACTGGACAAAAAAAAAAAAAAGAAAAGAAAAGAAAGAAAACACAGAAAGAGAAAGGGAGGGGGAATAGAAAATGAGAAAGAAGAGGAAGAAGAGTAGGAAAAGCAAAAGACAAAGAGGAAAGGAAAGAAAGAAACCTAGAGGGAGACACACATACACAGAGAAAGAGACAGAGAGAAAAGATAGCCCAGGAAGTTAATAGAAGAACAGAAGTCATTAGAGAAGCGAGGCGGATGTGAAGATCTGGGGGGCAGGGAGAAAGGAATGGCCATCTGATCACTTACAAGTCATCAATTCCTCACACAGTCATCTGGCACTCTCCCTAGGTGCCCGAAGGAGGAAGAACTGATATGGTGAGGTTGTTTCCCTTGTTACTTGACCTACTTGAGAGAGCGCAGGTATGGCATAGCAGTGGGGTGAGTGACAATGTGAAAACGGGGAGATATTTTTACTCCACCACATATAGTCAATTCTTCCGTCCATCCTCCTTTCCATCCACACAGTGAGTACTCTACTTAGATATGTATTATGATCTGGGCATGGTAGCCATCTCCGGGAATAAAAACGAGTGAATGAAAACACAAATGAAATCACCCACCTGGCATGCGCAGCAGTATTTGTTTTGCTTTGGTTCCTCTACCACAGCAACAGAAATAGAGTAAATCTCTGAAGAATCAGAAAAGTATGAATGAGCTGACTGACCTCTAGCTGCCTTAGATAGATAAGTAACCTAATGCACTGTAGAGGCCATTTCCTCATCTGTGAAATAAAGATAAGAAAACTGTCCAGTTGACCTCATAGGGCTGTTGGGAAGACAAAATGAGATTATTATAAAGTATTTTGTAACCTCTAAAGAACAAGCATATGCTACTGTTATAAAGAACCATGCATCTGGAATTTTACTACATGACCACTGAATGTAATTTAACTTAGAGGTTTAATGTTCACCTTATATTCTTTGAAGAAAGTGTCGGTTGATTAAATTAATGATGTAAACAAGCTGAGGGATGGGGAGGAGGCATTTAAGCCACTTAACTTTTCCTAACCACAGTTAGTGTGCTAATTATGCATCTTATTTGGCTATTCACCAAAGCAAGGTCCTTAAGGACAATGCTATTCAATTTGTCCTAGGCAGTTTGCATATTTGAAAGAAATGAAACTGAACTCTTCAAAAAATAGACAATACTTCAGATTTCTGTCATTTTAGGCTGCCTTGTTCACCCAAGATTCCGCATCCCGCACCTCCACAAAGATGGATCGGTGAGATCTGACAGGTGGGCCTCTGGAAATGAAGACAGGTGACCAGCAATGCATTGACTCTACAAAGAAAACCACCGAGAGCATAGGAGCTCAATCAGGGATTCTGGGGCATAAACTCTGGCTGAACAAGAATCGCACTTGCGAGTAGGACAAGATGGCAGGGGCAAGACGATAGTATCCCCTCTAGGGATGCAGAAAAGGGAAAAGAATCTCAGTCTCTGGGAGCCCATCACTGGGCTGTATGTCCCTGTATGGAGAATGGGGACTTGCGGCCTCCCAGCAAGGCCATTTTCTACCAGCTCTGACCATGACACCCAGCTGAGGAGCCTGGCTGAAATCATGGACAGCAGAGGGGAAATGGGGCAACCGGAGGAGCTGCTGATCTTTCCACTGTGTCTCTTCCTGGACACACTAGCAAACTACATGTGAGGGGCCCTTTAGAATTATGAATCACTTTCTCTACATTATCTCTTTGATTCTTACCACACACCTATGAGATAGGTATTATTAGTCCCATTTTCAGAGGTGTAAACAGAAAGCTCAAAAAAATTAATTTATTTGCCATAATTCACATAGTTGTTAGTAGGACCATATATTTTTTTCCCAGAGCCTGCCTTCATCAGCTATGCTCTCTCTTATGAATCATTAGCCTCCCTTCTCTATTCTCTCCTCCATCCCCTTATTCTATAAATAAATAGAATTTTCTTCTATCTTTCTAAACTTTTCCAAATATTACTAAATTATTATTTGACATACAGTGCATACAACATTTTATATTTATTTACATCCCAATCCTTCTCTATAAAGGTTGAAGATGTCTTGTAACACAGATGCCCAAAAACATTAATATAGAATGAGGAAATTAGGATTGGAGCAAATATGTAATCATCGGTTGCTATTGATTAAATGGAGTGTGTTCTGTCTCTTTATATGTATACACATATGCATATTCACATTTATATTTCAATATACGTTTATGTATATAATACAATATATATACATATGTCAGTGTATAGTGTGTGTGTGTGAGAGAGACAGAGACAGAGAAATACAGAGAGAGATGGTACTGGGCAGGCTGGTAAGCTCTCTGTATGATTTGATACTGAGCTTCCTGGGAGTCAAGGCAAAGATAAGCAGGGTGAATTATATAGCTTTCATAGTGGGGATGGAGAAAGCAGATTAGCAACTTAGTGGAAATAAAACATTTTCCAATAATAAGTTCTACAAGATATTTCTCACATTGTGTTTTTTATATACAGATAGATATAGATATAGATATAGATATAGATTCTCCCTGGGGTCTCCTGTCAGGTAATAAGAACTTCTTGACATTTTGGCAATGGAACTTCTTTGTATGGGTTCCAAGATAAATGTGCCTTTGAAGAAGCATTTCCCTGCATCTAAGTGTGGGTTCCAAGTTCTTTAATGTTTACTAAACAGTATAATTTTGCTTGAAGGTTAACTTGATAACTTAAAGATTTATGTTGTAATATCTAAAGCAACCAGTGAAAAAGAACAAAAAGATGTGCACCTAAAAAAATCAATACAAACTTGTGCTTCCGGCCAAAAGAATAATGAGATAGCATTTCCCTTCCCATTTGAAGACATTGTTTTAAATGCACAAAGTATAAGAAACAACAATTTTCAGACAAGTTTCAGGCAATGCAGGAGAGTGATCCTTGAGATAGAGGAAAGCAACAAATAAAACCCTACAACGGCTCAGTTTAAGATCTGGAGAAAATTTCTAGGCTGCTGTGAAGGAGGATGATCTCTGGAGGAGCTGAACTATTTCTTGGAGAAAAAAATACAGAGCTGGAAGTCTGGAGAGTCTTATGTTGCTGGAGATCACAAGGCAGACCTCTAAAGAAGTCTTATAATTATCAGAACAATGTGGTATTGGTTTAAGAATAAACAGATCAGTAAAACCGCATAGAGAGTATAGAAATTAACCCATACATATATAGACAACTGATTTCGACAAAGGCAACTGAGTGAGGAAAGGGTAGACTTTTCAACAAATGGTGCTACAAACATTGGTATATATTATATACCAGTATGTATTCAGTATATACTACAAGCATATACTGAAAAAAAAATTACCTTTCATCTGTATCTCATGCTATATGCAATGAGGAGGGGCAACTGTGGAGGTCAGGACAGCCAACTGGATGTTTAGAAACATCACTTTGACTAGACCTTGCACACAGTCTGCCCTCTTATAGTGTATTTTCTCATTTTATTGGGGTTATTTGCTCTGTGTTTGGCTAACAAAAGGGAGAAATATAAGCTGCAAAATGTCAGAATTAGAGATAAGACAGAAACCATAACTGAGACCTGAACGCTCAGCGGAAAGGAGACTGAGGGTAATGGCTCTTATTCTTTCCTTTTTCTTTTCTTTCACAACTTTTATTAAAGTATAATATACATTGAAGCACAGCTCTTAAGTGTACCACTCAAGGAATTTTCACAAACTGGACCCCACTATGTAAGTCAGCATCGAGATCGAGGAGAAGAACTTTGCCGGTGCACCTAAAGCCCCTTCACGCTTCCTTCCCATCTCATTCTCCCAAGGGTATTCACTGTCCTGACTTCTCACAGCATAAATTTATTTTGCCTGCTTCTGAGCTTTATACATTAACTGGTAGCATGGGAATTCCCTAGCGGTCCTGTGGTTAGGACTCCGCACTCTCACTGCCAAGGGCCTGGGTTCGATCCCTGGTCAGGTAACTAAGATCCCACATGTCACGTGGCGTGGCCATACAATACAATGAAGCATTCAGGATGTATTCTTCTGTCTCGGGCTTCTTCTATTCAACAGTATGTTTGTATGAGACATCCACAGTGTTCCACGTAGCTTGTTTATTCTACAGTTTGTTCATTGTTATTGTTTTATAGTATTTCATCATACGATTAAACTAAATTTACATATTCATTCTATAGTCAGTGGATCACTTGGATGGTTTCCAGTTTGGAGATATTGCAAAGACTGCTGCTATAAACATGGTTGTATATCTTTCTCGGTGAACATATGTAAGCAATTCTGTTAGCAATCTACCTAGGAGTGGAAATTTTGGATCATACACTATGCATTTGTTCAGTTTTTATAGAACTGACTGAACAGTCTCCAAAGTGGTTAAACCAATCCTGTGCTCTTTGCAATCCATGCCCTGCAAATGGCCAGGTACCAGGAAAAGTATGAATTAATTTAGAGGCATATTGAATCTGAGATCGCTGTGGAACAGTCAAGGGGAGTTAAGAGTAACTGTTGGCTCCAAGGGTGTGAGACTCAGGAGAAAGATCCAGGTTGGATGAGGTCATCACCTAAAGGTGACAGAAGGAGTCACAGGGTCAGCTGGAATCCCCCAAAGATAGAGTGAGGCAGACAAACCAGGAGAACCAGGAACAGGACCTGGTACTCAGGGGAAGGCAGGGGAAGAGGAGGAGGGGGGGCGGGGGGGGGCTAAGAAGTAGCCTCCTCACTAACAGCTAGCAGGGAGTCATATGAGAGAACTGGACTCACTCCGTGCTCTTTGGAAACTGACAGGGTATTTAAGGAGATTGATTACTTTACATTTCCTGAAATTTACTTTGAGCAAAACTTTTTCCAGACTGTGCACTTACTCTACCTTCATTACTTATTCCCCTGATTTTTTTTTTTTTTTCTTTTTTCATGTTCAGTATGGGAAAGTGCTATCCACAGAGAAGAAATTGCTTCTGGGATCAGAGTTGACTTCAGATAGTGTTCACCACAACAGCTTGACTTACTATAATGGGGTTTAGCATCTTTATGACACAGCTAGCTCTGACACCTATCCTAGACCAATATTTTAGGCTGGTTCCCTTCTAACCTTGGTGGATCTCTCTATAACGTTGCTGATGGAATCCATTAGTTCAGACACTTAAATGCTGCAAATTCTTCAACCTCAAAAGGAGGAGTGGCTGCTACCCTTGCGATTGCTATCTTCCTTGAAGGCTGCAACAAGAAGAGGAAGGGGAAAAGAGCATGTATAATTTACTGCGGTTTCCTCCTAAGCACCATGATAAAACTTAAGCCTTCTGAGAATTCAAAGATTAATGAAATCTGGTCCCTTGCCTCAAGGGACTGACAACTGAATGAAAGAGAGGGCAAACACACAAGTAGCTCTAGTACCATTTAGAATGAAATAAATACTGAAATAGAAGTATAAGCAGCATGTTGAGGAAGTGCCCATGAGAGAGCGTCTCCCTCCCTAATTCTGAGTAACAAGACAAGCTTCCTTTAAAAAGTAAAATTAACTTGAAAAATGAGTGGGACTCTACCAATAGCAGGAGCCTGAGGAAAGAACGCCAAGATGTAGAAGTGTTACCAGAGCGGCGTCCAGCTGCTGGACGCTCTAAACCAGATACTCGAGGTGCCAGGTAGGTGAAAAGGAAAGTTTGCTGGATTCCGGAGGCCGGCAGCCAAGGGGGAGAGGGCAGACTCATGTCCAAAGGCCGATTCCCCCCACTGACACTCAGGGGACAAGAGCTTCTGCAGGCAGAGGCAGGGGCTACGTGCAGAAACAGCACAGTCAGCTCTGACGGGCGTCTTGACATTGGTCATGCCGTGGTCTGATCAGCGTCATCTTGATTGTTTTAAGTACAGCTAGTCTTCTGTTCCAGGGTCGATTGTTCCCATTTCTTTGAGGCCAGTTCTCGGAATTGTGGCAGCTTATGTCATGGCTTCGGTCTGGTTATCATGTAATTAATGTCTTCCACCGGGTCGGGGTTTCAGTATCTACAAAGCAGCTCCAGGGATATGGCTCAGAATATTATCTATAGCCCTTGAGGAGAAACTAAATGTCCTTGACTTTGTTTAATGACTAAACTATTATTATTTTGTCCTATTTGACTGCTTTCCTTTGCTTCTGCATTTTCTCACTTCTCTGATTAAACTTATTCTTTGGCTAAAGTTTTTCTACAGACAAAAGGCAGGCTGAGGACATGGATTGGGGAGAAGGACCGTAGGGTCCTGCTCTGTTTCAAAAGTACTTACCTGATATACACCAAAAGGACCAGCACTTTGTGTGGTCAGAACAATTGTCCTTAAAGTGTGGTCCCCAGACAAGCAGCATCAGGATCACCTGGGAATTTGTTAGAAAGGCAGAATTTCAAGGCTCCATCCCAGACTCACCGAATAGGAGGCCCAGAAACATGCGTTTTAACAAACCCTCCAGGTGATTCTGAAACACGCTTAGGTTTGCGAACCACTGGGATCCACGGTACTGTGCATGGAGTGATATGACGAGAGACGAGGATGAAAAGGAGTGCTGGGTCTGCATCATGGTGAGCTTAGAACGCAAGCTCAGGGGTTGGGATTTTATTCTATAGGCAATGGGGAGCCATTGTAGAATTCTGATCAGGGGAATGATATGATCCAAACTGCTTTAGAGGGCTTCCCTGATGGCGCAGTGGTTAAGAATCCGCCTGCCCACGCAGGGGACACGGGTTCGACCCCTGGTCCGGGAAGATCCCACATGCCGCGGAGCAACTAAGCCCGTGCGCCACAACTACTGAGCCTGCGTTCTAGAGCCCGTGGACCACAACTACTGAAGCCCGCATGCCACAACTACTGACGCCTGCGCACCTAGAGCCCGTGCCCCGCAGTGAGAAGCCCGCACACCGCAACGAAGAGTAGTCCCCGCTCAGCGCCCTCCCCGCTCGCCGCAACTAGAGAAAGCCTGTGCGCAGCAATGAAGACCCAATGCAGCCATAAATAAATAGATAGATAAATAAAGCACTAAAAATAAATAAATAAATATGAGAAAAAAAGTGGCCCAGGTTTTAAAAAAAAAAAAAAAACTGCCTTAGAAAGAAAAATTTTACAGCAGGTGGATGATACAGTGACAAAAGGAGTAACTGGGTGTAGGGAGAAAATACTTACAAGCCTATAATTGGAAATAATTGTGAAAGAGAACACATACTTCAGTCCAAGGGGGTGAACATAAAAGTCATCATTATATTTATGAAAGAATAACTCTAAAGGAATATATGTTCACAGTTTGGCTCTACAATAGAAGATCTCAGATCACTGTGCTTTTATACCAGAAAGAAAACAAACTGACATTCTAGAACTTACTCAGTATTAAGCATTACTTTCAGCATCTTGTATGTTTTATCTTGGATGTTGTGCACATCAACCTCCATCCGAATCTGTTAGAAACTGCCCAGCGTCACAGAGATTGGAGATGACAGCGTGAGAGTTCAAGGAGCTAAGAACTGAATGAGGTAGAAAAGCAACAAACCCAGGACTATCACAAAACTTCTTTTTCTTACACCAGAAGGACAACATGAAGCCTCGCTTTATAGTCTTTGTGGTCATTTGACTGCAGCCCATCCCTATGGTAGTATAAAGACGTGGAGAAATAAGTCCAGTCCTTGCCTGTAATTTTCTCATACTCCTTCCACCCAATTTCCCACACCCTCATCAAAAAGAACCATGGATGCTCTCTATCCACTATGGCAGCCACGTAAGCAGTTTCCGCAGCCTATTCTCATATTGAACTCCCACATTGAAATTGCTGACACAGTTTTCATTTTTCAGCCCCCTGGTGGTATCTTAATGACAGAGATGGATGGAACCTGGGAATCATGTGGTCTCATCTCATCCCCCCAACCCCATTTTATATACATAGGAATGAGAGCCCAGAGAGAGCAAGAAATCTCCCTGGGCATTCACAGAACTAAAACCAGATTTCCTGTTCAGAGCCCTTTCTATCTCACCATAATCTGTTCTGTGAAATCTTCCTGCATCATCATTCAGCTTCTAAAACAGTGGCTGACACATAGAAGCTACTTAATAAATATTTCCCGGGCTTCCCTGGTGGCGCAGTGGTTGAGAATCCGCCTGCCGATGCAGGAGACACGGGTTCGTGCCCTGGTCCGGGAAGATCCCACGTGCCGCGGAGCGACTAAGCCCGTGAGCCATGGCCGCTGGGCCTGCACGTCCGGAGCCTGTGCTCCGCAACGGGAAGCACAGTGAGAGGCCCGCATACCGCAAAAAAAAAAAAATAAAATAAAATAAATATTTCCCGATTAAATGAATGAAGTCCTCATCAACTAGTTCCACTGAGTACTCTCCAGCCCAACTGTCTCAACCATCCTCAACTTTCCTCTTTCCATTGCCTTCAGAGCTTAACTGGTTCCTCCTCCTTGCAGCTCACAAAGAGAAACTGATAATACTTACTCTTCAGCTGATGCCACACTGAAAAGAACATCGTTTCATTGTTCAAATTAAAAAATAACTCATGCACTTATTTCTATATTAGAAAAACTATCTCTACTCTGAATAACCATGGGGAATGGGCAAGGATTTCCATTATTTTTCAAAGGAAAGCAATTTTATTATTTACAAGTGCCTATAGCAAAATACTACATGCTGTGATCAATAAGTGCCCTGGGTTGGGATTGTACACTGAGAAATAATGCGTTTATCAACGTGATTACTTGTAAATAGATGTTTCTAAAGGGCCTAAAAGCGAAGTTTCCTTCAGGGAGATTTTAAACATCTTTGCTGGCAGCTGTTTAAACACTTGTTTACGCAACTACATTATTTGACCTATCAACGCTCATTACATTAACCCATTAACTGGAATATTTAGAAAAATATTCTCATTTATCCTATTTTCTGGGGAAATCAAAGTAAGTCCTTCTCTAACTATAGGTCTCTTCTTCTTAGAAAGCCTGGAAGTGGGTTTGGATTTTTCAGTGATTAGAATCTAATAAACAATAAGTTACATGGTTTTTCTTTCATGATTCAGGACTTTGTAGGACCTCTGCATCCTCATTATGACTCTTCTTTGGCTTTCTCCTTCTTTGTTCCCTTATTTCATTCGATCAAACAATGTTTCTCAGCAGTTATTATTTGCCAGACCCTGGGCTAGAGACCTGCAGAGCAAACTGAGCTTCCTCCATTGCCTCCACCCACACATACCCTGATTCAGTTCCAGATGCAGGGATTATCCATCTAGAACGCTTGGGAAGTCACTGCCCTGACCTCATCCCAGACTGAAACCAATAGGAGGGCAGAATGGTGGGATGCCCTCTAGTTGAAGCAGGTACAATTTAGATCAGCTCAGCACATATTCCTGAGGATCTATTATGGGCCACATTCCAGGTTAAACCCTGGAAATTAGACTTTTCCTCAAGAATTTAGTGGGGGATACAGAGGAGAAGTAGATGGTTAACCTTTGAGACTAATATGCAGAAAGGCTATGAGGACCCTGAGGAGAGGCACCTGAGCTAGACTGGAGAAGTCTGGAGTCTAGAGCCTTCTAGTGTGGGAGGTCAGAGAAGTCTTCCTAGATAAAGTGGCAGGGGTGAGTAGGAGCCCGCTAGCTGAAAAGGGAGGCATTAAGCAAAGCAACTGTATGAGCAGAGACCTGAAATCTATGAAGATCATTCTATTTGGCCTTGGAAAGTGATGATAAGGGCAACTGTTTCAGTAATGAAGCCATACCGGGTATTCCCAGCAAGGGAGACTCTGTTGCCATCATAGACTTGTTCTGTGACAGCAGGACGTAGGAGGAGGGCACCCTCTCCAAGGGTGCCAACAGTATTCAAGTTATGTTTTTACCCCTTGAAAATGCATACAGCTGCCACCACAGCAGGGACTAATTTCTTATTTTATGGATTCTTTAATGCAGACTTTCTCAAGGTGTAGTCTGAGCCTCACATGCATCAGAATCCACACCGGCTACTTTTTTAAAAATTTGTTTTCCATTGACCATTGTGTATACTGGCTGAACCAAAATCTCTAGGAGTGAGTACAAGAATATACATTTTTCAAGGAGCATCCAGATGAGCATTTACACACAAGAGTTTGGGAATCACTTTCAATAAGGTTAGAGCAGGGATTCTCAATTTTAGGTAAACATGAAAATCACCGGGGGAGCTATTAAAACAAAGCAATGCCCAGGCCCCACCCCTAGATTTTCTGACTCACATGGTCTTGGGTCAAGATAGACATTGGCATTTTTCAAAATGCAGCAGGTGATTCTGATGTTTGACTAGAGGCACTCAGATGAATATTTTGAGAGTAAAAATGGAGACAGACTGTATCAAAATTTGGGGAACGTATTAAAAGCAGTGCTTTCAGGGAAATTTATGGCATTTAAAGGTGTGTGTTAGAAAAGGAAAAATGTCTCAAATCTGTGATCTAAGATTTTACCTAAAGGATCTAGAAAAGAAAGCAAAAAAACCCAAGCAAGCAGAAGAAAGGAAATAAGAGCAGAAATTAGTGACACTGAGAACAGATAAATAGACAAAAACTATGAAACACGTAGCCAGTGGTTTGATGAAACAAAAAAACTTGATGGACCTCTAACCAGACTGAGTGACAAAAAAGAAGATAAAAATTTCATTTAGAAATGAAAGAGGAAACATCATTACAGACTTTACAAACATTAACAATTACAACATAATAAGAGAATACTACAAATAACTCTATGCCCATAATCTCAACAATTTTGATGTTGTGGACAAATTCTTTGAAAGATGCAAATTGCCAAAGCTCTCTCAAAAAGAAAAAGGAGAGCAAGAAAACCTAATTAGTACTATGCTTCTTAACGAAATTGAATTCATGATTTTTTTTTTAAAGGAAAGGGAAAAAAAAACCTCCTGGCCTAGTTCACTTGTGAATTCTACTAAATATTTAAGGAAGAAATAATACCAATTCTATACAAACTCTTCTAAAATTATTAAAGGGGACAATACCCAACACATTTTATTCACCAAGCATTAACCTGATACCAAAACCAGACAAAGATATTACAAGAAAATAAGACTACAGACAAATATACGTCATGAACATGAACATAAATATCCTCAACAAACTCCCAGCAAATATAATCTTAAAATACATAAAAAGAATAATACATCATAATCAAGGTATTCAACCTGGCTTAACTTTCAAAAATCAATCAGTATTCACCATAGGAATAGACTAAAGAGGAATCAGTATATCATCTTTTCAGTAGATAGAGAAAAGCCTTGATTAAATTCAATATCCATTCATGATAAAAATTCTCAGAAAAGTAGGAATAGAACAGAAATTCCTCAATCTGTTAAAGGCATCCACAAAAACCTTAGAAATAACATCACACGATACTGAAAAGCTGAATCCTTTCCCCCTAAGATTAGGAACAAGACAAGGATATAATGCTCTCATTAAGCCTATTCATCACCATACTTGAGGTCCTAATTAGTGAAATAGGCAAGAAAAGAAGAAAAGTTTGAAAAAGAAGAAATAAAAATGTTTCCAATCACAGACAACACGATTATCTCCATAGAAGACCCCAACACATCCAAAAAGAAACTATTGGAACTAGTCAGGTCACAGGATATAAAGTCAAAATACAAAATCAGTTGTATTTCTTTATACCAGCAATGAACAATAATAAATTGCTTTTAAACTACCGTTGATATTAACATCAAAATCATGAAAAATTTAGTTATAAATCTAACAATACGTTGAAGATCTGTATGCTGAAAGCTACACAACACAAACAAAACCAAGAGGATAAAATTAAATGGAAAGATATGCCATGCACATAGATTGAAAGTCAGTATTGTTAAGATGTCAATCTCTCCAAAATTGATATACATATTCAATGCAATTCCAATCAAAATCCAACAGGATTTTTTTTGTAGAAATCAACACGCCGATTCTAAAATGCATGTGGAAAGAAAAGGGAAACAAAATAATCAAACATTATTTGTTTAAAAAACAGAGTTGCAGTTCTCACAGTATCTGATTACCAGACTTACCATAAAGCTACAGTAATCAAGAGAGTGAGGTATTGGTATAAAGATAGATATAGAGATAAATGAAACAAAATAGGTGGTCCAACATGAAGACAACATATATGATCAATTTATTTTCAACAAAGACCTAAAGGCTATTCAATGAAAAAAGAATTGTCTTTTCACCAAATGCTACTTGGAACAATTGACTATCTGCATGCAAAAAAAAAAAAAAAAAAAAAAAAAAAATGTACCCATGATTCCTACCTCACAACGTACACAAAAAATTAACTTAAAATGGAACATAAACCTAAAAGCCATAAAATTTTAAAACTTCTGGGGAAAATATTTGTGACTTTGGATTCAGTAAAGAGTTATTAGATACATGGTGGTTCACAAACTGGCCTTTGTACACGAAGGACAAGGAAAGCCCCAACTCCAGACTGGTCAGCGGTAGGTTTAATAAGCAAGGGAGCTTACATATCAGGCTTGTCTTTGGCAGCTACAAGACGAGTAGATCCCTGCACCCACCCACCAGAATCGTAAAAGTTTAAAGAGATGCCTTAACAAGGTTCAGTCACATATACCATCCGGATGGACTCAACGACACATTGGTCTCTCAAGGCTGCGTCCTTGAAACAGCTCCTAGCGTGGGAATGGTGGGTGGAAAGTACACTCCAAGTACAGGGGAGGGAGTGTGGAGGCTCCTATTACTCAGGTCCAACTTTCTTTAGGGCCAATCAGCAGTCACGTTCTCTCAATGGCCTCCTCCAACAATACACCATCAAAAGCACAACGCATGAAAGAAAAATTGATTAATTGGACTTCATAAAAATTAAGAATTTATGTTCTTCAAAAGACACTTTTAAGAGAATGAAAAAACTCACACAAAGACTGAGGAAAAACTTGCAAGTTACAATTCTGATAAAAAGACATTTCATCCAAAATATGTAAAAAACTATCCAACCTCAACAATTAAAAAACTAGAAGTTCTATAAAAATAAACAGCTAGGGAGTTGATAAAGTATGGTCCAGCCATACAATAAAATAATACTCAGCAATAAAAATGAACAAACTAGTTGTACACAGAACAACATGTATGGGGGAAGGGTAAGCGGTGATGATGTGAGAGAGTGGCAGGGACATATACACACTACCAAATGTAAATTAGATAGCTAGTGGGAAGCTGCCGCATAGCACAGGGAGTTCACCTCTGTGCTTTGTGACCACCTAGAGGGGTGGGATAGGGAGGGTGGGAGGAAGGGTGATGCAAGAGGGAAGAGATATGGGAACATATGTATATGTATAACTGATTCACTTTGTTGTAAAGGAGAAACTAACACACTATTGTAAAACAGTTATACTCCAATAAAGATGTTAAAAAAAAAAAAAAAGAACAACATGTATGAATCTCGAATGCATTATGCTGAGTATAAGGAGCCAGATGCAAAAGCCTCCATACTGTATAATTCTATCTAACAAAACTATAGGAACAGAAAACAGATCAGTAGTTGCCAGGATCTGGGGGGTTGGAGTGACTGACTCCAAAGTCACAGGATAATCTGGGGAGATGGTGAAACTGTTCTATATCTTATCGTGATGGTGGTTACACAAATGTACACATTCATCAAACTCACAAAAGAGTGGATATAACTGTGTGTAAGATATACGTTAATTTTTAAAAATTCAATGAAAACTATACAGCAGCTATGTATTAACATGGGGAAATGCTTGTGTTACAAAGTAAATGAAAGAAGAGAACATAGGGTATGTTCTCAACTACTGAAAAGTACTCAGGCATAGATAAAAGGATGAAAAACTTAGCACAGTTTGAAGAATTATCTTTGTGTGTAGGAATACGGGTATGTTTTTCATTTTTTTTTTGAATTTTTGAATTTTATTTTATTTATTTTTTTATACAGCAGGTCCTTATTAGTTACCTATTTTATACACATCAGTGTCTACATGTCAGTCCCAATCTCCCAATTCATACCACCACCACCCCCAGCCCCCCGCCACTTTCCCCCCTTTATTTCTTTTAATTAACATTTTGTGATATAACTTTATAACAATAGACACACATTTATTTAAAGGAAAATTGTAAAGTTGTACATAAATGTGAGGGACCTTTTTAAATGGCTGTCCACGTGTCCTGTAGCTCCTTGTGTCTGTTTCATCTGTGTGCCCATAGCTTGCCATGGCTTCTGCATGGCGTACAGCATAAAGCAGGTGTGTATAAAAGCAGTGAAAGCCCTTTGAACAGGGAAAGTCTCACTCAGGGATGCCCGTTAGTTGAAAATTTCTTCAATGGGCATAAAGTGATGCTCTTCTCTTTGATTCTATTCCTGACCTTCAGTGACTTTCCTCTGCTGACTGGGCACATGCAAGTCTTCATTTTAACTGCTGATGAAGCCCAGCTGTTGCATAGTTGTGACGACAAGGCCGGGGCCAGCAGGTGGAAGAATGTGATGTCCTCTTTTCGAGCTCATTAAATCATGGAAAGATGGCCCAAGTTTCATATCCTACCCGCAGACATTAGTTGAGCACGAATTTGCATGTCTTCCTCTGGGATTAGTATTTAATAGTATATTTTAATATCTAACCTTGAGGTGGTCCACATATATCTGTTAAATGGAAGTGAAAGAGCACTCATTTATTCTTATCGCCATCAGCCAGGTTGTAAGCTTCTGGATAGGTCTATGTATTTCTCTGATGCAACACGCACATGGACCATCCTCTGCTCTGCTCCATTTCTTTCTCCTTCATCACCCGCAAATATTAATTGGGCATCTACCGTTGGAAGAAGTGGTATTTGGTCCTAAAGAGGCTATAGGATGAGCCAAAGAGGTACTGGGCGTAGGGAACTCACAGTCTAATAGGAATATAGACACAGTCACACGCACGCACGATCAGCAACAAAACCATGTACAGATGAGAACAACAAATGCATAAGTACAAGAGAAAGACTGAAGGGTATCAATCCCAAACTTGGGCACTCAGAGTAAGAAACCCAGTAACGAAGGTAAGTGAAGGCAGGGGAGAGTGGATTTTAAAGAGTCTTTTTGTTTCTTTGGTTGTTTGGGGGTTTGGGAAGGGAGTTTGGGAGGTGTTGCTTAGATTTTAAAGAGTCTTGATGCCAAGCGAATAAGTTCTGCCTTATCTTTTGGTTTTAGAAAAGCACTGAACTTTTTCTTCAGGCTTATGAGCAAAGCTGTAATTTGGGGAACATTATTCCAGCAACCTGGGCTCAATGGATTGGGTGAACAGTAGAAATGAAAATTTTAAGAAAATGACTGGGAGGTGAAATTGCAGAAATCTCTCAGAAAGTAAAATAATACATAAACTAGGAGAGTGAGGTCCTACTGTACAGTGAAACTACAGTAGCAAAAGTAAGAAACAATTTTGCTGTTTGTAGAGAATTGCATATACTCCATTACGACTAGAGATCAGGAAAAATGCACGGAATACATAGGATATAAGGCCTTCTAGGTATTTGGAGGCTGATTATAAAGCGATTTAAATGTCATAAAAAGAAATTTGAACTGTTCAGTGGGTAAGAGGGAGCCACGAGAGGCTTTAGAGCTGGAATGGGCCTCAGGCATAACTGAACTTTAGCAAGGTTCAATTCCGAGCGGATGCAAAAGATGAACAGGAACATGACTGTGAACTTCCCACAGTCTGGTAGGTATTGGCATAGCCCTGAGGAGGATGCTTCCCCATCTGCACTTTCAGTCTAGCCTTAAGACTTTCAGCTTTCTGTAGTTGCCCATAAATTATGCCTGACTTGTGGAGGCAGCCCTCATACCACATGCGCACAGTCTGGCTCTGTGTGGGAGGGCTGCATCTTTTCTAAGAACCATCAGGCTGATGGGGACTCACAGGCCCAGGAAAACCCAGGCCCTTATCACTGTGACCAAATATATCCTTGCTCTCCCAGATGCTGAGTCTGCCTGACTCCTGGGTTTAAGGAATGCAAGTTTTTTACCTGCAAGTAACCCAAGCACCATTGAGGGATAAAGTAAATGGAATACTGGCATCCTTTACTCCCTGTAGACTTTGGGTTTGCTTAGGAATGCAAATTCTCTAAATCCAACAGACATTCAGTTATCAGCAGTGTTTTTGAGTACCTACTCTGTGATGTATTTTTTCCAATGCAGGGTTTGCAGGTATTTAAGAAGACTTCTGTTGACTCCATCTGGAAAGCAAAAATCCCCTCCCAATTTACATTTCCTAAATTTGAGTTTTTGCCTGTCAGGTTTTTTTTTTTTAAGTAACAAAAGATGTGTAAGACCTGTGCACCGTTAACTACAAAATATTACTGAAAGAATGAAAAATAGCCTAAATAAATGGAGAGATATAACACATTTCTGGATCAGAAGATTCAATACTGTCATTAAGATGTCAGTACTCCCCATATTGACCTGTAGATTAAATACAATCCCAATCAGAATATCAAGGAAGTCTTGTTTGTTGAAATTGAAAAGCTGATTCTAAATTTATAGAGTAATATAAAGGGTATACATGGCCATATCAACTTTGAAAAGAAGAATAAACTTGTAGCTCTTACACTACCTGATTTCAAGACTTATTATAAGCTACAGTTATTAAGATAGTGTGATATGGCATAAATATAGACATAAAGATCAATAGAACATAATGGAGAGTACAAAAACATATAGAGACAAAGTTAAATCAGATATGGTTTCTGCCTTCAAGGGGTTGAGAATCTATGTGGAGATTCTCAGCACATTAAACATTACAATTCAGTGTGATAAATGCTGCCAGAACCCAGATATAGGGTGTCTAACCCAACTGAGGGGATCTAGGAATTTTCCCTAAGGGAGATGCTGTCTGGGCTGAATCCTGAAAGATTCAAGAGTTTGCTAGATGAGGAAGAGAACAGCATTCTGGGTAGCAACATATAGGAAGAAACAAAGGCACAAACGGGCATAAGACAATCTGGTACCTACCAGTCATTCCCCCCAGGTTGGCAGTGTGGAGAGGTGAGAGACAGAGAGGAAAACCAGCAGCCACATCGTGACAAGCCTTATGCACTGAAAGGGGGGGAATGGAAATTTATTCCATAGATAATCAAAAACCATTGAGAAATTTTACACGTCTTGTGATATGGTTATATTTGAGTTTTGACATACTACTCTGTCTTACTTTTACTAGCAAGAACAGTTAGGATGCTATTCTAGAAGGGACGTAATGGAGCCTTAAAGTAAGGCAGAGGTAATCAGCTATCAAGAATGAAGCAGATTGTAGAATCATCAGAAAGCATAATCGTGAGGATTTGATAACTTATGAGATGTGGGGCCGAGAAGAGTTAGAGGAGAAAAAGAGAATGACTTACAGTTAGTTTTCTCCCCTCTCTTTTCTCAGGTGTAACTTAAAGTCTCCAACTTAAAAGTAAAAATCAGGGCTTCCCTGGTGTCTCAGTGGTTGGGAATCCGCCTGCCGATGCAGGGGACACGGGTTCGAGCCCTGGTCCGGGAAGATCCCACGTGCCGCGGGACAGCTGGGCCCGTGCGCCACAACTACTGAGGCCCGCATGCCTAGAGCCGGTGGGAGAGGCCACCTGAGTGAGAAGCCCGTGCACCGCAACGGGGACCCAATGCAGCCAACAATAAATAAATAAAATAAATTTAAAAATTATTTTAAAAAGTAAGAATCAAAGCCCTCTTTCAATAGACGATCCTAACAAGAGCAGAAACTGGTAGAAAACATTAAGGCAGGGCATCACGCCAAGCAAATCCCATCACAATGTCCCATATCGCTTCCAGCTGATATGTGTTTTGTCCGCTGGGAATCCTTAGGTTCTACCCACCAAACGACTAGGAGAGCATTTACTCACTGAAGGTAAAGAATGTGTGATTCTAAAAAGTAAACTCAAAATGGATTAAAGACCTAAATGTAAGGCCAGATACTATAAAACTTTTAGAGGAAAACATAGGCAGAACACTCTATGACATAAATCACAGCAAGATCCTTTTTAACCTACCTCCTAGAGAAATGGAAATAAAAACAAAAATACACAAATGGGACCCAATGAAACTTAAAGCTTTTGCACAGCAAAGGAAACCATAAACAAGACGAAAAGACAAACCTCTGAACGGGAGAAAAATATTTGCAAACGAAGCAACTGACAAAGGGTTAATCTCCAAAACTTACAAGCAGCTCGTGCAGCTCAATATCAAAAACACCAAACGACCCAATCCAAAAATGGGAAGAAAACCTAAATTTCTCCAAAAACGATATACAGATTGCCAACAAACACATGAAAGGATGCTCAACATCACTAACCATTAGAGAAATGCAAATCAAAGCTACAATGAGTTATCACCTTACAGTGGTCAGAATGGCCATCCAAAAAAATCTACAAACAATAAATGCTGGAAAGGGTGTGGAGAAAAGGGAACCCTCTTTCACTGTTGGTGGGAATGTAAATTGATACGGCCACTATGGAGAACAGTATGGAGGTGCCTTCAAAAACTAAAAACAGAACTACCATATGACCCAGCAATCCCACTACTGGGCATATACCCCAAGAAAACCATAATTCAAAAAGAGTCATGTACCCCAATGTTCATTGCAGCTCTATTTACAATAGCCAGGACATGGAAGCAACCTAAGTGTCCATCGACAGATGAATGGATAAAGAAGATGTGACACGTCTATACAATGGAATATTACTCATCCATAAAAAGAAACTAAATTGAGTTATTTGTAGTGAGATGGCTGGACCTAGAGTCTGTCATACAGAGTGAAGTAAATCAGAAAGAGAAAAACAAATACCGTATGCTAACACATATATATGGAATCTAAAAGAAATAAAGGTTCTGAAGAACTTAGGGGCAGGACAGGAATAAAGACACAGACATTGAGAATGGACTTGAAGACATGGGGAGGGGGAAGGGTAAGCTGGGACGAAGTGAGAGAGTGGCATGGACATATATACACTACCAAATGTAAAATAGCTAGCTAGTGGGAAGCAGCCGCAGAGCACAGGGAGATCAGCTCGGTGCTTTGTGACCACCTAGAGCGGTGGGATAGGGAGGGTGGGAGGGAGATGCAAGAGGGAAGAGATATGGGAACCTATGTGTATGTATAACTGATTCACTTTTTTATAAAGTAGAAATTAAGACACCATTGTAAAGCACTGATACGCCAATAAAGATGTTAAAAAAATAAAAGAATGTGTGATTCTACAATTGTGCTTGGCCTCAGTGCGGGTTAAAATGAAAGCACTCTCGGCCACTAAAAGGACACATAGATACAGCCCAATCCAAGCTTCCAATTTTCCCTTTCCTAGTAAAGCTGTGAGGCCCTTGCTGGTCTGCAAATGATTTATCTGCCTCGAATCCCGCCAGACTTTGGCCCAGCTCTATCCAGACCTTAGACTCTAAATGGCTGAAGACATAGCAGGAAAGGGGCAGAACTGCAAGGCCACTGGGCATCTGGTTTTCTTTAATTCTGTCTGAACTGAATAATCGGCCAACTGGGGGTCAGCCCAGCCACGCCCACCCCGCATTTTATTACTCACTGAGACAACCCATGTGACCTAAACTCAGAGCAGTCGCTGGGGCTGGCAAAGTTCTCAAGAGCCTAAGGCCCCACCGTATATGTTTCCTAGACCTACCAATAGTGCTGCTTATGTCTTGCTAAGCCACAAAGAACATTCCATTGCGCAAAGTCAGCTTACTGCCAGTTTGGTTTTTGGGGGCGGTTTATAAGGAAGGAAAAAAAGAGAAAGATGAAAACCTCAATGATCTCTCATTTGCCTGATTCTGACAGGGATCTTTGTTACTTACCAAAGCCTATGTGCTTTCCTAAATCTCCAAAGCCCCTGCAGTTGGAGAAGGCCAAGTAACTAGTTCTGACCAATCAGCATTGAGCAGAAGTGATGTGTGTCATTTCCAAGCTAAAGCATTCAAGAGATAGTACACAGCTCTCCAGCTCACTCTTCCTCCACCAGCTAACCCGGATGCCATGTTTTCCACATGGTACAGCTTCCAGATACAAGAAACTGAGGTCCTTAAGTCATGGTTTAAAAAGGAATTGTCCCAGAGAGCTACCAGACTCACGAGTGAGAAATGAACCTTTATGTATTGAACCACTGAGATCTGGGGGCTTGTTTGTTACTACACTAAAGCCTAGATTAGTCTAAGAGATAATGAGCAAGAAATCAAGGCATAGACTGAGACCTCGGGTTGTTACAAATAACTTCAATTACTGAATCAAGGTAGAGTAAGAACCCAGCAATAATCCAAGCCAGGTCAGAGCTGGACTCAAGCCAGCTTGCCTGAGTACAGAGCCTCCAGTCTCTTCACCTTACTGCCACCTTGGGGCTTGGCTACTCCCAGATCCTCAGACAAGTATGAGCTGGGGGTGGGGCTAAGTACTCTCTAGGACAGGTAGCCTGGTGGAATTAGAACACAACAGATGGGGAAACCCACAAAAGAATCTTCTCTGTGTTGCTAGGAAGTTAAAATATAAGTACTTTGTCCTCTACCATAGTTACACAGCCAACACTCTGTGTGCCAGGTACCTTTCGAGGTCCTATGGTGGATATAACAACAACTAAGATAGAGCCCTGTTTTGCACTGAGCTTACGTCCCAGACTCAGTGTGGCAGAAACTGCACTGCACCAAAGGCTAGGATGCCTCTGCTTTAGTCACAGCTTTACTCTAACTGTGACCTAGGGCAAGACCCCTCCCCTATCTGTGTTCCATTTCTTTGACTTTAAAATGGAACATTCAGACTTAATAATATCTAAAACGCTCTATTACTTAGACTATCTCTGAAGGACTACTTGAGGGCATAAGAAGAAATTGCAAGCCTCCTGGACAGAGAGTGTTTGCACCAGAAGAGTATAAAGAAAAGTCTGAATAGTTAAATCAGAAAGCTTCTGAAAGCCTTGGCCATGTCTCTTTGTCCAGTTTTTTAAAGCCCAATAACACCCTTGGTCCTTTAAATGTGTCATATTCAAAATATTCTCCTCCTTTTTCTCTTCGGATAGATATAGAAATTCCCCTTGGTATGCTAGCTAACTTTAAAAGCAATCATTCCTAAAACATATTCAAAGAAAGACACCTTGAGAAGGCATGAGCTATTTTCTCTTATTCTATCAGATAATTGGCTTCAGATAATACCTACCTGCACTGAATGAGAATCATGCCCTCAAGGGTTTCTATACCAATTGACTACTAAGCTTGTCTTCAGAGATTTTTAACTGAAAAATGCATTGCGTCTGTAAACTATTATGATAGTATTGATTTTTTTGTGTCTATATAAAAGTTCTCCAAGTTCCCTGTCACTTGCTGATCAACCTGGTCTTTTTTATATACCTAACATCAGCTAAATGCAAAGCCCTTGCAGTGAATTTTGTTTACGTTCTTCAAAAGGAACATTCTGCCTTTTATTAAAGAATACTGTCTGTGAAAATATAGCAAGGATGGCTCTTATACATGATCTACTACCAAAACTCAATTCACATTCGGCCTGGGGCCTTATCTCTCCTTACAATCATGGTACAGTGCAGGATAGTGAAAAGAACATGGGTTTTGTTGTCAGACGAACCTAATTTTTAATCCTCAGTTCAGAGATTCATTGAGTATATGAACCGCAGCGTGCTCCTTAAGCTCTCTGAGCCTCAGGAGAAGTGGCATGCCAGTGTCTTGCACAATTTTATCAAAATTATGTGACGACCATATATTTGATGTTCAAAATGGTATCTATCATTAAGAATGTTAGAACTGAAAGCATCGCACTTAGTCTGACTTCTCATCTTACAGAGGTAGAAACAGGACTTGAGAGGAAAAGGAGCTTGCCTAGACCTCTTGATGGTTTTAGAATGCCTTATAATTCTGCTACTGTGTCTGCTACTGGTGGGCACTGCTGTTGCCCAGATTTCACCAAAGACATCCTGATTCGGTTCCAGTGGAGACATCTGCATTGATATTTTACTGGTCCTCCCTGCTGCTTTGTTGGCTCAGAGCATGGAAAACCCCTCTGCCCTCTGGGCTCCTAGCACCTCTCACTCCCCTGGAAGGTCAGGTCTGTCTCAGGAGATCTTTGTCTCCTGAATTTTGATGTTCCCCAGGGTTTCATCCTTGGCCGCTGTCTTTCTCACTCTGCAGAGTTACACTCCATTTTCCGTACCTCCTATGATAGTGACTTCCAAATTTGAACCTCCACCCCAGAGCTCTTCCTCCAAGCTCTAGACAATTGTCTCCAACTGGCCTTTCAACATATCTACCCGGGTGTTCCTGATCCACTTCACCTTCTACAGCACTGGATGTTAATGGATCCCACTAAGTCCATGTATGGACTCTTCTTGAGCTGATGGCTCTACCGTCCACCCAGACACTTGATCAGAAAACTTAGGACTTTTTATGGCTGAGTAATATTCCATTGTATATATGTGCCACATCTTCTTTATCCTCTGTCGATGGACATTAGGTTGCTTCCATGTCCTGGCCATTGTAAATAGAGCTGCAGTGAAATTGTGGTACATGACTCTTTTTGAATTATGGTTTTCTCAGGGTATATGCCCAGTAGTGGGATTGCTGGGTCATATGGTAGTTCTATTTTTAGTAAGATAGATGGACCTAGAGTCTGTCATACAGAGTGAAGTAAATCAGAAAGAGAAAAACAATTACCGTATGCTAATACATATATATGGAATCTAAAAAATAAAAAAAAAGGTTCTGATGAACCTAGGGGCAGGACAGGAATAAAGGCACAGACGTAGAGGATCGACTTCAGGGCACAGGGAGGGGGAAGGGTAAGCTGGGACGAAGTGAGAGAGTGGCATGGACATATATACACTACCAAACGTAAAATAGCTAGCTAGTGGGAAGCAGCCGCATAGCACAGGGAGATCAGCTCGGTGCTTTGTGACCACCTAGAGGGGTGGGAGAGGGAGGGTGGGAGGGAGGGAGACGCAAGAGGGAAGAGATATAGGGACATATGTATATGTATAGCTGATTCACTTTGCTATACAGCAGAAACTAACGCAACATTGTAAAACAATTATACTCCAATAAAGATGTAAAAACAACAACAAAAAATTTACTCATTAAAAAAAAATCCTTTCACAGTCCATACCACACCCTGATCTTGCACTAAATATTTCTGAAATCCGTTCTCTTTTGTCCATCAATACCTCCACCGCTTTACTTTAGGTCTTTGTCATTTTCCCCTGGAATTATTTCCCCATTTCCCCCCTAAGTGGTCTCCCTGCCGTGAGTATACACCCTTCACATCAATTGTCCACAACAAACAGAATAATGTGCCTAATACGGGGCCACTCCAAGTGTGGTCCTCAGGCATGGGAACAGTTTCCTGGACGTGACAAAATAAGAAGCTTGTTCCAGAATGCACAGCAATCACATCACGAATCTTGCTGTTTAGTTCAGCTGACTTTTTTTTTTTTTCACAGCAAGACATTTTCCATGAAAGAAGCAGAGTGCTGATACACACTCCACCACAGGCTTCTTACATCATCGCAGATTAGCACGTTGAGTAGTACTAACCTCAGAAAGTCCAGGTGGCCTGTGTGACACGTAAGACCCTCTAAGTTCTGACATCTGCTTCTCTCTCCAGCCCCGTGTGTCACTATGTTCAAGCTCATCTTTTCTGCTCCTGCAACACTGACCTGCCTCTCATTCGCCCCTTCTCTCAGCCTACAGCCACGCTCCCCAACCACGCCTACACCTGCAAGAAGTACACAATGAAGGGTTTCCTTCAGAGAGTCTTTCTATCACCGTCACAGTCCCATCTTTCTCCTCGTGCTACTTCCGTTGTACGTTATGCATCTCATTGGCTCTACTGATCACATTGTTTTATAATAATTTATATGCTTCTCCCAACCAAAATGTTAACTCCTCGAAGACAAGATCTGTATCTCACTCACCTCTATTAGTCAGAGAGTGTAATATATGATTGTATTATGCTACTATATAATTATTATTTTGTATTATTACATTAACTGAACTCCGAAATCTCAGTACCTTAACAACATCAATGTTCATTTCTTGATCACGCAAAGTCCGATGCAGGATAGTACCAGGCAGACAGTTATCCCAGGTTGCTCTCCTCCACGTGGTGATTCAGGTACCCAGACTTCGTGGTCTAGCAGTGGAGCTGACCCCTTGGGCCTTGGGGTCCTCTGCTGGATCCTCTGCATTCAGCTCGAGATAATATAAGAGGGAGAGAGAATAATATCATGCAAGATATTTTAGGAGCCAGGCCTGGAAGTTGCTTCCATTACTTTTGCTGAAATCCATTAACCAGATTCTAGTCACGTGGTCTCACATGACTGCAAATGAACTAAAAAAATACCTGTGGGACCAGGAAGAAAAGGAAACTGGTCTAAGAGCAGCCAAGCCACACCGGCCCTGGACTTCCAGCATTTATCACAGTGCTAGGCATAACATTGTGGGTTCTCAAAAGAAAAAAAAAATAGTTTCTTAGTAAGTAAATGCCTGTGTTCTCACTTTTAGGCAAGTCTTTCTTTCTTTCTTTCTTTCTTTCTTTTTTTGAGCAGAGAATGGTTTATTGCAGGGCCAAGCAAGGAGAATGTGTGACTCATGCTCAAAAACCCCAAACTCCCAGAAGGTTTTTGAGGAAGAGATTGGTTTTTTTGTTTGTTTTTTTTTTTTTTTGCGGTACACGGGCGTCTCACTGTTGTGGCCTCTCGCGTTGCGGAGCACAGGCTCCAGACGCGCAGCCTCAGCGGCCACGGCTCACGGGCCCAGCCACTCCGCGGCACGTGGGATCTTCCCGGACCGGGGCACGAACCCGCGTCCCCTGCATCGGCAGGCGGACTCTCAACAACTGCGCCACCAGGGAAGCCCGAGGAAGAGTTTTTAAAGGCAAAATTGGGGGTGAGGGCTGCAGGGTGTGTGACTTTCTTCTATTTCTAGGCAAGTCTTTATTCCATAATATATCAGCAATAGGATGGAAGATGGAGATTGATAGATTTGAACTAGTAGAGGCGTGCTGCCTACAGCGTGGAAGAATGGAAGCTACTAGAGGCAGTGGTAGGCACAAAAGCGGACATGGCAAATGAACTGTCTTAGGGATGGGTTCTGGAGCTCATGCTCGGGGTCCCTGGGCAGATGGGCCTGGTTGAGGCTTCTTCAAGAGGCATCCACTCTACTTCCCTCGCCATTTCAGGCAACAACTCGACTGCTTGATGAAGAACTTTCAAAATCCTTCCCTCATTTATCTTTCTATTTACATTTTTCATTTCCAGAGGCTTAAAGAAGAAAAGTAAAGAGTCTTTCATTCCATTTATAATGGCTCCACATTTTTTCTTATGTGTTTCAGTTCCCTGGGAAAAATCTTAAAAGGTTACGTTTAGACTCAAGTAACTTTCTCATTTTTTAACTTAAACCATTCCCCCCAAATCTCTTAATCTTAACCTTAAATGGCACTCTTTAAAACAAAACATAAATTCAGGCCTCAAACAGCCTAACAAGTGTCCCTTTAAAGGAATAGTGTTTAACAGTAAGAGCTATTAAATAATCAGTCCAAAGTTCAGAAAGTTATTAATAGAAGATGCTGTGAGATGGGTCAAAAACACATCACATTCTTGGGATAAGAAACAACCCATTTTAAACACTTCCATGGAAATACTGATGTCCTGTTCTTCGTTAGAATTTGGATACAAGTATTCCACTCGGTCTGGTCCCTAGTTGAAGAAAATTATGACTTTATTTGTAACCTGACAATGTAACATAATGGAACATCCAATCAAAACACCTCCATTAGATAGTTTGAAGAAACACAGGACGTTTGATTATAAGATCCCCGGTTTTGTGGAAATGCAGACTTTTAAAACTATGGGGTAGAGAAGCTTTCTGTTAGATTCACACAGGATATTTGATTTAACTTAGTCCATCTACAAATCTCTAATCTACCCCCATACCACTTCCATAT
Source organism: Kogia breviceps (assembly GCF_026419965.1). Classification (NCBI taxonomy): domain Eukaryota; kingdom Metazoa; phylum Chordata; class Mammalia; order Artiodactyla; family Physeteridae; genus Kogia; species Kogia breviceps. The sequence goes on from NC_081320.1 coordinate 90,559,159, forward strand.
ACTGGTTTCAGGTTCAGAAGGCAGACCCTCATCTTTAATTACATCTTGACTGCCTTTTAAATTCACCTATGCCTTATAAGGCATAGTTTCAAGAAGTTTATGAAACAAAAAACCAAGTGGACCACCAAACTATTTGCTTTCCGTTCTCTATCTGATCCCACATGACAAGCTGGGAGTCAGTGTCCCATGACACCACTGGCCTGCCTGCTAGCTAGAAGCCAATATCTAAATAACCATTTGTACCCACTCTTCCTTAATTCACTGGTTTCTTCAGTAGATTCTGAGTGCTGATTATGTGTAGGGTACTGGACTAGCATCCCTGAAGTTCGTGATAAAGCAGAAAAGACACTTTAAGGAGCTTATAATCTGATAAGGAGAAGAAGACATAGATATCAATAAGTACTGTAAAATTCAAAACTATTTCCTGGACACCTGTTAATGCCAAGTATTGTGTTAAACCCTGAGGAGTAAAGATAGATGAGACTGAGGCAGACTGACATCAACAATAATAATCATGTGAATAAAACTGGTGTGAATAAAAGCACAAAGGAGGTATATACATGATGATAATGGTAGTGGTAGTAATAAATTACAATAAAGATAATTAAGATGTTAAGTTATTATGTGATTCTAGGAAACTTTCTAAGAGCTTTATCCTCATTTTAATTTTATAAGGCATAGTATTATTATTGCTATTATCCCCATGAGACAGTTGAGGAATTTGAAGCACAGAGAGATTAAGTAACTTGTCCGAGGTCACACAGCATTAAGTGGTAGAGACATGAGCCAAACTTGGCATTCCCATGCCAGAACAACATCACAAATGAGGAAACAATTACTTCTGCTTGGGATGTGACCAGGAATGGAATCAGAGAGCTGTCCAGGGGAGATAATTTGCTAATTCTTTAAGATGAGTATAGGAAGATGGAGAAAGAAGAAAACTGGGCTATCCAGGGAGGAGAAACAGTACCTATAAAGGCACAGAGGCATGAAAGGGTATGTCACAGTCAGGGACGGGCTGCTTTGGGCGCCTGGAGCACAGAGATAGAATACATGCAACGGACAACGTAGAAAGATGGTGTGGAAGAGGTAGGCAGGGTTCCAAGCCTGTATCTGCCACATTTAGGAGCACGGGCTTATCTTGAAGGTGATGGGAAGCTATGCCCATTATGCGGCCCAGGAAGGATCTCTATCAAAAGTTGTGGCCTCCCCTCCAAGTCAGGCCCTCCCTTTCTCATTTCTGTCTGACTGCTGATAACATTAGTTTTAGTATTTGACCCATTCCCTCCTCTCTGTACCATATGACTCAACGCTTATTCTTTAAGGCTTTGCCGGCAACAAGTCACAATAGCAAATATCTGCCCCTTTTAAGCAAGCTGAGAGTTTTTAATTAAAATCAAAATTCGTCAGGGTTTAGAGTAACTGAAACAGCGACACTTGAAGAAAACCCACTTTATAAAGCACCTTTAAAGCATAACAAATTCAGGAGCAAAACAATTCAACACAGCCCCCTTGAAAGGAATAGTATTTAATGGCTATAAGTACTTAGAAAACCATCGCCAGCTCAGCAAGTGAATGTAGATATGCCAGCCAAAGTTAATGTCCAAACTGCACCTGTACAAACAGCCTCAGTGCTTCTCTTTCTGTTGTGATGTCTCGTCTTTCTGGGGCCACCACCCCATCTCCAAAGTCCAAGAGATGGAATTGCTCCACGGGTCTTACTCTGCATGAACCTATAGTGTCTGACCTTCAAATTGTGATTTCTGCAGTGCTGAGAGGCTGCCATTCCAATGGTCACCAGGCACTTCCGCATCAGTCAACTCAAGCCTGTGATGCACTTGCTCTTCAATCTCTAGCAAAAGAAAAGGGAGGGGGTGGTGCTGTCCTGTGGTGGAAAGGAAGTGCGGAGAGGGGGCGGTTTGCCTTGGGGGAGCCGTCTGCAAAGGCAATCAGTGGGTGCTTTGTTGTAGAGAATTTCAAAACAATAATAAAACCAAGTACTAGCCTACGCTGGAAATTTCAAACAATGGCAGTGATGAAACAGGGCTCTGGATCATACGCCACCGCACCCCTGCTCCATGCTAGGTCACTGGTGCTTCCAGCTAATGCTGGGTTTCACAAGGCTTGTGGCTGCTGCCTTTGCTGTTTTGGCTGGCATCACTTGTGGGCTTGGGCGGAGATGATCAGGTCACCCAAGAGGTCATCCCTGCTGAGATATCTCCCTCTTAACCCCTTGAGGGAGAATCTGTGTTGTTTACTGGGTTACAGAAGACCACCTACGTGAGAAAGTTGGAAACACCATCCAGAGCAAGTCACGGGGGCAAAAACCTCATGGATGGATGGATGTGCCGGCGAGTCACACTTGACTAACAGGGGACGGCTTGTCCATATCCCTAGGGAGGGTTTGAAACAAAGGATGGATATAATCACATTTGTGTTTCACCGAAATTATTCTGGTGCACGGTAGTGGAGGATAAACCAGGCGAGAGTCGATTGGGAGGTGATAAAAAAGATGAGACTATTTGGTTGGATGGAGAAAAATCTTCACATGAAATATCTCATGGTGCTTTTCATCTGTAACCCTATTAAAGCTGTGAACCACAGGGACCAGTCTGTAAGGAGTGCCATGTGGAGGTCAACGTGCAAAAAGGATTCTTTAAGTAATTCCACTCTTTACTTGTCTTATAACTAGCATACTTCTTCCTCTTCTCCACAACATTTTTATAGCCACCTGTCTCAAGAACTGCTCATGTGCAAATACCCCTAGAAAAATCTTCCTCTCCATCCCCTTTTGCTCTCTTTCTCCTCTTCCTGCCTTCCCTCTCTGTTTTCTACAATAAACGTTTAGTGTGAAGAATAGCTTTTCGGGAATGGACTGGGAGATAAATGGTGCGTGTCGCTGCCAAAGACAAAAATCCTCTTTGGCAGGGGAAATGTGCGAACTCTCTCAACTTAATAATTTGCCTTCAATCACTTGTCCTGACTTGATTAAGTGCTCACTGAATAGCAGAAAAAGCAAGTACTGTAGGAATTCTGAAGAGAAGATATCGAAGATATCAATGTAACTTAAACAGCTTAAGACTTGTAGCCACGCTACTGTATGTAAAATAGATAATTAATAGGACGTACTGGAAACTCTACTCAATACTCTGTAATGACCTATATGGGAAAAGAATCTAAAAGAGAGTGGAGATATGTATGTGTATAACTGATTCACTTTGCTATACAGTAGAAAGTAACACAACATTGTAAATCAACTCTACTCCAATAAAAAAATGTTTAAACAACAAATAATAAAAAAATGTTTTAAAGACTTGTACTTATTTATATTTTAATCAAAGCTCTTCCCCTCATCCCCACTGCCGGCGGCTACAAACACTGTGTGTTCATATTATGTACCCAGAAAATAGTCACTTTATTTCTTCTAGTGTTGCTCAAATATCAAATAATTCCTTATCTCTTAAACATAAAAATATAAACATAAAAAACATAAAAATATCAAATTGTCTTAATAACAGAGCAAAAAATTCTCTTCATTTACCACTTGTATTATCAAGACTAAATAAAAGTATATTTATATCAATTTTTGTCATGTATCATTTTACTTACTACTCACAAATGGTAACTAGAATCATTGCCATTTGCAGACAAAGGAATTGAGGTCCTGAGTTAAGGTCGTTGGACTAGAAAAGTGACAGCATTGGGATAGCAACCTAGGTCTTCTTATGGCAGACTGTAAGCTCTGTGGACTCAGAGAACTTTATAATGTAGTTTCCTAGGTGCCATTCACCTAGCCTTGATCGCACACTAGAAAAGCATTCATTAAGTTCCAACCATATGACATCAGTAACAGCAGAGGAGTTTCAGTGGACGTTCTTCCCATAAAGAGAGTAGGACCACCGATCAGGAAACGGGGCTTCTGACATTTATCCACTGTCATCCTTTTAAGCATCCTTTTGGCCTCTGTCACCATGGCACCAAGCACCTTTGCAAATGTAAGTTTTCCTACGAATAATAGGAAGAGGAGACTTTGCAGCCTTGCTCAGACTTTATAAAAGAATTCCTGGGAGAAATGGAAAAATGAGCAATGTTCCCACCGGCTAGTCCTCAGAGGATTTACAGGTAAATAAGCCTACTGGTTCCAACAGCCAGATACAGCCCAGACCTACTACTGTCTATTCTTTTATTCAACACTTTAAAAAGCTTGGGTACTTTTAACAGGGAACAAAATATGCTGCATTCAGAAGCTCACTTCAGGGCATGCTGGATAGAGAAGAGACTGCTTTAAATATTTAGAGCTGAGCTGAGACACAAAACTCACAAGAAGTTTTTCAAATGCATCGTCATTTGGCTGTGGTAAGCAGCAGCCAACTGAGAACAGGAAGTCATTTTTCAATTACCTGGTCACACAACACACACCTGAAACTTCTCAGCGTGAATCACTCAAATATAAATCTTCTTTGCCGAAAGGATCAGATATACTTAGAGCCTGCTTGGAACCAAAGTTACTGTATCTCAATGCAACCACATCTCCATGGGCAAAAGTGTCCCTGCAACCAATGGCCTCACCCACCTGGCCACTTACCTGGTGATACCCGGGACCCATTAAATCTGGGCTCAGCAGAGCAAGGACTCCAGTAGCTCATTGGCAGAAAAAGATGCTGGGGTGGAGAAAGGAGAAGTTAAGGGGCAAGGAGAGTGGGGGAAAGAGAATAAATACTTTGATTCTAAGGAAGCCTCATTCTTCGGGCATCAGTCAATAATGGATTAACAGAGGCAAAGGAATGACACAGAGGTAGAGAGTTTATTTTGTAGCCAGAGGCTGAATAAGAAGCAGATGTCTCTGCTGTTCAGAAAGACCCTGTAATGGATTTCCACTTCTTATGCACAGAAGCCTTCCTGTACATGAACCTGAAAGCAAGAGGATGGAAAGAAAATGGGAGAGAGCTGCCTGCATTGTGGGTAAGGGAAAGGATTACAAATTATATCACCTTCAGGAAAACTGTTCTCATCCTAAACCTGGAATTAGTTTGAACTGCCTGCTAGCATTTACATGTGTCCTTGGGGGACGTGTGAGTGTGTACCCAAATATGGATTTGTGTCCAAGAGCTGTCCTCCACTGGTTGGGAGGCCACGGGAAGAGCAGAGCCACATCTTCATTTCACACTAATAGTGACCTCAAAGCAGACCTGGTTTGCCAAGACCTTTCCTTTCTCACACAGCCAAATCTGGGAAATGAACAGCTACCAATCATTTTGCCCCACGGGTGGCCTGAGTAAGAGAAAGTTATGGACTGCATTTTGCAGCCTTCAAAAAATTATATGTTGAAGCCCTAAACCCCAATAATATTAGGAGGTGAGGGCTTGGGAGCTAATTAAATTTAGATGAGGTCATGAGGGTGGAAACCCCATGCTGGGATTAGTGTCCTTGCAAAAAGACCAGAGTTTGCATTCTTTGCCTTGGGAAGACACAACAAAAAGATGGCTACCGGCAAACCAGGAAGAGGGCTCTAACCGGACTCCGGATCTGCCGGCACCTTGATCTTGGACTTCTCAACCTCCAGAATGATGAGAAATAAATGTTTGACGTTTAAGCCACCTAGTATAGTATTTTGTTGTAGCAGCCTGAACTAAGCCAGAAGAGATCTATAGGATACAGTCTTGGAGGAAGCCAACTTCTGTGAACAGGGGATGGTGATTTCCTTCGAACAGGAAGAGAATTTTACTGTAAAGAGTGGAAGAAGTGCTTTCTATCTGACAAGGAAAAAAACAACAGAAAAAGTGTGGCAAAACCTGGGGTACGTCGTAAGGGGATCTCTACAAAGGAATCAACCTTTTTCTTTTCCTCTTAGGTGATGGAAACAGTGATATTTAACATCCAGCTTTATTTAATGTTTCTTGTCATGTTCTCATTATCTCAAATGTTTAGTAAAATCTACTACATTGAAGCTTTATATTGATGGTGTTGGGAGAAATAAAAGGACGGAGTAATAAAGAGAACACCTTACACATCGGGACCAACATGCTGGTGACGGCAAGGTATGGAGGGAGAAAAGAGATCCAAGAGGTCCAAAGGGTGAAGCAGAAAGTGGCTGTAGAAGACAGTGACCACAACGAAGCAGCTGAATGTGAACAAACTTGGAAATAGACATTACTCCCAAATGCGTTGGAGAGAAGTGATTCAAGACTTTAGGTCACATGAGGAATCCTTCCTCATTGTATAGACAGATCAGGGCCATAACAGACGTCTCATGGAGTGAAATGGGGACACAGTGGAGGGATACCTAATACATTCTGGGCAGTCAAAGGATGGTTAGGAAAAATTCCCTGCAGTTGTTGACACCCGAGCCGGGTTTTGAAGGATGAATAGGAGTTAGCCAGAAGAAGGTGGAGCAGATCATTCTGTCATTATAGGCAGCAAAAACAGGTATTTTTAGGTTGATCATTTCACCTCCATCATCAATCATACTTTATCTGGGTAACTCTAGAACATATATGCCCTGAAGGTCACAGGATGCAATTACCACCTGGTGCCATATAATAATTAAATTCTCCCACCATTTTTCTCTGTTTGAATAAGTGCCAAAACATTTACTAGATCTTTGTTTGCATATGCTCATAAACTCTATCTCTCATGAACTTATCCCACTGTAGCCTCTGGATCGTCTTTTCTTCTTATGTCCCAATTTATACCCCATGCGATAGCCTTCCTCAGTACCGCTGGCAGGCTGGCCAGGACTGGGCTGATGTTGCTGACTCCAGGATCTAGCTCAGCTGCACGTCTCCGCGGACTGAGATGACTCAGGGAGCAGCTGAAGCACTTTCAAATGCATATGCAGATGCATCCATCTCCAACTCCAATCTGAACTGGCCACCTAATTCTTTTGTTATCTTTCAGTTTGGAACATGCTGGAATGGCAATTATGAAATTTTTGAAAGATTCATTGGCACCATTAGAATGAAATTCATCTTCAGAACAAAGAATTTGACTTGCTTGCTTGTGCGTACAAATAAAACCTGCCCAAAAGCCTGGAATAACTCCCATTTTCCTCCTTGGCAGAGTTTCCGTCCTCTAGAAATAAAGTAATTCTGAGAGGCAGCATGCTTTGCAACTTTATTCTTCTTCGTTGGAAATAGACCAAGCACTGGGGAGGGAATACATGGGAGAAATGCTATATTGAGAATTTGTAGTGCTTGTCAAAATAATGAACATTTACTCAACGCCTGCAACGTAGTAGCTGCTTTCTCTCTTGTGTCCTTAAATTCGGACAGTAATTCTGTGAAAAGTATTGCTGTCCCTGCTTTATAGAAAAGAAGACAAACCTGGAGAGGTGAATTCATTTATCCAAGGAAACACAGTGGTGAGGCAGTAGTCACACTCTGGTGTGAGTTCAAGCCTATGCTCTTTTCGAAACACAGATGGAACCTTCCCTTGAAAAGAAAGGAAAGGGTCCTCGGCATCACCCACGCTGGTGTGCCAGGGTCCTCAGGCTCTAGTGTCAGAAGGTGGTGAGGCTGGGTGTGCTCTGAGACCTCCTATGCAGGCCAATCTTAACTGGCAAATGAGGCTTCTTTCAAAATGACTTTGATGCTGGGAAAATATTATGAACCTTGAGTGGGAACAGTGGACCAATGCTCCAACGTCTAGATGAGGTGTCTGTGCTGACAGAGGGCACCCCATTATTTTTCCCCATAAACATGGGCAGAGCCAGGCCTCGGGTAGGTGGCCGAATCAGCCACGTTGGTCTCCCTCTACTGGGTAGTGTGCTTACTAAGAAGAGCTCTTGGGGTCAGACAGATTCAAACCCCAGTTCCACTACGTGTTAGCCTTGTGACCTTTGGGAAAGCACTTAACCTCTCTGAGCCTTAGCAGGGTTACTGGGGTGATTGAATGCCATATAAACCTCAGCATGGTACCTGGTTTAGGCCGGTGCTTAAGGTAGGATGCCCCGTGGACAGGTACCCCACCCTGAAAGTAAAAACTCACGACTGGGTTGGGCTTGCCCTGCCTCGGTACTGACCCAGGAAGCTGGCAGCAGAGTAAACACGGATTTAGGGAAGCTGCATGGTTAAAACATTCCCCACACACCTATTAATTCACCCTATCTCCACAGGGTTAAGGGTTTAATATTTTGGTAAAGTATCGCTGAAGTCCAAAGCCCAACTCTGGCAAAATAATTTAGAAGAGCAAATAAAAAGCAGCTAATCTCTACTTTACTATGAAGCATAAATTAGAAATAATAAAAACATGTTAGGAGACACCCAAGTCGTCTTAAGGACACTGATTCATTTGTCAACTTTACCATCTTTTAAAAATAAGAGCGCTGCATTTTTTTAAAAAAACTTTTTAAAAAATTAATTAATTTATTTTTGGCCGCGTTGGGTCTTCTTTGCCGCGTGCGGGCTTTCTCTAGTTGTGGCGAGCGGGGGCTACTCTTTGTTGCAGTGCGTGGGCTTCTCATTGTGGTGGCTTCTCTTGTTGTGGAGCACGGTCTCTAGGCACGTGGGCTTCAGTAGCTGTGGCACGCAGGCTCAGTAGTTGTGGCACGCGGGCTCTAGAGCGCAGGCTCAGTAGATGTGGCGCACGGGCTTAGTTGCTCCGCGGCATGTGGCTTGAACCTGTCTCCCCTGCATTGGCAGGTGGATTCTTAACCACTGTGCCACCAGGGAAGCCTGAGCACTGCATTTCTGAGCAAGTCATTCAGGAGAGAGAACTGATTCCCCATCTTAAGCAATTCATAGCTTTTCTCTTTGTAGGACTGAAAATGCCACATAAAGAGAGGGCTACGTATTGTCTTAATAGATCAAGGTATTTGAATATAGGGTACAAATAACCAGTGACTGGGAAAGGACAGTACATCTCTCACACAGGTGAGATGAGACTTTAAAATAATGGAACTGTTTCCAAGGACATCCTTCAGAGACTTAATCTGAACATCAGACAGCAGCAGTCCGGGCAGGTATGCTGTCCTCTATTTTTCTCCTCCCAGAGTGTGCTGACCCTCAGACTCTCAGCAAGGGTATGGTTGGTGGCCATCTGCAGCCCTCCACTCTCTTTCTCATGACCTCCTGCCTGCAAGGTCAGCCCGACCCGCTTCTCCAGGATGTAATGGACCTGAGGATGAGGCAGTTGGGCAGCTATGACCCTTCACCTCTGGTCCAGTCCTGACCTCATGCCCCACATAAGGTGAAGAGAAATCTGCTTCCTTGTTGTAGCTCTATCTTTTTATTTTGCTGTAATTTTAGACTTGTAAAAGTAGTACAGAAAAGTACCCTTCACCCAGCTTGCCCTAATGTTAACATCTTACATCACCAGAGCAAAATTATAGAATTATAAACCCAGGAAATTAACACTGGTGCAATGTTCTTAACTAAACTGCAGACCGATATTTAACAGTTGCAGACAATGCTGCCATGAAGAAACGGGTGCATATGTATTTTCATATTGTTGAGATATGTCTTCAGGGCAGATTCATAGAAGCTGGAACGCTGTGTCAAAAGGTAAGTGCATTTAGGGCTTCCCTGGTGGCACAGTGATTGAGAGTCCGCCTGCCGATGCAGGGGACACGGGTTCGTGCCCCGGTCCGGGAGGATCCCACGTGCCGTGGAGCGGCTGGGCCCGTGAGCCGTGGCCGCTGAGCCTGCGTGTCCGGAGCCTGTGCTCCGCAAGGGGAGAGGCCACAGCAGTGAGAGGCCCGCGTACCAAAAAAAAAAAAAATGGTAAGTGCATTTATAGTTCTGTCAAGTGTTGCCAAATTGCCCTCCATATGATTTATACCAGTTTGCATTCCACCCCCAGCAATGTATAATAGTAACTGTCTCCCCACAGATATGCCAACCAGTTGATTAACCTTTTTAATCTCATAAGTTGCCTTCTCCTAATCTCATAGTCCTGACCTAGAGAGATTTTTCTGAATGGAAGAATTCGATCATTCTTAAATGTCATAAACTTGAAATTACTTGCTTTAGTGGAAGCATTTCTGGTGACCAGTCAGCCCTGAAATTAAACAAATAGCTTAAAATGATGGTTAGAAATGGGGGCCAGGAAGCTAGTAAAGGGATTGTCTTAGATCTCAAAGGAAATATGAATTGGAATTCATGGTAGGATTCAGATAAGTGAATACTGATGTGTGACCCACAGATACCTCTTTCAAAAGAGTAAGAAAAATAACTGTGACTCTTCTGATGGGAGCATCGCACAGGGAGAGGAAGCATGGTGCAGGGGCAGCCGGCAAGGATGCAGCCAAAGGCAAGAACTCTCAGGTTCTTCCCTGGTCTGCATCCTAAATCCTCCCAAATCTTCCAAGGCATCTCTGCCAATTAAAACAGTTTTTCTCTAATGACATTTGATGCATGTGATCTCAAATACCAGGCCAAAAGGGTAAGGAAATATTCCTCAAGCCAACTGCTTATTAAAATATAACATAGGGCTTCCCTGGTGGCGCAGTGGTTGAGAGTCCGCCTGCCGATGCAGGGGACGCGGGTTCGTGCCCCGGTCCGGGAGGATCCCACAGGCCGCGGAGCGGCTCAGCCCGTGAGCCATGGCCGCTGAGCCTGCGCGTCCGGAGCCTGTGCTCCGCAGCGGGAGAGGCCACAACGGTGAGAGGCCCGCGTATCGCAAAAAAAATTAAAAAAAAATAAAATATAACATAGGAGATACTATATTTTATCCTTTAAAAATATTAGTGTGCTTATTAAGTGTAATATAGGAAAAATTGGGTGAAATCATATTTCCAATGACCTCAGGAAAGCATTATTCAAGGAAACTTTTTCCCTTTTAAAGCTTGAATTCCTGTATAAAGAACACAATTGCCTTCCTCTTTTTTGTGTTTTTCGAAAGAACCTGTTTTACTTTTCCTGGGTCCTAGAGCAAGATGACAATTTAGGTATGAAATCATAAACTACCTTCTCTCTAAATCTAAGAGTAAAATGGTGGGGGGGGAAAGCACAGCAAAACACAAACTAAGGAAGTATTGACCAAAGACCAACACTTAACTTGACAAAATCCTGGGGAGCCCCATGCAACCCAGTCTCCGCATGGAGTCACATGCAAAGGAAACATAAATCAGATCTTAAGAGCATTATTGAAAATGTAGTTCTTTAAAAGAGGGCACCAAGTCAGGGGTTTTTACACATCTCAGCACCCAATTCGCTTCCCAGAAATGCCTTCAGGCATTGATTCCTCTACCCCGTCTCATGCATGTGGGTCCCACACCATATGCTCCCCTCTTCTGTCCCTTCTTCCTTCACATGCAAGTGACGTGTCACCCTGGCAGAACCCGTGCTCGTTCCTGGGCCCGCAGGGCACAACACTTTGTCAGGTTCTCCCCACATGGTGGCAACAATGGGCCCCAGGACTTCCAGCTCACGCCATCCTTGTAACTAGTGATCCCGCCAAGGGAAGTCTCTGCCTCTCTGCCGTCTATAGTGCGCGCTCCTCTAGCTCAGACTGTCTTCCTTGGGAGACGCCCTTAGGGAGTGTCTTCCCCTCACACATGGACACTCCTGTTCTGTCCCCTCAGAAGCAAACAAAGGAAAAGAGATTGGGAGGCAAAAGTTCCAAAAAACAATTTACAAAGATACTCCTTAAAAAATGTGGTCATTGAGGGACAAGGGTTAAATGGTCCAACTGAAACCATATGGAACGTCCTTGTAGAACAGAAGCTCCTCTGGGCCACCTGGATGGATAATGGCTTGGCAGAGAGCAGAGAACCCTGCCATGTCATTGCTCTCTAGATGGAAGGCATGCAAAAGGGTGGGCTCAGGAGGTGGGACGTTACACAAAGAAGGATAAGATTTGTACATCCATGTATGTAGCAGCATTACTCTCATAGCCCAAAGCGACCCAAGTGTCCATTAGCAGAAGAAGGAATAAACAAAATGTGGTAGGTATATCCAAATAATGAAACATTATTCAGCCTTAAAAAAGGAAGGAACTCCTGTTACATGCTACGACGTGAATGGACCTTGAAGATATGTTCAATGAAATATAAGCCAATCACAAAAGCAAAAATGCTGTAGGGATCCAGTTATATGAAGACTGTAGAGTGGTCAGATTCAAAGAAACCGAAAGTAGAATGATGGCAGCGGAGGGCTGGGGGAGGAGACAATGGAGAGGTACTGTTTAGGGGGTACAGAGGATCCGTTTTGCAAGATGAAAAGAGTTCGGGAGATCGGTGCACCACTATGTGAAAAATACTGAGTACTCCTGATGTACATTTAGAAACGGGTAAGATGGTAAGTTTTATTTATGTGGTAAAACGTGTGTTTTACCACAATTAAACAACTCGTAATTTAATTAAAAATAAAATGACCTGGTCGGAAAGACCGAAAGGATATGATGGTGTAAAGAATATGTGTTGGCTGAGCAGAAACTGGAGGTAGGTAGACAAAGAATGAGGCTGATGTAAAAGCGCAGGGGAATTGCAGCCAAGGCACAGTCCCCAGGGGGGCAGAGGGAGGGTCTCAGCCCTGTGCCACCTCCGCGCACCCCTGCCCAGCCATGGAGAAGTCTCTGCTCTTCTAGGGGGCTGATATGGCTGCTCCCTGGGTCACACATGCTGGCCCTGCTGACCCCAGAACCACAGCAGAAAATCAGCACAGCCCCTGCCTGTGAACCATGGCCCTGCCTAGAGAGCCCCGCAGCACGTGACTGTAACACAGTCACAGACAAGGGCCCACGTGCTGCAGCTCCTCGACTCTCCTGGGATTGAGCTCGAGCCAGTCATGTGACCAGAGAGTGGTCCTTCCACATGGCCAGTTCCCCAAGAAAAAGACTCGAATAAAAATATAAAAGAAAACCACTCTGAACAATAAGCTATGCCAGATCCCATGTCACCGCCACAGTTAACTGAGGGCTGCTTACCCAAGAGCAGGTGTCCGCTGGGCCTCACTCTAAGGCCACTGCAAGTCTGGGCTGTGAGTCAATCTAATAGATGAGACTTTGTCAAAATGAGACCCCGCTGTACAGCTGAAAACTGTCGGCCTATTCTTTTTGGTCTTAATATCACTAGCCTATTGCAGAAATGTTGAGTAAGACTGTTGCATATCCCATTGCTAAGCCCTCACTTGCTGTTTTTCATCTCTTCTTACTGCCCTGGCTGTCACTCAGCCCATCCTCCACAGGGCTGCCAAAGAAAGCTTTCTAGAATACAAACTTCCCAAGATTATTCCCTCCTTAATGCCACCTCAAAGAGGCCCCACGAGACACAGGATCAAATCCAAGCTCTTCAGCCCAGGTCATTTGTGACTGGGTGCTGCTCCCTGGCACTTGCCTCGGTGTCCGCTATTCTCATCTCAACGCAACATACTCCCTTTGCTCCAGGGTCACCTTTGACCCAAGTTTTCTCAACCTAGAACACTCTGCCATCTTTACCAATGCCCAGCCAGCCAGCCTAATGATCACACATCCATCCGTGCATTTAGCGTGAAGTGCAGCCTCTACTGCCAAGCTGGGTTAGGTTCCTCCAGCTGCCCCCATACTTGTTAACACCTATCTTGCCCAAGCATTTATCCAAAGACTTGAACAGAAAGCGACAAAAATTATCTTTGTCATCAACAAAAGTTCTGATTATTTTGAACAAACAAGAATCAGTTGAGCAATTTTGATTCTTTCAAATGATTTCAGTTGAGATGGTTAAAGAAGAGGAAAAAAAAAAAAAACATTTTTAAAGAACCACATGATTATTCTGAGTCCAAAAACCCAGCAGCTGGAGTCAGTCGGTGAGGGTCCCAGAGAGGAGGCGTCCTTGGCGACCCTGCAACTGCCCTGGTCCTGTCCTCCCATGGCTGGGCGTTCTGTTCTTCCTATGGATCAATGAGCCTCCCTCGAGTTTTCTAACGAATCCTCCCTTATGCTTAAGTTATCTAGAGACTTTTTTTGTTGTTTGCAACCGCAAGAGTCTTCATGGACACAGGGAGTTTCTAATTCAAGTCCACTTTGACTACTAAGCCTAAGTATGTGAGAGAACTGGGGAAAAGAAGTAAGCAAGAAGGAAGCTCCTGTCCCAGGAATGTTCCAGTTCTTGAGAAGTTACCTAATATCATGCAATATCCTTCTGTGAGCCTCAGTGTCCCCGTCTGTAAGATGCTGAACGATTTACAATCTTCCAGTTGTAAATTCTGACAGCCTGTGAATTTTTGAGAGCCCAGGATGAGCCAATGTACATATTTGTTTAAAGTCCCTGTACTAACGGTTCCACCGATAGCCTGTGACACTGGTAAAGCTTAGTGCCAGCACCAAGATCCTGCCAGAACTACGGTGGAGTGGAGTAGTCCAGACATGCTCCTTTGCTTATTTGTAAACCGAAATGTCTGGGCTGCCTGGAGGTGTGCCTCTGCCTCTTGACCCGTGAAATAAGACACAAATCTAACTGCAAAGACCTTGAAGAATAACCTAGAACTTTAGTGAAGGCTTTCGAAGGAACTCAGAAGACTGTTGCTCCCATAAAACACACAGCAGAATTTCTCTAAAATCTTTTTTGAACATATTCCTCTTCCCTCAAATTTGATAATACAGGGCGGCTACTGCACCTATTTCTGTCCACAGAGCGCCCTCATTACCAAGTGCACCCCCAGTGTCCCCCCTCCTGTGGGATGCCCCCCATCACCCATACACTCCAGTGGCCCCTCCACATCCTGACTTGTCCTGATGCTCTTGCAAAATGAGGCTTCCTAAAACTTTGGCAGATAGATCGCAACTTCATTCAATAAACACCCATATGACCGGGAGGAAGGTGTCCCTAAGGGAACATTCAAGCTGCATTTCATACTCCGATGTCAGTTCCATCCCCTATTTCAGTTCGAAAGTTTAATGATAGGGCTTCCCCGGCGGCGTAGTGGTTAAGAATCCGCCTGCCAATGCAGGGGATGCGGGTTTGAGCCCTGGTCCGGGAAGATCCCACATGCCGCGGAGCACCTAAGCCCATGCATCACAACTACTGAAGCCCCTGCGCCTAGAGCCCGTGGTCCGCAACAAGAGAAGCCACCGCAATGAGAAGCCTGCGCACCGCAAGGCAGAGTAGCCCCCGCTCACGGCAACTAGAGAAAGCCCGCACGCAGCAACGAAGACCCAACGTAGCCAAAAATAAATAATTTTTTTTAAAAAATAAAGTTTAATGATGAAAAATTAATTCATTTAAAAACCCTAGTCCAGCTGGCAGTTAAAAGCGACCTCATTTAACCCAGGCTGCATGTGAAGCCCCCCTGGGCCACCGGTATCAAAGCCTCAGCACGAGGGGGCGGCTGCCTCACGCAGAGGACCACCCAAGGCCCAGGAGTGGGGAGACCGCCGCCACCCCCCGAGGCACTGGTGCTGTCTGAGGGGCCTTCTGTGTCCCCTGGGGGGTAGGCACTGCTGATCGCTCTGGACAGAGATCTGAGGACACTGGTGACAGGGTGACCTCAGCCTCCTGGCTCGCGTCCGACTGACGGGGCTTCAGCGCCCACGGAGGAATCGCTGGAAACCGGTCTCGTGTGGCAGCGAAGCAGCTTCTTCAGGAGGATTCAAGTTAAATCATTCCATAAATCCCCTTGATCTAAGGAAGACACGGGGCTCACATAATTGAACAGTCAGTTTGCTCCCTTCAGAGAGGTGAACTGAGTTTTTTCAAACCAAAATTGACAGACTTTGTGTAAAGTGACCTACAGCTCTCTGTTTGGGGGGTGATACTAACAAGCCAGCATCATTTCATGCCTCTTAACTAGCATCTCCCTCCCACGCTCTCTCCTCTCTTCTCCATCCTCCACACTTTAAGACAGAATTTGAAAAGGATCGTATCACTACTCTGCTTTAACCCTTAAGCCACTTGTCACGTACTTGTAGGACGAAGACCGGAGCCCCTCAGGTGACCTCACAGGCGCTGCAAGGTCAGCCCTGCCCCCGCCCAGCCTCACTCATGCCCCCCTGTTCCCTGTGGCAGCCACTGCAGACTTGCTTCCGTTCCTTCAAGGCCCTGGCTTCCTCTCACCAGGGCCTTTGCACATTCTATTCCCTCTGCTGAGAACCTGTCCTCTGCCCTTGAACTAGCTAGTATATATTCTCCCATCAATATCAACTTAAATCTCACTTCCTATGGGGAAGCTTCTTACCGTATGTTTCCAAACCAATATTTATCACAAACGCAGTGTTCCTTTTGTTTTTATAGTTCTTTGATTAACATATAAGTTTTGATTAAAATGTAAGTTCATGAAAGTGGAGGCTGGGACTTTGTTTTATGCTTACTTCTGTTTTTCCGCTAACGAGCATTAAGACTTGAAATATGGGACTTGAAGGAAGGAAGCAAGAAAGGAAAGCAGGAAGGGAGGAAGGGGTGGGGGAGGACCTCACGTGGGCAGCTCCAGGAGGTGACCTCCAGGCCTCTGGCTGGGGTCACTGGGTGGATATGGTGTTACCATTCCCGGAAACAGACGGGACAGTAGATCATCATCTTAGGAAGATGCTGAGTTCAGTTGGGGGCTTGGTGGGAGAACCCAGTGGTCATTTCTCTGTCAGCCTGAAGCTCGGGGAAATGAGTGAGTGCTAAAATATAAATGTCTGCCTTTGCCTTGTGAGCGGGTGGGGTCGCAGGAGGAAGAATGCACATGAAAAGGAGAGCACCGGGCCAGAGGAAGCTTGCACAGAGCCCATCTTTAAGCACGAGGCAGAGAGTGAGCAAGCCTTAAAGAAGACAGAGAAAGAACGTTCAGGAGGTTACACAGATCCAGAGAGTAGGCTCAAAGGCACAAGGACCATTTCTAGGAGGGAGGGACCGAAGCTGTCCAGTGTGGCTGAGAGGCCCGGCACAGTGTGGACTCAGAGTATGCACTGGAATGACTTCGGCAGGGGCAGTGCCAGGAGGGTGATGGCGGAAGGACCCAGATTGCAGGAACTGTGGAGAAAGAAAGAGAAGGCTGGACTCCAGGCAATTCTTTAGAAGCTTGGCTCAGAAGAGGGAAACTAAAGTGACAAAAAGACAGCGGCAGAAGAGGATAAAAAACGATTTGGGTATTTTTTTATAGGGTGAGTTGGAACAAAGCAGCAAGACAAAGAGCGAGCATCAGTGACAGAAAGGGGGTGACAGGTAGGCAGAAGCCCTGAAAGACTGGCATTGAAGGACGAACGAATGTTACTCCCATTACCCGGCATGGCGTCTGGCACCCAGCAGGTGATCGGTAAGTATTGAATGAGTGAATGAATGAATGATGAACAAATAAACAGACGGACAGACAGAGGTGAAGAGAACGGCTTTGAGAAAGACCTTCCTGGGCCGGAAAGAAGCCAGAGTGGGTGCAGATATAAATAAACTGCTATGGGTGATAGCTAGCATTGCAGCAAAATTTTCATTTTGAACGAACACTTATCTCGGGAGCTATTTAGAGAGAGAGAGTGTTGAGAGGTTGAGACACTTGAGACACAAATGAGACCCCCCTGCCGTTTTGCTAGGCAGCTGTCCCTTGGCTGTCATGGAGGAGGCTGAGTGAACCAGGAGATGCAGTGGCGTGGGGAAAGCTGGCCTGGAGTCAGGAAGATACAGTTTTTAATCCTGTTTAAAACTTCGTACTCGTTTGACCTTGGGAAAAATCTAACCTCTCTCTACCTGAGTTTGTTCCTTGTAGAATGGTGCTAAAAATTATCCTTTCGTCATGGGCTTTTGTGAGAATGAGTGTAACATGGCTAGCCCCGTGCCTGTCACGGAAGTGCTCAAACACTGAAGATGATGCTGTTATTGTTGCTTAGGTTGTTGATGTTTTTGTTTTGCAGCCAAGAAGCAAACCCTCCTGTGTCTAAATATTGTATTTAGCAGACACCTGAGAATCCTTTATAAAGCGACTGCCCTGAGTATGCTCGCACGGTGTCCCATCAGCAAGTTGACGAGCCAGCCGGTGACTCACGGAAACCACCAATGGTACATCAAGTAGCCCAATGCCTGACACACAGTCCAAAGAAGTGAAGGGCCCCAAGCCCAGGCTCCGCGGCAAAGGCAGATGAGCAGGCGAAACAGACACTTATGCAAGTGAAACAACCAGACAAGGTAGTCAGCGTGGATGGAGGGCCACCAGGTGACGCGTGCTTCCCATCCTCCCAGACAGCACTATCCATATAGGGATTTGGATTCCATGAACCCAGGATGGCGCAGCCAGGAATAGAGTGCTAGAGGGGTCCTGAGCCCAAGTCCCAAGAGATGCTTTGCTGAAGTCAAGTGAGGAGAACAGGGTTTGGTGCCTAAGCAGAACCGAACAGGGTTTGGGCAGGAGCAGAACTGCAAGAGGAATCAAAGTTGAGAGTCACCGCAGAGGCAGAAGAGGAGATGGCTGGAAGCAAAGCAAGGGAAGCCAGATGATTGCAGAAAACCATGATCGCTCGAGGCTTCAAATTTGCTCCGGTGAGAGATCATCACTTGACATAAAGGATGTGTACCAGGTGCTACTGTGCACAGAAACCACACACTTCGCATCCTAACTCTATCCCATTTTTCTTCTGTTAACTCATCTTTGTTCTTTTGTATTAATATTAATTTCCTGGCATTTGTTTGTTTTGAATGTATAAGTTAAAGTCCTTTGGGGCAGCAGTCAGGGCATGAATGCATATATTGCAGTTCTTTTAATTCTGTCATGTTAGATGGATATATCTTCGTAAACTACTTTAAAACACTTCTCCAATGAGTCAGGGTACAAATAATTAAATAATACATACTTTTTAAGTGTATAGCAATGCATAATTTCCAATGTATTTTACTTGGCCACCTCTTCCTCAAGTAATCTATTCTTATCTTCTTGTTTCTCTCATCTCTATTCCAGAAGTCCTGATTGAAGTTGGTAGCTGGGGTTGGAACATGTTTGGGGAACGAATCCTTTTTCATTCTTTGTAAGCGACCCCAGTTTTGGTGGGGAATGAGGTGGAGTGTTAGTAAGTAAACAAACAAATAAATGCAGCCTGTTTCTAGAATGACAGTAGATGCCATTTACTGAGCACCTGCTATTCGATGAGCACTGTGCCAAAGGCTCTTCACAATAACCTTCACAATAACTAAATCGGGTGGCTTCCCCACTTTACTGAAGGGGAAACTGAAGATGGAAGTAGTTGCACAGGTCGCTCAGCTGGTAAGAGTTCTGAACCCAAGGGTACCAGACGCGCGAATCCTGGCTCTCTCTGCTAACACGCACACAACATACAAAAATGTGTGCATGGGTACACACAGACAACCCACAGAACACCAAATAGTGGGAAGGGCTAGAACGTGCCACTAGATTCAACCAGTTACCTTGACTTCTCCAGCAATGTCCCCAAGGTCAAAGTCTCCCTCCGGGAACTCAAGCATAGGAAAGATGGCTTTCCGTGGCTTTGCGGTCCATCTCAAGGTCACCGCCAACTCAGACCCACCAATTCACTGAATTGCACGTCTTGAGAATTTGCAGACCCAAGTGAAGAATGCCCATAGAACCCTCACACACACTTCATGCCTCAGAAGGGGGTGGTGATCACGTCTCAAAACCTCCCTGGCTTCAGCTTCACAGAAGCAGGGTCCCAGACTGCCACTGAGATGCCATGAGAAAATGAGCTTGTCTACCACCTTCCCTGGTAATGCTTGCTTTCTCAAAGTTGGCTATCGGCTTACATAGATGGATTACTTTCCTCACTATGGCCCTGCAAGCTGTATGGGAATAACAAAGAGCAAAATCCGCTTTCATTCCTGCGGACAGACCAGAGGGGGCCGCAGTGGCACCATGAAGAGACGGTGCTCCTCTCTGGCCTGGAATTCACTGTTCAGGGTTCCTTCAGGGGAAGAAGGCTAAAGGCTCTTGGGTCTTCATGGGGCCGCTCTGAAAAGCAAAGTGCTCTTGGAAAGAGAGGAGATTATACTACAGGAGGATTCATTCCCCCAAACTCCTCTAATCCTGGCTTTTAGCTTTGACTAATCCCCTATGAGAAGGGGATAAGTGGTAGGGATGGGGAGTGAAAGAGCTGGGAAGGTAAGAAAGAGCCGGAAAGGAAAACAGGCTGTGCCAGGGCCAACCCCCGGCCAGCCTTCCTATGCACACCCACCTGCAGTAAAGGCTATGAGGCCATGATACACTGCGTACTCGCCATGAGGGTCTCGACTCAGACGCGTGCTTGTTTGGCCCCAAAGCTGTCATTTGTTCACAAGATCATTTAATAGTTTTCATTCACTCATTAGACCAATATCCACTGAGGACCTATTATCCACCTAGACCAATATCCACCGAGGACCTATTATCCACCTTTAAAGACCCACAGTCTAATGGAGAGACACTTATATACACATTTTATATTACAATGGGAGTAAATACAGCAAGATATAGATAGATGATGGATGGATGGATGGAGAGGTGGATGGATGGATGGATGGACAGATGGGTAGGAGGGAGAGGGGAAGGAATTAATTTAGGAACATTAAGTTTAGTTGTTTTATTTTTAAGGGGGGTGGAGGAGGTAATTCTTGAGCTGATTCATAAAGCATGACAAGAGTGGGCTAGTGAGAGGGTATGAAAGAGAGCTTTCCAGAGAGACAGAGCAGTGTGAACAAAAACATGAAAAACTGAAAAACCAGTAGTGTGTGTGTGTGTGTGTGTGTCTGTGTGTGTGTGTCCATGTGTATGTGTCTGTGTGTGTCTGTGTGTCTGTGTGTGTCTCTGTGTGTGTGTGTCTGTGTGTCCGTGTGTCTGTGTCTCTGTGTGTGTCTGTGTGTGTCTGTGTATGAACAATACAACTTTCAGTCTAGCTGTTTAGTAAAGTATAAGGGGCAAAGTATGAAGCAGAAGTGGCAGCCTTGGGTCAGTTCATAGAGGTCATGTGAGCCGACCTATGGAGTCTGAACTTCACCCTTGGACAATGAGTACCACTGAGGGATTGAGAGCAATAGTGACATGATCAGAGAGAGACAAGTCAGGGGGTGGATTCGGGTAATTAAAGAAAACTTCCTGGAGAAAGGAGATCTTGTGCCTGTGTCTTGCTGGTAAAGACAGCAGGGATTAACAATTATTCAAAGCATCGGAGTAACCTGTGGCCATATCACCAATTTTCCTCAATACAAAGAAAATCCAACTCATTTTTCTTTACTCTCCATTGTGGGTGTAGAAAAGCAAAGGTCTGGCCATTTTTCACTATGATATTGACCAAAATTCTGACCTCTACGTCTGCGGGTAATCAGTATTCATACGCAATGGTAAGGGAAAGAAAGAGTCAATAAACAACAACCAGAAGGATCAGAGAGGTTGTGTAGGACACATAACTAGTAAACCACTGAGCCATGATTGGAACCCAGGTCTGACCCCAAGTCCAAAGCCCTATATGATGGAGCACCTAGCCTCAGCTATGACACAACATAAAATGTTCACCCTCTTTTCACTCTCCAATGTCTTCTACTTAGTGAAATCTCTCCTCTTTCATGAAGACTTCTATACCCCTCCCGCAGCTCACAATGACTTTCCCCTCCAAGAAGCCCTTTATATTTGCAGTCAAAATTATGCAATCCCCCTATATTACTCAGATATTGTTTCATGTCTGTTATTCATACCCACACACTGAAATTCTAGAGTCTTAGGAGTCCAGGGACCTATTAGGAGACAATTCATGCTCCTAAGATGAGAAGGAACACAGGAGACCCATGAATTGCCTTCACTCTGATCTCTTTTTTCAAGGATGTTTACAAAGCAGATGGAGAGAGTGTCTCCAGGTAGTGTCTTCCAGAACAAAGGGCAGGTTTGCTTACTGTGCAGGATAACGAAGGTAATGTCACCTTCTGGGGCAAAGGATAGACATGCTCACTTCCCATTACGAAACATCTGAGTCGCCTCGGTTCAGGTGTCCTCCTCAGGGTCACTTTGTTTGCATCACCCTATGGAAGCGGGCTCAGGAACAGGTGGAAATGCTGATACTCTGGTGACTGCCATTGCTGTGACTAACGAACTGCCCTTTGTCTCTGAGCCTGGAATTGTGTGTCCTCTGCCAGCACCTGTGAATCTATGGGACACTAACTCATTACCACGCAAGCAGAGGATAAAATTCCAGGTTCTACACAGTCCTCAGTAGGACTGCATCTAACAATCCTCCAGTCTTCTCTCCCGAAACCAAGGAAGTCCTCATCCCATAGCAGGGCCTTAACAAAAACAGCCATGGGCTTCCCTGGTGGCGCAGTGGTTGGGAGTCCGCCTGCCGATGCGGGGGACGCGGGTTCGTGCCCCGGTCCGGGAGGATCCCGCGTGCCGCGGAGCGGCTGGGCCCGTGGGCCATGGCTGCTGGGCCTGCGCGTCCGGAGCCTGTGCTCTGCAACGGGAGAGGCCACAGCGGTGAGAGGCCCGCGTACCACAAAAAATAAATAAATAAATAAATTAAAAAAACAGCCATAACAAGATAAGGAACAACACACTTTCAGCATTCACTCGGCCTTTTGAGATAGTCAAAATCTCATCAATTGAATTTCTAAATAACATGTAGTCATGTGACTTAAATTAGTATTGGGCCAGTATATTGCAGTGGTTGAGAGCATGAATTCTGAGGTCAAACCAGCTGCCTTGGTTCAAATTCTAGCTTCCGAATTACCAGCTGGGTGACTCTGGGCAGGTTTTATAACCCCACTGTTCTTTACTTTTCTCAGTGGTAAAATGAGGGTAACAGCAGTACCTTACTTCATGGGGTTCTTGTAAGGATTAAATGAGTGAATTTATATCAAGCACTTAAACAAATGCCAATGTACGTGTGATATCATTACTGTACAGCTGCCATTTCAAATGCAGCAGCACATTCCAATGGCACCAAAATTACTTTAAAAACACCAGCTTTATTAGATCTGCTGATTGCAGATGATTTCCTGACATGGACTGAAACAGTTAACCATCAGAAATGCAGGACGCCTGTCCCAGAACTAACCCAATGCAGCTCCATTGTAGAAGTCTGGTACTCAGGGAAGGATGGAAACCTTTGCCAAAAGTTTTGTGGGCCATGGTGATGATTATCATCACTCAAATGCCACGTTCATGAGGCAGTTATTTGGGGCCCATGTTGTTTTTAGAATCCCTCATTGACAAGGCAATACTGGATTCACAAATGTCAGCAAGTCCATAACCGCTCAAGGAAGCTCCCCCAGTGCAGGGATCTCCTGACTCAGGATGCATACGATCACCAGGGGAAGACGAAAAGGTCGGTACCAGCAATCAGACAGGGGTGGAAGAGGCTGCTCTTGACATCAGAGCAACAAGGGCATATAATATCATTCTCATGAACCAACACAAGTTTATCAGGCAGAGGATGAGGTGAAGAGCAAGGAGACGCGGTAAGTCAGGATCATCTGGCTCAGAGTCCTCACTACCCAGAGTCACTAAATACATGTCAAGCCTTCAATTCCCCTTCTGTAATGAAAGCTTAGCCAAGAGTGCAATATTGGTTAATGGAAAGAAGAGGAAAGTGATGTTTATTGAGCACCTACTACGTGTCTTTAATGTGTATTATCTCAACTTTGGGAAATAGGCTGAATTAGCCTCCTTTGACTAGTTGAGAAAACAGAGGCTTCAGGGAGGTTGAATAACCTGACCACGATCACAGAGAAGTCAGTGAGGAAGCCAGTCCCTGAACGAGGTCTGTGCTCCAAGTCTTGAGCTTTCTTCCTGCTCTGCCTCGGACGCCTCAGCCCCAGATACCCATTCCACCACACCATGAGCTTCCTGTAAGCAGGAGCTGTGCCCTTTGCACCAGGATATCAGAATATATATATATATATATATATATATATATATATATATATATATATACACATATATACGTATATATATTAAATATAATATTAAATATACATATATATGTTTATTAGTAGAGCCCTTAATAAAATTTTATTGAAAAAATGAAATTGGACATCTGGCAAAATCATATGAAATAATCTGGGTTCTTGAAGGCAATCACCCAGAATAAGAGCTCTAGGGTCCTCTCCTATCGACTTGGGAAGCTGCCGCCAATAACGACTCAACTCTACAATGCCTCTTGACCACGAGGAGCAGCTGGGGCTGCTTAGAGGAGGGGACGGTTATACTGGAGGTCCCAGGAATATGCAAGGGAAGGATGGCCCGTTTAAAATCCTTTTATACATCATGCATCGTCTTAGATTTGACCCTGATGTTAGCGGATAACTCTTGCCATGAAGCCTGGAGTGAAGTCTGATCAGGTCTACATCAGTCAGCTGAGTTCATGGATTACAGCAGCCGGAAATCTCCAGGTTTCTCCCTGCAGGGCTTTCAGCAGGTTGGGCTGATCCGTGGCTGGCTGATCCGGGGCTTGGGGTTTTCCTGAGAGGCC
This sequence comes from Kogia breviceps, assembly GCF_026419965.1. Taxonomy (NCBI): domain Eukaryota; kingdom Metazoa; phylum Chordata; class Mammalia; order Artiodactyla; family Physeteridae; genus Kogia; species Kogia breviceps. The sequence goes on from NC_081320.1 coordinate 90,583,441, forward strand.
GGCTGGGGTAGGTTCACACTGAAAATGGTCTGAAACGAGGAGACAAACAGACCGAGGGGACGAGGGCAAACTGAAGTGAGGAACAGAGAAATCATTTGCCAAGATCCAAGGGCAGATGACGAAGAAGAGTCAAAGCTGAGAGTCAGGCACCAGATCACAGCCAGAGCCATCGGAAGCTGGAAGGGACCAGCGAAGAGGGCTTGAGTCTATGGCTGTGAGCAAGAGGGCCTGGGTCGATGGCCGTGAACCGACAGCTCACTTCCACGGGCTAGGCGGTCAGGTTAGCCTGGCGGCAAGAGGTACAGCACATGTGAACCACTCTTGCCCCCATCCTAACACAGCCAACCCCCTTGAGAACCTGGAAAGGATTCACATGTCCTGGCCTTTGCAGATGCCACCCCCAGCACGGCAGGGAGTTATAACTGAGACGGCTCTGAAAGCTTTCTCTTGCAGAGCAGTTGTGAGTGTGCTGACCTCCCCCGGGCCATCAGGGACTGTGGCGTCAAGGACTGTACACCACGACTCTTCCCTTCTGCAGTCTGTTGGGACTGACCCAGGGAAGAATGGGCCAAGTGTCTGACCCGGGGCCTTGCACTCAATTCAGTCCACAATCAGAACTGCACATGCTGGAGTCATCGCTCTCCATGGAGAGAATCCCTTGCAGGAATAGCTTTGCTGGCAGAATTTACGAATCCAACATTGGCTCTTCAGAAACAATGAGCCTATTTCTTGCCAGCACTCAGGCTCGAATGTATGTGCTGTGCGTGCTGACAAACATCTTTTACGGTTTATAAATACCATAGCGCGTGCTCCCTACTCCAATGGGAATAGATCCGGTTCGTCTGCTGCAGACAAGGCGCAATTTCAGCAGATAATTGCTACTGGAAAAAGAGCTCTTCGTGTGCTTCGTACATCTGGCCTCGCAGCACCATGGAACTTCTCAATAAAATGTATACTCATGTTGGTAGCCGGCAGGGTTCATTCTGAAAGAAAGCTGTGTTCAAATAAAGCTGCACAAAGCTTCAGGAACCATATTCATTGATTTTTTTTTTTTTTTTAACGAGGCAGTAAAGCCCATCATTGATACACATGTAGTTGCTTCTCTATCCTTCTTATAAGAGAAAAGGGCCTCGTGATAGCTTCTTACTATGCAGTGTTTGTAGAACATGCATGAAGCATTTTTACATCCTCACAACCATGATCTTGTTGTTCTCTTTTCATACATTAAGACACTGAGGCTTAGAGAGGTGAAGGGGCTTCTCCAAGCCACTTCAGAAAGAAATAAGCAGATCTGGATGCAAACAAAAGGTATTCCGACTCCAGGTCCGAGGCTCTCTTCCATCTTCAAAGCTGTTGCATCTTGGTGACATTTCGATCCGCTTAAAAGTTGACCCAACATTCAATGTGATTCTTCTGTCTTAGATTTATATTTCTTAATTTTAAATGAGCTTTGGCGTCTTTTCACACAATAATACTTTATAATTTTTCTACCGACACCTGTAAATGTCTTACAGTCAAATTGTGTTTGATTTCATTAATGTACTGCAATCAGACAGAAAATACCAGGTCCTGCCTGGGTACCACTTGAGATAAATCAAAAGAAGTCTTGCACTAAAATAACATGGAAGATCATTTATGGAGTGCATATTATATGCCAGGCACTGCACCAGATAGTTTATATTGATTAGCCAGTTTAATCCTTACACTATCTCTATGAGAAGGTTGGTGTCAACCCCATGCACAGATGAGAAGACCAAGACTCAGAGAGGTTAAAGAGCTTGTCTATGATTACAGACCAAGCTAGGATTAGAACTCAAGCTTGTCTGACACCAAAACCCATGCTCTTATCCAACGTTCCTTTCTCCCAACTAATAAGATGCATTATATTCACAAAGTGTTAAAATTAAGGCTTCTTACTAACAGTGCAACTTTGGTGTAATTGGCTGAATATTGGCCCCCAAAGATATCCAAGATATCCAGGTCCTCATCCCTGGAACCTGGAATTGTTACCTTACAGGGCAAAGGTACTTTACAGCTTTGATTAAATTGAAGATCTTGACACGGGGAGGTTACCCTGAATTATCTGAGTGGATCCTAAATGTAATCGCAAGTGTCCTTATAAGAGGGAGGCAGGGAGAAGTGCGACACAGAAGAGAAGGCGATGTGACCTCATTGGCAGAGACTGGAGTACTGCACCCACAAGCTAAGGAATGCAGGCAGCCCTCAGAAGCTGGAAGATGCCCAGAAGGGAACCCTGCCGGGAACCTCGAGAAGGAACCAGCCCTGCCAACAATTTTAGCCCCTCAGACCCAGTTCAGACTTGTGGCCTCCAGAACTGTGAGAATGAACTTCTGTTGTTTTAAGCCACCAAGTTTGTGGCAAGTTATCACAACGGCCACAGGAAGCTATTACTCTTGGGAAAGTTGTTTAAGCTCGCTACTAAAATACCTACCTTTATTTGGATGTTGGTTAAATTGAGTAACACCTAATAAATATTTTATCTTCTTCTCTTACCTTCCTGGAGAAAAAACTGAGTAAAGTTTTCAAAACGGGGATTCTTTATAACAGAAGAGAGCTCAGAACAGAGACTGAACAGCTCGAAGGACACAAACATTCCTTATTCAAGGACAGTCGTAGTTGGTTCCACCCTCAGGGAGTGTGAAACAGGACAAATGAATTTTAAACTGCTGTTGACAATATTTAGGTTAAACGTAAGCTGTAAGGTGTATTCTCTGAGCCTCTAGAGATTTTTAAATCTGGAGAAAACAGTTACGTGTCTCAGGTAATTTGTAGGTTTAAGCAGAAATCATTTCAATTACTTCTTGAGGTTCCCTGCTTTCCTGGGACTCTTTAATTCATGATTTCGTAGAAATTCTTACCTGGACCAGGTGTTTAGAGATGCCAGGTAACTGGAAAGTCATGGCTCTGCCATACCTTCTAAGACTGGATCGTTGATAGTCAAGTCCCCTACAGCTGCCACCTCGCAAGAGCTCAGAGTACAGGGATCCAGGTTTGGAAGTTCTTCTTAAGGACCCACAAGCTGAGAGACATTCCTGGATTCCGGTAGAACCACAGGTTTCCCACTGTTTCTGCCACTCGGGGGCAGGGAAGGACCCTCAGAGCCTGTTCCAGCTTCTAGAAAACTCTGCCCTGTCAACAAATGTGTCTGCTTTGTGAGTCAGAAGAGGGAAGGTACATAAGCCAGCATTTCCCCTTTCCACCCACTTCCTAGAAAAATCAACGTCGGACAGAGTCTATTGCTTTTTATCTCTTCACATGAACGTGGCCCGGACGCATCCTTAAATACACTCCTGGACCTAGGAGAGCAGGAGGCAGTGCCGTGTTCAAGGCACAGGCTCTAGAATCCGGCTCCTGGGGTTCTAAGCCCAACTCTTACTCCCTGTGTGAACGTAAGCCATTTTTCCTGTGACCTTGTGTCCTCATTCTTTCTTTTAATTTATTTTATTTATTTATTTTTGGCTGCGTTGGGTCTTCGTTGCTGCGTGCGGGCTTTCTCTAGTTGCAGCGAGCGGGGGCTACTCTTCGTTGCGGTGCGCGGGCTTCTCATTGCGGTGGCTTCAAAGCACGGGCTCGAGGCGCGCGGGCTTCAGTAGTTGTGACTCGCGGAATCAGTAGTTGTGTCTCGTGGGCTCTAGAGCGCAGGCTCAGTAGTTGTGGCGCACGGGCTTAGCTGCTCTGCGGCATGTGGGATCTTCCCGGACCAGGGCATGAACCTGTGTCCCCTGCATTGGCAGGCGGATTCTTAACCACTGCGCCACCAGGGAAGTCCCGTGTCCTCATTTTTAAATGGAGACAGTAATAAAGCCTTGCTGCTAGGGATGTTGTAAGGAATAAGTGAGATTATATAGGTAAAGCCCTTACATAGTAGCTGATTATTATTATTGCTGTTGCTATTATTACCACTACTATTGCTATCACTACTGCTATTACTATTACTATATAAGCAGTCTTCAATTACTTTATGACTATTTGGGAAATCTTAAATAAAACTGGGTTCGGGCTTCCCTGGTGGCACAGTGGTTGAGAGTCCGCCTGCCGATGCAGGGGACGCGGGTTCGTGCCCCGGTCCGGGAAGATCCCACATGCTGCGGAGCGGCTGGGCCGGTGAGCCATGGCCACTGAGCCTGCGCGTCCAGAGCCTGTGCTCCCCAACGGGAGAGGCCACAGCAGTGAGAGGCCCACGTACCAAAATAAATAAATAAATAAAAAATAAATAAAACTGGGTTCCAAGTTCTACTGCCATGCTTCAAAACTATATTTATGCCAACATCAAAGGCACTTGGGGAAAAAGAGACATTTTTTTAAATGGGCAGGGGATGACACACATGCATGTAATAAACCTCCAGATTTAAAAATAACTATAAACCCTGTTCAGTGCTATCCATCTCAGAAGTCAAGAAAACATTAGAAGGAGCGATGAGTCAAAAGGTTACCTTCATCAGATAACCTACAGAGAATGTCCTGCTTTCAACAAAACCCATCTGCAAACGTAAAAAGTTGGATCATAAATCCATGTGGCTCTTCCATTCAGAAGATCTCATGGAAAGAACCCAGTTTGACAGCATGAGTTAGAGTCGCCATACATCTCCAAAATTAAGATTTTAGCTAAATTCTCTCCGCCTGGGATAGAACTGCTGTCACTGCTCTGGATATGAGTATGTATGTCTTTCGTTATGAGCGGTGGAAACATAAGAGGCGGACATGACTGCCTCTCAGGCTATTTTTAAATGTTGGCTCATTTCACAGCTGCTGGCATAGCTTTGTTCAGTGATTTAAGTCTCACTCCTCTGGCCATAGTGAATCACATCTGTGTTTGTACAGCGTTTCTCCTTTCTTCCATTCACTGACTGTATCTCTGCCTGTGAGTGTGTAAGTTTACTCTGCTCTGCGTAATTTTCAGGTGACGAGGTTTTATCTGAGCAGTAGAAATTAGAAAATATATACAGGAAACATATCTGTAAGGGCACATGTTTCACGCACGTATGCCAACTAGAGTATGTCTTAAACATGTACATGCATGATCAGGTTACACCGGACAGTGTGGTTTAATCAGGAACGTGCTCCGCCCACTTGCCAACCACTACCAAGTCTACTGAACAAAAGAACTAGCCCACTGTTGATGTATATCCAAAATTCAAAAACACACAGAAACGGCTCTTAATGTGTGCCAAAAAGAGCTTCTCCCTCCTCCCAAGCCAATTGTGAATACACTGAAATACACTTACGTGGCATAAAAACATACGACCAAGACGTTCTCCATACTGAATTAGGCAGTTTATTAGGCTCCTAATGTCCATGTTTAGAACGTGAACATGGACTGACATGCATTGTCTCATGTTGTGGCTCTTACATGCTTGTAGGCTTTCAGTCAGCTGGGCCTTTGATTCTATTTGTCAGTAAATTGACAGTTAGCTCAATGTGAGTAAATGATAAACACAGAATGATACACAAGCCGTAGCAAGAAATCCCACCCAATACCATCTACCTTTTGTTTTTCAAAAATCATATCACAACTCTCTCTTGTAAAGAATAAATTTCAGAGCAAGGCATTTAATTCACCTCACTGCAGAAAATAAAGACGTTTCTATCACTCCAGAGCGATGAAATGTCCACCTATGGCTGAAAAGTACACCCTGAGAATTAAATGATTTGGACAAACCCACTGAGGTTTATAAAGCTGTGTTAACCTAACGTCGGTAAGGGACTCGAGGTACCGGCACAAACGTCCCTGCTCATTTTGCTGTGCAGTTCTCCAAGGATGCCGTGTTATAAACACCCTCGTTGTCTTCAATGCTTGAAGCGTCTGTGGCATCGGCGTCACTCACCACGATGCCCACAGAAGAGAGACTGGTGATGAAGGCATGCATCCGCTGGGCATAAATGTCCCTGATGTTGAAGTAAGGGAGCTCGTGACACTTCTCTGGCGGGTCCTCACCACACTGGTCCACATCAATGTCCTTTTGCTTCTGGTAGTACTTGGAAAACTTGTTGAAGATAATGGTGATGGGAAGGGCCACCACCAAGATCCCACAGACGATGCACGTGCTGGCGATTAGCTTCCCAGCCAAGGTGACGGGGTGGGTGTCTCCGTAGCCCACGGTGGTCATGCTGATGGTGGCCCACCACCAGCAGACAGGGATGCTGGTGAGGCTGGACGCGTGGTCATCTTTCTCCACAGAGTAGATGAGCACAGAGAAGATGGAAATGCCCACCGACAGGAAGAGAAGCAGCAGCCCAACTTCGTGGTAGCTATGCCTCAGGGTGGCCCCAAGAGACCGAAGCCCTACCGAGTGCCGGGCGAGCTTGAGGATGCGGAAAACCCGCATGAGCCTAAGGATCTGGACCACCTTGCCCATGTTCTCAATGTCCTCACTCTCTTCCTTCTTGGTGTCCACAGCCAGCGTGGCATAAAAGGGAATAACGGAGACGAAGTCGATTATGTTCAGAGGGTTCTTCCAGAATTTCTTCTGGCAGGGAGCGGCCACCAGCCGGATGGCCAGCTCGACGGTGAACCAGGCAATGCACGCGATCTCGACGCCTTCCAGCACGGGGTCGTCCACCTCCCCGTCCTCGTTCTGGAACTCCGACATGCTGTGGACGCACATGGCCACGATGGAGGCCAGCACCACGCTCAGGGAGGAGACGGCGATGAGCTTGGCCGACAGGCAGTAGGCCGGGTTTTCCGTGCGGATCCAGATCTTCTTCCGGAGCTGACCGAATCGCAGCTTGTCAAACTTCTCCAGCTCCTTCTCGAACAGAGACGACTCTTCGAACGAGGAGTCGGTACTCACCTCGTCGCTTTTCTGGTCCCAGTCCTTCTCGTGGCTCTCCTCCTTGCGCTCCTGGTAGCGATTACTGCAGCAGGAATCGAGGAAGAGCTCGTTGATGCCCCAGTACTCGATCTCCTGGCAGAACGAGAACACGCACAGCTCCTCCATGACGTGCAGCTTTCCCGTGTAATAGAAGTTCAAAACGTATCTGAACAGCGAGGGGTTCCGATCAAAATAGTACTCTTTATCGGCCACGCTGTAGTCGTCGCACAGTTCCAGGATGGCCTCTTCCGAGTGGCAGCGGAGCAGCTTCCCGAGTCTGGTGTGAGGAAAGCGCAGCAGGGTGCCCTGGTCGATGGACTGTTTAAAGCCCCCCACGTTCAAGTGGACCAGTTCCTTGTCTTGTCCAGGGTGGTGGAAAATCTCACCAAACACCATGGTGAATACAGGCGGTGGAGAGCTGGCTGGGAAGGGAGACAGAGTTCACGCTGGACCTGGAAGGAACGTAAGACGGCATTTAGCCCTGTCCCATGCAGCCAGCCGTGCCAAGCTTATTTTTAATCTGCCCTTTCCAGGATGATGGGCTACATTGAAAGCAAAACAGAAAACGGGGGCGGTGGGGAGAATACGCTATCCCCTTTTTGATTGGAAGAGAATCGACACAAAACAGGTTTTTGGTTTTTGTAGTTTTTTTTTTTTGTTTTTTTTTTGTTTTTTGTTTTTTGGTTTTTATTTGCGGTATGCGGGCCTCTCACCGTTGTGGCCTCTCCCGTTGCGGAGCACAGGCTCCGGACGCGCAGGCTCAGCGGCCACGGCTCACGGGCCCAGCCGCTCCGCGGCACGTGGGATCTTCCCGGACCGGGGCACGAACCCGCGTCCCCTGCATCGGCAGGCGGATTCTCAACCACTGCGCCACCAGGGAAGCCCGGTTTTCGTTTTTTAAAAAAAATGGGTTTACATATCCATTTTTTGGAAAAAGACCGCTGTATCATTTTTATGAACCCCAATTCCTATTTCTCTATTTTTTAGCCGTCCAAAATTACCTCCCACTCCCCCAAAAGCAATGCATTTGGGATCACTTACACAATACAAGCAACTCCAGTCTCAACCGCGAGGCTTCCTCATTTGGAAATGCTCAATCCAGAGGTGACAGGCTATTTGCTGCCCGGCTTGTAGCTCATCTCTCCTGGCCCCTAGGGCTTGGTCGTGCACCCTCACGAACAGCTCTCTCCTCTGCTCTGCACCTCCTCCACAGCCCACGCAACCCTGGGGGCTCAGCTCAGCTCTTACAAAAGATGTAGGTTTCCTCTTACTCTCCAATGTTTCACTCCGTTTAGAAAAAGCTCTATTCCCCACGTTTCCATGTGGACAATCAAGAGGATACAATTATCTCCCTGTCCCTAAGTATCTTACAAGATATAGTTACACTTCATGGGATGGGGTTTCAGGTACATCCACAAGGGAAGAAACCGACTTAGGGAACCTTTGCAAGTTAACTGCACTATCAGTTTCCGGACCCGAACAGGCTCCTCTGCCACCTCCTCCCCTCCCTTCACAGTCTCCCACACACTCCCAATCTATGACACCCAAGTCTATACCGGCCCAGCACACACAGGCTATTTTATTCTTGACACTAACCAAGATGTACCAGAACCATTTCTCAGAGAGAAAAATAATAGATTTTGACCATCATCCAATAGAATGACGCTTCCTCAGAGCCAATGATGCAAATAAAGGAAAGGTAGGAAACTGTCAGTATTTATACTGAGTCCCAACCGAGTATTAGTAGATGTTTTGTTTTTATTACGTCTTTTAATCCTCCCGGTACTATAAGGTAGGTGTATAGGAAAATAGATATTCAGAGAAGTTGAGTAGAGCCACGATTTAAACCCAGGTTGGATTAAACCCCAAGCCCATGCTATTTCCACTACACACATCCCCCCCATCCCTTCCTATTTTTTTTTTCCTTATTATAATCTAATAACCCAATGTGGGAAGTGTTATAACAGAAATGAGTCAAGCATCTTTGGGTTGATTGAGAGAAGAACAATGACCTCTGTCTGGAGAAGGTCCATGGCAGAGGTTCTATTCAGGTCAAAAGTTAAAGGTTTAATGGGCTTCCCTGGTGGCGCAGTGGTTGAGAATCCGCCTGCCGATGCAGGAGACACGGGTTCGTGCCCCGGTCCGGGAGGATCCCACATGCCGCGGAGCAGCTGAGCCCGTGAGCCATGGCCGCTGAGCCTGCGCGTCCGGGGCCTGTGCTCCGCAACGGGAGAGGCCACAACAGTGAGAGGCCCGCGTACCGCAAAAAAAAAAAAAAAAAAAGTTAAAAGGTTTAAGCAGAGCTGAGCAAAGAGGGAAAAGGACATTCCCAACCGAGGGTATCAAAAGGTGGGCACAAGCCAGACTATAAAGAGACGTGTGTATCAATCTAAAGAGTCTAGACTTGATCCTGTAGGTAAGACCACTAAATCCTCTGAATCAATAAGCGGGCATGGCTATATCTGTGACTGTAACTTGGAAAGACCCCACTGACAGCAGGAGGGAAGACTGCTGGTGCGAATGGCTGGAGCCAAGGAGGTAGGGCTTCAATAGAATAGGTGAGAGGGGGCTTCCCCGGTGGCGCAGTGGTTGAGAGTCCGCCTGCCGATGCCGGGGACGCGGGTTCGTGCCCCGGTCCGGGAGGATCCCACGTGCCACGGAGCGGCTGGGCCCGTGAGCCATGGCCGCTGCGCCTGCGCGTCCGGAGCCTGTGCTCCGCAACGGGAGAGGCCACGCCCGTGTACCGCAAAAAAAAAAAAAATAGAATAGGTGAGAGGACCCAAACTCATACAGCAGGGGTGTATCTAAAGTGACAAATTCAAAAGTTTATAAAGTGGAATTGACAGGACTTGGTGATTGATTGGAAGGAAAAGATAAGGAAGTGGAAAGTCAAAACACAAAAGGGTGTGTTTTCTACCCTGCATTAGTGGGTGACATCATTAGAGGAAACGTAAAGGTCAAGGAGGAATTTCTTGCCCTTATGTTTATGGAAAGCCAAATCTGTCGGCGAGACAAGAGATTCCTCCTCTGAAAAGGATACCCCAGAGGACGCAGCCTGAAAGCACAGCCCTCTGCCATCCACCCTAGGAGGAAGCCTAGTGTCATAAGGAATACATGGCCATTTGCTCTGGACTCACCAACACTGAATGTGTGCCCATGAAACCAGAGACCTCAGCCTGGCATGGCAAAACGCTTCAGAGATTTGCTGACCTCTTTAAAAGACTTGATTTTTTTCTGCCTCTGCTTTCTATTTTTAGTTAGAGATCTTCTCTGAAGGGCCTAAATCAGAGCTTATGGCTTGGTCCAAATATTTATGGAACCTCAGAATGCTTTCAGAGGCTCTCATGAGCCTCTGAAAGCAGGCTTACGCTCATGGCAAGTAGAGTAGTACAATGTTTCAAGGAAGTAGTTTTAGCTAAGCTAGCGTTAAGGCTTTAATGGACATTATCTCCTGGCGGATTATTTTTTATCTCCTTGGCTCTCCTGGAAACCCACAATGGTAGAGAGCCACTGTCTGCCTTCATGATACCACCTGCTCGAGTCAGTCTCAGTCAGAGGTGTGCCATCCATGTCCTGTTTCACAGGCACTTCTCCAAAGACCAATGTTATCAACCATAATATCCGTCTTCTTGCTCTGTCCTCCTTGCTCTGCACTGACTCCATGCCAGTAAAAGAGAGCCCATTCTGAGGTCCACTCATTCTTCGAAGTCTAATGACGAAAGCAACACACATCATTAAACCAGGGATCTCTTGTGGTGGGTCTTTCAGAAGAAAGAAAAAGGAAAGCATCTCTGGATCAGATCAAATGCTTCAGCTCAGAGGGCAAGATGAGATTCTCTGCGTCACGGCGGCCAGAGTACAGTGTTGATTTCTTTGGCTGTGTCTGGCCCATAGCAGCCTATGGAGGGCAGGGAAAAAGAAGACGCCCACCTTTACAGACTCTGTAGCAAGGTTCCCTTACATCCAGCTAGTCCCTGGCCAATTACAAACAGTCCTTACATCATGTGCTCCTCACGATTACCTTGGGATTTTGCGGATGAGGAAGCAGGATCAGAAGAGATGAATGGGCATCATGCAGCTGTTAAGGGTTAGAGCAAAACCCAAGCCAGGGCTCCTTAGGCCAACCCCTCTGCTCTCCAGCGTGCTGGCTCCCACATCCAAAGTGGCATAAGAAAAGCAGACCCTGAACATCATTATTTACAAGATTCCAATATTCAGGCCAGCATTTATTTAACAGCCGTCATTTACTCCCATTCAGAAAATACTTGCTGCATCAAAGGTATATCTATTTAATATATAGTATATATTTTATATATGAAGTTATATGTAAATGTACATATAAAGGGATGTATATTATATACACATATACCCACACTTAGTGTGAACCATATATATATATAAATATATATATTTAACTATGCACACACTAAATAAAAACATGGGTCAATTCCTCTATGAGTGAGAAAAACTTCTCTAATTGTGACTAAAAATATAGAAAAGAATAACCAAAAAATTTTTGATTACATAAAAGTAAAATTTGGGGTATGGAAAAGCATGCCATAAGCAATGTTAAAAAAGAGAATATGGGAGAAAATATTTGCTACTTACATCACAGACAAGTGGTTAATATACCTAGACAGAGAAGAAAAAAGAGAACAATATAGAAAAACGGACCAGATATGAACAGACAGTTCACGGAAAAAAATGCAAATGGGTCTTAAAACAGGAAAAAAAAAAGGTCCACCTTGCTCATAGTAAGATAAATGCACATTAAACTTATGGTGCAGTATCGTATCCAATACCAAAATGGAAAAAAAAATCCAAAAATTGGGCTACAGACTCTATTATCAAGTATATGGGGAAGCAAACACTTTCACAGACTGGGAATACAAAATGAAAGGGAATCTTATGAAGGGGAATTTGGACATATCTAGCAAAACTGCCCACAAAATAGGAGAAAATATTTGCAAAGCATATATCTGATAGGGGTCTAGTATCCAGAATAGGATTTTTTTTTAAAAAACTCTTACACCTCAACAGTAAAAAGACAAATGGGCAAAGGATTTTATAGACATTTCTCCAAAGATATATAAATGACCAAAAAGTACATGAAAAGATGCTCAATATCATTAGTCATTAGGAAAATACAAATCAAAATCACAATGAATTACCACTTCACAATACTAGGATGGTTATAATCAAAAAGTAATAATAATACAATATTGTATTGTGTTATAATACAATAACTGTTGGTGAGGATGTGGAGAAATTGGAACCCTCAAGCATTATGGGTAGCCATTTGGAAAACAGTGAAGGAATGATAGAATTAAAATCTCACCATTTTGCAACTCATAATGAAATAACGGATCTGGGCAATGATCATGAATGGCTGCTAAAACCCAGATAAAAAGCTGACGGGGAGCTTCATTACTGGTAGATCAGAGGAGTAATACTTGAGCCCACTGATCAAGCCTGGTGTAACGAAAAGAGACAACAAGATAGAATGTGCCTCCTGATGGAAATATATACACAATGCTGAACTATATCAGCCCCCAAAACGTCAGACCTGAATTTGATCTAGCCTCTAGATCTACCAGTTGAAATAAAACAGAGATTTCAGAGGAACATGTTCAAAGACAGCATAGGGATGCAATCAGCAAAAACCAGACTGTGGGAAATTATACAACACAAATGACATGGATCAAATACATGACATATCAAATAATCCAGCATGTGGCTTTGTATGGATAGTGACTTGAGCTAGCCAGATGCTTTTAAAAATACATATGAAAATCAGGGACATGTGAACGCTAAACTAGACACCTGATGACATAAAATAATAATAACTGTCAGTTTTTCAATGTGCTAATGGTATTGTAATTATGCTCTCAAAAAGAATCTTTATCTTTTGGAAATATACACTAAGATCTTATGGATAAAATTATACTGCATTTAGGATTCATTTCAAAATAATCCATTGATGTGGGGTTGGAGGGGACAGGGTGGAGGCACTGACATACAAGATGGCCATGAATTAATAATTACGACAATCGTTGCAGCTGAGTGATGGGTGCAGAGGAGGTTAATGCATTATTCTATTTTTTGTACATGTTAAAATTCTCCATCAACAATGTTTTAAGAAAAACTTACTAAGCACCTTTTTGAGCCATGCACTGTGGTAAATGCTTTCACATACACTAATGTGCACCTTTTAACTCCCAGAATCTCAAGCAGTACTTCAGTGTAAGTATCCCTGAATGAATGAATCATTTCATTTAATTCTCCCACGGTCCGAAGGGGTAGATCTTATACCTCATGTTGTAAACAGGGAAATCTGAGGCTCATAGTTTAGCCAACATTATACAGCTTTTATAGGGCAAACTCCACTATGCCTCAAATATGAGTATTTAACTTTTTTTAAGTGGGAGGAAGGAAGGAGGGACTGGTTGATCTTTAATTTTACATACTTTATCAATCATCCTCATTAATGAATGCTATATTCTTTGGTAGGAGATTTGGTACTAGCAGGGCAAGGACACATGTGGTCTCAAATCAGGCACATCTGTGGGTACCAAAGGCATCTGGCCGCAAGGTAGAAAAATCAAATGCTATTTTCATTCTCTTCCTGAAGAAGAGCTTCGGTGCATTGTATCAATCCTCCTGCCTACTATCAACCCAAATCACTCATGGTGAGAACACCGTATACTATATGGGGCCACCTTGTTCCTCTTGGTATTTGTAAGATTGAAAAGAAAGAACAGATGTCAAAAATCCAAGATATTCTCTGGCAGCTTAAAAGAAAAACCACATTGATCCACTTCTCTCTTCAGTGGCACCAAGAAAGCCTTTCCAAAGCCATTAAACTCTTGCTGCTCTCTTTGCTTCATGCTTTCAAAATCACTTTAAAAATACTCTCAAAACTGTGTCTTTTCAAGGGTGAGACATATACATGAACACATGTGCATGAGTGGCTTTGATAATGCACTTGATTTGCTCAGAAAAGTAACAAAAGCAAAACAAATACAAGCCACTTGTACTTGCTGTATTGGGCAGAACCACTTTTTAAAATCAATTCCATAAAAGTAAACAGAAAACCTTGATTCTTTTTTCCTTCCCACTTGTCCAAAATCTACATTCGTCCTATCATGAAATCAAAAAAAAAGGGGGGGGAGGCATTTTTCTGCATTAATACTGCCATCTTTTTAGAACATTCTTCTGAAAGAGCTGTATTTCATTCTATTAAATTTAAAAGAAAAATAATTTATGTTTTTAAAAAGGGTAGGTCATACTAAATTGTATTTCTGGCCATGCCATATGAGAATATTCCAAGTAAAACTAAACAAATGTAAACAGACTTGAAAATCTAAATTCAATCCACACCCAAGTATTAAGCATCCTCTCACCAGGAACCTTCTCCTACAGCAAAGCTCCCCGTGCACTGGGGTGGGTAACGTGTAAGGAAAAGAAAATCGGAAGTCAATGTGGGGCTATAGAGGAGCGGAGAGTATAATGAAATGAATGTCAATGGCCTTGCAGGGTCCACCCTGACTGTGAATTTGGAAATGGAAATCCTAGCTGTTCTTGATTCAGGCCTTTGTGAATCAGAGTGTTTTTATAGCAGCTAAAACAGCACAATCCTGAGAAAGAAACAGCTATTTATGAGACATTTAGGAGGACATGTCCAGAGCCAGAGTACAGGACACACAAAACTTCAAAGAGCTTGCTGGATTTAAGTCTTTGTTTCCAGGGGTCAGCATTTCCTGGGCATCCAGAGCCTTCTACATGGAGCCAATGCCCACAGTAGCCTTCCAGGCGGTTCTTCCCAGCCCAGTGAGGAAGCCTGGATATAAAGTGTGATTCACACTGGCCAAAAAAAAACATCAAGGAAACTCCCTCCTGGTCTGTTCCACACCTGACATGTTCCAACAGCATCAAGTGCAGCTGACAACACACCAGTGGCATAGGTCCCAGGTCGCCCTAATTCAGAACGTTCGTCACCTAAACCCAACTTTTAAATGTTGAACTGAAAGAAATAAACCCACCAGGTCCCCTTATCTGGGCTGAACTATCAGAAGCAACTAAAGAATAGAGAAAAATGTTAAGACTCCGAAAACTTTGCACTTGAGCTGCCACACCCCAGCGACGTGACCTTGGGTGGGAGATTCTTGATCTACAAAAGATGACGTACACACCTTGATGATACAATAACAAATGCAAAAGTCTTCTGAAAACACAAAGCATAAGAGACATGTAAAACCTTATTCCCAAAATAGGACATGAAGGTAACAGTCTCCCTACCTCCTCTTTCCTGCCCCCCCTACTTACTCCCTTCCCCCTCTTGCCCACTCCACCTGGACCAGTCATATTAGAGTGGTACTTATTCCCTCTGGACTCTGTTTAGTGTGGCCAATCCCCTCTGGAAACTCCAGGGATCCCCGTAATCCACACAGCTCCTCTCCAAGCAGGAGGGCTGCTCAGAGGGCTGATTCAGTGAGACAAAGAGCCAGAAATCTCTCCTATTTGTAAAAAGCAAAGAACCGCAGGTGAAAGGTTTCCAACCAGAAACAGGAAAAATGTGGACTTCGCCCCAAGAGGGGAGCCCTAACTCTGCAGTAGCTGCATCACAGTCACAGCTCCACCCGAGCCATGTTACGTGGAGGGACGCACATACAAACGGCTGTCGGAGTGACATTCTGATGTCCAGGAGAGGGAGTTATGGAGCATTTGAACGCACCTACGCCAACTTAATAGTTCATCCCTGCCCCTACTTGCCGGCTCTGCCCCCTTTTCCCACAGCCCTGCAGGTGCATTCTTATTTGAGCCCCTACCACAAGGGATGATAGTGTTTTTTACAGTTCTCTTTATCCTCCACAAGTCTGACCATTGCTGCCACTAGACTCCAAGCCCTTCTGCAGGAGGGACCACGTCTCGTCATCTCCAGGGCCCCTTATGCTATAACTGCTGTCCACCGCCTAGTGAAAGACACTTTTGTCTGGAAGAATCAACAAAAACTATCAGTGTGTCTGTGAAAGAGCCAGCAGAATGATCTAGATCAGGCCTATGGTGAGATGAAATGCTTCCGGTGGCCAAACAAGTAAGTTACACAAATGAAGTGGTCAGGTCGGGCACTGCGGTGAACCACCCATGCTTGTCTAAGTGGCAAAGGCTACTCAGCACCAGAGTCCTTTGTGGGAACACAGGGCCAGTCTAGGTGTATCTTACAGCATTCCCGGAAAACCCAGAAATCCTGCTTTTTACGTGGTGTATCTCAACTGTAATTAGGATTGATCCAAAAAGTGGTTAACGTTACGTGGCTCAAACAAAAATGCACCCCCGGGCCAGGCACTGCCAGTAAGCCCTCAATCCGTGACCTGAGTGAGAGCCTTGCCAACCCCAGCCCTACGCACCGACGTCAAGCCAGACGGACTCAAATGGACACAAATGGGACCTTGTCACAATAACAGTAGCGTCACTCCCTCTAGTCTGAACTACAGACAACAAAAGGGGCTGAGCCCCATCGACGACAGAATCTTCCATAGTTGACCTGCCGTGTCCCCCAGGACAACTGCAGCCCATCCTTCCAGGCTGGCACTCTTCTCCCTTAGTCATCTGCCCCAACCGCCCAGTGGATTTTACAGTCCGAAGAGTCTCCCTGATGTCTGACTTTCATTTCTGTCACTGCACTGTAAGGTTTGTTCTCCCCTTCCTTTGACAAGCCATGGTGTCAGAGAAAACATCGGAGAGGCAGCGCTTACCCTTGTGGTGTTGATGTCACACTCTCTGCCGTCATCCTGCCCAGTGGAACGTCCATTGTCATCCAAGAAGCTCCGCCCTTCTTCCTTCACTGCAAAGTGTGGCGCACAGAGGCATTTAGTGGCCAAAAAGAAGAGAAGAATCCTGTTCTCTGGTTGTACTGGCCAAAGCAGTCGCTGGGAAATCACTCTCACCTGCAGAAGAAAGCATGAGTCAAGTTGTAACTCCAAGGGGAAAACACATACAAGAAGTTTTATCTCAGACTCAATGTTCTGGGTGTTTTACTGATGAGACCCATATCTCAGAGCCCCATCTAACTCTCAGGGACCCGTCACTCCCACTGGACACGTGGCTACAGAGACATCAGGAAGTGATTCACAACCGCTTTCAGGCCCCAGGACCCTCAGATCTTGACTGGAGTGGACACGTGGGACATCTCCACTGACCCCAAGGCCAAGAAAATATCCAAGGATAAAACGAGGCACTAGAATTAGGACTGCAGTCACCTCCCACACAGCTTCTTCTAGGAGCATTATTTTAGCTAATTCATAATATTAGCTAATTCATCAAGGATACACTTACAACCCTCTAAATGAGTACCTTTAATCCACATTAGAGACCAAGTTCTGAGTGTGACTGCGCTATTAGAATAAATACTGCCGCTCTAATTTGAAATCAATAGGTTCCGAAGGCTGGCCAAATTCCATTTTCCTCCATTTGGTCATTGTCATATTTCACAGATCAGAAATGACTACAGGTGTCAGATCAAAGTTCTCTAGTTAACGTGTGTGTGTGTGTGTGTGTGTGTGTGTGTGTGTGTGTGATGTATGGGGAAGAATTAAGTTTGTATCAAAACAAATGAAAGGACAAATTTCAATTTTTCGCTCTGAAAAAAATTAAAGAAAGTAAAAAAGAACCTTCAATTCCCAACAAGGTAAGCCTTGCCTCACAGTGGCGCATTCCCATAGGTTTATACAAGTATCTAATCATCTATCCATTGATTTTCAAGTTTTCCAATCAACGTTAGGTTCAAAGGGAAGGAGAAGATAAAGAAGGAAAGATTGATTCTGAGCTTCAGAAAGAACTGAAAGCAGAGCCTCCAGCTATGTCAATCATTACAAACTTCCATTATAGTTGAAGCTCTGCCCGGCGCTATCCAGAGCATTTGGGGTTACAACAAGATGCAGTGCCTGCCCGCAATCCCACCCCAGGAGCCCACAGACCCCAAACCAAACAGCAAACAAGTGGAGGTGTCCTACCAACACCCAGGGGGCAGTGAGAGGGGGCAAAGCAGGAATGGTTTCCAAGCCAGTCCCAACAATGGCCAGAGCAAGCCTTCAGTGAATTTCCAGCTCCAATAGAGATGATAAGGAGGAAGTGTCCAGAAAAAAATGCAGCATTACCCAAACTGAACTTCTGAGATGGGACACGTGGCAAAAGAGGTAGAGAAATCTCAACAAGGATAAATAAAATCAATTCAGGAGCTAACATCCTCCTTCCCCTACCCCCCCTCCACAGACTCCCAGCAGCACCTCAAAGGGTTAGCCTCAGATATTTGTGTTTCACTTGAAATGCAGAAATGTTGTGCCTTTTTTAAAAGATACAGCACATATATATAGGCTTCCTTTCCCTAGCAGACGCCTTTCCAAATGTAGCACATTTTAAAGAAAGGTAAGATTAATCTGGCTAGGAGATAATTAATTAACTGCAAACAGCTTTGATATGACTATATTAATTACTGAAGAAAAAAATTAACAAAGTCCTTAGGCTATTCAGCATTTCTAAGAAACCCCAGCACTGCTGGGCACTGGCTGATCACCCAGAAGGATAGGGCTGGCCCAGGGACAGACTGTAAGGTTAGCCAAATATATCTTTTTTACAAAAACTGATGCCCAGTGGGCATGAATGTCTGATGCACGAATAACATCCAAGGCTATATTTTTCTCTCTCCTTCACCCAAAACTCAGAATTCTTGTGCCTTCCCTCATTTCCCATCACCATGATTTCTGTCCAAAAAACTAGATTTTTGGAAAACATGTAAAATTAGTCAGTACCTCTCTACATGACTTCATGTCAATTTACTCCCTGCTTAGGGCATTCACACCCTAGGTGTGACCTCGCCACGTAAAATGATAACTAGCATTTTCCGAGTCCCTACAACACACCAGGAA
Organism: Kogia breviceps; assembly: GCF_026419965.1. Classification (NCBI taxonomy): domain Eukaryota; kingdom Metazoa; phylum Chordata; class Mammalia; order Artiodactyla; family Physeteridae; genus Kogia; species Kogia breviceps. The sequence goes on from NC_081320.1 coordinate 90,602,198, forward strand.
CCTTCCCGAGAGTTTCACACACATCACCTCCCTCTCCTCAACCACTGTAAGGGGTAAGTGCTGATATTCCCATTTTATAGGTGGGACATTGAGGCTCAGAAAAGCTGTCTGCCCAAAGTTCCACACCTAATGAGTGCCAGAGACAGGACTCAAATTCAGGTAGGTCTGCCTGATTTCAATTAGTGTAGAAAATCAAGGTCCTCTTTTAGTTGTTGGGGAAAGTTAAGAAAGGATTGGTAGAGGTGGCATAACGTGGCCCAAACCAGAGGTTTGCGGGGGGAAGAAAAACGTGTACATCCAACACGTTCCCTCCTTCCTGCTTAACAATCCCACCAAATGGTTCTGTTTCTCTGTGTTCCTATCATCCGTATCAGTGTGCAACTGTTCAAAAAACAAGACTGGATCATTTGTGATTTAGCACTTAAGCAGGTTTCTGACTGTGCTCAGTGATTCAGCAGGATCCCGGCGAAACACATCAAGCTCACTCAAGTACTGCTAGCCTCTGCATAATTCCTCTCGTCACAGGACAAAGGGAGACCCTCTGCGGCATCCTTGGACTCCCCTCTAGCCTGGCTGTATTTCTTGGTGGGTTGACTACAGCCTTCAAAAATGAACAAGATGACTGCCTCCAATACTGAGAGGGAAAAGGTGAATATTAAGTGGCATATTGGACTCTTTCATCATCCTTAGGCCTGACATCCAATCTTGGAACAGAACGAGGAAAATCAGACGAACAAGGAGACGGTACACAGGAGTGACAATGATGCCCTCAGTCCCTCTCCCAGAACTCAGAATCACAGGGATAAGGTTGCTCTCCCAAAATTAAACTCTAAAATCAGTAGTGCCTGAGGGCTCAAAGCAGACACTCCAAGTGACACTGCAGCCTAGGTCTGTGTCCTCTGTACTTGCAAGGGGTCCTGAGAGCACCTGTCATGGCCCTGCTCACATTCTTCTGAAATGTTGTCACCCCAGTGCCACCCAGTAGACTGAGAAGCCTCCATTTAGGGACAGGGTCCTAATATCAATCTTCAAATGATGTTACCCAATGATGCTTGACACGTTTTTACTGAACCAATTCCTCTCCCCCAAGCCAACAAGACTAAAAAGTAAATTAATTAAAAGAATCAATATGGATAATGAAAGGCAGCAGGTCAGCAATGGAAACAGAGGAGGAAAAGCGTAAAAGATCAAAATGGGTTGCCAAGACCCATTCCAGCACTTCCTAAAGGAGAAGAGTCTTAATCCTGAAGACACAGCATCTCCAGAACTGATGGGATACATCCTGAGGGGAGGTTTAAGACCTCAGAGTTTCATGTATCACTAGATACCCCCAAATCTCCCCTTGTTCTGATTCCAGGCTCCCGGAGGCACCTGCTAGCAATTTCATTCCCAGGCTCCTTGCCAACAGACAGCATATAAGCTATGCAGCCAACACAAGCGTCTGTCTACTCTGTCCACCAGTTCTATTTATTAGTGGAATTTAATAAGGCAAAAAGAAGTTTATTTACTCACCTTCCTGGGGGTTTCTATTCAAGTCAGCCTCCTAGAGTTTAATCAGCTCTGGGACATCTGAAAGTTTGTTTCTGAAGTTGCAAGTCTGGGAGAGAGCTGACCCCAATCCGTGATAAGGTTACTAGGTACATGACACCTAGAAGCACCCTCCTGGCAGCCAGCTAGCTCCTCTGGAGACATCCTGACCTTGCAAACTTCTACAGCAGGGATCCTCGGCCTCAGCACTATAGACATTTTGAGGCCAGATAATTATTTTTCCTGGGGGCTGTCCTATGCACTGTCCGATGTTGAACAGCGTCCCTGGCCTCTACCCACTAGATGACAGCAGTACACCTCCTCCCAACCCCCCATGGTGTGACAACCAAAATGTCTCTAGGTATGGCCAAATGTCCCCTCGAGAACAAAATCATCCCCAGCTGTGAACCACTGCTCAACAAGCAGAGTGAAAAAATCTCAGACACCTATCTGGGACCTGGCAGTTCAGAAAGGTCAGAATGACAGATACTACTAATACTTCAGCTGCTGACAGGGGCTGGGGAAATTTCCCCAAAACACTTATTCTTTTAGAATTCAGTCCTGGCATGTCTGGTGTCAGACAAGCAAAACTTTGCACATGAGGAAAGATAAAAGCAAGGTTAACCTTTTGTTGAAACTCAAAGCATGCTGCACACAACGTGAGTCACGAGTAAAGGTTAGTGATTTTTCTCTGAGAGTCTGTCTTATGTTTGCTACTGTTTTTGGTGCCAGAATAACACACAGGGCCCGTGCACTAATATAGTTTCAAAGATGTGGCCTCCTTCCTGTGGGGTTTGATGCTCCTGCTGGCCACACCCACTCCTAACCAAATCTGTCAATCTTGCGGAAACCCATTGATATTCCAGGGAAAGATGCAAATATATATCAGTTTCGTAGTCTCGCCCCTATTCATCATCCACAGACCAATTTTCAATAAAATCAAAGAGTAATGAGATAATACAAATAATAAGAAAAGGTGAAATCTGACCTCACCTCTACCTTGCTTCACTAGTGAGAAGTGTGGTCCAGGGTTTTGCTTAAATAAAATTAAAATATCGCAATCAGGCCACCATAATGGAATTTAATGTGACAGTAAATTATGTTTATATTTAAATCCTATAATCCAAAGCAATCAGAATAATACAACACTGTCTAGTTGATTCAGAAAGTAGATTACTAAGAATATCTCCAAATGACTTAGTTTTTCCAAACTATCAAATTTCAAGAAGTACCTTAGGTTAATATGAAAAATCCTTGAATTAACAATGATTTTTTTTTTCCTTTATTTTGCTCTGTCCCAAGAAGAAAATGAAAACTTCCCAGGGTCTAACATATTCAGGAATTAAAAATAAATTGATAGGGGTTCTGGTCTTCGGAGAGCAAACCAGTAAGTGCTTTCTAAAGCAAGGCCTCTAAATGACATTTGAAAGGTTAATATAAATTATATTTCTCTTGGCCATCCAGAATGAGTGAATGCAATACTATCCCCAGAAATCCCAAGAGCTGGAAGCACAGGTTAACTAAACACCACTGTCCTCTTCGCGGGTTCTATTCCTAGACAACCTCCCCTGGGGAACAGAGGGAGGGAGCAGGCTGCTGCTGCTGCTGAGTCACCTCCAAAGACAATCCACAGAAAGCAAGCCCTGTGGAAGGGTGAGCACCTCATAAGAAAAAGCAAAACCACACAGCCACTGACCTTTGCATGGTCCGCCAGGACTGCCACCGTTCCACTGCTCCCAGGAAAGAATACCCTGGGGTTCCCTGCACCTTGCAGGAGTCCCCCTGCTTTGTGGCTGACCAAAAACAGGGGCTCAGCCCGCAGCCAGGAAACGGGCAAATCAGCTCACTCAAGACTCTGCTTGAGCTTGTCTGTCCCGTTTTCAATGGCTGATGCATCAAACATCTACACTAACACAGTGATAAAATAAGCAACTGAAAGCAAACAGTTCTGGGGCGTGCAGGGAAAAAAAAAAAAAACCTATCATGCAATGATAGTAGCAGTATCAGTCGGTTAAAGGAAACCTTCTGGAGGGCACTAGTAATGTGTGTCCCAAGATCGCACAGTTTCACATTTTGGAATGTATCCTGAGGAAATAACTCAGACACGTGTCCAAAGATGTAGATATAAGGATGTTCACTGCATCATTAATTATTCGTAAGAGTAAAAAGTCAAAGGCAACCTAGAAGTCCATCAGTAAGGGAATGGTTAAATAGATTAGGAGGTGGCCATGCAATGGAATAGTCTGTGGCCATTAAAAACACTGACATGATAATAACAGCTCCGCATACCGAGTCAGGCCCCGCTCTAAGTGTTTGCCTGCCTGAACCCAACTTAATCTCACAACACTGGTACAAGTGATATTTTTATTGGCTTCATTTTACAGACAGAGAAACTGGTAAATAGAGAAGTTAACTAACTCTCCAGGGTCAACAGCTCTTAAGTGATAGCTTCATGGTTTGAACTCAAACAATAATGCTCTAAAGCTCTTCTCTGGTCCACTGTGCTCCACTGCCCATAGACTCTTGAATAGATAGTCACCATATGCTACGGAAAAGAAGAAAATAGTTATAATACAACAGTGTCATGATTCTGATCTTTATGAACTATGTCTGACTTTATGAAATGAAAAAAAAATTCTATAAGAATACGCACCAAAATGTGAAATGCATTCTCTCTGGATGATGGAATTTGGGTGATTTTTTTCCTTCTACTCTATACCTCCAACATTGTGCAAATTTCTTTACAAGTATTACAAAACACTTAGGAAAAGCGCTGTTTCTACTTGAGAACATAAAAGGTCATAAGCAGCCTTGGTCAGTATTGGGGAAGGGAGGAGAGGGAGTGGGGTAGACATTAAGCGAACTTACAGATCTGAGTGAAAGAGAACCCTCTGCCAACGTGCTGTGGCGTCATTTGTAGGGATCATAAGCTTCGGCTGTTCGTTCCCGTCTGCTTTAGGGCAGGCCCTGTCCTGGGAACTATGAAGAACAAAACACAACATGGCTCTTGCCCTCAGAGCTTACAGCAGCTTAGAAGAGTGGGCATATTTAAATAGATTCTTTCTTCTTAGAATACGAAGAATTCTGCCTGTACCGTCCACACCTTTGTGAGCCAGGAGTTACCCAGGTGAGAGATGTCTCTGTGGAAGGGAAATGGATTGCATGCGGCCATATAGAGAATCTGCTGAAACAAAAGGACCACACCCCAGGTCTCCTGAACTATTCAGCCACGAGGGCACATTCCTGCCTCAGGGCCTTTGCACTGGCTGATCTCTGTGCCTAGAACACTCTCTCTCCAGGTGATTGCATGGCTCCTTCCTCACTTCTCTCAGGTCTTTAGTCAAATGATAGCTTCTCAGTGATGCCTTCCTTGGTTAGCCTATCTAAAATATCCCTCGATGAAACTCCAACCCCCTTCCTTACTTTATTTTTTCCCCTTAGCATTTGTTAATCCCTAAAATACACCTAGAGACATATGCTTTGTTTCTTTATTTTATTTATAGTTTGTTTCCCCACTTGAATATGAGCTCCATGATAGCAGAAACTTTTGCCTTATGCATCACTCTATCCCCCAGTGCCTTGAACCTCACATGACACATATGAGGTTCTCAAAAATTACATGTTGAATTGACTGATAATCAATTAGTTGGTTTACATTTATCACATAGCTTGGCTACTGGCTACTTCCATCCCATGTCGAATTTTAAAGTCTTTCTTGCCCATTGCACTACTGGGAGAAAAGAAAAATCATAGCAAATGAGGGTTTGAAATTGTGGTCACCACAGAAGAAAAATAGCTTATGTATCAGCCACTGCAGAAGGGAAATACATTTTTTTCCTTAATAAAAAGAGTTTTACATCAAAGACAAGATAGTTCCAACACACACACACACACACACACACACACACACACACACACACACACAAACACACACAAAATAAGTTAGATCAAGCTATAGCATAACAAATACAAAAAAAGTAAATGGAAAAATTGGCATATGGCATAAAACCAATAAAAGCACACAAACCCAGACTGAAATAGAAGGGATGCTGGTTGATAAGATCATCACACAGATTCCACCTGGCAAATGATAAAAAAGGAAATGGACAGCTTACAAAGGCACGAGTAAATGCAGGTTATAAATCACCACATGGCCACGGCTTGACTTAACTTGCTGTTGTTAAAAGGTAGAATTACCCCCTTTGAAGGCACTGCTGCTTACATATCAGAATAGCAAAACTGCATTTAATGCTGGTAAAATCAGAAGTTCACAGGGCCGTCTTCAGAGGCATATAAAGCACATCACACCATTCTATACCCTGGGAGCAGGTAGTTTTAATAAGAACAACCTTCTTCTTGTAGGATAATCTGCTAAACAACCAAAGCCAAGTCTGGACTCCTTATAGTTATAAAATGTAAGTCAAGGGCAAATGAAGAAAGTACTATTTTATATCACATACGTCCTTATATAGATATGCTGCAGGCATTCACATATCAAAAAATAACACAAAATAAAATCTCCCAACCCCCAATTCCTCTTTGCAACACAGCTGCTTGAAAACATTTTACACTCTTCCTTCCTTCTTCTGCTACAATACCTACCCTAACGCCGCACTAAGTGTTTTTGCTAAAGGCACCTTCAGGTGGCCAAACCCGTCTGTGCGGGACTCACTTGTCCGAGGCATCGGTCACTGCTGACCTCGCGGCCCCTGCCGTTCACTGACGCCACTTGTCTGGCTACTTATTCTTGGTTTCCTATGAAACCCTGCTTCCTCTTCCCAAATCTTAACTCCGAGGTCACAAAATAAAATACCTGCAGGGGCTCAGCAGGTGGCCAAAATGAGAAAGGAGGTCACCTGGCCATTGTGACAAGCTGGAGAGCACCAGCCCTGCCAAAAGAGGACCGCTGTCCCTCATCTGTGAGCATCGGGTGGCCAGACTGCCCCCCACACTGTCAAGAACGCCCACAAGTCTTATTTTTATGGGAACTATCCCAACTTTTTCACTGTTATCAACTTCGTTGTTAATACTGTAAGCCAAATCAAACAGATCTGTAGCCTGGATACAATGCGCAGGTCTCAAGTCTGTGTCACCTCCCAACCCCGTGGGTTCTTCCTCATCCTGCTGTTCTTCTCCCTGAAAATCTCACCCAACTCCAGAGGTCAGGTATGGATCTCCAGCCCTAAGCTTCCTCCTACATTGCGGACTCACGGAACTGCCTACTGGATGTATCCATTCAACTGTCCTAATGGGGCCTTGAGATAAACACATCCACACTTTCCTTTCATCCTCTGCTCCCAAATATCTCTTAAATCCCTTTCCTTCCCCTCTCTCTCCTGCCTCTGGCTTTAATTCAGACACTTGGCATTTTTCCATGGTTTACTCCATGGACTTCGGACCGTCCTCCCTGCCTTGGCCCTGTCCCCATTCCCTACTCTCAAATTCATTCTTCAATCCAAGCTAAAGTTACCTTCTAAAATGCACACGCTTAATGTGCCTGATGGCTCCCTTGGCCTTCAGGGTAAACTCTGGACCCAGACCGCTTGAGTCTGAATCACAGCTCTGCCACTTGCTGGCCACGTGACTTGGGCAAGTCGTTTAGGTTCTCTGAGCCTCAATATCCTCATTTGTGAAACGTGGCTACAAAATACCACATACCACGTCGGGCAGTGACAAGGACTAAAAATGAGTTAATACAAATAAAGCTCTCTGTGCTTGGTACCTAGTTAATGCTCAATTAAATGTTAGCTGTCAGTATTATTATCATTCCTCATCCATTATCCTCGCCCATCACAACCCAACTCAGACTCTAGAACTGTAAAGAATTACTTGAAATTCTCCACAAGTGCCCCTAACTTCTCACTTGTTTGCTCAGAACGCCCGCCCTTCAAGACTCATATTCTCTATCATGTTCTTCAAAACCAAGCCCTGACCCCTGACCTCTCCCTACCCCAAAACCAGGTCCCCCTTTCCCCCGTCCACCAGTATCTGCCTCCATCTGAGTATATAACTTGCTGAGCTGCAATAGAACAATTTCCTCGAAGCCTCCACCATGACCCTGTGAGCTCCTCAAAGGCAGGGCCTACTTTTTCTTAATTTTTGCATCCTTAATGCCCAGCAAGAAACAATGAATGAATGAATGATATTCTTCCATCCCCAGATCCACCCAGAGAGGCAGGCATTATTATAATCCACCATTTACGGATGAGGAAATCGAGGTTCAAAATGATTAAGTACACGTGGGAGACGGCAAGCCCTGGGCCCAAGCCTGGCTCCCCGAGTGAGGCCGGCGTGGGTAAGCTGGTCAGACTCTGCTCCTGTGGGCCGTCTGTCCTCACACACCAGGCTCATGTACTTACAGCAAACTTCACTTTTATCCTATATCCCTAAATAAGCATGGGAAGATTACGTGTAACCTTTATCATCTCATGTTCTTTCTATGAAAAGCTACAAAATATCTTCGAAGGTCATTGTATAGAGCACAGGTGTTCAATACAAGGGTCACAATTCTTTTGTGCACTTTTCTCGACAAAGTATGTACAGTCTTCCTGATACTATCTAAAGCTAAGGTTCAAATTCGTAGGCAAGAGCATAGACTCTGTACTTAGCCTGACTTGATTTGAATTTCAATTCTGCCACTTTCTAGTTCTATGACTTGGGTAAATTATTAAAATCTCTCGATGTTTCTTCATCTGTTGGTAGATACATAGATTAGATAGATAGATAGATAGATGAACAAGTAATAGAAGATAAAATGATAATACCTACCTCGAAGTATTATTATGAGAAATAAATGAGTTATTATGTGTGGCGAGCATTGCCCTCTGAGGAAGGCGCCATTAAGACCCTCATAAGCCTCAGGGCCCGACTGTACTCTCCTTGGTCTGCATCCTGGACTTTATGGTATGAACATAAAAAAGGAGATGGCCTTTGGCCCAATCGCTCCAGGGACCTGCTCAGTTACTGGGAGTTCCTGGTTGTTCTCTAAAGCTAGGAAAAGCAACCCTGGAGGGAAAATTGGTGCCTTTGAGGGAGAAGCCGAGAAGCCAATCAACCAGCTGATGCCGATAAGGCGTGACTAAGCAAATTCCCTGCTTTAGGGGGATATAGATGGCTATGCTTTGTTATTAAACTTGCCTTGCAACCATCAGTTGCTTGTGCCCTTCTGATCCCATACCTTGGTGCGTTCAGTTCCCTACCCCCTCTCGTCGATTGTTGCTACACTTTGAGGACCCGCCGCGGCTGGCGGCAAGTGGCGCCCGAACAGGGACTTGATAAGAGGGACATCTGAATCTCGGTAGGTGAATCCCCGGAGTGAAGAGTGAAAGTGTGGCCACATAGTAAAGTTGATAGTAACTAGGGGCAATAGTCAGAAGTAAAAAAAAATATGGGACAAAAAGTATCCAAGAAGCGACCAGAGATCACTGATCAAGAGAAGGAGTTGTCCACCAGTGCTTTCTTTCCAGGCTTTTACAGCTGGAAATTATGATGTCTGTCTGCAACATCTTGCCTGCCTACAAGATATAAACAAAGACGATTATAAAATAATTTTGAATACGGCAGTACCTGAGTTTTTCAAAAGTAACCAGACAACAACAGATAGTTTAAGACAGACACTTAACCAATTGAAGAATCAGGTGCACTCGGCTGTTGAAGAAATGGATGGACTACATGATCTTGAAAACAGTATGTTGTATTACAATCAAGCAGTCATCCTGTATCATGTCCGACAGTATACAGAAGCCATATCCATTGGTGAAAAACTTTATCAGTTCATAGAACCTTTTGAAGAAAAGTTTGCCCAAGCAGTGTGTTTTTTGTTCGTAGACCTGTATATATTAACCTACCAAGCTGAGAAAGCTTTACATCTTCTTGCTGTTCTAGAAAAAATGATTTCACAGGGCAACAATAACAAAAATGGAAAGAATGAGACTGGTAATTACAGCAACAAAGATGGGTCTAATCATAAAGCTGAAAGTGGAGCTCTAATAGAAGCTGCAAAGTCAAAGATACTATTTTTGTGTTGAAGTATATGTAGGAGGACAAGGGACTTTACTGGCCGGCCATAGTTTAAAGGTAGTTAAAGCTGTTACAAGTTTGACGTTTCCCTCCTCTTTTCCTTCTGATTTTCCCCAATCTGATTTTGAATTCTCAAATCTGGTGCACCTTAAATTATAATAATGGTACCATTTAAATTTCTTCAGTTTCTGTTACTAATAATAGTTTGGTTTTTTATAAGCATTGGGATTTGGGGAAGTTTGCATTGTCTTATTCTTATCAACCAGTTATTACTTGTGTTACACCCTCATATGCCTTGCTAATAGGAGATTTACAGATTGAGTTTACTTCTGGTTCCTTAGGATATAATATAATTTGTCAGAATTGTATTTTTAGTACTTGCATTCTGCCTATGAAAGGAACTTTTTCTGTTATGATGTTAAAACAACCTTCCTATGTAATGCTGCCTGTAAATATTTCTGAACCATGGTATCATAGTACTAGCATGCAAGCTTGGCTAGAATTATCTGAAGCTTTAAAAAGACCTAAACGATTCATTGGAATATTAATATGTAGCATATTAGCCTTAGCCGCTTTAACAGCCACAGCCACTACTGCCAGTTTAGCATTAAGTAAAACTGTACAACAAGCACATTATGTTAATCAATTGTCTAAAAATACCAGTATTGCATTAGCATTACAAAGTCATATTGATACTCAACTAAAAACTGAGGTTGATGAGTTAAAAAATGCTCTCATAGGTTTAGGAGACCAAATTATGGCTTTAAAATTGAAAATGCGTTTGATTTGTCATGCTAAATATACTTGGATTTGTGTGACTCAACACGCTTATAATGAAACTGACTGGGATTGGAACAAAGTAAAAATGCACTTTTTAAGTGTATGGACTGATGGACACATTAGTTTGGACATACAAAAACTTAATGCAGAAATACAAGCAATTCAAGAAGCTCATCTACAAGAAGACGGGCCCCAACAATTAATTCAAGGACTGTTGGATCAGCTTCAATGGTTAAACCCAATGCATTGGTTTCAAAATGGACTCACAGGATTGATTACCGTGGGGTCATGTGTATTGTTGATGTTAATTGCCTTACCTTGTTTATTACGCTTTATTGTTGGCCGTCTCACTGCTCTTCGTCAGGAGGTGTATGGGTTGAAATCGCATTATCAAGCTTTAAAAAATAAAAGAGGGGGAAATGTGGCGAGCATTGCCCTCTGAGGAAGGCGCCATTAAGACCCTCATAAGCCTCAGGGCCCGATTGTACTCTCCTTGGTCTGCATCCTGGACTTTAGGGTATGAACGTAAAAAAGGAGATGGCCTTTGGCCAAAATCGCTCCAGGGACCTGCTCAGTTACTGGGAGTTCCTGGTTGTTCCCTAAAGCTAGGAAAAGCAACCCTGGAGGGGAAATTGGTGCCTTTGAGGGAGAAGCCGAGAAGCCAATCAACCAGCTGATGCCGATAAGGCGTGACTAAGCCGAGAAGCCAATCAACCAGCTGATGCCGATAAGGCGTGACTAAGCAGAGAAGCCAATTAACCAGCTGATGCCGATAAGGCCGTGACTAAGCAGAGAAGCCAATTAACCAGCTCATGCCGATAAGAGGATGACTAAGCAAATTCCCTGCTTTAGGGGGATGTAGATGGCTACGCTTTGTTATTAAACTTGCCTTGCAACCATCAGTTGCTTGTGCCCTTCTGACCCCGTACCTTGGTGCGTTCAGTTCCCTACTGCCTCTCGTCGATTGTTGCTGCACTTTGAGGACCCGCCGCGGCTGGCGGCAATTATGTATATCACATTTCGAGCAGTACCCAATACTTTATATAAGTACTGCATAAATATTGCCAGAGCCCTGAGTGTCATCTGAGTAAGAACTGAAATTCTAAATACACAGCGATTGCCCCATCTCTTTGATGCTATTTTCACACACACACACAGCCAGGTAGACACACCTGCAGCCAGGGTCTCTTGCAGCAACACTGGCAGGCCCGCAACCTTCACTGGCAGGGCCTGAGTCTCCTGTGTCCCTTTCAGTACTTCCCTCGTTCCCTTTCAGCAAACACTGTCCTGTGTTTGCCCTGCTCCCCTTTCAAAACCAGTAGAAAAGGCTATGAGATTAGTCTACATGCTCTGGTGTGAAGAAAGGCCTTCGGACACTTCCCACATCACCGGAGGCTCTTTGGATACAAACAACTGGATGGCTCACTAGCAAATCCAATGTGCGTCAGTCAGAAGGCTACGTGAAGCTCTCAGGACCGGAGAGAAGTCTGAAGAACCACACCTGGCAACAGACAGGAGCCAGGGCACTTGTGAAGGACATGGAAACAGAAACAACTGACAGAAGAAGACGTCTGGTTCGGCCGAGCAAGGAACACGCCAGTGGACTCTCCCGTCCTCCAGTCCCTCCACTGACAGAGCACCTGATAGGCTGGGCAAGGCCACCTGCCCACCCAATGGCTGGACTGGGGCAGGAGGAACCTCGGGGAAATCCTTAACACTTACCATCCCACCAAGACAACGCTCCAACAGGGAGGAATAATTACCCAAAGGAAATTATGGGGCTGCAGGAAGTGGAAACAGACGTGTGGCCAAAAATTCCATTCAACCTTCCCAGAGAGTTCTCTCTTCTTGACCTTAAAATATAAAGATAAAGAATGTAGAGGTCTAAGGAACAGGTCAAATTAACTACGTGGGTGATACAGGCCCTGCTCTAAATGCACCCAAATCCCACTAGTAGACAAGTCAGTGACAGCATCTTGTCCCCCCCCCCGCTTCTCACTGACACCCCTTCCGCCTCCGCAGGCAGCCAGAGAGACTTTTCTAAACTACAAGTCAGAACGTGTCGTTGAGATAAAGCTTCAGTGGCGCCCCAGCGTGTCTGGGATAGAGTTCAACCTCCTCCACTGACGTCAAAGCAAGAACATCCCCGCCTGCCTCTCTGACGCTACTTCCAACCCCTCTGCCTCAGCCCCATCAGATTCTTTCCCGTCCCCAACCTTAGGGTTCACTCTCTTTCTCATTGAAGCTGTTCCCTCTGTCCCCTTCTTTTCCAGTTAGTTCCAGTTTTGTCTTCAAGAAATCAGCTCCAATGTCACCTCTTCCAGGACACTCCCCTTTGATGTACTACACGTGTGCACATGTGCATACACGCCCACATACACATCTCATGCTACACAGGCACCACCCTCCATGCTTGCAGAACCGAACCATATTTGTAAGCAATATCACCAATACACAGTGGTATCAGCACCCGATATACAGCAGAGAAGTGGGAGAGATGTTTGGTGGAAGCAAAACTAAATTAATGTTCTGCATGAGGGTAAAAGACAAGGATTTTCCTGCTCAAAAGAGTTGAGAAGGCTGTTGGGAAGGGGCCTTCACATCATACAGTCTTTCCTGGAGACGCCAGGACAACAGGATGAGAATGCCTGACCAAGCGATTGTTTCTACCTAGTCTGCACACCTGACACATTATGGTCTTTCCAAAGGATTGTAGAAAAGTATTTATTGCTGCTAGGAGTCACAGATTTCACCACATCATAAAGCCTCAGCATATTTACAACAAAACTCTGAAACAGCCAAATGTCTGTTGCTGTAGTAAGTTGCCACAGTGATGATTTATTTCATGGAGTGAAAAAAGAAGTTTCACTTAACATTTTAAATATGATGGTTTATATAGCATCTAATAAATATGATGGTTTATAGAACACCTAATCCATTATTTGGAAGGGAGAAAAAATGTTTGTATGCTTCACAAACATCGACATCCAGCTCCTGAAAACCATCCTGAGAGGATGTTTTTTTAATGCTTTGCCCAGAACTATCCGCTATGACCAATTCCATACTTTATCAATATGAAAAAAGTTATAAAATAATGAGACCCCCGGTGATGCAAGTCAGAAAGTTTTCAATTTGACGTATTAAAATAAATTTGCACACCTCTCCTTTCTCCAATCTACGTCCTATGTGTGGTCACCTCTCTCTGAGTCTCCAAGTTCTCCATACAACGAAGAATGATGTGGGTTAGAACAGGAAGGAGGAAAAGGAGAGCCCCCAAGCCCTCCAGTGAGCAAAGCAGTGACATGTGACACTAGGACAGAGCCCCAGGGACAGCTTTCAGCACAGCCTCTGGAGGGTTGCAGACTTTCCTTCTGAGATGTTGAAAGGAAGCCCTCATTCCATAGTAAATAAAAATGCATGCTTGAGAAAAACAAATGATACGATAGTTCCTTTTTTTAAGGAGCCACCTAGTTCTTTCATTTGAAATCAGAGATAAGCAATATATGGAATTGCTAAAGTTCAAATTCAGGTAATATTAGATGAAAAGAGACTAAAACTATATAACACAACCAAAAATTAACTTGGCTGGAGATTTATTCTATAGCAGTAGTTCTCAAAGTGTGGTCAGGAAACTGTGAGGTTCCTAAGATCCTTTAAAGTATTCATGAGGTCAAAACTATTTTCATAATAAACTAAAATGTTATTTTCCTGTTTCTCTCACAAGTGTCCTATGGAGTTTTCCAGAGGATGTATGATGTTTGAAAAGATAACAGACTTAATAGAGAAGCAACTCTAAGAATTCCATTGTGTTCTATTAAACTGGACAGTAAATAAATTTGTAAAAGTGTAAAACAATGCCACTCATAATTTTGTTGTTTAAAAAAGCTAGTTACTTTTCATAAAAATATGCCATTTGTGTTAACATGTTATGAGATGATTATTGTTATTTTTAATGAATTAAATACTTTGAAATGCATCTATTTTCATTTCTAATATAAATATTGACAGATATAACCCACATTAACAAAAGCTCTTGGGGGGTTCTCAATAATTTTTAAGCATGTAAAGTCCTGAGAGAAAAGCACTTGAAAATGTTATTTCATAGCACTGGAATCTCAATTTCTCCTTCTTCCAAAATTTTTATTGTGGTAAAATACCTAAAATTTACCATCTCAACCATTTTTTTTTTTTTTTTTTTTTTTTTTTTTTTTTTTTTTTGTGGTACGCGGGCATCTCACTGCTGTGGCCTCTCCCGTTGCGGAGCGCAGGCTCCGGACGCACAGGCTCAGCGGTCATGGCTCACGGGCCCAGTCGCTCCGCGGCATGTGGGATCCTCCCGGACCGGGGCACGAACCCGTGTCCCCTGCATCGACAGGCGGACTCTCAACCACTGCGCCACCAGGGAAGCCCATCTCAACCATTTTGAAGTGTACAGTTCAATGGTATTAAATGCATTCATGATGTTGCGCAACGATTCACCTTGCAAAACTGAAACTCTCTACCCGATACGGTACTTTTTTGTGGATTTGTCTATTTCGCCCAATGAGCTAAGCAGCCCACACTAACGGGCACCCTTCCTCCTCTAGGCTGTGCGTCTGAGAAGATGGGTGTGTGGGGCAGGACCCTGTCCCCAGGAGAAGAGCTCCATCCCCTCCTGTCTACACCACCCAGTCTTGCACGTCCACTGCTCAAAGCCATCTACTGCCCCACTCCTTAGGACTTAATTCTGCATTCGTGGGGCATTCTGAAATCTAACCCTGATGCCTAATAACGCTTAAGTGGAAATTATTTCCAAGTTGCTGACACTAACTTACAAATGAAGGATTGTAAAACAGGGCTTGCTGGTGTGCAACTGTTGATATGGGTGATAGGTGCAACTGGTAAAAAAGCAAAACCAGGGGAGTTTAGGGCCACATTACATAACTGTACATCCTACTGGGTACTCTCTACTTCAAAGTGCCATATAAAAGACACGAGATGAGAAGGCAAAGTGTGCTGCACCTTCCACATTTTAGTCTGAAGGAGCTGGGAGAAGAGAACTCAGGGCTCACCACCAAAAAGAGGCACCATGCTGACATTTGATTTCTATTTAGATCCAGAAGCCTGGGGAAACTGCTTAAAGGTGAAGCTCTCAGGCCCCATATGAACTTTCATAAGATTCCAATTTTTGCATATTTGGAGAGCCGACACTGTAGGATTTGTGATTTAAGGAGATGATAATGTATGGGGATATTGATATCGTTTTTCACCTCAGCATAGATGATAGATAGATAAACACTGTCACATAATGACACTTTTGATTTACACATTTAGCACAGAGGAGACAAGCTTCACCAAGAAGGCTCAACCTTGAAACAGCCTAGGGGTTAAATCTTGGCCAGGCAATAGCTCACCACCAAGGAGTGGAGGGCAGGCAGAGGTCTTATGTCAGTGGCCTCATGAGGGTACCACACTTAGAAAACTGGGATCTTAAAAACCCACAAGAAAACACTAACCAGAAGGTATGATTTACTGACCTCAATGACAAAGTGCTGAAATAACTTTTGTCAGAACCCAGGCGTATCCAAATCTGCAAACCACGATCTTTAACCACGGAGTTCTCCCATCTCTTTAGCCAAATAAATTCTTTACCTTAAGTAAATCATAGGAGAGGATTTTAGGTTCACTTTGGAAGGCCAATCAGGGCTTTAGGAAAGCCAAACCAGTTCATAGAAGAAGGTAAGTGAAAAAATGTAAACATGTTCCAGCCCAAGATGCTAGTCTGCTGATATTCTTTTATCTCAACACACTAATTATGTGTCAGGATATAAGTCACCCTTACTGAAAGAAGTCTTCAAAAGGTCTCTTAACCAATGTTTGGAGTAATTTTCAATTATATGGCCCTGTTTATGCTCTCCTTACACCTATAAATTGGTCACTCACTGGGTACCCCACCGCTCCTTCAAGACTCCATCAGGCTATCTGTGATGTTCCTCATTGATCTTCAGGCCAACATATTCCACTAAACATGGGTTCCCAGATGACAGACCATATGTTGCTCTCTTACATCTTTTTACCAGATACCAGTGGGTAAAGAGGAAGAGTCTCACGCGACAAGGAAGACCTGGTGAAGGATTCCACTGAAACACAGAAAACTGGCCTCTAGCCATGCCTCAGGCTCTCCATTGGGCCTCGCCCCCAACATCTTGGAGAGGCTTGGCATCTCCTCACCACCCCCCTGATCACTGATTTCTCTCCATTTAAGCCAATTCGAAAGCAGCTTACTGGTGACCATCAAGGTCCACATGCTTAGAAGCTCGCCACAAATGTTCCCACATACCCACTCATGGTTCTCCTAATTCAATTTATAAAAACAATCCAAACTAACACATATAAATGACATTATGGAAGAAGAATATTCATAGAAAGATTATCTAGTTTTTTAATCATAAAATTTCCAGGCTGTGGGAAAAAAAAAAACAGGGAAGGACAAATGATATGCTTAAACTTACCCAGCGATTGGAGACAGAGTCAGACAAATGTCTAACCTTGTAGAAGTGCTAGTATGTACCACGTAACCCCACATACAGAGATGGGTATGTGTTGGTTTATTGAGGAGCTGGACTCGGCTCCCTAACCTCAGTCGCGGTCGCCTTCCACGTAGACAGACATAAATGCAAACCCTCCCCTGCACTCACCCTGTCTCTGTTTTGTTTCATAATCAACCTGTACCTGTCAGGTCTCGGCTTCCTCGCCGCCCATTCGTTCTCGCTCAGTCCAAGCTGGCTGGAGGTTCCACATCCCCAGCACGCCTCTAACGAGGCTCCCAGCTGCCATGCTGGAACCTCTCTAATCTTTTCTTCTTTAATATGGTTTTCACAGCCTTCACAGGTGATCTTCTAGAAACATAAGCTGACACTCCCCTGCCACTACTCCATTATCTCCTAAGATCCTGAACTTGGCCCAAAGTGCACAGCGTGATCTGGCCCTTGCCCTCCTCTCCTACCTCCTCCCAGCGCCTTGGCCGGTTCTCCTGGAGCTCCTCCAACCATCAATGCTCAGTCCTGCCTTAGAATCCTCACCCTCTTTGCAGCCCGGAAATCTTTTTCTCTGCCTTTTCGCGTGATAAACGCTTCTCCATCCCTCAGAAGGAGAAGTCTCTTCCTCAGAAAGGTCTTCCCAGCTCCCCCATCTAAACTAGCACTCTCCCACCCTTGCTACTCTCCCAGATGAAGTTCCTTAGAACATTTGCCACTGCTCAAATGTTTGCATTTATTTGTTTAATGTCTGTCTCCTACCCAGCCCCAGCCTTGTACATAATAAGGGGTAAGTACTCAAATACTTGTTGAATAAATGCTTGTGCATAGTTGTATGTGTAAAGAGGATATATACGAGACCACAGAAGTGAGTCACGAAGTCGACATTGGTGAGCATCTGCTGGGTGCTCAGTTGAGCTCAGCTGATCTGCTCAGGACCCCAGCAGGAGGCTTCATCTCGTTGGGAACTTCGGCAAGCACACTGTAGCCGGCTGCTGTCAACGTTAACTGCTGCTCTGTAACGTTACTGCCTAAAAGGGGCTCTTGGGCCTTTATCATCCAACGCCTGTGCAGTTAAAGACAATTTTATAAGGTACCTACTCCAAGCAAACCATGGTGCAACAGGGAACTCTTCTCAATGTTACGTAGCAACCTAAATGGGAAAAGAATTTGAAAAAGAGCAGATCCATGTATATGTATAACTGAATCACTTTGCTGTACACCTGAAACTAACACAACATTGTTAATCAGCTATACTCCACTATAAAATAAAAAGTTAAAAAAATAATTTTTTTTTTTTAAAAAAGCTGCTTGGGCTTCCCAGGTGGCCCAGTGGTTGAGAGTCCGCCTGCCGATGCAGGGGACGCGGGTTCGTGCCCCGGTCCGGGAAGATCCCACATGCCGCGGAGTGGCTGGGCCGGTGAGCCGTGGCCGCTGAGCCTGCGCGTCCGGAGCCTGTGCTCCGCAATGGGAGAGGCCACGACAGTGAGAGGCCCGCGTACCACAAAAAAAAAAAAAAAAAAAAAAAAGCTGTTTGCTTTCTCTGCCTCTTACACAATTCTGACCAATAGAAAGTAAGCAGAAATGTGCTGGAAAAGCTTCTGGAAAAAAACCCACCATGATGCAAGGCTCCTCAGGATTCCAGACACAGCAAGACCCCCTTGCCCACAAAGAAAAACACTACAACCTAATCTAGGAACTACTTATAGCTGAGCAAGAAGAGTTTACTTTTATGAGGGGTGGGTGTATGTGTTGCAAAGTTGCAAAGGGTGATCTAAAGAAATGGTAAAGGAAGACAAGGATGGAAATTCTTCTAAATCAGCTTCTACATTTGACTTCACATTCTAAACGTCTTTGTTGTGTTCACCACCATTGAGATTTCTCTCCAAGTTTCACCTACCATGTCACTGAATGCAAAATCAAATAACAACACTAAAGAGTACTTTCTCCTCCTCCCCTGCTCCAACTAAGCACCCTGACTAGCCAAGAGCCATAACCAAAAGCCAGCTTCAGGATGAAATTCAAACTCCACCACCTCCAAGGACCCTCCTCCACATCCACTGCCCTCCTTGTGAGACACAAAGATGGTGGACTTGGTCCACAATCTTTAGGATCTGTCTCCTTTTTTCCCAACTAGCTGGGCAGAATTCCACTGGAAAGAGGATAATTTTGGCAAAAGAAAAAAGAGCATTTTTCTTGCATAGTTTTCAAGTCTCTTTCCAAGGGGAGACAGGGGGCCAAAAAGTCGCTTGGTAACAGCAAGCCACCTCTCCCTGTCACCATTCAACAAGCCCAGACTGAGTCCTATTAAGCGCAGGGCACAGTGTCAGGGCTGTAGGGATAAACAAAGAGGACAGGATCTCACAGTGGCTCCACAGCCAGATTGCCAGGGATAGAACCCTGGCTTCACATCATCCTCATTATGTGACTCTGCACACGATACTCATTTGTCTCTTTTTTCTCACCTACAACAGGTTAATTCATGGAGGCAGAGGTCAGAGTTATGTGGCCATAAGCCAAGGAATGCCTGGAGCCACCAAAAGCTAAACTAGGCAAAGATCAGATTGCCCACAGAACCTCTGGAGGGAGTGTACCCCTGTTGGTAACCTTGATTTGGGACTTCCAGCCTCCAGAACTGGGAGAGAGCATTTTTCTGTTGTTTGAAGCCTATAAAATTAAATGAAAATGGGATAATAAAAGGGCCTACCTCCTAGGGCCGTCATCAGGACGAAGTGAATTAATACATGGAGAGCTTTCAGCATAGTGCCCAGTACAGGGTAACAGCAATGTCAGATGCCTACATCCTTGCAACTAAATAGACCGAGGCTCAGAGAAGCGAAGTGACTTATGTTGAGTCAAGGAGCCATAAGCAGGTAGATCAGGCTAGAGCCCAGGTCCCCAGTCCTAGTAGGTTTTTCACACAAGTGGCACCCAGGCAGATCTACCTTCCTGACATCTGATCAGTAGAGACAATTAGCATGCCCACCTCCCCCTCTGCCTCACCCCACCCTGGATAGCTGTCCACGCCTGCCAGTGAGACCTCAGGCTCCGCCCCACCCTGCGGTCTCCCATCAGGCTCAGAATGCCCTGCAGGGGCTCCATCTACTGCAGGCTCCCACTGAAACACTGTGGCCAAGAAGGGAAACCTCACTTCCCAATGAGGGTGTTCTGAGGATTAAATGAGATAATGCCTGGAAAAGTGCCAAGCAGCACAGCAGGCATATGGTATCCAGACAATAAATGTCATCTATGAAAAAAGAAAAGAAAGAAAGAAAGAAAGGCTTCCCTGGATGTCCAGTGGTTAAGACTTCACGCTTCCACTGCAGGGGACCTGGGTTCAATCCCTGGTCTGGGGAACTGGGGAACTAAGATCCCGCATGCTTCTCAGGGCGAGGCCAGAAAAAAAAAAAAAAAAATAAGAAGTGGAGGAAAACCCTTGTGATGCCTGCTCTGTCACGGAGCTGACACACATCCCAGCCCCAAATGCCAGACACAAGGCAGATGGAGATCTCAGGTAGAACAGAGGGGGGCAGGGTCTGTGAAGGATTACAGCGAAGGACAAAATCCACTGAAGACAGAGAAGGCGGCTGGAGTGCCCACTCTTCCCCTACTTTTAAAAATAATAATAATAATAATAATAAGGAAGAAGAAAAAACTTAACTAGTGCTTTGCTGGCAAACTCAAGTGTCAGAGCATTGGCTTTCTAATATTTTAATATTTCTGAACAGAACAAAGATTGCTTCCAACCTCCCAATTTGCTCTCGCACACTTAACCAGCAAAAACCTTAGCTTTGCTGTATTTATTAATAGCTTTTTTGTTCAGGCTGATTTTCCAGGTAATGATGGCTCAGACACAAGCCTGAGTCCACACAGATCCTGCAAGTCTCCTTAAAATAGTCACAACATGCTCTGGCTTCAGAATTCTTGAGTACTTCAGTATCGTCTCCTCCCTACCCTAATATTGACAATTCCTAGTTCTGAAATGGTTAATTTAATATTAAAACAGGAGAAGGAACGAATCTGGTGAGGAAAAACAGAATAGACTGGGAGGCAGAAACTTCACCATGCTCTGGGTGTGACCAAGGACTGGCCCAGCCACTGCGGGCTGGTTGTAGATACACTCTTGAGTGAATCAGTGTCCTCAAGCAGTTTACAACAGGGGTAGAATGAGGCCTGCCCAGCACACCAAGTTCAACCACAGAATCAATGCCACCCTCTCGGGCTTCCCTGGTGGCACAGTGGTTGAGAATCTGCCTGCCAATGCAGGGGACACGGGTTCGAGCCCTGTTCTGGGAAGATCCCACATGCCGCGGAGCAACTGGGCCCGTGAGCCACAATTACTGAGCCTGTGCGTCTGGAGCCTGTACTCCGCAACAAGAGAGGTCGCGATAGTGAGAGGCCCACGCACCGCGATGAAGAGTGGTCCCTGCTTGCCACAACTAGAGAAAGCCCTTGCACAGAAATGAAGACCCAACACAGCCATAAATAAATAAATAAATTTTAAAAAAAAAATGCCACCCTCTCTCAGCCTGAGACATGTGGGGAGAGAGGCACTAGGGCATCATCTGACTTTAGCAAGGGGGCAGGTGCTCAGGAAGATGCTTGCTGCCTGTTTACCTGGGCAGGTATTTGCAAGTAGTCTAGAAAGGGGAGGAACTAGGGGTAACGTATACAGTTCAAGCCAGCGCTTATGCAAATCACTTAAGTAAATACATGAAAAGGGAGGGGAAGGTTTGCTCATCCGGTTTTTCTCACCTGCTCCTCTCTCGGAGGGTGTCATGAAAGACAAAAATCAAGAGTCTACTCTCCAGGAGGGCGAGGAGGAACACCCCACCACCACGCGCCAGCATCAAACCAGGGCCCCAGGGCCGTTCCCGCGGGGGGACGTAGTTCTTTGCTGCCGTCCACCCCAGTCGTGGGCTGCCTCAGTTAGACCACCGGCTCAGTGTCCCCCGCCGAGACGCTGGAGACACCAAGGGCACAAGCGACAAGAGGCAGAGCCGGGGAAGCGGCGCGTGCGGCGGTTCAGAGTGATCCCTGCAATGCGAAAGGCGCCCAGCCCGCCTCGCCGCGGCCCCCGCCGGCAGGTCTGCCTCGCTCGCCAGCGCATTCACCTGCAGAAGTCGGGCAGCCACCCAGAGAGGCGCGGGAAAGGAAAGTTCCCGACCCCGAGGCACCCACTCCCATCGCCACCACAGATCCAAACGCAGTCTGCGGGCGACTCAACACGGGCCCTGCAAGCCCCAAGCCGCTCGCACTCGGAGCGCGCCGGCAGTCCCTGGGCGCAGCGCGGCACCAGAGCAAGGGCCCTGGGTGCCCTCTTCCCAGCAACTGTCGCGGGGCGCCTCGCACCGCTGCAGGGCAAAGGGGAGGGGAGAATGACAGGGGAGAAGGCGGAGCAGGCGGGCTGGGAAGCACTTACGTTCGTCAGGAAAGCGCCTCCTCTCGAGGAAGAGAAGGAACGGCTTCCCGGCTAAGGAAACGCCCCAGGGATGCCCCTCCGCGAAGTGCCGCCTTTCCCCGGCTGCTCCATTCTCCCGCCTCCATCCGTCCTCCACCCCGCGCTCAAGAGCGGATTCTAGACACCCTCCCTGCGGCTTTCCGAGGCACCCAGACACTGCCTCGGCTGCCGGCAGCCCGCGCAACAGGCGGATCCTTAGGACTCCAGCAACGACGGGTCTGGGGACCGGAGGGTGGACAGCGCCGGAGACAGGCGCCCAGCAGGATGCAAAGTCCCCGGCGGGTGTAGCTCTGCGGGGTCGTGCACCCGTGACCTGGGCCACGGCGGGGCTGGGCAGCAAAACGCGGGGAAAGTTGCGGGGTCGCACGGAGAAGTCTCCCGAGCGCACGGGGAGGAGGGGACACAAGCAGGTACCTGCAGGAGTCCCGGCGCCTCTGCCTGGCTCCGCTCGGCGACGCCGCCCGCCGGCGCTGCAGGGATCAGGCGTCTCCGCGCGGCCCTGCGCCCGCCGCGGCGGCGGCGAGGAGAGCCGGGCGGCCCGCGTCGGTCCGTCTGTCCGTCCCGCCCGGCAGGAGCGCGGCGCCCGGGAGCCGCCGGCGGGGCGGGGCGGGGCGGGGCCGGCCGGTCGGCCGCCGCCCCATTGGTCCCAGCTCCGCACGCCGCCTCGCTCCGGGCTCCCAGTCGGCTCTCCCGAGGCCGAGGGCGCGGCGCTGTGCCGCGGGCGGTTGCTGGCTGCCGGGATCAGGCCGCGCGACAGGCGAACTGTTGGATGGACAGAGGCGGCCCAGCGGGGCGCGCGCCCCCGCCCAGACCCAAGTGCAGAGTCACCCGTGCAGCTGCGCGCCCAGTCCGGGGGGGAGCCGGAGCGCGCCCCGCGCCTCCCACCTGCGAGCCCTCCGGGGCTGGGAGCACCTTGAACCTGTGGGAGACAGGTGACCTCCTCTGCGGCCCCGGCGGCTCCGGCTACCGCCTCTCCTCCCAAGCAAAGCCCTGCGAATTTGCCGGGATTTTCCTAGTAAGTATCGCGGCCCCCAACTTGTTTTCAAACAAAGTGCGAAGGAGGAAACAGACCCAGGTCCTGCCTGTTTACCACCACCAGCTCGGCTGCCTGAAGACTCAAGCACAGTGCAGAATTGTTTCACCCGCTCCATTCCTCGACTTACCAGATCAGAAGAGGCGGCGGACGTATGCACTGAGCGGAACGAGGACGAGTCCGGCCCCTTCCCGAAGGTCAGAGGAAGATGCCTTCTGCCGAGGTTGAGGAACGAACCAGGACTTCAGCAAGGCCGGCGTGTGGTCCGCAGGCATCGCCCGCTCCTCTGCAGTGAGCGAGAACGCTCAGTGAACCGCCCGGAGGAGAAATGGGACGCTCGCTCGGGGACCCACCCCCGCGCTCCCCCGCCCGCCCCCAAACTGCAGATTTTTAAGTTGTGCAGACTTGCAATAATTCCTCAGAGCCAGCTGCGCCAAGCTGTAGGAGCCCAGTGTTCCTTGGGTTCCCGCCCCACATCAGGCAATCTGCCAGCTGCCCCCAACCCAGCACCCTCTGATCACTGGCCTCAGACCAGCACCTAGCAAGACCACACATAGTTAAGTTCCAGACCCTGAGCCAGGCCCACGGGGGGAGGGGATGGGGGCAAAGAGATGTATGGAAAAGGTGAAAGATACTTTCTCTGACCTCATCGAAGTACCCCATGGTGTCTTTGGGTTTTTCTCGTCATTTTTGTTCGATCAAAGCCCACAGTGGGAGTCAGAGGTAAGGGAGCAATATCTGGTAGGCTTCTAGAAGGTCAAACCTGCACCTTACAGGGAGGTTTGGCTAGAGGGGAGGGTAGCATCAGGCAGGAATGGCAGAGGAGGAGAGAAAACCCGCCTTCCCTCAGCCTCCAGCATTTTCATTTGGCTCATAGAAGGCGAGGTGGGGGGCTCAGGTGACTGGAGAACAGGTGTTTGGGGGCCCTCTGACCCTGATCCCATTGTCCTTTAGCTGCCCCAAGCCTGCGCCCTCTTCTGTGGAAGAGGGGCCAAAGCATTTGTCTACACTGCTGTTAGCAAGCAGCTGGAAAGGTAAATTTTCATGCACCATTCATCACCTTTAGCATCAAATCTAAGATTATTCTAAAAATATGTTTACATTGTGTCAGCACCTGAGAAGAATGCTTCCAGGTCTCTTCCAGCAGTTAGCTGTTAAATCATTTTTAAATCACCAAGCTTATCCCAAAAGTCTGGCATTGTTTACTTGAAAATGAACTATGTTCCGAATCTCTAAGCACTGCAGAAGGCATCTGCAGTGCAGAAGAGTCTGGAGTGAGGTCCTTCTCACAGGGTCTGGATGGCACGTATGAACTGGAGGGAAGGTGCACAGGGGGGGGGTCGGAAAGGGCCCCCGCTATCTGTATCTGTGAAAAGCTGAGCATAGAAAGGTCAGGCCTCCACTCTGGGCATATTGGGGGGACGGGGTAGAAGGGGCACAGATTTGAGAGTCAGACAAACTGGGTTCTCATCCTGCTGTACCCTGTTGGGAGCCCTGCAAGCAAGTCACTTAGCTTTTCAGCCCTGGTTTCTTCATCTGCAAGAAAAGTTTCTCCCTCAAAGGGTGATCATATGAAGCCAATGAAATAAGAAACAGGAAAGCATTGCGTGGACAATAAAAAGCATGTCTGTTCCCTGAAAGTTTACCAAGGTTGAGCCAGACCAAGTGTTGAATGCACTCCTACACACACACACACACACACACACACACACACACACACACACACACACACACACACACACAGCCACACTCTCACCCCCTGTGTCTAGAGCCCCTTCCTCTGGCCTCAGTCTCCCATCACCACGGTGCATGCATGGATCTGTCTGACTGACATGCTCTGATCTCCCTCCTTCCACACACCCACCTCCCACCCCATCAAAATGTCTTTTTGCCGCATGATACAACACCCCATCTTGTTTTCACTAACCCTGCCCACAGGGAAGCGTCTGGGCAAGCCATGCACTAGGCTGTAAGGGGTTAATCACCAGCTGAGGATAGTGCTTACCCCGCCTGGTTTCAGAGAAGATTCCCAGAGTCAGTGGAGGCGTCTCAAGCAAATGTGGGCTTTGTGCAGCCTGTCTTCCAGGGCCCCCTATTCTCCTTGCTCTGGACACATCTCATTTTCAGGGTCTCCCTCTCTCACCCACTTACCTCCAGGTCCCTGTACTCCCTGCCCTCTCCCCACCCAAAGCAGCCCTTGACCTTTCATTCTCACTAAAGTCCAAAGGACAGAAAACAGCTGGGCGTCACCCCTGGAGGCAAGGGAAGTGCTAATTTGCTTTTCAAATGCGGAACAGGTCTACTTGTGGATATGAAGAGGCTCTCATCTCTGGTGGGAAGTTGGAGAGTGAAGCGGTATTAGTAATGATGGTGAACATTTATTCAGTTGGTGCCTTTCACTTGCTAGTCTTTACCCAGCCAATATGAGCACATTAAACACTTGCCATTCCCCAAACACGCCAGGCTTTTTCGTTTCCCTGCCTTCTGCTTAGAATACCCTCCGCCAAACCCTTCTTTATTCAACAAACTCCCTTTGTATTGGGATGCCATTCAATCGATAATTACTACCCTCTGGAAAGACCCCCTTCCTGTCCTGAGTTACATGTCTCCTCTCCCTTTGCAACTACCATAGCAGCTGCCATATTGAATTTAATTGTTTATGTGCAACCAGGCAATGAGTGCCGTGAAGACTGAATTTCCGGGACCTTCCGTAGGGTCTGCATGTTTATGCAGTGAATGACTGAAGGCTCTGTCATGGGTCTGCTCAGGCCCGTCTGCTCTGGACGGGACCATCATCCTTTATTTCTCTGTTACCTTCTATCAGGTAAAAAGAAACATATAAACTATCACATTGATCTCTTTGCTTGGATGCCAGGAAGCTCAAGACCAAATCTAGAATTCTTTCATTCCAGATTATTGCTACAATGATCACTCTTCTTTCACAAAGTCATTTGTATGCTTACTTTAAATGCCCTGTTATATTATTTTTATTCTGAAAGTGCCTTAAATATTTATCATCTTCAAGTCCAAAGACTTGAATTCTAATCCACCTCTGCCTCTGAACATCTCAGTGATATCTCCTCTCCAGTTCTGTTTGGGTTTGGACTAGATGATCTCCAAAGTCCTTGCCACTTCTAAAATTTTTACAGTTCTACAGATAAAGGGACACCGTTTACACATTATTAAAGAAAAAAAAAAAAAAAAAAAAAAAACCTGTGACAGAATATGGCTTAAGTCTCCAGGCACAAAGGAACACTCGCCTAAGTGCTTGGAGGTATCCTCTGAGGACCCCCAAGGTGAGTTCCACGGAACACCTGTGCCATGGTCAAAGGCTTTGGGCACACACATACTGCATTCCACTTGTCAATACATATAATACATTTTAGCACAGTAAAGGCTCTGTCTGAGAAGTCAGGTCATAAAAATACTCCAAGGGGTGGAATTCCAAATTGCTCATAATCTGGCCAAAACTTGTCATTTTAGCCAGTGTCGAGCGCTTCACAATTTTCTCTCCGTCCTGCGCATTCCTACACATCTTCTGCCACCCCGGCACACACACTGTCCACTCACGTTCCAGCCTGGCACATCAGCTCCTTCTTTCCCCTGTGCTCATGTGTGCCCTCTGAGGCCTTGGCCCTATACCTACACTCTGTTTCTATAATGCCCCCTTCTCTACCTGGCAAATGCCAGCTCAGCCTCCAGTATCATTATCACCCATTCTGTGACCCTTTCCCTTAACCCACAAATCATGTTTAGTTGTTCCTTCCACTGGGTTCATTATACTTGGTACAGTTATACTCCTGTAGTGGTGTTTCCTGCTTGGAATGAGTCTCTTCTATTAAACTGTGAGCTCCTTGAAGGCTGATATTATGTGGTATTATTCAGCTCAGTACCTTCAAAGCCTCGCCCATTACAGATGTTCTGTGACTGCTTTAAGAATAAAAAGGTGGGTGATTGGATGGATGGATGGATGGATGGATGGATGGATGGATGGATGACAAGGCTTCAGACTTCAGGGAGGGTGCAGGGAAGCAAACTCAGAGGCACCAAATATCAGATATGTCAACCTGGTGGGTTTTCCTCTGGGGGAATTCTGCACCTGTTTTTTTTTTTTTTTTTTTTTTTTTTTTGCACCTGTTTTAATAATCCTTCATTTGTATGATGGAACTTAGGGTCTAGTCTTTATTTACAGCTAGAAGAGTAGAGAGTTTCTCCATGACAGAGATTGCTAGGAACAACCCCATGATCTTTTCTCTTCGGCTTCCTCATTAATAGTATCTCCAATGGTTACCTAGGTAGTAGGGTGAACTACTCTTCCTGGTTTTCCTGGGATTGTCTCAGCTTTAAAACTGAAAGTCTAGTGTCCTAAGAACCTCCTCTGTCTAGGCAAACCAGGACAGTTGGTCATCCTACAGGACACATTGCTGCCCAGGATAAAGTCTACATGTCCAAGCTTCCCATGTCCCTAGGGGAGAGCATGCGACTGAGATCTTTCCAATGGGATGTCAGTGGAAGTGACCTGTTCCGTTGCTGGAACAGGAGAAATTTTCTATTAAAATTTCTTTTGAAAAAAAAAATCATAGCTTCTCATCACAATAATTTGGAGGCAGTTCTGCCCTATCAAGATATGATGGAGAGAAGGAACCAAAAGATATTTCTGGAGGAGCGAGAGGGGAAGTAAGTGCCCTGCTCTGCTGGCAGTAAGTAGCAGGTCACTCTTGGATGCATCCACTCTTCCTCTTTAAATGCAGTTTCAGTGACCTATGAGTGTGGGTCAGCTGGACTGACTTAGTCATCTTTCTTTCCTTCCCTTGGTTGCAGAAGGCTGCTCGCGTACTCTTCAGTAACAGCATATTATCATCATTCGCACACACACGGCCTTCTCCTGTTCTGAATGTTTATTTTGCCTTTATTCCCCATTCCACGCTTGCACCGTCACCCCGCTCTCCATAGGCTGCCATTCTAACGAGCTTTTGATCGCCTTCATTTCCATGCGCCCTTGCAAAATGGGTATATGGTTGTTTTGAACGCATACATTTTAAATTTATGCAAATAGTCATTTGCCCTTTATCTCAGTCTTCTCATGTGTTTCATTCCACACGGTGGGATGGGTTTTACCTCCATCCCTGTTGGTCTGTGTGTATCTCTACTTTATGACTGTGTATGTCATCCACTCTCCAATGACAGGCACCCAGAGTAGCCCAAATTCCCCACCACCATAAAAAACACTGGGACGAAGAACCCCACACGTATCACCTTACGGACCTGGAAAGAATTGAGGGTGGTAAATATATTACCAGGATTGCTGGTCGTAGAGTCCAGAGGGGGCTGATACAGAAATACTGAAATATTTCTATACTTGTTGGTAAGTAGCCCTGCCCCGCAAGCTTCCTGAGTATCCTTCCCATTGCCCCAGCCCCTTCTCCAGGAGCCCCCAGAAATTTCCACCATCCACCAACTGAGGGTTAATGCCTGACCCAGTGAGAACTGACAGTCTTTCGAGCAGTTGATGAGTATTTTGAATATCACCCCTGGAGATGCATATGCTTAAGTTAATGGTCCTAGTCGTTATTTCCCCACAGAGCAACCAAAACAAACAAACAGACAAAAACACCCTTACCTGAAGAGTTCAGTCCAGTCTCTTGTCCTGTCCTTAAGGAATTCTCAGAGCTATAGAAACACTGCTGATGTTCCCATCTGCGGCCCCAAGGTCATGTCCTACGCTACATGCTAAGCAGAGATATGGGAGCCAGCAGGTTGTGACCACCCCCCTGATTCAGGGCCAACACCACAGGCAGCTGTGCCAGCAGGTGAAGCACCCTGGACTCAGCATGCTGAGTTTTAACTCTCTAACTGGGTGACTTGGAGCATTTCACCTCTCTCTCTCTGACCCTCAGTCTTGTCCTTGGAAAGATGCTCCCCCAGAGGGTGGGAGTTGGGTTCAAATAAGATAATGATGTGATACACAGCAATATCAAGGATGGGGGGCTTCCCTGGTGGCGCAGTGGTTGAGAGTCCGCCTGCCGATGCAGGGGACGCAGGTTCGTGCCCCGGTCCGGGAAGATCCCACGTGCCACGGAGCGGCTGGGCCTGTGAGCCGTGGCCGCTGAGCCTGCACATCCGGAGCCTGTGCTCCGCAGAGGGAGAGGCCACAACAGTGAGAGGCCCGCGTACCACCAAAAAAAAAAAAAAAAAGGATGGGAAGCATTCTACTGGCTGTCTCACCTTGACCCTCCCCGGGTCTCAGTTCCTCCCATGTAGAATGAGGATAATTACACTGTATTGTACCCCCCGTTTATGAAATGCCATGTGCTGCCTTAACATTGTTGAACTTCACAGGTCCGCAGAAGCTTAGCCATGAGTTCCCCTGCTCCAGCCAGATATGCCCCCACCCAATGGGGAAGGCTTCCCTCCTGGGTAGCTCTCCTATATCAGCAGGACCAGCTTTACTCCACTGGGTCCTCAGCCTAATGGGTTTCACCTCCCTGCCACTTCACAAAACTACTCAAACTAGCCAATAGCATCCTCCTGTGGAAAGCAAGAGTCACTTCATCTTCTCGTCACCCCAAAGCCTGCGGGTTGACACCACTCCTGAATGCAGCCCTGTGTCGCCCTGCTTGGCATGCGGCGCCCTCCTCCCCAGGGCTGTGAGTATATGTGAGCAATGACCTGCTGCAGTCAGCCTCACCAGTCCAGTGTCAGGGGTCATGTGTTCAGCCATCTCATATTTAGTGGGGGGGCGGAGGGAATCTCTCCTTCACCAGTGTGGTGAATAGGAGGTGATCAGAACAGACACCTATCTCAAAGAGTTAAAAAATTAAAGTGAATCATATATGTAAAGCATGTATCATCATGCCTGCTCCGGTAGAAGTTCATGCCAACAGAGAAGAAAACAAAAGGGAATGTAGCCACGGGCGGGAGGTATTCTCACCAGAGGCTGGGACACTGCTAGGAGTCGTGTGGGAACGAACCCTATTGCAAAGACCTACCTCGTGCTGACTGGTTTCATGTTTTCCTTGCTGAAGGGAAAAAAACACATGGAAAAATGATCTCTCTTCTTCTTAGTATAACAAGAAATGTTGTCACTCATAATTGAAATGGCATTGTAAGTCACCCCATCTCCCTTTGGCTCAGTTTTCTCACCTGTAAAATGGGGATTTTGAGCTGAATAATATGCCAGATACCAAGCTAAAGAAGGGAGCTGAAGAGAAAGGATCAGAATGATTGCTAACAGGGTCCCTCCCTGCAGGAACTCACAATGCAGAGGGATGAAAGCGCCTGCCTTAAGCACCAGGCAGGGAGTGAAGATAACTTAGCAGGATAATATAATTGAGAAATAGAGCACTAGAGAATGCGATAGGGACTGCCACTTGTCGCTCAATTTTTATTTACAGGGCAGTCACATCCCTAACCAAACACATTATTATTCCCAGCCTCTCTTGCAACTAGAGTAGTCATACCAACTTTTAGACAGTAACATGTAAGGCCAAGTGGTATTTGAAGATGTTTCCAGAGAGTCTTTTTTAAAAGAGTAGGTATGCCCTTTTTTCTACTTTCCTCCAACTCCTGTCTAGATTGTGGATGAGATGGCTGGAGTTCTAGCAGCCATTTTGATCCAAGAGGACAAATTACATCCTAGGGATGGTGCAGTGTGAGCTACTGAAATATGGGACCCTCACCAGTTCACAGAGCTGTTATATCAATGTCAAGGGCTACACTTCTTTTACCTGAGAGAAAAATAAACAATTTATTTGTAGGACTATGTGTGTATAT
This sequence comes from Kogia breviceps, assembly GCF_026419965.1. NCBI lineage: Eukaryota > Metazoa > Chordata > Mammalia > Artiodactyla > Physeteridae > Kogia > Kogia breviceps. Next base: position 90,633,306 of record NC_081320.1, read on the forward strand.
GTGTATTAATGCAACCAATTCTAATCTCAACTGATACAACAAATACTTAATATTAAACCTAGTTACTATTTTATTTAGTTCCTAAGGATCTTATGAGATTTTTTAAAACATAAGACCCTTCCAGAATTCAAGGATTTATTTTAGCTTCTGAAATGTCAAGTTTCACAGTGGTACAGCATTGCATCGCAGGTATTTTCACAACCAGGAGACCCAAATCAATGTTTGGGCTTAGATCATTTTAGGACTGAAAAGTCTAGAAAATTCTACCTTCTGAACTAGTAGGTAGATTTCTAGGACTGTAAATCTGCTGTACAGAACTTGGGTCCACACGCACCCTCATCCACATACCTGTACAGTTGCATGCACACACCTGCATGGGGCACACACATACTCTCAGGAAGTTGCACATATGCATCACACACACTCACAGCCACACACAGGTACATTTTCGTATCCACACGTGGTGAGAGCTCCGGTGGTTCCCTGAGATTGTGAAAGCCCCAGATTTCTCCTTCATCAGAGCACTAAACTATTATATGAGTTATTTTCAATAACCTTGTATCCTGAGCTGGAAGTGGAATGCTGAGTCATAACAAGCAAGAGCAAGAAAGCTCGGTAAGTCAATCCTTGACCATAGAGGTGCACTCATGGCCAAGCGGGAAGAGGAGGATCCCCTTCCCTCCCCCATACGGGTTCAGGGTCAGAAGGAAAATCCTGATGAGTGTGGGAGGGGGGCAGTTTGGACTTCATGAGGTCTCACCTTCATGGGGGATACTTCCATGAGAGCGTGAGTTAAGCTCCTACCTGAGCCTCTGTCCTCTCTCCAGGGCTGTTCCCCTAAATGAGTGTGTCAATTGACTCAATCCCTGCTTGGATATTTTGATGTCTCCTCGAACTTACCCCCTGGCTCTGATCCCCTTCCTCTGAGAGCTTGCTCAGCACTGCATGTTGTGCTAAGGACTTTGGAAAACACAAAGATGAAGGAACTTAATCCCTGCTCTCAAGCAGTGAGCATTCTAATCGGAACTCAAAAATAAACCTGAAGAGGCTTTCTTTTCCAATCATCAATTCAGCCTCATCCCATCAAATGGCTCTTTTCTGCCCTTACTGACACCCGGGGAAATGCCACAACCTGTCAGGTAGTTGTGTTTGTTGAAAGTCCAAGATCGTTTGAAATAAAAGAGGCAAACGGGCAATAGTCTGATAGCCAATGCGCAGCTTCCACTCCCCCAGGACCCGGCTGGTCTTGAGGCTGAAGGGACCCAAGTCAGAGACGCCTAGGAGTGGAAGGGGTGACTGCTCTTTCCCAACACCCCCCTTTCTTCTCGAGGAGCAAGGCCTCCCTATATTAGGGCAAGGAGGAGAGAAAGGAAAAAAAACAAGCATTTTGTGGTGTGTGTGTGTGTGTGGTGTGTGGTGTGTGTGTGTGTGTGTGGTGTGTGTGTGGGGGCGGTGTGGGGTGTGTGTGTGTGTGGTGTGTGTGTGTGTGGTGTGTGTGGTGTGTGTGTGTGGTGTGTGTGGTGTGTGTGTGTGGTGTGTGTGGGGTGTGTGTGTGGGGTATGTGTGTGTGCGTGTGTGCGTGTGCGCGTGTGTGCGTGTGCGCGTGTGGGGGGTGTGTGTGTGGTGTGTGTGTGTGGTGTGGGGGGTGTGGGGTGTGTGTGGGGGGGTATGTGTGTGTGTGTGGGGTGTGTGTGTGTGGTGTGGGGGGTGTGGGGGGGGTGTGTGGGGGGTATGTGTGTGTGTGTGTGTGTGTGTGGTGTATGTGTGTGTGTGGTGTATGTGTGTGGTGTGTGTGTGGGGGGGTGTGTGTGGTGTGTGTGTGTGTGTGTGTGTGGTGTATGTGGTGTGTGTGTGTGTGTGTGGTGTGTGTGTGTGTGTGTGTATGTGTGTGTGTGCGCGCTTTCCCCGCCGCCTCTCCCCAGGGCTCTTCTCGCTCAGGTGGCTCAGGGTGGATCTGCAGCATCTCTGTTCAGCCAGGTGCCTAGTCTCGCCTTCATTGAGCCTCCTTCCCGAATCTCCAGGAGCCTCCAGCTTCCGACCGGTGCTGTGGGACTTTGCCTTGCACTTCAGTTCCTAGAGATATGTAGGGGCCGGAGGAAGAGCCCCAGCTATCGCAACAGGGCAGAGGGTGCCCGGTCTCCTGCCTCTGAGCCACACCCTTCAGATCCCAGAACACCTTTCTCAGTCCCAGCCTCCCGTAGGCACTTCGCCTTCGCTAAATGGGGCCAGCGAATGTTATAAAGGAGGGCTCAGGACAGGTGTTACTTCACTGCGGGGCCCTTCCAGGAACCAGGACGGTCAGGTCTCACTCTGCTTGCTCTCTGCGTTCAAGTTGTTCACTAGCACCTCCCGGCGCCTCCTAAAAGCCATCGGAGGGGCACAGGCTCCGCCCTGTGGCCGCCTCCTAACATTGCACCTGCGCAGGATTACAGCCTCCGAAAATTCAAATCTCTCTTAATCCTACACGGAAAAATCCTCAATTTACCATTCTGTTGTATTTACTCCCAGTAGGCTTTCCATGGGCACAGAAAGTATGAAGATCTATGTCCTTCTTTTCTCACTTAACTGCCCAAGATGATTTAATTCTGCTACTCCTGGGCATTTTTTAATGTAAAAAATTCCTCGTGCAAAGTATTGAAAAACTTGCTAAAATACTGAGAAACGATCACTTGTTTTACACTGAATAGTTTTCTCTCTCTCTCTCTCTCTCTCTCTCTCTCACACACACACACACACACACACACACACACACACACACACACACACATTTAGGGAATCTTTATGTTTCCAAGTAGAAGTTGGAGGTGGAAGGAGAGAAGGGAGTTTCTTATATACTTTCTTGAGTGTATGTCTCTAATTTGCCAGGCACTTTTTACATGAGAACATAGTGACACAATAAATCCCGATTTTACAGATTAAAAACAAAAAAAAACCCCTCAGTTCAGAAGAGTTAAGTAACCTTCCCAAGGTCACACAGCTGATGAGTTTCAAGACAAGGAATGAAGCACTTTCATGACCCCGAAGCCCAGAGCTACTAGACCTGCCAAATTAGAGCTTCCTCCCACCCCTGGAAAGGGTATCATTGAAGGATCTCAGTTGGGACAGTGTCCAGGGTGTTTTGGATCAATTTTACATTCATCCAGAATGGCTCGGGCTCTGCCACGGTTCCCCCCAATGAACTCTCACACTGCCCTCAGGACAGAGCCTCACCCCCTCCCTGTCCTTGGAAGGTACACTAGGCCCACTGTTGCCAGTGGGAATCGTTTCCAATGACAGAGACTTGACAGAGCCCTGTACTGTTGAGACCATCTGGACAACGTACATGACTGAACCCTATTAAGGCCTCTATATAAACTTTTAAGATTCCTGGGGGCAGGTGTGGCAACCTACTTGTCTTGCAGCCTCCCAAGACAAGCCTGGTATGTAAGTTCCCTTGCTTATTAAACCTGCCGCCTACCAGTCCGGAGTGGTCTGCCCCTTCATTGGTCTCTCCTTGACCTCCGTGTGCAGGAGCCAGTTTCAGATCTCACACAACAGCCTAGGGGCTGGGTTACCAGGGGAGATTAACTTCACCCCCATATCCCCAGTCCCTTGCACAATTCCTGGTATAAATAGCAGGTCCTCATTGAAAGGGTCTTAACCCATGACAGATTCCTGCCATGGAAAGTTCTTATTCCAATAAGGAGAGAGGTGTTCTCTATGTGTACACACATAGTCAGGTTCACTCGCTCCCAGGCTGATTCCGTTCAGCCTTGGCCAAATATCTCACAGGTCTTTCTCAGCTGCCCGTTTAATATGCACATCGAACCAAAAGGTGCAGAAAAGTTTTGTTTTATTTGGATAAATATATATTCTTTTTCATCCTAGTTTTCCTTTCCTGCTCAGCAAAACCAAGACCTTGCAATAGGGGTGCCAATTTAGCAAATAAACATACAGGATGCCCTGTTAAATCTGAATTTCAGATAAACATGGATACATTTTTACCATAAGTATGTCCTAAATATTGCAAATATAATCATTGTAATATTCCCCAGATTATCTGAAATTCTAATTTAACAGGGTATCCTGTATTTTATTTGGCAGCCCTACTTGGGGGCCTCTCCTGGAGTGTTTGTGGAACATTCCACAACATTCAGTGTTTCTGGAAAGGGAAGCCTTGGGAAGGAGTCAGCAGATGGTGGAGGCCTGCTTGCAGGGCAGCTGTTCTGGACGCTGCCTTGTTTCTGGGAAGAGGGGGAAGGGCCGCTAGAGTGGATTCTCCTAGTGATTGCATGCCCCACTGAGGGCAGGTCCGTGCTGAAAGGCCAAGCAGAAAGCAGAGCTTGTCTGCAGAGATAAAAGGCCAAAAGTCTGGGCTGGGCCTCATCTTGTACCTGGCTGCATGTCTTGCCGTGAGATGAACAACTGTACCTGGCTCTTACTGTAGGTCTGCAGCTGAGAGAGGCCACAGGGCCTCAGGGCTCTCGGCCATTTGAAGATACAGGAGTTGGAAGATTAGTCCCGGTCCTTGATATCGATATATCGCTCTCTCCCTCTCTCTCTCTCTGCATCCATCTGTGTGTGTCTGTGTCTGTCTGTCTATGCATATCTATCTGTCTGTCTCTCTATCTCTGTCTCTCCTCACCCGCCCAGCCCCTCTTACTGACACTGTTTGGTAAATTTCTCTCAATGCTTCTCAAAGCAGGATGCGGGGAAAGGCATTCAAGTGCAGACTTCGCAGTAGAGGTTGTGCTGTCTTTGGTCACAGATTAATTCTTCTTGGAGCTTCAGTTTTCAGACCTGGGGCCCCTGTTACCGGGAGCTGATGAGGTTTTTCTTGTCCACCTGGGCATGGTACGGCTAAAAGTGATATTCAGAGGCTCACTGCCCCCCTTGTCTTTGCCTCACGTAGCTTCCTGTCCCTGGACTATGTGGGGAAAATCATGTGAACAGCGGCGGAGTCTGCGCATAGCAGAGGCAGTATCTGGACTTGCATGTAGTCGGTGAGCCTCGCGATCTGGGAGCAGTCTTGGCTACCCTTCATTCTCATGGGGTAGGGGGAGTCGTTATCTCACTCGGTTTCAATCATGCCAAAGGATTGCCTATTTCACAAGTAGAGCTCGGAAAGGCCTCCTGTTTCCCACAAATCCCTGATACTTCCTGGCTTCCTCGGTATCAGCACAGCCCTGATTTGCCATCTGTAGAGTGTTTCACTAAATCCTAGACCTCTAGCCATGGCATAATTGACAGATTTCACATGTGGGTGGATTTATGTATATAAACAGTTGCCTATTACCAATAAGGAACAGCCCACACTTCAGAAAGGAGCTATGTGTCTTATAGAAACCACAAAATATCATGGAGAGTGCTAAAAACTGAGTTTAACTTCACCTCTGTTGTTCACGAGCTGTGTGACCTTGAAGGGTACTTAACCTTGTGATACTCAGCATCCCCAGAAGTTGCAGACAGACGATGCCATGGGTTTTGCAGAGGGAGATAGACACATGGATGAGATACGTGTCAAGGGTCCAGCAGAGCCCCTGCCACATCATAGTAACTTTTTCCTTAACAGCCATAATTGGGCACCTACAGTATACCAGACACTTCCCGGAGGCTGAGGGAGATGGGGTCAATGAGACTACAAAACTTTCTATTTTTATTTAAAAAAAAAAAGACTGAGAGTACAGGCCTTGGGTCAAGTGCCTGAGTTTGAATTCTGGCTCCATCTCTCCTTAGCTGTGTAATTTAGGCAAGATTGTTCTCATCTATAAAGTGGGGGCTGGTAGATTAGCACCTGAAGCTGAATAGGGAGAAGGGGGTAAGAAGGTGTCTGGGGCTCTGTTCAGACCAATTTGGCTCAGGAAGAAAAATAGATGAGGCCCTGTCTGCCCAGTGTGGCTACAGCATCCTCTCGGACCACTGGGAGAGTGTGGGCATCTCTCCTCAACCACTACACTTGTGTACAGGTGTGACCCAAGCCCTCTAGGGGCACATTTAGCCTTGGAAGTGGCTATAGGCTTGGAGTTTGGGATCTTCCCCAAGTTACTAATATATTAGCAGTCTCACCCTTGGCTTCCCCAAGCCCTTTCTTGGGGAAAGGACATCAGCTGAGTCAGACACAAGCACCACTCAGGGGTAGAGTTGGACCCCTACCCAAGGAGTCCATGACCTTTGAGGTAAATGTTGAGATTTGATGGTTCCGTGTTAACTTTTTTGTATCATCCTATGATGATTCAGTCATTAATGGAAACTTCTTTCTTCCCAATCAGATTTGCTACATTATCTACATTTGAAAGAATTTATGGTCAACAGTTTATCCAAAGGCTTTCATCGAACCACTAGAAAGAAAGCTACAGAGCTACATACATAACACTGAGACATCACCTAGGCTCAGATCAGCTCTAGCACCTAAACTAAATAGTAAATTTTCTTCATATACACATATAGTCTAGGCTCTGAATCCTCTTGTATGAATATTTTTGTTTGCTGTCAGAACTGACGGCGTAACCTACTAGCTCTTTTTTGTCCACATTCCCTGGAGGCCAACTAGACATCAACCGTGAAGACTTTAGAACCTGTGTACAGGGTGGGATTGGGGACAAAATCACCACAAAATAGAAAATGATATTTTACCCCCCCCCTCCTTCATTACTCTGAAACCACTTTGGAAATCTCTTCCAGATATAATCTGTACTCTCCTAGGAGGTAAGTCCTTCTAGAATCTCTGCTTCACTAAAGTTACTTTTGAAAGACAGTCAAGCCCTTGCTTATATGAAAGGTTTGTCTATTATTTATCCCTTCTCTTCTGAAAAATTAATAGGTAAGATATTTTTATACTTTTATAACGTAAAGCTCCATGCTTGACACACTAGCTATATCACTCTATGAATGGGGGAAAAAATCTCTTAAACAAGGAATTCACAACTGAAGAAATCTATGGATGAAAGCTGATTATTAAGCATACCATATTGTTCCATCTGTCTCATTTTTTGCCTAATCTCTCTCTTCACTGATTTTGCTTTGGGTGGTCAGTTTGGAGCAGTAAAGAATGCTTTAGTTTAACCTGAGACTCCTAAGCAGGAATAATTACCAAAATGCAAGAATGTCTTTGACTTAACATGTTATATCCAAGTAGAGTTATGTTATATCCAGGTAATACTTTTTGAATCTGAGGATGCCTGTCTTTTATCAGCTCTACGATACTCTCAGCCAATGTATCTTCAAATATTACTTTACCCATTCTCCTTTTTTGGAACATCTATTGGACATGTGTTAAACCTTTATTTTTCCTTGTCTCATTTTGTTCACATTTTTCACCTGCATCTTTGTTACTTTTTTTTTTTTTTTTTTTGACTGTGTCGGGTCTTTGTTGCAGCATGGATCTTCTTTGAGGCGTGCGGTATCTTTCGTTGCGGTGCTCCCCGGCTTCTCTCTGGTTGTGGTGTGCGGGTTTTCTCTCTCTAGTTGAGTCGCGCAGCCTCAGTAGTTGCCCCGCAGCACGTGGGATCTTTGTTCTCCGTCCAGGGATTGAACCTGCATCCCCCGCTTTGGAAGGTGGATTTTTTTTACTGCTGGACCACCAGGGAAATCCCCTTTGTTACATTCTGAATAAATCCTTTAGATATACATTCCACTTATCAAATTCTTTTCAGCTAGGGACTTCCCTGGTGGCACAGTGGTTAAGAATCCCTGCCAATTCAGGACACAGGTTCAGTCCCTGGTCCGGGAAGATCCCACATGCCGCAGAGCAAATAAGCCTGTGCACCACAACTACTGAGCCTGTGATCTAGAGCCCGCGCGCCGCAACTACTGAGCCCATGTGCCACAACTACTGAAGCCCGCGCGCCTAGAGCCTGTGCTCTGCAACAAGAGAAGCCACTGCTATGAGAAGCCCACGCACTGCAACGAAGAGTAGCCTGCGCTCACCCCACTAGAGAAAGCCCACCTGCAGCAGTGAGACCCAGCACAGACAAAAACAAATAAATAAATAAAAATTCTCTTCAGCTATGTCTAATCTTTTACATTTTCCATTAACTTTATTTCAAGAATGAGTTTTAATTCCTAGAACTTTTTGATTCTTTTTCATATGTGCCTCTTATGTGATAATGTCATAGACTTATGTTTAATAACATTTGTACAGCTTCTAAAATTGACTTTGTGAATTATATCTTACAGTTCTATTACCTGAAATTCTTTTTTTAAAAAATAAGTTTATTTTTGGCTGCGTTGGGTCTTCGTTGCTGCGCGTGGGCTTTCTCTAGTTGCAGTGAGCGGGGGCTACTCTTCGTTGTGGTGCATGGGCTTCTCATTTCGGTGGCTTCTCTTGTTGTGGAGCATGGGCTCTAGGTGCGCGGGCTTCGGTAGTTGTGGCACATGAGCTCAGTAGTTGTGGCTCATGGGCTCTGGAGTGCAGGCTCAGTAGCTGTGGCACACGGGCTTAGTTGCTCCGCAGCATGTGGGATCTTCCCAGACCAGGGCTCGAACCCGTGTCCCCTGCATTGGCAGGTGGATTCTCAACCACTGCGCCACCAGGGAAGCCCCATTACCTGAAATTCTAATCCTGCTATTTATCTATTAACTGAAAGATTTCTTTGTGTGTTGTGTTACTTTATATCATGAGTTCATCTTGAATAGGATTTTGGTTGTAGGAATCTATGTGGAATGGTTTGAAAAGGCATTTTTCCCACAGAGGTTTTGTTGTTTCTGCAAGATACAACAAGATGTTTATTTTCAGCCGGAGAACATTCTTTTGATAAAGTTCCCAGTTTGGTTTCCTACATCAAATGGATTAGAAAACCTACAACCCAAAATCATGTTGTGAGGACAGGCTTAGTATTATAAATTAGTATATAAATTAGTATTATAAATGCTCAGGGGAGACTTTTCTACCTGACTTTCGTCACAGATGGAGAAACTCCCTTGTTATCTTTTCTCAGTGCTATGTGGAAACAAAGTTTTACTAGCTTACCACTTCAGTGAGAGTATAATCCTTTGCGAGGGGTCCAGGCTTCATGCAAGGGTCACGTGTTAAATCCAAGCCTTCTACAAACCTGAGATTCTCCTGTCACCGTACAGGTGAAAATACATGTCCTTGGGTATTGGGACTAACGCCATCCTCTCTGACCCCTATGCCCCTTCTACAGGAGCCGCAGTGTCAATCATCATTTATTTGTCCAAGTCGTGGTACCCTCTTCTTTTATGGTCTCGGGGATTTCCGGTATGGTCTCTGCAAGCCCAGCTGTGCTCCTAGGTATGTTTGTTACATTCTCTCAACACTTCCAGCTGTCATTCAGTGGTTCACAATGTTTCTGGAAAGGAGTCTCCTCACCTGTGCAAATGTCTGCAGGACCGCACATCCAGTGGCTCTATGGTAGTTACTGCAATGAAGCTGGAAGGAGTACCAGGCCTGGATCCCTCAGTATTCACTTTATGAGACAAATGTTGCCAACCCACAGTTGCTATCAAAACGAGCACGACATTTACGTTCAGTGTGAACCGTTGAAGAACCAGCAGAAAGGTACGATTTTTTTTTGTTTTTACCACATCCCTACGTCCTGTCTATTTTCAATGTGGATGACTCTGTATTCACAACTGTCTTCCCTACTTAGCTTGAAAATCACATCCTGACTTCTGAGGACCATGTCCTTTCCTTCAGCCCTGGAGCAGCTGATCCTTTGTACCGGGAAGATGGTGTGCAGGGCAGGGGCGACCAAAGCGGAAAAGACATTGCTTCAGAAAGCTTTAATTTGGGGGTTCTGCTTCTATGTAAGTGAAAGACTTTGATATTCCACCTCCTTTCTCTCCCCATCTGGAGTTTTGTGAAAAGCAGCGGAAGGGGGGATGGAGGTGGGGGAATTAAGTCATAAGCTTTGTAGTTAAGGATGCTTGGTGATTCGCGGAGTATTGTATCCTTTCTAAGGGGATACTGTTGTATTTTTCTTAGACGACAGGTGCTTGTTAATATCCTCTCCAGTTACAGCCAGAGAAGAACCCACACCCAGGCTTGGGCCAGGACTTGGTTGCGTTGCCCTGACCGTGAAGTTGTCCAAATGTAAGTTCTTCTTGGTCTTATGGGAAGATAGTTCATCTGGTGACAACAGTAATATAACATAATTCAGCTGTGCCTTAAATAACACTTCCTGTCACTCTTATTTATGTCTGTTTTCTCATTTGTCCTTCAGCTACCATGAGAGACAAGCAAGAACTACTCCACTTTTTTCTGTCAGGAAACGGAGGCTTAACAAAAGTAGAACTGAATATTACAACAAATTACAGAAGAGAAATATTCTTAAAATGAACAGATCTTATGAGTGAATGACTTACTGATATCAAATAGAAAGGTGGGAAAGCGATACCTACAATTTACCAAAAATACAAACATCCTATATATAAAAAAGGTTTATCACCAGAAATTAGAAATAAAGATTTAAAGTAACTTATAATTTCTTACCCACTAAATTAAAAGTCTTGGCAAAGTTGATTCTGTGTTGGCAAAGGGGTGGTAAAACAGGTGCCGTCATATTGCTGCTGGTAATAAAATTTGGCAACATTGTTCCAGAATGCAATGACAGTATGCCTCAAGAACATGAAGAGTTTATTCCTATGGCTAGAAATTTGTTGTAAAGAAATAAAATTTATTCAGACTCACATACAGATGTGGTCATCTCGGTATCTATAAATGTAAATACATACACACATATATACTGAAATAAATAATATTCTATAGTGAGATACATAATATTCCAGAGAGAAAGAGGGACTACTCCAGAGTGAGAGAGAGAATATTCCAGAGAGAGATAAAGAGAATATTCCAGAGGTTGATTGATTGATTTCTTTAAAGTTGAAACCTCTAAGAAAAAGGAAGTTAGGGTACATCCAAGTGACAGAAAATCTGTGTTATTATATTAACTCTGTCTTAATGAGTCATTAGTCAAGTTGGGAAAGCAGTAAGAAGATAACGACAAAATAAAATGAAATTATAGATAAAATAACTGAAAAATCTAGAAAAACAGTGTCCTCTGGATGGGTGTTTAGGATTTTAGAAGGAATCCTCAGACCTCATTTTTCTGCCTCTAACTTGATTTGTATTATATCACAGTTGCTAAGCTGTTGAAACAACTGTTTTAAACTTGAAACTTTATATTAAACCTGTGACCAAAGGAATTAATTTCTAAGTTGATTCTTGTAGAATTCTGAATACAATGAATTTGTAAGGATGACAAATATCCATTCATGAAGTACTTAAGATAAGCAGTTTTCTTCAAAACTGAGCTTCAGAATACATCTGAAGAGCCAGAGCTGGAGTTATTCCTAGAGGACTTCTGGCCTACCGTAGGCCCAGATCCCAAGAGCAGTCCATGGGGGGACATCATTATTAATAGGTAAGCGACTTCAAACTGATAACAGGTGTTAGTTATGGTGTGTGAAGTGAAGTTATGGTGTGTGTGAGTGAAGTGAGTCCTCTACTCATAGAATGCTTAAGGTATAACAAGGCCTAATTCATTTTCCGCTTAACTTAAACTACTTCTATGCATTCTCTTTGTATTTTGGCCTTTTCTTCCCTCATCTCTTGTAGAAATTCAATTTGAAATATTTGGTTTCTTTTCCTGACTTAGCGGGCGCTAAATAACATGAAATACGAGGTGTTCCTTTTTGAGTCCAGTCCTAGGAGAGACTAAGTTTCAGTATTAGGTATCTTGTAGGTAAGAATTAATTCACTCAAACTGAGCACAGAGTGTAGGCTAAGTACTGTCTATACACCAGAAATAGAGCTGTGGACAAAACAAAGTTTCTGCCCTCAGAGCCTACATTCATTTGGGGAAAACAAACACAGACATCATCTATTGCTCTAAAGAATATGAAGTGTTGTCTCAATAGTAACTCGTAAATCCCATGTTGGATGTGATAGTTACACCCCTTGAGGAAGTGCATTTGGGTAGAGACCTGAAAAGTGAGGCTTATCACAAAGAATCTGTGCTATTTCAAATACCCAGGAAGCTAATTGATAGAGATGTTTCTGCCTAGAAGTTAGAAATTTGGCCAACTGAGCTCATTCCCTATGGTGACTTCTCCCTGAGAGCAATTCCATCTTGTCCTTGGCTCATACTGAGAATCAGTGTAAAATCATCACATCTCGTCATCTTCTAGGAAACCATGTTTGGAGGTCGAGCAATAAAATGGACTGGCCCTTCTAAGACCAGTTCTTTTTAGCACTTAATGCCATAAATATCTTCTTTTGTGAATTTTGTCTTCAGACAAAACTCCATGACAGTTTCCTTTCCTGCCTTGACTGCTAGGAAGCTCAGAAGTGAACATTTTATCTATCTGGAATTAAACTATTCTCCCTACTCTTGATAGTTTTCACTTTTTTTGTACTATCTCAACAGTCTTTTTATTTATCTACCCTCTTAAATATTTATGAAAAGCAAAATTTTTAATTCAGCATAAAGATAGTACATAAAGTTGACCCTTCAAGTCCATTTCCACAGAAGAACTAAGATGTTGATATTTTTCTGTTCCTGTAGCATGCAGATGATCCAATATCTCAGTAGTGAGGTTTGTTTGTTTTGTGAGATAATGAGAAACATTTGAGACTGTACTCTTTGGACTGAGATTTAGACTTTAATTGCAAACACTAATTGACATCCTCTAGCGCTGATCTTGTAATAAGGTCTCTCTTCCCCACCCTACCCCATTTTTTATAAGAAGCTCTACAAATGCTGAGGAGTCCAGTGAAACCGCCTTTTACCATGCGGATGTAATCTTCATAAAGTCTCCTTCCCACATGAGGAGATTTGAAGTAAAAATATTTACCTTCATGAAGGAAGAAAGTACAGCGTTGGAAGATGTGAATAGGATTTTTGCTTATGAGTATTTACTTTCATGCTTGCAGAAAGAAACCTACTTAAATATGCCAATGGACAGATTGAAGACCGGGTGAATAAGAACAAATCTAAAAGTTAGATTTGTCCAGTTGTAGGTCAAGTTGTAGGACAAGAGGGAAACCAGAAAGAATCAGCAAATCTTAGTTCAAAACAGCTGTAGCACTTTCTTTAACAAATGACCCTCTCTAAAAAGTCATTGCCTGTACAAGCCATAGGATAGACATTGAACTATTTATTTTATTTTATTTATAGACATTTCTTTTAACTTATAACTTTCTTTAACCCAAATCACTCATGATAGTTCTATGTCTAGACCATGAAATCTTCTATCTATAACTCCCTATATTTTGAGATTAACCCTATAAGCATTTGCATATAAAACTATAACCTTTACATAAAACTGTTACCAAAACTGTTACCATCGTCTTCCAGAATTTCAGAATCATTAGACTTAAAAGTTGAATTCTTTAATCTTCTGGAATTTCATTTAGCCTCTTGACCTTGATTTATTTAGCTTCATATTATCCAAGTTAATGAGTCCATACTATAGAGCAGTATCTGACTGGCAGCCTTTAAGTGGTGAGACCAAATAAATGTCATTGGAATTGTTGGCTTGTCAGGATAGTTCATGTGTCCTGGCCAACCTCACCAACAGATGCCTTTTAATTCCTGCAGCATTATTTCCACTGTAGAGTGGTAATATGTGATGCTAAGGCACCCATATCAGACCTGCTGTGTGCAAGAAAGTACATTCCTGGCAGACAGAGACCTGATAAGCCACGTTAGCAATATTTCACTCTAACCAGATTTGGTTCCACAAAGTCAAAGAAAGGTAATTGGCCTATCAGACCATCTCAGTGATCTAATGCAGATGTCTCTCTTCCACAAGAAACTCTAATAGATGTCAAGTATGATTTTTTTAAAAAATATGTGATTATCGCCTAAGATAGGACATCATATACCCCTACTATCTCCTATCTTTTTTGGTATAAAAGCTAACTTGAAGGAAGGATCTGACTTTACATGAGAATCTGGAATTCAGAGATCTGAACAAGAAGGGTATGGAACCAGCTTTTACAGAAGAAATACTTATTTTCAGAAAACAGAAAACCCAGAAGCTAAGGTCCATAAAATTGAAGGAATTTTCCCCGAGAGATACTTAAAAAAAAAAACAAAAACAAAAACAGTGACATTAGCCAAAGACTAGAATAGTTTGAGAAGAATTTCCTTGAAATTATATGTATATTTCACCCGCTATTTATCTACAGGAAGAAGTGCTGGCTTATATCACCCGAGAGAACTTCTCTCCCAGAGCCATCATCTTGGCCACTTCAAATACAAGCTAAGCACCTTTTCACCCAGAAGTCAATGACACTTCTCCAAAACCATATCCTTATTTATATAATGGGTTTCGGAAGATGTCTAGACTTACAGCTTCTAATGTACACATGTGTGTGATATGTAGCTTTCAAGCTTTGAACAGAATGATGAAGCTCTTTCTGGTCATTGGAAAGAGCCTTCAAGTGAGACCTCTTCTTTCCTTCTTTGCTTCCATGTGTCTTAAACCACATAAAAATCAGTACTATTTAAAAATTTAATTAAGACTAACTTAGATCTTGCTAAAAGTACAAGAACTGAGCTAATCTTGTTCTTCTACCAAAGATTTACTGAGTACCTGATACAAAGGAAGATAATCTGAGTCCTGGCCTAGAGCCCCTCAAGGTGGGATTGGAGGGTGGGGTATCTGTATAATAATAACAAGTAAAAGAATATAATAAGACTGAAACAGACAAGCACCCAAACTATATTTTGACAAAAATACCGCACCATGGTGGGATAGGGAGGGTGGGAGAGAGGGTGATGCAAGAGGGAGGAGATGTGGGAGCATGTGTGTATGTATAACTGATTTAGTTTGTTGTAGAGGGAAAACTAACACACTATTGTAAAACAATTATACTCCAATAAAGATGTTAAAAAAAAAAAAAAAAAAAAAAAAATACCGCACCGTCACATAACCCCTTGCTGCTTTCAGTGGTGGTTTAAAAATGCTATACATTCATTCCCCAGACACAGAAGAACCTGGACAAAGGCACGGGGGTATCAGACACACTGTGCGCCTTCATGTTGGTGGTGGTAGTAAATGCTTCCATCACGCCCGGGCAAAATGCATTTATTTGACAAATTACTGAATATTTGTGTCAGTCAGCATTCTCCAGAGAAACAGAACCAATAGGATATATATGCAGAGAGAGAGATTTAGTTTAAGGAATTGGCTCCTGTGATTATAGAGGCCGGCAAGTCCGAACTCTGCAGGGAGGGCCGTCAGGCTGGAGACCCAGGAAAGAGCCGATGCTTCAGTTCGAGTTGTAAGGCCATCTGTGGGCAGAATCCCTTCTTGCTCAGGGAGGTCAGTCTTTGTTCTGTTCAGTCCTTCACCTGATTAGATATGGCCCACCCACATTATGGAGGGCAATGCGCTTTACTCAAAGTTTACCAATTTAAGTGTTACTTTTGTCTAACAGTATCCTACGGAAACCTCCAGAATAATGTTTGACCACATATCTGGGCGTCAAGGCCCAGCTAAGATGATACATCAAGTTAACCCATCATACCATCTATGTGCCAAGTATTGGGGATATGGTACTAAATAATGTACTGGACTTGTTTACTGATTAAGGTACATAAGCTAACGTCAGAGAGAATTTATCCCCATGAGCACCATAATGTAGGGTACACAAGTTATGGTAGAGTTGAAAGGGATGGCTGCAGGGGTGGAGATGACTTTTAAGCTCTGCTAGTTGATCGAGGGAAAGAATGTTTCCAGAAAGAAGTGATAAGAGAAAAGGTCCTGAGCTGAAAATAAACTTTTCAGAAATGGAAAAAAAAAAAAGTTTAGAACAGAATGAGAACAGTGGAGCATAAGACTCAGTGAGAACTAAATAAAAAGACATGCTGCCATGAGATGTCACCCAAGAGTTTCCAGCAGGGGTGTGAGGCATCTGACTTAACACTAGAGGTTGCACTGGCTTCTCTGGGGACTTCTGACAGAACAGACTGATCCAGGGAGGCCCAGTCAGGGCTGGTACTAGGTGGTGCCAACAGAGGTAGAAATTTTAAAGGATGTGGCTGGAAAGTCTCTACTGCTGATGCTTCTGAATTTGTTTGAGTCTCTTCCCCAAGAGGACTTGGTCGTCTCAGATGCATCTGTTCCACTTTCCAAACACAACCCTCAGCAAAGCATGACAGTCCTACACTGAGGTGCTCAGCTTCTCCATTTAAAATACGAGAAAATAGGCGAAAGTCATTCTCAATACTTCTATTGGCCAAACACTGCCATTCCCCTGTTGCTAGCCCCCCATTGCAGAGCAAAGAAAAAGGGTCCACTTTCCGTGAGGCTGAGAATTACTGTTGTATACCCAGTGCTGACTCTCCCCGTTTTCCTTACTTACACAACCTCAATTTTGTTGTCTTATACTTTACAAATGGATGTACTGAGAAAGTGACTTTTCACTTTTATCTCACGTTTAAAATGCAGACATTGTGTAAGTCAGTCAGTTATTTGGATGACCACCAGGACTTTCTCTGGCTTTGCTCTGCCAGAAATATTTATGACATATCTGGACCCAGCACGGGCAGGGTACTTCTCACAAGTATTGTCTCTGAAACACTCTTAAATGCCTTTTCAGCTTTGTCTTATGGTAATTGCTGAACACCAGTCTCTACCAGCATTTAGCTTTATATGGAACTTGCCACCTGCTTCAAACAGTGTTTCCCAATGATGGTAGTTAGGTACAGTGCTCGGTGCTGTGATACCTACTTTATAGATGAGGGAATTGGGAAACTTAAGGTTGGGTGGGGATGGAGGAGACCCTTCTGTTACTGCTGATATGAAATTCCCATCCAGAAGCCCCTCCAGGACAAAGGCAATGGAGGCTTTGGGGGAGTGTGTTCTAGATTTTATTTTAAATTCTTGCATCTGTTAGTGAAGTTACTCTATGGTTTTTAAATTACTCTGTGTTTTTCCCTTTTGTGCTACCTTTCTTAGGCTTTACTGTTAATATTATGCTGCTGTTGTAAAATGAATTTGGAAGCCCTGCCCAGAGATTTCTACTTACATGTCATTGGCCGGAACCAGGGCACATAACCATCCCTTGCTGTAAGAGAAGCTAAGAGACTTAGGTTTATTTATTGTCACTGCCAATAAAACTGAGGCTGTGTTAGTAGAGAAGGGAGAGTGAACACTGGGCAGGTAGCAGTAGTTCTCAGCCTCCTGGCAAAGCTGCCTCTCCTTCGATTCTCTGGGAGAACTTACATAAGATTGAAATTGTATGTTCCTTATGTGTTTGGAAGAATGTGCCCATAAAATCACTGGGGCCCACTCGAGATAATTTTCATTACTGAATTCATTTCTCTAAGGATTCTAGAACTACTTGGGGTTTGCATTTTTTTCTTGAATGACTTTTGGTAAGCAGTATTTTCCTTGGATATTGTCCATTTTCTCTAAATTTTCAGGTATATTAACTTAAAGTTTTATGTAGTGCTAGCTTAGCTTTTAATATTCTATTTTTTTTTTAATCTTCAGATAGGTTATTTCTGCCTTGTCTACGTTTTCATTACCAGTTTTACCAGAGGTTGATCGTTAGGCTTTTCAGAGAACCAACTGGTGCTGTCACTAACGCTGTTGTCTCTTTGTCATTTTATTAAGTTTTGCTCTCATGTTTATTTCCTTCTTCTGTCTTTGAGTTTATGTTGCTGTGATTTTACTAACTTTTTAATTGGATGCTTAGCTCATTAATTTTCATTTTTCTTCATTTCTAATGTATGCATTTAAGGTATATGTTTAAAGCTAAATGTTCTAGCTGTATGTCACAAGTTTCGACAAATAGAATTTGCCTCATTCAGTACTGTTAACTTTCATTCTGTTTTCTTCCTTACACTATGAATTCTTTAGAAGTATGTTTTAAATTTTCCAAATGTGTTATTTTGTTTTTATTTTTAATTTTTTCTTTTATCCCTTTTTAACTTAATTGCATTGTGGTCAGAGAACAGTATGATCCTGATACTCCAATATTTGTTGAGACTTGCTTATGGCCCAGTATGGGGTCAGTGTTCATAAGTGTTCTGCGTGTGCTTAAAAATATGTACTCACTAATTTCTGGAAAGTGGCTTCAAAACACGTCTATAGAGTTCACAATTAAAAGTTCTAACACGTGTTTCAAATTTGTTCTGTTTTTATTGTCATTTATCTGTTTCTTCTCTGCCTTTATTACTCTATAAATGTGGAACAAGTTGTTTAGTTACTGAAATTTGAGGAGTTCTAACCCTGCTCTCTGATTCCATTGATTGTATTTGCTAACCTTATTGTGTGTGTGTGCCTTTTTGCGCTTGTTACTTTTCCCTTATTTGTAGCGAGACTCCGGTGACACCTGGCTTGAGGTCTGTGCCTCCAATAAGTTTGTAGTATGCTTCTACCAAGCACCCAAGGGGTATTATGGGTTCAAAACCAATTTTAATGTCCATTTCTGTGCTTACATATCCCCAGGCTCTAAAAGTAGTTTACATTAGAACTCTAAACCCATGTATCATGCAGACTCGTGGCTGTATTGCTTCCATTAGGCTCCAAACACACCATTAACTTCTACTATGACTAAGAATTCACAGCATAAAATTTACTGAATAATGTTGTAAAAGCTGTTTATCAGTTTTCAGTTTTTAGATTTAACCTATAAATAAAACACAGAACAACTCCTTGTTATTAGAAAACAAGATTTATTGTTATAAATCTTGCCAATGTAAAAAAAAATGGAATAATTAGGAGACGCAGTATTTGAAAAAGGGTACATGCCCATTTCTTTGTCTTTCATAGGTGTCATTTAAAATCATAAGGCAAACTCCAGAGTAAAAAAGTGTAGGGCTTCCCTGGTGGCGCAGTGGTTGAGAATCTGCCTGCCAATGCAGGGGACACATGTTCGAGCCCTGGTCTGAGAAGATCCCACATGCCGCGGAGCGACTGGGCCCGTGAGCCACAACTACTGCGCCTGCGCGTCTGGAGCCTGTGCGCTGCAACAAGAGAGGCCGCAATAGTGAGAGGCCCGCGCACCGCGATGAAGAGTGGCCCCCGCTCGACGCAACTAGAGAAAGCCCTCGTACAGAAACTAAGACCCAACACAGCCAATAAATAAATAGTAAAAAAAAAAAAAAAAAAAAGTATGGTAGTTGCCTAGACAAGGAGGAAAGCTAATTGTACTTTGCATTTTCAGTCCCTCCATACTGTCTGAACTTTTAATTTTTTTATTTTGCTATGAAATGAATGGAAACATATTTTAAGTAATACTATGATTTCAAGACTGAATTAAAGGCAACAGCTTCTTTCTGTAGTTTAGTTTGGGTCTCTGCCTCCAGGCTGGATCATTTACAGCCAGCCCAGTCTCTGCCATCATGAGGCCACCTACCCCCTGCTGGCCCCACTGGGGGCAAGAAACTCACCTACTGCCAACTCTCCTCTGCTGAGCTTGCTGATTTAACATTTTGAGAAAAATGTCAGATAATTCACCAGAGCTCCTGAACTTAAGAGGAAGGAAATTAGCATTTGCTTCATCAATCACTGTGCATGTCACTGTCCCATTTAATCTCTCGCTCCTGGCCATGAAGTAAGCTTTGTTCCCCCATTTTGCAGATAAGACAATTATCTGGAGTTTAGGAACCTTGTGACTTTGGAGGCATTGCTAAGGAACTCCAAAACAGAGCGCTTTTTACTAAACCACCGGGCTTCTCAGTTTCCCGGACCAGGAAACAAAGCTGTTCCTCTGCTTTGGTACCAAGTCTGTTCCGAGCCTGGCTAAGAGGAAGGGACGTGGCCTTCGTTCCCCCTCCCGCCCCCAGGCTCACACTTGAGCACCGCCGAGGGTCGCATCTGCGCTTCTCTTCCCTCTCCTCAGTCCAGGACCAGGTCTGCAGGATTGCCTACTCGCCCGGAAATAAAGTTTTCTGAATGGATTCCTTGTTTTCCAGCCAAGGGGCCTCCCTGACAGCGCAAGAGTCGGCCGACGCCCCTCGAAGCCTGGCGGGCGCTGAGCCGGGCTGCGGGGAAAGGGCTCGCTGTCCCCTCGCCGCGCAATTCAGATACCCGAGGGCAGCTGGGTCTGGAAGCAGCCACTGGGTGCCTGGTGGGTAGGGAAACTGACCTCGGCATTTCAGGAAGAAAAGCCTCGGTTCACAGGATGGACGGGGAATTCCAAAAGTGGGGGAAAATAGGGTCTGCCTCGCGTTCCTGCTTCCGCAAAGACGCGCTGCCCTACGGCTACAGGGCCTCAGCGTTGTTGGACGTACTCCGGGCTCCGGAAGGGAAATTGTTGTTCCTTCCTGGTATTTAAAATACACACACACCACACAAACAGAAACCAAGGCCCTAGCATTTCTGCGGCACCTCTTGCTCCTTTTAACTAGAGCCCTTTGTGATGGAGCCCCGGTCCCTCCGGCCCCCCCGGGGGCCCACTTCAGCGCCTCCAGCCTTGTCAACAGCGTGCAAAGCCCGCTCTGGGAGCCCCTCGGAGGCTCGCCCCCTGGGGTGATTAGGGGCGGGGGCAAGGGGACACCGGAGCAGGATGGACTGAAAGGATCGCTTTTGCAAGAACCAGAGACCCCAGAAGTGACTGGAGCGTTTTACTGGGATTTGCATGCTTATTTAAACCGCTGGGTCATCCCCCAAACAAGAAAACTGAAAGATCAAAATAGGGAGGCGTTTGCATTTCCTTAACTCGCTGGAAATGGAGAAATACATCTGGCCCTCCCCCATTCCTGAAGTTTATCATTTAAGAATTAATCACAGATAGTGCTATGTGCAGAAGCCTCCTGAGTAATCAATCATTCCTCCCGTGTGATCACCATTCTTTAGTTTCTATGTTCAGGGTCTTTATCTGACTTAGGGCAGTGCCGCTGAGGGGGCTTGGGGAAGCTCTGGAACCGATTAGCCCTTTACTGCAAAGACTTGCTTCTCCTCTCCGAGCCTCGGTTTCGTCTGTGAAATGGGGATGGTGGCATCGACCTCACAGACCTGCTGGGAGCGTTCGGATGTTGACGCACTCGGCAGGCGCTCTGTTTTGATAGTTATGCACTGAAGTGGACATTCAGGAACAGCAGCATGCTCACGGGCGGATCAGAATTTGGAAATGTCTTTTGCACTGGCTTGTCCAGAGCTTTCCAAAGCAGGGCCCACCTCTTCCTTCTCACTGCTTCTCCTGGTCCCTCATTCACCCTCCTCTCCAGTTCCTCTGGGATGCTCTGCCTTCTGTGTCCTTCCCACCCCTCCAGCCTCAGCTCTCTCATTCTGTAACCCCCCAACCCCTCCTTTCTGCACTTCCAATCCCCAGAGAATATGCCCCTCCAGACTCACTCTCTCAGTCACAGTCCTCCCAACCAATCATTGAATCTTATTCCTCCACCACTAGAGTGTAAGCTTGCAAAGGCCTGGGGTCCTGTCTCTCTCCCCAAAACCAAACACAGGCTAAGAAACATGCCATCAGCTCATCAACTCTTGTTCGGTGAATAAATTCATCATCTTCACATAGTCTTACAGAATAAAGATGTTTGCTGAGTCCAACCCCTTAGTTTAGCATCCGGGCCCTTCGCAACCTGTATCCGAACTCACTCTCTACTCTCTGTCTCAGCCCAGGTGCCCTCATACCGTGCCTCTCACTGATTCCTGCCTTTGGACCTTTGCTTTTGCTGTTCTTTCTCTCTCGAACTGCCCTTGTGCCCTATCAAGATTCCACTTCTCCATCTAGGTTCAAGTTCAGTGCCAGCTTACCTATGAAGGCAGGTACCCCATCTAACAGAACCCCTCTTTCCTTCCCTTAGTCCCACTGATTTTAGGCACCATTTAAAAATGTCTATCGCTTTACTTTTTTCCTGTATATGCTTATTTAGGTACAGGCCTATTTCCCCTAACTCCATTTAAACTTCTTGAGAACAAAGACTACATTTTGTCTTCACAAGGTTATTATGAGGATTAGATGAGATCACGTAGGTGAAGAAAGAGCACAATGTGACTTGTGTTAAATTTGTGTCATCTTGATCACCCTTCACCCACTTGTTGCTCCAAGGCCTAGTACTCAGCTAGCTTCTCATATGCTTGATAATCTATACTACATGAATGATTAAAAAATGAAAGGGGCCCTTAAATGCAAGCCAACGCTGCATGGAGGTCTGTGCTCACAGGCAGCATGGGATGAACACTGCCTGACAATACCTAGTGATGAAAGAAGATTCTGGCTTTATCTGCTTCATTTCTCCCCCTTCCCTCCCTAGGAGAGCTCTAGAGCTGGACAGGTGTGATCAGAACAGAGGGAGGGGCCGACGGTGGGGAGAGCGGCGGGGGGAAAGGACAAAAGTGGGGAGGAAATTTTTTTCGAAAAAATAAAATATGAGTGAGATACAGGAAAAGCAGAAGTGGAAAGGTGATTTTAAGAAATATTACTAAAGACTGGATTTCTTCGTGGATATGTAAAGAAGTAAAACAAGGGCTTCCCTGGTGGCGCAGTGGTTGAGAGTCCGCCTGCCGATGCAGGGGACACGGGTTCGTGCCCCGGTCCGGGAAGATCCCACGTGCCGCGGAGCGGCTGGGCCCGTGAGCCGTGGCCGCTGAGCCTGCGCGTCCGGAGCCTGTGCTCCACAACGGGAGAGGCCACAGCAATGAGAGGCCCGCGTACCGCAAAAAAAAAGAAGAAATAAAACAAGAAAAGCTTGAGGATTTAGTAACTGAGCCAGTGGATCACATCGTCAATTGCGCATTACAAGTGTACGATGTTCTATGCCAGGTGCGTTGATCGGGACATGGATAAGAAACCACCTGAGTTAGGCTGTGGGTGAGAGAGGCTTCTCTCATGTTGAGAGTCAGTTTCCCCACAGCTGGAAGGACGTTCAAGCCCCCAGCCTCCCGGTGCTGCTATCCTGCCCATCTCCCTTCCCTGCCCGCCAGACTCATCCCGTGAGCTTCAACCACACCAGCCAGCTTCTGATCCCCAAGCCCCAGCGCTTTCTCAGACCTCTGTGCTTTTGCACATGCTGTTTCCTCTGTTCAGGATGCCCTTGGCTCCCCAGAGGACAACTTCAAGAGCCTCCTGCTGTGTGACGCCTTCCCTGAGTCCCGCCAGGGGCATCGGGTCCTTTCATCTCTTTACTTGTCCTTCTCCCTCGCTGGGCTGCGTGCAACTCTGCTCTGCATCTGCGACGCCGCCGCAGAAGGGCTGCCGCTGAAATCTGACTCCGGTCTCCTTCCCTAGCCCTCAAATCTGGTCTCGCAGCTCCCACCATTATTGCATGTCTCCCCTCTGTTTCAGTGCCGGGGTATTCAGCCCACTGCCTGACTCTCAGCTGCCCCAGAATATATTAGGCTTTTGATGTGTGATAGAATCCTGGAACTTAAATTACTTAAATGTCACCTGCTTTCTCTGCTAGGAAGTAATTAGATGTGCAGTAAAAACAGGGATGGGAATCTCTTGGGGATGCAAATTCTCGAGTTATGAAGGGGAATAACATTCTGTTCAAGGGTTTAAGCTTTCGTCACCCTTCCTTACATGCAGATACAGATCGTTTTGTGTGCACACTGATGAGGTTCAAAAATTCAGAAAAGGTTCCATGGAAAACCCACCTTGAAAAAATGTGCCCTGGAGCACATTTTGTTGTTCTGTTGTTATGAGGATCTCCTTAGGGGCAGGCTTTAAGGCACAACTAGATTTCCTTTGGAGACAGAAGAGTTTAGCCAGAAAGTACCAGACCAGGAGTTTAAAAACGTGGATTCTGGTACCAGAGCTGTCATTTATTCATAGTTACGATATTTTGTCATTATGAGCCTTAATAGCCTCGTCTGCAAACTGGACATAACAATCCTTGTTCAACTTCATATATAATTAGGTTAAATAGGAATTAAAGAATTAAATAGGATCATGTATGTAAAATGCTGTGTAATCACTAAACCAATATAAAGACACACCTGTTGTAATAGTAAGGGCTTGGTGTGGAAAGTGCTGGGGTTTGATTCCTGGGTCTGCTGCTGATCTGTTGCGTGAACTTGGATAAGTTTTCACTTCTCTGTGCCTCAGTTTTCTCATCTATAAAATGGGGAAAACTTTAGTCCTTATTTCATAGGGTAGTAAAGTAGTTATTTCTTACTTCATAAGGGGTTAAAATCGTTATTTCACGTAAAGTACTTAGAACAGTGCCTTACCCAGAGTAAACACACAATAAATATCCGTTGTTGTGCCATTATTATTAATATTATGATTGCCATTTTTCGTTTTTTCATTTTGCACCCAAAAGAAACGGAAGGAAATGATGTGTAAATTGTACTTCCTGGGAACAAGTACTTCTGAAATCTGATCTGTGATCCCTTTGGAGGCATACAAATGCCCCACGTTTGTTACAAAACTCCCATACTTTTCTCACATTCCAGTCTATGAGAGAGAGAGAGAGAAAATGATCATGCCCCATATCATGTGGGGGGAGAGTAGGAAAGGTGTCACAGTTTAAAATATGCCCTGATCTCTGTACATCCTATAAAGTTGCTTGAACATGCAAATGCAAACCTTCTTCAAATGAGAGCATAGACTCATGGGAGAGGCTTGAATGTGGAGACTTTGCTGTGTCTTATTTTGTTCCTGGCTGCATTTCCAGCACCTGGAGCTTAGTATTGTCAAAACAATGAGTCAAGCAGCCCTGGGTGGAATCTTGGGCCCTGCACCAATTATGTGACCTTGGGCAAGGTGACCTGGCTTCTCTGAGCCTGTTTCTTTATTTGCAAAATGGGCTAATATTAGTGATCTCCTATTGTTGGCTGTTAAGAGTAAAAGAGAAAAAGTATATTGAGTCTTTGGCCCTGAGACTGACACCTCAGATGATGAATCTACAACTGACCTCCAGTCCTGCTGGGCTCCCCACTTAACTTAATGAAGAGAAGTCAATACAGTTTATATGAGAAAGGACTTAACGGGAGACTCTGCTAAGGAAAGGAGAGTCAATAGCCTCAACCCCAAGAGGCAAACAAATACGTGTGCTTTCTCCCCAGCCTTCTCAGAAGGTTTTGGCTTTCTTCCTCCTCAGGGCTGGGACTTTCTGGAACCAAAATAATAAGAGCAAGTCCATCCAGCGCCGCTCTAAGAGGCACTGCTTAGGCTTCAGTATTTCATTGCAAGGTAGAGGTTATCTCGGCTTCCCAGCAGGAGGACAAGAGGTGTTTGCCAAGCTCTTGTTGCCGTCAAGCCAGCTTGGACTGCGCCCACTGAGGTCAAGGCCCAGGTCCAGTCTCCTTCCTGCAGCCTGGAGCCTGTATGGGGCTCACACAAGGCCTCCGAGGAGTCATACAACATACTAAGCTACTGTAATGGGGCCTCAGAGCGGCAGCACCCAAACTCGCTTGCATTGCATCTTCTTTCGCTGTTGTTTTTCTTCAAGATGTCTTAAAGTAAGGGTAATTCTGTCGACCTGTCAGTTTGCTGAGGCTCTCTTCCACCCCAGCTCTGACCTCTCTCCCAGTTCGCTGGTGTGGCCGAAACTACAAGAACAAAGAAACCTCAGCCTGGTGTGAATTGTGGAACATTTTATTGAACACAAACGAACAGAAGAAGTCAGCTTTCTCTGTGGATTAAGAAGGACTCTAGGCGCCAGCAAGGAGGTGAAAGGAGTTTTGGAGGAAATGTTTGGGGCAGAGGCAGAAGTTCAAAGGGAAATCGTTTAGAGGACAAGATGAAGAGCCCTTTCAGAAATGCTTCAGACAGTAAAAGAAATGAGGGCCCCAGAGATGGCGGGGCAGAGACAGAGCTGAGAAGCCTGGCAGTGAGCATTTGCTGAGAAAGCTCTCTGTCTGCTCAGTCCGGGACACACAGAGTCGGCTGGAGGCAACGGGAGTGTGATTCTGGACGAGGGGCCCGAGCTTTGGAGTTAGAGCTGAACTCACTCTCTGCTAACTAGCCAACCACGTGCCCGCAGCTAATCACGTGGCTTTACACCATTTAGCTGTCCTAAACCTTCGTTTCCTCATCCTCAAAATGGGACTGATAATGCCCACCTCCAGGGGCGGTTAGGAGGATTACATGAAATGATGAGTGTGGAAAACTCTGACCACAATATAGTGGATACACACAAACTGTGGTTCCCTATCCAAGCACCAGAAATAACTTAGTGTTACTCTTGAGCTACGCTTGAGCCAACTGCTTTTAACGGCTTTCTAGAGGAATTAGGGACCCGGTCCAGCTAGCTATCCTGCCCACTCGGGCGGCTACTTCACTGGGAATTTCTGCGGAGTTGAATTGCTGATGTGCAGCTGCCTTTCCTGGTGACGGCCTGTCCTGTTGGGCTGCAGGTGGTGACGGTAAGACAAGGCCCTGGGCCAGAGGCCCACTCCCAGGAAGCTGTCACCTTCTCCAGGCTTTCCAAACGCCTCCCCTCTGGGGAGGAACTTGGGAGTCCTGGGGGCAAGCCCACCTAGTAGTTGAGTTGGTGGTTTTCCAGAATTTTTTGAAACTAAAGATAGGACCTCCTAATCGATCCACAGTATTTTGTCCCCAGGGCGACCAAAATTACTCAGACGATTTATAAACCATGCTTAAAGCTTGAGCTTGAAAAAATCAAAAGCCAAGCACATTTGGGTTCCACTCTTTAAAATGGAAAATACCAGTTGGTCTAGACGCTGATGAAAGGCTGAACACTCCCTTTCCCATATTATTATCCTCTCTAATTCTCTTCCCCCCACACATGAAACACCACACACACACACGCACACGCACACGCGCACGCGCAAAGGAACAAATACACGTACATCTGCACACACATGCACGCTCACATGAACACCAGTACATGCACAGAGTGGAATCCCTTGAAGAAAACCTTGATATTATTCAACATTTTCTAGTTTCTCCTCTAAGGCATTAACAAGAAATACATCAGAAGGAGGTGAGATCTGTATACATAGGATGACATTTTAGCAACTGTTTCCCAATGTCACCCACCATCCCTAATGACAAGTTATACTTATTTTGCTGTTATAAAAAGATTAATCAGAAATAAAGTTAGATTCCTTCTTTGCACTATGGACAAAAAGAAATTGCAGATATATTAAAGATCCATATATAATTATTAAAATATTTGAAAAATCAAAATATTTGGATAGCCTTGGAACTGGGAGAAGTTACGCAAAGGGAAGAAACACATAAGCCATTAAAAAAAGGAGAGATGTGATCATATACAAATGAAAAGCTTCAAAGAACCAAAGATATCAGAATCAAAATCATAAATATAAGATACCATACACAAAGATGATAACAAAATGAGAGACTGGAAGGAAAATTTTCAATACATATAGTGTGCAAAGAAATCTCCCAAATTCTTAACAAGAAGATAAATAACCCAATAGAAAAATGGCAAAGAACATACACTGGCGAGTTATAGAAGAACCAAAATGAACAATAGTCACAAAACAATTTTAAAAGATGCGCCATCTCAAATTGTACACAGGGAAATTAAAATTAACACAAAAACAGCATAACCCTTTTTTAACCCACTGAAAATTTCAGAAGATTGATAATATCCAGGGACAACGTGGACTAGCTGCTTCTGTCCCATAATGTTGGGGAAGTGTAAATAACTACAAACTTTTCTACACCTAACTGTATTCATTTAAATTTAAAATGTACAAGCACACAATTCTGATCCAGGAATCCCATTTCTGGGAAATTTTCAGGCTAATGATAATACCAGTGGATAAAGCTAGTTGTCCGTGATGTTTGTTAACAGCAGTTTTTGGTAATAAAAAACTGAAAAAAACCTAAATTTCATTCAAAACGTGATTAATTATACAAATTATGTTTAGCACAGCATACCTGTGCCATGGAACATTGTTTGAACCTCTACTTTCCACTATATTTTTCACGTGTGACTTAGGGCAAGTCTGTGCTTCAATTTCCTCATCTATAAAATCAAAGAAATAATGGTACCTACAATACGGATTTATTTGTGTTAAACTGGAAGGACTTTTACTATATATTGCTAAGTAAAAAAAAAAGCAATTCGCAGAATTCAAGGTATTCTTAAAAAATGTATATACACCTATATTTATTTGTACACGTTTGTATCAGCAAAGGAAAGAAAGTGGAGAAGTTTTATATTAAATTGTGAACACATCTACTGCCTTTGTAATTTGTTATTAAAAACAAGAAAAATAACCAGTAGAAAAAATGACAGGAGACAATTCACCAAAAAAAAAAAAAAAAAAAAAAAAAAAATGCAGCTGGTTAATAAAAATTGGGAGAAAAATTCAGCCCTAACAAAGCCTACTAGTTTTTGAGAAACTCCTTAATTCAAAGCCTCCATTTCAATGACATGTGCCATCAAATCAGCCAAGCTAAGGGTGCTACAGTCACCACCCTAAGATGAGGTACTGTGAAGAGGGGGGGTGTGTTTGTGTGGGCGTGCATGTGAGGTGATTTGGGGGGTGTAGGAGGAGGAGATATGGATAAAGAAATAAATCCCTTTGGAGGGGTGAGATATAGACTTGAGTTCTAATCCTGACCCTTTCACTTATCTCTAGACTCGAACTAGTCTCCTATTCTTTTGGGGCCAATCTCTTCATTTGAGAAATGAGTAAGTGAAGGGATTCGATGAGGTCATATTCACACCCGGCCTGGCTCGGGGAGCGCCCACCCTCCCAGCTCTATTCAAGCCCTGGCTGTGATGCTTACCCTTCCTCCTTTTCCTCCTCCTTCCAACCCCCTCATTCTCTGGCTCCAAGAGCCTATAAAGCCTCCTTTTCTTTCCCTTAAGCGAGAAGGGTCTGGTCTTTAAACTCTCCACTCTGTCTTAATGTAGACTGTCTGCCTGTGAGTTTCTATTTACCATGACACTAATTTCTTCTGCATTTAAGTGATTTTGTTCCCTGCAAAAGCAAAGGCCTGATTTTAGTCTCTCACACACACACACACACACACACACACACACACACACACACACACAAACAAACTAAAACAGGAGCGCTGTAGCCCTTTACTTGACACTAACTTTCTAAATAAGAATCCAGGTGTCACCCTGGATCCTGTACAAAATACCGGCTTAGTTATCAATAGAAAGAAATCTCCCCCCACCCACCAAAATGGCAGGAGAAGATTAATTGTAACAATTTTACACAATTGGAAAAATACATTTGAAGTCACTGACCCTTTAAAATACCTTGAATAGACAGAAAAGGGCAAAGCCAACTGTCTCTTTGCAAAGGGCAAGTCTCTTGAGAAATGGTGGGAAAAGTGGAAGCAAAGGTGCCTGCTGTCTGGCAGTTGAGTGTTGTGGTGGGTCCTGACTAGTCCAGTGGGAATTCCCTGAGAACTTTTCAGACAACAAGGTCACCACGCTCACCGTAGAAAGATAACTAGGTGCTGCTGTGCCCTGAGGTGGTCCAGGTCTTTAAAGCTCCTCTGACCCCGCGCAGGGCACTGGGTGGTAAGTCCCTGAGTCCCTGGGCTGAGCTCAGGTGCTCTGGGGCCCGCTGTTGAGAAGGTCTGTGAGCTCTCCGATGTACTTGATGGTGTACTTCAACGTCTGGATCTTGGTGAGCGGCTGGCCCCTTTGCCTGTAGACGGGTGGCAGGTAATTCCGGAGGGTGTGCAGGGCATCGGCCAAGGTCCTCATCCGGAGCTTCTCCCTCTCGCTGGCCTTCCGTCTCCGCTGAACGGACATCCTGACTTTGGCGCCCTTCTGGGTTTTGGGGCCACCGGTGCCCTGCAGATAGGCAGGCTGGAAAGCTAGCATATCATAGCCCACCTCCACCAGGCCGCCGGACCCGAGGCCGCTGCAGTCATTGCCGACGCCGTTGTTGGCAGCTCCGTGCCCACAGGACAGCCCAGCCACGGCCGGACAAGGAGAAGAAGAATAGGACTCCAGCGATGGGGCCGGAGAGAGGCTCTGGGTGGGAGAGGCCTGGGTCAGCTCAAAGGGCCCTGCCCTGTCTTTCCAGTCCCAGGAGGACAGCAGGCCAGGACTGTCGGAGGAGTCCAAGCCATCTTCGAGGCTGAGGAAGGTCTCACGTAGGCTGTCCATGCCTGCGACACAACTGCAGAGACGACTCCCTGGCAAGTGAGAAGGAAAGTTCTGCCGCCCGGCCGGGGCAGAGGTCTCTTTTATGATGGTCGGGGAGAAGTGATGAAGTGGGAAAGAGGGCCGGGGAGAGGGAGTTCAAAGGAGAAACCAAGGACCGAGATGGAAAATGAACTCTTCAGGTGTCACTTTCTCCTCATTGATAATTAGCATCTTCCAGCTAAAATGTCTTTAAACAGAAAGGCCTCTGAGAGAAGAAAAAAGGAATTATCTTGTTGTAACTAAACCAATTAAAGCTGCATAACTAGACTTAGCATCGTCCTGTGGAACTCATTAATGAGGGAGCGAAGAAAAACAAACCTAGGGCAATCTGCAGCAAGGAAGCGGTGGTGAGGGGCCTGGTGGAGAGGAGGAGGGTGCCCCAGAGGGGCCACGACCGCTTAGATATTTCTGAGCAGAGGGGGTGCAATGTTGGAGAAGCGGTGTGCCCTAGGGACAAGGTAACCCCTCTGAGCTTGGATTCTTCACTTGTCAAACGCAGACAACAGCTCTTACTTCGTGCGGCTCTTGGGAGGAAGGAACACGGGCACACCTTGGACGCCCGTTTCCTCCTTTCCTTCCTCTTTAGCAAGTTTCCTTGGGTTTTGCAGAGTGCAGACAAGCCCCCAGCATTCCTACACTGAGAATGACACAAGCCAGCAGCTCCAGTAAACCGAGAGCCTTAATGAGCAGGAAATATCCTTGAGAAGCTTCAAGTCCTAGCTTTAACTGAGCAGTTTGGGATTTCTCCCCAGCAAACAGACACCGGGGAAACAGAAAGCTCCTTTAGGGCAGGGAGTTTGGAAAGTACCTGGCATTTAGCCTTCCGAAGATCTTTTTAATATCCAGCTGCAGAGTCACACCTTGTTTTTTGAAATGTATAGAGGAAGCGTGAAATTAATTAGGGAGGCTGTTTTCCCCACCAGAGCTCCAAATGCTGCTGAATGTGTTAAGTTGGACTGTCCTGCTAGTTTGCTGCACTTCCTAATACTCTGAGAGATAGACCCTGTGCTTTGGCAAGGGGGTCTCAGATTCCCCATTTGTCCCACAAATGCAACTTATTCTCTGTGCAACTAATTCTGCAAATTAGTATGAACATCAGAATCACAGTGAGTTACGTTTCATATTAATGTGTCCTTTCACATGGTTATTAAAGTCCCTTTGCTGTTATCGAAAGGAAATGTCAATGGTATAATCAGAACATTTGTGGTATTTTTTAATTAGCCTGGCTCAGGGAGAAAAAAAGCTCAAGCAGGTAATCTGTGGCAGAATGTTCTTAATTTTGCCATTTACTAAAAGACCCTAAGCCATATCTTGAAGAATAGCAACGTTAATGAAGCATAATAAATGTAATAAATGACTTCTCCTTTCCCTTCTCCTCTTTCTCTCCCTTCAACTCTTATTGGAAAGCCTAGAATCTGTTGATTCTATTCAAGGAATTTTATATACTGTTATAACTAACCTTTATCTAAAAAAAGAATAAAACACATTTTACAGATAAAAATACTGAGGCTCTCAGAGGTTAAGAGACTCAGTAAAGATTTCCCTGGTAGGAAGTGGTAGTGCCA
Organism: Kogia breviceps; assembly: GCF_026419965.1. Taxonomy (NCBI): domain Eukaryota; kingdom Metazoa; phylum Chordata; class Mammalia; order Artiodactyla; family Physeteridae; genus Kogia; species Kogia breviceps. The sequence continues at coordinate 90,664,849 of NC_081320.1, forward strand.
CTAGGAAATGGTTGACCCAAGATCCCTCTTAAGACCCCAAAGCCCACCTTTTAAAAAAAAAAAAAAACCCTTTGGTTTCGGGAGAGGCAGGTGACGTAACTGCGACTCGGAGAGAAGGGTACTCTCAGCAGACCTCAGGTGGACGTGGTGGTTCCGGTCACTGTGGGCTTTCAGGCCTTATATTCTAAACCACGTAAGACCATTTCTGCTTCCAGACGCCATCATATTTTTCCCCTCTCTAAAGCTTCTTTATAAAATTGTTGACTTCTTAAACTTCTATTTCCAGAAATTTCATTTTCTAAATGAGACAATATCTGTCAGATCCTTGGTGTACATAGACATCTAATACATGTAGGTTTTGTTCTCGGTGTTACTGTATGTGCACGGTCAAATTAACCAGCACCAGAACGACTTACTGGGTTCCGACTCCTCTCTCCCCTGACCCCGGTCACCCAGAAAACCTGCTCTTACAACAAGGAGAACGGCCTGGTTTCCATGTTTGTCAACGGAGACTCTCACTCTGGTAAGAAACAAACCAGAACCAGACTTGCATTTACCCTGCAATGAAGCATTTCTAGCCTCAGAGGAAAATGGAGGCACAGGACAGCCTAACACTGTTAGCATTCGAAGGCCTTTAGCTGAGCACGTGCTAGTTGGTGCTTTCTTATCTGCATCGAGGACCAGGCCACAGGAAGTGGACAAGACTAAACTGGACCCAATAAAGCCTAGTTGGCGGTGTGGTGGGGCAGGAAGATGAGCTAGAGTTCACCTCCTTTAGAGGAAACGACTCACCTCCTCAGGACCTGAGAATTTTAATTTGTAAAAGGAGGATGATAACATCTGTTCTATTTTGCAAAGAGCACCTGTAAAATGAGGAGTGTAGACCAGAGGATCATGAAACCCCCCTCCCAGCTTTAAAATGCGATGAAACACATTACTGTGTGAACATGGTACTTGATCGAAAGTAACCCATGATCACACCCGTGAAGGGACTTAGAGACTACTGAGTCCATCCTTTTATTTGCATTCTGGAGTTGACAATGACTTGCTCAGTGTCACACCAAAAGGCTGTGGCAAAGACAGGAGTAGAAAAGCCAAACTTGCCTGACTCCCAGATCTGTCATTTTTCTTCCCTTGAAGCTAATACAGATCAAGTGATAGATAAGCTTTCGTATCAGTCAGAATGCATAGTTCCCACAGTACTGAGTTATCAGAATAAATATTTTAATATGAACTTAAATGTCATTCATTCAAAAAAATGTATAAGCTATTGTGACTATGGTTGTAACACATTAAAAAGAAGTCTCCAACCCCAAGGCATACTCCTAAGAGGACTTGAAAATTTCCTGGTCCTCTTTTCCAAAGAGTAACATACGGGTACAGATTGTCTCAGTTTTCAAATCCCAGGTTGTTTCAGTAAACTTTTCACTGTAGTTATACCCATAGAGAAGGACCCAGGATTTGCTACACAGGTTAATGAGTGGTTTGGTGTCTAATTTTCAGAATGACAAGCTTCTAAGGGAATGACAGCCATGGCCCCAAGAACAGTCATGACAGAGGCATGGACACCTGGGCATATCACACTAGCCAGAGGGGATTGTAAGCTTTGTATCTAAGGGCCAGGTAGAGCCACTTCCAGGAAATTGACAATAGTACTCAAAGAATCAACTGGAAACAGGAGGTAATAGGCTACTTCAATGCTTGAGGCTGAAACTACCAGTGGTCCCATAGCACCGCTAGCCCATAAGGCATCTCGGCACCAAGTTAGGAAAATGCAGAGCTTGGACCTATTTCAGCCCCACTGATGTCTGGCCAAGCACCTCTTTGCAGGGCTCAACCCCACAAATGGTGGCCCTGGGAGCTCTCTGTGGTGTGTCTCCTTTGCAATATGAGCATTTTTTAGCACTTTAGTGGCTGTTCAGACATTGGTGGACAGGTGGAATGTGGTACTATTACAAGAATGCAGCCGTTGGAGTCAGACTAACCTTACATTGGCTCCTGAGTCACTGTGACCTTGGACGTGTTAATGCATCTCTCTTAGCTTCAGCTTTTGTCTGTAGAATTGAAATGCTACTACTGACCTCATAGAGACCACACCTTCACCATGTCTACACAAGGTATGCTGTATGTATGCCAAAAAGCTTAAAACTGCGCTCAGTCAATTCTTCATTGCTTGAGTCAAGAGAAGTAAAAGCCACAATACATGTAGTCACAGATGCATCTCTCCCATTTTCTCTGACCTCAAGTCACCTCTGCTTAGAAATAAAAATTCCCTCCTTCAAATGCAACCAGATAGATAGATAGACAGATAGATAGATAGATAGATAGATAGATAGATAGATAGATAGATAGATAATTTTAGATGAAACCAATTTAGACAGAGTTCTTTACCAAAGAACAATGGTTACCCTGGGTGGGGTCAATCAGCCTCCAGTGCTGATGGAGGATGCATTACCTAATAAAGGGATGCATTCCCTATAGATAATTTAGCAACAATGATAAAGCTGGCTAAAAGTTGGTCTGTGTTTTATTACTGCTATGTAGTGTCAATTCCAAACAATGACAATAATAAAATGGCTACTCTGTGCTGGGGTTGCCCACTTCCACCACCACCCCATCCTTGGTACCACTGCCAAAGAGAACTTTAAATTTAGCCCAGTAGTTTGGAACTGAGACCCAGGGCACCTGAATCCTAGTCCTCGCCCTAACCCTACTCTACTGTGGAACATTGAGTGACTCATTCATTTATGGACCTTGCCTGCCTTGTGTGAAAATTTGGACCGTCCTTTATACCTTGTTGCTAGTAAGTTAAGAAGATTGAAAACTGAAGCTTGCCTTTGGAAAATGTAAAGGGCTATAGGAATATGTTATGATATTTCCAAGATTAACAAAAATAACTACTTTACCTATAAAATCAATATTGCCCTGCTCTGTAACAGCAGATAAAGCAGCATGGACAGTGGCACTTTAAAGCCTATCTCCTGAGAAATAGTGCTGTCACCAGACACTGGAGAAGCAGCAAGGCAGAGGGTCTGTTTCCCTTGTGACTTCCTGGATCCCTGTACACATGAGGGAGACTGTGGGGGCCATTTGCTCAAGGCAGAGGGAAGGCTCAGGTGGATTGTAACCTCCCAGGAAGCTGCAGAAAAGCCTTCAATAAATAAGAATCTGGTCAGTGACCAAAAAAAAAAATCTAAGCCTGGAGTCTAGTTAAAATGAGTTACTCTGTTGAATTCCTGTTGTGTGCAGAGAATGAGATTCATCTATTTTATTTTACTTTTTAATTTTTGGCCATTCCATGAGGCTTGCGGAACCCCAGCTCTCCAACCAGGGATCAAACCCGTGCCCTTGGCATTGAAAGCGTGGAGTCTTAGCCACCGGACCACCAGGGAATTCTCTACACTCATCTGTTTTAGAGTCACTAGTTCATCTTAATTTTCATAGCAATTCTGTAGGGTAGAGGTTATAAACCACCCTCTAAAGATGAGGAAGCCCGGGCTCAGAAAGAGACGCAGCAAACACAACAAGAAGATAGAAAAGGTAGGATGCAACCTAAGGGCACAAATGCCAAGTCCCAGGCTCCTTCCACTACACACGCCACGTCCCAGAAGAAGTAATCCATGTAATGTAGTCACGGGGAGCATCTACAAGATGCAAGGCTTGACTCATATCCCATCTCCTCAGTTCTTAGAAATTCTCCCTTCTCTGATGGACAGACAGTACAAAGCTTTGACCCCATTCATTCACTACTAATACTTAGTGCCTGATGTTCTAGTTATCTAGTCACATAAGTCTAACTTACCTTTCCAATTACATCGCCGTTCCTTGAAGGTATGGATGATTATTTTGCCAGATCTTAGCGTGGTACAAGGAGATGAGAAGAAATCGTGGATTAGCCTGTGGGTTGTAATTTGCTACATGCTGCACACCAAGTACTGCGCTGGGTGCAGAGGACAGAAAGTTAAATTTAAAAACTTTTTTTCTTTGTGTTGCTGAGAGTATTGAGGGGGGAGATAGAGAAGTAAAAATACTTATAAAACCATGTGTAAGTGCTATGATAAATTGAATCATAGGGCACCACCTGCACAACTGTATGTGGCAGCCCTGGGAGCCCTCTGTGTCCCCATTGCAATATTAGCACCTGTAGTACTTCAGTGGCTGTCCACACACTGGTGGATGGCTAGAATTAGTGTCAAGAGGAGAGTCATTGGAGGCAAACTAAACCTGGGTCAAATCGTAGAAATAGTTGCACACAGATGAGGCCACGATAAAGAATCTGGAGGGCTTTCTGTAAGGTATGACGTCTGCAGCCTTGCTTTTTAAGTAACATTCCTGTGGGTTCTTAAAAGGCTGTTCCTTTAAAAGTAGAGCTCTTTTAACAAGGTGAAAGTTTGGAGGAGAGCATTCTAGCCATTGCTTAATGGTTAGACCTAGCATGAACTGTGCAAGAAACTACCAGTCATTCCATGGTCCCAGGAGGTCAATTGGAGCTGGAGAGGAGAGCCTTGTTCATAATGATAAGGCACTTGGAGTTTATCTTGTAGATGACAGGAGCTTCTAGTCATCACGATGAAATTTAAGCAGAGGCCGGACTTGGCCAACAGAACCCTGGAGCCATCACTCCAGCTGCTTGTAGAGGACGTGTTTGAGTGGGACATGCCTGGAGGCCAAGGCTGCACCAGGTCTTATTCTAGGTGCTTAACAGAGGTTAACACACATTAATCCTCAAAACAACCCTATGAAGTATGTGCCATGATCATCACCAATCCTCTTTTACTAATATTAGAAATTGAGGCACAATTTGCAGCAACACAGATGGACCTCGAGATTATCATACTACAGCGAAGTAAGTCAGAAAGACAAATACCCTATGATATCACTTACATGTGGAATCTAAAATATGACACAGATGAACATATCTACGAAACAGAAATATTCACAGACATAGAGAACAGACTTGTGGTTGCCAAGGAGGAGGGGAGGAGGGGAGAGAAGGATTGGGAGTTTGGAATTAGCAGATACAAACTATTATACATAGGATGGATAAACAACAAGGTCCTACTGTATAGCCCAAGGAACTATATTCAACATCCTGTGATAAACCATAATGGAAAAGAACATGAAAAAGAATACATATATGTATAACTGAATCACTTTGCTGTACAGCAGGACTTAACACAGCATTGTAAATCAACTAGACTTCAATAACATATTTTTTTCAAAAAAAATATTGAGGCACAGAGGGGTTAAGTAATTTGCCCAGGACCCCACACCTAATGACTGGTAGCCCTAAGATTGGACCCTAAGCAGGCTGCCTCAGGCCCAGACTTTTAACCACTGGCCAAAACACCTGAGAAGAATTAGAGGCATCAGCATGATGGCCCCTGTAGTGCTCTTGAAGCCAGAACTCAAGCTTGAACTTCAACTCTGTAAATACGAGAAGCCTGATTGACTGGTACCATTCAGTCATGTAAACAGTGCATACAGGGCGCCTGAGATTGGCGCTGTAGGGGCTAAAAACACGAAGTAGGTTTAGACTTGCTGTCCTTCCTCCTAAATTAGATGTTAACATAAGATAGGCACTCCTCTCTGCCATGTTAGTGAACAGGCATGATTCTTACAGTCTAAAAGGAGTGTCATGCGTGCGTGTGTGCCTGTGTGTGTGAAGCACTCCCTTTCTTGGCCATACACAGTTATCCCAGTGATGAAACAATAATAATAAACGTATTTAGTGCTAAGTGCTTTGTATGGTTTATTCCACTTAAATCTTACAAAAAATCCTTTAAAGAAAAAACTGAGGCTTAGAGAAGTTAAAAAAGTTGCCCAAAGTCACAAGATTAACCCGTGGAGGAGACTCAGTCAAGACCCAGGCAGTCTGACTCTGGAGCAACAACGCCAGGGAGTGATTTTACCTCTTGAGGGAAGAGGTAGGTGAGGGAGGGCTTTGGAAGTCCCCTTGGAGCCTGTTGTAAGGTTTGCCACTGTTTTCCAACTTTGGGTTTGTGGTTCCAAAATAAAGGCCTCTGTCACCCCCATACCACTTTCTACTTAGACTTAGGCCACAAAAGTATCTTTATCAAGCAGGTAAGGGTGATATTTAGACATATTTTCCTGTCATTGAAATTTTTAGAAAGAATTCTTTTTGTATAGATAAAACACTTTTATGTATATACATCAATCACAGCAGTAATAACACCTTTTTTCTAAGGCTAGTTTTTTTTTTTTAAGAGATGCTTTTCTTTTGTAAGTCACTAATGTCTTTTTTATTTTTGTCTGTTTATTTAAATTTATTTATTTTATTTATTTATTTTTGGCTGTGTTGGGTCTTCATTGCTGTTCACGGGCTTCTCTAGCAGTGGCGGGCGGGGGCTACTCCTCGTTGCGGTGCGCGGGCTTCTCATTGCGGCGGCTTCTCTTGTTGTGGAACACGGGCTCTAGGCACACGGGATTCAGTAGTTGTGGCTCGCGGGCTTAGTTGCTCCGCGGCATGTGGGACCTTCCCGGACCAGGGCCCGAACTCGTGTCCCTTGCATTGGCAGGCGGATTCTTAACCACTGAGCCACCAAGGAAGTCCAATAACACCTTTTCTGAAGACTTACAACACTTACTCTGTGCTAGGTGCTAAAAATGAGGGCGTTGCCTACACTCTCACGTAATCCTCAGTACAATCCAGTAAAGTAGGCATCATCCTCAGTTTACAAGAGAGGATGCAAAGCTCAGATGCTGAGGACCTCGCCCAAGGTTCACAGGACACAGCGTCCCCTTTGGAGGCCCAGCCTTACGCAACACCTGTGCAGCAGACGCCCCCAGAGCCACAGCCCCGTCACGCGGCCACTTCCAGCCCTCACTGCCTCTAGCCCTGTGCTTGGCACGCCGACACCGAGCGGGCCCTGGTTTCAAAAGCTGTCTTTGGCCTTTGGGGTCTACACACTCCCCCGACCTTTGTATAATCTGCAGTCTCTTATCCTAGCCACAGTCCCACAGAACCCCGCTGTCTACGCTAGCTCCTGGCCTTCCCGCTGGCAAGGGACACAGACTGTGCTTGAACACAGATGGGACTAAGTTAAAAATCTGGACCGAAAAAAAAAAAAAAAAGGGGCTTCCCTGGTGGCGCAGTGGTTGAGAGTCCGCCTGCCGAGGCAGGGGACACGGGTTCGTGCCCCAGTCCGGGAAGATCCCACATGCCGCGGAGCGGCTGGGCCCGTGAGCCATGGCCGCTGAGCCTGCGCGTCCGGAGCCTGTGCTCTGCAACGGGAGAGGCCACAGCAGTGAGAGGCCCGCGTACCACAAAAAAAACCAAAAAACAAAACAAAAAAAAAACCTGGACTGTTTGCCCTATCTCACAACCTCAGTGCCCAGCTCACACTTGGATAATAGATATTTCTCAGGGGGCAGAGGGTGTGTGTGTGTGCGTGTGTGTGTGTGTGTCTGGGTGTGTATTTAAAGAAAACACTTAAGTGCAATGTGATATCTTCCTATGCCCTTGAGTTGGTAAAGAGAAATAAAAGTCGCAGTTTCCTAGTTGGTCACTGACACAGCCTCCTGTGCTGTGAAGCCGGTGAGGATCTGGCGAAGCCAGTGACGGCTCTTCCCAGCATCGCTTTCACGTCACTGCCATTACTGTCTCTACAAACTAGGAAAATAATAAAAGTTTCTGGCTCTCATGATTTGAGTTTGAGGCTCATTGGAAAGCCAAAGAGTAATCTTTTGTTTTCGTCCTCTTAAAAGTAAGTTGCAGGGCTTCCCTGGTGGCGCAGTGGTTGAGAATCCGCCTGCCGATGCAGGGGACGCGGGTTCGTGCCCCGGTCCGGGAAGATCCCACGTGCCGCGGAGCGGCTGGGCCCGTGAGCCATGGCCGCTGAGCCTGCGCGTCCGGAGCCTGCGCTCCACAACGGGAGAGGCCACAACAGTGAGAGGCCCGCATACCACAAAAAAAAAAAAAAAAAAAAAGTAAATTGCAAAGCATTGTGTAATGTGCACACAGATGACTTTCAGCAGCTGAGTATTTAAACTAGGACAAAATAGCAGAAAAAAAATAGGAATGAAATCATATGGCTTACTTCATAGGAGAGATGAGATACAGAAGATAAATATGCTAAACTGTAGAAATCCTTTAGGACAGAAAGAGAAAACCCTTGCGGACTTCTCAAGCAGCTCCTGAGGAGGATTTCCTGACCTGAAACTATGTTTATCTCCATCCCCTTGGCTAAGTGATGTCATGAGAAGAGCAGCACCCTTGCTCCCAAACACGTCTAAGGCTTCTTTCTCCTCAAGCGCTTGCATGACCTGAGCTCAAGGTCCTCACTCATCAACCCCATTCCACAGCCAAGTGCTGGGTGAATTTTCTTTGCCGAATGAATGTAGATGGAGGCCAAGGCAGTGTGGCTTTCTCTAAAAAAAGCCTATAAAAGGCTATTCCCAAATAGCCATGTCCCTGTAGGGTCCCTACAGTTTCTTTTATTTTTTTAAATAAATTTATTTATTTTATTTTTGGCTGTATTGGGTCTTCGTTACTGTGCACAGGCTTTCTCTAGGTGCAGCAAGCGGGGGCTACTCTTCGTTGCGGTGGCTTCTCTTGTTGCGGAGGACGGGCTCTAGGCACGCGGGCTTCAGTAGTTGTGGCTCACGGGCTGTAGAGCACAGGGCTCAGTAGTTGTGGCGCAGGGGCTTAGTTGCTCCACAGCATGTGGGATCTTCCCTGACCAGGGATCAAACCCGTGTCCCCTGCATTAGCAGGAAGATTCTGAACCACTGGGCCACCAGGGAAGCCCCGGCCCTATGGTTTCTAATCAGAGTATGAGCCACCTTCTCTTTTGAATATATGACTAAATGTGTTCATTTGGGAAAAATATCCAGTCACCATGTCTGCACAAAATGGGCAGTTCGGTGGAAGACAGGAAGGTAGCAGAGAGGGGCTTGTGATGTGTGGGGCGGAGGAACATCAGAGCAGGGGAAGAGGGTAATAAATAGAGGTGGTGAAGCTAATTCTCCCTTGAGAGGAGCAGGGCAGAATGTGTCCGTTTTTCCTATTGCAAGGGAATATGAGCAGTTCGTCTTGTTTCAAAATCTCATGTCAATATTTAGTCCACAAATAGCCTGGGGTTTTCCACACAAGGAAGGAGAGACAGTTTTGAGAGCTTCACCACTGATTCTTCAGCAACAGTCTAGCAAGATTCCAAAAAAAAAAAAAAAAAACTCATGTGTTACATTTACACCTACTCCCCCTTTTAAGTTGGATTCTTTATTACCACTGGTATTTGGGGTGGCATTTTAATACCCGTGTCAAAAAAGTTGAAAGCAATTTGCACTGAGGCTGTTCTCTAAGGATTTCCCTCTGTTTTTATCAGCCCGAACAGCAGAAAAGTGCAAAGTTTCTTCTTTAGTCATTGCCAATACCAATAACTAAGATGCTGAAACTCCTGGTATTAAATGAATACTCAATGTTTTTAGCAAGATATCTGTCTAATGAGTCTGCTCATTTTCAGAAACTCTGGCCCCTCCTTTGGACCATTTTCAATTCAGACTTCCATATTTGCAAGCTAATTGGCACCTAAAAGGCAGATACAATGCGAAGAACAAACTTGGGAAAATATTTCTAACAAATATGAGTCAAAAGGATATTGCTATGAAGAACTCATACAGACAAGAAAAACACAAGCTTGCCTTTGGGGACATGAACAAGGGCATAAATAAACAGCTCACAAAAGAAGAAGTACCCAGCTAACAAACGCAGAAGAAAATGTTCACCTCACTGGTAATCAAAGACATGCAAATGAAGCAACAAGGCGAGGCCATTCTTCACCTCCCCAATGGGCAAAGTTGGCAAGAGGGTGAGGAAAGGGTCCCTCCCACACACTGCTTGTGGGAGGGTAAACTGGTTAGATTTTTAAAATATTTTAGTCTCCAGAATGCATTTGAGATTTAAAAGTCTCTTTGACACGTGAACTTTATTCTATAGAACTAAACCAAGCTGCAGTCAGATATTTATGAGCAAGAATGTTCATCATAGTATTATGAGAGTAAAAAATTAGAAACAACCTCAACATCTAATAACAGAGCAGTGATTACATAAATTATGTCCTCTCCATATGATGGCATACTATACAGTGGATAAAAACCATATTTATGAAGAACATGTAATATAGGAACTATAATTTAATATTGGAATTGTAAAGCAAGATATATGAAATTAATACTTTGATACAATTACTTTTTTTAATAGAAAAAGACTAGTGTTTGAATGGTTATTTCTGGTAATAGGAATTGAGGGTAAGTTTTCTTCATTCATCTTTCTTCTTGAGGGGTAGTCTAGTGTCATGGTTAGAAAGTGTAGACTCTGCAGCTAGGCTTCCTAGGTCCAAACTTTGACTTGTCTACTTTTGTAACTATATGATCCTAAGTGGGTAACTTAATCTCTCTGCATCTCAGTTTCTCTATCTGTAGTATGGGAATCATAACAGCACCTACTTCACAGGATTGCTGTGAAGATTAATACATGTAAAGAAATTTCAGGGCTTCCCTGGTGGCGCAGTGGTTGAGAATCCGCCTGCCGATGCAGGAGACACGGGTTCGTGCCCTGGTCCGGGAAGATCCCACATGCCGCGGAGCAACTAAGCCCGTGAGCCATGGCCGCTGAGCCTGTGCGTCCAGAGCCTGTGCTCCGCAACGGGAGAGGCCACAACAGTGAGAGGCCCGCATACCACAAAAAAAAAAAAAAAAAAAAAATAGAAATTTCAATGATTTGTAGTTGCTATTATAAAGTAACTATACTTTATAGTTGTTAGAATTCTCTAAGTTTCAAAAAATTATTAATTTAAAAATTAGAATTTTCAAAGCAGTGACTAGGCAAGGCTGGCCTGAGTAGGTCCATGTATAGTATACAGTACAAAGACTCGAGGATCACAGTTGCCCTCAAGTTGAATCAAAGCATCTGGGTAGTCCATTTATTTAAAATTAAAGAGGGCTTCCCTGGTGGCGCAGTGGTTGAGAGTCCGCCTGCCGATGCAGAGGACACGGGTTTGTGCCCCGGTCCGGGAGGATCCCACATGTTGCGGAACGGCTGGGCCCGTGAGCCATGGCCGCTGAGCCTGCGCGTCCGGAGCCTGTGCTCCGCAACGGGAGAGGCCACGACAGGGAGAGGCCCGCGTACCGCAAAATAAAAAAGAAGAAAGAAAGAAAGAAAAGACAAAGTCGGAAGGAGGGAGGGAAAGAAGGAAGGGCCAGGGCAGCCTGGGGAACAGCAGGGGGGACAGTGAGGGTGGGAAGGTGGATGGTCCAGCTGCTACCCCCACCCCGTTAAAAATACAAAAAAGGAGCATCTAAAGTGAAATAATCACAAAGTGAAAATATATCCTCAAACAGCCCCTGAGATCCCCCCAGGGGAAAGGAAGGGAGGAAGGGAGGGACGGAGGGAGGGACTCTGTAAAGACACTAGGGCATCGACTAACTAGTAGGATGTGCTAAGGTTGCTGAATCCTTTCTGGGGCTCCACGTTTAGCATGCGTGGCACACAGCTCACACGCACACCCCCCACACTTCCGTGACAACAAGAATAACCTGGGGAGAGAGGAAGAATTATTTTGAAAAGGAAGATTCCTAGGCCCCTCTCCTGAAGCTCTGATTTTGTAAGTCTAGGCTGGAGCCCAGTAATCTCTTTTTTTTAATAAGCTGGGAATCACTCACTTGGACAGAGAGAAGACCTCCAGGGCTCCAAGAGCTACTGAGCCTGGCTCCAGAAAGCCAAGAGCATGTCCAGTGCAGGCCCTTTGTCTAGATAGTTGGAGAGAGATAAACCCTTGGAGGCAGGGAGGAGGACTGGGTGACCTCCCAGGCTTGACTTTTTCATGCTATTAAAATCTCTCCTGATAATATCTCTGCCTGTCATTTAAGGCCATCCACGTTCTGGCTCCTCCTGACCCTTCCAACTTTCCATCCCCCTGGCCCTCAGGTACATTCTGTGCCCCATTCCAGGATGGCCCTACTTTGTCAGTAGACCACATTTTGTTCTCTCACCCTTTGCCTGGGCTGTGTTCCTCACCCAAATCTCTCTCTCTCTCCCTTAACCTCTCAGATTCTATCAGTCCCTCTAAGCCGGGGCCAAGTGTCTTCTACAGAAACCTCTGCGATTTCTCCGCTCCTCAGAGACCATGTATATGGACAACCCAATTCAGAAGTTTATTATTATTCACAAGTGTATTATATTGTTTAATAATTTTTCACTTGTTAAAAAAAAAAAAATAATAATAATAATAATTTTTCACTTGTTAAAATCAGAAACAAGGACCTTAATTATACCTAATCCAAGAATATTGCCTTATAACATGTAAAAGATTTTCATATCGATTATATCTTTGGAGCTTCACAAACAAGATCACGAGGTGGGTAATATTATCATCACCATCAGAGAACTGAGGAAACTAAGGTTCAGAGAGGCTTTTTGAGCTGGCCGTCAGTAAAACTACCAATAAGCGGCAGAAATAAGAAACTGTGCCACTGGTAAAAGGAATAGGAAAACTTGAAATGTGGGGTGTTCATGAATGGCTCTCTTTGTTGTCTAGACCTGAGGAGGGCTAAGACACCAGGCTTTAAAGAACAGCTGCATTTCGGGGCTGAGCCTGTGTCATCCACAGCTCAAATGGTGGGTTCATTATTGCAGCTGTTGCTGCTTTAGGGAGCCAGACAGCTGTTACCAGGAGGTGAATTCAAAGAGAACAGAGGAAATGGAATCCTGTGAAAATATCTGTGCCTGTATGTACGTGCTGGGGTTCTCCCTTCTCGCAGCTCAAGACGTCCCAGAGATTTAATCTAATTACTCCTTGCGGGAAGACGAGGCTTGGCAAAGCACAAGTGAGAGAGCCAGGCAGAGAGAAGGTAAGTGTCTTAAACTAGCCTTTCCTGGACATTCTTAGGCATGGAAAGCCGAGTCTCTGAGGACTGCACAACTTTTCAATCATCAGCATTTGTGATCAGCTCAGCAGAAGCGTGTTCTTGGCAGAGCCGGGGAGCCCTGGGAGTGTCTGGGCTGAGGAACAGACAGTGGTGGGGCTGGAGATACATTTCCCCCTCCCCCCTCTCCCGCCCCTCCCATCCCGTCCCCACGTTGCAAGCTGTTCTCATCTTATGGATCTTAGCAACATTTTCCGATGTTTTGGAGACTGTGCCTGCTGATAAGCCCTCGGTCTGTTTTCTCTTTTGATATTCTTACTCTCCAAGCTTACTTCTCACTAAAGTTTCTTATTCCCTTCTCACCTGTCTCTTTCCTTCAGTTTGGACTTTCCCTTCTCACTCTCCTTAGAAGACAGGCGGCTCATCCCATTGTTATACGTGGGCTGGTGTAGCTTTCCTGCCTGGGGCGGGTGGCAGAGCCAAACTGTTTTCTTTTGGTCTACTCTGACTACCAGTCAACCCCGTGGTGGTGGCCTCTATTGTGTTAATAGTGGGTGCTACATGGGCTAACACAAGGCTACCCTCCTGTGGGACAGTCCACTGGACTAGACTGTACGCTGGACACTAAGGGAACAGGCTTCCTTCCTTCTAATTACCCTCAGATGCCCACATCACTTACTGCGGTAATCATATGGATTCAGTGCCCACTTGCTTGAAAATATCTACTTCTCTACTCTTTTAAACTCATTTTTTCTACTTTATCCTGTTTTATGTTGGGTTGAATTTTCAAATCATTAGGAAATTTTATGGGGCACTTTCCATGCATTCTGACTAGTACTTTATCTCCCGGTTTAATCAGTACACAGCCCTAGGGGGTAGGGACTGCTGGTACCCATATTTCACAGTGAAACACCTGTGGCTAAAAGAGGTAAGGTAACCTGCTGGAAGTCACATGCTCGTGGCCCAGGATCTTAGCCATTGGTTACAGTGCTTTGCATAAAACACCGAAAAGCCCTTCTAGGAGGTGTACAGATGAACACTTCTAATACAATAGATGTTCCAGATAAGTGGGTGGGCTGGCCTTTGGAGAATGGGGTGTTCCTCTCCAAAGGCCGGGCTCTTGCTACCATATCCCAAGCCTCATCTAGGACCGATATGGTCCAGCCAAGGGTTTGTTCTTCCTTAGATGCCTGGTTGAAACTTACTACACTGCTAGTGACAAGCTGCTTGGAGGGAGTGGGTGGGTGTACCGAACTCCAGTCCCTGTACCTCTATCCATCGATTATTTGAACTCAGAGGATCTAGGGAAAGGGGCTTGAACCCTGATTTCTTCAGGAGATATCTGTTTCCCGGGAAGCTGTGATCGTGTATCTGTAGGCATTGGCTTGCAGGCAATTCCTTTTGGACAAAAGTGGTAGGCCGTCGTCTTACTTGAACCACCTGTGAGTGAATTACGAGGTAAGCCAGTGCACTTTCTTGGGAAGCCTGTGGCCAAGGTCTAAATGGGCTCAATGTGTTTTCAGAAGTCATCTTTGCTGAGAGCACGTTCTTGCTGCAGCTCTTTTTAGAGACTTAACTGACCACATACACCTCAATCAAATCCTCTGGCAGGTGGTGTTCTCCAGGCAGCTCAAGGTAACCTGCAGAACAAGACTGAGCTATGGTTCAGAGCCACCATCGCCTGATTCTGCTAGGTTGGACCCCGCAGTGCAGGGTGGAGAAGTTACCCTGGCATCTAACCCCTTGGGATCCACTGCCTTTTTGCTGCTCCCTTTGATGAATGCCCGGTTCCCCCAGGTTTCTCCCAATACTCAGTCCTCTTCAATGAAGCCTGCTCTGGATTGCTTTCCCCTTTCCGGATGTACCCATTATCCACTCTCATCTACAGAGATACTGCCTTCAAACAAACAAACAAACAAACACAAAGCCAAAGGATCTGCTCCAGGAGGAATTTGTATTTGAATGGACTCAGACCCTTTCTAAGCTCCTATACTGGGTCCGGGGAAAGGCTCTGCTTCTGGAGATCCAGAGGCAAAAGTCACAGACCTGCCCTCAAAGAACCGGGACTGTGCTACCCAGTATGGCCTCCACTTGCCACATGTGGCCACATGTAGCACTTGAAATGTAAGCAAAGCTGAAATGAGATCTAAGTGTCATATACACACAAGATTTCAAATACTCAGTGTGATTTTAAAAACCTCGTTGATGATTTTTATATTACTACTTGTTGAAATGACATTTTGGATATATTGAGTTAAATCAAACATGTTATTAAAATTAATTTTACCTATTTATTTCCATTAAACAAAATATGGTTACTAGAAAATTAAAGATTATATATGTGACTGGCATTATATTTTCATTGCACAGCACTGGTGGACAAATGTCATATGAGGAGTGGGTCATGCTATAAAGTGTCATAAAGACACGGGAAATGTGCCATGGAGGAGAGAGAAGGGGGAAATAATAAATGTCAGCTGGACGTCCCAGGAAGGCTTCCTGAAAAAAGTGACATCAGAACTGGGTCTTAAAATGAGATTATAGGGGTAAGGCCTGGAGACATCCTCACCAGATCTAGGATGGGAATTTTTTTTTTTTTTTTGCGGTATGCGGGCCTCTCACTGCTGTGGCCTCTCCCGTTGCGGAGCACAGGCTCCGGACGCGCAGGCTCAGCGGCCATGGCTCACGGGCCCAGCCGCTCCGCGGCACGTGGGATCCTCCCGGACCGGGGCACGAACCTGCGTCCCCTGCATCGGCAGGCGGACTCCCAACCACTGTGCCACCAGGGAAGCCCCTAGGATGGGAATTTTTGATCTCAGCTGGCTGGAGGACTGAAACAGATTTTGTGGTGCCAGAGTCCTCCTAAGGTTTCCAAATCTGGTTGCCCATCCAAAATACCTGATGGTTTTAAAAGAGCACAGGTTCCTGGGATCACCGCAAACCTTCTGAGCCAGAGTTCAAGGGTGTGCAGCCCAGACATCCATATTTCACAAAGCTCCATGGATGCTCCTCCCGCAGCTTAAGGATTCCAGTCTGGGAAGCTGCGTTTGGAAATGCCAGGTGCAAATGATCAAGTTTGGGCCTCTGGGAGGCCAGCTGTGGTGGGCCTCCCGTAATCCACGGCTAGAGGCAGCCTTGGCATCTTCTGTTCTTGTTATATGCCACTCGGGGAGAAGCGCCTGAAAAACAGAGCTCGAAAAAACAGCTCATGTCCCGGGTGGGTCTGCTGGTTTCCCCTCGTGGGAGCCAAAGTGGAGGTCTCTGTAGGCTTGTTCTCCCCCCTGTTACCACGTGAGGAACTTGTTGAGAGGCTCCTGCCTGCGCAGCGACCAGCCTCTGCCAGAGCAGTGATTTCAGAACAAAAAAGGAAACTGTGCAGGCTAATATTTGATCCTCTGAGCAATGTGTCATAAACGTTCAAAAGCTCCTTGTAGCTGCAGCAGATTCAAAGAAGGAGATAGAATGAGAGTAAAGGAGAGAGAGACAGACAGACAGAAAGAGAGGGAGAGAGAGAGAGAAATTCATTATCCTTATCGTGCTATGGTGAATGGATCTGTGCCCCAAACAACATTATTTTCCTTCTTTGCTTTCTTCAGCCTCTACTTCTGTCTCTGATCTGCAGCAGTGTTTCTCTGAGTGTGATCCAAAGACCACCTGACTCGGAATCTATGGTGGTGGTGGGGTCCAACAGCTTGTTTGTGTAACAGACTCTTCAGACGAGTCCTAAGAAGGCTGAACTTGAGAACGATTGGTCTGGAGGTTTGCAATCCCCAGGGAACTCACATGGCACCTCTTCCAGTCTGTGCCATCCCAAGGGGTTTCCCTTGTGTCAGCTTGTTTGTCCTGCCCTCTCTCATTTCCACCCACGTGCAGCCTTGGGTTCTCCCCTTGAGCTATGCACAGTGTCACTTAGTGTCCCTCTTACTCGGCCAGTAGAGCAATGGCCTCCTTCATGGGGTTATCACCAAGCCAGCGTTGCTCTCACACACTCACTTCCAGATCAGTTCATTCATTCAACTTGCAACACACGTTTCCCAGGTACTGCATCTGTTATGCACCAGAAACCCCACTACACTCTGGAGACACACAAGGAACCAGACGAGGTCCCTGGACCAGGGTGCTGTCTCTCTAGAACAGAGGTTAGCCGTGTGCTAGACGTCAGAAATGGGTTTCAGGGTGTCAAATATAGCACACAATAATAATCATGTATGTTTACCGGTAGGTAAAAGTTTTCAAAAAGTTTTCAAGTTTTGGCATAACTGGAAAAGGGCCGAGAGCTACTGGATGCATTGATAACAATGTTGAGTGCTTTCTAAAAAGCGAAAATGTTGTCACTGCAAAGCTGGCACCATGATGCCAAATCAGGATCATGAGTAACACGGTCACTAGCAGGTCATCTCTTCCCTCCAGAATGGGTGATATCAAGAGGCAGAAAAATTTCCTTATGTGCTGAGGTCAAAAGTGACCCTGGTCGCACAACTAAATGCCACCGATGACAGTCTGTCCCCCTGATAGTTACGTGTGGGTGTATCTCATTTCTGAGGAGCATGGAGATTAGTCTGGATGGATGGACAAGAAAAATGTTTGGGGAGACATGGGTTGTGACTTGTACCTTAAGAGCAGCTGGGGCTGAGCCAGGGCTTGCCGGGTAAGATTTGAAGCCGCTGGACCAGCATCCTCTCCTACCCATGTTGTTCTGAACACTGGGACCCACAGCTGCAGAGTCAGTGCGAGTATTGAGAAAAGAGCTCTCTTAGGAGCAGCCCAATCCACACCAGAACCTACCCTGGGGCTCAGGAATGGAGATCTCTGCTTCTGTAGCCATTCTTCCTGGAGAGGAGCTGTCCCAAGAGCCTCTGCCACGGTATCTACCTGGGGAGAGCAGAGAGGATGCCTCAGAGCCCCCGTCTGACCCGCGGCTCAGCACAATCCAGAGGTGTTTGCAGGAACTGCAGCGGGGGAAGGGAAGGAGCACCCCCTCTCAGGATCGAGACAGGATGGGGAGGGAAGGTGGCGAAGCTGCGGCTTGAGCTTTGAACCTGATCTCTCAACCTCAACAGGAAGACGCGGCACTAGCGGCAACTTTCTCACGGCTCCCAATTTGGCACTTCTAAGGCCTCCTCTTTGAGGGTGGGGGATGGATTTTCCAAGGGGGAAAGGACCTTGCAGAACCTTCTGATTTGTAGCAGACAGTCTCAGAAAGTCTGGGGAGAGGCTGCAAGTAGGCGAGTGGTCCTTGTTTCCAGGGGAGGCCTTATTGGTCAAAAGACCACCCAGGTGGTGGCTGGTGAACACCAGGTAACCTCAGTTTAGACGACTTCCCAAGAAATCCACCAAATGATAGCATTCATCTCTTTGTCCTGTTGCTGTTTGCTCTGAATTTGGCACAGGATCACATTTCACAGGCCAGTCACCCCAGCCAGGATACCGTCTGGACTCCTCAGCACATCCCACCGCCTGCCGTGGAGAGGAAGGCTCTTTGGTACAGAGCCTGTGATGGCGCAGTAGGTGATGGCACAGGATGGTACAGTCCTACCATCGCCTGGGTTCAGATCTCAGTTCCAATAGTTACTCGTTGTGGAACCTTCAGTCAGTTATTTCTCTGAGCCAGGGCTCCCCTGTAACATGAGGATAATAATTAGTTGTACCTCACTGGGTTGTAGTGGAGACTAAATAAGACAAAGCACCCAGCACCTGGAGGTGTCCGTGTGATTTGTCTCTTTTATCTTTCACTTTTAACATAGAAAATACGTAGCACGTATTCTCATAAATCTGACGCCAGCTACCTTGCATGAGTTATTCTCGGAACCTCTGTTTCCTAGATGTTTTCTAGGATCCTTTCCACCTGCAAAGAAGTAAGGGTCTGAGATTCTGAGCTTGTTTCCAACAGGCTTTCTTTGGGGCAGAAGACAGCTCTGTTCAGCAAATCCTATGGGCCTGCAGAGGACGGTTCCAAACCAAGCCGTGCAGCTGTCGGCATGCAGAGGCCTGCGTGAAAGACGGGTAGAAGAAGGAAAGGGAAGAACTCAGAGCCCAAGAAGAGCTGCAAAGGAAGACAGCTGCAAGTTTGTCCCGAGTAAATCAAATTGTGACGTTTATTGGGCTGTTTCCAGAATAACACCAGCAAGAAAACTGGAACGCAGAGTAATCTTTTCCAAGAAGGATCTCAGCCAAGTAGCCTACCATAACCAGGCTTTGTGACTGGAGTCGGGCTGGCTTCATGAAAAGGTCATAGGTTTGGAGATACACAGACCTGAGTTTTAACTCTGTCGCCATTACTTCTTATCCGTGATTTGGGGCAGGTTATTTAAACTCTCTGAGCCTCGTTTTCCTTTTCCCTTAACAACAACATAAATGGTAAATAACAAAACTTGCAGGGAGGTTGTGGGGATTAGAAATTAAGAGAAGTACTTAATATATAGCTGGTATTCAATAAATAGGAGCTTTATTTATAATATGACTATGAGAGTAGCACCCAGGGCACATATCCTAGAAACCTCTGGGCCTGGAGCCCTCATTTCTCAAGTTTGTACCTGGTACAGTGTAGAGAACTGGGGGTGGGGAAGGTAGGCAAGGCTGGGGGTGGGTGGGGAGAGGGGAGAAAAGAGATCAAAGGGCCTAGAAATATCTGTCAAACTTTAAAATGCAAATCCCTTGTCTGTGGCCCTGTTGGGACCAAATCTTCCCTTATCACCTTTCTGGGAAGAGCCTGAGAGAGAAAAAATGTTAAGTATAGTTTTTCCCTTCATGAAGTGTTTTGGTTTGGTTTGGTGTGATATTGTAGCCAAGCCTGGATTTCATTCAACTCTGACCTGAGTAGAGAGTTAAGACACCAACTCCACATGGTTTTCTTTGTGGATAGACCATGAGTTCCTCAAGGGAACTGTCTAACCCTTACTATACCCGCTGCAATTTGCATGGTACTTGGCATAGAGTACCTGCTTGTAGAATGAATAAGTGGATGGATGGATGGATGGATGTTAATTCTGGACGTAGTAAGTTGTCTTCACCAGCTGCTGACCTAGTCCTCAGGGATCTCCTTATCTACACTTCACTGGGAGCCATGGTTGGAGGTGGAGGGGTGTCCCCTTGGACGGGGAATCCTCATGAGGGGCAGCTGTGGAACTCTGGGAAACACTTGGATGGCGTCTGCCAGTGGCCGGGGCTCTGGGCAGCCCCTACCTGGGCACACATAATGCTGCAGAGCAGCTTTTCCCTCCCATTTGCCCCAAAAATGTGGCTTCCTCATATAAGTCCCTGTTGGTGATTTATTGCTGGAGAGAGTATGGAATTCCAGGTACATCTTACAGAGGAGAACTTCAGGGGCAAGAGAGCCAATAATTATGTGACACCTTGTGCCAGGTTCTGGCCCCCCACCGCCATCCTAAGTCAGGAACGTGGTACCTCACTCCCTTTCCTCCTTTCCTCTTCCCTTGCTGGCCTTGTTTTTCTCATGAAATAGTACTTGTACGTAATGGGTGACTGGGGCTTTTTAAGATAAAAGAATCTAACAAATGTGTCCAGCCTGGAACGCCCTAAAACACATGTCGTTTACGAGACTCTTCCTGGAAAAACTCAGCTGACTTCATCTTATCCAAGAACCTGACAGCCTTCCTTCCCCAGCTCTAAACTGCATCTGCCATTCAAGCCTCCTATCAAGTCACTCACCACTAGGGAGCCTCTGAGGATCACCTAGGTCCTTGCCGACCTCTCTCTTCTGCATTCTGGTGCCACTTCTTTCACCCGGCACTTATCTGTAGAATCTGTTATTTCAAGAACAAAGAGTCTGGTATCACAACTAAGTTATAAACATCTTGAAGAGAAGGACTCGGTATTATTCCTGTGTACTCTGCACCATGCACCGCCAGGACTGAATCCATCTCGAGTTCAATCACAGATTGCAGCATTTGCATTTTCAGGTAAATATAAACAGCACATCACTTATTTCATATGTAACCTTCCAGCTAAAAATGGCGGGGGGGGGGGTGTCGATTGGATGAGGACAGTTAGGGGAAAATGATAAGAAGATAAGTCTTGAAATAAAATGATATGATTAAAAAAATTGCTGCTTGTTGGTGGTCAAAGCTTGAGCTTTGGCTTCAGGAAGGTTTGGGTTCAAAGGTTAAGTTCATCCACTCATTCCTTCAACAAGGATGTATTAGATGCGCACTACATGTTAGACGCTGCTGCAAGCTCGGGGGATATAACAAAAAACAAGAAAAAGGGCTTCCCTGGTGGCGCAGTGGTTGGGAGTCCGCCTGCCGATGCGGGGGACGCGGGTTCGTGCCCCGGTCCGGGAGGATCCCACGTGCCGCGGAGCGGCTGGGCCCGTGAGCCATGGCCGCTGAGCCTGCGCGTCCGGAGCCTGTGCTCCGCAACGGGAGAGGCCACAACAGTGAGAGGCCCGCGTACCACAACACAAACAAACAAACAAAAGAAAACAAGATAAAGTTTCTTCTCTTGTGTTGTTACTCTAATGACATGCATGAGACAAACAAAATCTAATTATTTGTGAAGAATAATAGTGCGGTTGGAGTGGGGAGGTGAGGCCGCTACTCAGCTGGCGTGGTCACAGAAGTTCTAGCTGAATGGTGTGGAGGGGATTTTACCATCTAGAGATCTGCCAGAGGTCCAGGCAGAGGGAACAGCAGGTTCAGGAGCTGGAATGCGGAATGAGCTCCATGGGTTTAAGAAGCTGGGACGAAGTGAGAGAGTGGCATGGACATAGATACACTACCAAACATAAAATAGCTAGCAGGAAGCAGGAAGCAGCCGCATAGCACAGGAGATCAGCTCAGTGCTGTGTGACCACCTAGAGGGGTGGGATAGAGAGGGGTGGGAGGGAGGGAGATGCAAGAGGGAGGGGATATGGGGACATATGTATGTGTATAGTTGATTCGCTTTGTTATACAGCAGAAACTAACACTATTCTCCAATAAAGATGTTAAAATTGAAAGAAAAAAAAAAGAAAGAAAGCCCGTGCTGCTGGAGCCAGGTGAGCTAGGGGAAAAGAGGCAGGAGATAAGGCTAGGGACCCAAGCAGGGGTCAGCCACGGAGGACTTTACAGGCTCTGTAGAGGGCTTTGGAATTTAGACTGAGAGTGATGGGAAGCTTTTGCAGGAGGGCTGTTGGAAAGTGATTTGCATTTTATTTATCTGGCCGATGTTGCGCTAGGAAGGAAGGGAGTGGGTGCTTTGAAGCAAAGAGATCAATCAGAAGGCGCTCTTGGGCGGTCCTGCAGGAGATGATGGTACCTGCCCGTTGGAGGGAGCAGTGCACCTGGGAGGAGATGTTTGTACTAACAGTGTGACCACAGGCGAGTTGCTTTACTCCCTTAGATTGCTTTCAAGATGAACGAAAAATGTGCTTAACTGATTTGATTATTATGGGGCCTCTGGCCCATTTTAGGCACTGTGCAAAGATGATTCAAGTCAGAGATGAATGCTAAAAAGGAGACACTCTTAATTAATGCTCTACCGAGAACTTGAAGACAACCTCTTCTTGAGGACACCTGGCCCTAGAAGGAAGGGGACAAAAATTCTGGGGTATTTGGTGTCCTGCCCGTCCCTCACATGCTGTTCTTTCCTCACACACAAAAATCCCCCATCTCCCCCAGTGGTAACTGTGGTAACTATTGTTTAATTCTGAAAATTAAAGTAACTTTTGTGACCATGTCTTGAAGGTTCACAGTACTGCTTTTCTGGGATTCTGAACTACTCTGACTTAGTGGCCAGTTGCCTATAAATAAGATTAGTAGAAGTCATTGCATCTCTCTGATGGGCAGTTTCTTTAAAAGCGACACAGACTTAGATAAATGTGGAGTATACAGAAGCCTTAATGTTTGCCAAAGAAACTTTGGAGTCAGACTAGCTCTGGATTCAAATCCTGGTCCTGCTGTTTAATAGATTTTGACCTCAGATAAATTCCTTAGCTTCTCTTAGCCTCATATATAAACAGGGGATAAAAGTGCCTGCCTTTCAGAGATTTTGAGGGACATACCGGGGGAATTTGAAGAATCAGTAAAGTGGGCGGGCATAAGAGTAAACGAGCAATATATGTCATTTCTCTTTTTCCAAGATTCACTAATACTTTGCATCACTGTGTGAACCTAATCACACTCTTTACTGCCCGATAGGTTTTGCCTCTCTTTCCTTCATATGTAAACTAGAAACAATTGCCTTCTCAAAAACAATTATACAGGTTACAGTGGAGCACATTTTAATGACATCACCTGTGGACCATAGATGGCTTTAGCATATCAAAATCAGTAATGCTAAATTTATACATTAATATATGTCTCTCAGAAACCATCTGTCCTCAGTGTATAAATGAGGGCAAAGAGAGGCAGAAACATCATTTCCACTTGCGCAAGAAGAAAAGCAAGCTGAAGGCTGGGAAGGTTTGCCCAAGGCAGCTATAGCCTCCTTCAGAACCAGGACAATTACTCAGAACACTGCCTCCCAGGTTAAAGGGAGTGCCCTTTGGTCTGTTTCACAGGATGTCAACCTGGTTGTACTGAGTCCTTTGACACCTCCCATAGAACTATCCCAGCTGTGAAGTCGTGGGGCCTTCACAGGGCCTGCAGGAGAGACGTCTGTCCTTGGACACAACCCTGTAAAATAAGCCTTCTGGCATCTGGCGTCCACAGAATCGGCATTCTCAGTTTAATAAAAATGCAAAGGATTTAAGCCAGAATAATTACTTTGGAGCAGTTACTGCAACCAGGATTGGTTTAAGACAAAAAGGCAAAGGATTTGTAGTCTATCTTCACATGGGTGGTGAATAAATCACTCACGCTCATTTGCAGAGTCAAAGGACAGCCCTTTTAGATGTTATTCACAGCTGAAAGGTAGATATCTATTGAGTGGTAAATGAGAGATTTAAGTGATGATGACGCAAACACTATAGAATTCATTCATTAGGTCTTTGATCAGAGAATTCTAAACATAGAGGCACCTCTTGCCATTTGGGAGGTCAATATCTTCCTTTTCAGGTCTTGGCACAGAACAATGCTGAGGAAGTCCAGACACTTAATCGCCACTAAAGAAGTTCTGCTTTAGTGCTCACAAAAAGAATTCTTCCAAATATTAGCAAAACGTTCAGTCATTCTGCCCACAGAAGGGTCAGCCTACCTTGCTGATGACCCTCCCCTCCATTGCCAAACAGACAATTTATTGAATTTATCTGCTCTGGGGCTAAATAAGCTACTTATTCTGGCAATCATCTGCCAGGGTTCCACATTTTGGAGTATTTGGGCTGACTCTGCAGCATCTCAGGTTAAAGGCAATGTGGCAAGTCCTTGCAAGAGGCTAATGCGAGCTGTTAGCCGAGCCTGATAAAAGCTTTTCCTGGCTAGGAAGGTGATAAACGTTGCCACGTTAACCTGCAGATGAAAGGAGGCTGACTTCAGTAATATTATTTAAGCTGTTTTACCCTAAGTGCTACCAGCACAACAGGAACAGTCAGCAGGGGATTTAGCCCCCCACCTTCAGAAAGCAAGCCATCTCACCACGGCATCTTAAAATGACTGAATGGAACCAGTGATCAAGGAACCATCCAAATGGATTTGATCTTTCTCCACAGTCAGTGGAAGAACTAAGACCCTGAATTCATTACCAGGCAATCAGCACCCATTCACTGAATGCTTTCTATGCCAGCCCCTCCGGTAAGTGCTATAGATTCAGAAATACAAGATGCTCACAGCCTGGTGGCCAAGACAAAAATGCAAATCAATCAACACAAAACTACTTATAGCTAATATCTTAGATATGTATAGGAGCTAGTAGAGATCCATAAGAAGCTATATAAACCCTTCTTAGAGAAGACCATGTTTACACTGAGTCTTGATCAGTAAATAAGAATTAGTGGGGCTTCCCTGGTGGCGCAGTGGTTGAGAGTCCGCCTGCCAATGCAGGGGACACGGGTTCGTGCCCCGCTCCGGGAAGATCCCACATGCTGCAGAGCAGCTGGGCCCGTGAGCCATGGCTGCTGAGCCTGCGTGTCCGGAGCCTGTGCTCTGCAACGGGAGAGGCCACAACAGTGAGAGGCCCGCATACCGCAAAAAAAAAAAAAAAAAAAAAAGAATTAGTGAAGTAAAGAATCAAATGTTGTGCAGCATTTTGGGGGCACAAAATTTGCAATACAGTCCTTACAGAGTTGTTGAGAGGATAAGAAATCTTGTAAGGAACGTTACTTTGCACATTCATAGTAGGTACTCAAGAAATGTTAGCTTTCCCCTTGCACAGCGATGTATTTATTTATTTTTATAAATTTTATTTATTTATGTTTTGGCTGCTTTGGGTCTTTGGTGCTCCACGTGGGCTTTCTCTGCTCCACGTGGGCTTTCTCTAGTTGCAGCGAGCAGGGGCTACTCTTGTTGTGGAGCACGGGCTCTAGGTGCATGGGCTTCAGTAGTTGTGGCACACGGGTTCAGTAGTTGTGGTTTGCGGGCTCTAGAGCGTAGGCTCAGTAGTTGTGGCACACAGCCTTAGCTGCTCCATGGCATGTGGGATCTTCCCGGACCAGGCATCGATCCTGTATCCCCTGTATTGGCAGGCAGATCCTTAACCACTGCACTACCAGGGAAGTCCCTTGCCCAGCGATTTAAAATTCCTTGTCCTTGTTTTCCTTCCCTTCTATGCAGGTTGGGTGCACCTTTGGTACTTAATGTGTGTGAATTGATGAACTCACACATAAACTTATTTTTTCTTTTCGAATAAAAGTGTTAGTTTCTGCTTTATAACAAAGTGAATCAGCTATAAATATACATATATCTCCATATCTCCTCCCTCTTGTATCTACCTCCCACCCTCCCTATCCCACCCCTCTAGGTAGTCATAAAACACCAAGCTGATCTCCCTGTGCTATGCGGCTGTTCCCATTAGCTATCTATTTGACATTTGGTAGTAATATAAGTCCATGCCACTCTCTCACTTTGTCCCAGCTTACCCTTCCCCCTCCCCATGTCCTCAAGTCCATTCTCTATATCTGCATCTTTATTCCTATCCTGCCCCTAAGCTCTTCATAACCATTTATTATTTTTTTAGATTCCATAAGTATGTGTTAGCATACGGTACCTATTTTTCTCTTTCTGACTTACTTCACTCTGTATGACAGACTCTAGGTCTATCCACCTCACTACAAATAACTCAATTTCGTTTCTTTTTATGGCTGAGTAATATTCCATTGTATGTATGTGCCACATCTTCTTTATTCATTCATCTGTCGATGGACACTTAGGTTGCTTCCATATTTTGGCTATTGTAAATAGAGCTGCAATGAACATTGTGGTACATGACTCTTTTTGAATTATAGTTTTCTCAGGGTATATGCCCAGTAGTGGGATTGCTGGGTCATATGGTAGTTCTGTTTTTAGTTTTTTAAGGAATCTCCATACTGTTCTCCATAGTGGCTGTATCAATTTACCTTCCCACCAACAGTGCAAGAGGGTTCCCTTTTCTCCACACCCTCTCCAGCACTTACTGTTTGTAGATTTTTTGATGATGACCATTCTGACTGGTGTGAGGTGATACCTCACTATAGTTTTGATTTGCATTTCTCTAATGATTAATGATGTTGAGAATACTTTCATGTGTTTGTTGGCAATCTGTATATCTTCTTTGGAGAAATGTCTATTTAGATCTTCTGCCCGTTTTTGGATTGGGTTGTTTGTTTTTTTGATATTGAGCTGCATGAGCTGCTTGTAAATTTTGGAGATTAATCTTTTTTAAGTTGCTTCATTTGCAAATATTCTCTCCCATTCTGAGGGCTGTCTTTTTGTCTTGTTTATGGTTTCCTTTGCTGTGTAAAAGCTTTTAAGTTTCATTAGGTCCCATTTGTTTAGTTTTGTTTTTATTTCCATTTCTCTAGGAGGTGGGTCAAAAAGGACACACATAAACTTTTATATGTGGTTTATACACTCAGAATCCTTTAGCATCCTGGTCAGTTTCTTTGCTATATTTCTTTTTTCTCTTTGCCCTAAGATAGCCTAGCTTGCTTTCGGCTCCACATTCCTCATTACTTCTCCTCAGTTCCTGGTGATTCCTTTGCCTGCATAGGAATTTGTTCTCTAGAGACTGGAGTTCCAAATAACTCCACAGCTGAAAGGGATTTTTCACCATTCCCTAAACATGCCAACTCTCATTCTTTAATCTGTGTCAAGGTTACTTCAAGTTATTCACTCATCCACTGAAATATCTTCTGCTGGTAATGCTGCTCCAATTCTGCCAATCATACTGCTACCTGTACTTCAAAGCCCAAATTCTTTTAGTTTGCTAAAAGAATCTTCCCTCCTCTGAAAGATTCCTGTAATATTGATTGCCTACTGCATTCATTTAACAATTCTGTGCTAGCCAATATAGTTTTTTCTTGGATTCAAATATGCCACACTGTCCTACCTTGCTCTAGCTTGTCAATTCTTTGAAAATAAAAATTGGGCTTTACTCCACTTTGTCTTTCCTGGCAGCCCTTGGCATTTGATGTGTGTAATACTTATTCATTTGACTCTGAATAAATGTTTCTGGGTTGAATGAATGTACACTACCCAAATGACTTCACTTGGAACTAGGAACCAGTTACAGCAAGGCTTGGAACTACATCCCGGGTTAGAGGTGTTTAGCACCTCAGAGCCTCTGTCATCTCTATTACCATACTCATCCCCAGTGATGTCAGAACTTGGTAAAATGGGCAGATCTATAAAGTAGGAGAGAAGCTTTGGCCAAAGATCTATATCTGAGTCATAAGCACATAAGCAGTTGAAGTCATGAGTATAGAAAATATCTAGAGAGAATAGAGCTAGAGAGAGAACTGAAGGAACACAAGTTCCAACACGAGCATGGATACTTAAGCCTATGAGGAGTTTAAAACGATAGCCAAGGACATGGGAGATAAACCAAGAGGCAGTGTTGACATGGAAAACAAGAGAACAGAAATTTTCAAGAAAGAGGGAAGTTCAATAGTCCCAAATTCTGCAGAAAGTTAAATTTAAGACTGTAAATTGTTTATTAGCTTTAGTAACATGAAGGTCAGTTGGTGATCTTGACAAGAAAATACAGGCAATGAACAAAAATACAGTACTTGATTTCAAGACTTACTATAAAGCTATAGTAATCAAAACAGTATGGTATTAGAGTAATGAAAGGCATACAGATTGATGGAAAGAATAGGTCAGCAATAGACCCACTCTTACATGGTCCATTGATTTTCAACGAAGGAGCCAAGGTAATTCAATGAGGGAAATGATGTCTTCTCAACAAATCATGGTGGCACAACTGGGTATCTGTATGGGAAAAAAATTTTCCTCAATCCTTACCTCACATTGTACACAAAAATTAACTTGAAATGAACCAGAGACCCAAATATGAAAGGTAAACACCATTCAACTTGTAGGAGAAAATAGAAAAAATATCTGGGACACTAGGTTAGATAAAGATACCTTAAATAGGCCACTGGAAACAAAAATTAATAAAGTAGACATTAAAATTTTAAATACTTTGCTCTTTGAAAGACACAGTTAAAATGACAGACTCAGGGATACAATTTTTGCAAAACACATCTTATATCTAGAAAAAAATAAGGAACACTTATAATTGAATAACAAGAAGACAAACTACCCAACTTAAAAATTGGCAAAAAGAATCGAAATTTCACAAAAGAACATATATGAATGACCAATATGCACATGATAATTAATCCACCAGTTATCAGGAAAAGACAAATAAAGCCACAATGTGATGCCATTATACACTAATTAGAATGACTGAAGTGAAAATGATTAACAATATTAAGTTTTGGTGATAATGTAGTACAATTGAAACCCCCATGGTGGGAACACAATGCTTCTTCGGAAGAGTTCGGTAGTATCTTAAAAAATTAAACGTATGCTGATCATATGAACCTGCAATCTCACTCTTAGATATTTATCCAAAAGAAGTGAAAATGTGTGTCCACCTAAAGACCTATATCTGAATATTCATGGCTACACTATCCATAATAGCCAAAATGTGAAAACAACCCTATTTTTCCATCAACTGATGAAAGAATAAAAAATTATGGTATATTAATATTATGTCACACTAATCTACAACGAAATGGAACAAGACATTAATATAGACAATATAGATAAGTCTTAAAAACATGCTAAGTAGAAAATCAAATACAGAGACTATATACTGTATGGTCCCACGTATATAAATTCTAGAAAAGGCAAACCATAGTGAGAAAAGAGTACCAGTTGTTGTCTGGGATCAAGGCTTGGGAGAGAGGATTAATTGCAAAGGAGTGTAAGGAAACTTAAGGGTGATGGAACTTTTCCATATCTTGATTGTGGTGGAAGGTACACAACTGTATACAATTACCAAAATTTACACATCAAACTTTACACTTAAAATGAGTGGATTTTATTGTATGTAAATTAAACTTCAATAAAGAAAAAAAGTCAGTGAAAAAGGAATTGAGTCTTTAGGTTTATTTCTGAGAACATAAATTGATTGGGTGTGGGATCAGGTGAGCAGTTCAAAACAAAATTAATTACTCCAAAGTAAAATTTCATACTCATCTCTTTTCAATGTAGAGTATTGGGTTTTTGTACAACTCTAACCTCAGAACTTAGAGCTGTACACACACCTATGAAGTAATTAATGTCCCAATTATGTCAAAAGCATGATTCCTTGAAAAATTAAAAACTTACATTACATGGGCATTTAAAATTGAGATTACTAAAAATATGTGGTACTAGTTCAAAACTGGTCAAACTCTGAAATGTGGTGATTTTACCACAGAAATAACACTCTTGGTAGCCATACTGTTAGCTTTTTCTAATGTCAGGTCTTCAAAGTAAATTTATTATTTTCATATGTAAATTCATGTCATGTAAAATTATGCTTAACTATTTAAGGGCATACGGGAAAATTTTAAAAGAGGAAGCTTACAGCAAAGTCAAATATGAGTTTTAAAAGCATTCATACGATTTAGTTCACATATCTGAATTTCAATAGTTTAGTTATCCCTAGAGATTTAAAAATGTTTCAACTGTACATTTATCAACAGTTAAAATCAAACATGACATTCACATCTACTATATATCTCTAGGCATCTGCGCAAAGATACACACATAGGGATATTGATGTCATTAAAGAGTGAGACATCATATTTACTGACATGGGAAATTTCTAAGATACATTAATATGTTGGTACAGAACACCTCTGGAAGGATCTACAAGAAATTAGAAACTGTGTTTGACTCTAGATGCAAGAATTGGAGTCTGAGCATTAAAGACAGAAAGGAGATTGACTTTTTCACTCTGTATTTTTGTACTGTTCCACCTTTTTAATTAACCACACAGAAGTATTACCTTAAAAAGTAAATACAGTTGACCCTTGAACAACACAGGTTTGAACTGTACAGATCCACTCTTAGGCGAAATTTTTTTCAATAAATAAATACTACAGTACTACATGATCTGTGGATGGTTGAGTCTGGGATGTGCAACTGCAATTACGGAGGACCGACCGTAAAGCTCTCTAAGGATTTTCGACTGTGCAGGGTGGGGGGTAAAAGTTGGTGCCTCTACTAATCCTCCACACTGTTCAAAGGTATACACTTATATCAATACAAATAATCACTAGGTTTTAAAAAATATATAAGTTGAATTAGAATAGGTGGGTTTCTTGAGAGCAGTGGACTGACTGCCTTTATTTAGTACTCTCCTTGCCCAGTAAGATTTTTTTTTTTTTTTTTTTGGCAGTATGCGGATCTCTCACTGTTGTGGCCTCTCCCGTTGCGGAGCACAGGCTCCGGACGCGCAGGCTCAGCGGCCATGGCTCACGGGCCCAGCCGCTCGCTCCGCGGCACGTGGGATCTTCCCCGACCCGGGCACGAACCCGTGTCCCCTGCATCGGCAGGCGGACTCTCAACCACTGCGCCACCAGGGAAGCCCAAGATTTTATATTTATTAAGTGCTCTGCAGACATGACACTTTTCTAAAACAATATTACACTTGGTTCAAAGTATTTTATATATTTTTAGTAGCATTTTCAAAAAAACCCCCACAAAATCATAACTTCAGAAAAGCACAAAACTTCCAATGTATTCCAAATTTGATCCTAATTTTACAACATGGCATAATGAAATAAATACTAGATAAATAAACACAATTCCATCTCCAGTCTTGGGAAAATAAATCTCTTCACTTTTCTGGACTTATTTTCAAATCTAGACAATAATGATGGCAGTGCATATATGACAGTGAGGTTAGACTATATACATCTTAGATATTAAAGAGTTTGGACAGGTAAAACTCTCCACAATTTCTTTTTGTTTTAAAAACAGCTTTATTGTGATATAATTCACATACCACAGAATTTATCTATTTAAATTGCAGAATTCAATGGTTTAGTATATTCAAACTTTCGCAATCATCAGTCAATTCTAGATCACCTACTCCCCCCAAAACCCATCTTACAAGCAGTTATTTCCCTTCTCCTTCCTCAACCTTCCCTCCCTGCCAGCCTTTGGCAACCATGAGTCTACTTTGTGTTTCTATATATTATAGATTTGCCTATTTGGAACACTTTATACAAACTGAATCATAAAATATATGGTCTTTTGTGACTCGTCTCTTTCACATAGCAGGTTTTCAAACTTCACATTGTAATATGTATCAGCACTTCCATTTCTTTTTATTGCCAATATTTCGTTGTACTGAAATGCCACATTTTGTATATCCATTCATCAGTTGATGGGCATTTGAGTTGTTTCCACTTTTAGGCGATTGTGAATAACGCCATTATGGACACTTGTTTACAAGTTTCTGTGTGCGTGTGTCTTCATTTCTCTTGGGTATACACCTGGGAGTGGATTTGCTGGATCATATGGTAACTATGTTTAACCATGTGAGGTTAAACAGTCTTTTTCCATAGTGGCTGACCCATTTTACATTCCTACCAACAGGTTATGAGGGTTCCAATTTCTTCACATCCTCACCAAAGACTTCTTTTGTCTTATTGATTCTAGCCATTTTATTTGTTGTGAAGTGGCATCTCTTTGTGGTGTTGATTTGCATTTTTCTGATGACTAATTATGTTGAGAATGTTTTCATCCATTTGTTGGCCATTTGTATATCTTCTTTGAAGAAATATCTATTCAGATATTTTACCCACTTTTGTCTTTTTATTATTGAGTTGTAAGTGTTCTTTATATGAGTCCCTCTAGATATAAGCCCCTTTATTACATTTATGATTTGCAAATAGTTCCTCCCATTTTGTGGGTTGTCTCTTCATTTTCTTGATGATGTCCCCTGAAACACAAAGTTTCTGGTTTTGATGAAGTTCAATTTATTTTTTCTTGTTGCCTGAGCTTTTGGTGTCATATCTAAGAAACCATTGCCTAAGTCAAAGTCACAAAGATTTATGTCAATGTTTTCTTCTAAGAGATTTATAGTTTTAGATATGACATTTAGGTCTTTGACCCATTTTTGTTAGTTTTTTTATATTGTATGAGGTCAAGATCAAACTTCATTCTTTTGCACGTGGATATCCAGTTGTACCAGTAGAATTTGCTCAAAGACTATTGTTTCCCGATTGAATTGTCCTGGCACTCTGGTTGAAAATCAACTGAACATAAATGTGGGGACATATTTCTGGACCTTCAGTTCTATCCCACTAATCTATGTCTACCTTTATGCCATTCAATACATTCTTCATTACTGTAGCTTTGTGGTAAGTTCTGAAATCAGAATCAGGAAGGGCAAGTCCTGTCTTGCCATTTCCTGTTTTTTAAAGGATCGTTTTGCCTATTCTGTATCCCTTAATTTTCCATATATATTTTAGAATCAGCTAATTGGTTTCTGCAAAGAAATCAGCCAGAATTGATGGGGATTGCATTGAATATGCAAATTAGTTTGGGGAGTATTGTCATCTTAATATTAAGTCTTCTGATCCATGAACATGGGATGTTTTTTCATTTATTTAGGTTTTCTTTCATTTCTTTTGATGATATTTTATAGTTTTCAGAGTAAAAATGTTGTACTTCTATTGTTAAATTTATTCCAAAGTATTTTATTCTTTTTGTTGTTGTTGTAAAAATAATTCCTTAATTTCGTTTAGTATTATTCATTAGAAGGGTATAGAAATACAACTGATGTTTATATATTGATCTTGTATCCTGCAACCTTGCTGAACTCATTTATCAGTTCTAATAGTTTTTAGTGAATTCCTCAGAATTCATAAACACAAGATCTTGTCATCTGCAAGCAGCAACGGTTTTACTTTTATCTTTCCAATCTGGTTCCCTCTAGACATTCTGAGTGCTAAATAAATGAATAGCTTAGTATTTTGGAGGTACTGTAGTTGATATTGTATAGATGCATTGTTAAAACAAAAGGGGAAGAAAACAGTGCTATTGGAGAAAAATTTTAACAGAAAAAGCAATGAATTGAGAGGCAAGAAATCTGGTTCCCATACCACTATTAATTACCTATATGATCCTGAGCAAGTTCCTAATCCTCTTCTGGTTATACATTCTATTTTCCAAATCTTTTTCCACTTGGCATACCTGTGGACTTCTGGGGATATGTAAGAAGTAGATTTCCTAAGTTTATTCAGCTACCACAACCATGATTTTCACTATATATATTGATCATCATCCTCCTTTTCCATTTTTTATTTGTCCCTCACAAAAGAGAATAAGATTACTGAAACTGGAAGAGCAGCTGAAAGTATCTTCACATTGAAAGCAAATATAACTCTCAGAAAGGCACAACAGAAGATGTTGTGAGAATGCAGGCAATTATAAAGAGTTATCCCTTGGGAACAAGCTGGAATATCAAAAAATGCTTTAGGGGCTTGTGGAAGAAATGAGTAAAAATGAGCAAATGCATGGAGCATTTACTCTGTCTAGTAGTATACTAACATTTTAAGGACATAACTATAGAATAATCAATAAAGATTTTTTTAAATGAAAAAAGTATGTTATAAAAATATACATTATCTGAAGTTTTCACTGCAGAGGATCGTCTTTTAAAACCAAGGTTTTAGGTAACGTTTTTTACTACAGTTTTGCTTAAAATGTCAAGTGTCTCACAACATATAGAATCACATTAAACTTTTCTACTATACATTAACCAGATACCTTCCTTCTGCTTCTGCTAATGCCAACAGTACTAGAATACTAAGTTATACTTGAATATTTTAAATTTAATTTCAGGTGTTTTGGAACCTTAGTTTTAATCTCTGACTTAAAGGAAGAGGACTATCCAGACAGGTACGAGAGATGTCGTCTTTTTCCTTACGACACTGTAGAAAACTCAGAGACCCTTTTGCTGCATCTTGGAAACAGGTTTCATTTCCAGCTGTTTCATAAGGCTGGACACACTGTTCAGTTTCTTTAATATGTGCTTTAGGGTTACTCAAGTTGTTGGCATCATTTTTTTTTAACTGGGCTGGGCTATGTTTCTGAGAACTCTGCTTCATTTTTTGAGTTGTGGACTTAGCTTTCCCAGACTCTGGGATAATTTCTTCACCAGAGGAATGTTTGTCAAGGCAAACACTCTTCTTCATTTCAGTTTTCCGAGTGGTTTGCACATCAACTTTTCTACTATAATCTAAAGCAGTATTTGGTGGTTCAGTTCTAACATTGGAGGTCTTTACTATTGGGTTATTGACAGAATAAGGTATAGAAGTATTTGCTTTATAGTTTTCTGGAAACAGCTGGTTTCCTTTCAGGACTTCACAGTTTCTAGATTCATTTTGCAAATGAATCCCTAGAAGATCTTCTGAAAGATGTGATAGACGTTGAGAACTACTATTAGCAATACAACGTTCTTGTACAGTAAGTAGGGACAATGTTTTCAGATCATCATCTGGTTGTCCATTATTCTGAGGATAGGATGATTTTATATGTATACGTTCCTTTAAAGGTAAATCCTGAAGATGTAAATCAGTAATGCCAGGAAGCAGGTGCTCTTCAGGATCAGTCTTTTGAAGATCCCAATCGAACAGTTTATTAATGTTTGTAGTGCACCATTCTGATTCACATGACAATTGCTCTGTAGTATTTTTAAAGCTATCAGGGATAGCTGTTTCAAGTTCCGATTTTACACCATGAGCAAAAGTGTTCCCTGGGATAGCTGAAGAATTACTAAAAGAAGTACCTTCCCAGTCAATGGTGCTCAAGTGCAGATCAGCAATCGCAGATATATTATGGGATGAGGTACTGGGTTGACTAGAGTCTGCAATCAGAGACTTACTGATAGCTTTAATTTGCTGCACAGCCAAAGGTCTTGGAGAAGATATTAACTGTTCTTGTGCATTCAAACAGGGAGCATCTTCAGGTAAAAGCAAGGTATTCAATGACACAGAAGTAGATTCCTGGGGTAATGTAGAATCAGGGGAAATTTCCAAATTTAACTTGGAATTCTGCTTAGAAAAGATTTCACATGTGGGTTTTAATGTCATGTGTGATTGAAAAGTCATCATATCATCTGATTCTGGCAAATTGTTTCCTTTAGACTTAGTTTTCATGCCTGAAAGAAAAAAATATATATGATACAATTAAAATCTATTTTATTCTCCTAATATGGGTAAACAAATTAAAGAGCTCAGATCAGAAATCATCTGTATGATCAATTTTTGCCTTTTTTGTCTCAGAGCATTCCTGAAAACTGTGTTATACATAATTATAACAAAATAATTATTAATAAAATATTATAAAATATTTTATTTTGGAAACAATGTTATAATTGGATGGCATGTTATAAAATAATGTTGTAAGTTCCTCACTGAGTTCTGGGAAATAAAGAAAATGTATTTATAATCCAAAATATGTTATATATACTAGTTGCTCAATAAGTGGTTAGTATAATTACTAACAGTTAAGTTAGCAGACTCAGAGCAGAATGGTCTATTCTTGGCTTTTAGATTTTAAAACAAACTGTGTCGAGACAAAGAAGAAAAAGTACAATCCTTACTCTTGATTTTACAGACCTTTCAGCAAAATTTGGACAAGATAGATTCAAATAAGACAGGTCGCTCTTTTGTAATATTTGTGTGCAGCCTAAATAGTTATCAACTGTGATACTTACTTTTTTGTTTCTTGCCTTTAATTTCTGACTTTTGTTTTTGGTAAACAGCAACAATCTCAGGATAAGCTGCTTCAAACAATGATTCTTCTTCTATTGTTTGTAAAACCAATTCTCCAGGTTTATCTTCTATAGCGTAATGTTCTAAAGGATTAAAAATACAATAAAACAGCTTTAATTACAGATTTGAATATTACATTTTTCCAGGTAACTTCAGTTTACCAAGTCAACTAGGTCATTCACAAATGGATAATTCATGCAAATCTTGCTTTACAACACCTCTATTCTAATAATCTGTTGATACTAGTACAGAAGTGATTTTATTCCACCTGGGAAGAGCTGAAAAGAGGTTCCTTTTAAATTAGAACTTTAAATTTCTCTTGCTTCAGAGATAGTAGGAGCAGCTTAGAGAATAGGAAACTTTATTTAGGTAAGGTTAGTTTGTTTTAATTTCATATAATAAGTGTAAAATTTAAGATAAAGAATGGAAACAATTTCCTAAAACTTTAACATTGGCTTTCTTTAGTGGTAGCTTCTGAAAAGGACAGAATTGAAATGGTCATCAAAACTATCACTATTTTCCAGATTGTTGTTTCAAAGGTTATCAATCTCTTGAGGACACACCCGGGCTTACTGGACTCACAAGCACCTGATAAATGAAAATGAGAATGCTTATATTTAAACTTACAATAAGATATGTAAATAGTAGACTAGATTCTTGTATTTATCTTACATGAGGGCAAAACTCCATAAGAAGCCAAACTATAATGAAACTATTAGTTGATGAGCTTAAAGTAGAAACAATGGAAACAAGTGAACTTAGAATATTTCTTAAAGTAGCGTGGGGTACATTTTTTCCCTTAAGGGATAACTCCTACAAGGATAAGTGAAAGTGGGCACCCAATCCTCAGTTCTTAACAAAGGAGATACACTGCCAAACTGGGTTAATGCCATTGTCTTTCCTGAAAATCTACTACAGTTGGTGGAACTGTTCCTAAACAGTTTTCAAAATTCTTTAGCTATTTTCCTATTATTGCTTAGAATGACTTATCTAACTATCATTTAATTCTACAAAGTTACCTACAACTTTCATTTCATTTCATTTCAAATCTGTTCTCTCACTCATTCACATGTAATTATACAATCTAATTTCAAAGCCAAATAGAAAAGAATTTGGCATTATTTTCCCCTTTAAATGATCTGTGCTTTCCTTGCCTTCAGTTTTGGAGCTAATTCAGAGTTCACTGTATTTCTGCCTGTAGAAGAGAAGAGTAATTTGACAATTATAAATTCCCATGAAAACTAAACAGAGTAAAGAAAGGAGAGGAAGAGCACCTCAGGTGCTTTTCAGCAACTCTGATTTCTTTAGACCCAGTTATACAATGAAATCCAATGACTAGACCATTTGTAGCAGTATTTTCTTGAGAAATATAAATCAAAACTATTTCCATATTGTTTTCATATACATTAATTACAAGAGAAATATCAACTTAAGACATTGAAATAAAATTACTTAAGTTTTAAATATTTACTATTAGTCAATGGCTGTTTACATAGCACAGGTAAACTATGAAATTGATCCTTGGTGTATGTGATATATTTTCATCTTTATTTTTTATATATATACATATGTTTTACATATGTATATGATATTTGCTAAACATACATGACCAAATGTTATAAATTTTGCTTAAAGTGTGTACATACCAGGCTTTTCCCATTCTATTTCAAAGCAATGAACTCCATTTCTGATTCGGTTTTTAACAATTCTGAAAAAAAGAAACTCATCTAATGAGGTTTAATTGCATGAGTTATTTGGAAATTTTCAATTTGTAGACTGAATAATTCAATTCCCATTAATTTTTATTCTGTTTTAATAAAATTCTAAAAATGTTTTAAGAATAATTGTATGGCTATTCCTTTGACTTATTTAAAAGATAGAGTATATAATTGTTAGATCTTATCAGTAGATTTTCCCTCTCATTATTATTGTGTTCCTCTTTTCCATAATAATGATTTTTATTTTACAGTCTTTTTTGCTTCTGTTAATTTTGCTAAATCACTTTGGTAAATATTTGCCTGGTTAAATCTTTTAAATCTCTTTATTTTCAAACTTAACATAGTTTTATTCTGCACATGCCCTATAAAGCAGAAGATTGTTGAATTTTGTTTACTCATCTGATATAATGTCTTTTAATAATGAGTTTAATCCACTTACATTTACTGTGATTACTGATATACGTGGATTCATTCATACATCTTATTTTGTGTTTTTGGTTACTAAGATTTTCTATGCTATTTCCACCTTTTACCTTCCTGTATTCTTTGGGTTTGATAGTTTTACTTTCTTATTTTACGTATTGGTTTTAAAGATAGAGATTGTATTTCTAATGTTTTGGTGGTCACCCTTAACTGTTTACATGCATACTTTGGGAGTTTTAGTTTATTATCACCATCATATACTAACCATCAAGCATTATTAAGGTATTTATATACATATTTTTTCCATTACATTTATTAAATTGGCTAAACATGTTTCATCCGTTTCTATGCTGGCCACTGTTTGTTGTTATCCACATCTTCCCCCTGAGTTCATTTTTCGTCTTGCTGAAGTCATCCTTTAACAGTGCTTTTGATGAGGGTCTGTGAGTGGAAAACTCTTAGTCTTCACATGTCTGAAAATGCCTTTCCAACCAGTGAATAATTTTAATGATGTCTGGATTGCCAATTATTTTTAGTCAAAGCTTTGAAATATTACTCCATCATCTTCTGGAATCTACTATTGTCATGAAAGATGTATGCTAGCAGACTGTCACTCCTTTGTAGCTTATCTTTTTTCTTTAATACTTTCCCCAAAACTTTTTATTTTGAAAATTTTCAAACCTTAAGAAAAGTTTCAAGAAGAGTACAATGAATAATCATATACCCTTCACTGAGAGCCACCAATTCTCAGTTTCAGTCCCTCCATTCACTTTACATTTCTGTCCCCTTTCTGGTCCGTGGAAATAATTATCTAGTTAATCTATATCTTTTTATATTTATTTCTTTTTAATAGTCTATTATTACTATATGCTTGAGGCAGAGAAGTGTGTCAAAGCATGAACTTACTATGTTATCTTGACTGTAAGCCCTGAACAAGCTTTTAATACTCCAGTAGACCTTTCCTCCATTTTTATAAAACAAAGAGATATATATCCCACTATTGAAGATATTAAGAATATTTTAGATAAGATATTCCAATGAAAACACAGGGACTTATTCATACAATTCTTTATATTACCGAAGTGGCTGTAGTTGATTAGAGTTCCTTCTACCATGCTTTCTTTCTATCATGTCATAGTGGGTCAACAGTACAAACAATTTCTCACATGCATAGTGACTGGGCCACTCCATTTTTTCAAGAGTAAATCTCTGTAAATATAATAAAAATAAAACAAGATTTTGTTATCTCTTGGACACAAACAGCACTCTCAAGGTGATATTACCTTTTCCTTAAGAGATAACAGTTAAAGTTGTATCAACGAGAATATTCCCAGAAAGGACAGTGAGCCTCCTAAGGCGGCAATATGGCACAATGATGTAAGCGTGAGGGTTTTGGGTTTGAAGGCCAGTATATCTCCTAGATTTGGGTAAATTACTTAACCTCTTTTAGCCTCAGGTTTTCCCTCTGTAAAATATAATCTGGCACACACATTATAAAGTTAGGGAAGATTACATGTAATGTGGTAAATATAACAGCAAATTTTAAATGTTCAATGAATGTTGGTTGCCATTAGTACTACTGTTGTTGGTAGAGCTAAGCAACAAGTAGTTACAATTTATTGAGCCACTCTGTTTCTCTAGCTACTATACTAGGGGTTAATATAAACAATCTCATTTAATCTGCACAGTGACTTCACAAGATAAGTAATATTATTTCTATTTTGAGGAAAACACACATCCAGGGTCACATGGTAAGCGACGGACTGTCCAAATTTAAATTTAGGTCACTGATTACAAATCCCAATGCATTTGTAAACTATACTGTCTTCCATAACAATATACTGTCTTTCGTAAGAATATACAATAACAATATATATCTTTACATTCTCTGGTTATTAGCATCTCTCCCCCAACGTATCCCTGAATACAATACATCTGTACATGGTCTTTAACGTGTCTTGTAAAGAGCAGCATAATTGTGATTTGTCTTGTGGGCTGCAAAGTATAGTTACTGTGTGGCAAAGGAATGACGATTAGATATAACTGCTGAAAAACACATGTGCACTCAAGAGCCATCTATTTCAAACTCCTCTCAGATCAGTCAAAGTGATTACCCCTTCTAATCTTCCCAGTATCCAACTTCCCACTGTAAAATAAAAGTTTATTTTCAGATACCTGAAACAATAATAAATCAGGTCTTTGGTACCTGATTGCCATCACCAATTTATCCTTGTTCGAAAGGAATTCTTGAATAACCTAGCAAGAGAACAGAAAATAGCAATTGACATGTCAAACTTTTAAAAAAAGCTTCTGAGATAAACACATGTTTGAATTATTACTCATTACCTCATGGAATGGGAATCCCTCACAACTGCAAGCTTTTCTGAAAATAAGTTATATACATGTTATTAATACAATCAGGCAATTTTAGATAAGACTCTAAAATCATCCATTTACTCTCTTCTCATTTAATGGAAAGTGTCCTTGTATAGGATCCTAGTCATCAAGCTTCTCAATGAAACATTATTAAATTACTCTCTCCTAAGAGAGCCTAATGTTTGAACAGAATCTAGAAAAGGATTTTGTGAAACGTTATTAATCTACATGGGGGAAAGTTACGTGGAAATAATTCAACCACAGGTGTATAAATAGGCCATATCAGGAAACAATGAATATAAAAAACTTACTTCTTAATACTGTTTTCTACTGCATTTAGTTGTCTCTCATGTTCTGTTCGGTGCCACTCACAAGGACAACAGTATTCATAATCATGTGGCTCACAATATCGATCAGATTTACATAATTTGCATCCATTACGTTCATGATCCTTAGGGGAACCTTCACGGAGACACAAAAAGTATGACTTTCACTGCTTTTTAGAATTACCTTCTATGTACATTTTTTTTTTTTTGCCCTTATCCGAATTTTCAAAAACAAATACTGCCTAGCACAACGCCTAGCATATAGAAGGGTTTCAATACATTTAGGCCGAATAGAGTAATGAACACAACAATAATTCTTATGGTAAAGTAGATCTTTAGCTATTACTATCACACGACACTATTTTTTTTCTGTAAATTACCCTTCTGTCCGAAAGTGTTAATTTGTAATATGAAATTATACATTTATAATAATCTCAAATGCAAAACTGTGGTGTATGTGGTAGCTACATAAAAGAAAAGAAGGACATTATTAGTAAAACATTATTTAGTTAATAGAATAATTCATGAAATGGTTTCTTTAATAAGAATATGAAAAGAATAGAGCAGTTAATTACCTCTGCTAGTGGCTAGCTCTCAGTTACTATATAGCTATTTTTAAACTATGCTTGGAACATAAATTCTGATTGTGGCCTGGGTGTGGGGTCCTAGTGCCCAGTAAAAGGAAAGCATGACTACCTTCAACACTTTTGAGAACACAAAGAACCTACATAACTGATATGACCTAAATCATCATTTATAAGGTACTCAAAAAACTACAGAATGGGGGCTTCTCTGGTGGCGCAGTGGTTGAGAGTCCGCCTGCTGATGCAGGGGACACGGGTTCGTGCCCCGGTCCGGGAAGATCCCACATGCCACAGAGTGGCTGGGCCCGTGAGCCATGGCCACTGAGCCTGCACGTCTGGAGCCTGTGCTCCGCAACGGGAGAGGCCACAGCAGTGAGAGGCCCGCGTACCGCAAAAACAAAAAACGAAAAACAAAAACTGCAGAATGGCATTTTATCTATAAAAACATTGATTTCTTCCATGGTTTCATCTATCATTTTAAAAGGCTAATGAAAACATATTAAGACAAATAGATAAAGCAGAATTTCTTTTAAAAGATGAGCTAACATGATCTCTTTATCTCTCCTGAGAGCAAAAGGCCTTTTTAACCCAGTACATGTCAGCGACATCATTTTTTTATCAAGACTAATGAACAGGGTCCAAGCTACTTAACAGTGAACATGTATTAGAAATTAGTTTTAAGTCACTATCTTCACACACAATAAAAATGCACTATACGACAGTTAAGATTTCTTTAAATATATAAATATAAATCACTGATACATAAGCAAATGATTTCACTTCCATTTTTCCCTAAGATTTATCAGTACAATTTTTTTTTCTTAAAATGGATTTCTATATTGAAAACATAATTTTAGGATCAAAGTAATCTGATAACATAGTTCCAAACTGCACATATCCTGTATTTATCATTTACATCATGTTATTTCATTCAATAAATATTTATCGAGTGCCTACCGTGTGTATGTGACACAACTCCTGACACTGAGGGTTCCCAATCTGGTAAGGAAGGTAGGTATGTAAAAAGTACTATAAGAACAGAGATGGGGCTTCCCTGGTGGCGCAGTGGTTGAGAGTCCGCCTGCTGATGCAGGGGACACGGGTTCGTGCCCCGGTCCGGGAAGATCCCACGTGCGCGGAGTGGCTGGGCCCATGGGCCGTGGCCTCTGAGCCTGCGCGTCGGGAGCCTGTGCTCCGCAACGGGAGAGGCCACAACCGTGAGAGGCCCGCGTACCACAAAAAAAAAAAAAAAAAAAAAAAAAAAAAGAACAGAGATGAAAACGTAGGTATCAGACAATAATATTCTAGAGATCTCATTCCCTATGTGTGCTTACCTGGATGGGAACATACAGAGCAATGAGCCAGTTTGCTAACAACTGCTGGTTGTGAATCAGAGTAACAAAATTTTTCATTCCACTGATTAAACCTTTAAAAGAAAATGGTATTAAAAAGAAAAAATAAATAATAGGGTCATCAAAATGCCATGTTCTCAAATATCAGGCTATTCTGTTCCTTTCCACCTGCCTACTTACATTTCCTTTGGCAGTGAAGTTGCTGTCCCAGTCTGGGGACATAAAAACATAAAAAATTAAAAATAAATAGGGGGCAGTTTAGTCTAAATTAATGAAAATTGGAATGACAGATAATTATAACAAAATGTAATTTCATTATTTTCAAGCGTGAAGGCAAACATTTTATAAAATGTTGCCAAAAGTACATATTTGCTGAAACTGCCTCACTAAGAATGATTTGTTGTTAGCCAAGTGCCATATTTGCTTGCTTTTCCTTCTTTATTTTATTCTTCACAATTCCCAAGTGATTCCTTAACTCACCCCCATGCCAAAGTATACCTTTGTTTTTCTGCTTTGGAAAACAGTAATCACTCATGTTAATAATGAGTTTGTTAAAGTCTTAGATCTATCAGTAGCTTTACAGCTGAAAGAGAAGCACTAAAAGAAAGAGCATGGCTATTTGAAATCTTTCTCACGGTCACCCCTTCTTCATTTCTACCACTTAATGTTTCCTTTCATGTACTCACTATCTCATAACTACTGGAGGCAAGGACTATTTTACGTCTCCCAGTGTCCTAGTTCCTTTCCTTTTTATTCATTCTATACTTTATCATCATAAATATTAATTTTTACAAAACACTCCCCTCATCAAGTAAATATAACTGAAATGCTTTCAAAACTAAACAGCACAGTTTGTAAACTTGAATATGCTCTGTATCCTAACTGTCTTGAATCCTCAAATTGTACAGTTAATTCACTAGAATTAACGTATTACTAAATTTGTGGCTATAGAACAAAGGGCAGTCAAGTAAAATTTTTGATCGTGTTATTAAATATTTGCAACATGTCCGGCATTTCATTTATAGAAAAATATAGTATCAAAGTATTTATATAAAAAGTAATTTAAAATATAAAATTAATTTAATGTTAGTTCATCTTTACTTATTGATGAAATAGTCTAAAATAGCCTGTGGCAAATGCCCATGGTTATAAATAAACGCATTTGACATCTTACTACTTGTGTTTGTAATGAGCTAATAATATTGAAAAAACCAAAATATGGCTTAGGACATATACTTTTCAGCTTTGGAAAACTTCTGAATAAATAAAATAACTGATTTTAAATAAAAATACAGATCATCTCAAAAACACAAAACCTTTTTTTGGAAAGCACAATACTTTTCGTATTCAATATTAAGTTCAATAAGAATAAAAGACTAATGTCACAAGAAAAAGTAATTTTTAGTTACCTC
The DNA here is from genome assembly GCF_026419965.1 of Kogia breviceps. Classification (NCBI taxonomy): domain Eukaryota; kingdom Metazoa; phylum Chordata; class Mammalia; order Artiodactyla; family Physeteridae; genus Kogia; species Kogia breviceps. The sequence continues at coordinate 90,709,062 of NC_081320.1, forward strand.
TGAAGTAAACTTTGCCCTTTCAAAATCTTTATAAGTTTTAGTGCTTGCTCTTTTCCAACTCCAGGGACTCCCTTTCAGAAAGTGGGAAAAGAAATTCAAACGTTAATCACTAGGGAATAGATAAACAAAGAGTGAGATGTCCATTCAACGTGATTGTGTAGCTCAAAGAATGAGGTAACTGTGTACAAGACACGTTGTTACGTGTAAAATGAAAATTGCAGAATAGCATAGAGTATGATTTAGATTTGTACGTTAAATAACAATTATATTGTTAACTTATGCAAACAAAAAAGTCAGAGTGTTATATACCAAACCACTAACTGTTTCTTTTAGGAGAGGGAGGAGCAGAATTTTAGAGGGCTTTCATTTTCTATGTTAATTATTTTGATAGTATTTTAATTTGACCTAACTTTATGTTATATTTGTAATCAGGAAAAGGCATGTTCATTTGATTATATGAACATAAAATATTTAAAGATTCAGACATCCAAAGAGAACAAAGGAGAATTCCAAGTTAACTCTTGAAATTAATAACTTAAGAAAATTAAAATAAGCATTAAGTTTCCTACACAAAAAATATATAAATAAATGTATATTCGCATGACAATTTCTGGTTTAAATTGAGTCTTCCAGTTCCTATAAAAGTTTATTAATATGTCTTTGTAAGTAAGGCTGTTCTTCAGCCAATATGCATCAGGAGAGACATACCAGTGTTAAAATACTTCTCAACTGGTTAGTAAATAGCCAATGCCCAGGTACCCTGAGTGCCTGCCAGCAAACGGGTCTCCCCCTTAAAATGAATTCCCTTTCCAACCCACCTACACTCAGGATTCAGCTAAAGGGGTAACACATAGCACAACAGAGGGTATCCAGAAGCATTTTCCATCTCTACAGCCTATGTCTTTAGTAAAAGAGTTGCTGGATATTTTGTATGTCACCCTTCATGTATTAGCATTTAGTTATATATTAAATTTTTTTAGGCAAATCATGATAGTAGAGTCTTAACGATCATTAAGTACAATGATATAAATAGATAGCAGTTTTGGTTGCAAGGAAACAAAAAATCAAAATAGGTAAGGCTAGTGTATATATAATATAATAATACCACTGCAGCTAAAATTGGTTTCTGTGAGCTCAAGTTTGCAAATTTTTTCTTATATTCAACACTGAGCTGTTTTTAGACTTTAATTATGATACAATTACATATGGGAAACAAATCTATTTCAGAATGAGATTTATAATAATTATTTTCTGTGTTATTTAACAGTTCTTTTCCTCCTGTTTTCTTTTCGTGCTAGTTAAAAAAAATTGTTGATTTCTCTATTTGGTCACTGGTGACAGAGATTAGAAATTAGAGTTAATAATTTTACTATCCTACTATTTTTTCCTCTCCCAAGCTCTAGTGAAAAAAAATTATATGTCATCCTTCTTTGGACTTCTCTTGGGGACAGAGTCTATAGTATAATGAGGGGTTTAGTAAGTATACAAAGATGATCAGCAGGGACATAATAATGGGACTATATAAAAATAGTAGGAGCTACAGTGCAAGTCATTTTATATTTTTAAACATCATATTTATGAATGTGGTTATGATTGTAATTCTTAATTCATCCCTCACCTATTATACCTGTTACAGAGAACTATACTGTGTATCTTAAGATATAAAATAAAAGGTTTTCATGAGCAAAACTCAATGCAATGCTAGGAGGCATGGAAGAATGAATGGCTTAACCCAATAGTCATGTTGCCTAGCAACAGTAACAGTAACACTGAGCATGTGCACAAACAGCTACAATGGAGATGCAAAACTCAGACAACAGTGTAGAAACTAATATTGGCACGAGACAAGGGAAGAGTAATTCCTACATTTCTCTAAAACGATAGTCAAACATGAATGTGAATCTCTTAGAGGAACGGTTTACTGAGATTTAAGCTGTGGTACTAGTTTATGATTCTCTTCTCATTTATAACATTCAGTATCATGATGAGCAAGCTGTTTAATGCCACTTGAAATGCTGATTATTTTAGTTACTGAATAGTTTATGACACCTATATTCTAAATTAGGTTCTTAAGTATATAAAATGATATTGTATTCATATTTATACAGCATGTAAGGTATCAAAAAAACCCCATTATGGGCTTCCCTGGTGGCGCAGTGGTTGAGAATCCGCCTGCCGATGCAGGAGACACGGGTTCGTGCCCTGGTCCGGGAAGATCCCACATGCCGCGGAGCAACTAAGCCCGTGAGCCATGGCCGCTAGGCCTGCACGTCCGGAGCCTGTGCTCCGCAACGGGAGAGGCCACAACAGTGAGAGGCCCGCATACCGCAAAAAAAAAAAAAAAAAAAAAAAAAAACCATTATGAATAGTAAATAAATACGACAATTTCAGCATACCTTTGGAAGATAATCACAGCCAAGTAGTATTGCTAGCCCAACCAGAGCATTTCTATCCAAACCTAGTTTACTCTTGATGGATGACATTGTATAACAGTCAACATGTGGGTCCTAGAAGAAAGAACAAATTCAGTTTCATCTTCAAAAAACTAAACAAAAACAACATTATAAAAAATAATTTGTCAAAGCTGTCTCTAAATGTTTATTCCTAAAAGTTTAAAATTATCCTGATCACCAGAATCTTCATAAAATCTAACACTTCAATATCTGGAAATAAAGTCATAGTTTCAAAAATGGCTTTAAAAAATTAACAATAGTAGTCATTTTTTCCTCTTTATTGTTTTTTGGTGTCTACAAAAGTAGATTTTCATCTTGCATATTAAGCACTGTAAAATGTATATTATAGAAATTGTATATTATTGTAATTACATCATCAGAAGTTAACTATCATTAACAGCGTCAGGCATATTCTTCTAAGAAACGTGTTCTTTGACACATACATACAAATATTTACTACTCTATTTTTAAGTAAAATTAGGATTATATAAAAATACTATTTTGCAATATTTCTTGCCCACTAATATAACTGGATATCTTTAATATCAATAATACATACCTTTTTAATGATTGCTTACATTAGACAGACTCTAAGGCAGTGTTTCTCAGTGGGGTTACTGGGAGCATTTTCAGAAAGATAACAGAATTGTCTGGCAAGAGGTTTAGTCTCCCTGGCTGCAATCTACCAAAGGTCCATAGTCTCCCTTGCCCAGCCTTGAATAATTACCACCACATTGTCCCATGTATTACCTCCCTCCAGGAGAACCGCCGCTGTGTTTAGCCATTCTCTATCAATGAGCATTTGGGTATTTGCCAAATTTTTGTAATTAGTGACAGTGCTTCAGTTAACATCCTTGCATATCTCTCCTTGCATATTTGGAGGTGTTTTTGAGGCTTACTAAAAGTGCAAATTCTGGGTCAAGGCAATAAGTATTTTTTTTTCGGGCCTCTCACTGTTGTGGCCTCTCCCGTTGCGGAGCACAGGCTCCGGACGCGCAGGATCAGCGGCCATGGCTCACGGGCCCAGCCGCTCCGCGCACGTGGGATCCTCCCGGACCAGGGCACGAACCCGTGTCCCCTGCATCGGCAGGCGGATTCTCAACCACTGCGCCACCAGGGAAGCCCCAAGGCAATAAGTATTGTATGCACTTTTATAATATATAGCTGAAACTGATTTAGAATGAAACCTTGTGAAACAAGTCAAGCCCTTAGGAGAGAAATCCACATTTCAAAGAGAATGAACTATGTGGCACTGATATTTTTAGTAACAGTAAACATTTTACTTAGCGATTGCTAAGTGCCAAGAATTAATCCCTTTAAAAAAAGTAGTGTGTAAAACAAACGCTGAAAAAGAGAAAGAAAAAATACCTTGGTATTCATAGTGAAATTTCTATAAACAGTTTGGGCCCCATAAAGGAAAGCATCTCCATCATTGGTGAGGCAGCCATCTACATAACCACTGGCATTGAGGTAAGCACACATGGCTTCAGCTTCCCCAGCAGCTTGGACCCAGGGAATTCCTAAGCATTCCAGCATATCAAGACACTGAAAAGAAAAAGTAGGTGGAACAAATCTAAGAACATTTTTATTGCTGCTTTTGTCAGTGTTTAACTTACTTCTATATCACAAATATTAACAGTAGCTATTTAGGTGTTTTAAAACTTACTACATTTAAGAAACAACTGGAAACTTGAGCACTGAATACTTAATGGCAAAGTATTAGTATTAAACTTTTAGGTGCAATAATAAAAATTGTATTGTGGTTATTATGTTTTTATTTTTTAAGAGCCCCTATCTTTTAGAGAAAGGTACTGAAATACTAAAACAATATTATGTCTGGGATTTGCTTCAAAATAATGTGGGACATCCTACAGAAATGGAAATAAAAACAAAACTAAACAAATGGGACCCAATGAAACTTAAAAGCTTTTGCACAGCAAAGGAAACCAAAAACAAGACGAAAAGACAATCCTCAGAATGGGGGAAAATATTTGCAAATGAAGCAACTGACAAAGGATTAATCTCCAAAATTTGCAAGCAGCTCATGCAGTTCAGTCTCAAAAAAACAAACAATCCAATCCGAAAATGGGCAGAAGACCTAAATAGACATTTCTCCAAAGAAGATATAGATTGCCAACAAACACATGAAAGGATGCGCTACCATATGACCCAGCAATTCCACTACTGGGCATACACCCTGAGAAAACCATAATTCAAACAGAGTCATGTACCCCAATGTTCGTTGCAGCTCTATTTACAATAGCCAGGACATGGAAGCAACCTAAGTGTCCAATGACAGATGAATGGATAAAGAAGATGTGGCACATATATACAATGGAATATTACTCATCCATAAAAAGAAATGAAATTGAGTTATTTGTAGTGAAGTGGATGGACCTAGAGACTGTCATACAGAGTGAAGTAAGTCAGAAAGAGAAAAACAAACACCATATGGCTAACATATATATGTGTAATCTAAAAAAAAGAAATGGTTCTGAAGAACCTAGGGGCAGGACAGGAATAAAGACGCAAATGTAGAGAATGGACTTGAGGACCTGGGCTGTGGGAAGGGTAAGATGGGATGAAGTGAGACAGTGGCATAGACATATATACACTACCAAATGTAAAACAGATAGCTAGTGGGAAGCAGCTGCATAGCACAGGGAGATCAGCTCAGTGGTTTGTGACCACATATAGGGGTGGGATAGGGAGGGTGTGAGGGAGACGCAAGAGGGAGGAGATATGGCGATATATGTATATGTAGAGCTGATTCACTTGGTTATAAAGCAGAAAATAACACACCTTTGTAAAGCAATTATACTCCAATACAGATGTTAAAAAAAAAATGTGGAGTAGAGGAGTGGGTGTGAGTATAGATGAAACAAAATTGGTCAAGAGTTGGTAACTGTTAAAGATTGGTGATGGGCTACTTTTGTATTCATTTAAAATTTTCTGTAAGGAAAAGCTAAAAATTTTAATGTCTATTAAAAAGTAATCCATATTCGATTAAAAATTAATTTAAAAAGTACTTTTAAAAGTAATGAATATGCAGTTTTCATTGTTTTATTCAATGCTATTATCTCAAGAGTCTGGAAATACCTTGACATAATAATAATTAATCACATTAACATTTACATCTGTAAAACTACAGCAATTCTTCTCACATGATGATCATCCCAATATGAGCTCTTCCAAAGAAGACGCTATTACACAATTTTGGCTTGAGACCTTAAAGTTCACTTCTTATCGCCTCCCCTGTGCGATGAAACTTCACATTATGGGGAGCCACACAGGGGTCCGTTGTTGGAGCGCTCCTAGTAAGTCAAATGTCTGTACAGGGTGTTTGTATCAATTTGCAGTTTTCTTGGGGTTATGAATTTAACCCAGCTGAGTAACTTATAGTTTAGCTTTACAGCCTAGTGCATTCTTTCTTGTCATATGCGATACTCTCATTCTATCACTGAGGAATACTGGATATGGTGAGGAAAAGAGGCTATTTACCTAGTTTCTAGAGACAGAAAAAATATCCTCTCTTTTGCTTTAACTGATTAATTGTTTGCATGCTATATGATGTAATAAAAACCTCTGCCAGATGTTGCCCAATGTGGACAAGGTTCAGAAAGACAAAGTACTATGTCAAAAAAAAAAAAGGTGCTTTTCAGAACTCTGGCTGGGTGACTTTAGAGACAGTTTTGTTACAGGTGCTGCTTTACTGCGACACCATAGTTGTTTCTAAGTTACCCATACATAAAAAGTATCCTTTCATAAAAAACAACAAGAGTTTAAAAGTCATTTCAGATTCTGTTCCAACTCTTTTCAAAAACCAGCACAGAATTTGTGATGAGGTTGGTTGCAATTTTCTCTACCCTAAGTCTCTAACATGTGGGGTGGAGGTTGTGTTGGATGACTAATGTGTGCTTTTCATGCCTGTAACTAAAAATGGCAGTAGATTAGGAGAACGTAAGGCTTAGTGACTGAGGGTACAGAAATATGATAATGATTAATGGGCAGGCAACATTGAACCAATACAAAATGCCTAAGAACACCACAATTAGAGAAGTAAAGAAATACGAATAGAGCAATTTTCTCAAAAGGACATAAACATCGTTTTGCTTTATACTGGGTATTTAATACCTTAAGTATGTAAACCACAGATATTTCCAGGAACTGATTACACAAGAAATAATTAGAATTCAGTACAGATATTTTCTTCAATTACTGATAGTCATTAAGATAGAATAGTCACTAACTGAAAATTATTATTTTTAATCAGATAAAAATAGAAAATAGAATTTCTGAAGAAACATGCTTATTAATTTATGCAATAGCTTTTAAAAGAAATTAAAATTTTAGACAATATTAAAAAGAAAAACGGATAGGAACTCAAAGCAAATATGATAAAAGGTTTACTTCCTTAGTATATAAAGAATACGAACAAAAGAAAAAGTAAAACCTCAAAAGGTAAGTGGGGAAAGGATATGATGGTCATTACCCAGAGAGGGACAAAAACTAAGTTAAATGTTTAACCTCACCATTAAAAGAACAATACATATTAAATATGTATTATATGTATTTATACATATTATATAAACAAAGAAATGTCTTCGATTTTGCATACTAAATAGTACAAAGATAAACCTCCTAATATCCAATAATCTTGTGGGTGCAATGAAATTGCCTATCTCATATCTGTACTGGTAGAAAGTAATTGGCAAGAGTTATAAAATCACTCCTAAACTTTGGTCTATCAATCCCACTTTGGGTAATTTTATCTTAAAATCACAAGAAAAAGCCATGCTTACAAAAAAATGGTCATCATAATTTCCTGTATAATAGAGAAGAACTAAAAGGCAAACAATATACAATACAATATACAATCATGGGGAATGATTTCATACCTTCATACATGTACCATCATTAAAGTAATGATTTTGAATAGAATATGGCAACAGGGAAACATGGATATGTTAAGTGAAAACTCTAGATAAAAATTATTTGTGCATGATTACTGCAATTTTAAAAAATATATACACTTAAAAAAAAGACAGGGGACTTCCCTGGTGGCACAGTGGTTAAGAATCCTCCTGCCAACGTGGGGGACACGGGTTTGAGCCCTGGTCGGGGAAGATCTCACGTGCCACAGAGCAACTAAGCCCGTGTACCACAACTACTGAGCCTGTGCTCTAGAGCCCACGAGCCACAACTACTGAGCCCGTGTGCCTAGAACTTGTGCTCCACAACAAGAGAAGCCACTGCAATGAGAAGCCCACACACTGCAAGGAAGAGTAGCCCCAGCTCGCCGCAACTAGAGAAAGCCCCCGCACAGCAACGAAGACCCAATGCAGCTAAAAATAAATAAATAAATTTATAAAAAAATAAATTAAATGAAAAGAGACAAGATAATAATAGCTTCCTATTGTTTTACTTACTTTATCGTATTATAGATTTCTCTTCTTTTTACACTTTTATAAAAATATATATTTTAGGGCTTCCCTAGTGGCGCAGTGGTTGAGAGTCCACCTGCCGATGCAGGGGACGCGGGTTCGTGCCCCGGTCCGGGAAGATCCCATACGCCGCGGAGCGGCTGGGCCCGTGAGCCATGGCCGCTGGGCCTGAGCATCTGGAGCCTGTGCTCCGCAACGGGAGAGGCCACAACAGGGAGAGGCCCGCGTACCGCCAAAAACAAAACAAAACAGAATATATATATATATATATATATATATATATATTTTATAACGTATAAATATATTAAAATGTAACTGAGTACTTTTTAAAATTACAAAGCCCTAAAGGAAGCCAAATACGTATTCTATGAACTCTCAGTAATCCTGAATGAGTAAAGTATGAATTAATGAGGCCTCTATTCTGGGAATTCTTTAAGTGCTGAAGATGTCATAAAATGTTACATATTAAGTCCTGACTATGTACCAGTTGTTTTAGATATATTTTCTCTAATTTTTACCATATCCCTGTAAAGTATTACTATCCTCTTTTACAGAGTAGGAAACGAGGCAGACAGGTTAAAAATCTTGCCCACTGTCTCAGAGTTTCTAATGGCTGGAGTCAGAATCTGAACGCAGGTGAGTTTCACTCCAAAACGTAAACTCTCTTCTCTATTCACACTGTCCTTCTAGTCACAGTAAAGTTAATAATTATTAAGGATACTGAACGAAAAACTTTATCTGAGTAAAATATACTCTATAATTCAAATCAGAATTATTAGATCATATCTGAATGCTCACCTCTTTTAAGACTGATTTAAAATGTGATCTCACTGTTTTCTGAGACCATGTTTTTCCCGAAGGTCCATACCGAATCTGATTCCTCTTACTTATGACATCAGCTTTCAGCTTTGGGGGTTCCCCTTCCATAACGAACACCAGTTTTACATCCATTAGCGTTAAATATGAGATACGAAAAAATAGGTTCCTGAAATATAAAAGTTAATAATACATTAATCATCATATATTGATAGCAGAAGTCAACATAGCAGTATGACATAATGGCAAGAACATTAATATCATATATGCAATAACATTTTATTTGTTAAGATTTTATTTTAAGTAGACTGGACTGAGAGACCACTGTGTGTCTTTTAGTAAAGGAGATTTATGATTATTCTAATTGCTATGTAGAAGATGGTTTGGAGGAGGAGGAGGCCAAGAGAGGAGGGAGGGAAACTAGCGAAGATTTCATCTCAGCAGGGCAGATAAGAGACGTTGGCATCCACTGAGGCAGTGCTTCTGGACATCGAGAGAAGTTTGTGAATGCAGGGTATGTTCTGGAAGTAGAACTGGCAAGACTTCTGATGGATTGGAGGTGTGGAGGACAAAACAGGGGGAGAATGGCTCCCAAATTTCTGGCTTTTAGTCATCGAAGCATTCTTGCGGATATGTTAAATAGGCAGCCAAGTATATAAGTCTGAAGCTCAAAGGGTACGAGGTCAAATGTGTGTTATCAATATGGAGATGGCAGATCGAGACACGTTATGACATTTTAAAATCTCAAAATGTAAAACAGCAACAACAAAAGAAATGAAGCGGAAACAAAACCAAGACATCCACTGCTTATGCAATCATCTATTTATATTCTGAGCACGTTTACTCTACCTGAGGTGGGGCTTCATGACTGTCCCAATCATTTTTTTGACTGTCTGTGCTTCACATACCCAGAGACTCAGATCAACCGCAACGGTTTTCCCACCAAGACTGTGCAAGTGGACGTGTTGCTTAACAGGCTCCAGAATCTGCCACAAGTCATTCACTCCCATCCTGGTGATTATCTGCTGTTATTTGAGGCACACTTTTCAAAAGATTGTTAAAAGACATAGAAGCTCAGAACAGAAATTCAAACAGTGTATTTTGAGCTAATGTGGGGTGATTCATAAGTAATAGAGTATTCTTATTTCTTCCATTGGTCAGCTCTTTGGAATGAATCAAGAACACCTGAAACATTAAAAATGCTGGTAATACACTTAGTGGCTTCAAAAATACTGACACAACTAACAGATGAAAAGTTATTAACAGATTATAGCATGCTGAATTTGTCCTTAAAATCCACTCATGTCACCAAATAGGTTTCTCTACAGTACTGAAAAATAGGTATTTTTAAACTTAATGTAACCAATGTCAATGGCTGCCTTGTCCCTCCTCATTCTTTCCTCTTTTCCACACAGTCTTTAGGAGTGGCTGAGAATATAATTTTTCACATGGTCACACTAATATTGCATGAAGTTTGGAAAATAAAAGGAAAAATTACCCCCATCTCAAAAGATGGTAATTGGCTTCATCCCACCTAATAAGAGCTAACAAATGCAGAGATGGGTAGAAAATCCACAGATGTGGTAATGCATATTTGTCTTCTTGAGAATTTACTCCTTGATTTACATATCTAAAGAGAGAATAGGACTAGTTCTCTATCATAATCAGGAAAAACAAAAAGACAAAAGCAAGGAAGAATGCAAACACACAAACAAAAAAACACGACAGATTAATGAAGGAAAACTGATGGAAAAGTGGGGGAGGAGACAGAAAAGGAAGAGTTGAAGGAATACATAATTATTATTTTTTTAAGAGCATTGGCTTTTTAAATTGCAAGGTCATGCATGTTCATTGTGGGAAAATAAAAAATATTTTAAAAGAAAAATATTTTAAAATCACCTATAGTTCCACTATCCAAAGAAAACTGATGTTAAACTCTTTTCTATGTACATGACATTTTAAAAACAAAATTGGCTTAAACCCCGCTATTGTAACCTGCTTCGGTATTTTCTATACGCCAGTTTTTCCTTATTAAACATCTATAGCTATTTTTCTTTTCCTTTGTTATTATTTGATAAAAAATATTATGTAGCATTTGCATTGAAGATTCAGTCTATGTAAAACTCTGACCATGTATCATCTGAATAATGACCTTAATTCACTCTACAAACACAAGGTAGGATATAAGACATATTAAGACAAAAAGCTATCACCACAATGTAAAGCCATTCTAAATAAAATGTAACTGTATTGTCTGTTCCTTTAACACAGTCCATAGTAAAAGTAAATGTTCTCAAATTGTACATGGCTACAAAGAAAATAAATGCTGGAAATGTGGCTATCTGTCATTTTCTCTGAGCTTTTCTGAATCTTAATTTTAAACGTGGTCAGTGTAACCCTAAGTAGTATTTTGTGCACTCATTTTTATGAAGAGCTGCACAAATATTTGCTGATATGTTACTTTAGAAGGAAAATTATAGATTTAAATACAGAGAAGAAAGCATTAGGTAGTAATGGTGGTTCCAGTGCTAATATAGTCCATTGCACATCAAGAAGGCCCACAGATTGAAGGTGGGTGGCACTGTGACATGGATTCAGAGTCAAGGTTTTATCTCTGTTAGTGAAAAGTTGTAGCAATTCTGTAAAGAGTGGGGGCACATGGCATTATTATGAAGGGAAACAAGTCTTTTAAAGTGTTAACCACCAGGACTTCCCTGGTGGCACAGTGGTTGAGAACCTGTCTGCCAATGCAGGGTACACGGGTTCAAGCCCCGGTCCGGGAAGATCCCACATGCCGCGGAGCAACTAAGCCCATGCGCCACAACTACTGAGCCTGCGCTCTAGAGCCCGTGCTCCGCAACGAGAGAAGCCACCGCAATGGGAAGCCCACGCACGGCAATGAAGAGTAGGCTCTGCTTGCTGCAACTAGAGAAAGCCCGCGTGCAGCAGCGAAGACCAGCCCCGCCAAAAATAAGTAAATAAATAAATTGAAAAAAAAAAGGAAAAAAAATAAAGTATTAATCACCACAACATATAAAATTCAGAAATAGAAAGTTTGAGGGGGAAGTTCTTATTGATAATTGTGCTTTCCTTTTATTTGTGACTCACGTTGGATACTGGAATGTGTTGCTACTGAAGGAACATTATCATAACTGATCTTAGTTCATTTAAATTTGACCCTGATGCTAGCTGTCAAATTTTTAAATGCAGGTATCTCCTGATTTAGCAATAGCTCTCCTAGGAATTTAAGATATGCTCTTAAGTGTTTACAGATTTATATTCATTGTAACATTGTTTATAATAGGCACTGGGAAGAACCAAATGAGCACAACAGACATATCTTTAAGCAAATTATGGTATATTCAAACAATGGAATAGAGGATGCAGCAAATAAAAATGGATACATCTACCTCTACTGATGAAATAGTCTCCAAGTTTTGAAATGAAAACAGGTACAAAATAGGTTATTAGGGACGACTTAAGTTGAGAGATGTGAAAAATTACTTTGTGTTATTTTTTGTTTATTTTTTAAAATAACTATATGCTTGTATTCCTTTTCAAATTAGAAAAAAAAAGCTAAAAAATGCGGTCCTATCTATAAAGGGTTGGGCAAATAAACTAGAAATCTTTAGATGGTTTATGTCTTGCCTAAATATTAACTAATGAAATATGGACACAGTTCATGGGTCAATTAAAAAGCAATGTTCTACATATTTAGGAGTATCTGAATATCGAATATGACTTCAGTATGATTTTTAAGTATGAGATTCACTTTTTCTGGTTTCCTCCAGAATGCCTAGGAATGAGTTATGTGGTCTTAGGCAAGGCGCATCTTTTCTCTGGCCCTTCCATCTCTAAAGTTCAATCCTTCCTACCATGTCTCTAATGCTTCATTACATAAGCTGACTACACATATATAAATGAATAGTAAGAATAAAGACTATTGCATGGTTATCTGTTGCAGTGCTACCGTGGCACACAGAAACACATATTTACGTATAGGGCTGTGATGTCCACTGTATTCCTTCTGAGGGTGATGGAAAAAAAAATTGGAGAAACACTAATGAGGCAGACTCAAACTTAAAAACTGTACTCCTCTATTTCAAGCACATTTGGAACATTTTTAAGGATCTTAATGGAATATATTTTTCACTGGGGCAGCCATGCCTGGAAAAATAAAAATAAACCCACAACTGATTCTATTAATATTTTAAGATTCCCACAGATTAGATCCCTTAAGCAAGACAAAGAGGGCTTTTAACTAAGCCCATAAATAATGTCTTTAATATAACATGATCATTACACTTAAAACTTAATTATTCATGTTATTTTAATTTCTTTTGTCAGAAATAAACCTGGTTTAAAACATGAGCATCCTGGGACTTCCCTGGTGGTGCAGTGGTAAAGAATCCACCTGCCAATGCAGGGGACACAGGTTCGAGCTCTGGTCCAGGAAGATCCCACATGCCACGGAGCAACTAAGCCCGTGTGCCACAACTACTGAGCCTGCGCTCTAAAGCCCGCAAGCCACAACTACTGAAGCCCGTACACCTGCAGCCCGTGCTGCACAACAAGAGAAGCCACCGTAATGAGAAGCCCACGCACCACAACGAAGAGTAGCCCCCACTCACTGCAACTAGAGAAAGCCCGCGCGCAGCAACAAAGACCCAATGCAGACATAAATAAATAAATAAATAAATAAATAAATAAAGAATGAGCATCTGTGGTTATGTTACAGAACAACTAGCACTGGCAGCTGAGCAGATATGTACCTAGGACATCTATTTTGGCTATTCCTTTATTATAATATGAGCAAAGACTACAAAGCTATAACAATGGCTAAACACAACTAGTATGAAAAACGCAGGCAAAAAGAAAAAAGGTCTGTAACAAAATTATCATTTAGGTCCCAGAAAGTAAAAATTAAGTTACTATCTCTGAGCTAAGGTTTTCTCTTCTCCACTTTCCTTAGTTATATGACATCTTCTAGGAAAAAAAAAGTCTCTTTCATTGCCAGTCTTCCTGGTCACCATATTTTTTTCTTCCAGTTTTATTTAGATACAACTGACATACAGCACTGCTTAAGGTTCAGTTGTACAACATAATGATTTAGCTTAAGTTCGTCATGAAATGATTACAGTAAGTTTACCACATCCATCATCCCATAAAGATACAGAATTTAAAAATATATTCCTTGTGTTGAGAACTCAGGATTTGCTCTCCTAACAACTTTCACATATAACGTACAGCAATGTTAATGATATTAATCATGCTGTACATGACACCCTTAGTACTTATTTTATAACTGGAAGTTTGTACCTTTGACCACCTTCATCCAATTCCTTTTTAAACTACTTTGGTACCTTGACCTAGAGTCCCAATATATCTACTGAAATGTATTTGAAAAAGGTTAAAATCTCTCATGTCTCCCAAGCATACTCCTATAAAGTAGTAATGCTCTGCTATGTTCCTTTCATAACCATGAAAGAATTGCTATCGTGAAACGTGCTTTTTTCCACTTTTTTCTCTGAATGATAGGACCCAAGGGGACAATTTTTAGGAGCTACCCTCTCTCTCTAACATGCCCCAACGAGTCTTTTTTTTTTTTCTTTCTCTTAGTAACTTACCGTTAATGAATTTCCATTAGACCTTCTTGAATAACTGCAAGACTTTATACAGCCTTCACCACTTTTAACTAAAAAATAATAGATTAGAACTATGCCAAGCAACACTATTTAAAGGATTGGTGGCAGGCATAAGAACCAGAAAGTTAACAGAAAGACTCACAGGAAGATTATTTTTAGAGTCAGAGAGCTGTCTCCTTTGAATACTCTATAATAAAGAAACTTCTCTTCACTTTCCCTCTTTAATATTTATCCCTCATCATCTGACAACTTCTCCGAATTCTTGATAAGAACATCTAATCTCCTACTTTATATTTACATGGATGCATAACATGCATCTAATTCTTGATTCCACCATCTCTCCTCAAAACTGTTCTATCCCTAGTCATTGCCAAATATCCACTTGCTTAGGCCAAAAACCTAGCAGTCATTCTTGATTGTTCTCTTTACTTCACTCTCTAACAGCAACTTGATCAACAAGTCCCATCTCCAAGTCTGCTAAATGGCCTGCCTGCTTCTACTTTTTACTACCCGCCACCCACGCAATCATCCTCCCTATAGAAGCCACAATGATCTTATTTAAAAATCTAAAACATATTTTAAAATCTTCATCTCTTTGGTAATGGATAGTGAATTTCCTTGAGGGTGACATAACTTCTGTTTGTTACCAGTTAATTTACTTCATTTATGGTGCTATCTTATAGCCAGTTGTAAAATGCAAAAAATATTAATGTAAAATTACAAAGCATTCTAAATGTAATACATTCTTTTAAAATACTATTTTAGGATTATCTTCAATGGATCTACAACCCAAGGTCTTTGTGCTCCTTTTGAAAATCACTTGTAAAAGCAGAATATTAAACAAATACCTCAATAGTTCTGAAAGGGTAAAATTATGTGAAATAGCTTATGAAAAATTACACCGTGTGTGTTTATTTTTTTTGGCTGTGCCATGTGGCTTGTGGGATCTCAGTTCTCCACTCAAGGACTGAACCTGGGCCATGGCAGTGAAAGCCCAGAATCCTAACTACTAGGCCACCAGGGAACTCCCCATAACATGTTTTAATAATGCACTTAATCTAAAATATCTATTTCCACGATCTATTATTTCCCATTCCTTGTCACTTTCTTTGCACCAGCCCTTCCTTTGAAGTGATATTAAGTAGCAATGGTAAGACTGTAAAAGCATTTAAAGTTCCAAAAGGGGACAGAATGCAACAACTTTTAAGATATTCAAGTACAACTATACTCAAAGACAGAACAGATGGTTCTTGCATGAGGTCATGATCAACCTGAAAAGGGTGCCTGAAAATAGCTCAGCATTAAGTAAAATTTAAAAATACTACACATAGCAAACTCACCCCAAACTGTGTATAATTTTATCTTCCATTTTTATTTTAATAGGGTGAAATTTGAAAATTTTTATGGTATAACATTTGGTGAGTCTCTACTCCTATCTTTTATAATGTAATGATTTCATTGACATCAATCTGCTCATGCAATCAATGTATATTACATATATTTTTAAAAGTCTCCTAATATAGTTCTTAAGAATTAATGTGATGCAAGAATACTTATGTGAATCAACAAAGTCAGAACAACCCATAGCAAATAACTTTATAGCCTACTAGTGGCTTCAATTTATATGCTTTAGTGAAAGAGCATTGGACTTGGGATAGAAAACCTAAAATTTTGATCTTGGATATACACTGACTAGCTGTACAACCTTGGGAGGACATTTAACCCATCTACAAAACGAGAGGTATTAAACCAAATGAATTACAAGATTCTGATATCTTTTGAATCTCATCACCAATTTTGATAGCTTGGTATTAAAAACAAATC
The DNA here is from genome assembly GCF_026419965.1 of Kogia breviceps. Classification (NCBI taxonomy): domain Eukaryota; kingdom Metazoa; phylum Chordata; class Mammalia; order Artiodactyla; family Physeteridae; genus Kogia; species Kogia breviceps. The sequence goes on from NC_081320.1 coordinate 90,725,244, forward strand.
ACTATTTCAGATATTATTTCTTGGTAGAAAGAACATGAATTTCTAGTTTTAAAAAAGAGCTTAAGAATCCCCTTCAGGTCAAAACAAAGCCAAATCCTTTGATGTAACCATATGGTACCCATAAATCAATTTATGCTCCTAAAACTTCTTTAAAAGCTAATAAGCTTTATTGGTTAATTATAAAACTGAATGAGGTGAGAAATGCACAGAACCTTGCTAATTCCACTAATGAATCAAATTTAAAGAACATAAAAGAGGTCAATGGTTTGATATGCAAAAATATACATTTTATTAAACTAACAGCTTTCCAGTTTTATTTCAGTTTAAAGCAGAAACATTAGAAACAAATTTTTTTAACAATAAAGCAGGAACTACTTTAAATTTCCCAATTCCCATGCAGATGGCTTTATTTCATATAAGTTTGGTAAACTGTATAATGCTTATTTCAGCTCAGGATTGTATTGTATAGGACTTACCACATAACTTCACTAATTAATGCTGTGTTTATTATTTCTTCAGTTTTATTTTCATATGAATTTAGCTTAAACTTTGAAGAATACTATAACCCAGGCTTAAATTACTCGTTATTAATAAATATTTATTAAATGCCTACTATTTACCAGAATTCTTCTTGGTGCTGGAGATACATTATTGAAAGATCAAGCCCTGCATTTAAGGACCGTGGTTAGGTAAGATTAGAGATAAAAAGGGAATTATAACAATGTGACAAGTACAGGCAAAGAAGTAAGGCTAGAGAACTATAGGAGTAAATAGAACTAAAGAAGGTATCCTACCTAGGGAGACTCCTTAAAGGAACTGACATATAAGCAGAGACCTCCCAACTGTGTTTCCCATCTTTTACCCACAAGGACCACTTGGGCCAGATGTCGTAGTGTTTTCACCTATTTTGACTATGTCATATGTGTATCATGGCAAAGGCCAGGATAGGAACATATACTTGATTATCTTTAGAAGTAAAAGGGTAGGAATTTCCTTACTGGAGACCAGAAGTTTGACATCAATTTCTTCGGGGGTGTTCTGGGTTAGCAGTAAATACCCCTTTTTTTCCATCTAGAAAGGAAGATTTGGGGGTATATAAAGTATATTACGTAGCTACATCAGCATGTAACGGGAAGAGCTGTGTAAAGAGAGGCGGTAGCTTCATGTCGGGTTGAGAAGGCGGTGAAAGCTAAGCCAAGGAACTTAAACTTCTTTAGTTCCGATGTTTATTGAGAGGGTTTAAAATGTAAGCACGCGCCAGCGGAAAGAAACTGTCAATAAACGACCACAAAGCCTTACGGTAATTGCTATAATGGAAGTATTTCCAAAACACAAAGTTAACACCAAAAAAGAGGAACACCCAAGTGTGCCCACGGGGATCAGGGAACGCTCGCCCTGGATGGCCTTGAACCAGGCGTGGGGGTGTACCCCACAGTGCCCGAGGGAAGGACATTCGGGACCCAGCGGCCTCGGTACGGCCGCCAGAGCGCGGAGCCGCGGCGGACAGCTCCCACGAGCCGGGGCGAACCGCAGGGACGGGGAGACTCCGGGAAAGCAGGGCTGAATCCGGCCGGGAGCTTGGGACCGCTGTCCTCCTGGACCCAAAAGGAGCCTCTGACGGTGTTTTGGGAGGAGGGGTGGGCGCGACAGGGACGCGAACACAGAGCTCGCCCTCAACCCAGACTGCAAAGGAGCCAGTGGAAGGACCCGGGCGGTGCTGTCTCTCCACCGTTCTGCGGGACTTACCGGGACAACCCTTCCTCCTTGGTTTTGAAAGACGCCCTTCTGTGATTTACCAGTTTGGCCTGAATCCTAACTACTGCTGTCTCCAAGTTTCTAAATTTTCTCTTCTCAAAAAAAAAAAAAAAAAAAAGAAAAGGAAAGACTTTCTCTTTCCTTCCCCAAGCAAAGTCGACCTTTGGCGCTTAGCACCCTGCCCCAGAAAGCTCCTGGGGAGCACTTCGAATTCGGAGCCTTTTCGCCCACGGCCCCGCCTCTTCCGGGAAGTGACTGTCCCCTTTCCGCGACCGCGGCCGTACGTTCGGCTTCCCGGGCTCCCAGCAGGTCGCTGTACGCATGGGTGGAACTGTAGTCTGGGGGCTCCGAGTTTTTTTACTTTCACTTAGGCAAATCACCCGCCCCGCCCCCAGCGTCCCGCTATCGCCGAGCCCTGAGCTTTTACAAGCTTTCTCCGTCTGCTCAGGGGCGCTTCCGGTCCCTCCTCTTAGACTCCAGTGGCGCGAAAACTCCGAACCGCGCACGCGCGGGCGGAGTCCCGGCAGGAGGGGGGGCGGGGCGCAGGCGCGGAGTGTCCCGCGGTGGGCGGCGGGGCGGCCGGGCAGTTGCCTTCTCCCGCGGTGGGCGCGCGGAACCCCGCGGGCCGACGGCGGCCGGCCGACGCCGAGACGCCCCTCGGGTGGCTTTAGCATCCTGTTGCGCCGCGGCCGCCCCGCCGATCGGGTTCCTTCAGGAGACTTCGACTTGTTCAAGGTAGGGTTAGGGCGCGCGCCGTCGCTCTCCTGGCTGCGGGTCCATGCCCCTTCACCGCACTCCTAGCTGGCGCCCCCAGCCCACCTGGTGGCGGCCGGGTCAGCGGAGCTGAAGCGGTGTCCAGGGGGCCCGGGCGGCCCGGCCCACGGCCGGCGGGGATCTTTGCGCCCTCTCCTCCGGCGGCACAGGTCCCCTGAGCCGCGGGAAACTTGCCCGTGTGTCCGCTGGGCTCCTCCCTCGAGCGGCTCTGGCGGCGAGGCTTGCCAATCCCGGCTCGGGCTGCGGGACCCGGCGCCCGGCCCCAAACGGCCCTTTAGCTTTTGACGAGGGGCTTGGGGGGTATAAGGGTCGAGGGGTGAGGTGGGGTTCGGGAATCGGGCTTTTATCACCCGTTGCATGGTACCTCGCAAGTAGCAACTTAAGTATGTTTAAGAGATGTATGTAAATATTACTTAAATTGGATTTGTTGCTAAATGCCAGTTTCATGAGAACGCAAACTCTTTTGTACCTGGAAGAATTAAATTGTGATGTTTGGAGGTTTTATGATGTCATTTCTTTTCCCTGATTTTCTCGTGGAGATGAGCTGGAGAAGAATCACTATTGGGAATTGCGGAACACAGGACTCAAGGGTAGAGAAAGGGCTTGAGAGGATCCTGGGATAATTCCTAGAAAGAGCAACTATTTGCTGTTTAAACCCTGAAGACAGAACTTATGTGAGTGCTTACTACTCTGTATATTTCATGAGGAGACGATTACAAGCGAGTGTTTTAAAGACAAGCTACTCTGGAATGTATATTCAAAAGCAAAAAAGTCCAAATTCGCTGACGGCTTTTAGACGGCTGCCGTGTAGTCTTTTAAAATGTTCACTAGCACGTGCATGCACTTGCTTGCAGAGAGTTCCATGGGTGCATGAGTGGAGAGGGAGCATATTGGAACTGCTTAGATTTACTTTATCTCGTTCTTTTACTGTGTGAAATATGCAGAGTAATAATTTCCTATGATAATATGTATTTACAGTTGTGTTTTTTTTCCCTTGGATGGCCGTAAGTACAAAGAAGTTTGGAGATTACTAGAATATTGCTTAAAAAACATGTTTTGTTTTGTTTTTAACATCTTTATTGGAATATAATTGCTTTACAAACGGTGTGTTAGTTTCTGCTTTATAACAAAGTGAATCAGTTATACATATACACATGTTCCCATATCTCTTCCCTCTTGAGTCTCCCTCCCACCCCTCTAGGTGGTCACAAAGCACCGAGCTGATCTCCCTGTGCTATGCGGCTGCTTCCCACTAGCTATCCACCCTACCTTTGGTAGTGTATATATGTCCATGACACTCTCTCACTTCGTCACTTTGTGCAAGACAGAACCAGTGTTGTGTGACCCCCGGCAAGTCGGTACCACCTCTGCAAATTTCAGTTCCTATCCGTAACTCACAGGATTCTTAAATATGTGAGGGTGGGGGGATAGAGAGAGAGAGTTAGAGTTTTATCTCTGTACCTGTCTATAATTAGTATGAAGTATTTAGAACTGAGCCTGACAAAAAGTCAGCACAAATGGCATATTAAAGTGGTTACAATGAAAATCCAGTTTCATTCCCAAAAGTTTATTTTACTGAGTGCCTGGATGTAAGAATTTTGTGTAAAACTTGCCTAAACCTTGACTATCATTTTTAGACCTAAGTTAGGAAAATTAATCAAAGCCATTACTTGGCTTACTTTCAGGAATTAATAAATAACTCAAAATTTTACCACAATAGTATGCATTATATTTAAGGCATAAATTAAATGTCACAGTTTTATACACACACACAAGTCCAGATGACTGAGGGTCAAGTGTAAATACTTATATTAATGTTAGTGTTTTGGATTCACTAGTCAATGAGATACATCTTTCTCACTAAACATAGTTTCCCTGGTGACCAAATTCAAAATACTTCTTGTGGCTTTCTTAGCTCCACTCCCAAACCTGCCTCTACTGCAGAGTATATTTTACTGTCTACTGGCCTCTCTATCTCAGGAGCACTTCAAACTCAGTGTTTTCAAACACAGAAATGTATTATTTATCCTCCTTCCTTTCCAAACCTGTTCAGTCTACTGATAATGGCACTTAGTATTAAGAGTAAAGGTTGTTTCTGAAAAGTAAACACAAGGTAAAATTTTTTAAAGCAAGCCCACGTTTTAATTGGCTTGAATAGTAACATTAGAGGGACATTTCACATTAGAATCCTTTATGTAGTTTTATACAGTAACAAAGGATGGACGAGAAGATGAACAGATTAATATCCAATTTCACTGCCTATAAATAGTCAAACTTGGTTAAACTCAGTTCATACCACGAGGAACCTGGACGTTAAAGAGGTTTGACTTTGGGTTTTGACAACCTGGGTTTGGATCTAGGCTCTGCTAAGTTATAGCTACATAAGTCTGGGTATCTTTTAACTGAGCCTCAGTATCCCCTTTTGTAAAATAAGGACGATACTTAGAAGGATGTTGAAGATTAAAGGAAAGGTTTGTACCTCCTAATCCCCTTCACTTATTTCATTCCCGACCCCTCGCTCTGGCAACTATCCATTTGTTCTCTGTATCTGTGAGTCTGTTTTCATTTTGTTTTGTTTCTTTTGTTTTTTAGATTCCACATGTGAGATCATATGGGTATTTGTCTTCCTCTGTCTGACTTATTTCATTTAGCATAATACCCTTTAGATTCACCCATGTTGTTGCAAATGGCAAGATTTCATTTTTAATGGTTGTGTAACATTCCATTGTATGTGTATGTGTGTATCACACCTTTATCCATTTATCTGCTGATGGACACTTAGGTTCCTTCCATATCTTGCCTGTTGTAAATAATGCTGCAGTGAACATTGCTGTGCATGCCACCGCTTTTGTTCAGCACCCCTGATCCTTTAGAGACTGGTCTCTTTTGCCCCTATTCTTACTCTCTCTGTTTCGTTTGTCCTATATTGAGGTCACGGATTTTTTTTTTTTTTCACAGGGATTTTTAAAAACACAAATCTGAGTGTTAATATTATTATCTGAAGTGCTGTGTTTAGTGCTTCCTAGTTTTGCTCATCTGGAATTGTTTGATGGATGGCCTAATGAGCTTTTTCACTTATTTATATTATTTATTATATATTGCATCTCACATTACTTCATGATATAATCCAAGTAGTGTGCTTAATTAATTCAGTACATTCAAAGTGAGGTGGTATAATGCAGAATGAGTTTGTCTGTGGTGGTGGGAGAAGTGGAATTGGGAATGAGGTAAACAGTCCATGGCAGATTCAGAAGCAGCAGCAATTTGCCTTTTTTTTTAACCACTGTTTTCTATTAATAATTCCAGTTCTGTTATGACTGTTCTCACTGCTGTTAGCCCCTACTTTGATATGAATGGGAAGTGTGAATTACTACATACTCACAATAAAATTGAAAATTTAGAAATGTATAAGTCCTTTGTTAAAATGCTTTCGGGGGCTTCCCTGGTGGCGCAGTGGTTGAGAGTCCGCCTGCCGATGCAGGGGACACGGGTTCGTGCCCCGGTCTGGGAAGATCCCACATACCGCGGAGCGGCTGGGCCTGTGAGCCATGGCCGCTGAGCCTGTGCATCCGGAGCCTGCGCTCCGCAAAGGGAGAGGCCACAACAGTGAGCGGCCCGTGTACCACAAAAAAAAAAAAAAAAAAAATGCTTTCGGTCTCTATCAAATTTCCTATGTACATGCTTGCTGGAATTAACCCTTGACGATTGATTTTTTCTTCTTGAACTTGTTTTTTATTGAGAATCTTCATATTTGTTACTGTTCCTGCTCTGATGGAGTTTGCGAGGGGGAAACGATATGTCCTTTAATTTTAATTTTTTTATTGTAAATAAACAAATATTAAAGACCATGAAGAGCTTTATGGATAATCCCAGAGGAGCTTTTTTTCTATTTTTATATATTGCAGGATATTAAAAGTATTTTTCTTTGTATCTGTTTATATGTCTCTTTAGCCTATTAGAAACAATTTTACTATTGTAACCTAAAATTAACTCTCAGGACATTCATGTGTGTTTTTAAAAATCCATTATCATTAAATTACAAAGTGATTCCTATTTTAAAAGGTAGGATCCTTCAGTGTCTGTTAGATGCAAGTTACCATGGCAACCTAACAGCAAACTGCAAATCCCAGGCTAAGCACAGCAAATAAAAAACATCATTGTTATGTAGCACACTGTCTGCTGTCTTGTATAGAATCTCACATTCATTGTGAGGAGCTAATCACTTTTACCTTCGTGCCCCTTGTTCCCCCCAGTTTTACTTGAAAAACTACCATTTTCTAATGGTAAAATACTAAAATCAGTCAGCTGATGTGTCTGCTAACTGCAAGATCGTGTATTAAGCATTAATAAAAACAGTGTCTAAAAGGTCATTTAATGTTGGGAAAACCAAAAAGTAATGCGTCTTCTTTGCTCTTCTCTAATAAATAAATTATTGTAATTGAGAAAGGATTAGAGGTATGGGTGAGAAAGAAGGAAGTGTTGGGAAAATAATAGCCTGGTGGTATTCTAAGGAACTTAAATAAGCAACAAGCTGAAACTAATATACATTAATTCTTGCTATTAAATAATTTGAGAATTGTTTGATTTTCAAGTGCTGACTTGTGTAAGAGATTCAGAATAAACATTAAATTATTTGTAAAAAAGATGGTGAATATTATGTAATTGTGACTGTAACACTAGTACTGTCTCAAAAGGCATTTGTTAAATGTCCTTCTTTGGATGTTAACTAATATACCTTTTAAGTGATATTTGATTTATCATGATAAATTACGTTCCTTATTGCCTTCAGGATAGGATAAAGTCCCAAGTTTTTTAATGTTGTTTACAACAGTTCTTCTCAGACTTTAATGTGCTTGTGAGTCACCCGAGACCTTGTTAAAATGAAGCTTCAGATTCAGTTGGTTTAAATTGAGGCCTGAGATTCTGGATATCTGATATGTTCCTCGGAGATGTAGATGGCTGCTTCATGGTCCTTGGACCACACTTTGAATATCAAGTCTGCCAGTCATTCTATGGCTGGCTTCTTCTCTGCTGCCCTAACTTTATTACTGGTAGCCAGGCCTTGTCATTTATGGCACGGTGGCATGGACATGCTTATAGTATCCCCTACAGTAGCAGTTGCCACGTGTGGTCCAGGGATCCATGAGACTCTTTCAAAGGGTCTACAAGATCAGAATTGTTTTCGTAATTATTGTAAGGTGTTACTTCCCTTTTTCATTTTCATTCCCTTGGGACTGTACAATGGAGTTTTCCAGAGGTTGCAGACATGTGATGATGCCATCGCTCTGACAACTGATAGAATGTGTACTTGTGTGTTGCTTGTTTTAAAAGTTTTGGTTTATAATATGGTAAATATTGATAGATTTAAACAAAAGCTCTTTGAGGTCCTTGGTACTTTTTAAGACATCACAACCTTTGAGAACTGCTGCCCTATGGTTTTTTTAGGCCATGGACACAAAGACTGACATCTAAAACTTTACCAGAGCTCTTTCCATAGCTTACGGTGGCTGTTCGGCTAGGGTGGGAGTTTCAGCCCCCCACGTGGACACTGCAGTGAGGTGGCCCCCTCCCCTTTCCGGGCAGTGGTAAAAGGCCTCCTCTGACACCATCCAAGGGGGAATGGGAGTAAGTAGCATCCTGTTACCCCCTGTTGGGGGTGGACATCTAAGTTCTCCACCTGATGCCATCATCATGGCTCCCTACTTGGCCTACACAGCCTTCTCTGAAACTAGCTTCACCAGGGTGGAAGTCCAGGCTACCCACTCGGCCTTTGCTGGTGTTGGGGGGGAAGAAGAAGGGCCAACAGTTCTTTTAGTGATATTTGACTGGAGTAGAGTGATTGTTGTCTAAAAGTTTCCTGTCTTGTTAGGCTCCCCTTTTCCTGCTCCTTTGTCTAGAGAGAGCAAGCTTTCATTAGGCATTTTTGTTTTTCCCCTGCACCTGCTGGTGTTTCCCCTGTTGCTGGCTTCTCCAAGTCTGGGATAGTTGAGGCAAAACAAAAACTCAGGAAACCACCACGATATCATTCCTTGGGTCACGTGGTTCCTAGCCAGTCTGCCTCCTTCTTCAGAGTCGTTTTATGTTTGTTTTATAGTATATAATTTTCAAGGATTTTAGTTTACTAAGCAGTGGGAATAGGGAAAATTACATCTATTCCCTCTTCCTGGAAGTGGAAGTCGCTGATTGCTTTTATTAACTTGCACTTTGAGATAAAGAATTAGAGACTGAACTCCAGCCCCACTGCATATCTCTTATATTTGGTTGTATAAATATATATGAATAAACATTAAAATGTTTTCATTAAAGAAAGAGTAGGTTTGAAAAACACAAATAACTACTTTTGGGAGAGAAAAGTTTAAATTTAGTTAAATAGAATTGATGTGAAAGGAGTCATAACCACAGTTGAGGATTTTACAAAACAATGTAATTTTGTGTAGTAAATTTGAAGCTTTAAATTATCAGTGTTCTGGAAAATAAAATTATAGCAAACTTGTTCTAGGAAGATATAATGAACCTGTAATAACCAGTGTACAAAAAAGAAATTGAAATGATTTCATAAAATTAAAATAGTCTCCAATATCTAATAGCTTTAAGCTTAGTTCTTTCTCACTTTAAAAAAACCTTTCAATGTCATGCCAGAGTGGTGATTTCAGAGCATTAAAAAGATGGGGAGGGCTTCCCTGGTGGCACAGTGGTTAAGAATCTGCCTGCCAATGCAGAGGACACGGATTCGAGCCCTGGTCTGGGAAGATCCCACATGCCGTGGAGCAACTAAGCCCGTGCGCCACAACTACTAAGCCTGTGCTCTAGAGCCCACGAGCCACAACTACTGAGCCTGCGCTCTAGAGCCCACAAGCCATAACTCCTGAGCCCTCATGCCACAACTACTGAAGCCTGCGCACCTTGAGCACATGCTCCGCAACAAGAGAAGCCACCACGGTGAGAAGCCCACACACCGCAACGAAGAGCAGCCCCTGCTCACCCACGCAGCAATGAAGACCCAATGCAGCCAGAAATAAATAAATAAAAATAAATATATTTTTAAAAAAGATAGGGAAACTACCCAGTTCACTTAATGAAGCATGCATTGTCAAAATAAAACCTGTCAAAGATAGTTCCCCAAAGCAGTTCCAACACAGTACCTATAGATATTTGATATTTCTGCAGAATTGGTTCTGTCAGTATAACTTAAAGCAGTGGATAAAAATTAAACACCGTACGAATGTCTGTCTCGCCCTCCCTCCTTCTCTTGCATCCCTGCTCTAGGGTCCCTGTTCTCTGTCTACTTCATGCCATCTTTGTAACATCACTCCACAAGCCCGCCAGCCTCCCCCCACCTCCACACACACACTTCAGCTTGGCTGTCTTGCCCTGCAGGTACATCAGCAAGTGGAGCTTTCCTCTTCTACTGAGAACTGACTTGAATCTTTCAATCCAAATGCGTGAGAGAGAAAATCTCATTTAATCCACTGCTGCCCAGGTACCTGGTACAAACAAGGCTGCTATAGTATAGCACTAGGGGTACCTAAATGGGTTGAGAGTAGAGCTATTTTTCATATTCTTACATCTTAGAAATTTTTTATTACCTATGCTGTGAATTTTTCTTTCCAGTTATTCAGCAAAGTTATTGGGTACCTATCATTTTAGATCTCTAAGTGAATTTTTAAGAGAAAAATGAAAGCAACATTTGGAGTAGTCAACCATTTAATTTCAATCAAAGACCATCAGCTTTGACTTGAGGTGCAGCATTTATATGTTTAGAAAATCTTGATGGTGTTCATTTTCTAGGTAAAAATTTTATAGTATATCAGTAAAAAGAAAACAACAAAAAAAACAGACAATCAGCATGGGCTGTTTCTTTAGAGAAGAGTTAAGGGACACTATTGATGCTAGGCAACACTGCTCCAAATATGCTTCTTTGGGAAATTAATTAAAATTAGTTTCATGTGGTTCACTATCTATAACTTATAAAAATTGGATGATTGCTCTGGAATCATTTCAGAGGCAGTATGCCATCTCTGTCAGTAGATCCACAGTTTCACAAATAAGGTCTTTTACCTTTTGTGAGCTTAGGAGTTAAAACACTTAGGTAGGCCCATATGAGTAAAAACCTTGGTCATGAATCATTCTGAAGTAAAATCAACTAGTGTAGCATGTGCAGATTTTTTTTAAATGAAAATTTATTATCTTATACTTCTGTAGGTTAGAAGTCTGACGGGTCTGCCTGGGCTAAAATCAAGGGGGCAGTAGGGCTGCATTCCTTTCTGGAGGTTCTCGAGTATCTGTGTCCTTGCCTTTCCAGCCTCTAGTGACCACCTGCATTTTTTGGCTCACGGCACCCTCCCTCTATGCAGATGATAGTTTTACTTTTTTTAAGTAAAAATGAATGGATATAGTACTAAAACTTTAGCTTTGTCTCTTATCTTGTTAAGCTTTTTAATGTATATGGAACAATCTTATGGATGCTATACATGATTTTCTTCATTGTCACTAATATTTGTTTAGACCTGATGGCCAAAAGAAAGGAAGGAAATTTCTTCTCTCCTGGAAATGCCAAAAGACCAAGACAAGAAGAGCTGGATGATTTTGATAAAGATGGTGACGAAGATGAATGTACAGTTTCTTTCACTAATGGTACCTCTACTTTGGTGAGTGCAAAATTACAATATTATGTCTTTTGATTTGCATGTTTCTCATGTCTCGTTTATATGTCATATTCTTAATTCAGTATCAGGAGCTGGGTCTCTGCAGAGGAAAAGTAATATGAATTTTAAAAAGCTGAGATAAAATCATCTGACTAATTTTGAAGTTTATGTTAATGATTAGAAAAAATTAGTAGAGAAAACAATGAAACAAGGAGCTGGTTCTTTGGGAAGATCAATAAAATTGACAAACCTCTACTAAGATTGACAAAGGGGAGAAAAGAGAGAAGACACAAATTACTAATATCAGGAATGAAACAGAGGATATGACCACAGACTCAAACATCAGAAGGATAATAAGGGAATACTGTTAACAACTCTACACACATAGATTCACAGCTTAGATAGAGTAGACCAGTTCCTCGAAAAGCACAAACTACCACAATTCATTCACTATGAAATAGATCATTTTAATCACTCTGTAACTATGAAGGAAATTTAATTCATCGTTTAAAAACTCCCAGAAAAGATATCTTCAGTCCCAGTTGGTTTGATTGGAGAATTGTACCAAATGTTCAGGTTCAGGTTCAAGTTCAGGTTAGCATTCAGGAACAATTCTTAGACTTAACATCAAATGTACAAACCATTAAATGAACAATTGATAAGTTGGACCTCATCAAAATTAAAAACTTTTCTTCTTCAAAAGACCCTGTTATAAGGATGGAAAGTCAAACCAGGAGAATATTTGCAAATCACATATCCAACAAAGTTCTAATATCTCGTTTGTATAAAGAACTCTCAAAATTCAGCAGTTAAAAGCAAATAATCCAATTTGAGAATCGGCAGAAGACATAAAGAGATATTTCACTGAAGAAGAGGATATACTGATGCAAATAAGCACATGACATGATGTTCAGCATAATTTGTCATCAGGGAGATGCAAATTAAGACCACAATGAGATATCACTGCATACCCATTAGAATGGCTAAAATTTTTTGAAAGATGACAACACCATATGCTGGCAAGGATGCAGAGACACTGGATCATTGAGTGGTGGGAATGTAAAATGATATAGTCACTCTGGGAAATAGTTCGGCAGTTTCTCTAAGAAATTTCACACGCAACTATCTATCATATAACCCAGCGTCTGTCACAGAGAAAAGAAGATTTATCTTCACACAAAAATCTATACATGAATGTTCATAGCAGCTTTATTCGTAATGCCAGAAACTGACAATCCAGATGGCACACAGTGAGTGAGTAGTTAAACGTGCCGAGGTACATCTATACCCTGAGATACTACTTAGCAATAGAAAGCAGTGAAGTACTGCTACAGGCCAAAATGGACAATTATGCTGAGTGAAAAAAAAGCCAATCTCAAAAGGTTATATTCTGTGTGATTCCACTAATACAACATCTTGAAATGACAGTGTTTCAGAAATGGAGAACAGATAAGCGGGCCAGCCAGGGATTAAGGAGGGGGTGGATTGGGTGGGATGTGGATGGGGCTCTAAAAGGACAACATGAAGGATACTTGTGATGGAAATCTTCTGTATCGTCACTGTATCAATATGAGTATGCTGGCTGTGATATTGTACTGTAGTTTTCGAGATGTAACCTTGGGCAGAAACGGGGTAAAGGAGTCACAGGATCTCTCTGTATTATTTCTTACAACTGCATCTGAGTCTTCAATTAGATCAGAATAAAATGTATTTTTAAAAAGTCTTCAACCACGATTTCCACGATTTTCTACTCATACAAGGATGTAAATGTTTTCTGCTTTTTAATAAGCTGGTGTTTAGTAGAAGAGAGCCAGGGATTTTTAAAATAAATGACTAAAAAGGCTGGAGACGTTAAGTGTTCTTTAAAAAAATTTGGAAGGTTTGGTAAAATATGTTTGATTTATTTTCGTATTTTTAACTACGAAGTCTGACCACTGTGTGCCGAACTTTTGCTTTTGAAACATTTATAATCATTCTCTAATTTAATTATGACATATATTCACAATATGAGAATTATAATTATATATCCTCCCCGCAGTGGGGGACATTTAGCAGTGTCTTAATATATTTTTGGTTGTCACAACTAGGGTGGGGGGAGAGTGCTACTGGCGTCTGGTGGGTAGCCGCTAGGGATGCTGTTAAACATCCCACAATGCACAAGACAGCCTCTGTCCAACAAAAAAATGATCTGACACAAATGTTGGTATTGTCCATATTAAGAAACCTTGATACACTTATTAGATCCTATAAGGACTTTAGAATGAGTGATTAATCATATAAGGTCTCCATTTAATATCATTTACTCATTGACTAAAGTTAACATTTAAAATTATTCTTTCTGTAACTTTTTTCATTGGTAGCACTGCTAATCTTTCTCTTCTAGCAAATGATTGGTTGATTGTAATGAGTGAATTTGATTGTTTTCTCTCATTTTTTAAATTAATAGACAGCAGCAGAAGTTGGAATAATTGAGAGTATTCAGCTCAGAAACTTCATGTGTCATTCGATGCTTGGACCCTTTAAATTTGGTTCTAATGTCAACTTTGTGGTTGGCAATAATGGAAGTAAGTGCTTTTGCCCTCCTTATTTGACTTTGAACAGTACATTGAGATCAGAATGCATTAACTTTTTAAAATAGGTGACTACTAGTGCTGGTAAGTCTAAGTTTTAGACCTCTGATTTGTGGTCATGAATTTTTTCAGTATTGCCTGCCAGTCTGCACTTCAAGAAATGAGTTAACTTTAGGCTCATTATGCAGTAGGGATAAACATTTCCTGCTTATTCTTCTGAATCTATGTACCTTGGAATTCATACCACAGAAGAGTGGGCAAGCTATCCTCATTGCAGCTGTGGCAGACCTGTGTCTTATATCTATTAAATGTTGTAACAGTGTGAATAAAGTGCCTTGGGAACCCAAACTTGAAAGAAACTAACTCTTACGGATGTGGCCAACGAAAGCTTTAAGAAGAGGTGGTATTTGTGGTGGTACTTGAATAAAAATGAAAGATTCTTTAGATCTTATTGGGGAAGAAGAAGCTGAGATGTTCCAGGCAAAGATTGCTCATCACCAAAGGTCGGGAGGGGTAGAAGCAGATGTATACGGAGAGAGGTGAACAACCTCATAGGGTTTTATCATATCATACATGGTAGGAAGGGGCGGAAGCATACACTGGAGCATCAGTTGTAGGTGATGTTGTTGAGGATGTTGACTGCCATGATAAATAGTTGGGGATTTCGTTCACAAGTCAGTGGGGAAGCAGTTAAAGTTTTAGAGTAGAGAGGTGACATGGTGAAGATTTGTGAAACAAACTGGCCACACTGTAGAGAGTAGATTAGAAGGGGGAAGACATAGGAGTTAGACCAGTTAGGTAGCTTTTGTAGTAGACCCGCCGGATGTGAGGTGTTGACTGCTTGACTGAGCCAGTACAGAGGGAGAGGAGCTTGCCAGGGTCCACGACTGGTGGCCGTGCTAGAACATGAAACTAGTACAGGTAGCTCCACAGTCTGTTTAGTTGTTGTTCTTTGTTTTCCCTACTCTATTCGGTCAAGAGGAAAGTATTTTCAGAAGGAGGGAATAGTCAAAGGAACCAGAGCTATGGGGAGGTCAAACAGGACAAGAAGTAAAGACAGACTGGTGGGTTGGTTCTGTGGTTAGATCTTAACTCCTGAAACAGCGAAGTTATTGATATAATGCAAGTGGTGGAGGCAGTGAATTTGGAAATGAAGAAAAAGGAGAGAGTTAGGATAGGGACTTGAAAGACATCCCAGGAACTAAAATGGGCTAACCAGTGTGTACTTTGGTTAATTTGGAGTATATTGTGGGAGATGATGAGCTGATAAGAGTTGATTAATTTGGTTGACTGTGGAGTTGAGAAAATGATTACCATAACTTTTAAAGATTTTGGAATTTTAGCTTGTGATATTTTATGTCTGTTAGGGTAAAAAGAAGTATATTCTTCAAAGAGCTAGCAAATGAATAATATTCAAATTAGGAATAATAATTGTCAAAATATTATATAAAAACATTGTCTATATGACTGATAATTTTTTCATATTTAAGCTCACTCATTCAATAAACATGTGAGTACCTATTATGGGCTAATATTAGAGATAAAGCAATGAATGAAAAACAACAGTCCTGTCCCTCTGGAGCTTGCATTCAAGGTTAAAAATAGTTTCTGGCTTCTGAGAATTTATGCGAAAAGTAAATTTTAATTAAATTAGGATGTAAGAAAAATTAGATGAGTTAAATGTATATGGGTAATTAGAAAGATAAATTCATTTAATAGGCTGATGGGCCAAGATGACACAATGAGAGTTTTAGGTTGGAA
This sequence comes from Kogia breviceps, assembly GCF_026419965.1. Taxonomy (NCBI): domain Eukaryota; kingdom Metazoa; phylum Chordata; class Mammalia; order Artiodactyla; family Physeteridae; genus Kogia; species Kogia breviceps. The sequence continues at coordinate 90,740,749 of NC_081320.1, forward strand.
AGGTATCAACCATTTTTTCCATTTCCTTATTAGTGGCAAAGATTTGATTCCTGAAATGTACTGATTTTTTTCTAATAGCAACGGCTAAATATTTCATGATATGTACAACTTTTTGTTTGTCTTTGGCCCTGGAAGAAAATTATAATTGAAGTATAATGCTTTATTTCAGAAATTTTTTTACATCAAATTGTAGGAGTCCGACTTCTCTTTTCTCCCTCTAATGAATGTGATTTCTTCGACACCTGTTTCTTTAGGTGGGAAGAGTGCAGTACTCACAGCTCTCATAGTTGGTCTTGGTGGAAAAGCAGTTGCTACTAACCGAGGATCTTCTTTGAAAGGTTTTGTGAAAGATGGACAGAAGTAAGTGTTTGTTTTCTACGTGTATTTTTCAGTTCTTTAATAAGAAGCAGCTTCTTTAGAATCCCAATTCATGTAGACATGGTAGGAAGTGAATTGGCTTCCCAGATCCGGAGCAGCGATATCATATCTTTTCATTCCTTTCTCTTGCCCCCTGTTGCCTGCATAGCCCATTGTTGCCTGTTCACCTCTCCCGACAGAATGCCTGTGTCAGTTAGTGCCACTTGCCTGCCCACTAACACTCGTTTCTGTTACCTTTCTGGAAGAATGAGCAGTGATAAGTCTGTGTACTTCTGTTTAAAGGAATATTTATAAATATTGGACTTTGCTGGCTCCTGACCCAAACCCAGCTTCAGCAAGTCCACGTCGGTATGATGTGGGCTAAGGCAGAGTTGACCAGCCAAGGTGTCCCTAAACAGAATTTCTGTCTCCAGCTCTAAGAATTTCAAAAAAGTATTCCATCTGGCTCTCATTTTATATCCTTTACTCAGGGGGTTCACCAGTGAGCTTGACTTGAGGACCACAGTCTCAAGTCTCTTTGGGGTCCATCTTGACCCTTCGTGAATGGTCATATAACAACCCTCTGTGGCTTTACATTTGTACTTCTTTCTGTTATAGTTAATATTTATTAACTATATAGCATACTAACTATATTAATATATAGCACCTAACTATAAATTGCTCAGTTTGCATCATCATAGACTCATGACCTTTTGCCCATTAGGAAACGCTCTTCAGGCTGATCTCCTTATTCTTTTTAATTCTGCCTCAGAAAGCTCTGAGGGGTCCTCGTTTCTCCTAACAACTGGGTGCCCCAGACTCTGTCGTACCAGCTCCCAGAGCAAGGCTGCACCCGCTGCCCATTCCCCTTTCACACGCCTAGCGCCCAGAACTTCTGGAACTTTCATAATTAACAGTGATACCTTATTTTCTTTTTCCTTCATGTAACAGACTTTCCTCCTGCTCAGTGTTGTATCCACTTAACTTCCCCCATTTTCCATTTTATTTCTAAGAAATAGAACGGGGACGGGATGTGAGTCAGGATTGCAGGTTTTTTATGTATCTCTCGGTAACCTTGGGAATCTTAACCCTAAGCCAGGGTTCCAGGTTGACTCAGGAGAAGGGAAGAAAAGATACAGAAAAAATCATTTTCTATGCTGTATGGCCTTGAAAAAGAACTGTTTAGTAACAATTCTCTGGCTTATTTTCTGTCTCTCCTTATCTTACTTGGGCGCCAATCCAGCAAGGTCTTCTCTCCCACGGTCTCCAAACAACATTGTGGCTGAAGTCAAAAATTAGTTATTTTAACACTTTTAGGGTACTGATCTCAACTCTGCTTCAATTCATTATACTGAACTCTACATTTCTTAGTTGTCCAAATAGTTACCTAGTCTGCCTAGCTAGACAGCACGTTGATCTTTCAAATAGAAACCTCAGGAATAAATTTTTTTTTCCTACACCATTAAGTGTTTTATGTCTCAATTAAAGATTTTAAATGTTTTTTCCATCTGGGAAGTAGCTGGATCAAAGCAGAAACTTCTTTCTGAGATGTGTCCTTGGAATACCATTAAAAAAAGAAAGAAAGATAAAGGCTAGCTTACACACATCACCAAGTTTGAAGGACAAAGCTGCCTGTAGATACAGAGTTAATAATGGTTAAAAGTTTTAACCTGAGCTCAGTCTCCTTTTTACTGACCTCGTCTAAAAAAATAGCTAAAATGAGCTTTTCCAAACCCATTACTATTCCTCTTGTCCTCTCCTTCCTCATTTAAAACATTTGGTATCTATAAAATTTCTCTTCTTTTATAGTCTCTGATTCTGTCATCACTTTTTTACAGAATCAGCTCATCGAGCTTTTCAGTTCTAGTCCGCATCTAAAATCTATGAGGCTGTCCCGTGTTTCCTGAGCAATGTCTTTCAGTCCGGCAGAGGTTTGAGGTGGTCCTCCGGACTCTGTCCCTCCCGCACGTCTGAACCATTACACTCTCCATCTGTGACGCCTGGGCTCGGGGGGCTACCTTTGTAGAGGGTTTCAACTCCTCAATTAGAGAAGCTTGCTGAATATGGTTAGGAGAAGCCAGACGACTGAGCCTGGAGGCTCTTTACTTGGCGCTGCAGCCTCTGATTATCCACTGAGGCTTTGCACTGAGTGCTGCAGGGGCAGTGATGGAATTCTCCAGTGATCAAGGTCTCAGACCCCTAGCGATTCAGGTTCTGCAACAGGTTCAGTTTACTGTTCCCTCCCTCCGCCTTCCTAATCCTAGTCCTGGTGGCATGGGGCTCTTTGCACCAGGCCTGTTTCGGGCATCATCTGTGGCACTGGGAGTGGGTTATGGGGGGACAAAAACTCATGCTCCTGCTGCACGTTCCTGACTTACTAGTCAAGGTCACAGAACTTACTGCAGATGAGCTGGCCGTGCAGAGAGGGAACAGACGCACCCTGTTTGTACATGGCCTTGCCCTTGTCCTTGTTCCTCGTGCCCATCGGCGCACGGTGCTGCCGGTCTTCTCTGTGCAGACAGGTTCTCCTGGAGCTAAGAAAGAAGCCACATCCTCATGGTGGCGCTGCTTGTGTGTGTTGTCGTTCTGAAGGGACTCTTGGTGACAGTCTCTCTTCTCACTAGAGGGTCTCTTTATTTACAGACACTGGGCTCTATGGCTGTTGACCCAAATTCAGCAGCAGTCACATTAGTAGGTGGGGAGACAGCAGTCAGTCTCAGCTCAGTTATCCCTGTCTCCTCGTACAGGTTTTTGGAGCAGTTGTTGTGAGGGTTTCTTTCGTAAGCTTTAATTTTTTAAGTAACTTGCCTTGCTTATATTTACTAAATTCATATGGCAGTAGGATACCAGTGCCTCCAAAGCTCTCACAATACTAAAGATAGCTTTCAAATGCAAGGAGTAGCTAGGAAGGAAAATAGCAAAGTAGATGTTTGTTAATCAAGGGAGATGTCACTTTATTTTTAAGATGTTTTCATGAGGTGTATTCACTTAATACTAGGTAATCATACTAGTTAATACAATAAATATTGTTTGCTCCATGTTGTAGGCCAGCTACCCTTCCCCTATCACACACTTTAGTTGATAGTTTTCAACCTTGGCTGTTCATTAGAATCAACCCAGAGAGCTTTCAAAAATCTCATGGATTACAACTTTTCAGGAGCATATCTGTCTTAATTAGGTATTTCTGATTAAAAACACCCCTCCCCCAAACCACTCAGGGTAGCTTTAGAAGAGGAGATTTATCCTAAAGATGCAGGGATATATATGTCTTGGAAACTTCAGTGAGGCAGCGTAATTGGATCTCATGAGTGACCGGAACTGAGAGACTCAGAACCAAAGATCTTCGGTCTCTAGGTCTTTCTTTTCTGTGTCTCTGGCTTTCTTTGTGTCTCTGTCTCCAGGCCTCTGTCTCCCTTCCTTCCTTAGCCGGGCATGTGCTGCAGCTCTTCCGCCACGCCACCTCCCTGCCTCTCCTCAGTGGCTGCACTTCTGTGCTGTGCCCTCCTCCCTCCCTCTCCCGTGACAGGCATGCAGGTGTGTGAATGTGTTTCCCTCTCACTGTCTCTGGAGCACGTGTGCTCTTTCTTATTCTTCAGGTCTTTGGTACTCTGTGTCGTCGTGGGCAGGCATTTATGTCTTACTGTCTTGGTGTGTGGGGCTGCGCATGGAAGGAAGTGCTCTCGAGTTCTCTGTGTCTCTGATTTACAGCCAGTGTCTGTGATTATGTGTCTCTGCCAGTCTGTCCAGGTGGTTTCCCAAGAGCTTACCTGTTCTGTGCTGCTGCTTCTCTCTGTCGTCTCTGCACACTTTATACTTGCTCATTAGAATATAATGCCCCAAGTTGGTTTCTCTAGTCCCAGAGGCCTCAGAACTTTGTATCTCTAAGGAATCACCACCTTTCCACTTGATGGTCTTAATTTGAGTTTGTTTTAAAAACTTGTAGTTTTGAAATAATTTTAGATTTACGTAAGTATTGCAAAGATAGTACAGTTTCCTTACAGCCTTTACCCAGTTTCCCTTAATGTTGACATCTTAAACAACTGAGGTTACTTTTATCAGAGCTATGCGGTTAACACCGGTACAATATTGTTCACTAAACTACAGACCTTACTTGGATTTTACTAGTTTTTCTTAATTTGAATTTTTAAAGAAGGAAATATGGCGCAGTTAGCATTCACTTTCTATATTTAGCCCAATCTGTGGAGGGAGGGATGCGGGCTGATAATGGCTGCTAAGCCATCTTTCTATGAGGGCACTTGCACAGAAGTATGGGGGGGGTAAGAGCTGAGCACCCTTCAGGGTGTCTACCAAGTATAAGTTTACAGTGAAATTCATCTTGAGTATTTTTACCTACATTTCCTGCAAATAGGAACAATTTTGGGGTATGATTACTCCAAATTGATGAAAACAGGTTTATTCTGTTAAATATATCATTTAATTACCAATTAAAGCAATTTTGCATTAAAGGACTTCAACATTTTTGGCAGATATTTATATTAACCAGAGAAAGTATTATCTGCATTTATGTTTAAGGAAATTATAAGTATGTATTTATTAATGCCCTTCATTAATTTTAAAAAAATTTTTCTACAAAGTCTTATTTGAACAGATGTTAGAGTAGAAAAATAAAGATGGATTCTCCCCCCATAATATGTTAAAATATACATGGCTATAAATGCTTCAGACATCTTTAAAACTTTAAAAATGTTTATTTTGTAATACCAGTAAGACTTTAAGAAGCTTTGAGATTTAGTTTACATCTCTTGATATCAAATACTTAAGCTTTTTTTTTAATTGCCAAGTAATAGAATTCAAGTTGTTTCCCTTGATTCTAATTTTCTTAGAAAATATATAACTTCACTTTAATTCTTACTGCATCTTTCTTAGAGGGCTGCTGTCAGGATGATGCTTTATTATATAATTTAGCATAGTCAGGCAGTGTAATATTGATTATACATAGCGGTTGGGAAAACGTGTAACTTATCTACATGATGTGAAACAACCAAAACTTAAATGGATTTTGTGCAAATGTATTTCTGTTATGGATAAAATAGACAATTATTTTTTATAAAGTTTCTCTTCTTCTCAACTTTGTTGCTTGGTATCTTTAACATTATTCTGTAGTAGCCTGTCAGCCATCAACTGCTGGTATAAAGCTACCTTTCAAATGAATTAGCCAAATTTCTTGGACGTTTTTAAAATTATGGTAACCTAGTATTGTAATTGCCCTGTACCTTCATGTGACTTAGCTTAACCTCATTGCTTTAGCTCAGCAGATATCTCAATAACATTAAGGAACAGAGGGGATGATGCCTATAGAGCCAGTGTGTACGGTGACTCTATAATTGTGCAACAGCACATCAGCATGGATGGAAGTCGATCTTATAAACTGAAAAGTGAAACAGGTTTGCTATGAATTTCTCTTTATTTCATATAAAGTATTAGTAAACATCCAGTTAAAAAGAGTGAAGTGATTGTGCTGGTGTCATTGAGAGGACACTTCTCATCTCTTGAAACTGCTTTCTTGCAAGAGGATTGGTTGGTTGCATGTATGTATACACACACGTATATATCCGTACATAGTTGTTTTACCACAGGGCATTCTACAGCAAAAGCATGATTAGCAGAATTTGGGTCTGTTTGAAACCGGCTGTGATAAGTCATTTTGATCTCATTTGCAGACCTCCTTTCATCCCCGTAGTTTCTGTCACATGTGGAAAGAGAAAGTTAGCCAAAGGTAGAAAAAGACATAAAGGAAGAGGAGGTGGGTGTGGAGAGGTACTAAAGAGACAGATGAGAAGGAAAAGGAAATGTTTAGCTATAGGAAGAAGAGAAGCACCTGCCAGTGCATGTGTGTGCTTCTGCCTCCTGCGTACTTGTGTCATAACAAGTGTGTCACCCCAGTTCATTCAGATGTGTGTATGTGCAGTGGTACCTTTCTTGATGACATCAGGAAGACTAGTTAACATTTATGTTTATAAATAATTGCTCATTTTTAAACACGTATTATTGCCCTAGAAACAGTCTGGTCATTTTGTGTTTCTCATAACTAGGTGCCGTGGTTTCCACTAGGAAAGAAGAACTGATTGGAATTCTTGATCATTTTAACATACAGGTAATTTCTAAATTTGTGTTTCAGATTAATAAATACAACTGGTTACTTTTTTGTGTGGTTTCATTTGTGGTGTGGAAAGAATTTAAATGGCCTCATATAAGTAAATTGACCACAGGATAAATATATTTAACTATTGTTAGTGAAGTTCCTTAAGGCTTCCTAATTCAACAGGGACCTTCAATACATAATATAACGTCTTTAATTTGACAGAACACACAAGAATATCTTGTCTATACTAGTATGTGCCAAAAATTATGTTAATAAAATTTATGTTTTAAAGTTTCTTTGCTTTCTGCTGTCCAAGTCAGAATAGCATCATAGTTTCCTAAACTCAGTTGCTAAATTTTTGTAGAAAGGAAGTTTATTCTAGCCATATAAAGAAAGCATTTCTTTATGCATTTTGGAGTTATTTCATCATACCTATCGGAGACAAAACTTGAGTCCATTCTGCTAAGATACTTTGACTGAATAATTGGAAATGGGGCTCATATAGTCCTATAACATTAGCACTGGAATTGTCTTTGGAGGTCATCTAATCTGGACCTTTTATTTTGTAGGTGAGAAACTGGGAGCCAGCAAAAGTAAACTTGCACTCACAGTTGTCTAGGCGTGGGTACTGGTTGTGCCAGCCTTGGGGTCCAGACATCCCCGTTCCATTCTAATGCTCTATCCATTGTATCACCCTGCCTCATTCCAGGATTAAGAACACCAAGAGTAGTCACCAAGGAAAAAGAATAATTATGAGTGTGGGTCTCTTTCCCAGTTTGGTTTAGAACAAGTTGTCCAGAAAAACTTTCTGTAATGGTACAAATATTCTGTATTATGGTGTCCGATGGGGTGGCCACTAGCTACTTGAGCCCCTGAAATGTGTGACTGAGAAGTCAAATGTTTTATTGTATTTTACTTAAGTGTCAAATGCTGCATGTGGCTAGTAGCTTGCATATTGGGCAGCACAGGTTCAGAAAAATAATTAGTAAAATCTGGAGAAAAGCAGATACAGCAAATAAATTTGAGACTGGAACACAGGTCAATTTGTTAAGCAAAATCAGGAAAACCAAAAGTTAGAGTGTATGGATTCAGAGGTGTTGGGAAAGTCTCAAAGGGCATCCAGTGTAGTATCACCCTGCATGCTTACCCTGTGTGCAGTCTCCACCAGATGTTCCTTCAGCGGGTACTTGAGTGGGTAGTAGTGGGGAAATGACCTCTGCCTGAGGCTGCTGATTCCGTCTGTAGGTGGCTATATTTATTAGAAAGTTGTTGTTAATGGGAGAAATTGAATAAAGTCAGTTTCTCTAATATCCCACTTCCTTGGGGAATATAAAATATGTTTCTTTTCTTTTGAAATGTTTGAAGATTGCTCTCATAACTCCATTAGTCCTCTTCTTGTACAATTCAGTTAACTAAAGGTTCAAGTTCATTGATCAAAATACGAAAGGTCTAGAGCTACACTTACTGAGTAACCACTAACCACGTGTGATGAATAGCGAGCCCTCAAAATGTGGGTAGTCCAAATGGAGATGTGCTCTAGTATGAAGTACACACTGGAGGTTGAAGACTTAATGCAAAGGAATAACTCAGTTTTCATACTGATTACATGTTAAAATGATAATATTTTAGATCTATTAGATTAAAAATATAATACTAAAATTAATTTCACCTGTCGCTTTCTACCTTTTTAATGTAGCTACTAGAAAACTTAATTATATGTGTGGTTTGCATTATGTTTCCATTGGACAGTGCTGGCCTAGAGTTACCAGGAGGAAGGAGAGTGTTTAATGTCTTTAAGTACCTGATTATATTTGTCCCCTGTGCCACTTCTTACTTTTTCTCTGAAGTTTACCTGTGTGTGCTTGCCTTTTGCTTACTCCAGGGTCTTGATGGGTAAAGCTGCCAGATTTTAAAATAATCTCTGGAGTGGTATAGAAACTAGGAACCCCATTTCAGAGGATATAGAAAAAAGAATATGAACTTTGGTGAAGCTGTTAATCCAAAGCTGGTGATAAAATGTCTGTCATTAAAGCTAGTGCATTAAGTCTTAGTTTTAAGAAGTCAGATACTGTGTGAAATTAAGATACCACACAGACCTTGTTAAAAAGAATATGTGGCAATCAGTGTCTGGCCTACCTATATAATGAGAAAAAGGTGATATGTAGCGGTTTCTTTATAACTGCATAAATGTTTTTTATCATCTTAGCAGATAAGACCCAAAATCTTGCTTAACAGAAAGGTTTTCACCAGTGGTATACTAAATATAGTACAATCAGTATTTTACAGATGGTAAAATGAAGGAGTTAAGCATTTTTTCCCTTTATAGTGGTCCTTCATGTTCTATACCTTATAAACAAGATGATTTTCTAACATATAAATTACTTTGTTATTAACACCAAAGATATAAATGAGAAATGAACTTGAATCTTTTTGAAACAAGTTGAATTAAAAAAAATATTTTTCAACTCCACTTTGAACTGTTATTATATTGTTATTTTAACTGTACTTTAATTTGTTAGCCAGAGGTAGTTTAATTCAATTAATGGCTTATTTAACATGACTCCTCCTTCAGAAGATAGAAATGGTCCCAGTATTTCCATTTGTTTTGCAATATCCTCATGAAGAAATGACAGAATTTAGGAAATCTGAATAACTGCTGTACAAAAACTAAACAATACTTGTCATTATAGTTCTGATTAGAAGTAACTGAGTTGGACTTTTTGTATTTCGTTGGAGGAAGTAACTAACTTGCCTGCGGCTACATAGGAGGTTCGGACAGAGCCAAATAAGAACCCAAGTCAGCTGACTCTCATGCTAGAGCTCTTCCAGCTCTGTGGTCTGATGGTTAACCAGTGGCATAGGAGTGGTACTCTACAAAACCAGTGAAAGGAATGAAAACTTTCTAAAAAAACACACTTCTTTAGAAAGTTCTTGTGCTTGTGCCCTCATGTAATGGCAGAATATTTAATTTTGCCTGTAGTATTGATATTTATTTTAATATAATGAAATTTTGAAATATTTTCTCTCAGATCACTTGTAATGGATATTTTAGTTCATTTCTCTTTAAGGAATTAAAATGAAATATTTAAAGATAATCGTTTGTTTGTTTGTTTGTTTCAGGTAGATAATCCAGTTTCTGTCTTAACACAAGAGATGAGCAAGCAGTTCTTGCAGTCTAAAAATGAGGGAGACAAATACAAAGTAAGATGCACCGAAGTAAACATAAACCTAACCAAAAAGAATACATTTATAGACTAAGCATCTATATATACGGAACATTAATCTTGGTCACATAGTAAATATCGAGGATTTTTTTAAGTCGCTATTTAGAGTAATATTGTAGAACTAATTTAGGAACTTGTTAAGTAAGATGGAAGTATAATTTTCTTGGTAAATCCTTGCTTTAACTTCTTTGCTTTTAATTCTGAAAGAGAATGAATTCTAAAATTTATCTTTATGAAAATACAAGGGAATGATTGCCCAAACATACATAATAACTTTTAAACGTTAGATTATTTTAAACTTTTTAAAATTTTTATTTATTTATTTATCTATCTTTGGCTGTGTTGGGTCTTTGTTGCTGCACACGGGCTTTCTCTAGTTGTGGCGAGTGGGGGGCTACTCTTTGTTGTGGTACGTGGGCTTCTTGTTGCAGAGAACGGACTCTAGGCGCGTGGGCTTCAGTAGTTGTGGCTCACGGGCTCTAGAGCACAGGCTCAGTGCTTGTGGAGCACGGGCTTAGTTGCTCTGAGGCATGTGGGATCTTCCCAGACCAGGGCTCGAACCCATGTTCCCTGCATTGGCAGGCGGATTCTTAACCACTGCGCCACCAGGGAAGCCCCTATTTAAAACTTGTTAGAAAGCCAACAAAATATATGACTACTACTACAGCTTACAGTGTGACTTTTGAATGGGTTTTGGTATTCCCTATGCTAAAAAATTATGATGCATTAAGATCAAGGATACTGGGACATCCCTGGTGGTACAGTGGTTAAGAATCCGCCTGCCGGTGCAGGGGATATGGGTTCGAGCCCTGGTCTGGGAAGATCCCACATGCTGCGGAGCAACTAAGCCCGCGCGCCACACATACTGAGTCTGCGCTCTAGAGCCCGCGAGCCACAACTACTGAGCCTGCGGGCCACAACTACTGAAGTCTGTGTGCCTAGAGCCCATGCTCTGCAACAAGAGAAGCCGCCATAATGAGAAACCTGTACACTGCAACGAAGAGTAGCCCCCGCTCTCCACAATTAGAGAAAGCCCGCGTGCAGCAACGGAGGCCCAATGTATTTACTTGCTTAAGTATGTTTTTAATGTCTTTTTATATAATTGGTCTAAAAGTTTTTAGAGACCAAATTCTTTTTTTCATAGTCCCGTGGAAGTTTACAAACTCCTAATTGTATTTTTCTTGTTGTTGATATAGTTCTTTATGAAAGCCACCCAACTGGAACAAATGAAGGAAGATTATTCATACATCATGGAAACAAAAGAAAGAACAAAGGAACAGATAAATCAAGGAGAAGAGGTTTGTAAACACTTAATGCAATTATTTTAGAGATCAGTCAAATTCCTATAGTACTTATCGGGTAAATGTATTGTAAAATTATATACCTATATATCTATATGTGTATATCTATATAAAACTAGTAACATTTTTATAGTACTCTATCAGCTATAACAAATGTGGTTTTTTACATTCAGGGTATTTATTAGCCTTTACTTTTTTGTTTTATAATAATGGGTTTGTCCATGTCTTAATTCTTCTATGAGGCTGTAAAGTAGAGGACAGGGCAGTATCTAACATACTTATCCCTTGGTTCCACAATAAGGTATCACTGATTCTCACTCGGAAGTAGTTTAAAAACTCTCTCTCTTTTGATGGGAAAATAAGCACAAGCCTCAAGTTGGTATTAAACATAATATGCATTTATAATTATATACGATACATAACTGTTTCATTACACTGGTAAAATGTTAACATTCTTTGAGCACTGATAGCTTGGTAGCAGCTGTCACATCAGTATTCACCAGCTTGGCAGCCATGTGAATGTGCTTGAATTTGAAATCACTCAACCCAACGTGACTTTTTTACTTAGGTTTGTTTTTACATCTGCTATAGTTTGTTCTTGTACTTTCTTCTTCTGATTCTTGAAGAGCAAACCTTTGTTTGATAATCAGAGACCTCAGAGTTATAAGGCTTATGTTTCAGCTGTTCATCCAGTACATTAAGTCCCACCAAGTTTTGTATGATTCTGTATCTTTTTCTTTTGTCACTTAATCAGTTTTATACAGTCAGTTGCTTTGAGCAACTTTTTAGCATGTCCTTTTGAGATAGTATTGTATTAATGATTGACCCAAGTCAACTTTATTAGATGTTACACTGACCTTTTTACTTCAAGTTTTTGAGGCGTGCATATTTAAAATTGGGTTTATAGTTATATGGTTCATTAAGTGAAAACTGAAAAAGCAAAGATGAGTATATTTATTTTTATTCCCCACATTATTTCTTCAAACCTGGGGTATGTGATAGTGTGCAAGGATGTACTGTAAACCACGGAATTGATAATGGAGTATCAGTGTTATTGGAGTGTCGGTGTTATTATTGGAGAAAGGAAATATTGTATATTCAAGCAAATGTACATAGTATATATTAACATCTATTATTTTAAAAACAATAAGTCAGGACTTTGAAGAAATTTGTTTGCTTCAAACAGCTTGGTGTTTAAATACCCACTTTCTTCATGGTTTACTTTGTTATAAGCGATTGAAGATACTTTGTTTATGAAGTTTAAGAAATGCATCCCTATATCATGTATCAGAGTTGCTTATGCATAATATGCACTTAATAGGAAATTTTTTCCTAATTAATTAAATGCACTATATTCTCAAAATAAGCTCTGGATTTGAATAGTTTAATCTTTAAGAAGTAGAATGTGACCTAACGCAACGTTGTAAATCAACAATACTTCAATAAAAATTAAACAAACAAACAAAAACCCCCAAGCCAACAAAAAAGGATACAGTGGGAGATACAAATGAAAAAGTCAAAAAAAAAGAAATAGAATGTGAAGATTAGAAACTGGAAGTCATTCAGCCATCAAATATTAAGTTCCTACCATGTGCCTGCTAGCATTGTGCTTTGGCCATGACCATATAATGGCAAATACATAACAGGATTCTCGGGGTCATACACCTAAACTATTCAGCAGAAAGCAGATGGTAGATAATTGACTATGGTGAGCACTACTAAAGGAGTTAAAGATTAGTTTGTGCAAAAGCACTTAATAGGATACTGGCAACAGGGGTTAGGGACAAGGCAGGGGCAGTGGGAGAGGTATAGCTGTTAGGTAAGTAATGTCTAAGGTAAGAACTGAAGGGTGAATAGTACCAGGCAAAGGATGGTGAGAGTGAGGAAGTGTGTTCCAAGAAATAAGCATGAATGGAGTCTTGGGCAAGAGAGCATGTGGTGGTTTTAAACAGCTGAAAGAATTCTACATTGTCTAAAGTGGAGAACACAAGCATGAGAGTTAAGAGGCCAGATTGTGGAAGACCTTGGAAAACTTAAGGGCAGTACAGCACGTGAAAGTGGATGGCTTGGTTGCGTGTATATTTTCAGGAGATCACTGTGCTGCAGAAGAGAGTGAACTGCTGTAAGGAAGGAACAAACAGAGAGATCGATAAGGAAGGTATTACCGTTGCTCAAACAGATGACGGTGACGTACGTGAGGGCAGTGGCAGTGGTAGGGTAGAGAAGAGCTTTGAAATGGGTTGGGCCAATGTTCCGTGGAACATGTAGGGTAGTGGTGAAAACAGAAAAGCCAGATTTGTGGGGCTGAAAACCAGAGAGAGAATTGAAGAGCTAGAGATCATTTTCATGAAACTTGGATGGAAAGGGAAGACAGCTTTTAGAGGAAGAGGTGGTATCCAGGGGTGGATATTGGTGGTTTTGTTTGTAAATTGGAAAGATAAGTAAGTAAAGTTTTAAATGTGATCATGGAAAGGAGTCAGTGAGGAGGATTAAGTGGAAAAAAGATGAAAAAGATGGGATGAAAAATCAACTAATTTAGACCTCTTGAGAAGGCAGAAGGGGGGTGAGTAGGATCTAAGTAAGAGATAGGGACTGGACTTAAGTATAATGAAGCCACCTCTTCCGTTTTAGCGGGAAGAAAAGACTGCTTTAGGTTTATATATAAGGTTGTTGAACACTGGAGATGGTTTCTTTCTGATAGCTTCTGAATTCTGTGAAATAGGCATCAGGGAGAATGAGTAAGGGATTAAGGTGGCTGTTATGTGAAATCTGAAGAGAGTGATAATGGATTGAAATAATCCTGAAGAATGGGAAAGTGACTTGGATAGGGAAACACACTAAGATCCATAGAGAAGACCCTAGCTGAACATGGAAACCATGAATGAAGAGGAGAGGCTGTCTACCCAGGTGTGCAGCTTTAGAAGCTGTTCATACGTCACTATAGTTGGTTTTTGCTTTATTGATTAATTATTAAGAGAAAACTTGGATAAGAAAAAAATGTAACGCTTGATTTTTAGAAATAAATTCCTTTTGAACCTTCCATTATCATTGGAATGGATCCTGGGTATACTTCGCCCAGAAGAACGGTCCAGTCTGTCTGTCAGGTAGGGAATTGAGAGAAAATGAGAAACTGAGTTTTGTCTATACTTGTGTGGCCTTGAAACTTTTATTCCTTTGCTCTTCTTCGTTTGAAGAGTATCTGCTCATTTTTATAGTGCAGAAATTAACAAATTGATTGTACTTATTAGTAAGAGTATACCAAAGAACCAAAAAGATTTTTTATTTTTGCTTTAATTAAAGAAGTCATTTCCTAGCACATCTTTTTCAGTACTTGTTTAGGCAGTATTCAGAAGAAATACATTTGCAGAAAGTCTTGTCTTTTCGATGTTGTTAAGAAATATATTCTTTTTTCTTTTTTTAAGCGACTTACTGAACTAAAGCGCCAGTGTTTGGAGAAAGAAGAACGTTTTCAAAGTATTGCTGGCTTAAGTACAATGAAGACCAATCTGGAATACTTGAAACATGAAATGGCTTGGGCAGTGGTAATTTTCACTTAATTACCTATTCACACATATTTGTAATATACAGAATATACTTGGTTGTAGTTAGTCTTATATGTGACTTGCTATATAATTTCTTTTTAGGTCAATGAAATTGAAAAACAACTGAATGCTATCAGAGATAACATCAAAATTGGAGAAGATCGTGCTGCTAGACTTGAGAGGAAAACGGAAGAACAGCAGGTAATTATATTTTTTTTATACAGAGGTAGAAGTTGGTTGAGGGGTAAATAAAGGGAGTAATTTTCTGTTGAGGGTTTCCACATGGACCTTTGTACCACAGAGCAGACCTGCTCTTTATATATTTACCTTGCCATTCTCTTGTTAACAGCTTTATTGAGATATGATTCATATACCATACAATCCACCCATTTAAAATTTACAGTTCAGTGGTTTTTTTGTATATTCACAAGGTTGTACAGCCACCACTGTGGAATTTCTCTGCTGTCGTGCTGGAAGTAGATCTCCTAGCCTTTTCTTTCTTTATAGGAGCCCCCGCGTACTCAGTGTGACTGACTTACATCTTAGTATTTTGTTCTACTTTAGCTTACGAGCTTCTGGCTCCCAGGCTTAGTTGTAGTACAGGGTGTAATCTTTCCCACCTTACTTTTTCCTGTCTACGCCTAAGATAAGCAGGTCAGTCTTTTTCCTTTTAAGGGTTATAACATTAATCTGTGAAAGGTGATAGATGAGTGTGTAAAAGAAACAGAAATGGTGAAGACAGTACATTTACTTAGTGTTCTCTGGGCTGAATTTCTTATTCCCTCTTCAGGTAGTAAATGGAAATTTAACCCCACCCACCTCTCTCACCTTAGATTTTCATTTCTGAGAGAATATTCTGAAATTTTCATTCAATTCTTCTCAGCTTGTCATAGGGGAAGACCTTGTTGCTTTCCTCTTTAGATACTCCCCAGTCTAAAAGTGAAATCCAGTCTTAGGAATAAACACTTTTTTTATTTTTCAAGTGGGGAGAGGAAAATCTTGAGGTTGGATGATATTTAGTTCTGTGGCTATTTGCTCTACTTAAGTATTTGGCCACGCTATGTAGTAAATGGTAAATTTCTGTAGGGTTTGGACTATCTTATATTTATATCCTTCCCACCATGTCTTACATAGAACCTTTCACATAGTATATGCTTGTTGATTGATTATAGAGTAACTATTGAAGGGAAGGTTTCTGAAGAAATAGTGTCTAAAGCAGACTTTAAACTTGTATTAACCTAATTTAAACTGAAGATAGATGAATTATATTTAGTTTATATCACACCTAGACCAACTTCAATTTTTATAAAAAACATAGAAATTATACTACTGATGTCTTAATAACAGAACTACACTACCATTTTATATAATGTTTCCTAAGTAGCCTACATATTGACAATTCCCTAATCTGTATCTCCTAATCAAACTTTTATCCTGAGCACTTGGTTCAAATATTTGTCTTCCCATCTTTACCTACATGTTCCAGACACTTCAAACTTAGCATTTCTAGTTGAATAGCTGTGACAGAGACTTTATAGCCCACAAAGCCTGAAGTATACACTATCTGGCTCTTTCTAGAAAAAATTTGCTGATCTCTGATCTAAAGAGTTCTCATATTGGTCCCTTCTAATCTATTCCTATTTTCAGTGTGACATTTTGGTCCCTAATTATTTTTGTCCCAGAACATTACATTAACTTCTTACAGACATCATTTCCTTTAATTTTTCCCTTTACCTTGCCTTCCATGTGCTTCCAAAGTGATTGTACGTATAGATTTACATATAGTTTCTTTATAGATTTACGTATAGTTTCGTATCTTGTTTCCCTATTATCTAGAGGATTAAGTTGTAAGCTGATCATGGAATTCAAAGCCCTTCTACTCCTTCATCTCATCTCCCACCACTACCCTCTCAGTTCAAGCTCCAGAAATAATTTTAATTCCTAAAATGGTTTTAATGCCTTTCCACATGCTTTTCCAACTCCCTGTAACACCTTTCCCCAGCTTTTTTCCTGGTATATTTTGATTAATCTTCCAAGTTTCAGCTCAAATGCTTCTTTGAAGGCATTCCTAACTTTTTCTGACAGACCTATAAATTCTTCCTCGTGCTTTCACAATTATAAATATACATACCCTACTTAAGCATTATTGCGTCCAAACTGCATGATCTATTTGCATGTTTGTTTCTCTGCTAAATTGTGTCTATCTCCCTTTAATTGTGTTACTTGAAGACAGTTGTTACTATATCTTTGTATCCCCAGAAGATAGCACAGTTACTGGAAAGCTATATGTGGAATTAAAATATATTTTAGCATTTCAAATCATTAGAGAAATGCAAATCAAAACTACAATGAGGTATCACCTCACACCAGTCAGAATGGCCATTATCAAAAAGTCTACAAATAATAGATGCTGGAGAGGGTGTGGAGAAAAGGGAACCCTCCTGCACTGTTGGTGGGAATGTAAATTGGTGCAGCCACTATGGAGAACAGTACGGGGGTTCCTTAAAAAACTAAAAATAGAGTTACCATACGACCCAGCAATCCCACTCCTAGGCATATATCCAGAAAAGATGAAAACTCTAATTAAAAAAGATACATGCACCTCAGTGTTCATAGCAGCACTATTTATAATAGCCAAGACATGGAAGCAGCCTAAGTGTCCATCAACAGATGAGTGAATAAAGAAGATGTGGTACACACACACACACACACACACACACACACACACACACACACACAGGAATGTTACTCTGCTATAAAAAATAATGAGATACTGCCATTTGCAGCAACATTGGTGGACCTAGAGATTATCGTACTAAGTGAAGTAAGTCAGACAGAGAAAGACAAATATTATATGATATCACTTACATGTGGAGTCTAAAAAATGATACAAATGAACTTATTAACAAAACAGAAACAGCCTCACAGACATAGAAGGCAAATTTATGGGTACCAAAAGGGCAAGGGGTGAAGGGTAAATGAGTATGGGATTAATGTATACATACCACTGTATATAAAATAAACAACAAGGGCTTACTGTATAGTACAGGGAACCTATATTCAATATCTTGTAATAACCTATAATGGAAAAGGATCTGAAAAAGAATAGATAGATAGATATGTACCTATCTATATATCTATGTATATGTATAACTGAATCACTTTGCTGTGTACCTGAAACTAACATAATATTGTAAATCAACAATATTTCAATTTAAAAAAATACATATTTAACACTTTATATAATTATGTTTGTTTACCTAATTAATGTCTTGAGTTTAGTTAGAGCAAAATTAAGTTTATTTGAAATGTGAACCATATATAATTATTTTTTTATTTTTTCTGTTTATTGGAGAAAAATAAAATATACTCCAACAATGTTATTTTCTTAAAGGTCAGACTTAATGAAGCAGAAAAAAAGTACAAGGATATTCAAGATAAACTAGAAAAGATTAGTCAAGAGACAAATGCACGAGCACCAGAATGTATGGCACTGAAAGCAGATCTTACTTCTAAGAAAAGGGCCTATAATGAAGCTGAGGTGAGAGAAATTTTTCAGTATTAAAAATTGCATATCAAGTATAAATACTGTTCATTTATTTTTAAAAGTAGAGGTTTTTGTAACTGTGTTGCTTTCAGACTTCAAAACATGTAATGATTTCATATGGCCATATATGTATGTTGTTTTAAAAATATATTTCTGCATATATTCAACCTCTGATTTGACGATTTGGCAAAAGTGGTCTTGAATGGGGTATTTGTCTTTTTCATTTTACTAAAGTATGTCTAATTTTTTTTAGGTTTTATACAACCGTTCCCTAAACGAGTATAGAGCATTAAAGAAAGATGATGAGCAGCTTTGCAAAAGAATTGAAGAACTGAGAAAAAGGTAAGATAGTTACTTTGCAATTTTCATAGTTATCTCATTTTGTAATAAAGTAATCCAGATGAAATGGAATATTTTATTTTTCTGTATTCTTGCTAAAAGAGTTTTATCACTTTGCTTTATGTTTCTTAAATGTTAGGTTTTTTCATTGAACATTTTCCACTTTGTATTATTTACCATTAGTGCTGATCAGTCTTTGGAACCTGAACGGTTGGAAAGGCAAAAAAAAATATCTTGGTTAAAAGAAAGAGTAAAGGTCTTACAGGACCAAGAAAGTTCAGTCAATCAAGAGATCGAACAATTTCAGCAAGCCATAGAAAAGGACAAAGAAGAACATACCAGAATTAAGTAAGTGTCCACATTCTTATACTTTTTTCAGTTATTTGAAAATCATCTAGTTTTCCTCTTTATATGAAAAGAGAATACATGTTTTTTTTGTTGTTATTCTTCTTCCTCATAATAAGGGATCTTTTAAAATCACTTTCCTAATAAGACTTCTTAAACTTGTAGAATTGTACAGTTTCTGGGATTTCTAGTCCTCGTCACGATTGCATTTTTCTTTTTTTCCATGCTAAGTTTTGAGGTCTTCTGACTATTTTTTCCTGGTAACACAGTTGTTTTCAAATGAAGAAATCCACTTTTAGTTTTTAGGGCAGCTGTGTCATTCACTGGTATGCAGGTGTTAGGGGAAAAGACTGAGTATTTCTGTTTAACCGTATCACATATCTGTTTTGTTTTTCCACTTGTATTTTGTAGGAGAGAAGAGTTAGATGTGAAGAATACACTGAACTATAATCAGAGGCAACTGAAAGAATTGAAAGATAGTAAAACTGATCGACTGAAAAGATTTGGCCCTCATGTTCCAGCTCTTCTGGAAGCCATAGATGATGCTTACAGACGGGGGCATTTTACCTATAAACCTGTAGGCCCTTTAGGTATTTGTCGCTAATTAGTCAGGATATAATAAAAATTAGAAGTACATTTTTATTTTCTGGAAGGAGTCTGTTGAATATAATTTTAAAACACTGTTATCGAAGAACCATGTAGTTATATGTAGACTTTGTACATATTTTAAGAAATAATGATAGAATCACTTTAAACTTTGTAACTTTCCTTTTGTATATTTTAAGCATAAAAAAGCCAAAAGAAAGAGAACTTAGGAAAAGGAAAAGTAATTATAGAGCTGAATAATCTGGTTTTGATTTTCTTTTGAATGAATAAATCAATGAGCTAATTTGCATGTAATTGATTAGTAGGAAAATTCAGTGATATCAAGATATATTTAAAAGGCCAATCACCTGAGTTTTGTGTAAAACTTGATAAAATGACTTGTCTTTTTAAGTTTCTATTTAGGTTTGGACAACATTACTTCTAAGTCCTCTTTCAACTATAAGCCTGAGGTTATTTAGTTATCCTCATATATACATAAGGAAAAAAAATCAATTGAGTTCTGAGGAGTTATCTCTAATTCTGTACATCATTAGGTGAAAATGATGCTATAAATATAAATATACTTTTTTAGTAAAATATAAGTACAGTATTATGTACTGTATTAAGTATTGTAGTAATGTCTCTTCATTTAAATGGTATGTACCTCTGTACCAGGATCCATTTCAATAGATGAGGTATTTTTTTCCCTCTCTAAATCTAAAATTTCAATATTAATCAGTTTTACAGAAAATAGTGAAGAGTCTATAACCCTTCTGGTTTGATTATCAAAACACCATTCAGAGGCTGGAATAGTATTTTATATATATATATATATATATATATATATATATATATATATATATATATATATATATATATATATATATATACACACACACACACACAAGAAAAATACTGTTGATTTACATTAGAGCGAGACAGCTTTTCACAGGATTTGGTGGGTTTTCTCCCCAGGGTATCCAGTGGGATGGGGTATTTCCCATTTGGTTAAAATAAGATCTATAATATCATTTAAATTGCTTCATATGAAAATATTTTAAAGTCGTTTATGAACTTTTATAAAGATAGTTACATTAATATTTCAAGTATTTATGGGCTTTTTAATAATTTTCTCTCACTTTTAGGAGCTTGCATTCATCCTCGGGATGCTGAGCTTGCTCTGGCTATTGAATCTTGCTTGAAAGGACTTCTGCAAGCCTATTGTTGCCATAATCATGCTGATGAAAGAGTGCTTCAGGCACTGATGAAAAGGTTTTACCCACCAGGGACCTCACGGCCACAGATAATAGTTTCTGAGTTTCGGAATGAGGTGTATGATGTAAGACACAGGTAAGGCATCAGTAGTTGAATACTGTTTCTGGTTTTGCTTAGTTACGTGCAAGCTTAGAAAGTGTTAAAACATTTTTAATGTTAACCATATCTACACTACTGATTTGTAAAATTCCATCAAGCCACGTCTTTCATTTGAACCTTAGGCATTGGAGATACATAGATAAATGAGAGATACTCCCTGCCTTTGAGGTCCTTACGTGAGGTCTGTTTTGGGAGACATGCTGGGAAGTAGATGCTGTGTGGCTTAGAAGTTGTACTGAAGAGGGAAATGGTGCAGACCTGGCCACGTTAAGAGGAAGGGTGTACGGAAGAACTCTGGCGCTCATTACTCACAGTTCAACTCTAGATGGTTTACAGATTCCGTAAAGAGCTGTGATTGTTTTCTTTAATGACCCTAACATACCTTCTCACGGGCATCATATCCAAGCTGCCTTCTTTGTTAGCTGCTGGCTAGCTAATCACTTTATTTTAAAGATACATGTATGTGTGTGTGTGTGTGTTCCTACATATATATAGTCCTTTCTAATATATCCCTATATATATATTCCTATATATATATATTCATATATATATATATATATATATATATTCCTCTTAACAGATTGTTTTAAAATTTCTTTTCTCTCCCACTCCACTTTTTCTTATAAATCCAATTTTTGCTCTTTTCAGTTGCCTTATATTTGGAAACATTAAAAATGCCCTTCATTTTAAGCATGTTTTTTCTATATTTAATTTGATTGTGGTATTTTTCTTTTTACTTGGCTTTAGAAATCACGTTTTTGTTAAAGCTTTCTTCTAAGCTTAATTAGGATCATCAAATCATTTTGTCCTGTAATTCCTCTTACCAGTGAGGCTCACCATGCTCGCCTGGAATTTGATGTGTGGTTTTTCCTTTGTCCCTCCCATCATCTTTAGGCTTTCTACATTATGTTGTTTAGTGAGCCTATTCCATACTTGTCCTTTCCTTGTCTCATTACTGACACATTTCCTTGTCTCATTACTGACACATTCCTACTTTTAGTTTTCGTCAACTGATTTTACAGCATCTCTCAGCGGGCAACTACTTGTGATATAAACTAAATATGAAGTGCATCCCAGGGAAGTAGAGCAAAAGGAAGGGGTGGTTGTGACTGGGTGCTTTAGAGCAAGCTGGTGGGAGCAGCCCTGTCTAGCGGTGGCATGTGCCTGCTCCAAAATACTTGCTCCTTCCTAGCATAGAAACCTGTGCTTTCAGTGGACTGGCCAGAGCCTATGTTTCACCACAATCCCCTTCCACGTCCCCTCCCTCTTAGACTCGGGCTCCCTATCCTCTCTCCCTTCACTCCCTGCATTGTTTCATTGACACTGCTTGATGTTTCTAGAGCGCCCACCCCCTATTCTTTCCTATCTTTGTTTTTACTTCCACTTGAACTTTGTCCTAAGGTTACTATCCTATTTCTCTGCCTCTTTTTAACAGGAAAGACTTCTCAGAAGAGTTGTCTGTGTCACTGATTTCTCTCTTCCCCTTCTTTCTTGAACCTACTCCAGTCAAGTTTTTACAGCCTCATCACATACCAGAGCAGCTCTTGTCCAGGCACCAGTGAGCCTTGCTTGGCTTGGTCCCGTCGTCCTTCCTTCCTACTCGCTGACTTGACCTACCAGCGGTATTTGATTCAGTTGATCGTTTAATTCTTCCTGAAACACTTTTTTTACTTGGTCCCTAGGATGTCACTCTTCTTGTTTTCCCAGATCTCTAGGTATTCTTTTTTAATGTCTTCTGCTTATTTCTCCTCACTTGGCAACCTCCAGTATCAGTGTTCCAGACCTCTTCTCCATGTGTACCTACTCCCAGCACTTACTTCCTGGGTGAACTCATCCAGTTTCATGGCTTTAAATATAATCCACACACTGATGATCACCACATTATGTTTCTAGCTGGGCTCTTTCCTCTGAATGCTAGACTATAATACATTCAATTTATATTTTCCACTTTGATGTCCAGAAGACATTTGAAACTTAACATATCTAAAAGCCAAACTCCTGAGATCCACCCTAAAAACTGCTCTTGCTATAGTCATCCCCATCTCCATTTTTCAGTTGCTCAAGTCAAAACCTCAGTCATCCTTGACTTCTTTCTGCCTTCCCATATCCTACTGGCTATACTTTATAAATGTATCCAGGATCTAAACACTTCTGCAGTGCCACCCTGGTTCACGCCATCATCATATCTCAAGTGAGTTTTGCTTCTGGTTCCCTTCCATCCACACCCTCAATATCACAGCCAGAGTAAAGTCAGACCATGTCATTCCTCTGCTCAAATCGGCCTATATGTTCTCATCCTCTTTAGGCCTAACTGCGACCTCTCGGGCCCCCATGACCTGTCCTCTTGCCATCTCTCCTGTCCTTGTGTCCAGTAGCACTCCTAGCACTGCTCGTCCACCACAGCACACTGACCTCCGGCTTCTCCAACAGCCCTCTTAGGGCCTTTGCAAATTCTGCTCCCTGGGCACGAAATGCCCAGTAGGCTAATGCTTCAGTAGGCTAATGTAACTCTCAATTCCTCAGGTGTCTGCCTTTTGACACCTTAGTAAGGCTTTTCCTGACCCTTTCTGTGTGAAAAAGCATGGTATGCCACTTTCTCTTGATTTTTCTGTCTCCCTTCAGTAGAATGTAAGCTCCATGGGGAGAAGGATATAGTCTGTTTTGTTTACTGCTATCTCCTCATCCTCTGAACAGCATCTGGCACATAGTAGGTGCTCAGTAAATACATGTTGAATTCATGAATGAATAAGTGGAAAACATATATATACAAAGATATTTCTTTGTTTTGGAATTCTAGAACTAAGAAAGCGGTAAGAATACCATTGCCATTTCCCAATGTGTTTTAATTAAATAACTTTTATGTTTGTATGATAGAGTATAAGATTTAAGAAAATTGTAATGATTAAGTATAACAGGCAATAGGAGATAATGATTGAGAATCTGGGTTCTAGAGCTGAGCTGCCTGGTTTAAATCCT
The DNA here is from genome assembly GCF_026419965.1 of Kogia breviceps. NCBI lineage: Eukaryota > Metazoa > Chordata > Mammalia > Artiodactyla > Physeteridae > Kogia > Kogia breviceps. The sequence continues at coordinate 90,764,442 of NC_081320.1, forward strand.
AGCCTGACCTCTTACCTTTATGACATTGGGGAACTTATTAAACTCTCTGCAGCTTCCTCATTTGGGAAAAAAAAAATAGAGCAAATAATATTATTTATCTCATATAGTTTTTTGAAGATTAAATGAGCTAATACAGGTTTCCACAGGGATATCCCTCTGTGGGTATAAATAAAAATCTGTGGATGCTCAAGCCCCATACTTGGCCCTCTGTAGCCACAGTCCACATCTGCTGATTCTGACAACCACGGATACTGCAGTGCATACTGTATTCATTGAAAAAGAATCCACATATAAATGGACCTATGCAGTTCAAACTTGTGTTGTTCACAGATCAACTGTATTTATAATATGCTTAGAACAGTGCCTAGCACATTGTATTATATAAATGTTTGCTAATAAAATAAAATAAACCTATTACAGATGTTTTCAAACGTTATCACATATTTTCCATGTCTTGTTACTATCCATCATCTCGTCACCCATTTAAAAAATATACATATATAATTACAGGTTGGTAAGTTAATCCTTATATATTTTTGTCTTCTAGAGCTGCTTATCATCCAGAGTTCCCAACAGTTCTGACAGCTTTAGAAATAGATAATGCAGTTGTCACAAATAGCCTAATTGACATGAGAAGCATAGAGACAGTGCTGCTGATCAAAGTAAGACCAGATGCTTGCTGTATTTTATATTATTTTAAATTTCCTAAACTGAGCTTGGTTATATAAATTCCTATTCTGTTTAAGTACTTGATATTTTATGAATTATTTTTCTTAAAAAAACTTTGAGTTCTGTAAAATAAATCAATGTTTATTCTTCATCAGTATACATATTTCTATTGATATGTACTTGTTAGATTAGATCACCAATATTGTGTTTCATCTGTTAGCATAAATTTGCTGAGAAGGGACAAGGGAATTCAAAACAAATCTGTAATTAATACAAACAGAGTCTCTTTTTCTCATTAATGGAACCTGAGAGGCAAAGACATCAGTCATCCAAATGTGTATATGTGAATTGCAAGTTCATATTGTAATTATTTGTGGGCTTGACCCTCTCATATTGTAGACAGATACTTGAAAGAAAATAATGAAGTCCTCTTTTAAAGGTCTGTTCCAAGGAAGGTTGATTAGGCCTCAGTTGAGCCTAATCCTCTTTTTACTTCCTCTAGGAAGTAAAATACTAAATATTTCCAGGCTTTCCCTACATAATTCAGTGTACTAATCTTTTATTGGAATTTGCTGTTCACTCACATCTTTCCTAGGGTGTAAAAGACATTTAGAAAAAATAAGATTTCATTTTTCTATGAAAAATAAGATTTCTAAGGTAAGTATTTTCATGTGAAAAAGTACTTAAAATCTTTAACTTTACTGGATAGCAATATTAGAATTTAAAAATAAAATCTATCAGGGAGATTGGTTCAAGATGGCGGAGTAGAAGGACGTGTGCTCACTCCCTTTTGCGAGAGCATCAGAATCACAACTAACTGCTGAACAGTCATCGACAGGAAGACACTGGAACTCACCAAAAAAGATACCCCACATCCAAAGACAAAGGAGAAGCTGCAATGAGATGGTAGGAGGGGCACAATCACAATAAAATCAAATTCCATAATGTCTGGGTGGGTGACTCACAAACTGGAGAACACATACCACAGAAGTCCACCTGCTGGAGTGAAGGTTCTGAGCCCCACGTCAGGCTTCCCAACCTGGGGTTCTGGCAATGGGAGGAGGAATTCCTAGAGAATCAGACGTTGAAGGCTAGCAGGATTTGATTGCAGGACTTCGACAGGACTGGGGGAAGCAGAGACTCCACTCTTAGAGGGCACACACAAAGTAGTGTGTGCATTGGGACCCAGGGGAAGGGGCAGTGACCCCACAGGAGACTGAACCAGACCTACCTGCTAGTGTGGGAGGGTCTCCTGCAGAGGTGGGGGGTGGCTGTGGCTCACCGTGGGGACAAGGACACTGGCAGCAGAAGTTCTGGGAAGTACTCCTCAGTGTGAGCCCTCCCAGAGTCAGCCATTAGCCCCACCATAGAGCCAGGAGGACTCCAGTGCTGGGTCACCACAGGGCAAACAACCACCAGGAGCAGAACCCAGCCCCACCCATCAGCAGAAAGCAGGATTACAGTTTTACTGAGCTCTGCCCACCAGAGCAACACCCAGTTCTACCCACCACCAGTCCCTCCCATCAGGAAACCTGCACAGGCCTCTTAGATAGCCTCATCCACCAAAGGGCAGACAGCAGAAGCAAGAAGAACTACAGTTCTGCAGCCTGTGGAAGGAAAACTACATTCACAGAAAGATAGACAAAATAAAAAGGCAAAGGACTTTGTACCAGATGAAGGAAAACGATAAAACCCCAGAAAAATAACTAAATGAAGTGGGGATAGGCAACCTTCCAGAAAAATAATTCAGAATAATGATAGTGAAGATGATCCAGGACCTTGGAAAAAGAATGGAGGCAAAGATCGAGAAGATGCAAGAAATGTTTAACAAAGACCTAGGAGAATTAAAGAACAAACAAACAGTGATGAACAATACAATAACTGAAATGAAAAATATACTAGAAGGAATCAATAGCACAATAACTGAGGCAGAAGAACAGTTAAGTGACCTGGAAGACAGAATGGTAGAATTCACTACCACGGAACAGAATAAAAAGAATGCAAGGAAATGAAGACAGCCTAAGAGACCTCTGGGATAACATTAAATGTGACAACATTCGCATTATAGGGGTCCCAGAAGGAGAAGAGAGAGAGAAACGACCCGAAAAAATATTTGAAGAGATTATAGTTGAAAAGTTCCCTAACATGGGAAAGGAAATAGCCACCCAAGTCCAGGAAGCACAGAGTCCCAGGCAGGAAGTACACAAGGAGAAACACGCTGAGACACATAGTAATCAAATTGACAAAAATTAAAGACAAAGAAAAATTATTGAAAGCAACAAGGGAAAAACGACAAATAACATACAAGGGAACTCCCATAAGGTTAACAGCTGACTTCTCAGTAGAAACTTTACAAGCCAGAAGGGAGTGGCAGGACATATTTAAAGTGATGAAAGGGAAGAACCTACAACCAAGATTACTCTACCCAGCAAGGATCTCATTCAGATTTGAGGGAGAAATCAAAAGCTTTACAGACAAGCAAAAGCTAAGAGAATTCAGCACCACCAAACCATCTCTACACAAGAGCTAAAGGAACTTCTCTAAGTGGGAAACACAAGAGAAGAAAAGGACCTACAAAAACAAACCCATAACAATTAAGAAAATAGTAATAGGAGCATACATATCAATAATTACCTTAAACATGAAAGGATTAAATGCTCCAACCAAAAGACACAGCCTCACTGAATGGATACAAAAGCAAGATTAAATAGACTTTAAAATAAAGAAAGTTACAAGAGACAAGGAAGGACACTACATAATGATCAAGGGATCAATCCAAGAAGAAGATAAAACAATTATAAATATAAGTGCTCCCAACATAGGAGCACCTCAATACATAAGGCAACTGCTAACAGCTATAAAAGAGGAAACAGACAGTAACACGATAATAGTGGGGGACTTTAACAACACATTTACACCAATGGACAGATCATCCAGACAGAAAATTAATAAGGAAACACAAGCTTTAAATGACACAATAGACCAGATAAATTTAATTGATATTTACAGGACATTCCATCCCAAAACAGCAGATTACACTTTCTTCTCAAGTGCAAACAGAACATTCTCCAGGATAGATCACACCTTGGGTCACAAATCAATCCTCGGCAAATTTAAGAAAACTGAAATCATATCAAGCAGCTTTTCGGACCACAATAGTATGAGATTAGAAATCAACTGCAGGGAAAAAAACGTACAAAACACAAACACATGGAGACCAAACAATACTTTACTAAATAACCAAGAGATCACTGAAGAAATCAAAGAGGAAATAAAAAAAATACCTAGAAACAAATTATAATGAAAACACGATGATCCAAAACCTATGGGATGCAGCAAAAACAGTTCTAAGAGGGAAGTTTATAGCAATACAAGCCTACCTCAAGAAACAAGAAAAATCTCAAATAAACAATCTAACCTTATACCTAAAGGAACTAGAGAAAGAAGAACAAACAAAACCCAAAGTTAGCAGGAGGAAACAAATCATAAAGATCAGAGCAGAAGTAAATGAAATAGAAACAAAGAAACCAGTAGCAAAGATCAATAAAACTAAAATCTGGTTCTTTGAGAAGGTAAGCAAGATTGATAAACCTTTTGCCAGACTCATCAAGAAAAAGAGGGAGAGGACTCAAATCAATAAAATTAGAAATGAAAAAGGAGAAGTTACAACGGACACCGCAGAAATACAAAGCATCCTAAGAGACGACTACAAGCAACTCTATGCCAATAAAATGGAAAACCTGGAAGAAATGGACTAATTCTTAGAAAGGTGTAACCTTCCAAAACTGAACCAGGAAGAAATAGAAAATATGAACAGACCAATCACAAGTAATGAACTTGAAACTGTGATTAAAAATCTTCCAACAAACAAAAGTCCAGGACCAGATGACGTCACAGGTGAATTCTATCAAACATTTAGAGAAGAGCTAACACCCATCCTTCTCAAATTCTTCCAAAAAATTGAAGAGGAAGGAACACTCCCAAACCCATTCTATGAGGCCACCATCACCCTGATACCAAAACCAGACAAAAATACTACCGAAAAAGAAAGTTACAGACCAATATCACTGATGAATATAGATGGAAAAATCCTCAACAAAATACTAGCAAACAGAATCCAGCAACACATTAAAAGGATCATACACCATGATCAAGTGGGATTTATCCCAGGGATGCACAGCTTCTTCAATATATGCCAATTAATCAGTGATATAACATATTAACAGATTGAAGAATAAAAACCATATGATCATCTCAATAGATGCAGAAAAAGCTTTTGACAAAATTCAACACCCATTTATGATAAAAACTCCAGGAAGTGGGCATAGAGGGAACCTACCTCAACATAATAAAGGCCATATACGACAAACCCACAGTAAACATCATTCTCATTGGTGAAAAACTGAAACCATTTCCTCTAAGATCAGGAACAAGACAAGGATGTCAACTCACCACTATATTCAACATAGTTTTGGAAGTCCTAGCCACAGCAATCAGAGAAGAAAAAGAAATAAAAGTAATACACAGTGGAAAAGAAGAAGTAAAACTGTCACTGTTTGCAGATGACATGATACTATACACAGAGAATCCTAAAAATGCCACCAGAAAACTACTAGAGCTAATCAATGGATTTGGTAAAGTTGCAGGATAAAAAATTAATGCACAGAAATCTTGCATTCCTATACACTAACAACGAAAGATCGGAAAGAGAAATTAATGGAACAGCCCCATTCACCACTGCAACAGAAAGAGTCAAATACCTGGGAATAAACTTACCTAAGGAGGTAAAAGATCTGTACTCAGTAAACTATAAGACATTGATGAAAGAAATCAAAGATGACACAAACATATGGAGAGATATACCATGTTCTTGGATTGGAAGAATCAATATTGTGAAAATGACTATACTACCCAAAGCAATCTACAGATTCAGTGCAATCCCTATCAAATTAACAGTGGCATTGTTTACAGAACTAGAACAAAAAAATCTTAAAATTTGTATGGAGACACAAAAGACCCCGAATAGCCAAAGCAATCTCGAGGGAAAAGAAGTGGAGCTGGAAGAATCAGACTCCCTTACTTCAGACTATACTACAAACCTACAGTAATCAAGACAATATGGTACTGGCACAAAAACAGAAATATAGATCAATGGAACAGGATAAAAAGCCCAGAGATAAACCTATGCACCTATGGTCAACTAATCTATGACAAAGTAGGCAAGGATATACAGTGGAGAAAAGACAGTCGTTTCAATAAGTGGTGCTGGGAAAACTGGACAGCTACATGTAAAAGTATGAAATTAGAACACTCCCTAACACCATACACAAAAATGAACTCAAAATGGTTTAGAGACCTAAATGTAAGACCGGACACTGTAAAACTCTCAGAGGAAAACATAGGATGAACACTCTTTGACATAAATCACAGCAAGATATTTTTTGATCCACCTCCTAGAGTAATGGAAATAAAAATAAATAAATGGGACCTAATGAAACTTAAAAGCTTTTGCACAGCAAAGGAAACTACAAACAAGATGAAAAGACAACCCTCAGAATGGGAGATAATATCTACAAATGAATCAACGGACAAAGGATTAATCTCCAAAATACATAAAGAGTTCATTCAGCTCAATATTTAAAAAAAAAAAACCCAATCAAAAAATGGGCAGAAGACCTAAATAGACATTTCTCCAAAGAAGACATACAGATGGCCAAGAAGCACATGAAAAGCTGCTCAACATCACTAAATATTAGAGAAATGCAAATCAAAACTACAATGAGGTATCACCTCACACCAGTTAGAATAGGCATCATCAGAAGATCTACAAACAACAAATGCTGGAGAGGGTGTGGAGAAAAGGGAACCCTCTTGCACTCTTGGTGGGAATGTAAATTGTTACAGCCACTATGGAGAACAGTATTGAGGTTCCTTTAAAAAGTAAAAGTAGAATTACCATATTACCCAGCAATCCCACTACTGGGCATATACCCAGAGAAAACCATAATTCAAAAAGATGCCCTCCATTGTTCATTGCAGCACTGTTTACACCAGCCAGGTCATGGAAGCAACCTAAATGCCCATCGACAGATGAATGGGTAAAGAAGAGGTGGTACATATATACAATGCAATATTACTCAGCCATAAAAAGGAACGAAATTGGGTCATTTAGAGAGACGTGGATTGATCTAGAGACTGTCATACAGAGTGAAGTAAGTCAGGAAGAGAAAAACAAATATCATATATTAATGCATATATGTGGAACCTAGAAAAATGGTACAGATGAACCGGTTTGCAGGGCAGAAATAAGAGACAGAGATGTACAGAACAAAGGTATGGACACCAAGCAGGGAGAGTGGCAGGGGTGTGTGATGAATTGATAGATTGGGATTGACATGTATACACTGATATGTATAAAATGGATGACTAATAAGAACCTGCTGTATAAAAAAATAAAATTCAAAACAAATAACTATATCAGTTTGTCATAAAACATCATTTCTTATGTTTTTAAGACTCTTAAGAGTTTACTTCTTTGAATCTTGAAAGTTTTTTTAAAATTATTTTATTTTTCTCATGGAATTATTTCATTTGAATGTTTAAATAAAAATACTTGAATCTTAAAGTGGTAATAGGTAACAGTTTGAAATTATATACAACAGAAATGCTTTGGCATATTCTTAAAATGTATTTTCCCCTCTGTTTTTTTAGAATAATTCTGTAGCTCGTGCAGTAATGCAATCCCAAAAGCCACCCAAGAATTGTAGAGAAGCTTTTACTGCTGATGGTGATCAAGTTTTTGCAGGGCGTTATTATTCATCTGAATATACAAGACCTAAGTTTCTCAGCAGAGATGTGGATTCTGAAATAAGGTTAGTGTCCAGTGTAGCTTTACTGTTTTATTCGCACTAGTTCTTTGGGGTTCATCTCTTTTCATATTACTCTATTAGTTGTGTCAGTGAAGAATTGTGAGTAATCTGTTTGGTCTTAAAAGATCATTTAGCTGGATGTAGAATTCTAGATTGATGGTTATTTTCCATCATGACTTTGATGACAGTATTCTGGGCTTGATGAGCTGGTCTGCACATTGATTATTACCTGTCTGCAAAGAGGTAAGGAGCTTAACTCAGAATGTAAATCAGCTACATCACTATACCATTGTTTAGTTTTGCTGATTTTTCTCAGCGAGAGTACAAGTGTGCTAGGTATGCATTCTGGCTCAAGGTCCTTGCTGTGTCTCTGCCTGGTACTTTGAGTTGCACTGTTCTAGAAGAAAACTTAGTCAGCACCGTTGCTTAGGGAGATACGAGCTGCTGGAGGAGACACAGTGAGAAGCCAAACAAAAAACTAAAGGTACTTAATTAGATTCAAACGCATGCAAAAAGAATTTTTGCTACGAAAAAATCATGATTTTCCCAACTGAACTGTCAGTTGATGAATTGATAGGGTGGAGCTGAATTAATGACCTAGAAGACCTCAAGCAGAAGAACATAGAACTTAGGTAAAAGCACTATCTAAGAAAACTGAGTAAAAATGAAAGTGTTCTAAATGGCTTTTATATATAGGGGGAAATGAGGTTTCTTTTAAATAGATATCTGATTTTCAAATTATATTAGTTATTTTTGTGTGATTATGAGAGCAGCATAAAGCAAAATAACCATAGTGGATATTGGGAAGTTTAGTAAAATTTCTTTTTTAGCAACAGAAAACTGTTGAATGACCTTCAACTTGTTATTACAGCACTCAACACACATTTTAAATTGACACTGAATCTTTGTGATAGGATAGATGAAAATTCATCAATGTCTGAACATACCTGTATAAAAGTGACCTGTAAAGTGATAAATTTTTGTCCGCTGTGCCATGACACTTAAATCAGGCCCTTCTAATTCTTAACTGGGTAAGACTAAATTATATAGTACTCAAGCAAACATGAATGCAAATGTATAAACAATATCATGGTAGTGTTACTGTGTGTGATTCATGCTTTTTCTTTCAACAAAAAATGCCTTGTGCATTTGTATTCCACATCTTTAAAAAAAGTATGCCATTCTTGGAAAAGGTAGTAAGTGTATCAACAGCAAATCAGGATCCCTGATTCTAGCATTTTAGTAGTAATGGTTTAATACTTACTTGTGAAGTTAATAATTGGCTTCATTTTTAGCTAAAATATTTGCATCAATGTGTAGTGGACAGAGCTTTTGTTTTAAAAGCCAGGCAGACATTGGTTTTTTAAAAATTGTTTCTCACTTTGATAAACTTAATTGATTGAAAATGTACTAAGTTTTCATGATACTTAAATGATATTTGTGTCATCTGTTTTGACCTGAACCAGTATGATAGTTGTCTGATATTTGGAAATTTTAAAAAATTCACTGGTGTTTTTTAAATACGGAAAATAGAAATTGGAAAACAAAAGTAGCTCATAATTCCATCTCTCTACAGTCCCTGTTGACATTTTTAAAATGATTAAAAGTAATATAGACATATGGTGAGAAAATTCAAACAGTACAGAAATGTATGCAATGAAAAGAGAAGCCCTTTGCCCCCACTTACGTATAATGTTTTCAAGGTTCATCCGTTTGTGCTGTGTATAAGTACGCATATAGTTTCTGTATCTTGCTTTTTGTCTCTCAATATTATATCTTGGAGATTGTTCTGTATCAGGACACTTAGAGCTGCCTCTTGGTATGGCTGTTCCATAATCTACCTGACCAGTTCCTGTTGATGGACATACGTGTTATCTGCAGTGTTCTCGTACTATAGCAGTGCTGCAGTGAGAACGCACATGTGTATCTTGGCATACTTCTGAAAGTATGTGCATAGATTAAATTCTAAATGGTGAAAATGCTGAGTCAAAGGATATGTGAATTTTAAAATTTTTTAATAGCTGTTGCCAAATGACTGTCATTGTTTTATTAACATACAATTTATGGCCTGATTTTAAATATTTAATAACATTAAACAATTATTAATATTTTTAATACTTAATAATATTAAATGAGCCTTAATATTTATTAAAATAAATATTTAAATTTTATTTTATTATTATATAAGTTGATCATCTAATAGCAATTGCCAAATGACTACAGAACAATTGATTCCCTAATCCACTCTCACACTGAGTATATGAAGTATGCTTTTCTATACCCTCATCAACTCAGCACTAGCAGATTCCTGTTGATGAAAGATGGCTCTGAAAAAGTTTTTGCATCTGGCTCCATTTTTACCAGAAATACCACACTTACTCTCCTCTTTTTCTCATTTTATCATTTGTTTATCATTCATTCAGCTAACATCATTGATTTTTGTTTTTAATTTTGAGAATTCCACAAGGTAGCACGGTTCTAATAGTTCATCACATTTAAGATGCTCTTATTATTTTATACACCAGTAAAAAAGAAAAGTATTGATAGTTGAACCATGGACTGGAAGATGATTTCAGAATTCAGAGATGTTAAAATGTGGAAAACTGCGTCTTAGTGAAATCTGGCATACACTCTTTATCAGAGAAAAGTTGTTCTTAATTGCACAGGTGGTTCTCTTCCACCAGGCAGAGAGTTTTAGAAGACAGAGTCAGCGAGACAGGAAAAGATCACTTCTGAAGACAGTTGCCTCTGCTGCCATAGAGACCCTTTATCTTTGGCATCTGCTGACCTTATCCTCTACCTCTTTTCATTGTCCTCCTCTCCTTCCCTTTCACTCCCCACACATTCATAGCATTTATTCACCACAGAAAATGTTGAGCTGACCTTCAGTTTTACTGACCTTCAGTCTTATTTGTTTTTTACCTCTTTGTGCCTTCATGTATTTCTTTCCATCTTCTCCTCTAGGTGGTCCATCTGGTGAAAAACTTCAGAGAACACAAGTCAGTTGTCACTTCTCCCAGACTTACTCTTAGGTTCCCGTCATATTGTGGACATATAGTGCAGTGTCCTGTTCACATTTCAGTGTTATGGTTTATTTCCTGATGTTTTGCCTTTTTGTTTGATTCCTTTATGCTTTAATTTTTTTTCTACCTCTGCCTATCACTGTGCACAATGCCTACCACAGATAAATCATAAATACTAATGAAGTAAGTAAAATTTAATTCCAGTTTAGAAGATGTTTTTTGAAGTCTGTATTTTCATGTTATGAATTACTTGGTAGGAAAAGAGAACTGGCTTAACTGCATAGGTTTTGCAAAAAAGCTATTAAAAATAGGGCTTTCTGGGCTTCCCTGGTGGCGCAGTGGTTGAGAGTCCGCCTGCCAATGCAGGGGACACGGGTTCGTGCCCCAGTCCGGGAAGATCCCACATGCTGTGGAGCAGCTAGGCCCATGAGCCATGGCCGCTGAGCCTGCGCATCCGGAGCCTGTGCTCCGCAACGGGAGAGGCCACAACGGTGAGAGGCCCGCGTACCGCAAAAAAAAAGAAAAAAATAGGGCTTTCTTTGTAAAGATCTAAATATTTGTAATATTCAGAAGTAAATTTAAAGTATTTTTTTACCCTCTCTTCTCTATTAAGTGACTTGGAGAATGAGGTTGAAAATAAGAAAGCCCAGATATCAAATCTTCAGCAACATTTGTCTGCCCTTGAAAAGGATATTAAACACAATGAAGAACTTCTTAGAAGGTGCCAACTACATTATAAAGAGTTAAAGGTAAAAAAACATCATTTGTTTTCTCAACTTAATCATTTCCAAGTTATTTTTAAGGTCTTAACATTCATTTAGTTAGACGAATAGTTCTCAACTATTTTGGCCTCAAGCCCCTTTACAATCTTAAAAGAGCTTTTGCTTGTTTGGCTTTTATCTATCAGTATTCATATTATTAAACATTCAAGCAAAATTTAAGAATATTTATTAATTCATTTTAAAATAAAAGTACATTATGTGTTAACATAAATAACATTTTTATGAAAAATAACTATTTTCCAAAACCAAAAAGATTTAGTAAAAAGATTGACGTTTTTTATATTTTTTTAAATCTCTAACATCTGGCTTAATAAAATTCACCTGAACTGTCATATCAGCTTCTGTAATCAGTCTGTTGCAATATTACACATCATAGTTATAAACCTCCTGTATACCTATAAGAAATTGATAGCAAAATTGGTCTTAAAAGAAAATAATGCCGGGCTTCCCTGGTGGCGCAGGGGTTAAGAATCTGCCTGCCAATACAGGGGACACGGGTTCGAGCCCTGGTCCGGGAAGATCCCACGTGCCAGAGAGCAGCTAAGCCTGTGTGCCACAACTACTGAGCCTGTGCTCTAGAGCCCTCGAACCACAGCTACTGACCCTGCGTGCCACAGCTACTGAAGCCTGCATGCCTAGAGCCCGTGCTCTGCAACAGGAGAAGCCACCACAATGAGAAGCCTGAGCGCAGCAACAAAGACCCAACACAGCCAAAAATAAATAAAATAAAATAAATTTTTTTTAAAAAAGGCTCTTAAATAAATAAATAATAATGCCTTAGTGTTTTTATGAAAATAGTGTTGACTTCATGGACCCTCTGAAAGAGTCTCAGAGACACCCAGGAGATAGTGGGATTGGACTTTAAGAACCACTGGAGTAATCTTTCCATAACTTGAGACTGGATGTTTCAGGAAAATACTTTCTCTGTGGACTCAACACTGTCATCATTTTAAATGCTAAGGTGTAGTACTTATATCTGCTTTGCATGAGAGTGGATTAGCAATAATGGTGATCAAGGCAGACTTTATACATACTTTTCTTTGGTTCATTTAATACTAATGTGTCTCTTTCATTAACTATGGAATCCTTCTGTAACATAAAGCAGAGTAGAACTTTGTTGATTAATACATCCTTCCCCAGGATTTTTGTTTTTATTTTTCATTTATTTCTATTTACTAAAATCTAAATACTTTTTTTCAAAAGATGAAAATAAGAAGAAGTATTTCTGAAATTCGGGAACTTGAGAATATAGAAGAACACCAGTCTGTAGATATTGCAACCTTGGTAAGATTCTTTTCTTCAATTTAAATGTAATGTTAAAGGACAAATCTGTCATTTAAGTTAAGAGTATCTACTCTCGGCTTTATAAAAAAATCCTTTTTTGAGGCTACTTTTTATGATTGCTATATCCATTTACAAATAAGGTAGAAACTACCTGGTGTATGGCCTTCAAGTTCCATAATATTTTGTATATGTAACTTGCATGCATTGTAATTGGTTTTGTCTTCTTCTGTTGATACACGAAATAAAAGTTTATCAGAACTTATTATGTAAATAGTGCCCTTTCAAACCAAACTACCTAGCATAGTTTTATTCAGAATTAATCAGTATCAATATTAGTGATATCTTTTAGTCAGTTGAAGTTGGTCTCTTTGCATTATTTTCTTTTTTCCAAGTTAATGGTTTTAATTCACCGCATATTTGTTACTCTATTTTAATTTTTCTTAGACACCTTTTTATGACATTCAGCTTAGCTCCCTGGGTTACCATAAGTAGTGAATTAGATAGATTGCAGAATCTTGTTAAAATGAATCAGTATTTACCAATTGTCTACTTTCTACCAGGCATCACGTTAGATGCTGAGGGACACAACAGTGAACAAAACAGGTCAAGTCCCTGCACCGATGGAGCTTTACTCTAATAAGAATTTGTCTTCATTTTTTTATTAGTAATCTGGTTTTCCACTTAGTGTTTTTCTGCTTTCATTACTTTTATTGATAGACTAAATTTCTTAAAGGTATGGACTGTGTCTTGTTTATTTTTGTTTACTCAGCATCTAACACATTGTCTGGCATAAGATATATATTTATATACATTATATTTTGAAAGAAAAAGTGAGTAGATAGAATAAAAGTTACCCCTTTAGATTATGCCTCAAGCACAATATAGTCTTCTAAATGTAATCCTTTTCTATTTTTGAACCTATTTCTTCTGCCTCCTAATTTACCATTAAGAGTATGAAAATATCATGATTTGTTCTTTGTATTTGTCTTTAATCGATTTACTTGTAGCCTATAGTTTCTCCTCTTCTAGAATTGTTTGTACTGTTTTTCCATTTGATTACTTAAGTGTTTTAATTAATTCTGTATGCTCTGTTAAATGTCACCAGGAAGACGAAGCTCAAGAAAATAAAATCAAAATGAAAATGGTTGAGAAAAATATGGAACAACAGAAAGAGAATATGGAACATTTTAAAAGTCTGAAAATAGAAGCGGAAAACAAGTATGATGCAATCAAACAGAAAATTAATCAGCTATCAGAGCTAGCAGATCCACTTAAGGTATGTATTATTGTTACTCTACTGTATTTATTTATTTATTTATTTATTTATTTGTGTTATGTGGGCCTCTCACCGTTGTGGCCTCTCCCGTTGTGGAGCACAGGCTCCGGACGTGCAGGCCCAGTGGCCATGGCCCACAGGCCCAGCAGCTCCGCGGCATGTGGGATCTTCCCGGACCGGGGCATGAACCTGTATCCCCTGAACCGGCAGGCGGGCTCCCAACCACTGCACTACCAGGGAAGCCCGGCTTTTTTTTTTTTAAAAACACATGCTTTTTGCAACCAAATTAGGGAAATAAAGTTATTTAACAATTAAATTCTGTAAATTTCACCATGTTTAATAGCTTTGTTGTCAAGTAGCTTATTATCATTCTCATTTTTATGAATAGCTCAATTATTCTCAAAACCTCAAATTTTATTTATAAGACATTGAGAAGAATTAATAGTATGTTTTAAGAGGAGAAAGGTTTATTGATGATATAACCCCCTTTTTTGCGGGAAAATTACCCCTTTGAATCAAAATGTATTTAGATATTTTAAAAATTTAAAAGAATTTGCATGCATATGAACTTTACTATAATTGTCTCCATTGACAATTTTAGAAAACATATTTATTAAAGGAAGTTAGAGGAGGAGCTGAGCAGAAACAACTTTTCTCTGTTTGTGGTGGCCTCTCTATAGCTGCTTTCCATAGAGCTGTGATTCCTGCCTGCTGTTGTAATGCAAGGTGGTTTACTTTTTTTCTGTTTGAGATAAGAATAAAAAATGGGAAAATAGACTGATAAATTACTGATTAAGAAGAATGTAAAATTTTAATAATAAAGTTGTGAGGGAGGAAAAAAGTATTAAGGATACTATTGAAAAAGACAAGTAGTAGTTACTACAGGAAATTAGAATTAAAAACACAAAAAGTCCAAGATAAAAAAGAAGACAAAATTAGTTTTTAAAAGAAAATAGAATAAGAAGAAATAAAATAAGTATGAAAATTGTCAGGAATAGGAGAGAGAGAATTCAAAACTCAGAAATTAGAGCAGTGAAGTTAAAACAAAGATGAGATAGAAGAAAATTTTAAATGGATGAAGGATTGAGCAGGGAAACTTAAATCAAAATGATAAAGTATGCTAAAACAATATAGGAAAAGAAATAATTAGCACCCAAATTGTCCCAGATAGCTTAAAATTAAAAACAAAAAATGAAGGATAAGCTGTGTTCTGTTCTTTTAAGGATGTGTAGGCTAATGCAACTCCTGGAATTGGGAGTCCGTAGATAAGTTCAAGAGCAGAAAATATGGGCAGAAGGCAGTGAGAATTCTTGGTCTTAAGTTCTTTGCCTTGGTTGCAAATAAGTGAAAGCTAGATGAGTCCTTCAGTAAACCTGCATGCAGTCAGCCAGTAGCCAAGAGGGTTTTCCTTTGCAATATCACATCCCAATAGCCATCCCAATAGGTAACGACAGGACCAAGAATATTTGGCTAACAAAAGAATTTAATTCCTTAGAAACTGTCTTTGTGGTATATTAGCAGCTTCTAAATATAATCTGTTTGCTCTCAGGATGTTTGTTCATTTTGTGTCAGAGGAGTGGTGAGGAGTGGAGTACTCTGTTCAAATATGTAGTCATTGAAATCTTGGCATAAGATTTCAATATTTTTCTCCCTTTGAACAGTTTATTTTGATTTACACTGCAAGCTTAATGCTTTAGTCACAAATTAAATTTTTTGTACAGGGAGCATGACCTACATCAAGAATGATGGTCTGCATTTTGGAGTAGGAGGGCCTTTCAGTTTCTGATCGAGATAATGAGTGTTTATTTGGATTGAGGCTGACTATGCTTTTGAAAATTCCAAGATCTAATGATCTACAGCTTTTTTTTTTTTTTTTTTTTTGTGATATGCGGGCCTCTCACTGTTGTGGCCTCTCCCGTTGCGAAGTACAGGCTCCGGACGCGCAGGCTCAGCGGCCATGGTTCACAGGCCCAGCCGCTCCGCGGCATGTGGGATCTTCCCGGACCGGGGCACGAACCCGCGTCCCCTGCATCGGCAGGCGGACTCCCAACCACTGCGCCACCAGGGAAGCCCTCTACAGCTTTTTAAAACCTCATAATTGATGTAGAGTTATATGAAGCAAGTGGCTATAATACATACTGTAGCAATTTATCCAATGTTGTCAGGTAACTAAAATTGGTTATTTAGGCATCAAAGAGAATAAAATTTTTCAATGATTCTGTCCCTTCTGGCACCTTAGCCTATTTTTTTAAAGGCTGAACTTTTTAGGGCTACATCAGAATTAATTTTAGATCTAATCCAACCTAGTCCTCACCCCAAAACCAGGATGAATGTCACTAACTGGCTTTTAATATCTCTAAGTCTCTGTTTCACCATCAACAAAATGAAAGTAAAGGAAATACTCTTCTTGGTTCCTTTTTAGTTTTAAATTTGATGCTAACTATGATATAAATTTATTAAATATATAAGGACAAGTCAAAAGCCATGATAAACGTGGAAAAAAGAACGTTAAATTCTTTTCATCCATTTTATAAGTCGTCTTTCCCTTTCTAAAGTTGCTAGGAGAAAAGATTAAGCAGCACAAATCTGCCCTGATATAATTGACCCCTTTGGCCCTAGAGAGCTGATTTGGTTCCCTAAAGCAAACGTGGACATATTTATTTTGAAAGTTTCTACCAAAAATGATTAGAAAATTTAGTGTTCAACCATTGTTTCATAAGCTATTGCAATTTCTAGCTATAGTATCTCCTACTATGTAAACTGCACCCATTTTCTTTTGTTCTCCTCAAAGTAAAGGAACAGAGTATTTCCATACTCCATATAACAATGTTTTTATTTTTAACAGAACTCTGCTATAAAAGCTGTGTATTATTAAGTGTCTGCCTTGGGTGATAGTTATTTTTAGCAGTACGAGCAAGATGCAGTAAGTTGTACTCTTAGGTCAGCAAATAGCCTAAATCTATTCTTTTATATGAGGTAAATACTTGCACTTTTTAGATACTTCTCATGTTCTTTTTCTTTTCGGGATATCTCCAAATATTCTGTCTTCCTCGATGCTGTTGTTTTGGTTTGTGTTCGTTTCTTTTTCTTACAACTGTGATTCTTGCGGCTGAACATGATCATCATAGTGTGTGTGTCCAATACGAGGCTCAAAAGACAAACTGACTAAAATTTAATTTGGTGGTTATTAAATCAAGAGCCATTTTAAAAATTGAGATTCAGGGATTCTCAGCCTACTAAAACAGAATCTCCAAAGGTGGAGTTTGGAAATTTGTATATTTTTTAAAACATCCAAATTGATGATAAAGAAGTCAATCTGTATATCACTATTTGAGAAAGCTGCCACAATTGGTGGCTATGTATATATATATAATCTTATAAATAAAATCTTTTCACCAGGCTATGCTTCCTTTAAAGAAATTTGTTTACTGCATGTACTCAGAAAGCAGATTCCCATAACAAGGGAAAAATCCAGTAACAAAGGAAAATATATTTTAGTCGCCATTCATATATGAAATTATTAGGCAAAATAATAAAAATGTGTACTTGACATTCGGTCTACTAATTTAATTATACATGAACACAAAATCACAGGTACAAAGTGATATATTTAACATTTAGAAATACTGCTTTGTTTCCATTTACATTTCATGAATTAATTTTTTTAACCTTTCTCGTGTCTTCAGCACTGGCATCTTTATCGTGATTAGAGCTGTATTTTGAGTAATTAGAAGAGTTGAGTGATGGATTTTTCCAGAGCTCTTGATCTTCTCTTTCATCTATATTATTTTAAATATAGCACTTTTAATAAATCATCTTTTAATTTAAATAGGGTAAAATTTACTCTTTTTTTGTATCAAAACTTAGGAGTTTTGACAAATGCATAAAGTTGTGTACCCAACACCACAATCAAGATACAAAACAGTTCTATTATCCCTCCCCCCACCCCCACCCCCAAATTCCCTTACACGGCTCCTCATAGGCAAACCTCCCCTGCCCTTAACCTCTGGCAGTCACTGATCTGCTGTTTATCACTATGGTTTTGCCTTTTACATAATATCATGTAAGTGGAATCATAATATGTAACCTTTTGAGTCTGGCTTCTTTCATTTAGCATGGTGTATTTGAGATTTATTCATGTTATCATTATCTGATCAATAGCTTATTCCTTTTTATTACTGAGTAATAATTCCACTGTATGGATGTACCACAGCTTGCTTATTCATGTACCTATTAAAGGACATTTGGATGGTTTCAGTTTTGTGGTTATGAATAAAGCTGCTCTAAACCTTTAAGTGTAGGTTTTTGTATGATAGGGTTTCATTTCTCTTGGTTAAGTACCTAGTACTATAGTAAATGTTGTAGATTTTTAATTCATTTTTCAGTTATTCCTTCTATGTAGACATATTACTGATTTTTGTATTGGCCTAGTATCCAGTGACCTTTCTAAACTCACTTATTAATTTAAAAACTTTTTCTTTGGAATTTCTTTATACACAGTCATCTCTCTTTTAAATACAGTTTGATTCTTCCTGTCCAATCCGTATACTTTTTGTTTCCTTTTCTTATTTTAATTGAACCATCCAGGACCTCCAATAAATGTTAAATAGAAGAAATGGGACTGCAGGTCCTTGCCTTGTACTTAATCTTAAAAAGAAAGCACTTGGTATTTCATCTTAAAAGTAATGGTTAGCTGTTATTTGTTCTTGTTTGGGATTTCTTTATTTTGGGATTAGCCAAGTAATTTTTAGTGTTCCTTTTTAAAATTTCCTCTACTAGTTTGTTTAGCTACAATTTTTGTTTTTTTGTTTTTTTCCCAGTGTTTGCTGTGCGTTACGATATGCATCTTTACCTTATAGTTTACTAGTGTTTCCCTTTAAAGTGATCTTGGGATAGCTTCTTTACAATTATATTTTGTTCTCAAAATTAATGAGGTTACACCTCCAGAAATGATGCCAAATAAGTCAGTGTTCAATTTCTTCACATCTTTTCCTCCTCCACCCCAATTCACCTTTTTTTAAAACCAGGTTTCCTCTGTCAGGTACCTCTGTAATATACAACACTTGCATTGTTTTAAGTCTTTTCAGGCTAACGTAGCTTCCCAGGAAACCGCCTTGTTTACCAAAATAAAGTTGAGAGCACCATAAGGTATGGAGACTTCATACAAGAGCTTTAATATGATAATGTGACTTCTCAATTTGGGAAACTCCTCACTTCTCTTCAGAAACATATGGCTATGAACTTAATAACACTTGCCTCTTAAAGCAGCATAATCCTGTCCACTTTATTGAGTTGTCAATTAGTTTATGCCTATGCTGATAATTTTGTAAAGCAATCTTTATAGATTGTTTTGGTTTTATTTAAACAGGATGAATTAAACCTTGCTGATTCCGAAGTGGATAACCAAAAACGAGGGAAACGGCATTATGAAGACAAGCAAAAAGAACACTTGGATACTTTAAATAAAAAGAAACGAGAATTAGATATGAAAGAAAAAGAACTAGAGGTTATCCATCAATTTTTAAATGTTTTGTTTACCCCCTTAGTCATTATTAAAGTGCGTTTTCCTAATGTCATGTTTTCCAAACACAGACATGTTGTCTGATGACTACCTGTTTTGTATGAAGTAACAGCTGTTTCAGTGAATCAACAGAGGAAAAGACTGAGGGACCCTCAGAGGGTGGGGACTTCTTAGATCAACATGAAGAGGACGTTAGGCAGCACTGCAACAGCCCCATGTAGTGTCACTGAGTGATTTGGAAAATGGCACTCCCTCCGCTGAAATAGTTCCTTAGATGCCCAGCTTGGCAAGTGCATGCAGCTTTATGTCAGAAGAATGCTCCCCTGCCTCTGAGTAACTTGGGTGTGAGCTGGGTTGCAGTTCAGCTCCCACTTACTAGATAACCTTCGCTGACAACTGAAAGCAGCAGCCCTGTTTTTAGAGGAGAGTAAGTTGAGGGCAACCGTGGTTTAACCTAAGAGAGATGAATTCCAGCTTTGCTTTTACATGTCTTAAGAAAATAATTTAAACTCTGTAATTCATTTCCCTACTTGTTGAAAACTTACTGTACTACAAATGTCGTGAATATAAATACTATGTTTAATATGTTACAAACACGAGGGTCTTTGTGTCTTCAGTACTACTTGATGTTCAGAATCCATCCTAAAACACACAGAATGCTATATCTGACCTCAGCACCCTGGGTGCCAAACCTTTCATAACTGCTACTTGAAATTTGTTTCACTAGGAAGTTATGGAGCTCTTACAAATTATTAAAGTTGTGTACACCAATGCAGTTTTCTCTTGAAGATTATGACAACTCTGGACCCTATTCTCAATATAAAGCTTAGAACAATGATATTAAACGTAATTAAAATACGTTTCTTAAACATAAGTTCAGAATTCTATTTGGCATATTTTGGCACAAGTAGTACAGTGAATTGTTTTATCAAAAAAGAGTTTTAAAGTTAAACATCTGTTATCTTAGGAGAAAATGTCACAAGCAAGACAAATCTGCCCAGAGCGGATAGAAGTAAAAAAATCTGCATCAATTCTAGACAAAGAAATTAATAGATTAAGACAAAAGATACAAGCAGAACATGCTAGTCATGGAGATCGAGAGGAAATAATGAGGTAAGTGATTGCTCGCTTTTCTACTTTATGATATCCATAGATATATAATAGTGAGACAAAAAATAACATTTATATATAAATCTTAAATTTGGGTAAAGTGTTGCTATGGCATATAGTTTTAGCTAAACTAGCCTTTTGTACATGCATTATTAATAATAAACTTTTTTCCTTCGGAATTATTACAGAACTCATTACAGAATGACATTTTAACATAGTTGCCATTTTTATACCTGTAAGATTCATACAGACATGAGGATATTGAGCTTCAGAAGTAATCAAAGAAATGCAAAGCAAAACAATTAGAAGCTATTTTCTTATATATCAAGATGAAAAGAACACATATTTTATGTCAGTGATATTTCAGTGAAATTGATATTTTTATATTACTTGTGAAAATGGAAGCCCTAGTTTAGTTAGAGCACAGGTTCTGAAGCAAGAGTACCTCAGTTTGAATTGCAATTCTGTTACCTACTGAACTGACTTTGGAAAGATATCTAATCGCTCTGAACCTCAAATTTCTCATCTATAAAATGGGTATAATTATAGTACTTACCTTATAGAGATGTTATGAAGATTAAATGAGATAACCATTAATAAACAATGTATAGGATATATAATATGTTAGATGTTATTGTTATTAGTCTTTCTGAAAAGTTTTAAGATAGTTTATGTTAAACACCTTTAAAAATTTTAACTTGGGGCTTCCCTGGTGGCACAGTGGTTGAGAGTCCGCCTGCTGATGCAGGGCGGTCCGGGAAGATCCCATATGCCGCAGAGTGGCTGGGCCCGTGAACCATGGCCGCTGGGCCTGCGCGTCCGGAGCCTGTGCTCTGCAACGGGAGAGGCCACGGCAGTGGGAGGCCCGCATACCGAAAAAAAAAAAAAAAAAAAAAAAAAATTCAATTTGGCCAAGTAATTTTGTTGTTATAATCCAAAATGAAAAAAACAACTTGTACTTGGATGTTTATTGTAGCATTAGTATTTTTTTTAGTTGAGATATGGTTGATTTACAATATTATATTTCAGGTGTACAACATGGTGATTCAGAATTTTTATAGATTGTAGTCCCTTTATATTTATTATAAAATATTGGTTATATTCCCTGTGCTGTACAATATATTCCTGTAACTTATTTATTTTATACATAGTAGTTTGTGTAACACTAAAAAAATTAGAAACTTTGTATAACTGGATGATAATGATTGAATTACAGTAGAAAATTATAGCTATTAAACTTTATGAAGAATTTTTCATATTAAAAAAGGCAGGGAACAGGAGTGATCTCAATTCTGTTTTCACAAACTTTGGGGAAGAAGGGGAAGAAACAAAAATAGTACCAGAAGTTTTTCTTTAAAATAGGTAATACCTTACATGTCTTAAAAATATAATGTGAAAGGGCAGACAATGAATTTTTTTACTTTTCTTTTATTAATTTATTAAATATGCTTTCAGTGTTTGTATATGCAAAGGCAAGATGATATGCGTATATGTGTTTTCATCCTTGCAGATACAAAAAGTAGTACACTAAGCTGTTGTAGGTTGCTTTCTTTGACTTAATGATAAATTTTGTAGATCTTTCCGTATCAGTACATAGGCATTTTCTCATTGTGTTTTTATGTTTCACAGTATTTAGTCATCTCCTACTGATGGATAGTTTGGTTTTGACTTGATTTTTTTGCTATTATAAATGGTGGTACACAAGAAATAATTTTATACATGCATTATTTTGTATAAATGCGGGTTTTTGGTTTTTGTTTTCTTAATAGGGTAAACTCCATTTTGGCAGAGTTCCCTTTCTAGGGATTGTACTTTTTTTTCACTCCTATCAGCAATGAACACTTGTTTCCCCACAGCCTAAACAGTGTATGATTATCTTAGATTCTTTTTGCTGATAGATATATTTCCTAAAAATATATATGTACACCTCAGTGTAATTTTAATTTGCATTTCACTTCTATTAAATGTAGTTAACATCTTTTCATGTCTTAAGGACCATTTATTTATATTTCTTTTTCTGTGAATATTTTTGATGTGAGGAATGTATTTTATCTTTTTCCAAACGGCTGTTTAGCCATTTGAAAAGTTATTGGTCCTCTAATTGTTTCCTTAAGAATGGCCATAGGAGTAATATTTTTTGTATTTTCTCAAGTTCAAAACTATTTGTCTCTAGCTTTTGAGTTTGAAAGATAAGAGTTTAGCCTAGTATAAAATCCTCGTTCTCCTGAGTATCTGTGTATGATGATGCTCATCTGTTAAGTTCTGTAACTTATCCAGAATGTCAAATTCTGTGATCCTTTCCTTGGTATACACAGTGCTTTTTAAAAAAATATATAGATTTAAGTCTTACTTCTTAAAAGTTTTCTGGTATTTTACTTTTAAGTATTTTCTGTTCTGTTGTCTAGTGTTCTTTTTAGAGGTCTTCAGTTATATATATGTTGTATGTACTTTTTCTTCTCTAGTTATTTTGTCTAACCATTTTACCTGGGTTTTTTTCCTGTTTTGTTTTTCTCATTTCTCATTTCTCATCTGTCTGTTGATGTTTCCTGTGTTGTCTGTTTGTTCCTATGCGTCATCTCATTTTGTCTCATGTCTTTGTTTTTTTGCCTTTTGTCTACACTCCCTTGCCCCACCTTGGATTCTGCAAGTTCATGCTTCTCCTCCTCTTGTCTGTTTGTAACCTGTTGTTGTTTACCTGTCTGTTAGCTTTGAATTCTTTGATTTATCTTTTCCTTCAGTTCTTTCATTTCTGCTTTGAGGTATTCCTTCCTGGTGGCCCTTGTGTCTTGTTTTGTTTTCTTTTGTTTTAATTTATCGTGTTCAATTGCAGTTTTAATCGGCTTTGTGACAACATTGTTGTAGTAAGTTTTCTTTGTCTGTAGAGAGAGTTTTGCTGCTCTTTCCCAGCGCTTTTTCCCCCCATAAATATCTTTGTATGTGTGCTTTGTTTGTGCTTTTTTTGTTATTCGTTTTTTAATTGGTTGGATTTTCTGGGACTGGACACTTGAGGGAGGATGGGACGGATCACTGAGAGCCTTGGCCAGGGTTCGCCCTTCATCCTTTGTCAGGATCTTTCTCTCCCTCACTACAGCAATGAGCTCTTGCCTCCACAGTAGCACTCTGAGAAGCCGTGTCTACCCGGCCTCTTTGACCTTGTCTTGTTCAGGCTGGGGCTTGTGTTCTTCTGTTCTTGCACTGGCATCTGTCACTAAGGGGAACATTTCTTGCCTTCTGGTGTGATCCCTTCCTTGCTAGAAGATCTGTATTTGCTGGTATTCTCTTACGATCTGCCACTCTGGGCCCCACTTGGGCACTTTCTTCTGGCTTGCACTTTCTTTCTGCCCAGCCCTGCTAACAGCTCTCCCCAGTCAGGGCAGCACGCTCGCATTCTGGCAGTGTATTTGTCTGGAGATTTATGAAACCTGCTACTGCTGGGCCCTCTCAGCACTCCCTGCACTCCCTGTTCTTCCTATTAAATATATTTGAGATTTTACTTCATGTTTCATTGAATGGCATTTATTTACTTAACCTTTCGTTTATAAAATAGGCAATATCAAGAAGCGAGAGAAACCTATCTTGATCTGGATAACAAAGTAAGGACTTTAAAAAGGTTTATTAAATTACTGGAAGAAATAATGACCCATAGATATAAAACATATCAACAATTTAGAAGGTAAGTGCATTAAAAAATATTACCCCATATTGTACATTTTTATTTTTTCTTTGTTTTCACATTCTCCCTTATAAATAATAAAATTAAATTAAGAGAACTTGCATGATTTAATCAGAAAAGAAATGGTGGTAGTGCTTGGGATCCTGGATTTGAAGGGACTTTTATAGTGAGCTTTTTAAACTTAAACTGCATTAGATATGCTTTACTGGATAGCTCACAGATGGCTGTTCTATCTGTGCTTACATGGGTCATTTGGAAGCTCATTGGTTCTGTTAACAGACTATTTCACTCTTGGACATTGCATGTTCTTAAGGCATATGAGTTTTGATGGGACACGTTAAGGCAGTTTCTCAGTTGATTACCATGATCTACTAGAATGGTGTAGCTCCATGGATGCAGAATCTATGTTTTTTTTGCTGCTGTATCCCCAGTACCTACTACTGTGCCTTAAATGTAGTAGAAACTTGATATATATTGGTTGAATGAATGAATACAGGATCAGCAAAACTGGATGTCGTTAATATACCCAGAAATGTGCAGATTGACAGAGATAAGTTAACCTCAGCTAAAATCACAAGCAACAGAAATAAAGGACAGCTTATAGGGTAGGGTTGCCCTTTGATATACTTGGATCCAAGGCAGCCCTAGTCTTTCCACCTAACCTCTATTTTCCCCATGACATTCCCTCAGTAACATGCGTCTTAACTGTACTTATACCAAAAACTATAATCTTTATACCAAAAACTATAATCTTAAGACTATAGAAATTTTTTTAAATTTAGCTCTAGTACGTGTGGGGAAATTCAAATAAAGCTGTAATGAGAAACAGGCTTTGCATGTTTGACCACATTCCTTAACTAAACTATAGCTTAGTTTTTGAAATGTGTATTTCAGTTTTATATGCATGTTATTAGGACATGACTTAAAGAGTTTTTAATTTTATCCTTTTGAGGCTGCCTTGCAGTTTTGTTAGGTGGGACCAGAGCAGGCTTTGGTGAAGGACTGACTTTTTTCCTACCTGTGAAGCTGTGTTCTTCTGGGTCCTCTACTGATACGTCGTGGGGTTATTCCACTCGTGCCTTTGGGAATATGAACCATTCCGGGCTCTGGGTGACCTCGGGGCTTGTTTCTGCTTCTGGTGGGTGGTTTTCTCGCCAGCCTCGGGCAGGTGCCCTCACACTGGCACTGATGAGGAGGGTGCTCAGCCTGAGGCTCTCCCACCCACCTCTGGGGTCCTCTAGAGCTTTCTCTGTGCTGCCCTCTTCCCCACTCTCTGCTTCGTGAACCGGAGGTGCCTTGGCCACCCCAGACTCCTAAACCGGAAGACTTGTGGACTCTGCTTGGGTTTCGCTCCCCTTTACTCTCAACATAAAAGTAATTTGGGGGCATTCACAGGGCTCAATTTGTCTGTTTCCCATCTTTCAGAGAGTGTTTTGACTGGAACCGTCTGCGATATCTGATGTCCAGAGTCCAAAAACTCTTGTTTCATAGATTTTTGTCCAGCTTTCTAGTTGTTTCACACAGAAGAGTAAATCTAATGCCTATTACTGTGTCTTTTCCAGAAGCAGTAGGGTTCATTTTCATATTGTTATTCAGAAAATTTTAGAGTATTTTCTGTAAAGGTATTGGTCTTACTTAGTTTATTATCTTGATATGTTTCTTCACCACTGACATATTTTATATTGTTTATCCAGTCTTGGGAGGACAATAAAAATGGTAAAATTTTTAAAATTGTTTATCTCTTTACATTGGAGAACCTTGCCATTTTATGAGGACAGTTTCTTAGTCATCCCATGAGCGGAAGCAATTGAAGAATACATATCAGTATTGAAAGGAAAAAAAAGTTAACAGAAAATTCTGAAAACCAGCTAGCAATAGTTGTGGCAGCAAAAGGAAACTCAGACTCTCAGTATTTTCTAATGTGGAGATTTAATACAGTTTAGGAAGAGAATTGGGAGGGGAAAGAATAAAATGATAGTTATTCTGAAGAAAGGAGCCTTAGACTCATTAAGGAGCAAAGATGTTAAGAAAAATAGCCAGTCACCTGTCACCTAGATCTTATTTTCTAAATACCATCCCCCAACAAAAGGAATCAAGGCTCCTTTGAGAAATGGCTGATGATACCAGAGTAGAGCAGGGAAGGTATAGATGAGCCTCTTGCTATGCCAGAAAGTAAGGAAGTGCCCCCCAAAAATGTGGAGTCATGATAAAAGGACATAGGCAGATTGAAAGGGCTCTATTGGCAAAATCTGGGACAATTTGAAGACCAAAATAAATAAGAACAGTAACGGATGATAACCCAATGAATAAAATAAGAATCTGTGACTGCATCCTTATAAATAGAAAGGTGGTAAGTAAGTAAATGAGGAAGAAAGGAAAGCTCTTCCTTACAGCAGAATGCCATATGACAAATAAGTGAAGTTCACGTTGTGCGAGACAGTGCGTAAGGTATTACAGATACAACATGATTAAGAGATTGCCTTTGCCTTTTTTGCTACTGTAAAGTTAGGAGGAGACAGGCAAATGAATAGGCAGTTTACCACTATCTTAACACTACTAGAGTTTAATCCTCTCAAGGACAAGATTCATGTCTTCTATATTAGGGTGATATATAAGTTAGTTGAATGATTGATACATTCATATGGACTGGCTGTAATATAATGGGTTTCATTATATGCGGGATGACATCTTTATTCATTTTATAGATGTTTGTTTATTATAAAAGGAAATGAAGTGGTAAAAATGTGGAGACATGAACGAAATATAAAGACACAGGCAAAAATCATCTAAAATTTTACCTATTAAATGGGCACCAGTGTTAACATCTTGGCATATTTTCCTCTGGCCTTACATGCTGGTGTAAAGATCATGCTGAATATACAGTTCTGTATCTCTGTAATCTTTTTAATGTGCCCAATTTCTTTTTTCAAGGTGTTTGACTTTACGATGCAAATTGTACTTTGACAACTTATTATCTCAGCGGGCCTATTGTGGAAAAATGAATTTTGACCACAAGAATGAAACTCTTACCATATCTGTAAGTATCTTAACTCTTTGCATGTTAGTCATTAGGAGAATTAGCTGCTTCGTTTCTTTTGATGATATTTTGATCTGTTGTCATTGGAAAACAAAATAACTTATTTTGAAGTTAAGGATAGTCTTTGCCAAAGTGTTGAAAATTAAATTGATTTTACGGACTAAAGCCATTACTTTAGCTTTTTTTTTTTTCCCCCAGACAGCCACATTATTTTCTTACGGTGATAATTAGGAATTTTATTTTCAGTGATAAATATTTACCTTCTCTTTTCACTCCACTGGTTCCTTTTTAAAATTCATATAGCATTTTAAATTACATGGGACATTATAGAAAGTCTGTATTCTCTGGCCCCACTATAGGAAGCCAGGAAAGAATTTCTCAAAGAATGTTCGACCCCATGTAATTGTCTTTGTGCTACTTATTTTGGAAGGTATCCCTAAATCTAGCCTCTTTTGTATAAATGAAACCACCACTTTCAAATTGTGGAGTCTGTGTGTCTGGATTCTATCATAGTCACATGCATTAAAGGAGGAGTGGGGGATATAGCATTATAGTTGCTTTTGACCTCCTGTAGTCAGGAGGTCAAAAGCAACTACTCACTCTAAATAATTGGGGCAAACTTTTCAAATATTTGCATACTGTTCTTAGTTGCCATAAATTTTATACTTCCATTTTAATACTTAGAATAAGTAATAATTTGCCATACAGATATGCAACTAAGAACCCATCTAAAAATGTTTAAGAATAATAATAATTGAGAAAAAGAATGACAATACATTTAAAAATGGTTAAAAGTCATTAATTCGCCAAGTGGTGAATAAGCACATGAAAAAGTGCTCAGTGTCGCTAGTCATCAGAGAAATACAAGTTTATACCATGATCAGTTACTATCCCACTCCTTTTATTGTGACTAAAATGAACAAGACTGATAATACCTTGTGTGGGTGAGGTTGTGGACTTAGAACGCTTATACCTTGCTAGTGGGAGTATAATTTGGTAGAACTAATTTAGAAACCTGTCTTGTAGGGTCTATTAAAGCAATTCCACTTTTCAGAACTCTTCAAAAACCTGTAAAATTTATCTACAGTGATTAAAGTCAAAATAGTGGTTTACCTTTTAGGGGTTGGTAGTTGACGGGAGAGGACACAGGGAATCTGCTGAGATGCTAGAAATGTCCTGTCTTGATCTGAGTAGTGGTGACCCAGGTGTGTGTGTATATGTGTATGTATATGTCAGAATTATTTGAGCTGAACACTTAAGCTTTGTGTTCTTTACTGTATATAAATTATTCTCTAGTAAAAGTGAAAAAAAAGAAGAAAATATTAAGTGTTTGGATAATTTATCCCCAGAGCCATAACTGTTCGAGACAACTGAAGCTAGATTTTCTGACATTATCATTCCTGTTATTCAACAGAATATTATTGCTTTAAGAATCTTCAAGTTTTCTAGTCTTCATTTTACAAATAAGAAAACTGAGGCAGAAGTCCCATGATAGGTTTACTAATAGGCCAGGGATAAAATTTAGATCTCCGTAATTTATCTGGGGCTTCATTCATTACAATGATACAAGATACAGTCTGGGAGCAAAAGACTGCATCCTGTTACTTAGTTCTTACTTTTCTGTTGGGGTGTGTGTGTGTGTGTGTGTGTGTGTGTGTGTGTTTGGTTGGTTTTGTTTGGCTTTTTACTGCTTACGTTAATGTTGCTTTTGTGTTTGGATTTTCATAGAGAATTCAGACTTCAGATGATAAATATAAAATTTCAGTGTATGTTTAAATTCAGAATTTTTTATAACCCTTAGAAGATTAAAATATAAGTGAATGCTCACTTGAGAACCATATAATTTTTCAAATAGTGTTTTGGAAAATATGTGAAGCTGTATATCTGTTAAAACACATATGATAAAACTGGCTGGTGCTCTGTTTTTTCACCTAGAGTGCATATATGTATATCTGGAATTCTCTTAAAATGAAATCGAGTTCCTTCAATGTTAATTATACTGTCTTCTTAGGAAATTATATGAAAATGTTATCTCACTAATTACTTTTATATTGTTCCCATGAACACTTACTAAAAGAAATTTTTAAAAGAGAGTTATGTATTTCAATTGATTGCTGCTGTTATTCTTTGGCCAGTGTGAGCCTCTTTAAGTTGGTCCTGTGTCCTTTTGACATTCGGTAATTACTTTGAAAGCAGTTTAACCACTAGATGTCACTAGAATTCAAGTAACAAAAGATTAACTTGGCACTTAAAATGTTTGACAAAAAGAAATAAAGAAAACAATCCCATTTACAATAACATCAAAAACAATAAAATACTTAGGAAATTTAACCAAGGAAGTGAAAGATCTGTACACTGAAAACTATTAAAACATTGATGAAAGAAATTGAAGAAGACACAAATAAATGGAAAGATAACCCTTGTACATGAATCAGAAGAATTAATATTGTTAAAATGTCCATACTATCCAAAGCTATCTTAGATTAGATTCAGTGCAATCCCTATCGAGAGTCCAAAGGCATTGTTCACAAAAAGAAAAAACAGTCCTAAAATTTGTATGGAACCACAAAAGACCCCGAATAGCTAAAGCAATCTTGAGAAAAAAGAATAAGCTGGAGGCATCACATTTCCTGATTTGAAGCTATGTTGCAAAGCTATAGCAATGAAAACAGTATGTATTGGCATAAAAATAGACACATAGACCAATGGAACAGAATAGAGAGCCCAGAAATAAACCCAGGCATATATGGCCAACTAATATTTGACAAAGGAGCCAAGAATATATACAATGGGGAAAGGATAGTCTCTGATAAATCGCGTTGGGAAAACTGGATATCTACATGCAAAAAATGAAACTGGACCAATGTTGGTACTTTTATTATTAAGGCTTTGGACTTTTGGTTTGTTAGATCTGGTTATGGCGAGAAAATGTTTTCAGTTTGATTCTCTCACAATAAAACAGAAACCACCGTTACACAGCTTGCTGTTATACTCTAAAATATTTTGAATAGAATAGATGTCGTTTCCAAGTC
Source organism: Kogia breviceps (assembly GCF_026419965.1). Taxonomy (NCBI): domain Eukaryota; kingdom Metazoa; phylum Chordata; class Mammalia; order Artiodactyla; family Physeteridae; genus Kogia; species Kogia breviceps. The sequence goes on from NC_081320.1 coordinate 90,794,718, forward strand.
ACTAAATGATGTTTTTTAAATCTTCTTTTTTACTATAAATTCATCCTTTCTAATGGTAGCCTATCTTTTTTGTAAAGAAATTGATCTGTTTTTTTCCTATACTTTGTTTTTTGTCAACTCATTCAAGGTTCAGCCTGGAGAGGGAAACAAAGCCGCTTTCAACGACATGAGGGCCTTATCTGGCGGTGAACGTTCGTTTTCCACAGTTTGCTTCATTCTTTCTCTGTGGTCCATTGCTGAATCTCCTTTCAGATGCCTGGATGAGTTTGATGTCTACATGGTAGTGTTGACTTTTAAATTCTCTAATTTTTTGGTTGTTTGCAATGTATATTTTGAAAGGAAGCAATTCATTCTTTAGTTTTACCCATAACAGAAAAGATCCTGCTCTGACAGTTTTGTCTGTGATAAGTGATAGAGAGGAACCAAAGAATTCCAGTTCTCTCCCTTGCTAACATACCACACTGGCAGGGACCCTGTCCTGGATTTGCAGCCTTTTCCCCAGTTTGCTTCCATCTTCCGTTTCTACACATAATTATAAGCAGTTCCCCACACTTGCTTTCCCTGACTCTCGCCACTGTTCTCTCCCTTCCTGCACAGGCACACTTTTCAAAACAGCAGTGTGTGTAACATGAGGGAGCGAGAACACTGGACTTCGAAGTTAAAAAACTGAAGATTGAGACCTGCCTCTGTCACCAATTACCCAGCTGACTTTGGAAAAGATATCTATCCTCTTTGGCCTCAGTTTCTCCATCTATAAAATAGATTATTAACCTTTCCTACCTCGTAGGGTTAGAGCGAGGCTCCAGTGAGGTCCTGTCTGTAGTGTGCTCACTGTGGTGCAGGCGCATAGTAGGGCCTCCCAAATCAGCTGTTAGTCCTTCTCTTAACTGCTTCATGCCTCCTTCTTTACCAAGTCCACTGTAATCTGGGTTTAGACGACAATACTCCAGCAAAACTTGTTTAGCAAAAATCATAAGAACTTTAATTCGGTGAAGTATATGGCACCACAGACTGACCTTCCATCTCTGAAACTGTGTCTTCTTACCTCCTCTTTGTCCTCAGTGTGCCAGTCTGCCTCCCCTAATTCAGGTGCCCTTAAATGTTGGAGGTCTTCTTTGTTTTTCATAGTGGTGTTAATTTTCCTGGATATCATGTTCTACCTACCCCCGCCCCCCCCCCCCCCCCACAGACACACACAGTCCCACAGTCTGCTGTCTATGTTTGGATCCCTCCCAGAGCTAAGCATGTCATTCTGACATCTCTCTTGTTCTCTGGACCCGTGTGCTCGACTACCTGTGAGACCTCATCTAGTGAACAACCCACATCTCAAACTCAGCGTGTCTGAGTCTGAATTTTTCTACTCCAAGCCTTTCTTTTCCTGAATTCTTTTCCTTGATTAGTTGCAAATTGCCATGTCCAACCCAACACCTAACTGCAAAACCAGTGATTTATCTGTGATTCTTCTTTGCTTGTTACACATTAAGTCTGACCTCTGTCTCTTCCTCTTTTAAAATATCTCCCTGGTCTCCGCCCTCTGCTCCTTTCTGTTACCTCTGCTGTCCTCCCCTCTGGCTTCTTGTCTTCATTTCCTGTCCAGACTCTCAAACTTTAATCCTGCGCCTTCTCAGTTCCTCCTTCACTGTCTTGCCAGGTTTACATTTCTAAAATAAATCTAATTGTAGTCACTCACTTGCTTGAAAATCTTTGGTTTAATTCTGAAGGGTGACTTTGAAGCCCGTCATGATATAGTATCCGCTGACTTTTTCAGCTGCACTAAAGCTGTTTGTGATTTTTCCAGACTCTGCACCTCTGCCTGTGTGCTCTTCGTTGTATGTCACACTCTGACTCATCTCTCAGGACTCGGTTCAGATGTCCCCTTCATGTAGCCTCCGTGACCACCGCCCTGCCAGGCAGGATTAGGGACTTCTCAGAGCTTCCTCAGCACCACCTGATGTCAACTTCTGCAATTATATTATTTTTATATTTTATAGTATCTAATATTATATATTATATACATTTTATTATTATATATATTATATTTATATTTTTTTCATTCTATTGCAATCCCCTATTTTCATGTCTGAATCACCCACCAAATTTTCAATTTTGAAGTTATCAACTCCGTCTTAATCATATTTCTATCTCCTAATGCCTAGCCCATAATTAGGATTTAGAAAATGCTTATTTACGAATCAGAATTCATAGTTGTAAGTGCTATATAATCCTTCAGTGGTTGTTTTTTTTCCTATGCTGTGACTGCTGAAGATTAGTTAGAAATTCCTCTGAGATTTGGCTTCAAAGCTGATTCACACATCATAGAAGATGATTGCTCTTTCCATATAATATTTTTGTCCAAAATGCTATTATGTAGACTTATCACCCATCTTATAAGTCAAATTTAATTCTGAACAATTTCTTTCTCTTTCAGAAACTTACAGGTTCTTAGTCAGAATGACATTTTGCCTCATTGAAATTATTCAGAAAAATGTGCCCAAGTTCTGAGAACAATCCAGTGGAAATGAATAGATATTTCTTGGTGCACTGGCAACTTTGTTATTAAGTGATGGGCTTCCCCAAGGCATTGTTTTGAAAGGACAGTTTTCAGTTTGGGCAAGCTCTGGTCACTTCTGTTAACGTTAAGTTAGATTACTTTAGGGATATGCCTGATGGAAGAATTTACACAGTAAGAGCCACTGAGCAGGGTAGCTGGGACACAGGGCCCCCGTTTGTCTCCGGAGCCCACATTCCAAACCGCCGCGCCGTACGGTACAGCCACACGCGGTTTCATTTGTCTGTGTTTTCAGATTTCAGGAGTTTTCAAGGGAGGAGAGAGGTACTTTGATTTTTGTTTTTTCTTTTACTTCACTGAGAAAATGTAAGCACACAGTTTAATTCCTGTAGTCAAAACCTGTTATATAACCAAGCATTTTTTCCCTATACATGGATGTGCTGTTTAACTTATTTTAAAAATTCAACTGAGAAATTAGTCTGTATATTCACATTGATTCACATTGTACAAATTGTAGAAGGTGATGGGGCCAGAGTTTTTAGAACACCTTAATCATTGAGGGAAAACTTGAGAGACTTAGTAAGTTTGAATCTGGTCACCTTTGATACTGTTCTCCTGAGTAATTAAATATTACTGTAGAAATTAGATTCACTCTGCAACATCTAGTTGTATCTTTTGACTATCTTCTGATTATTTTAATTGTTAAATATATTTGAGGCAAGGGGCTATACTTTGCCTATAGAAATTCTTGGAAGATACATGTCATTCAGTTATTTTCCCCTTATAATTTTAGATACTGTCTTTCACAGTATGTATGAATTGCTTGGCATCATAGATGAGATCATGGATGATCCTTGGATAAAAATCCAGGGGTTCATAACAAGCAGTAGAATGCTGCTTTTCACAGGAACATGACCGACACAGCAGCAACTCTGACTTCTGCCTCTGTTCTCCAGGACATGGTTAACCGGAGAATCGCGATGGACATGATACTCAAGATGGCAGATTCCCAGCGCTTCAGACAGTTTATCCTGCTTACCCCTCAAAGCATGAGGTAACTTTTTAAAACTCTTCTATGAATTATATATATATATATATATATCAAGTATATAAAAGGGGGTGAGAAATCTTTTATATTCTTAATTTTAAAATGCAAATGCATAAATGACCAGTCAAAAGAAAAATCAACCCCTAAACTAGTTCCAGAGATCAAATGTAGTTTTCCCGTATTAGATATTTTAAATTTCGTTTGTGTTAACTCCCATTAACAGAGGCAGTTTAATTGAATGTGATTTTTGACTTGTTAATATTTCTATTTTGAATCTGCTCTTCTGTGGTTATCGTGACCCAACTAATATAAAGTAATTTTAGTAATTCTGCTTAGACTGAAGGAGCAATTCATGATTTCCCTAGTCTTGATTCTTTCCCTGGTGACTCACAGGTAGCAGTCTTCCTAAATGGAGAACGCTGCTCTGCTGTCAGTCAGCATTTATTAGGTACCTCCATAGTGTCAGGCTCTGTGTCACGTAAAAGTTGATCTTCTTTCTCTAAGGTGGTCACCCGATCGTATGGGGACTCAAGTTTATGACTGGAAATATTCCGGTGACTCCTGACTAGACAAGAAGAAGAAGAGTTAGAGATAGTTGCTGCATAAATCTCCTGCATTTTCTTTTTCCTCCAAACTGAAAACCCATGGCATGTAGCAGGAAGTTAATTTTTTTTAATGAAAATGTATTTCCCTGTTGCAAGTTATATTTCGGCTAGAATTCCAGACATCAGACGCAGCGCCCCGTTAGCAGCCATTTAGACTTCTATCTTCATGAGGTAGTCTTAGAATTTGTCTTCTATGAAAAAATTTCCTTGGAAATTGGAATAATTAACTTTGCTTCCTCTAGTTCACTTCCATCAAGTAAACTGATTAGAATCCTTCGAATGTCGGATCCTGAAAGAGGGCAGACTACGTTGCCTTTCCGACCTGTGTCTCAAGGGGAGGAAGAAGACCGGGCTTGATGTGCTGTGGCCGACCACGCCGCACCCTCACGCTGAGAGACCCGCAAGGGGAGGCGCCGGGGCTCTGGGAAATAAAATGAAACTGAAGGCGCTCTGCGGTGACGGAGACTCGCTCATGCATCTCACACGAGCCTAGAAGACCGGCCACAGCCCGCAATTTAAAATTATAATCACTTTGCTTTGAGAAAATCAACTTCATAGTGCTGGTTTTAAATCTTTTATTAAAGTTTGTTTGTTTTTCATTTTAACCATCTACTTTTATAGATTCTTTTTCAGAAGTTTAAAATTTTGTACATATGTACATGTACATATCTGTTTAGTTTGGGTTCATTTCTATAGTATTTTGTAAGAATTAAAATAAACATTTGATCACCCGGTTATATTTAGTTTTGCTTTTCCAGAATATTACATTATTCTCATTGCAGGGGGTGGGGTAGCACCCAGGCGGGCTGTGAACAGGGACCAGTTTACAGTAGATTCATTGTCTGTTTTGTGCTTATTAGTGAGGAGGGACCTACACAGGGCTGTAGGAACTTTGGTCACAACCTCTTCAGGTCATTTTTAACCCTAGAGATACAATTGCAGATTTGGACGGTAGTTTTAGTTATTGTGTTTCATCACATTCAAGATGCTCTCTATTAAGGCACGTTCTTGGAGCTTTACTAAAGCCCTGCCAGTCCTGACACGGTGCCTTTCTCTGAGTCCCTTAGCCATCATCCATCCTACTAAGTGTCCAGCCTACTAAGTGTCCATCCTACTAAGTGTCCAGCCTGTGTCGGAACTGGGTTATGACCCACTGGTGCACCCTGACCTGCAGCGTGATTGCTTGCTTGCTTTAAAGTCCCGCAGTTTGCAGTCCAAAGCATCTCAAGCTCTGGCTCAGCCGAGAGAGGACACAGGCCAGAGGGACTGTGCAGACCAGGCTGAGGAGAGGGCTGGGGAAACTGGGGCAGAGGACAGCTCCCCCTGGAGCAGAGAAGCAGCTGGGAGCCAAAGGCCCAGCTGCTGATAGGGAGCTGATGTCAGTTACAAGACACACCCTGATTTTAGAGTTGTTAAAAAGTGTGCTTCTTAGAATGATAAAATATAGCTTGTTGTAAGCAATGGTATTTATGAACTTTTTTTTAAAGAAAACATGAGTAGAACTCCTGCTTGCATTCTCTACGTTTGATACTAGGATTAGTGCTAACCTTTTTAAAAAGATGTGGATATCCAACAAGAAGAATTCCCTATATTGCTAGCAATAAATATTTGTGAAATTGAAAGGAAGTATTTTAAGAAAAAGACAGTATTTTAAAAGCAGCGACACTTCTGTAGTTACTGAGAAAAACTGGATTTTGTTTTTGGTGAGGGGAGAGAGTCTAATTTAATCTTAAGTTGAGATCCATGGGTAAATGAGAAGTCCAGAAACTGTGCTTTTCTAATCTAAGAATTTACAGAGAGAGAAAACGTGTGCCGCATGTTTTAAACATCCTCCACTAACAATACAAAGTCTGGTTTTTTTAAAGGTACATTTATAATTCATTTGTATCAAAACTATTTTAACATACATGCGCTTTTTCAAATAAAAAAAATGAAGTAGAATATACCAAATGCATAAACTTATTCGCTAAACAATTGCAGTGTCTGAATTTTTGTGGTCGTTTTTTAATGTTGTGCTTCTTAATACAGAATGGGAAGTAGAATCCTCAGGTATCCAGGCATCTCTTGTTGAGTTGAAGATTATCCATTGCTTTGGCCTCACAAAGTTTTGCTTTCAACTACCATAAGTGAAAATATTTTCAATTCATATTCTAATTAACGGTAATATTAATTAGAATAAAAAGAAATTGCTTTTTTGAAATGTGTGTAACTTCAAAAAATAAAACTTTAAATTTACCTGTAGTTAAAGTCATCCTTTTGTGAATTGGGGAAGATATTATAATTGAGAGAATCAAGCCTCTTCATGAATAGCGACTTGAATACTTCATAGAGATGACTCTTCCTCCCCTGGTTTTATCAGCAGGGCAGGTAGGACTGAACTGAGTCGTGAAGTCCTGGGAAACAAAGAAGAAATGCTTCCTTGGACTTTTGAATCCCACCTTCTCATAACTTTGGGTTAGACATGATTAAAATCGTTCTTAAAAATGACAAATGTGGGCTTCCCTGGTGGCGCAGTGGTTGAGAATCCGCCTGCCGTTGCAGGAGACACTGGAGACACGGGTTCGTGCCCCGGTCCGGGAAGATCCCACATGCCGCGGAGCGGCTGGGCCCGTGAGCCGTGGCCGCTGCGCCTGCGCGTCCGGAGCCTGTGCTCCGCAACGGGAGAGGCCGCAGCAGTGAGAGGCCCGCGTACCGCAAAAAAAAAAAAAAAAAAAAAAAAAAAAATGTGATTAGTTTTAATAAACCAACATTTAAGTAATGTTGTTACTCATACTGTCCACCAACACTACAGGTTCAAGCACTGCATATTCTTCTTAAGTATTTTCCGTATTTTCCCTTCTCCCTCCCTCCCACTCCCTGGCGCCTTTTTGCATGTCTTCAAAGTGTCTGGGCTGTTTCTATATGGAGATCAAAATGCTTCAATTCTGCTGAAGAAACTATTGCCTGGGACTCACAGACTGGATCCGAATTGTTGCTGACTATGATGAAAACCAAGCGATCCTGAGTGTCTGAGTAAACGTGTCCCTGAATGCGAATTAGACGTGGTAAAAATTAGTGCAAATGATGTCCTGAGTCAATCATTTTCTGGTTAGATTTTTGACTTGTTTATTCATCTGCTTAGAGGCCTATGCTTTACATAAATCAGATATTCAGGAGAATTGGTTTGAAACCTAGAGTTCTAAAAGTTTAAACAGTTATTGATATTTCATAGCTTGAACTAAATGCCTGTGGACTTGAAGGTATATCAAAATATTTTTTGATACATCTTTGAAGAGTTTTGTTCTTTAAAGAGTGAATATAAACTAGTTGTTTCTTTGAGTCAGCAAATGAAATTTTCTTAATTTTATATAGTATTGGTACCTAGCCTATTTCATTTTGGCTATGACATCTGGATAGAATCCATAGATACTAAAGCGGCCTGAGAATACTCACTAATCATCAAGCTTAAGGGGCCTTTTGCTGCCTAAGTTTTCTTTAGTTTAAGGATCTAGAGATTAATTCATTAACATGAGTAAGTTCCTGCCATGTGCTAGGGACTATTTTAAGCACCGGGAATCCGACTGTAATACGAAATCTGCCCTCATGGAGCTTAAAGTCTAGTTAGAGAAACATAATGCCACGTATTAAATTATGGTAATTGCTATGAATAATAATAAAGCAGGATAAGGAGTTGAGAGTGGAAGGGAGTAGTATTTTGGATGAAGTGTTAAGGAAAGACTTTGCAGAAGGTCATGTTTAAGCAGAGGCCTGACACAAGCGAGAGAAGAGCCACGGAAAATGTAGGGCTGACAGTTCAGGCAGAAGAAGTGAGTGCAAAGGCCTTAAGGTGGGAATGAACTTCATGTCCAAAAACCTCAAGAGCAGAGCTTAGTGAGCATAGGGAATGAGGTTCAGAGGCAAAGAAGTAAGATGGCCTCGGGCCCCAGGCAGTTTGTCAGACCTGGTCTGGTAAGCATTTTCAAAGAATCCCTCTGGCTGCTGTGTGGATAGGTTAAGATTAGAGCTGGGCAAACATGGAAAGAGCAAGCAATCTGGAGGCTTTTGCAGTGATCCAGGTCAAAGGTCATGGGGACTTGGTCCAGAGTGGTCGAGATAGAAGTGTTCAGATTCGAAGTCCAGAGGCAGTGAGACTTGCTGGTGAGCATACAGTTGACCCTTGAACAGCACAGGGGTTAGGGGCAGTCAAAACTCCGAGTTTAATGTATAGTTGGCCCTCCATAGGCGCGGTTCCTCCTGTCTCCCTTGCGCATCTGTGGATGGGGTAGCACGGTAATATTTACTATTGAAAAAAGTCCGCCTATAAGTGCACCCGCACAGTTTGAATCTGCACTGTTCAAGGGTCAGCTGTCCTGTGGAGTTGTGAGAGGAATCAAGGATCATTGGCCTGGGGTCTGGGGCCGGAGAAACAGCACGAGGGGTGGTGTCCTTCACAGAACTAGGGAAGGTGCAGGGCGGTTGTGGAGGAGAGCGGTGGATGGCTGGTAGGGAGACGTCCAGCAGCTCTGATCTGAGCAGGCAGCGTGTGAGATGACCATTTAGTTCATCGGGTATTTGATGGGTAACTTTTCATTGGTAAATGTAAGAACTTGGGAAACAGTAATATAAAATAAGAGTCTAGAGATCTATATTTCGCCTGCAAAATGCTGGGAAGAGCCCAAATTGCATGCCCCAAATATTTGGGAAACTGAATTGCTTACACAAAAGGACCTAAGGGAACAGTGTGTCATTTTATTTAGAAGCTCTAATTGACTGTCATTTTCTCACTAAACCCCTTACACCTCTGGTGCGGTAAGGCTCTCTGAAGACGTCTATTTAAGCGTGTGTTTTACTTCCTGACATGGTTTCCAACGGTGTGGAAGAAATCAGCATCTGGCCTCTTAAGGAAAGTGGTTCATGTTATTCATCTAGAGACCGTGATCCTGGGTGAGGGAACTATAGGGAAAAGGAAGCCTTAAAGCAACGTGATTCCCTTTTAAAAACAGTTCAGAGTTATTTAAGAAATAAAAAAGAGGAAATATGGAAACTTAGGTCTTCTAAATGCAGAAAGAGTTCAGGCTAGAATAAAAGTAGGACATTTGGGGGCATTTTCCTTTCAGAACAGCAACAGGAGTTAAAGAGCCAACTAACATGGAAACCAAAATAGTAGCCGAGCATAAGCTGGAACTGATAGAACCCAGACCCACTTGAACGATGAGAGGACGCCCACAGCTGGTCCTTTCTGAAGGGACCACAGGCTGGGAGGGACACTGAGGTTCTCGAGGATGCCCGTTGCTGAGGGTGTGTGTGTGTGTGTGTGTGTGTGTGTGTGTGTGTGTGTTTAAATGGAACTCAGTTACAGAAGTTGTGTTAAACACACCCTTCAGTTCATGGCTCACCTTCATCTCTGGTCCATGCCGTACTTATTTCCTTTGACCTCCTGTCTTCATTCCCTGACGCAGATTGTATTTTCTGAAGATGACCACACAAGAGATCCCTTCTGTGTCCTTCCAAATCCTTGCCTTGCAGAGCCTAACTCCCTTCTTAAACTAGACAGATCTGTATCTCCCGTATAACCATGAGAATGACAGCAGAAATGTGTAACCTCCGAGGCTAAGTCAGAAAAGGAAATGAAAAGAAGCGGAAGTCCCACCTTGCTCTCTAGGACACTCATGCTGGGTTCCGGTGCCACCGTGGAAGCAGTGTGACATCCCCGAGGCTGCCACACCACGAGGAAGCCTGAACTAGACTAGCCTGTGTGGGGAAGCCGCACGGAGAAGCCCTGGGACCACATGAAGAGCGGGGGTCAGCCACCCTCGGCTGCTCCAGCTCCGAAGGCCCCCATCTCACTACCTCCGCAATAGACCTCCCAAGCCAGAGCTGCCTCCCGCAGTCCTTCCTGCCATCCTGGGCCAAAGAACCATGAGAGATCATACAATAATTACTATTTCAAGCCATTAAATTTGGGGGTGATTTGTCACACAGCATTAGTAACAAACAGATTTAGGTATCTGAGAAAAAGAGCACCCAGGCAAAAATAAACATAAACCATGTGGCACTGGCTGGAAGGACCTTGATTTGAGGAAGGTTAGAGTCACAAATGCGTGAATCCAAAGGGCCTTGAGGAAGATGCTACTGCAAGCCTAAAGGGCCCGGGGGAGAGTGTTAGCAGAAACGTAAGACTTTCAAGGATGCTCTTGGTGAAAGCTAAAAGGAAGTAAGGGAAATGCCGTCGGAAGCAGGAGCGAAGGGGACCCTTGTTACGTCGTGGTGGGAAGTTGGCATCGCCGATGCCACAGTAACATTGAAAGTAGGAAACGTACCCAATAAACTGGTGACCTAGCCGAGGACATGTGCAGGTAGAATGCGAAAAGTACCTCCTGCCCTCTTGCTGCCCGCGACAAAATGTGAGAGGGGAGAGATGAACTAAAGAGCAAAAGCAGTCACAGGTAAGGAGCCAGTTTTTATTCCCGCACTCTTCCAGACGACAACTGATTTTTAAACTATGGAGTGGCTTCAGTGCAAAATTAAATCCAGGGTAGAACTGTAAGACCCTTGGTTAGGACCTCGGAAAGATCTAAGGCAGTGCTTTTAGACCTTTTCGGACAGAAAAAGGGCCTTTTTCTTTTTTTTTTTTTGCAGGAGGCGGGGCAGGACTGGCTTTAATTATGTTTAGAAAGGAAAGTGGCTGTGATATGAAAGACTTAATGAGGTTAGAAACCTAGACGGAAATGGAGCGGGACTGCATTCCCGGGAGGAATGAAGGCAGCCGTCAGAGAGAGCAGGGACGTCCCTGTGCGACTTCCAGGCCAAACAGAGGGCACCCACCCAGGGCCCGCAAGTGGCGGGCAGGGGCCAACAACCACTCTTAGAACCACATCTGCCATCGTTACGCAGAGCAAGGGGGAGGTGTCATCACGGGGCCATGGAGCGGGCTCCACGCACAGCCGGGGGCGCTGGGAGTGCCCACCCCCTGCCAATCAGCTACGTCAATCGCTGGGCTCCCCTTGGCTGGGCTACGGCGCTGACAGCTGGCCTGCTCCCTCACGGCTGCCTCTCTGGGGGGCAAGTGGATGCAGGAGCTGCAGACGAAGGCCGTGTGACAAGGACACCCGCCGAGACAGGGCCCCACGCGTGTGAGGAGGCCGGTGCGGCTGGGGGGGTCCTTGGCGGGGTGTGGGGGACAAGTTTCCCGGGCTGGGCTCCCCAGCCCCCGTTCATCCTTGCCGAGCTGCGAGTGTGAAGATGCCTTTTTCTAAGGGTGTGACTTTCAGGTCCTCTCCATTAAAGAGCAGCCTTCTGAGAATATTAGGGGTGTTGTTCCTTAGTAATCACACAATGAGCCCCTTCTAATGGAGTGGATTTTAGAAATTGATACATAAAAAACCCTTAAGAGTTGTCCTTGTCTTTTTAAAGAATTGTATCAGCTTAGACTGAAAGAGACAGTACAAAGATGAAAAGAAGGTATTGTACTCCTGAACTTTTATGGGTAAGCAGTAGGCAGAGAAAACTACTCAGCTATAAACAGACTACTCTTTTTTTTTCTTTTTTTATAAAAAAGGAAGGCTAACTCAGAGGGTAGAAACAAGAACACAAAATGCAGAGCCAAAAGCCATGGAGAACAGCCTGCAGAAAATAGGACTCAGCCCTAATCAAGGAACTTACAAGGTGTACCTGGCCGGATTTCAGAGTTTCTATGGACCAGAGACTGCTGTGAGCTTTCCGGTTTCCTCTTTTTGGAAAGTGTGTCTCTACTGCACTTATACTTCACCTGTCCCGACATTCTATGTTGTGTAAGGGGGAAAAGGGGCAATGATTATCCATTGGGCTCACAGGCCTTTGGATCAAAAAGAATGCTACTCAGTGTGCTATACCTGATGAACCACATCTGAGGAGCCTGTAGATGATGAGATTTGGGGCCTCAAGCCTGACCCTGAGGTCATAATGGGATAAGACTTTTGTGGTTGCCTGGGAGCAGGTGAATGCATTTTGTATGAGGAAGAGATGTGAACTATGGCTACAGGGCAGACTGTGGCTGATTGTTTCCCAGAGAGGGTGGAAACATCTCTCCTGTTCTTCTAGAAACTTGTCGTAACCTATCAAGACATAGAGTTTAATTTCCTTCTTGACTATGAATAAATAGCTTTGTGACTTTGTTGTAACCAATAGAATGCTGGACAAGTGTTACTTCATGACTATTGAGGCTAGGTCAGGAAAGAATATGAAACTTCCAGTTTCTTAGCAGGAGCACTTTTGCTGGAGACCTGAACCATCAGGCAAGTAGTATGGCTGCTCTGAGGCCTCCATGCTGTGAGCAAGAACAAACTAGCCCATGTGGAAAAGCCCTGAGGCTGGAAGAAGAGAGATGCCCTCTCAACGGCCAGCTGCTCCAGGCACCTGTTGCAGCTCAAGCTTCCATGTGACTGCAACCGCACGAGACACCCCCAGCTAGAATCATCTAGGTGAACCTTCCCAAATTCCTGAGCCGCAGAAGCCGTGAGGAATAATAAAATGATGGCTTCTATTTTAAGCCACCACATTTTGGGAATAAGATGTTATGATGCACACCCTGGAAACAATTCTAGTGTGACACTTGCTTTTATTTTATGTGCCTTTTGTGAGAATGTCTTTTTCGTTTATGTATATTAGATGGTGCAATCGATTTTATTGTTTCTTTTTTTTTTTTTTTTTGCGGTACGCGGGCCTCTCACCGCCGTGGCCTCTCCCGTTGCGGAGCACAAGCTCCGGACGCACAGGCTCAGCGGCCATGGCTCACGGGCCCAGCCGCTCCGCGGCACGTGGGACCCTCCCGGACCGGGGCACGAACCCGCGTCCCCCGCATCGGCAGGCGGATTCTCAACCACTGCGCCACCAGGGAAGCCCTTTATTGTTTCTTTTTTCCCCTTTCAGCCTTGTAAAAACATGTGCTTGTGGCTGTGTGTACCTCAGTGTCCAGCTGAAGCCTAGTATGCCGCAGGGTGCGCGCACCACGTCTCACCTAGTCCTCTAGTCATGAACCACCAGGTCGCCTCCAGTCCCCACCCCAGAAAGAGTTGTCACGGACATCCCGGGACAAGTCCCCGTACATCCTCCTGTGAGAGCTTCTTGGGGCAACAACCCCAGGAGTGGAAATGCTGGGTCAGAGGACATATGTACACTTATTCTAACCAATACTGCTGGACTGCTGTCAGGACCCTGCCCCAGTCGACACTAGCAGAGCAGAGAGGACTAAAACAAGCACAAAACGAGATGCTTGTTTGCTGGCCCAGTTTCTACATTGTATTTATTTATTTACCGGTGAGTCTGCTGCAGGGTTTGTTTTTCATAAGTGCCCCCAGTACCCATGTGGCTCACATCTTTCACTTGGGTCTTCCATTAGTGTCACCTAACCAGCCTATAGGAAGCAGCCACTGCTGTATCCCATAACTCTCCCTCCTTCCTTATTTGCTGTGCTTTTCTTCATAGTTCTTACAATTAGACATGTGTGTGTGTGTGTGTGTGTGTGTGTGTGTGTGTGTGTTTATTGTTTATCGTCTGTCTCCTCCCATACGAATGGCGTTGGGTGCACAGAGGGTGATCAGTGAAAATTTGCTATGAATTCTTTGCCTGGAGCTTGACTTAACCAAGTGCCTTTCCAAGGAGTCTCCCCAGCTCCTCACCCCAGCCCGCCCTCAGTCAGAGGAGAACATACTGGGAAGCACAGAACATCTCTCCCTGCCTCTACTTTGGACTCACCAAGCACAGGGCTTAAGGGCACCAGGACATCCTATTAGCCCTTGGGACTGTGTTCTCTGGGGGCGGAAGTTTGTTTCTGTCGGGGTTTCGGGTACCGTCGTGGCCCTGAATGTTTGTGGGGAGGTTTTCCGGCTCCCAGTTTCTTGCTAAACGGATGAATGGAATCATCAGGCCCTGGTCTGTGGTTTCATTTAATGCTCCTAAGACAGACAAAGGAGGCGTGTTTAGAAAAAACGACGCTCCATAAAAAGTGAATAATTTAGCACTGTACTGTCTGATACAATCACTACTGGCTACACGTGGCAAATTAAATTTAAATTAATTAAGACAAAATGAAAAATGCAGTCCCTCAGTCACACTAGCTGAACTGGAAGTGCTCAAAGGTCACATGTAGCCTGTGTAGGAACGGATGTTTCCATCATCCTAGAAAGTTCTACGGGACAGCACTGTACAAAGAAAGGGTCTCATTCAGGCTTGTTCTGAAAATGCAGGCCCGCCTTTAGAGCTCTTGATGGGATCTCTCTGCCTTCCTTCCTCAAGCTGCAAAGGGTCAGGATTTGGTTCCACCGTTAAAACAACGAGTACACTTTTGATCTGGAAAGACAGCTTTTTGGAGGACGCTTCTCAGTCAGCTAAATGTGTCCACATAGTTGTGTAAAACACAGTGCGTGGGGAGCAGCACAGTCACACTGAGAAAACATTTATTGTCATATAGTGAGCATTTTTCTAGAATGAGCAAGTTTTATGTTTTATTTAAACTTTACACGCCATCTTAATCGTCCCTCTTTTGAGGGCCAGGGTGAAGCATTGGGAAGTTGCTTTTTTCCCTTTGGTTGTCACTAACTCTTTGAATTCCCAAGTTGTGTGTTCAAAGGTAAATTTAGTAAGTTGTTGCTATTGACCCTTGACAGTTATGAACATCTGTTTCAAATTTAAAATTCTGAGATAAGAACTGAGGGAAAAAGTCAAATGTTATAAATTTATTTGGGACATCTATTGCCACCTCTTTGGAAGCCTCTGAAAATTCAAGCAAACTCAATACACATACATCTTTTTTTTTTTTTTACTTTCAATAAATAATATCTTTGAGTATATGTATATATAGATAGATTTAATTAATGAGTCACTTAGCAGTGTTTTTAAGTTTTATACTGCATTAATTCCAACACAGCTCTTTCCAGATTGATAGGATGCAAATGAGGTAAGAATTAAGGCAAACCGAAAAGGCATGCAGATTTCGTACATTTATATTCACTGATAATACAAGCTCTTGTGTGTGGACCACACAGAGGGGTCAAGGGCCCCTCTGTGTGTCTGTCCAGTACTATTTTACAGGAGAGTGGTGACACAGCTTATAATTCAGTTACATTACCGTGAGGGTTTCAGTGCTACTAACATTTATGTAATCAAGGAGACACGAGCATTAGCAAACCATGAACAAGAAATCATGTAACTCTTTGCAGCACATTTCTGCCCAGGCTTTGGGGGAGGAAGGTTTTTTTTTTTTTTAATGAAATGATATCACACATATCACATTGTAGCAGGTTGTTTGTTTTATAATATATGCTTTTAAAATTCATTAGCAAATGACATTCTCATGCACACAGGTGTTTCAAACACAAGAAGCAAGTCCATTTATAGGTAGTCCAAGCAATATTTGTGTGTGTGTGTGTGTGTGTGTGTGTGTGTGTTAATAGCTGCAGACTGAATGGAACATTGAGACTTTTGTGCAGTCCATAGTGTTGACCTCTGCTCATTTCTGAATGTCGCACTGCAGAAGTAATACGATGGAAGGGTCGCTCTTTGCAGCTTCTTTGAATTCATCCAGTGTGATCTGGTCGTCTTTGTTCTTATCCATCTTGCTGAAAATCTTGTCCACTCGCTGCTCGGGCGTGAGGCCATCCTCATTCATTTTCATCATGATCACGGTGCCTACCATTTTGTAGATCGCCTTGGGAAAACAGGAAACAGACCATAAAGTTCTCCTCTGATAGG
Source organism: Kogia breviceps (assembly GCF_026419965.1). Classification (NCBI taxonomy): domain Eukaryota; kingdom Metazoa; phylum Chordata; class Mammalia; order Artiodactyla; family Physeteridae; genus Kogia; species Kogia breviceps. Next base: position 90,810,586 of record NC_081320.1, read on the forward strand.
GTAAAGAATTTAAATTTTACTTCAAAGGGCTCCTTAAATGGTTATAAGTAAGATAGTGGTGGAATCAAACCTGTGTGGGTCTCATGACCAATTGGATAGAGAAGAAGTTCCTGTGATTCCCAGGTTTCTGACTGGAGGAAGTGATTAGGAAGAATAGCGGTGAGATCAAGAATAATGGATTAGGAACAGGTTCAGGAAGGGAAATGATGAGCTCAGTTTTAAACATTCTGAGTTTGAGGTCAGATGAGAGGCAACAAGCTCTACTCCTTGGAGATTTAGGAAAAGATGAAGTGTGGTCCCAATTTACAATCTGTCAAGAAAGCAAGCAAGGTGGACCAGTAAAATTTAGCCCGGAAAGAAGTTAGTTTAGGGGGATCTGTGAATCAGGGACTCTGTTCATAAGTCAAAGAACAGAGTAGGAAGATTAATTGTGCACAATTAATTTCAATTTTCCAGTTCAATTAATTGTGTACAATTAATTCTCAAAATGGGGATTAAACGTAGAAATGAGTTTCTTTCTTAGGAAAGTGCCTTAAAAAAATAAATGCTCATCTACACAAAAACTTGCAGGGGAATATTCATAGCAGCTTTTTAAATAATGGCCCCAAAGTGAAAACAGCACAAATGCTCATCAACTGGTAAACAGATAAACAAAATATGACGTATCTTTACAACTGAATACTATTTTAGCAACAAAAAGGAATGAAATACTGATACATGCTATAACATAGAAAACCTCAATAAAAAAAGGCCAGATATAAAAGGCCAAACATATATTGTACGATTCCATTTATTTGAAATGTCCAGAAAGACAAATCCATAGAGACAAAGTAGAAGGGTAGTTTCCAGAGTCTGGGGGTACCAACAGGCATGAGGGACCTTATTGGGAGAATTAACATGTTCTAAAATTGGATTACGGTGATGGCTGCATACTTTGGTAAGTTTACTAAAAATCATTGAATTGTAAAGCTAAAATGGGTGAAGTTATGGCCTTTTAATTATAACTCAATAAAGTTTTAAAGAATGCCAATTAGAGGGCTTCCCTGGTGGCACAGTGGTTAAGGATCTGCCTGCCAGTGCAGGGGACACGGGTTCATGCCCCGGTCCGGGAAGATCCCACATGCCGCGGAGCGGCTGGGCCCGTGAGCCACAACTCCTGAGCCTGTGCTCCGCAACGGGAGAGGCCGCGACAGCGAGAGGCCCGCGCACCGCGATGAAGAGTGGCCCCCGCTCGCCGCAACTAGAGAAAGCCCACGCACAGAAACGGAGACCCAACACAGCCAAAAACAAATAAATAAATTTATTTAAAAAAAAAAAAAGAATGACAATTAGAAAGAGTAAACCATAACAGGAGTTTCATTGAACAAGTAAGATGTCTATTGAGATAAAAAAATATTTTGTTTGCTCATTCTTGTAACTAGAGTGTGTTGATTTATGGTAGAAAAAAAATCTAGGACATTTGACTTTAAAAGAAGCAGACTATTGGGACTTTCCTGGTGGTCCAGTGGTTAAGACTCTGCTCCCAATGCAGGGGGCACGGGTTCGATCCCTGGTTGGGGAACTAAGATCCCGCATGCAGCATGGTGCAACCAAAAAAAAAAAAAAAAGAAGAGGGGGTCCTGATTAACATAGGAGCCGGAGTGGTATGTGAGGGAAAAGCAGACATGCCTGGACTTTAAAAGAGAGACAGATGGGTCATCCACATGCAAGCTGCTACTCTCTCTCTGTCCTCTGAAGGGCGAAATGAAAAGGGCTTAAAGGAGCAACGGGTAGAAAGGCTGTTAGCACAGCAAATGCACCATCGATGAAGACACGGCAAAAAGAAATGGAAACCCAAAAAGTCCGCCCTGGACCACATCTAACAACTCTGAACATGGCCAGGTCTCATTAACCGTATCCAAGATGCAGCCCTGCAATTGGGATCAGGAACCTGACAACCAGGAAATGACGTTCCAGAGGCAGACTCACACTTCACACCAACCTAGGCCAAGGGCATGTCAGGCTCAGAACTAAATATGAACGTGTTCCCTGACAAATGTAAGGAATCCCTGTAGGCTCATATACTTCCTGGGGCACTCCGGCATGCAACGAAACATGTAGCACTGTCTTCTCTGAAAAAAGGATGTGTTATCACAGGTGCTTTCCCAGGAAGAAATAACTGTCTCAAGTACTCTCTTATTCAGCCAAAACTTGTGCACCCGTTAGGCCTGCGCCCAACACTTCAGGGCAGATGCACTGTCCTTCACTGGGGTTACGTGGCCCTTGCTGGCCTCTCCTCGCACTGACCGTCCCCCATCACAGCACCTGCCTCCCTCTGCTGTCATTGCCTGATCGCTTGTGTGGACACAGGCCCTTGGGTCAGTGAGCTCCTCCAACGTGGGCACTTGTGTCTCTTCACGTCTGTCTCCCCTCCACCTTGCAGGAGGTTGGCGCCTGCAGAAAAGCTGACTACAGGCCACAGGAGCCTAGAGGGTGGGGGGCAACTCTGGGGTGAAGTCGGCCAAGAAGCCTTCTTGGACGTGGCAAGATAACCTAGACCTTGAAGTGTGAGAGGATTTGGGTGGGCCCAGAGCCCTGAAGGACATCCCAGGGGAAAAGCACGGTAGAAGCAAAAGTGGCCAGCTGTGCGTGCGCAAGAGTGAGGGGCCCCGGATGGGAAGTGAGGCCAGAGAAGACATGCAAGCAAACAGATGTTGGCTGGACCAGCTATCAGAGATCTGTGTGCCTGTACCTGGCACAGAGGAACTGCTCTGTAAAGCCTTTTCATCAAATGAATGAGCAGCTCCTGCAGCACAGAGATGCTGTAAAGACTATCAGTTATTGATACCTTGGTTCTGGAAAGGTAGCTCAGCAAAAAGGAACCTAGAGGCCAGAAAGGGTGCCAGGGTGCAGGTGCAAAGGGCCAGAAGTTGGTGAAAATACCGGAGATGGAGAAGGGGAGCCACATGCAGAGGGGACATGAAGGTGACACGGCTGATTAGAAGGAAAGAAGCTGAGAGTTGAGGTGGATGGTATTTCTGAGGGAGACAGAGCCTCGAGAGCTAACTGCCAGTTCCTGAGCATTTCCTACATGAGACGAAGTGTGCCATGTGCTTAATCATTATCACAGACTTGGGGGGTAGGTTTTATTACCTCTATTTTCTCACGAAGACACTGAGGCTCTGGTGCCCTCAAAGCCCTATAGCCAGGAAAGCAGCAATGCCAGGCCTGACCCTTGCTGCTGTTGGGTTTTCCAGTTTACTCGGGAAGGTAAGCGGGTACCAAAGGGAGAAAAGGGACTTAAGATGCCAAGGGAGGGTGGGTAAGTGGAAGGCAGGGCTCCAGAGGCCGCAGGAGGAGCGAACTGCGCTGAGGAGCCACCCCAGGGGAGGAGAGTGAACGTAGCATGGTGGGCATCTGGGGATTTGGTCACTTGGGTTTTGGCTACTGTTTCTTCCCATCAGCCCCCAGTTTGCATCTGGGGATCCACCCTCCCTGAATCTCAGCTCTGTGGTCTGGACGGGGCCTCACCCCAGCTCCAGGACGGGACATTTGGCCCTGGCCTGTGGCAAGTGGTGCATTTCCCACCTTGGGTCACACTGGTCGGTGCAGAGGTGGACACACATGCTAAGACAGTCAGTCAGTGAAAAGGCACTGATTCATTCATCAGTAATTGAGTGCCCACCAGGCTCCAGGACTGTTCTAGGTTCTAGGGATACAGCAGTGAATGAGCAGAGTCCTCTCTTTACAGTGCGTGCGTTCTACCATAGGAGGTTATTTGGGGCGCTGATAAACGCTGTGAGGAAAAATCATGTTGGTAAGAGGTTAGATGGCCCTGGGGTGGGGCATGGGCACTCTTTGGGGAGGGGAACGCGGGGAGGAAGGCCTGCCGGGAGGTGAGATGAGGGCACAGCCCTGAGTGGAGTCAGGGGCCCGGGGAAGGGCCCTGGGCAGAGAGAGAGGACGTCAAGGCGCTTACGTGAGGCTGTGTGTTCTGGGAAAAGCAGGCAAGCCCAGGCATCTCGAGCACGGTGTGTAGGGAGGAGTGTGGAAGGTTAAGGTCAGAGCAGTGGGCAGGGGGTCCTGGGATGTCTGCACAGGCAACTGAGAAAGAAGCCTGTTCCCACGGGATGATGGGAAGCTGGGGGCCGCGGGCAGGACCTCGTGCCGTTGGAGGAATGGGCAGTGAGGGAGCTGGTCTGAGTCAGAGGGCGGCGTCCGGAAGGGCAGAGCTGACACCAGGGCCCGAGAAACTGAGTCCTGATACCATCCTTTGCACCCACTGGGCGTACGTGTATGGGAGATGTCACACTGTGAGCATGGCTGGTCGAAGTGGCGACTGACAGCCAGGACCCAGCAGCTTGGACGTGTGACATTCCCCAGCGCCTCGACGGAGCAAGGGAACGGGACGGAGAAGTCAAGGCCTGGCAGGGCTCCTGGCTGGGGGCTGGGAGGGGGCCGTCGTAGGCCTGGGCCCCGGGGAGCCTCTTCCCAGGGCTCTGTCTGCCGGGCCCACAGCAGCCCCGGTCCTGACCACAGCCCAGCGGCCACTGCCTCACCTCAATGATCTCCAGCATCTCCACGCGGGTGATCTTGCCGTCGCCGTCCAGGTCGTACATGTTGAAGGCCCAGTTCAGCTTCTGTTCGAAGCTGCCCCTGGAGGTGATGGACAGGGCACAGATGAACTCTCGGAAATCGATGGTGCCGTCCCCGTTCTTGTCGAAGGTTCGGAAGGCGTGCTGGGCAAACTTGGAGGCGTCTCCATACGGGAAGAACTACGGAGCAGAACACACAAGGTCAGGTGTCGGGAGGGGACGAATCACAGGTCCCCCCGAGGCAGAGACCAGCGCTCGCTTGCTTCCTGCTCACAGCCCAGGCTCTCCGGGGACCGGGGACAGGCCGGCCCGGCGGACAGGGCTCGGCCCGGCGCTCGCGGCCCACGGCTGGCCCGGGGAGGCCATCTGCCCGGCTGTTCTCGCTCCCAGGCCCCTCCTGTGGGTGACGCTGGGCCCTCACTTCGGGTTGGCGGGGCCTGGATTGGGGCCGCTAGGATTCCACATCTGCGGCTTCGGAGCCGACTTTCTCTCCCGCACGGGGGGTGGTGCTACCTGGATTTCCACGTGCCTCTGGCTGTGACAATCCAGGTCCACCGCGCCCGGGGCCCGAGCGACATGACCCCGACCTCCGGCCAGCGGCTCCCCCGTCCCCAGCCCGCAACGGTCTCCCTGGGTGAGGGTCCAGGGTGCGACTTCTTCTAACGGGCACTTTTTTTTTTTTTTTTGGCAGATCATTTAAGAGCTACTACACATAGAACATGACTGGGCTTATTTCTGAGAGGCATAAAGAGGTGACTTCTCCGAGCCGACGGGGAACTCGCGGAGACCGAGGACAGGAAGGGGAGGAGGGGGTGAGAACACGGAGCCCGAGGCGGTGGCCCCGGCCCCAGACACGCGTCTGGGCCGGTGACACACAGCGGGGATCCCGGTCTGATACCTGACCTTCTGCCCCAGCAAAGCTAAAGGACATTCTCCAGGTGGAGCGCGGGAAACCAGCAAACAAGCCTCTCACCCCATCCCCCAAACCAAACCAAAGCACACCACGTGGTGTTTTAAAGCAGAGAAGGTGTGTATGTGTTTCTGGACGAATAAATCCCGCGAATACAAAACTGAGGATGCCGCTGGCGGTCCTGGTCCTGCGCAGGTGTTGCCACTTGCTAAGTGGGCCTGGCTGGCCGCACGGCCGGCATCCTGCCCCCTCTGGGCTGCGTCCTCTTTCTCGCTGTACATCCTGACCTGGGCCTTGCTGAGCTCGGCTGCCCGCCCCTCCTGCACTGAGAAGCACACCGGACAGTAGAAAGTTTCCCTCCAGAAGCAAAATAAACACGTCATGGCAGGAGCCAATACAGGCGGGCCAAGGACAAGGCAAGTGGCCCAGGGGAGGAGCTGACTTCGGCTTGTATTTCAGTAGCTCCTACTTTCAGATGCCAGGATCTGTTCTGGCTGCTGTGGCTGTGGGAGAAAACCAGCCCAAAACCTCGTGGCTTGAAACTGCGCGAATCATTTTACTGATCTCAGAAAGCAAAAATCTGACAGTCTCTTCTAATCAAAGAACTTATCCTGTGACTACAAGCTTCACGTACTCTGAACTGTCCTTTCCTCGTAACTCTTAGGACATCAAATGTGTGTGGGTTTTTCAGGTTTGTTTTATTTTTCCCCCCCTCACAACAACCAATTTTCCAGCTGGCTGGACACCAGCTGGGTGTTCTGCAGTTCAGTTCAATTCTGACCCGAACTGTCTGCAGTTACAGCGGACACCAGCGGGTAAGGGTTCAGTCCCACGAGACTGCGCCCACTTCAAACGCCAGTCACAAGTCCCAGGTTGCCACCTGTTCCTCTGAGAGACCCGTTACGAAGTTGGAGGATATTCCCACAGCCCCCCCTCAGGTTGGATACTTTGCTAGAACGACTCTTCATTTACTACTAAATTCAGGAAGGCACTTTATTTACTACTATCAGTTTGTTATAAGGTTACAACCCAACGGAGGAGATGCCTAGAGCAAGGTGTGGGCATGGGGGTGTGGGGTGCTTCCGTGCCCTCTCTGGGTGCACCGCCCTCCCAGCCCCTGGGTGCGTTCACCAGCCTGGAAGCTCCCCCAGCCCCGTAGTTGGAGGGGTTTTATTGCAGTTTCATTATGTAGGCATAATTGATTAAATCATTGGCCACTGGCGATTGAACTCAATCTCCAGACCCTTTCTCCTCCCCAGAGGTCGGGCTTGGAGCTGAAAGTTCCGATTCTCTAATCTGCTGTCGTCTTTCTGGGACCAGCCCCCCTCCCAACCCTGCCCCAGTCCTGAAGCTAGGAGTCCCCCAGCCACCAGTTATCTCGTTAACATACAAAAGACACTGTTATCACTCCAGAGATTCCAAGAGTCTTAGAAGCTTTTGTGTCAGGAACAGGGGACTAAGACCAAATATGTATTTCTTATTCTCTCTCCATATCATATGCGCCCTGTGTATGAGCGGTCTTCATCTCTCTCTAGGGGTGTGCTCTTTGCTGTTGTGTCACCAGCTTCATGTTCAGTGGTCTTGAGCAGAGCAGGTACCTGTGAAATAGCCCCAAAACAGAGCAGAGTGAGCCCCCTGGTGGATTCCCGAGTCTCCTTAGGGATGTTTATCCATCAGCCTTTCTACACGCCATGACATGAGGCCACTGGGCATACTTTTTCTCCATCCACGTAGGTTTCTGGCCATGTAATGCTTTACCCATCTCATATCTCACAGCAGACTTTTAAGTTAAGGGCTATCTGACAGTTTTATCTAAAAATAACTGGGCACCTTACGTCAGTATATTAAAAATTAATTTAGATCAGGAAGACCTTGAGAAAAAAAATCGATTGTAAATTTTGAGCTATAAAAGTTACATGTGCCTTGCCGAAGGTCTATTTACTGACTTTTATAGCCAGCATGTTTACTTTGCAAGAACCGAGTGTGTGATCAAGAGCCCTCAGATACCTGAAGGGGTTATTTCCTTTAGAAAATTCATCCTATCATGTTCCGAGTACTTCAAGTTTTTCTAATCAGGGGAATGATCCTTCTTTTGATGAAATAATTCAACCCTGGATGGATCATCACAGAAAAATGAAGCCATACTCCCTTCAATCTCTGTAGGAAGAAATCAGGGTCTTGAACTCATAGTCACTTCTCTTGGAGGAAAACAGTGCCTGAGAAGTACAAGTGTTTTGTGGGTATTGTTGCTTGCAGGGTGTTTTGTTTTATTTTTAAAATTCAATGTGTTTTGCTTCAACTCCTGCATTAAATTTTGGTGTGGAAATAATTTTTGGCAGTCTTAATAATCTAAACCTTTTAATATAATAGAAAAAGAGAATGGTGAGGTTGACATTTTTAAATATTTCACTTACATCTTTGTAGTTCAGGCTGCTGCTATAAAAAAACTATCACAGACTGGGTAGCTAATAAACAACAGACATTTATTTCTTATAGTTCTGGAGGCTAGAAGTCCAAGATCAGGGTGCCAGCATGGTCGGGTACTGGTGAGAGCCCTCTTCTTCATTGCAGACTGTCGACTTCTTGCTGTGTCCTCACATGGTGGAAGGGGCAAGGGCACTCTGTGGGGTTTCTTTTATAAGGGCACTAATCTCATTCATGAGGGCTCCACCCTCATGATCTAAGCACCTCCCAAAGGCCCTGCCTCCTAATACCATCATTTTGGGTATTAAGTTTCAACATATGGATTTTGGGGACACACAAACATTCAGCCCATAGCAACTTGTTTGAAACAAAAAAAAATTTAGTTATGAAAATTTTCAGAAACTGTATTAGATAATCTAACATAGCTAATCTTCAATAAATTTCCAGCCTCTCTTTTATACCTATGTACACACGCACACAGAGTTTTTCTACTTTTGGTCAAAAATGTTATATCAAGTGTATCCTATATTTCCATTAAAAGGAAAAGAAATCTTCATCTGGGAAGCAAATGCAAATGGTCAATTAATGCCCGCTGATGTGAATCCAGGCCCCCAGCCAGGAACCATTCTGACCCCAGAAGCTGTGTGGTATGATTCCTGGAGAAATTCTCTGGGGTTTGGCACGCATGGGGCAGCCTGTCCTCCTGAGGGTGTCCAAGAGAAGGTTCTGCTTTGAAGGGCAGGCTTTGGGAGTGGAGCAGCGTCTGCTCCAGGTTCTGGCCAGCAGAGCCCTAGGCTTAATTCTGGGGGTGTCAGTGAGCTGGCCAGTCCCCCAGGCTCCCTGGCTGGGGGTGTTGGGTGGCTGGGCCAGTGCCCTGGAGGCAGTCTTCTCAGGACTCCCTACAGCCTGCTTTGGAGTACAGAAAGTCTATAGAAAGTGGACCCTCTGTCCCTGGTGAATTTTGGCCCTGCTGATGAGACCCTGACCCCGAGGCTTACTTACTTACTACTTTTACTTAGTTACAGAGAAGCAGGTTTTTAGGATAGACGTTTAACACCATCTGTCATACCTATTTATTTAAGGGATTATTTATTTAGTATCTATTATTGAACTGTGAATCCCCAGAACACAAACCTATTCGCTCACCGTTGTATTCACAACACATAGCACAGGTCCTGCAAATAGTAGGTGCCGCCTACTACCTTGTCGGTGTCAGCTGGAAGGTAACCAGGCGACCAAACACTGCTGCTAAAAACTGTTACCGCCGAGTGGACATTTATTATAACCTAGCCAGTTCTGTTCAATAGATCTTCTTGCGATGATGGCAATATTCTATAAGCCGCACTGTCCAAAATGACAGCCACTGGCCATATGTGTCAACCATTGTGTCAGGTGCTGGGAATAAAATAGAAAGAAAGACAGAGCATTGAGGACAGTGGGGAAGCAACCCTTGAAATGTTACTAGAGTACCTGAAGAACTGAATATTTTAATGTCATTTAACTTACGTATCACTTTCTTTTTAAGAAAACTAATTAATTAATTTAGTTTTGGCCACACTGCACAGCATGAAGAATCCTAGTTCCCCAACCAGGGATCGAACCTGCACCCCCTGCAGTGGAAGCACAGAGTCTTAACCACTGGACCACAAGGAAGTCCCTACACATTATTCATACTTTCAATAACACTCGTGGTGAGGGGGCTTCTGTATTGACTAGTACGATCTATGCTATGTCATTAGCTTTCACAATATTCCTGCCAAGCGGTTATCCGCAGCTCCATTTCATGGTCAAGGAAACGTGGACTCAGAAAGGTCCAGCAAACTCTTAAGTTCTCCTCCCACTGTGTCAATCTGTTGCCATTTTGCAGAGGAGTAGTAAGAACTGTTCACGCTCTACCGAGATGACTCAGTGTATCCACATCTGGGGATTCAACCCATTGCAGATTGAAATTTGAAATTTGATCCGTGGTTGGTTGAATCTGCAGATGTGGAACCCGTAGCTATGAAGGGCTGACTGTACTAGGCCAGTTTATATAAGGGATTTGAGCATCTGAGATTCTGGTATTGGTGGAGGTCCTGCAAACAATTCCCATGGATGCTGAAGGACCACTGAATACGAGACAGAAGGTAGAAAGTGAAAAATTTTCGTCGGCCTCATCGTTTGTTGGAATACCTTTATGATTTTCACGCAGCACTGGAATGAACTCACTTCTAATACTTCTAATGTGTGCTATTTCATTTAATCCTTATAACAAAACTTGCCATCGTAAGCTCCTTGTTGTGGACAAGGAAACAAGCTTGAAAGGTCAAGGCTTTTGCTCATGGTGCCTGGCTGGCTATGGGAGAGGCAGGATTTGAACGCAGATCTGTCTGGTCATTTCTACTACATCTTTCTGTTTCTATGAATCAAGTATTAGCTGAGGAAATAAACCTAAGTTCACATCTGATGAAACAAACACATTTGCTGCATTATGTAATTCTTAGCTTCCATCACCTCTGATGCTTGAAATCCTTGGCTCTGTTATTTATGGCCACCTCCTGGCGAGATGATGTACTGCACGGAAATTACTAAAATGCTACTGAGGGATATTTTTCATGATTCATTCATTCTTTTAACTCAACAAACTTTTATTGAGCAGTTACTATGTGTCAAGCACTGTGTTAGGTGCTGAATAAAATAGAAAAAATGCAAAGAATGTTAAGGATAGTGGGGGAAATAGACACTAATCAATCAACTACAGAAGTATAAAATTACACTATGATACAAGTGTGTAGAGCCACAAACAAGAGTAATGGAGAAGATCTTATGAGTTTGAAACTTAGCAAAAATTTAGTGTGCGGTCCCCTTCCCCCACCTAATATTCAGGCAGCTGACAATTCTTTGCTCTTCATCATAGTTTAGGAAAGGTCTCAGAGTCTGAAACTTTCTGGGATTACACAAGCCTACACTGTATCCCCCTGTATTCCATACCCTTACTCGGAATTGACAAATGTGCAGGAGAGGAAAACCCCAGGAAATGCTCGCGTACTTGTGTCTCTCCCCAGGGAGGCAATAGGAGAATTTCCGCAAATTAACCTGCCTATCCCAAAGCCACAGCAGAGGTGTTTTCCTTACAGAGAGTGAGCCGAAGCCCCACGTTTCCATCTCTTCAATAATCTATCCAGTTCGAATATTAAAAGGTTTGATTCCTTAAGAGATGGTGAATGACCCCAGACACCTCATGCTGAACATGCGTCTGTACCCCCAGGCCCTCCACCCGCAGTGCAGCACAGGTGGCTGCCTTCAGAAATGGCCTCAATGTGCTTCCATCCCCCACTCCATCCCTCCGCACCATCTTGCTGCGTAGAGTTCATCCTTCTAGAAGTTGTACTAAGTTCCGAGAAAACACTGTAACGTTTCCCATGAATCCTTCCCCTCTCCCAGGGTCACTGGTGCCTGCCTCAATTTGATGGAGAATGCAGGTCCCCTAGAAGTTCTCTGCCCAACCTTCAGGTTGGGGGAGTTTTCACAAGCATGGCCTTGCCCCACTGTGACGGCTGACGTGGCGGTGTCAGGAGGCGGCGGCAGCAAGACCGCTAAGAAGGACCGTCTCTCTCCAGCTCGCAGCTGATGCTGGGCAGCCCTCGGACCTCAGAATAGATTTCTGCCCACTACTCTGCCTGAAATAAGGCTCATGATGGGATCAAAGAGCAGAAGACCTCCCTGCTACTCACTGTGGTGGAGAGGTCTGCCATCCAGTCCCTCACAAGACACAGCCCCCTTTAAAATGTCCTCACTCGGGTCAATTCTGTTTTCCTTTGTTCTCAAATGTCAGGAGGCTATATTGTCTGGCTTATGAACCCACCAACAGAATTCCCCACCCCCGCCCAGCGTGGAGTGGTAATAGAGAAGAACAAATCTGGCTCCACATTGGGTCTGTTTCTTTACTTTAACCTTTCTATTCTATTGCTTTTGCTAGAAGTTAATCATTAAAGGGATGTCACCTATGGCTTAAAGTGGCAGAATGGCCCACCTCCAGGAACCCTGCCTCCCTTGCCTGAGCATTAATCTAAAATACCTTTGTTGAAGCTCACAGGAAACATCCCGACCAGGCCCACCTGTGATTGGATGCAGGAAAGAAGAAATGAACGCATCCCCTCTGGAGTCTGGTCTGGCTGCAACCAAGGAAACATTTGCCACAACTTACCACCTTTTTTACTTTACTTCCTCACCTTCCCTTCTTTGTTCTATAAAGGAAACTAAGCATCCAATCGGAGCAAAATGGTTCTTTGGGACACTAGTCTAGCATCTTCTCGGTTTGCTGGCTTTCCAAATGAAGTCACTATTCCTTGTCCAACAGCTCGTCTCTCGATGAGGTGGCCTGTCGTGCAGTGGTCACTATGAGCCTGGACTTGGTAACAGAGTCTTCTCTATTGCACCCCTGAAATAGCGCTACTCTGCTTCCAAGGTCATCTCCCCTCACCTCTGCTGGAATTAGCTGGAGGCTTCCTCTGGGTAGCCTGGCTCAGTCCCGCCTTTCGAGGCCCTGCTACTAGAATAGTTGTCATCGTTCCCTGAGAGCCTATCAGGGAGCGAGGCCCTAGGCAGGTCCTTTTCCTGCGCTGCCTCAGAGGGTCCTTCAAACACGTTTAGGACTTGAGGGCCGTCACTCTGCGTTATGTAACTGGCATAAGGTCATACCACTGAGTGGGGTAGGGCCAAACTGAGCTCTGTCTGCAGACACTGCCTCTCCTGCACCTGCCAAGCCTGCTGGGCCCTCAGCACCGAGACGGAGCTGCAGTCCACCCCCTGCACCGGGATCTGGATGGAGCTGCAGTCCACCCCCTGCACCGCGATCTGGACGGAGCTGCAGCCCACCTCCTGCACCGTGATCTGGACGGAGCTGCAGTCCACCTCCTGCACCGGGATCTGGAGAGGCTCTGCCCGGCTCACCCGTCCCTCTCCTCCTCTCTCCCCACGTGCTCCTCCTGCTTTGCACTGTGCTCACGGGAGCCTCAGTCTTTGTCATCAAGGCTGGCCCAGGTCACAACAGGCCCACAGGGAGCAGGCACCCACTATGAGGGACAAAGGAGGCAAACATCTGCCCCTCATAGGGAACATCCCCTCATCTCCAGGCAGCAGGAAAGGCTGGGCCAGGGGGTTGGGGACCGTGGTCCCTAGCTCTGGGGCAGGTGCCATTGTGGAGGGAGAAATGCCAACCAAGCCCGAGTCCGAGGATTGCAATCAGCCTCCTGGACCTTGGCTATGGCTCAGCTCGGTGCTGATACTCTGTCTTCCCCCCAGGGCTGCAGGAGTGTGGTGTCCTTGAGAGAAAGCAGGACCCGCCTCGGGCTCACAAGAGGCAAAAGTGAGAGGTGAACCAAGTTCTGTCTTGTTCTGTGATATTAACTAAGTTGGTTAACCCATCTGAGCCTCAGTTTCCTCATCCACAAACCATGGCAATAATACTTAATACGTATCACATAGAATTGCCACGAGAGGCAGTGGGGACGGCACGTGTGGAAGCCCTCTGAGGCTGCAAGGAGCTGGGCCCCTGGGGGTCGGAGGCTGCTTCCTCTCCTCCGTTTCCCCTCAAGGCTGCCGAGATGCATCCTGTGCCCTGATGCGTGCACCTGGGTGAGCGGTGGAGTCTCAGCACACACGCCCAGGGCTACTGGTCAAGCTGGTGTCCTTGACGATTAACTTGGTATTTGATTTTGGCTTTAGGCTCATCACGCCCACGAGGCCTCACAAATCCAGAGGGAACTTTTCACACCCAAACCGGCTCATGTCCACGTCCCATAACTGCCAATGGCATCTAATTGTTCTCAGGACAAGAAACAAAATTATCCCCAAGCCTCCGTGTCCAGTTTCGGGTCCACTCCTCTGCCCTCCGGGCTTCTTTCACTACCTGGGACCTTGTTGGACCCTCGACCACATCTGCGGGACCTTTGCCATGTTTTTCTCTTTGTCTGGAATGCTCCTTTTCTGACCCAGCCCAGTTAACCCCTGTTCCTTCTTTACACCTTGCTTCCGTCTTCATGTTCAGAATGCCTTCACTGTGAAGAAATGTTCCTGGCATTGCTTGTGGATTATAAGCTAAATAGAGGCAGGGAGTGGCCTGGTTTTGCCCATCACTGTGATCCCTGGTGCCTAGTACAGGGCCAGGCACACAGGAGGTGTCGGATGGACACGTGACTCAGCACAGCTGGTCTTTTTCAAGCCTGAGGAGACAGCAGCAAATCTACCCAAAGACCAGTAAAAGGCTTGAAATGTGTTTCGAAGGTTGTCTTAAGTCAGCCATGCTAAAGAAAGCTCTCCCTTTGGCCTTAACACTTGTCATTCCCATTACTGCCTCGGCCGGTGATTCACGAGGGTATGAATCATCCCCAGAGCAGTACATGCACTTGGTCATATGGATGGAAAAGGAGAGAGAGATTTCCCCTTAGTTAGAAATGGTGAACCCTAAAACTGCTTTCTGCCAAAGTATTCACTCAACACATACTCCCAGAAGCCAGGTTAGTGCCAGGCTCTATGCTGAGCTCTGTGTGGACGGGAGGGAGGGTGAGGAGGGGAAACGAGTAAAATATAAGACCCGGTCCCTGCCCTCAAGCAGATGTAACAAATCAAAGGTAGATGCAGCCCAAAATATGAGCTGCCTTCCACATGTGGGCTCTCTGGAAGGAGGTTAAAGGCACAACCACCTTACCCTGCCCCCATGGGGTCACCCAGATCCTGAGGTCACTTCTCAGCGCTGCCCCTTCTCTTGTCCTCTGGGTGACAATACCCATTTTCTACAGTCACGGGTCCCTCGGGACTGCAGTCTTGATTGTGAGACAACCACTATTAGCTCACGGTTCTTGTATAACTGCATCTACTTGAGAAGAAGATTAGTCCTGAACTACATTTTTAGAGGAGGGGTTTTGCCCCATGGGTCAGGGGAAGCAATTTTCATTTATGTCCTCGACAGGTCCCTCTATATGCATATTGTCCCAAGAAGGTCATAGACTCCCAGAGAAGTTCTGTTATCTTTCTATGGAGAACAAGACACAGGCAGTAGAAATCCAGACTCCTCACGAATTTTCAAGTCTCCCTCACTTTAGAATTCTCACCGTGAGAAAAGTCAAAATTGCCTCTTCTTTTAAGGGAAATCCTATGCTTTGCTCTTTATTGTATCCTCGCTGGTTTTAGATTAGGATCTGTTATGCTGCCGCTGCTTTATAAATGCTTAGGGTGGATAAGGAAGCAACTCGTTGCAGAGGAGTGGATGTTGGGTTGTGACAGGGTGTCTAGTTGTGACTAAACTCAAGTCACTTTGGACTTCCATTTCCCTGGATATAAAATGAGGGGATAAATCAGATAAGCTTCAAAATTCCTTTTAGCTATCATGTTTTATTTATTTTTCTGAATCTGGAAGTAAAATATTGAAAAAAGAAAAAGAAGAAAAAAGAAAATCATGAATTTGGCAAATGGGTGATACTTTCATGATTTTTGGATTTGTTGT
Organism: Kogia breviceps; assembly: GCF_026419965.1. NCBI lineage: Eukaryota > Metazoa > Chordata > Mammalia > Artiodactyla > Physeteridae > Kogia > Kogia breviceps. The sequence goes on from NC_081320.1 coordinate 90,825,977, forward strand.
TAACCAAAGCACCTACTGCCCCCTTGTGTTGGTATGTCCTAATTACAGGATCAAACTTTGAAGGGTGACTATATCTACAAGTATATCTATATCTAAATCTACATCTATATCTGTATCTGTACCTACATCTATCTATGTATCTTTATCTCTATGTCATATCTATATTTCTATCTCTACCTCTTTATCTCTTTATCTAGATTATATCTCTATTTCTATAATATCTCTCTGTTTCCATCTATATCTCTATATCGTATCTCAGTCTATCTTTATTTCTATCTCTATATATTTATCTCTATATCTAGATTATATCTCTATAACATATCTATCTATATTTCTATCTATATATCTTTATCTCTATCTCTGTGACTTTTCTATCTCTCATCTGTCTATCTCTTTGTATTTTATCCCTATGTCTAGCTCTTTATCATACCTCTATCTCCACCTGTATCTCTGCTGGAAGCGTTACAGACCCTGAGGGATACCCACTGGTTACTCAGACTTTAAAAACAAACTCTCTCTACTTCTGTCCAATACCCAATTCACATTACAAATTGGATCAATGACATCTTGACTTGGGACAGGGGGTCTCCTCCAGTACTTCTCTTGTTGATTAATGTTGAGCCACCAGCATAAATCTGTCTACTGTCAGCATTTGTTATGCAATGAGAGGTCAACAATAGTAAATTACACAACAATAGTAAATTGTCATGAGTTCCCATTTAAAGGCAATCTACTAGATTAGAAAGAAGACTGTTGTGTCAATTTTAAAAGGAACTCAACTTTGAAGCTAAGGAAGGGGTGAGGCTCTTGGAAGGTGCTCAGTGGAAGGCTGGTCGCGTGGGGAAAACTGGAAAGGGATCCCTCACCTGACAGTCTCTTCAGCTATTCCTACTGAAGCGGGTAGAGCAGCAGATTTTGCAACAGGTCTGAAACTGGTTATTTAATTCATCTCCCAAACTCCTCCTAGAACAAAGTGGTCTATTCGAGATCGATCCCCATTTCACCCAACACCCAACTCATTTCCCAATGTCACGGTGACAATGATGAGAAGGCTCAGCCCGGCTGCATCTCAGTTAAAATCCTCTACGATGCCGTGAGCCACCAGGGCTGCAACCCTGGAGGGAGAGCTGTACATCACAGCTGGTGACAGGCACAGCAGCGATCACTCGAGTGGGGGAGTTCTATCTGTAGAAGATGAACGCATTGGTAAGACATGAACATATTCAGGGCCACTGCCTCAGTAGATGTGCCCTCCATTCCCTGGAAAGAGGACTCTTCCTCCCAACTCTGAAATGTTTCCCCCAAGTTTTTACTATCCACCATTACTGACATATCTGTAACGTCTGTCCAAGTTGTTCCAAATCGTAGTGCTGCCTCTGCCACCAGAGGTGTAAGAAAAGGCCTGGCTGCAGACCAAAAACAAACAAAGGGAACCATCATGTGGGGAGGTAAGGGTGGTGTGCCATGGTGGTGGAGCTGTGAGATTTGTGATCAGATGGGTCTGGGATTGAGTATCAGTTCTGCAGTTTCCTGAACGTGGGACTTTGGGCAAAGGGTTTTAAAATCTTTCTCAAAGTCTTTGTTTATATGAAAAATGGGCAGGGGAAGAATTGGCTGCTGGGCTGGGATCTTTGGGATTTAATCGAGTCAGGACCCCTGGGGTTGGGTACCAGTTCTCCCACTAGTGAGGAGCTGGGTAACTAGGGGCAGTGGGCTTGCTTTCTCTGGTCAGACCTCGCAATGAGGATTAGGATGATGTATGTAATGACTCCTGCACGGTGCTTGGCTCATAGTAGGTACTCAGCAAATGAAAGATGCTATATTATTATTACCATTATTTTGTATTTCAGCAAAGCTGTATTCTGTATGCATCAAGAATATGAAAACTGAGGAACACTAAAAAATACATAGAAAGCAAATGATTTTCTTTTATTCTTTTATGAAAAAATGTACTGGGTGATTAGTCAATAATCACCTACTGGGCTTCCCTGGTGGCGCAGTGGTTGAGAGTCCGCCTGCCAATGCAGGAGACGCGGGTTCGTGCCCCGGTCCGGGAGGATCCCACATACCGCGGAGCGGCTGGGCCCATGAGCCATGGCCGCTGAGCCTGTGGTTCGGGAGCCTGTGCTCCGCAACGGGAGAGGCCACAACAGTGAGAGGCCCACGTACCGCAAAAACAAACAAACAAAAACAACAAAAAAGCAAAACAAAACAAAACAAAAATAATCACCTACTACGTGCACCCACGGTATGCCCGGTGCTGGGCTAGATGCTGAGAGGGATGCAGAAAAGCCTACACTGTGGTCGGGGATTTCAGTCTGGTTAGGGAGGTAGACCCAGAGGCACCCTCAAAGTTAATTAGCAGTAGAGGCAGCCAAGGGGGTGCACAGCCAGCCAGGGATGGGGGCACTCGTCCCGCCTTGCTGGATGTGTAGGATGAATCCTGGTATATTTATAACTTCTTTTGATTACCTTCAAGCCCATACAGAACCCAATTTAACCAGAGTCCAAATGTGCTCAAAACCAGTAATTGACTTGAGGCAAAGAATTTTTGCAACAGGAAAAATTCTGAGGAGTTCCAGCCCTCCCTCGGCCCCCAGGGCAACAGTGTATCTCATCTCCCCAGCCAGCCCCTGAGCAGAGGAATGGAGAGAACAGAACAGACCACCGCAGTAGATTCCTGCAGAAAACTCCCAGATCCCTATTTCCAGATCTTACTGGGCTGCTGATTCCAGGAGGAGGTCCTATTTACTACAACCTAGAGTCTAGACCCTGCTGGGGGAAGGATGAGGGTTTATTTGAGGAGGGCCAAGAGAGGCACCAAGAGTCAGAACTCAGGGGCACAAAGAGCAGGAACATAAAACCCACACAAAAGAGTGGCCAAGGGCTTCCCTGGTGGCACAGTGGTTAAGAATCCGCCTGCCGATGCAGGGGACACGGGTTCGAGCCCTGGTCCGGGAAGATCCCACATGCCGCGGAGCAACTAAGCCCGTGAGCCACAACTACTGAGCCTGCGCTCTAGAGCCCGTGAGTCACAACTACTGAAGCCCGCGTGCCTAGAGCCCGTGCTCCGCAACTAAGAGAAGCCACCGCAATGAGAAGCCCACGCACCACAACAAAGAGTAGCCCCCGCTCGCCGCAACTAGAGAAAGCCCGCGTACAGCAATGAAGATCCAACGCAGCCAAAAATAAATAAATATTTAAAAAAAAAAAAAAAAAAAGAGTGGCCAATTCTGGGCATCAGACCCCTGCCATTTCTCATCCTCCCTGCAGGGCGTTGGACACAGAGGAGAGCCAGCCTTGGACACAGTTCCCCGGGGGCGAAGCCTACCTCTGCAGTCTCTCCTCCCAATCTCAGACTCCTCGATTTCCTCTCCCTGAGGAGTAACCCCAGCAAATGCCATCTGATTCTTGACTCAGTTGCCTAGAAGGATCAATTTAGAGATTAGACCTCAGGACACAGGGGAAGGAGTTTGCCAGGAGGGGCCACAGATAGACTCCTCCTACCCCGAAGAGGACAAAGGGCAGGACCTCAGAAGGGTAGGCAACTTGGGCTCTGGTGCCAGACCTGCAGCCGCTCTGCTTTCTAACCGTGTCCTGCAGGCCGTGACCCCGGAGCAGACAAGGGTCAGAGTCCAAGTTCCACCGTGCTGCTTATTGGCTGTCTGATGTTGGGAAAGGGTCTGAGCAACTTGGTCCTGTTTCCTCTTGTGTAGGATGAGGGAATTGGCTCCCTCTCAGCCCGAGAGGGCCTAGCAACTCCTGCAATTCTAAATCTGCACAACGGACAACATTATACGTGACGAAAGATGCTGATTTAATTAACAACACTTTTATAGCACTTCCTACGTGCCAGGCATGTTTAAGCGCACGGCCAGTGTTTCCCCATGTAATCCTCTCACAACCCTCTGACGTAGGTACCGCTGCTAGCCCATTACAGAGATGAGTAAACAGAGGCACAGAGATATTATGTTACTTTGCCCAAGATCACATACTTACTTAGTGGCAGAATTTGAACTCATTTTGCTCTAGAGGTTATACTCTTCGCCACCAAGCTACCTGCCTCTGATCTAACTTAACACAGGAACACAGACACCCAATTCTGCCTCTGACCCTCACCAGGTACCAACAGTAGACCATCTGCATCCATTCCAGTCAGACAGATGCAGCAGGGAAGCTGGGCAGGTGAGGTCAGCAGACCTTCTGAAGCTCCCAGTGGGCCAAGTCGCTCAGAGATTGTTCAGGGGTGGCGGGCTCTGGCCAGAGCCATAAGGACCCAACAGAGGGGTTCCTTCTGTGCTTAGAGTATCAGCTGCCAGCTTAGCGCCGTGCCAGGCGCTGCAGCGGGCATGGTGCTGACCTGACACGTGTCCTGCTGTCACTTCTGTGGCCAGAGCTCGGCTTCTGTGCAAGCGAATCTTCTGGGGGTCTTGTTAAAATGCATTCTCAGAATTCCCTGGCAGTCCAGTGGTTAGGGCTTCAAGCTTCCACTGCAGGGGGCACAGGTTTGATCCCTGGCTGGGGAACTAAGATCCCGCATGCCGTGGGGCACGGCCAAAAAAAAAAAAAAAAATTGCAGATCCTGACTCAGCAGGTTTGGGAGGGGACCACGGGGTCTGCACACCTCACACACACGCTCACGGTGCAGAAGCTGCTGGTCCACAGACCTCACTTCAAGAAGCAAGGATGTAACTCCGGGCATCTGGGATCTGAAGGAGGAGACCCAGGCAGGCCTGGAGAGGTGAGAGGAGGCACGCTGCAGTGAGTGGGGCCTGAGAGGCTTCTCAAGGCAGCGGGAGGTAAGGAGGCACGTGCATTTGCGGGGTGCTGGGGGCAGCCTGCGGGAGGTGGCGTGGGAAACAGAAAGCAGGGCCGGTGTGGGGAGAGGCGCGTGAGGCAGCTGAGTCAGCCTGGGTGATCCTGCCGAGGGGGCAGTGAGGGCAGGAGGCTGCAAGGAGAGCAGAGAGCAGCCTTCGGACAGGTTCCCTGGGCTCCCCTCTGCCAGGCTTATGAATAAAGACGCAGAGCCTCCTGGAGGAGAGACCTCCAGGCCTTCCCCAGGCGGGAGGGGAGAGGAGGGGAAGGGAGGAGAGCGTGCGGGTGCGGGAGTCCACGCAGGGCACGAGGCGCTGAAAACGGCCCACCACCTAGCAGCCCTAGGTGTGGGCATGGGTAAGGAGTACCGGGGTCGGAGCAGAGGGTCTACAGATGACCCTGGACCACCAGGATCATTTCTGCCCCAGTGCCTCAGTTTCTCTGCCTGTAAATCAGGAGACTGAACCCAATGGCTTAAGCCTCCTCCTTCCGGGTCTGACTCTGTGTGATTCTACCATAAAGAAGAGCAGGTGCTTTACCACTGCTAACGTGCGCTCCAAATGCAGGGCCCCCTACGAATACCTCTGAGAGGAGCCCCGTCCGACAGAAAGATATTGTGAGCCACAAATGCAAGCCACATATGTCATTTGAAATGACTATATTAAAAAAATAATATCTTATTTAAAAAGGTTAAAAAAGTGACATTTATTCTAATAACATTAATTTAACCCACTATAGTCAAACCACATCAAATTATATCATTTTAATATGTAATCAATAGTAAAGTTATTAATGAAATATTTGGCACTGTTCTAGGCTGAGTCTTTGAAATCGGTGTGCATGTCATATGCTTGGAGCACATCTCAATTCTCACCAGCCACATTCTGAGTGCCGGTGGCTCATGGCTACCATACAGAACCTTGTAGCTCTGGACAGCAGTGGGTATGCTGCAAAAGAATGTGTTTTAATTACCTAAGTTCTAAAAATATAGGCTTCTGCTTTAAATGAACTTTGGGAATATGTATATGTCATAGCATAAGTGTCCACTTGGTCAGGGAAGCAGGGGTTTGTGTGTTAACCAGCAAAGCCTGAGCCTCTGAGAAAAGGCTGTGGCCTCTCAGGCCCAGTCACTGGGTTTTCTTCCCGCCCTCGGACACCCCAGGCTTCTTGGCCAGCTGGTCTGGGCCTCCTGCTGATGTGTGGAGCTTTATTCCAGATCCAGTGTCTAATGCCTTCATACCTTGGTCACATCTCTCCTTTCCCCAAAATCCTGACTCGTACTCCCCCATCCCACGTACGTGCACAAGGAGCGCCATGGTCGTAAAGCCACTGGCTTTGCACGGTGTTTCTGAACTGTCACTCTAGGGAGGAGCTCTCTTCAGCACATCCTGACCCCCCGGGAGAGATCAGTAGTTTTTTTTTCCTTCTCTGAGAAGCAGTAGGGGAGACAGCTTGGCTTAGAGGAATGAGTGGAGCTCTGAAGCCGTAGTGACCATGTCAAACCCTGGCTCCACTTGCAAAGTGGCTGTATGGCCTTGAGGAGGGCGATTCATTTCAGGTGTGAAAAGACGGATCCCAGGGGTGGTTAATGCACTAGCTTACATAAAGCATTTTGTTCAGTGCCTGGTACATGGAAGACACTAGAGAAAAGATAAAAAGGTAGCTTACAACTCTTCTTTCTGCCCTTAGGCTGGTGGATGTCTGTGTGTTGGAGTCGACATTACAGTTTGTGCCATCTCTGACCAGAAGTACCTTTATCATCCCAGAGAAGTGTAACTGACCACACATCAATTCACACCCGTGAGCTAGACATTAAGTCCTCTTACCTGTTTTAACTTAATTCTCACAACGGTCCTATGAGGTAGCGCCCATAGGTGAGGAAGTTGAGGCACAGAGAGGTTAAGTAACTTTCTCAAGGTCACACAGGAAATGGCAGAGTGGAGGTGTGAACCTAGGAAATCTAGCTGCAGAGCCCTGGGACTGATCCCTTTTTCCCCCGCTGCTATACCAGAGGCAGGGCTCCTAGGGGAGAGATTTTGACCTCAAGCACCAAAGACAAGAGCCACAAACCAGTGTGGAATCTTTTAGGGCGGCCAGAATGATGACCCGAACCCGGATCATCCTGCCAAGGCCAATCCCATAGAGGCAGATATTTATGAATTTTTACATTTCGCCTGCCACTTGTTATCAGCCATCCCCGCAGCTTCCCCGCTGCCCATGGCTTTCTGTCAGCATTCTATTTTCTGGAGCACCATTCCCGGCCAGTCCCTGAGATTCCTGGCCCAGCACCAGCGCCCTGACTGTACCGTCTCTGAGGCGTCCTTTTGGCAGCCACACACCCCTGCCCTCAGCTCAAGTCCCTCCCCAGGACCCTCCTCCTCCCACCGGGGTACCTGCGGTTGCAGCAGCCAGAGAGGCATTTAATTCCAGCTCTGCACAACGGCCTGTTGCTCGGCTGCTGGTGCACGCTGCGATGTGTGAAAGGAAACCCTCATGGTGACAAAAACAAACCCTCATGTTCCCAGAGCCACGTGCGTGTGTGCATGTGCATGTGCGTGTGTGTGCGTGTGTGTTTAAAGGAGCTGGGGAAGGGGGAGGTGAGCTTCCTACCCACTCAGGCCCAGCTGCCCGCCAGCGCGCTGCCTGCGGGACTAAGCAGAGCCCTAGCCCAGCGTGGGAGCAGCGGGGAAGCACGGGGTGCGGGAGACCGGAAGGTAGGGGGTGGGAGCTAAATGACCGGAAAGCAGGGCGGTAACCAGCTTTCTCTCCTTTGGTAGTTGTGCTCTCCCCCGCAAAATACACAAAAATACCTGTCTTCCCTCCTCTCCCAGCTCCTACTGAGAACCTCATTCTCGCTAGGCTGACCCCAGTTTCCACACAGACATGAAATGAGGGTGTAGGGACAGGAGGGGGCGGGGCACAGTCAGTGTGTGCCTTGGACTCAGTTCTCCCACTTCCGCGTCGCAGGGCATCTTCCCAGGCAAGACCACTCATTGCCATCTTACTTGTTGCTCCTGCCACGTGCACTGTGTGGAGAAGACCCTCAAATACAGCGGCTGATCATCTCACACCAGTCAGAATGGCCATCATCAAAAAATCTAGAAACAATAAATGCTGGAGAGGGTGTGGAGAAAAGGGAACCCTCTTGCACTGTTGGTGGGAATGTAAATTGATACAGCCACTATGGAGAACAGTATGGAGGTTCCTTAAAAAACTAAAAATACAACTACCATACGAGCCAGCAATCCCACTACTGGGCATATACCCTGAGAAAACCATAATTCAAAAAGAGTCATGTACCACAATGTTCACTGCAGCTCTATTTACGATAGCCAGGACATGGAAGCAACCTAAGTGTCCACAAACAAATGAATGGATAAAGAAGATGTGGCACATATATACAATGGAATATTACTCAGCCATAAAAAGAAATGAAACTGAGTTATTTGTAGTGAGGTGGATGGACCTGGAGTCTGTCCTACAGAGTGAAGTAAGTCAGAAGGAGAAAAACAAATGCCGTCTGCTAATACATATATATGGAATCTAAAAAAAAAAAAAAAATGTCATGAAGAGCCTAGGGGTAGGACGGGAATAAAACACAGACCTACTAGAGCATGGACTTGAGGACACGGGGAGGGGGAAGGGTAAGCTGGGATGAAGTGAGAGAGTGGCATGGACATATATACCCTACCAAATGTAGAGTGGATAGCTAGTGGGAAGCAGCCGCATAGCACAGGGAGATCAGCTCGGTGCTTTGTGACCACCCAGAGGGGTGGGATAGGGAGGGTGGGAGGGAGACGCAAGAGGGAGGGGATATGGGGACATATGTATGCATATGGCTGATTCACTTTGTTGTAAAGCAGAAAATAACACACCGTTGTAAAGCAATTATACTCCAATAAAGATGTTTAAATAAATAAACACAGCGGCTGAGGGCGGGAGGGACAGAAGTCTGGACTGCCTTCTTTCCTGCTCCACCGCAACACAAAGCTGGCCTCTGGTCTTGGCGGGACCTTTTACATAATTTGTGGGACCCAGAGCACAGTAAAAATGCTGGCCCCTTGCTCAACAACGATTAAGCATTAAACCGAGGGCGGGTCCTTCTGAGCACGGAGTCCTGAGCTGCTATACTGGCCGCGCACCCATGAAGCCGGCCCTGAGTCTTGCTTCCCGCCCTGCTGTCGGAACGAGCTAATCCATAAGCAAATCTAACCCTTTCAGGTCTCTACTGAAAGTTTTTTGATGTCCTCGCCACCACAGGCTCCCACAGCCCCAGGGACAAAGTCACCCTGCTTAGCTCAGTCACACAGCCCCTTCTGGACCTGGGCCCTGTAAATGTCTGCAGCCTCATTTACCAGCCCACCCCTTGGGCACTCCATGCCTGTATGATCCATTGGAAATTCCTCCCAAAGCATTCTTTTGAATTTTGTCTCTCGTTGCCAGGAGTATCCCTTTTCTCTCTCACTCCTTGCTACTTCCCATTAGGCCTTTGTCACTCAGCTCAAGGGTCACCTCCTCTGAGCTGTCTTCCCAGACTGCTCTTTCCTTTCAAGCCCAGAGCCCACACTCTCCCCACCTAAGCTCACCCTCTGAGGGATGACGGAGCCCTGCCTGTATCAGTGTGTACCGGACACTCATCATTGTCAGGATCTGTTATATACACCTGCTCCAACTCTGCTGTGAGGTCCTCCAGAGAAGGGTCGTGCTGACTCATTTATGTGTCCCTAGTGCCTGCAGTACAGTGGATATTCAATCAATAGCTCTCGATCTACTTCATGGGTGAAGCCCTCCACCACATCTGTCATATACAGTTCTGTTGTAACTTTATATGAAGTTAACCAAGAGAAACTTCTTACGTATTCCACATTTCTTTTTTTTTTTTTTGCGGTATGCGGGCCTCACTGTTGAGGCCTCTCCGTCGTGGAGCACAGGCTCCGAACGCGCAGGCTCAGCGGCCACGGCTCACGGGCCCAGCCGCTCCGCGGCATGTGGGATCTTCCCGGACCGGGGCACGAACCCATGTCCCCTGCATCGTCAGGCGGACTCTCAACCACTGCGCCACCAGGGAAGCCCTCCACATTTCTTTTTTTTTTTTTTTTTTTTTGTGGTACGCGGGCCTCCCACTGTCGTGGCCCCTCCCATTGCTGAGCACAGGCTCCAGACGCACAGGCTCAGCAGCCACGGCCCACGCTCCGCGGCATGTGGGATCCTCCCGGACCGGGGCACGAACCCACGTCCCCCGCATCGGCAGGCGGACCCTCAACCACTGCGCCACCAGGGAAGCCCCACATTTCTTTTATAATTCTTCTCCATAGAGTGATCTGCTCAATGTATAACTGAAGGAGATTCACTGTTGATGTTTTTAGAAGAGCACTTTTATTTTCATTCAATGAAAAGAGCAAATTGTTTTCTGACTATAAAGATAAAACACATTTATAAAGAAAAATTTAAAACATAGCAATTAAGGAATAATTATCCAAAACTCTGCCACTCAGAGAGAGTCGTTATTAACAGTTCATTCACTGATTCAACAATTATTTATTGAACACTGGACTATGTTTCATGCATTGGAGATAGAGCAGTGAATCAGACCCACAAAAAGCCTCTTCTTCATTCTAGCCATTGTTTATGTATATGTCTATGTACAGTTCTGCACACACACGCACATACACACATAAGCATGTATATTTGCAATGTCAAACTGGTTTATTTATTAAGTGATATGCCATAAAAATCTTTTCATGACAGTGGCTTTAAATGTATGACCCTCTTTTTCATGGTCAGTATGTTTTGTAATTTTCTTTAATCAAATCTTAACTCTTGGGGCTTCCCTGGTGGCGCAGTGGTTGAGAGTCCGCCTGCCGATGCAGGGGACGCGGGTTCGTGCCCCGGTCCGGGAAGATCCCACATGCCGCGGAGCGGCTGGGCCCGTGAGCCGTGGCCGCTGAGCCTGCGCGTCCGGAGCCTGTGCTCCGCAAAGGGAGAGGCCACAACAGTGAGAGGCCCGCAAAAAATCTTAACTCTTGGACAATTGTTTAAAACGTCACTGTCATCAAAACCTTAGTGAATTTCTTTTTATTCATAAAATTGATCAGGTTATCTCCTAAAAGAGATGGCTGGTGTTAAGAGTACACAAATTTTAGTTTTGACGCATATTGCCAAATGACACTCCAATAGTTAACCAAAGTATTAATTTGTCCTGCATCTTTGTCAGCACTGGATATGAGCTTTCTCCTTCATCTCTCCTCTTTTAGTAGAAGAAAAATGATATCACATGATTATCTAAGCATTTGTGCATTTCTCTGATTCCTGGTAAGTTTAAATATCTTTTGTATTTCCTTTGAGAAAATCATAAGTAAGCATGGTTATAATTTTCTTTTTTTTTTTTTCTATATAGAAGTTTTAATTTTTAGGTAGTCAAATCCATCAGTACTTTTCTAAATGGTTTCTGGTTTGGGGGTCATACTTTTTTTTTTTTTTTTTTTTGGCTGTGCTGCATGCGGGATGTTCCCCGACCAGGGATTGAAGCTGTGCCCCCTGCAGTGGAAGCACAGAGGCTTAACCACTGGATCGCCAGGGAAGTTCCTTGGGGGTCATGCTTTGAAAGGCCTTCCCCACACTAAGATTTAAAATATTCCTTCACGGGCTTCCCTGGTGGCGCAGTGGTTGAGAGTCCGCCTGCCGATGCAGGGGACACGGGTTCGTGCCCGGGTCCGGGAGGATCCCACATGCCGCGGAGCGGCTGGGCCCGTGAGCCATGGCCGCTGAGCCTGCGCGTCCGGAGCCTGTGCTCCGCAACGGGAGAGGCCACAGCAGTGAGAGGCCCGCGTACCAATAAAATAAAATAAAGTATTCCTTCACATTTTTTTCTAACTCTCTCTTTCTCTCTCTCATTTACCCTTGAACAGTCACATTTGTGAATATAATGAGTAGACAACTGTTATATGATTTAATGAACAGTCCATTTTTTCCCTGTTTGAAATGCCACATTTTCCCCATATCCTGGGGCATATGTTTGCACTTATTATTCTGTTTCTTTGGCTGTCAGGCAATCTACTCCTCTGTCAACAGCATACTGCGTGAATTATTGCAAGCTTATAATAAATTTTAATATGTGGCAATCATTCTCTTTACTCTTCTATTTTGGATTATTTTGAAAATATATTCTTCCAGAGGAACTTCAAAATAATTAGGTCAAGTTTCAAAACAACCAAACAAAGCAAAACCGAATGAGATTTTGATTGAGGTTGCTTTGAGCTGCTACATTCATTTAGGGAGAGCTGGCATCTCTGCAATACTGCATCTTCCTATCCAAGAACTGAGTGTCCATTTGCTTATTTATGCCTGCCCAACGGATCAGGCTCCTGGAGTGTGAACAGACAGCTCCCTTTCTCACAGAGCTCCAGGCCTCGAAGCTTGCAGTGGAGGCACTGAGCTCTCGGAACAACCCAGGAGAGACTCTGGCCTGGAATTCCCAGGGGTAGATGTGATCCACTACCAGGTAAGTCAATACTGCTCGACTTGGAGGGGCATACACAGGGAAGAAATTTAGAGAATCCTGCCCCGGGGAATGAATATGTCTTTCTCTGGAGAACTGCCCCAGCCTAGATCTCAGCAGGGGTGACCCAGGAGGCCTTTTCTGAGCCAAGAGAAGGGTTGCTAATTTGAGCCCACCTCCTAGGGCAGGTGCTTTATGTAAGCGTCTCATCGCATTTTCTCACTGACCCTGGAGGTGGGTGATGTCGCCCCATATAACAGGGACAGAGCCGAGGGTTTGGTGACCTGCCCAAGGCCTGGTAGCTAAAGCTCTGGGATTGGATCCTACATCTGTCTGGCTCTAAGCCTGTCACTAAATCGCCCTGATCCTCAAGGGACCTAAGAACAGCCTGAAAACCGAGCCTGGGGGAGGGTGGAGACTGAGGGGAGAGGGCAGCTCCGGAGCCTCAGGCTGGATGCCCGGGAGAGGGGCCAGGTGGGCGGATACCCAAGAGAAATGCAGGGACAGGGGAAGGACCGGCGCGCTGAAGCCTCGCCTGGCTCTCAGCTCCGCGTGGAAGGCAGCCATTCCCCTGGTCCAGCGGGAGCCAGGAGTTTTGAAGTTCAGACGAGACAGAGCCGAGGCTCCGTGTCTGTGGAGGAGGGCAGCATGGAAACTGGTGGCGCAGAGGCGAGGATGAAGACCCGGAGAGAAGGGTCGAGTCCTCTAGGCCTGGGGCGGGCGGCAGAGGGCTGACTCCTGAGCCCTGGTACCTCAGAGTCACTGATCGGGCTGCAGACCGGGCGGGAGGCCAAGCGCCGCGTCCAGCTCAGGGTCCGGGGCCTTCCCTGACCTCCTAAACTCAAGGACTTTGGATATGATGGAGTAACCTCCCTCGCAACCCAGAGGTGGGTAGCCTATTCCAGGGCTGTGGGATTGTGAATTTCTCTTTGAACACTGTGAACAAGAAAGGAACAAAGAATGTCAACTCATCTTCCAGTTCTACAAAGGGTTAAGTCACAACCCAGGAACAGTGTGCCCTGAGGAGAATGCAGGATGGAAAAAATAGGACGGAGCTCTCTGTGCTCTGGAAAAAGGGCCCATAGATAGTTTGATGTATCTCTCAGAAAGAATTTCAATGACCCCAGGTTGTTGCACCTTCCCCTACATAGAAAAGCACTGAAATCATTAACTTGAGACGTATGTTTTTTTTGTTTTTTTTGTTTTTTTTTTGCGGTATGCGGGCCTCTCACTGCTGTGGCCTCTCCCGTTGTGGAGCACAGGCTCCGGACGCGCAGGCCCAGCGGCCACGGCTCACGGGCCCAGCCGCTCCGCGGCATGTGGGATCTTCCCGGACCGGGGCACGAACCCGCGTCCCCTGCATCGGCAGGCGGACTCTCAACCACTGCGCCACCAGGGAAGCCCCGAGACGTATGTTTTTGTGATCAGCAGGCATCTTTTATCAAGATGTACGTTTGACTACATGGATTTCCTAACCCAAACAATTCATATATATATATATATAGGCTCCTTCCCTACCTCTTTGGAGCAGTTTCTCAGAGCTACTGAGAGGCTGTCTCCTGGATTACAGTCCTTGGCAAGACCCTGAAGAAAAACAACATAACTCACAGCTCTTAGGTTGTGCGTTTTTCTTTCAGTCGGTAACACTGTTTAAAAGATGTTCCAAAAAACTGAAACCCACATCCGAACACAGATTACTGCAGCCGTAACAAATCTCTTCTCTCCCTTGAACAAAACTACTTTCCCAGACCTCCTGCCTTTAATCACCACCCAAGGGCACTGTTTTCTATAACACACATTTCACAGCCTCTTGGATCTCTTTAACATCTTTCCTGCCCCTTCTTGCCCAGAGGAAAACAGTGTTGACTCCCAAGCGTGGCATTCCAAGGCCTTCAAAATGGGGTACTGATCTCTCATCACATGCTCTCTCCTCTCTATGCTGTACCCTAGACGTACTGAATTATTTGTTTTATTCAAATTCTTCATATGCCTCCAATGCTAGATTAATTGAACGAATGTTAGGTATCCAATATGTGTCAGACACTGTACTAGACTCAGACGAATACAGAGACAGAGAGAAGATGCAGGGCTGCCCTCAGCTCACACTCTTGTGCCTTTGCTGACTCAGGTTATAATCTCTTTCCTGGATGTGCGCTTTCTTAACCTTTTATTTATACTTCTCTTAGGGTTCCTATCCTGGTGTGTCTTATTTTACAGGTAGGTATCTGTTTTGGGGAAAAGGTCATTTCTTGTCTCTCTTTGTATCCCTCAAAGCATAGAGCAGGGCACGAGATAGGCGCCTCATTGAGAGAATGAATAACTGAATGAGCCCTGGAAGCAATTACAGTCTTGTCTGTGTGTAAATACGTCTGAGTGTTTGAGGTATGCGCCCCTAATCTCCTCAAGTAACACCAAGGCACCTTCACAGCAGTGGTGTAGTAGAAGGGGGCCAAGTCTGGAGTCACGTGGACCTGGGTTTGAACTCTGGCCATGAAGCTGTTTGGATGCAGTGTTGTTAAAATGAGGGTGGAGTTGCTGGGATAGGCTAGGAACAGTAGACCTTGGGCAAAATAACCCTTTATTGATTTATTGCTGCTTGTAGCTTACCCCGTCCTGAGTCTCTGCGGCAGAGATGTTGGACCCAGCAGGCCCTGGCAAGGGTCAGACCCAGGTGGAAATGGGGCTGGCTTAAGAGTGCTATAGTTCTTCGTCATGTGAGTACATGAATGACTCTTCCCGGTGCTTCTTCCGAGAATCCAAAGAAGCTTCTAGCCAGTGACAGATTTTTCCTGGTGTCCTGGAACTGTGGCCAATGACACAAACTGGGAATCAAAGGTGCTAAGCACTCCTCATTCTAACTTCAGAGCGCTGCTGGCTATTGGGGCCAGCCATACGCTGACAGGGGTTTATGAGAAGGTGCTAATCCAAGAGCCAGTTCTGCATCCAACCATGGTCTCCCAGGTGAGCTGAGAGGCTGATCCCTTTCCTACCATGCTTCCCCTCCTCATCGTCAAAGTGGGTGACTCTATAAAAAAGAACGAAATCATGCCCTTTGCAGCAACGTGGATGGACCTAGATATCATCATACTAAGTGTAGTAAGTCAGACAGAGAAAGACAAATACCACGTGATATCACTTACATGTGGAATCTAAAATATGACACAAACGCATCTATCTATGAAACCGAAACAGAATCATGGACGTAGAGAACAGACTGGTGGTTGCCAAGGGGGAGGGGGTTGGGGGAGGGATGGAGTGGGAGGCTGGGGGCAGCAGATGTAAGTTTTTTTTTTTTTTTTTTTTTTGCGGTACGCGGGCCTCTCACTGTCGTGGCCTCTCCCGTTGTGGAGCACAGGCTCCGGACGCGCAGGCCTGGCGGCCATGGCTCACGGGCCCAGCCGCTCCGCGGCATGTGGGATCTTCCCGGACCGGGACACGAACCCGTGTCCCCTGCATCGGCAGGCGGATTCTCAACCACTGTGCCACCAGGGAAGCCCAGATGTAAGTTTTATATCTAGGATGGATAAACAACAAGGTCCTACTATATGGCACAGAGAACTATATTCAATATCCTATGATAAACCATAATGGAAAAGAATATTTTAAAACAGAATGTATATATATTATATATATATATGTATAACTGAATCGCTTTTCTGTAAAGCAAAAATTAACACAACATGGTAAATCAACTACACTTCAATTAAAAAATTGATAAAAAAAATAAAGCAGTTTCTGTTTCAAGAAAAAAAATACACAAATTAATTGAATTAAAATTTAAAAGTGGGTGGTTCCAAGGGAATTAATATAAAAGAACAGTGGTTTCCGTGTAAAGCAGACTGGCATCTTGTTCCCCGGATGAGTGCTGTGTAGGCGGTTCCTTAGCGGCCCCTGTGCTTCTGACTGGCGAGCCCTGGAGACACGTGATGTGGTAGAGAATGCCTAGGCTGGATGCTCCCCGCTTTGAGGTTCTCAGTTCCTGAGGGGGTTGGACAATGGATCTGGCATGTGCCCACTAGCGCGAGAGTTGGCCTGCGGGTGGCGGGGGCGGGGAGCGTACAGCCCGAGTCCTCGCACAAAAGCAGCATGAAATCCACGACTCCCTAGGGGCATCGGGGCACCGCACGCATAGGCATAAGCTCCGTTCTTGTCGGGGAAGCCTACTGGAGTCGCGGCCATCCTTCAAGGAGCCTGGGCCAATCAATGGGCTAGATCAAAAGATCGGCCAAGGAGAGGACTGTAACCTGCCAGCTTCAGTAAGGAGAGGACTACCTCTTCTCTGTTTTCTCCTGCCCTAATGTACTGAAGACCTGGAGGAGCTAGTCAGTCGTAAAGGCAGGAGGAGTGCTTTGCCAAGAGCTGATCATTGAAAATTCCCACCCCCATCACTAGAAGCTGCAGCCGCAGACAAGTCAGCCTACGCTGTGGAGAAGCGTAGGAGAAGGAAGGAGATCCAGACTTGAGATGGAGAAGGAATTTTTTTTTTTTTTAATGAATAGGACTGAGTCCCAAATACCTGAAATGAGTCTGTTCTAATAACCGAAAGTGACTGCAATCTTAGGGAATCTTGCCAAGACGCTGTCAGAGCAACTACTAGAGGACAGAGTAGCACGGTTGCTACGTGGGATGATAAGGGGAAAAAAACCACTTCACGTTTATAAGTTAAGGAGTTCAAGACTTCTCAGGAGATCTGGTTACCAGTACTGAGTCTCATTACAGCTGCCACTGTTACGGTAACCAGGGTAGTTTCAGCTGAGCATCTGGATGTGGATTACCACAGCAGCATTTCACATAGGTGCTCTCATTGAAAATATCTTCATTATACATTTGAGTGTTATTTGTTGCATTGGTTTCCTACTGGTGCTGTAACAAATACCTCAAACTTGTAGTCCTAAAACAATGCAAATGTATTATCTTACACTTCTGGAGGTCAGGAGTGTGACATGGGTCTCCCTGGGCTAATATCCAGGTGTTGGCAGGGCTGCATTCCCTTCTGGAAGCTCCAGGGGATGGTCCATTCCCTTGCCGTTTTTTTTTTTTTTTTTTTTCTTCTAGAGGCTGCCCACCTCCCTCGGCTTGGGGCCCCTTCCTCCATCTTCAAAGCCAGCAATGGGCGGTGGGATCCCTATATCACGTCTATGATCTCCTCTTCGGCTCCCCTCTTCTCCTTCTGAGGACCCCTTGTGATTACATCGGGCCCACCTGGATGATCCAGGATTATCCCCCTATTTTAAGGTCAGCTGATTAGTAACCTTAGTTCCATCTACTACTTTAATTCTCCTTTGCCACGTAAGGTAGCATATTCACAGGCTCTGGGGATTAGGATGAGGACATCTTTGGGGGGGCATTATTTTTGCGTACCACATTTGTCATTTTCCACAGGAGGCAGAGGCACTAGTCCAAGTTTACCCAGTTAGCAAGCTGCAGACCAGTTGATAACCACACCCTGGAGGTATCCGTCCACAAACAGCCTCGGCTTCCCAAAAGCACTGGGTGTGACACGTATCAGCTAAATCAACCGTGGTCTCAACCCAGAAACGAGTCTGGGAGACTTGAGCACTTCCTTTCTTAAGAGTTGCCTTGCAGAAAACGGTATTTTTGATCAGCTCCTTTAGTCCTTATGGTAACTCAGCACAAGCTGTTTCTACAGCAGAATTCCAGTTGGTTCTTGGCCTTTAATTTGGCCTGTGGTGCTTTTGGATCTACACGACTTTGAATTTGTATATAGTCAAATTACGAATCTAACAGATATTTTCCACTACTTTTACTTTTAGAAATCACCCCCCTTATCCAGGCCATCAACAGCCACTTCTATTTCCTGAGGTCCCTTAGTACTTAAAACAGTATATGGTACTGGTGCCCAGCACAGAAAAATGGCACAATCAAGTCAGAAACAACCCGTCGCCTACATAAGAATGTAGCATGTGATCAGATGCCATCACAGATTAAAGACCGCTGGGTCATTTGTTGGTTTTGGTATTTTGTGGGGAGAGAGCAGAAAAGAAATTCAGATCCTCTCCCTCCATCAGACACTAAATAAATTCCAGATAAATTAAAGAGTTGATTGTTTAAATTAAATAATAAGGAAATAGAAGAGGATGTTAATTGTCTGGATGAGGGGGTGATTTCTACAAGTAAAAGTAATGGAAAATGTCTGTTAGATTTGTAGTTTGACTATATACAAATTAAAGATCGTGTAGCTCCCAAAACACCACAGGCCAAATTAAAGGCCAAGAACCAACTTATTTAATTTAAACAATCAGCTCTTTAATTTATCTGGAAATTATTTAGTGTCTTATGGCGGAAGAGGATCTGAATTTCTTTTCTGCTCTCTCCCCACGAAATACCAAAACCAACAAATGACCCAGCCGTCTTTAGTCTGTGATGGCATCTGATCACATGCTACATTCTTATGTAGGTGAGGGGTTGTTTCTGACTTAATTGTGCCATTTTTCTGTGGTGGGCACCAGTACCATACTGTTTTAATTACTGAAGTTATAAAACACGTTTTCATATCTGAGATAACAAGTATCCTCCTTTCCAAGTGGACCTCAGAATCATCTAAAATAGACCTTTAATTACACCTAAAACTAATTACAGAATAACTGATATCTTTATAATATGTAATTTTGTTATCCAGGAACATTGCGTTTCTCTCCATTTACTTAACTCTTTTTTATGTCCCTCATCGTACAAGTCCCACACTTTTTTTCTAAAGGTTGCCACTAGGTATTTTATTTTATTGCTATTAGAAGTGTTATCTTTTTCTATCAATAATATGTTTTCTGATTAATTATTGATGGTATATAGGAAAGTTATCAATATAATGACTACATTTACAACTTAGATCTAGTCTAAGTTTAAAATCAATCATTATTAATATAAATTTTTCTGTTGATTCTCATGGATTTTGGGGGGCATGGTCCCTCAATAATGATAAATATATCTCTTAATTTATGATACTAGTGCTGATTTCCTGTCTTACTGGATGGAGGAGAATTTCCATAACAAAAATAAATAACAGTAGTCAAAGAGCATGAGTGTCTCTTCCTCAGTCTTGACTTTAATAACTGTTTATTATTAAAGATGATGATACCAATGTAGGTTTATGATAGTGAACCTAACTCAAATTGAAGAATTTCCTTCAGTTATTAGTTATTTTTTTCTTTTAGATCATGTTGTTTTTAAATGCATCTATCCAAATGATTATATGTGTTTTTTTTTTTAAAAAATGGTATAATTATAAAGTATTTATAGTTTTTTCTAAGGCCAAACTATCCTTAAACTCCTGGGGGAAGAAGAAACTTAGTGGTGAATGATTGTTTTAATATGCATTAAATATTGCTGACTAGGATTCATGGACGTGTTTCTATCTATGTTTAGAGGTGAGATTAGTGCTGGATTAAGAGATGAGCTGGGAGGTTGATGGTCTGTGATGCCTCTGGGTTTGACTTCTGTCATGGGTGGGGGGAAGGGGGAGGCAAGAAAGGGTCCCAGAAGAAGCGAGGAGGCTGCATGAAGACTTCACCTGTTCCGATTACCCTCTTGCATTGTGACTCCTCCCAGCCTTCCCAGTTATCCAGGAGAATCCAACCTAGGAATCGGTAGCCTCCCCAGAAACTGCTGATTTTTACAGGGCTACCTGGTAAGTGAGATTCCCTATTAACTGAGATGCTGGATATTGTTTTAAGAAAGCTATCCTTCATCAAGTTCGTTTCTGTATATGAAAATGACCAGACTGCTCATGACTCACCATTATGTAACACAGGCTATTATATTTTCATATCCACTTGCCTTATTCTACTCATTGGCCTCTGATTACACAAATATTCTCTTACACTTTTCTTATGCTTAGATGTGAGAGGATTATAATTCCATTTCTTAGGGACCACGTAAAATTCAAATGAGCCTTCTCCAGTGAGTTTAAATTGACAGATTTCCCTCTTCTTTTTTCCTCAATTTATCGGGAGTTACTCTCTGTGCTTTTTTATAACACAAGCAAGGAAACATTGCATGGCCTTTGCTAATTTTTTACTATACACTCTCTTTGATTTCTGAGGCTTGGAATCTATTTGTAATGGCACTAGATAAAAGACGATGGTGGGCGAGAAAATCTTTTCCTCAAAAGATAATATCACGGGCTTCCCTGGTGGCGCAGTGGTTAAGTGTCTGCCTGCCAATGCAGGGGACACGGGTTCGAGCCCTGGTCCGGGAGGAGCGGCTGGGTCCGCGAGCCACAACTACTGAGCCTGCGCGTCCGGAGCCTGTGCTCCACAACGGGAGAGGCCACGATAGTGAGAGGCCCGCGCACCGCGATGAAGAGTGGCCCCCGTTCGCCGCAACTAGAGAAAGCCCTCGCGCGGAAACGAAGACCCAACACAGCCATAGATAAATAAATAAATTAATTAAAAAAAAAAAAAAAGATAATGTCATGACTAGCATATTACTCACCTACCGGCCCACTTTTCCAGGAAAGCAGAGATGATGGCACTCGTTTGGTGGCCCCTTGGTTTTAATTACAGGATTGATCTGTGGGTGAGGGACCCCAGGCCAAAACCAGAGACAGTCCTCCATCCTGAAAACCCTCCATGCAGGGTAATCTCCCGGGAGCTCAGCTGACCTTCCCCAAGGGAGGAGACAGGCCCCACCCACCTCCCACCTGGGTCACCTGGCCAGTGGCTACTGGCCTTGTAGCCTCCAGTCTGGCCCCCTCATTTTGCCAACCCATTGTCCACACTGCTGCCAGAACCAACTACTCAAAAAGGGGCCTGTTCACCTCTCCAGGGTTTATCCCATTCATACAGTGGTGCCCTCCCTGTAACATCCCTGGGTTCTTGAAGACTAGGGACTGCATCTAATTTTTATTTTTTGTTAAGACTGACGCTAACTCGTCTTTGAATCCCTGGTGTCTAGTACAGGTCCTGGTCATAGCAGGTGCCCAATAAATCTTTACTCAGTGCATGAATGAGTCACCCTCATTTTTCAGGTGGGAAAATGCAGCTGATGAAATCGAAGGAGCACCAGATGGGAGTCAGGACAAGACGTTCTAATATCGTTCGTGACCGGGCTACTCTACTTCTTACTTTTTCTAAAAACGCAAGTATGAGAAAATCAACCTGATTGAGCATGTTGAGGTCTGAGGCTCAGATTTTCCTCCAGTGTCCACTTTAGAGAATACCTGGGGCCTCAGCAGCCTCTGGGGCTGCTGAGTTTGAACTTTCCCATTTTATTTAACATTTCTGTGAAATATGCATTAAACTCCCTAAAATGTCTCCTTCTAAAAATCGAAACATGAAACTCAGACGTCTATTGACAGATGAAGGGATAAAGAAAATGTGGTATATACATACAATGGGATATTATTCAGACTTTCAAAAAGATAGAAATCCTATCATATGCAGCAACACGGATGGACCTGGAAGACTTTATGCTAAGTGAAAGAAGTCAGTAGCAACAGAACACGTACTAAATGATCCCACTGATACGAGGTATCTAAAATAGTCAGACTCATAGAAGCAGAAGGTAGAATGGTGGTTGCCAGGGTTGGGGGAGGGGGCAACGGGGAGCTGTTCAATAAGTATGAAGTAACAGTTATACAGGGACTTCCCCGGTGGTCCAGTGGTTAAGTCTCCACGCTTCCAATGCAGGGGCCACAGGTTCAATCCCTGGTCAGGGAACTAAGATCCCACACGCTGCACAGTGCGGCCAAAAGAAAAAAAAAAAATTACAAGTCTACAAGACGACTAAGTTCCAGACATGTGCTTACACGTATCACTGAGTTTCTTACCTTCCCACTTCCCCATCTGTAAATTAGGAAAATTACACCATCCTTGTGGAGCTTTACTGAGGATTAAATGAGCTAATATGTATAAAAGTTTAGTGGCATGCTTATCACAAATTAGGTACTCTATATGTGGGAAAGATCACTCTTATTGAAACCCACATTCACAGAGCCTGGATGCAGTAGGCAGAATAATACCTCCCCCAAAGATGTCTATACTCCAGTTCTTGAAATCTGTGAGTATGTTATACAAACACGGAAAAAGGGACTTTTCAGGCATGATTAAGAATTTTGCAATGGGAGGACTATTTCTGGATTATTGGATGGACCAAATATAATCACAAGGGTCCTTAAAAGAGTCAGAGAAGGAGATGTGAGAACATAAGCAAAAGCAGACAGAGATTTGAAGATGCTACACTTCTGGATTTGAAGAGGGAGGAGGAACCATGAGCCAAGGAATATAGACAGCCCCTAGAAGGGAGAAAAACCAAAGAAGGGGATTCTCTCCCAGAGCCTCCAGGAGAAACACAACCTTGCAGACACCCTGACTTTAGACTAGTGAAACCCACGTCAGACTTCTGAACTCCAGAAGTGTAAGATTGTAAATCTGCGTTCTTTTAAGCCACTCAGTTTGTAGTAATCTGCTGTCACAAGAGTAGGAGACTGATACACCAGGTGACAACAATCTTGAACAGAGACAGCAACCATGACCACCAAACTCTGATCACTAGGTACCGTGACAATAGCTGGTCCCCCTCACACTTCTCTCATCCCCCACTCCCCACATCTCTGCCCCAGGTTGCTGAGGCTGTTTGGTGCTGGGAAGGTACATCCATACTTGAAATGTGCCACTGGGAACCAAGCTTTTCCTTCCCAGAGCAAAGGCAGAGGAAAGAGGTGCAGGTGTGTGTGTGTGTGCACCTGTGTGTGCGCGTGTGTATGTGTGTAGACAAAGGTATTTTCAAAACTGAAAAAAACATTACATGATGGGGTGATAATTCAGCCCTGCTCAACTCCAGAATGCCCAACCCCAGCAAGCCGAGGATGAACGGCAGTTGCCATGGAAACATCATCCTTTGGCTTCAGCTCCCTTCCTCCTTAGCACAGCTCTGCTGCTGTGCTATCCAGTCATCTCCCAGTGCTTGGCAGTTCCTCATCATGACAGCGTCCGGCTTACCACAAGGCTGGAGCACTTCTTCCATTTTCCCTCTTTCTAAATTAACTGCATGGATTCTAGAAGCCAGGAGACTGGTTTGAGAGCAGGGATAGGAGGCTGCAAGGTACCGTGGGCAGAGCACAGGATTCAAGATCTCCTTAGGTCCTTTCCCTCTGAGCCCCAGTTTCCTCTTTGCTATGATGAACAGGGGTTGCCCAGGAGGGCGCCTCTAACAACTGGGGGATCAAATTCACCAGGAGACAATAAACTTAAAGACTGGGGTGGGGCTAAAGAACACTCAGGTTGATGGCTATGTCTTAGTGTTCCTGAAAACTAGCCTCTTCTACTCAGACGGGGAGCCCCAGGGCACAGCTGGGTGCCAAAAGATGCTGCTCGCTGTGTTATTCCAAGTCTCCATTCTTCTCAGAGGAGTGTCCCATTCCACAGTGAATGAGGCAGGAGAATGGGCAACGAATCCCACCCTCCTGCCACCATCCATTGGAAGACCCCTTGCTGTTGAGTTCCAAGGACCTCACTCCCTGTGCTGTTTATTCCTCGGGGACCGCGTCATAGCTCTGAAGCCCTGCTCCTGGCCAGAATGGACTCTGGGGCCCTGATAACACAAAGCAGGAGAGACTCCTCCAGCCAATCTGACTGACCAGTTAACTTTTCTAAGGATGCTCAACTAGCTCCTGACTTCTGGGAGCTGCAGTCAAGCAAGGAAGTTGAGACATACACACAAGTCACGGTTATCCAATCCAGGGTCCACATGCAGCTCACCTTGGACAAGGGTGCATTCAGAAAGCAAATTCACTTCGCTCCGTCAGCTTATACCACCCAGCACTGCACTACTCATCAGCATGCGGTGTTTGGGGATGTTCACTCCGTCCTTCCCCATCTTTGGGGGACAAGGCTGCAGAGAGGGTCCAGGGGGCTAGCAGTGTTGATGGGGCAAGGCTACACTATGTCATTTCATGACACTTCATAATAAATAAATTGGAGTTTATCAATTAACCACGAGAGCCCGACAGGAGCCACAGGGCTGGCTGCAGGGCCACTCGGAGTCAAGAATCAGTGTGTGTAGCTGCTGGATTTCATTCTGTGATGATGTTCACAGTATGTGAGTGTCTTTCTTGTTCCCTTCACCAGGACCTCCCAAGGAGCGTGTCATAGGCCAAGAGAACAGCTTGAGTGCAGGGCTGGAGGTGCAACGTTGAAGCTTGTTTGATGACTCTAAGCTGCCTGTGTTAGCTGGTGCACGGACCAATGCTGTGAGAAAGGAAGGTTATTGGGTCCTTCAGTAGATAATCTAAGTCACCTCCTACTCTCCCTTCCCAGGGTTTTTGTTAACTTGGCTTTTGTTCAAAGCATCAGTGTTCCCAGCCTGAGGCACTGGATGACGACTGGACTAAAACTAATCATGACAATCCTGTTCCTTTGCTTTATCATCGTGATCATCATCACCATGTGATAGAGTTTAGGCCAAAGAGACAGAAGAGTAAGTCTGTTAAAGATGGGTGGGTAGGAGGCACTTCTTGGAAATCTTTCGATTTCCTGATAAAAAAAGGACTGAAGCAGCTGGTACCCTTTCCCTTTCTCTGGCAGATCTGAATAATGATGTGATGCCCGGAACTGCAGCACTCAACTTGTATCCATGAGGGCAAGGCCAAGAAAATCCCAGAGATATATTTTTTTTTAATGTGAGAAAAATAAACTCTTGTCTATTTAAGCCTCTGTGATTTTTGGTTACTCATAGCCAAGTAACTGAGACACAGTGCAAGGAAATGGAATCAGTACTTTTTCCAGTGCGCAAAGGGACCCCTTAGAAGGGCTTATGTTGTTGTTTTGAAGATTAGTTTAAAATGAAAAGAAATACATGTGTGTTGTGAAAACTTTCAGGCCATAAAAAAGCGTATGAAGTAAAGAGTGAAGGGCCCATTCTCACCAGCCCCACTTCTGGAAGATAAACACTATGAAGAAGGAGGGGTGTGAGGAGAGATATGTGTACATTTTGCAAAGACAGGATCATGCTATACATCTCTCTCTGTATAGTGTTTTGCAACTGGCTCTTTTCATTTAATGATATAGCATGGATAGAGGAGGCTTTTGAGGAAAGGTAGGATATCATGGGATATCTTTAAGGAAGATGAAGTTGGTATGTATTCAGTAATCTCTAAAGAGGGCATAAACAAAATTAGACACAATCTCTCCTCCCTCTGAAAAGAAAAAGGAGAAACTGAGCTGTATTGGTAACTTTCTACACGCAAGCACTATGCTAGGCATTTTTACTTAATCCCAACTCCTCCGTGAGGTTATTCTTGTTTTACAGATGAAGAAACAGGCTCACTCAGAATTGGAACCCAGTTCTCTCAGACCCTAAAGCTCCCGGTTCCTCTATTTCACCAATAAGCAGGTTTGCATTCTTCCATGAGATGGTCCTTCACAACCGCCCACATGTTTCATGCTTCCAGGTGCAAATATATGAATGGCCTTGATAGGGAGGCATCACACAAAGTGAGCACCCGAGAGCCTCTTCCTGGTGGGTTCTGCTAGGAAGCAAAATGCTCTGGACCTGATCCTGAAGGTCAATGCCCTCTTGGGTGCTCGCCGGAGCTGAGCCAGCGAGGCAGGGACAAAGTGGCATGGGTTTAGAGGAAAAGAAGGACAGGATGAGAAAGCCAAAGGAAGTGCCGTGCGGAGTCCATCAGCCTGGCTTCCCTGCTGACTGTTAAGCAAAGCTTTTGGGAAAATGACAACTGGCAAACTCATAGTGAGGGCTAATTATGCTGTCAGAGGAACTCTCTGGTGCTCAGGGCTGGCAAAATCTGCCAACAGGATTCATTGTGAATATGTAATTTGCTGAACGTTGTTAAGCCAATGCTTCCCCCAACGAGGAAGTCTGACAGCAGCAAGTGCCGCTTCCATGCCCCCTTCTCGGCTGCCACCAAAGCAGAGGTGGCGAGAGAGGTCACCAAGTCTTCTCGTGGCCTCAGCTATACCCCAGGGGGCTTTGCCCACGTGAAAGGAATGCCTGGTGCAATACCCTCCCCAGCACAACCCTCGGGGAATTCTCCCCTGGCTCAGCTCTAATACAACCTCTTCCATGGAATCTCTTCCAACAGCCCCTCCCCACCATGTTTCCTAGCTCCCACCCTACTTCCCAAACCTTTGTGACTCTTCCCTGCTGAAGGGAGCTGAGCGTGTTTTGCCTTAGAGAGTGAACAGTTTCTCCCTTACCCCGTGGGCCGGGAGCTCTTTTGGGGCAGGATCTTGTTGGATTGATTTTTGTCTTGAACTCCCCACAAAGAGCTATTTAAATGACACGTGCTACTTATGTTTCGGTGAAATGAATGTATGAGTAACTGGTGGGGGAAAGATGTATCCTTTGCTTCTGGGCAACAGGATGGAAAGTGAAGTGAGCCAATGAGCTATGGACCAGTAGCTCTGTCCTGCTCAGGGGAAAACCGAGTATCCTCCTGCATAGGGCCCTGCCTTCTGCATGCGGGGGCCAGAAGGGGGGGGCACCTAGACATTGCCATGAGCGAGGAGGGAGTTCAACGCAAAGGAAACATTGGGTGACTGTCCCAAGAAGGAGAGTCCTTAGAGGTTATTTAATCCTGACACCTTTCATGATGAGGGAACAAACCCAGAGACGAGGCCTGTCTGCTCTCCAGGCTCATGGGGGTCAGAGGTCGGGCTGGAACGAGAACCCTTGTCTGCTAAGGTTCGGCGCCGTGCTCACTCGGCTGCCCGGGCTGCTTCTGTTTACCATCCCGGGGCCATCATCTGAATTTGGCCGTAATGATCTGAGGAATGTAGACAAGTCTATAAATTCATCAAACGCTTTCCAAGAATTTCACTCTATGTTTCAACCAATTTGTTTTTTACAATTCCTGTTTTCTGCCTCAGTTAATATTTTCTGTGCACTCACTGGATAACCTCCTGTTGAAGACTGGAGAGGTCACTCCTGTAGCACGTACTGTCACATGGTCATGTTCTTTCTTGTTCTACTTAGGCTGGCCTTCCTGGCCATTGGTGGCCTGTGATGGATCACAGGGCAAGGATGCTGCAGTGCACGGTCTGAGCTCCCGAAAGCGAGAGAAGACAGGGGAAGGTGGCAACAGTGAAGGTAGTGGATTTGGGGGCGAGGACAAAGAAGGGGGTTGGCCTGGGGAGGAAAGGGAAGGAAGGGGAGGTGGGGCGCTGAGGGGCTGGGGGAAGAGACCGTAGGCCCCCGAGGCAGCATTGAGTGTCTTAGTCTCCTCTGTGTCCTCAGCACTGAGGACTGAGCCTGGGCCTGGCTTCGAGAAGGGCTTTGGGAACTCTTTGCTGAGTGGATGAATGAACTGTAGCATGGGAAAACCCACCTTCTGGGAAATGAAACAACTGCTGTCACCCAGAGTCATCTGTCCCCAATCGGTGTTGTATTAAAACCCAGTGGGATGCATTTCAGAGTCATCTTGGAGCTTTTTCAGAGTATAGATGTTGATCTCACCTCCCTTATACGGAATCAGGAGAGGGAGGGGCGGGCTCCAGCAGGCACACAGAAATCAGGAATGCATACCCCTGAGGCTAGGAGCTGTGCTTTTCCTTTCTTCAGCTTCCCTGGCCTCTTGCAGATGGCCTTGCAATGGCTGTAGAGTCCTCACTTTGGCATATTTGGGGTGATCCATTCGGTAAGGTTTGGTGGGACTGAATGTCTACTTGGATTTTCCCAACCACAGGAACCAGTACTCTGTGTCCCACCTTCACACTCACCTGTCCCTCAGGGTCCTCTGACGAAGGGCTGATGGGATATCTGCGGAGGGAGAAGGGGGCCTTTATACCGGGGACACTTTGAGAAGGGAGATCCTTGCTGATCAGTCCCCCACACAAGCCACAGGGATCACACGGGGGTCAAGCATCCTCTGTGGCCACGCACCCTCTGCTTCCCTCCTCAGGGCTGAGAGCTACAGCCCCAGCAAAGAACCGCGGTGCGACAAGAGGTTTTTTTTGCCAAAGGGAGCCAAATCAATGAAGGCAAAGACTTTCAAAACACCTGTCCCTTTTCTCGCGCCTAACACACACACACACACACACACACACACACACACACACACACACACACACACACACACACACACCTCTGGAGTGAAGCACAAGGCTTGGCAAATTCCCACCCCTGATGATTAACAACAGCTTGCCTTGTGTTGCTCGCCTGTGGGATGTGATGTGAATTCCAGCACATAAAAAAGGTTCCTTCTAAAGGCCCTGAAATCTCACCATTATTACTTTGAGTTTCCTGCTAAACTATTGATATAAATCTCTTAGCATGATGTACACACTAATCTAATCGGTCATTGATATGTTGGAATAAATAAATTGATTATAAACATTTGGGTAGGGGCTTCCCTGGTGGCGCAGTGGTTGAGAATCTGCCTGCCAATGCAGGGGACACGGGTTCGAGCCCTGGTCCGGGAAGATCCCACATGCCGCGGAGCAGCTGGGCCCGTGAGCCACAACTACTGAGCCTGCGCGTCTGGGGCCTGTGCTCCTCCACAAGAGAGGCCGCGATAGTGAGAGGCCCGTGCACCGCCATGAAGAGTGGACCCCGTTTGCCACAACTAGAGAAAGCCCTCGCGCAGAAACGAAGACCCAACACAGCCATAAATACATAAAACAAATACATTTAAAAAATCTTAAAAAAGAAACATTTGGGGAGCAGGTGTGGATGAGGGGATGGAAGAATGGATAGATAAGTGTGGGGAGAGAGAAGAAGGCACAGAGAAATGGAAGGGGAGAAGCTGCGGTCAAAACTGGCTCATTTCACAGTTGGAGCCACCCCTGTCCTCGTCAGAATAATCCTTAAAACCTCATCCTAAGCTGAAAAAGTCTACTTTTTCGTCCAGTTCAAGGCCCACTTCCTGGATAACGCCAACCCCAGAGCAGCCATACACGAACGTTCCACTGCGTACTTGTTACAGGCATGGTCACCCTTCATGCTATCTCCACCCAAGCTTGGTCTCTCGGCATAACGATTGAACGCGACCAAGCATTGCTACCTCCATCACTGAGATGAAGAAACCGAGGCTGAGAGAGTTTATGTAATTTGTCCAATGTCACACAGTGAAGCAGAGCTGGGGCTTCCAAAGTTTAAGGCTGTATACAGCTTAGTCAGTTCATTGTCTGTGTGACCATAGACACGTTACTACTCTCTGTTTGTGCCCAGTTGCCTCATCTGTAAAATGGGGCCAGTAGGGCTTCCTTGGTGGCGCAGTGGTTGAGAGTCCGCCTGCCGATGCAGGGGACACGGGTTCGTGCCCCGGTCGGGGAAGATCCCACGTGCCGCGGAGCGGCTGGGCCCGTGAGCCATGGCCACTGAGCCTGCGCGTCCGGAGCCTGTGCTCCGCAACGGGAGAGGCCACAACAGTGAGAGGCCCGCGTAGCGCAAAAATAAAATAAAATAAAATGGAGCCGGTAAAGGTACCTAGTACAAAAGGCTGTTGTAGGAATTAAGTGGATTGATATACAGAACGTACCTAAAATAACGCCTGGCATATAGTAAGTACTATGTAAGTGTTTGCTATTATTATTGTTCTCGGCCTTGTTACTGTTACTATTCATTATTGCTTCCAAGGGGATTCTATCTCCTCGGTTTCTCTCATAGCATCTACTGGACACACAGTAGGAACTTGGTAAATATTAGCTCCCTCCCCCTTTCCCTTTTCTCTTTTTTCTGAAAACTGCCATCAGGACCAGAAAAGAGACCCAACTGTTTGTTTTATGGAACAAAGACTTTCATGTTCCTCGGGAGAAAAAGCCAACACGGGCACTACTGGATCAAAGCAAGCATAGTTCAGGCTTTGAGCTGTGGCCCTTGCCTGGCTAGAGTTCAGAGGAAGATTCCTTGGAAACGCACAGTGGAGACAGAGAGCCAAGGCCTGTCACCCGGATGCTTCCAGCGCCACATCACCGACACGTTGCAACCCAACGTCATGTTCTTGGGTCCTTGACAGGGCTGTTCTGATAAAAGGCTGACTAATGGGCAGGAAGGGGAACATTTTGCCAGTGTGCTTGTTTCCATTAGATTATGTATGTATTTTTAGTGTGGCTGAGAAATATCTAGGATCTTGCCTTGCATGTTGGCTTTGTAGACTAGGACTAGGAAGAAATAAATCTCAGGCAAAAAAAAAAAAAAAAAAAAAAAGAGAGATTGCAAACTCTTGCTGCTGTTAGGAGCTCCTTCTTTTTTTTTTTTTTTTTTTTTTTTTTTTTTTTTTTTTTTTTTTGCGGTATGCGGGCCTCTCACTGTTGTGGCCTCTCCCATTGCGGAGCACAGGCTCCAGACGCGCAGGCTCAGTGGCCATGGCTCACAGGCCCAGCTGCTCCGCGGCACGTGGGATCCTCCCGGACCGGGGCACGAACCCGCATCCCCTACATCGGCAGGCGGATTCTCAACCACTGCGCCACCAGGGAAGCCCAGGAGCTCCTTCTTTTCATTGCCAACCGGCTCAGTATGTTAAGATGTGGCTCAAGTACTTTTCTTCTGGGAAGCCACCCCCGACCCCCAAGATCCTCTTCCAAGCACTACCCATTTTTCACTGCTTCTAGCCTATTTACCTCATTGTATTATCAATACCAGTTTACTTGGCAATCTCTCCCATTGACTGAGCTCACTGAGGATAGGAGCCATGGCTATTGGTTCATTTCAATATCCCCAGCTCTTAATGTGGTACTTCTTTTTTCCTTTTGGCCGTGCTGTGCTGCATGTGGGATATTAGTTCCCCTACCAGCAATATAACCTGCACCCCCTGCATTGGAAGGGAGGAGTCTTAACTGCTGGACTGCCAGGGAAGTTCCTCATTTGGTACTTTTGTAGGGCATTTTAGTGAATAAATGGATGGATGGGTGGATGAATAGATGGGTGGATGGACTGATGGATGAATGGAGAGATGGAAGGAATACAAAGACCAAACAGTCATTCTGTTTGCATCAGTAAATCCTACAATGAATGTGATTACAGGTCCTAGGTCTCAGTATCTCTCACCCACTGTTAGGTGTTTGTCCCTCACATGATGCTGCATTTGCCTGATGCCACCAGAGGCCTGCTGCTCACGTGATATTCAAGTCAAGTGGGCAAATAAACTGGCACAAGGAGAGAAACACAAGCGCTAATCGTGGTCCACTAGTCCAGTGGCACACCCTGCAGAGGCGCCCCGGTGGGGATAAAGATTTGGGGGGCAGGCACAGGAAAAGGGTAGAGGTGACAGCGGCTTCTTGTGTTAGCAAATTATGGACAACAGTTTCTCATGTTTAAAAAATGAACGCCACTGCCTGCAGCATACAGAATGACTAATCGTTGGTACCTTTATGGCCACATTTAACACTCTATTTGGATGACGTTTCCATCAAGTCCCGGTGCATCAGACAGAGCAAAGCCCTCGGGAGGCAGTGAGGTCCAGCCCAGGCAGCAGAATAGGGTAACGGCATCACACACTTTTGGTACAACAAAAGCACACACAGGGTGAGTCTATTTCCGCTTGTCGTGGCCTCAGATCTCAACCACAGAGAAGCTCAAATAGCTTCACATCTTGCACCTGACCTTAGAAGAGAGGCAGCCTCCCAAAATGTACCCTCTGGACAGAGACTGCCAGCTTTTCCCCATATCTGGTCCTCTCTCCTTCCAGGATGATTGACTTTTTAGCTGGGCTTACGGCCATCCAAAATTAAGGCTACTTTCCCAGTGTCCCTTGTGGCTAAGTGTTGCCGTGAGACTAAGCTCTGGACATGGCTGAGGCGATATATGCAACTTCCGGGTCTTGCCCTTGACGGGAAGGGTATATACTCCGCCATCTCTTCTCTTCTCCTTCCACTAGCTGCAATGCGACGCTGTGCGGAGCCACCTGGGGTCCTACGAATCAGAGCAACACCCAAGGAAGGTGCACCAGGAGAGGAGAGGACTGAGTCCCTGATGGCTTGCAGAGCAGAGCTGCCAGGCCAGCTTGGACTTCCCACCAGAGAAAAACAATCCTCAGTCGTGGTGAAACCAGGTGAGTCTCTGTCATACGCAGTTGAACTTTTATCTTAACAAAGGCACCCATATAAACAAATATATTTACACGAAACAACAGGGCATCTTCTTCAATATCTTTGAAATCTTAAAAGGAAATGGTGAGACTGAATCTTAGGGAAATGATCTTCTTTGCTTTGATATATTATATGAATTCTCTATCAACTGGAATCCTCGGTTACCCAGAGCATTCTTCATCGGTCAGGACTCTAAGATTTTTTCCATTTAGGTGGCTGATCCAGGTGTCTAGCGCTATCCCCTGCCAAATGTCCCCACCGTGTCCTACGTCCTCATCCTGAACTCTTTTCATCCCTTGACTCCAGGACATCCCTTAACTCTTCCCAGTTGGTCTTGTCTTATGTAATCTCTCCCAAAGCCAGGCAGATCCTCATCCAGTGAGTTACCCTGGCAACCCAGCTGTGTCATCTTGAAAGATGTCTCCAAGCACCAGCTTCTGAGTCTGCAAGAGATTTTACTGGGGCCAAGCCGTGAAGCCACAATGTATTAGCTTTAACACAGTGACATCATCTATCGTGCTCTTGGTAGACATGTCACAGTTTTTAAAAGATCGTGGATAAAAAGAAGTCCTACCTTGACGATGCAGTGAGATTTACTTAGAAAGCTGACACAGCCACCTAGTTTCAG
Organism: Kogia breviceps; assembly: GCF_026419965.1. Classification (NCBI taxonomy): domain Eukaryota; kingdom Metazoa; phylum Chordata; class Mammalia; order Artiodactyla; family Physeteridae; genus Kogia; species Kogia breviceps. Next base: position 90,858,921 of record NC_081320.1, read on the forward strand.
AGACCATCTACGTGTTTTACGGTATCCCTCGCACCTCTTCTAAAAGAAAATCCTTCCAGTTATCTCAGTTCTGTTTTGTTTTGTTTTTGACAATCTCGCTACAAACTCAGATGTAAGCAGCCTGATTTTTCAAGTCATCACATAGCTTTTTTCATATTAGACGTCTCCAGTTTTACATTTTAGCCTTTCATTTCATCTTTGGGAAACAATAGTATTTAAGGAAGTTCATTTCCAGCTCTTGCTGGAAAGTGCCTCACATATTCATAAGAAGATTAGCCACTTGACTCTGAGGATGGGGATGGTATGTTATCCTGTTACAGGATGTTGCATCCTGTTTAGTTAAACATACTACATCAAAATGGTTCATTATGAATCTCTGTGGGTTCATTATTCTGGATAACACAGTAGGAAATGTTTCATTCCTTTCATTTATTCTTTGAAATGAATTTCAGTGAATCTATAAGACAGAGTCTTTTATTCATTTATTAACTTGTTCTATTAACCAATTAGTTTTTGTTACTGGCTGCTGGGGATACAGAGATGAGTAAGACACAGTGCCTGCCCCTGAGGGTAGTTGGGCAGGAAAACTGCTATGATGCCATGTGACATGTGGTACAGGGACATTCACATCTAGCAGAGATCTAGTGACAGCTCCATTTGGCTTCTAGAATCTTGGCATTGGAAGAGAACTTAAGAGGTCATATGGTTCTCTCCATCATTTTTCAAAGGCAGAAACTGAGGCTGTGCTTACCTCTTCTACCTCTCACCTTCTATCTCTGGTCCCTTCATCTTCTCTGCTCAGCCATATTGAACTCCTTTCTTCTGTCCATGGAGCATGGAGTTTGCTCCCAGATCTGTCTTTTAAAATGCATTTTATCCATTTATTTTATTTATTCATCTTTATCCACACCGTATTTTATTCATTTCTATATCTTCAGAACAAACTAGGAAGTGGGGCTAAAAATGTTTCATGTGGTCTCACAAATGTTCTGAGAAGGAGGTAAAGCAGGGATTATTTGCCTCTTCAGTAAATTGGGACTTCCCCCAAGTGGTCCAGGGGTTAAGACTAAGCACTCCCACTGCAGGGGGCGTGGCTTTGATCCCTGGTCCGGGAACTAAGATCCCACGGACCTCACGCATGTCCAAAACAAATTTAAAAATGACATAAAGTAAAATAGTATAATATAAAAATAAATAAATAAATAAATCGAGACCCTATGTCTCAGAGAGGTTTGTAACTGGCCCAGAATCACACAACTTATTAGCAGCAGAGTCCTGACGAGGAACCCGGGGCTCCTGGCTCTCAGCTCCATTCTCCTTTGTGTTAAGTATGATGCTTTCTTCTGCAAGGAACAGAAGCCCACCCAAAGATGGCCCAGACCACAGAGGGTTAATTACTCCATACAACGCATGGTCCAGATACTGTTTTAGGATTTAATCAGCAGCTCAGGGATACCACTGAGGGCTCAGGTTCTTTCTATCTTTCCATTCTGCCACATTCAGCTTGGAATCAGTATCTTCCTTCGCCTCTGACAGTTAGCTATAGCAATTCCAGGGATCACATGCAGACACTATACAAACACCAGTATGCTAGTCTTTCTACAAGTGAAGAAATCCTTTTCCAGAACCCTCCCCAGCTTTCAGCAGAGCTTTTCTCAGATCCCTTTTGACCAGGATTGGGTGACATGTCCACATCCCAGATATAAGATGGACCTGGAATTTTGGCCATGGCCAGAGAGGAAAGGGTAAGAAGAGGACCATGGCCACTGGGTATATAACCAACAACATCTGGCAGCTCATTTCATCCAGCCACCCCTCTGTGTCTTCTCTGGTCAGTGCCAGGCAGTGGGCAGCACAGTCCCATAATTCGTAGTCATTAAGTCGGCTTGGGAAGGAAGCTGTGACTCCTCGTGTCGGGTGGGCTCCTCCACCTTTGTATACATAGTCGGCCCTCCCTGGTTTTCCACCGACCCGACTCCGACACTGCTGAAAAGGAGCTCTCGCACCGGACATGCAGGCACCGTCAGACTCTCTGCCACGCTGGCCTTCACAAGTGCCCTGGCCTTTTCCCTTGTCTGACAAGGAAACTCAGACTCGGAGACTGAAGAACTTGCCTCCGTCCAACAGGCCCCTGGACTCCTTGCTCCCTTTTCTACCTGTCTTCACTCCGCCTAGAAGTCATCTGGAACCACATTAGTTGTTTATTCGAATGTTTTCAATTAAAGACCATAGGGAGGTGAACTATACAAACTACCCTTCTTAGTAGGGATCAGGTCTCCTGAGATTTCCATCAGGGATCCATCTACCTAGTAAAGAGCACTGGCGATGGAGCCCAACGGCCTGGGTGTGACTGTCAGGTGACCCTGGGGGAGTTATCACCCATTTCGTGCCTCACTTTCCTCCTTTGTAAAATGCGAGGAATAATAATGTCTACTTCATACACCCTCGTGAGGATCAAACGAGTTAATAGACGCAAAATGCTGTGTTTGGAACAGTACCTGACACTCGATAAGCATTCAATTAATGTTGGCTATTGTCACCCATCCATCGTTCATCTATGCATCTAGTCACACTTTGATTTTTTTTCTAGAAAGGACGTAAGTGCCTGGTTTCTACTGCATTTTTTTGTTGTAATGACAACATGCCCCTTCTCTACTCACCTCCAGGGTGTGACAGTCCCCTGGAGCAGAGAGTAAGTGTGTGGATTTGCTCAGGGACAACAGAAACCGTCCCTGACACCGACCTCAATATCTAGTGTGAGTATGCTTTGTCTCAAACGGGATCCTCCTCCTGCAGTTCAGCCCTCAGAGGGGGCTGTACACACGCCCCCCAAACACCCCACCTGGGTGCCTGGTCCAGGGGGTCGCATATGCTCTTCTCCAAGAGCTCCGCTCTGGAGTCAGTGTAACACCTCCGAGGCTGTTACTGTCTGCAGCAGAGAAGCGCAGGGAGGGGAGAATTTCCCGTCTGCCGGCTTCCCTCCCCAGCCGCTGGGAGAATTCCCGCTGGCACCCGCGCCCGGGGACAATCTCTTCTCTTCCCCCTTTCCCCCTCTTTCTCCGCAGGGGCAGGATGCCTTGGCAGCCGGCAGGGCGCGCTGGGGAAGACTGGCTCACAGGATGGAAGCCGAGAAGGATCTCTCTGGCACGCAGAGGCCAGCTTCCTCACCCCTGCACTCTTCTCATCAGTCCCCGGGGCCCCAGTAATAATGAAAGTGACCTTGAGTATTAATCGGGCACCTTCAGCAGAGGCACTTGTAAGGTAGATATGAACGATGATCTAACAGCGGCGGAAGCTGAAGGTAAGGGAAGTGGAGGACCTCGTCCAAGAACTCGCAGCTCTTAGGGGCAGACCCTGGGTTCAAACTGCAGAGTCAGCTCCAGGGCCGTTCCTTCCACAAAAGCAGCTGCCTTTTCAGCTCTTACTTAATACATGTTCTAAGCTGCTCTCTGTGTCTCTGATAGAGGGAGGGATCCAAGCCCCACATGATAACATACATAACTTCAGCTCACATCTTTATGGCCTTTAGTAAAAAATACGTACACGGGGCTTCCCTGGTGGCCCAGTGGTTAAGAATCCGCCTGCCAACGCAGGGGAAAACGGGTTCAGTCCCTGGCCCGGGAAGATCCCACATGCCGCAGAGCCACCAAGCCCGTGCGCCACAAGTACTGAGGCTGCGCTCTCGAGCCCGCGAGCCACAACTACTGAGCCCACATGCCACAACTACTGAAGCCCGCGCACCTAGAGCCCGTGCTCTGCAACAAGAGAAGCCACCGCAATGAGAAGCCCGCGCACCGCAATGAAGAGCAGCCCCCGCTCGCCGCAACTGAAGAAAGCCCGCATGCAGCAACCAAGACCCAATGCAGCCAAAAATACGAAACAAAAACAAACAAATAAATAAATTTATTTAAAAAAAAACACAGGACCACCTCCATCTCGCACTTTGCCCTGAACACGCTCTGAACTGCCCTGATAAAACAACCCATCTGTTTTTCATTTCAAGTCAGAACACACTGAGTGTGCGTCTTTACTTCAGAGAGAAGGGATTTCAGCTACAGAAGATGTGGCTGCGGGGTGTGACGACACGGATACTGCCTGTAACAGCCAAGACCCAGCTGGTCTTCCCGGATCACCCGGGGTCATTGTTTTCACCCCAAAAGTTTTGACTAATCCGCGTCTTTCTCAGCGAGTGGAGGGCTCAGAGCAGGCAGCTCTGGCTGGAAACGGGGCCAGGACAACAGGACAGGACTAGTCTTGTGGGCTGGGGTCAGCCTCTACTGCTAGGGTGGGGAGGTAGAGAGGCTGCCCGGGCCGAAAGACTACGGGAAGGAAAATTGAGGTGCCAACCATTCCAAGATCGGGGCCTTGCCCATCTACTGTCACCACCAGCTCTGCGGAGGCAAAACGTTTTTACCCTCTTTGTCTAAGTCTCTCCTGGGGCCTCAGCCCCAGGAACAGCCCCCTGTTCCCCTGCCCAGGAAGCCTCGCCAGCCCCTCCCCGGCCTTTTCTCTTCCTTCCCCTCCCCCGAGCTCTCAAAGCTCTGATTGACCCCTAACCTCACTTAGCTCTTGGGTTGTCACTGCAATTATCTGCTTGGAAGGCTGCAGCTTCCCACATGGCCTGGAACTTCCACGGCTGTCCTACCTGCTGCTCCCCTCAGGGTTTAGTGCAGCACAGAAAAAGTACAGCTGGTAAATACTTGATGAATAACTCAGTCGACTTTGATGTAAGTCATTCGTTCAAGGGCACACTGCGAGCTCCTGCAGCTTCACCCACTGAGTCACGGGGACCATTTATAAGGGAAATGAAAAATAATTCTTCCTTCCTAGTACTGTTTTAAGAGGAAGACAATGCCAGGTCACCAGGATTTCCATGGTCATCCAACAAATCCCAGCAGGAAGCCATCTCTTTGCCTTGTCTACAACATTCTGGACTTCAGAGCTTTTCTGGCAGTCTGGGCCCTCTGTGACTGGGGCCCACTCACACCTCCAACCTCACTTTTCCCCTGATACCTCTCTGGTGATCCGACATTTTAGCCAACACAGTGGCTTGCTATTTCCCACACCTTCCCCTGCCTCCCTGCCCTGCACCCTTGCTTCGGCTGTCCCTCCTCTCAGGAGTGTCAACCTTGCAGCTGCAAATCCAACCTATATTTCAAGGCATTGTGCAACCTTCAGTGAAGATATTTATATAGGAACTCGTTATGTGAGAATATTTACACGAGCCTTGGGACAGATAGCACTTTCTCTATGATCTTTTAGCTATCTACATGGATTGTTCCACTAGGCTGCAAGCTCTTTAAAGGAGTGAGGGAGTCTGACTCAAACTCTGCATCCACCATAGGTCTTGGCTACAGACTTGTTATAGATACTGCTGGGTAGTGTTTGTTGAAGGTGGGTGGCTGCTAGAAGCTACTATGGATGATTATCTACAAAAGGATTCCCCCTAATATAGCTAAGGAGGCCCTTGGGCATTTCGTAGACGGATTTAGGCCTATTTTGTGGCTGACCACACCTCCCCCCCCCCCAATCTCTCCACTGTGATGACAGGAGTACATTGCATCTGCGAGGGGAGAAGCTGTCTTAGAGCCCAGTGCAGGACACAGTTCACAGCAACATCATCACTGTCACAAGGAGCGGACGCTAAGCTCCATAACAGCCTCGGAGAGAGACAGATGAGGGTCCATGACATTCCAAGTGGAGACACCGGAGTGCATAATCAATAAGACAGAGATCTTTCTTCCGGCAGGTGCTAAATAGGCCACAGGAGGGGAGGAAATGATTTCCACCAAGGTGGATCAATGATACCCGATCCAAGCCCTATCACCCTTTCAAAGGGTCAGAAAAATCCAATAATGTAAAACAGCTTTACATTAAGAGATCCAGATATGATTTTTTTAATCTTCAAGTCCAACCCTGTATTTCCAATTAGATATGTATTGTCCTTTAATAATTAGCTGAAGAGAACAGCTAACTGGAGAGCAGGTCCTTCTGGCTTTAAAACCTCCTAATCAGGCTGGAGTTGAGACACATCCTTTCGGATGTTAATTGGAGCCATTAGGAAACAGGTTCTCAGACATCCCTCCCGCTCCAGGGCATCTGTTTCCTCTTTTGTAAAATGGGGGCAGGGTGGACTGAGAGACTTCTAAAGTGCTCTTTCTAACCTTATCCTGAGGACACAGAAGTTGAGGTATCCTCTAAGAGCATTCCTTTGGATGGCATGGCTGCAATGACCACTGATATCTCCCTAACCGACACCTGCCCTATCATGGGAAAGCAAAATCCCAAGGTGTGGAAGCCATTCAAAATAATTTCACACCCGTTGAGACAGGAGAAGGTTATCACTTCCACCCCGCTGGGATAAATGCTCTCTCTAAGGCAAGACATGCGGGTAGTAGCTAGCTATTCCCTGAGACAATCTCGCTGTAATAAAATGTCTTTGGGGCCTCACATGGGACACTGTTTTCCCAGAACTGTAACTTTATTGTCATCTCTTCCTTGAGATTTCAGACCCCAGCTCTTGTTTTCCACATTCATTCAATTTGAAGTGCAGCCTAGATCATGTTGGCAAACATTCCAAATGGAAATGAATTCCCAGGTTCTCACTAAAAATTGCAATGTCTCCACCAGCCCAATGTGGATAACATTTTGCATCTTATGTAATGTCTATTTCCCAAAGGAATTAAAATGCTTCTGTATATAGCTCTGCCCAACAAATTTTTAATAAGGCATACTCCTAATTACCTCTTCTGAATAAGCAGAATCTGAATCCCTGAAAACCAATCACCCAAAACTCTTTTCTTGAGCCAAGCGTATGATTTTCAAAACTGATTTGAATCAGATGTTGAGAAGCGATAATAGTCACCTCTGTCACGTTTTCTTTGGATAAAATATTTGATGGGGAGCCAGCGCTTGATGCCACAGCCAAGAGACTGGGCTGTTTGGCATCTGGAAGACTTTCCATGCCCAGGTGCCTAAGATCAAGCATGATGAAGCAGGGCTCAGAATATTCTCCCCATCTGACAGATGAAGAATCTGAGGGTCAGAGTGGTTTGCTGATTTATTTAACAACCTTTAAGCATAAGACTTTCCCAAGTTCACACGACCAGTGTATGGCAGAGCCAGGCACACATCCAGCCTTCGGATTAAACCACATCCCATTTAAGTGTATTCTGGCAAAACACTAATAGCAGTGTAGGCTCTGGGGAATGAAGAAGGGCTCTACCTAGAGAGGAGGTGAGAAAAGCTTACAGAATTGTGTTGCAAACCTATAATGTCCTTGTTAACAGAGGTGAGGGGGAGTGGGGAACCAAAGTCTTAGGAACTCAGAGGAGAAAGAGACTCTGCTGGCTTTGAGAGTCAGGAGATCAAAGAAGGCTCTTCCAGGGAGAAGCTTTTGAGCTGGTCCTAGAAGAATGGCTGAAATGGAGCAACAAGAGAACTTTTGATGCATCTGCTTCACAGCAAAGCAGATCAGAGAAGCTCCCAGATGCCTGTTCCTGCATGTGACACAGAGGCCACAGGAAGCACAAGAGCAGGAGGGGAAAAATGCTGCTGGCAAGGTGGGCCAGGTGCCCAACTGCTGGCCCCTCTGCAGCCCTGGTCAAGTCTCCTGACTTCCCAACCCATACAGCTTGGAGTAAGGAAATGCTACCTCCAAAGTCTGGTTCCTTGGCCATGGTGAGAATCAAGCGAGCTAACGGTCAGATTAAAGCACTTTTAGAATGATGACAAAAGAAGGGTCGAAAGGGAGGGAGAGGGAAGAGAAGAAGAGACCAGATAGGAGACCCGAGGCAGGAGCCCTGGGGGGTATGAGCTTTATCTTCAACAGGTGGTTTTCCAGATTATCTCAGCAGGTCTGCCAAGAGGCTTTGGTTTGTTTGTTTGTTTGTTTTGTTTTGTTTCATGATACTTTTGTTTCAACCTAAAACGTTCATTCTGGTGGGCCTCCTGCCAACACTATGCAGAGGAGCTCTCAAACACAATAGCTGTTTTTAATTCTAGCTCTTGTGATTCTGGTCAGTGAGATTTTTGAGCTTCCAGACAGACTGACAGCTCATGTCCAAATCACCCTTCCTTTGAGAGTCAGCGTCAATGTCACCTTCCCCATGAGCCCTCCCTGGGCCTCCATGTCCTTCCCTGTCTTTCACGGTTCTGATCACAATGGTCCCTGTATTATAGATGTGTGTGTGTGTGTGTGTGTGTGTGTGTGTGTGTGTGTGTGTGTGTGTGTATGGTATATACCATTCACTTGACCTATAGACTTCTTGTTGGCACCAGACCATAGCCACCTGAAGGCAGGGATCTGTGATGGTCTCTGTAGACCCAGGGTGTTCACAGAATCTGGCACACAGGTGCTTAGGAGAAAATGAATGGCGAGCAGGGGTTCATTTCATCCCCTTGGGGTCTTTCCATTTGCATTTTCACAGGGCTCTGGACAAAATACAGCTTAATTAATGGGCCTTGAATGAATCAGGAAGACATCCCACAACAAACTGAAAACAAATTTCACAAAGTGCAGTTCAGAAACGTTTGTTCTTTTTTTGCCTGTCAAGTTTATTTGAAAGTCTAGTTTAGAAGGGACATTTTCTCCATTTGTCTTACTGTCAGTTGAGACCCAATAACTCTACGGTCACAGAAATTAGAATGTTAGGCCTGCCAATGACTACAGGTATCTTTAGTGATTCTTAACATTTTGGGAGCTTGCAAAGAACCATTTATGGACCTGAGGAAAGTTATCCCAAGAGAGTGTAGATACAAAATTATACATATAATTTCAGTGTGTACAGAACTCTGGAAGCCTATCCCAGGATACTCCCAGGTTAAGCTCTAGGCCAGTGTTTCTCAAAATGTCATTCATGGATTTTCTCCATTAGAACTATCTTTGAGGTCTTATTAAGAATCCAGACATTGGGGCTCTGTCCTAGGCCTAGTAGAACAGCAATCCTGAGGAGGGGGCCCAGCAACCTGCTGACTGAGCAGTCTGCCCAAGTGATTTTGATACCCACTCAAGTTTGAGAGCCATCGACAGAGATTGATTGTTTTTCATTTGCACAGATGATGAATCGAGAATCAGAGAGAAAAAGTCCCTTGTCCAAGTTACGCAGTAAACAGGGCAAAACTAGACGCACATATTTTATTTCATAATTCTACAAAACAAAGACTACATGCCTAAAAGCCTACATTCATTAGGTGTTTTCATATAACTTTCAGGAAGTATGCCTTTTCCTCCTAATAGTAGGTTTTTAAACATAAGAATGCAATTTGAGAGTAAAATTATAAAGCCATATAGAGAATTAGGTAATAATACTTCATTAACGAGAAAATCTTTCCTGTTCTATTACAATGTCTTTAACCATCAAATGTTTAGGTGCTCCTGATTCTATGATATAATTTATTTTTATTTTGTTTTAATCCACGTCTCCGGGTAGTTGTATCAATAGAATTTTGGTGACTAGATTTGTATTTCCTATGTTCTAGGCCTAGAAAATTTCTCATTGAATGGAATTCCAATTACATTTTGTTGTAAAAATAAACACGGTTTCATGAAGTGAAGAGCATTATACAAAAAAACGAGATGATATTCCAGTTCTATCAGGCTCTAGCTTACCGAGGGCAAAACTCAAGACAGCGTCTGTCTTACAGAAAGCACAAAGGAAATGGGTCTTGAATGACTAAATGAATGAATAAACCCAGTCTTTGAAGGAGAAGCTGAAAGGGCATTTTCTGATAACCAAATTACAGAAGCTCTTCAGGAAATGGCCACTTGGATGGACACACGGAATGACTCGGCAGGAACTCTTTTGTTACATGCAAATAAGTTTTACTAAAATTCAAACTGTTGGATTAGGGACGATCAAAGGGCACTTGAGGGCCCTCCCACCTGCCTCAGGTACACCTTCCAGTTGCCAAACACCTAACACTCTTGAGAAGAAAATTTGGTACAGTGGTTTTTGCTTGGTGGAAAAGCAGTGGCTCAGGAGAATCGGGCTAGACCCTAGGAGAACAATCTTTGGCCATTTAATTACCTTTTTCTAAAGAGGTAGAAGTTATCTCTTTCTCCACCTGCAAAATGATACGCTGTAGAGATTGAGCAGGTGGAGACACATAAGAGACAGGACACCAAGTGGTTGGCGGGACCGAATAAAGAAGGTCTGGAATGGCATGCCCCGCCTGTGTGGTAGCGGGGATCTGGGAGAGGCCTTTGTGCTGGAGAGGACGCAGAGCTCAGTGTCTAAGAATCCACGGAGGAAATGGTGCTGCTGTAGCCTCGCGGGGGGTCCTGTTACCCTGGAAAGCATGGTAGACACACTGTTTGATTCAGGCACATTCTACTGAACCCCTGTAGAGCCTCACTTCTTCTTCTGTAGACCATTCTATGCCGCCACTGCCTTTGGCATGGAAATAAAAGCTGTTTTCTACCTTGGTTCTCTGAGAGTAAATGAGCAGATCATCAATCATGATGGCAAAAACGTCTTGTCAGAGGTTGTAAGTCTTTTTTTTTTTGCAGGCCTCTCACCGTTGTGGCCTCTCCCGTTGCGGAGCACAGGCTCCGGACGCGCAGGCTCAGCGGCCATGGCTCACGGGCCCAGCCGCTCCGCGGCACGTGGGATCCTCCCGGGCTGGGGCACGAACCCGCGTCCCCCGCATCGGCGGGCGGACTCTCAACCACTGCGCCACCAGGGAAGCCCTGTAAGTCATTTTTACTTCCCTTCTTTCCTTTAGGACACCACTGAGGTGATAGGACAGGGCTTACTATTTCCATCACTTAGATAAGGAAATAGATTCAGAGAGGCAGAGGTCTGGCAAACGTTAACACAGCTAGGACTGAATCTCAGGGCTGTCAGATTGTAAATCCCACGATCTTTTAAAACTCCCTATTCAACTCAACCTGAACCCACCCAATGATCCTGATGAAAACAATCCCCAAAGTTGAACTCCAAACAAATATCAAAATGCATGTAGCGTTTTGCAGGACTCTGCCTGGTTTGTTACTTGGTTTCTTTGGCTTTGATGTCCCAGAGACTGAACGAAGCAGGCATGGTATCAGCCTTCCAAGGAAGAGGACCTGGGATAGGGACACTTGCTCCCTCATGCAACTGCTTGCTCTTCCGCAGGGTTGGTTTTCTTTTAAGATTAAATTTAAAAATTCTCTGAAAATACAGTTCAAATTGCAAACTCTCAATCTTAACTTGTGATCTCAACTTGGCAATCCTTATAATTATTGGAAACAGGACATTCTCATGGGGGAAAAAAATCAGGTACTTGGTTATTGGTGACAAAATGCAAAATCTCTCTCCCCAACCTCTCAGCAGCAGTTCTGTGGTTGGGGACGATGAAACATCTGCAGTAACGTGGACATCTCTGTGTGTGCCAGGAGTGTTAGAACATTCCTGACAGAAGGCGTGCTTATACCACATACAGAGGGCTCTGGGTTTGCCCATGAGAAGTTTGTAACAGAGAAGGAACGAGTACTGTTTGGGGTTTGTCAGGGCTGCCATAACAGAGCACCACAGACTGTGTGGTTTAAACAATAAAAGGTCTGAAGGGTAGAAGTCCAAGATCAAGGTGTTGGTAAGACTGGTTTCTTCCGAGGCTTCTCTTTGATTTGTAGATGACCATCATTTCCCTGTGTCTTCACATGGCCTTTCTTCTGTATATGTCTGTGTCCAAATTGCCTCTTCTTATAGGACATCTGGCATACTGGATTAGGACCCACACTAATGACCTCATTTTAGCTTAATTACCTCTTGAAAGCCCCTCTCTCCAGATACAGTCAGATTCTGACATGCTGGAGACGAAAATTTCAACACATGAATTTGGGGGTGGGTGGGCACCTTTCACAGGTACCAAGTTTATCAAAGGTAAAAGCTATCTACTCAGAGACGTTTTATCTTCTAAAAGGCTAGGAGAAAAGTCTTCCTTTCATCACTGCGCTCATTAACTTCTTACTTTAATATCCCGTTTTGAAATAACCTCTATTTTCCACTCGTGCCCCCCCAACAAGCATTTATGTCATTCTGCTCTGTGCTGTGGTTAACTGTGTCTCTCCAATTAGCCTGTGAGATCCTGGCGAGCAGGCAGGACTGTCCTTTAGTCATTTCTATATGCCTCCACCACGGGGCTTCCTGAGAAGGATACACACAGCCAGCATTCAATACAATCACTCACCAACACTGATGCTTGCTCTGTGGCAGGCCCTGTCTTAGCCACTGGGTCGTATGTTGATTTAAGTGAGGTGACTATTCTCTACACGACTGAAGAATGAAACCTGTGAAACCGTGCCCCCTAGGGTTAACAGAAATCCTTGACTTATGGAACAGCAGATAAGGGAACAGCTTGTTAAAAACCCCTCTGCTTGTAACCTGCCTTTACTGATTAAGCTTGCTTTTTTTTTTTTTCCTTCTTTAATTGCGTACCCTCCAAGCTTCACGTAGCTGGGTAATACATCACAAGACTTCTTAACCACCCTTATAAATAATGCCTCTGACATATGGGTCTCTAGAGTAACAGGCACTTAAGCTGTTTTCCAGAAACCTGGAGTCAACGCCCGTCTAGTCAAAGCTGACAAAAGCTGGATGGGACCCACTGAGCCTAAAACTGGGTCTGCACAGTTGTCTGATGAATGACCTTTTGATGCCAGAGGGCCAAAAACTCCACCCTCAGACCATGCTAAGAGCCTCCATTCCTGAACACGCATCCCATGAAGAAGCATGTAACCCAATACTCCTGCTCTGAACGCCGATTACCTCACCTTTCCCCCACCTCCCATCACCTTTCCCCATGCCAAAGACCACCCTGCTTCTTTATCCCATACATATCTCAAGCCTTTTGCCTTCAGGGAGGTGGATCTGAGACTTCTTCTCCTGTCTCCTTGCTTGGCTGCCTTGGGAATAAACTCTCTGCTACAAACCTCAGCATCTCAGCGTACGGCTTGCTGCGTGTTGGGCAAATGAGCCTGGTTGGGTAACACCTGTAACAAACTAGGAAGGTCCATGCCCAGACCTGTGCTTTTCAAATCCCACTCCAGCAGCCGTGTGGTGGCGGGGCTTGGAGGGAAGTTGATGAGGAGCTGCCAGGGGAATCCGGTCGCGAGGCAGGGCCGTGTGCTGCAGTGCAAGTCAGCATACCCAGCTTTAATGTCTGTCCTGAACTTCACTCATTTTGCTGCACTGGGCAAATTACCTCATTTTTCTGAACCTCAGTTTGAGACAGTTTTACATGTAGACTTAATGGAATTCCTTCATATTTTGGATACAAAGCCTTCTGAAGTTGAGGGTTTGTGGCCCGTGGCCTTGCAGGGGGGGCCTCTCCCGTTATCCTGTCGCCCCAGACCCTCATCAGAACTGACTCCACACAGTGCGGTGACTCTCCCGGAGCCCAAAATGGATCAGGTCAGTGACAGCAGATGTGTCAGGCTGACCACACAGGCAGGAGGGCAGAGGCCACCGGTGGCTTTGCTCACTCAGCTGGATTCCAGGACGTCTCAACGTCCACACTGAGATAGAAGGAACTACTGAAAAGTGCCTATTCACCAAGGCAAAGACTGTGTCTTGCTGAACATTTGTACTTTTAAGCTGCATTAAAGGAAGATTTTTCTTCTCAGCCCTTCTCCTGGGCCTTATTACATAATCCACATCTTTCTCTGTTATTCTCCCTTCTAACCTATCAGACCTGTCTTTCTTTCTTTCTTTCTTTCTTTTTTTTTTTTTCCTGTGGATGTGGCATATTTCCTCTGTGATTCTCTTTTGTATTTTGTCCTTGGACAACTCTGGAAGGAGAGGAGGACTTTGCCTACTTTCTAACTATTTGATACAAGAGCACAGGCTGAGTTTAAATATGGCTGTTAAGAGGCTGCCAAGAATCTAAACTTCATCCACAAAGTTATATATCCCCATCCTGGAAAAAAAAAAAATCCACTCTGGGGTGGAGTTGGGGAGGTAGGAGTAGGGGTTGATATTGGTACATACACATCAGTTGTACCATAAAACACTGAGGGATGTTTGATGTTTACACACACACCCTCCCTTATCTTGAGGTGGATTTTATTTTCAGTGCTGAGTACTTCCAGCATGTAAATAAAATACTTCCTTTCCTGCATTTGAACTATTTCTTCAAAGGCAAAACCACTCTCACTTTGAACAAATAGTGAGAAACATGGCACATAGAGCTCTCTTAAACACAGAGTGACAGCTTGCATGGCTTTTACTGATATGAAATTGGCTTTTATTTTTATTTTTATTTTATTTTGTTTTGCGGTACGCGGGCCTCTCACTGCTGTGGCCTCTCCCGTTGTGGAGCACAGGCTCCGGACGCGCAGGTTCAGCGGCCATGGCTCATGGGCCCAGCTGCTCAGCTGCACGTGGGATCTTCCTGGACCGGGGCACGAACCCGTGTGCCCTGCATCGGCAGGTGAGTTGTACAAAACTATGTTTTGTACATAGAAAGTTGTACAAAAACCTAGGAAAATGCATACCATCCCACTTCTCGGCAAAAGCAATTTATATCCATTGAACGGTAAATGCATTTCTCAGTGCTTCCATGTAAAAGATCTCTACACACTAAAAACTAATTACTCAGATATTCTTAGAAGTGTCACAGTAATCTTATAACATGCACACATACCACTTTTTGTGCACGTTTCTACACACATTTAAAAAGATAGTTATAGATACCTTGAGCCCTCAGGTGGTCAGCACTGGATTAATGATAATCACGGACTCTTGACATTCATTAGTGGTCCATGCAGAATTAGCGAGCTTTTATTAATGCAATAACCACCTGCAAACCGAGCACCCAAAGCCATAGCTGAGACTTTGACACAATCCATCCATCTATCTAACCATGTGGCTAAACTTCCATCTCATCCCTTGCCTCTTATGCACTGGATGTAACCATCATAACTGCAGGGTGGGTGATGCAGTTTGAATCCTGTGTTCATCACTCTCTTGCTTTCTTTTTCATGTGATTTTATTGCTTTTATTTGTAGTTCTATAAAACATATTTTTATCTTATCTGTGTTTAATTTAAAGTATTTTGAGACTCACTTTTTGCACTTAATGTTTCAGTGTTGCTGCAGTTCAACTGTTTTGACTGCCATGTGAGTCTACCACAGTTTATTTTCCACTCTCCCTTTGATGGGCGTTTGGGTTGTTTCCCAGTTTTGCTCTTGTGAGCAGTGCAGCTATAAGCATTCTTATACATGTTCCTTCTTGTACATATGCAAGGATGGAATTGCTGGAGCAAAGGCTCCATGAGATGTTCAACTTCAAGAGAGAATGGCAATGTTTAATATTTTATATAATCATCCCATGCACATATATGCATGTGGATGGTTCATACTGCTCAAATTGATACTTGCTGCACTTGAATGATAAGAGCACTATTATCTATTTGGTATTTTAGTCAGAAAAAGTTAAAAGAGAAACAATGCATTTTTTTCCACGAGCCTCACATTATCGAAGTATAAACAAAATGGAATGTCTTAGATCATGCCAAATCTAGAACAAATACAAATGATAAACTCAGATAAACCGAAGCGATACCACTGCAGTACAAATTATACCTTAACACAGAACAGTTTTATCTAATGTCCACGGGAATGTTAACTTCTAAACAGCACAAAATCCTGAGGAAAGTCCATATTTTAGACCTTGATAAAATGATAGAAGACCATCCTGGTAGACCTTGATATATACCAGAACTCCCTACTTTCTTCTAAATGCAAATCTGTGGAGATCTGTATATTTTTCGTACCTGCAAATAAGGGGACCTTTCTGGGTGCAAAAGCCCTCCCATATACTTTCTCAATAACTGAGAGAGGTACAGATACCTTTAACAAGCCAAACAATGGTGCGATTAGCCACTTGTCAATAATCATCAGCAAATGCTATTATTATCTGAGATTTTTACTGTGCTTTACCAGATGCTATCATCCTCTGAACTGTTTGGTGTTTTGATTGAACAATTACTCTTCTTGTTCAGAAATTGCTTGACTTATGTCTGGAACAGAACACATCCCCTTGCATTTTTAAAAATGACCATTTTTCTTTTTGGGTGGAAAACCACCAGAGTTGAAACAAATTGGCTACTTCGAGTTATAATTCCATGTAAAGCTACATGTGAGGAAGACAATGTTTTCCGGCCTGAAGATTAAAAAAAGGTTGAAAAACAACTTACCTTCACATAGAGCTGCTGAAATTCCTCGAGATTCAGTCTCCCGCTTGGACAGTCCTTGAGAAATCCTTTGTACCACTGCTTGAGTTCATGCTCATTAAACTCTGTGCTCTTCACCAGGTCCTCCATCACTTCGGGGGCCAGTTTGCTATTCTGTTTCCCCATTCTGCCTGATGAAAAGCAAATTAATGCAATTAGCGCCGTGGCGGTGATCATTTCAAGCTTGATTAAGAGCCAAGCTAGAGTTCTGAGCAGTCCCTTGGTTGGAAGTCCCTCAGGTGTGTCTGATCAAAGTCTCCCCAAGTCTGTTTCCTTCTATTTGATATTCTAGAAAAGAGACGACCAAAAAAGACTTCTCAAAAGGCTGTAGAGTTCATCCTCCTCCATCTCGTGTCATCTTTTACACAGCACTGACTCCCACATGGAAAGCCAACATCCTTTTTTATGCTATTCATGTAAAGTATATGGAAAATGTTTGTATTCTCATTTTATGAATTATGATTAATCAGCACTTACTGCACAGGTGCCTAATTCTACATGTAGTTTGCAGGGATGGTAAGTGGGATTATTGACAAGAACAGTAAGAAAGATTTATAGCCAAATGATCGAAAAGTGGCTTTGGAAATCTGATCAGCAATGTTAGGGAATGTGTTGTTCTAGTTCCAAAGTTTCTGCTGTTTTTTTTCTTTTTCAAATGCCAACAGCTCATTTTTACTAGTCTCATTAATTCTCTATCTCTCTTCTCATCTTCAGAAACTTCCTACAACATTGCCTTCAGCGTTGACAACTTCTGGGTGGCTTTTTTTAAAAGATTGGTTAGTGAATTTCAGTTGACATAATTCCATTCTATTCTTATCACTGCTAGTAAGTCAAAATAATAGTGCATAAAACAAAATATAAAATACATTGATTATATGCCAGGTTGTGTGGCCAACGTCACAGTCAAGTGTAGGTGGACAGAGTATAGGTTTAGAGTTATCCCTGATTTGCCCATTTACCTTATGTGTTGCTTACAGCAATATTAATTAACTGCTTTAGCTTCAATTTCCTTCTCAGTAAAGCACACATTAAAAAAACTCTTTCAGATTTACTGTGATGGCTAATTAAGAAATACATAGGTAAACAAAGACCAAAAAACATTCCAAAATTAAAACAGTTGTTATTAGCGCAGGAAAATTAAAGACGATTTTTAAAAATTTCCCTTTAATGTTGCTTTGTAACAAAAAAGAATTAGAACAAATTAACCACAGAGTGATTAAAAAAGTCAAGTTAGACTTGAAAATCTGGGTGATCAGCAGAACAAGGCAAGTATCACAAGCTCTTTAAAGTCCTGTTAGAGGAGACAGAGTTAGGTTTTGGAGAATTTACCCAAGTGGACCTAGTCCTTCAGTGTGCTTGAGACAAATTCTCTGCTAGGCTCTCAGCAGGTCTATACTTGCAATAGCCCAGAAGGGGTCATCTTACCACATACCCTGTTATTATTTTTTTACCTTCTTCTAAAACAGATTCCACACCCATTGTCAGTAACCTGCCCTAACACTGAACAATTCTTTCAAAATAATGAAACCAAACCACTATTGCTGCTTTCAGGGGAAGCTTCCTCTTCGGAAGCACGCAGCATGGTGAAAAGATGCTGTTTAGACGGCCATTTGCTTCCAAACTCTTCTGTTTGATAAAAGGACCTGAGCGTCAGCAACTATGCCCTTTCTCATGGAGTTTCTCTCCATATTTTTGCTCTTAATTTCAAGTTTCAAGTCTCTTATTAAAAACCATCTCTTAATTATAAGTTACTGTGGGATTCCACAGCTGGATATGGAAATCAAGTGGGTACTCAGGTGTCAGGTTTGATTAATCTGGGTAAGAAAACGGTAATTCATGGTTATCTTGATAATCAAAAGATGTATTACCAACCTTTCAGTACTTCTCTTTGTTCTTTTCAGTAGAGAATTACAAATGTTCATGATTGAACTCGAATCTCACCTAATAATAATAGCTACTGAACCCTGAGACTGGCTGCGGGGTAGGCTCTAGGACGGACACTTCACAAACTTGACCTCTAACCCTGTGGCAACTCAGCAAAACAATTAGGGCAGCCCTCTTGTACAAAATCATCCAACTGACGAGCAGCAGAGCTAGAATTTGAACGTGGATCTGCAAGACTCTAGTGCACAATTACCAAAAGACAGGGGGTTGGAAGGCATTTCAGGAGAAGGAACAGGAAGAGCAAAAGCAGGAGGGTTTGAGAGGCTGAAGCAGTGTTTTGTGGCGCTGCAAGAGGGATGAGAGAGGGATCACTTTGTCAAAAGCTCTTGTTGGAAAAGCCCGTTAGATTCACCACAACCACAGGCTCAGAAGTGACTTTGTATGAATGATGGGAAGAGGGGTTGAGGGTGGTATTAAAAACCACCTCCCCCAAGGGCCTTTAGAAGGTCAACGTGTCAGCTTCTCTCTTAAGCAGGGGAGCTTGGATTCTCTACGGATCATTGCGATGCCTTAAACTGTTCAGCGACTTACACACAAGGAGAACATTGTCAGCACCATGAATCACAGTTTTGGGGAATCAAAACGCATAACTTAGATGCACCTTGGTTACAGGTCACGGTCAGCGTCGTCACTCAGGTGTGCCTGGAAATGAGCGAATCACGTACAAAATCAGATTCTGACCTGGCTCAGAGTGGCACTGCCACCGCCCTCTTCAGGTTTTGCCTGGATTAATAATCCTCACTGGGCTCCCTGCTCCAACCTGCCTCCTGCATGGCTGCTTGAATGAATTTCTGAAACGCAAACCTCAGCATCTGACCTTCTCCCAAAAAACGCTCAACAGCTCACCGTCGTCTACAGGCTGTAGTCCCAGCTCGCTAGCATGGCACGCTCTTGCCGACTCATAGCCTCATTTTCTGCCAACGTGCCTTTGCACTTCCTATGCCAGTAATAATCAACTGTTACAGGTCTCAGGGCGTGCATGCTTCCCCACATTCATGCTCTGCGTGTGCTGTTGCTTTTCCTGGAATGTCGTCTCCCTTAATCTGCTCAGCACACTTCTTCTCCTTCTCCAAGTAGTCTCAGCTCACGTGCCAGCTCCTCTGTGAAATCTCTGCAGGCTTTCCAAGGCTGACTTAGGCATCCTTTGTCCTCGGCCTCTCCCTTCCCTTATAAAAGCCTCCATGATCATTATTGATTTCTCTACTGGATTGTTAGTTGCTTGAGAGGACTGCTTTTATTTATCTTTGCACCCTGGTACCTCATACTAGATGCTCAACAAATACTTTTTTTTTTTTTGCGGTACGCGGGCCTCTCACTGTTGTGGCCTCTCCCGTTGCGGGGCACAGGCTCCGGACGCGCAGGCTCAGCGGCCATGGCTCACGGGCTTAGTTGCTCCGCGGCATGTGGGATCTTCCCAGCCCGGGGCACGAACCCGTGTCTCCTGCGTCGGCAGACGGATTCTCAACCACTGCGCCACCAGGGAAGCCCTCAACAAATACTTTTTGAGGAAATGAATGAAGGGGACGTGAGCCACTATGAAGGACCTTGTCACTGGTCTTCAGTCCCATCACGGGATTTGGTATGTTTCTTTCTGGGAAAATCAGCCTCATAATAACCTATACATGAGGAGAGTCAATGCAATCGTAAGTATAAAGTGCCGACAGCAGAGAGGAGGAATGTTTCATTTAACTGTATAGAAAATAGCCTGACCTTCCAGAGATTGTTTCCTTGTCTGTCTTCATCATTAAATTCTAAATAGCTTGAGGTCAGGCCCTGTGCCTCTGTCTCAGCATCCTCAGTACTTGGCATAAAGGTGATTCTCAGTTACGTCTGATAAATGAATTGAGGCACTCCCCGTATTGGGGCTGCAGTGACATGGGCCAAGTCGTTTCTTTCATTATGAGACTGGGATGCAAGAAAGGGTAAAATGACAGTAAAGCTTAACATGGTCCCCAAAAGATTCCATGACGTAATGGGGAGGATTTATCCCCACTCTATTTCTAGTTAAATCTGCGATCTTGGGCAAGATCCTTTCCTTCCCTGCTGCTCCGTTTCCCCAGCTGAAAAATGGGTTGGACAAGATGACCTTTAAGGTCCTTGTGACCCCATCACTCATTGATTGGCAGCATAAGTTTTCTAGGTATGAAAATATGAGTCACAGACTTCAAACTGGCTTGTCTCAAAAGAGTCGGTGCATGTTGGCTCTGGGCATTCTTTTCCTGAAAACTGGTGCTACTTGAGCATTTGTAACCTAAGGGAGGGGACAGGTACCAGAGTGTATTATTTTTAAGCTAGGGTTCCAGGCTGTAAGATAAAAGCCAGCCCAGCCCCAAATCAAATAATCTCTCATGCTTTGAGTGGTCATAGAGACTCAGTGCTAGGTACAAAGTGGGACCGGTAGGAGGGTTCCGATGGGCAAGAGAAGACCACCGGAGACAGCCTCGTGGGCGCGGCACGAAATCGCAAACGATAACCAGAGAAGCGACCACATTTTTATAGACTACAGTTCACAGAAGGCTTTTGTGTAACAATATTTACCCGTATAACAATGCTGTGAGAAAGAGATAATTATCATCTCTTTTATTGATGAGGAGTTGTAAGCTCAGAGAGACTACATAATTCACCCTAGTTCAACTAGCTAGTAAAAAGCTTAGTGTACCGCGAGAACAAGATGCCTCAAACCTCGTTGGTTTCCTGATAGAGGCTCTTATCTCTTGCCTGGATTCTGCACCCACCTCTTAACTGGTCTTCCTGCCTCGGGTTTGGCCACTTCTCATCCATTTCCTACCCTGTCTTGCTAACAGGATTCCAGAGCAGAAGAGGCAAAACATGTAAGAATGCTCTAAGGAGAGAACTGGGAAACTTTCTGGAAGGGAGAAAAGACCCACCAGAAGGTCCGAGAAGCTCCCATGAACATCCTTCCTCCACAGATCCTTTTGGCCTTAAAGAGGATTCAGATAAAATAGATATGTGGTGTGTGTTGCCCCGAGCCTGTCCTTTGCCTACTCTGATACCTAAGCCCAGCTTCTCAGGACACACCGATGTGCACGAGATTAGCACACAGAACGGCACGCCTGGCCTCTCCTAGGTAATTGGACCATCAGCCTGGCTGAATCTTGGTGAGATTCATGGAAAGACTCGGGGGCTGGGGTGGGGTGGCACAGCAGCATGAGCACAGTGATGGGGAAACAGCCCCAGAGATAGGGCTCAGAGCAGAGGATGGAAGAGATTTAGGGGCTCAGGTGGGAGGCCTGTGGAACACACAACAGTGCCAGGTATGGAAGGAGTCTTGAATGGAGTTGATCTGGTTCTAGTGTCAAGTTACCTGGGCCAGCCTTGACTATATCAGGTCTTCTCTCTGGGCTCTGGGCTTCTCACCTGAACATGAGAATAACTGGAAGAGCCTGGCTTTGCTTGTGCTTAGACTTCTGCCTGGATCCCCCTTTCTTTTGCTTACCACTGGCCCAAATCTTACTCTTTCTGCAAGGCTCAGTTCCAATGCTGTCTTCTCTGTGACACGTTTCTACAAATTCTCACTAATCTCCTCTCCTCCTGTCCTTAAAAGCATGGGTTTGTCCCAATAATGGTTGATGGTCTGGTTAACTGAGGCAGATAGAAACTCTCTGGGCAACTCAGTTCAGTGGACATTTATAGGCATGGTCTACGAGAAAGGCCCTGTGTTGGGCGCGGTGGGGTGTAAAGAGAAGACATGGTTTCAGCCTTGAAGGGCTCAGAACTGGATGCAGGAGACATTCACTTCTTGGAATATGGGGCCTGGAGAGATGAATGTTCACAGCCAAGAGCTTCGGAGCACAAGGGACAGAGAGACAAATTCCCACCCCCATCAGGCAACTTCAGCTGTGACTGGTCCCCAGGTGAAAACTCTTAAAACAGTTGTGTCCCAAACTTGCCTAAGTGCAAGAATCATCCTTGGTTATTTTGTTAAAAATACAGCTTCATGAGACCCTCCCTTAGAGGGAAGTCTGTACTTTTAACAAGCAGCTCAGGTGAATATGATTCTCAGTCAACTTGGGAATCACTGATGAAAAACATGAGTAAAAATCAAGGTAGGGTTTCCCTGGTGGCGCAGTGGTTGAGAGTCCGCCTGCCGATGCAGGGGACGCGGGTTCGTGCCCCGGTCCGGGAAGATCCCACGTGCCGCGGAGCGGCTGGGCCCGTGAGCCGTGGCCGCTGAGCCTGCGCGTCCGGAGCCTGCGCTCCGCGACGGGGAGAGGCCACAACAGTGAGAGGCCCGCGTACTGCAAAAAAAAAAAAAAAATCAAGGTAGATGGTCTAACGAGAAAACACCCAAAGCAGCACAAACATAACCCAAGTTGTCTCTGACTCCTCACTCCTTCCGTCTGGCATCCTCGACATGGTTTCTAGATCCTGTACTGGGGTCTAGCATTAAGATTTTAAAAATCACACAACTAGGGAAGACCAAAGCTTGTCAAGATCTGACTCTGGGTTCTTCTGTTTTAAGCCCCTCGGTTTCAGTTGGAGCGTTTGAGGTCTTCCAATATCACACAGGCAACTGATGGCACAGCCAGCATGAGAACCCCAGTCTCCTGACCTAACTGGGCGGTCCCACCCTGCCACCCTCACAGTGTGCTGTCCCCACACCAAACACACATAGCCCGTAAGCCAGGAGGTATGTTTACCTCTGTGCCAGAATGCTGAAACAATCCTCATCACCAACCCTCATGGAGCCCTTAAACAAATGACATTAGGTGGCTAGTTTCCAGACACTGTTAAAACAACCCTGAAAATTAAGCCTCAAAGTTTCCCAGCACATTGTGTGGGGCTTTCTTTTCTAATAAAGGCAAATATCTGGCCCTCTGGCTCTTTCGGCTCTTCTCTTCTTCATCCTCCTAAAGCCGAGGGCTCACAAGTCCGCAGCAGCGCTTCCCAGGGGGCAGGGAGAGTGTCTGATCACAGGCTGGCCTTTCATGCAGCCTCTGGCGACTAGAACAGCTTCAGAAAAGGGGAGACGGGCTTTCTCGCGGCATTCTCTGATGAGTTTCCCTCCAACTGGGAACCTCCTGGGATGACGGCGGAGGTCCTACCCCACACGCATGAAACAGGCAGGGGGCACCAGCTACATCCTTGGGGATTCAAGATAAGGCAAGAATACTTATTTGATTTGTCATAAATGAGGAAAAACGTTCTGATGGCAGTGGTAGTGGCACCGTTAGGGCAAGTGACAAGAGTTCTATTCCATAAAGAAGAATAAATTGGTACATGAAGGTGAAAGCAGAAGTGGGGCCCAGAGATCAGCCATCTGATCCAATCCCTTTGTTTTCTAGAGGCGGCCTGGGAGGTCAGGGGACTGGCGCCAGGGAACACAGCAAGTTAGAGGCAGGCTCTAGCAGTGTCCTGGCTACTGATCCTGGGCAACAAGACTCGAGGCTGCTGCAACGGCCTTGCCTGTGATCCTCGGGCCAGCCCATGTCCCTGTGACCGGGGTGTGAAGAGTGACCTGCTCCAAGTTGCCACCTGAGCTGTCCTTCTACCGCTTAGGGGCTGAGAGCCTGCAGGGGCCCTGGGGCACTGGCTGGATGGGACAGACCTGACCCCGGGACAGAAGCTGCCAGTGGACATTAGCCCTTGGATCTGACTAGGTGGTTCCAAACGGAACCCACCTGGTAACTAGGTGGCCAGGGGCTCAGGGACTCTGATCCACAAGGAATCAGTGGCCCGATCAGCCCCTGGGGGTCAGACTCACCTGCCGTCTTCTCCCTCCTTTCCCAGGCACAAAGAACACTTCCCGAGCACCTGGGCAATGCCACGTAGCCCAAAGCCACACTTGGTGCCCAGGTGCTGGGCTACGACTTTGGGAAAGTTTCTACTCAGACTAAGTTCCCCGTTGACCCCATTTTGTGGGTTCCCTGCTCTTCCTAGCAGGACACGTGCCTCTTTTATTTTGCACGTGGACTTTTTAGTGGGGGAAAAATGTGTGCTGGAGTCAGACCTGGGATCAAACGATGCTCCTGCTGCGTACAAGGTGTGTGACTTTTGATAAGTTACTTGCCCACTGGGGCCTTGGTTCCCTCATTTGTCAAACGGAAACGATGACATTTGCTCACTGGCTTGTTATGAGAATTAATGAGAGAACACACTGAATTCCTTCCAGCGGGGCCTTCCACGTAGCAGGTATTCAACAAACAGTAGTTATTATTATCTTCATCGTGGGACCCAGCAAACTGGGCTGCTGCAGAAGATGGAGAGGCAAACATTTCAAGATTCAGGCCTACAACATCAAAAACTCTAGAAACAATAAATGCTGGAGAGGGTGTGGAGAAAAGGGAACACTCTTGCACTGCTGGTGGGAATGTAAATTGATACAGCCACTATGGAGAACAGTATGGAGGTTCCTTAAAAAACGACAAATAGAACTACCATATGACCCAGCAATCCCACTACTGGGCATATACCCTGAGAAAACCATAATTCAAAAAGAGTCATGTACCAAAATATTTATTGCAGCTCTATTTACAATAGCCAGGACATGGAAGCAACCTAAGTGTCCATCAACAGATGAATGGATAAAGAAGATGTGGCACATATATACAATGGAATATGACTCAGCCATAAAAAGAAATGAAACTGAGTTATTTGTAGTGAGGTGGATGGACCTGGAGTCTGTCATACAGAGTGAAGTAAGTCAGAAGGAGAAAAACAAATACCGTACGCTAACACATATATATGGAATCTAAGAAAAAAAAATGTCATGAAGAGATTAGTGGTAGGACGGGAATAAAACACAGACCTACTAGAGCATGGACTTGAGGATATGGGGAGGGGGAAGGGTAAGCTGTGACGATGTGAGAGAGTGGCAGGGACATATATACACTACCAAACGTAAATTAGATAGCTAGTGGGAAGCAGCCGCATAGCACAGGGAGTTCACCTCTGTGCTTTGTGACCACCTAGAGGGGTGGGATAGGGAGGGTGGGAGGGAGGGTGATGCAAGAGGGAAGAGATATGGGAACATATGTATATGTATAACTGATTCACTTTGTTGTAAAGGAGAAACTAACACACCATTGTAAAACAGTTATACTCAAATAAAGATGTTAAAAAAAAAAAAAAAGATTCAGGCCTAGACACCTCGGCGCCATCCCAACCTTGACACCTACACCAGGCCTGGTATGTGTAAACAGAAGTACACACATTGTGAAACACGGAGAATTTTACTGAGGTCCTATTTACTCTCCTTCCTTTCAGAAAAAGTGCTTCATATCCAACCCGACAGAGGAAAGTCATCTGAGGACCCCACGGCCCTGACGAAGCATCAACTCTTGAGTGAAGTTTCCATCCAATTCCTTGCTCACCCACTGAACATAAGTGTGAGCTGATTAATAGCTGGTAACCTTTCATCTGGGAGTGTTTCAAGCAGCCACCCACTTTTCTGCATCTTATTTTTACTTCCCTGTGTGGCTTGCTTCTGACCATTCTATGCGTTTCTGAGCGTCAATTTCTGTGAAAGGAAACGGGCCATCTCTGGCAGTGTCAGAACCTCACTTAGTTCCGTGAGGTACCAGAGGAAATGCTTTCATTAATAATCACCCCATTCTGTCCAACAGATTGTGTTCCAGGTTGTGCTACCAATCCCCAGTGGGAAAGAACCAGTGGCCCTTATCTCAGAGCAGCAGGAAGTGTGAGAGAAGTGCGGACCAGGGGCGCTGCTATCACCTGCACACCATCAGTCACAGGGCTAGGAGCAGCCCGCAGCATCAGTGGTGCAAGCTCTCTCCTCGCCCTCAGAGTAAGGACTTGGATATCCCAAGGGGCAAGTGACATGTTCAAGTGTCTACCAGTAGTGGCAGAGTCACTCAAGTCTTCTGACTCTTAGACTGGTGATCTTTCCCCTCTGAGAACCATTTGCTCTTACCATGTTCCTAAATGCTTATCTGTATAGTAATTCTAAAAGAGACTTTAACTCACATTGGTGGGCCTTAAGTACAAAGAACGTTGACATTCTCAGATAAAGGTGACTTGATAGAAGTAAAGTGCTCTATCTGAAGGAAGTATGATACTAAAAATTAATTTGTTCACTTATTTAACAAACTTATACTCAATATTATCATCTCTTACAAAGATAAACGTGATCCCCAAATCTCCATGGTAGGCCTTTCCTGAATAGTAGAGACTATATCCATCTACCTGCGTGACATTTCTACCTTTATATCCTACAACCGTATCAAACTCAGCATATTTTCCTGTGCTCCTCTCTGGGTAACTGGCCCCACCACCTGCCCAGGGTCCCTTATAAGCCTGGGGGTTATCCAGGACTCTGCCCCCTTCTTCATAATCCTGTATCTAATCAATTATCCAGTTAAGTAGTTTGTA
Source organism: Kogia breviceps (assembly GCF_026419965.1). Classification (NCBI taxonomy): domain Eukaryota; kingdom Metazoa; phylum Chordata; class Mammalia; order Artiodactyla; family Physeteridae; genus Kogia; species Kogia breviceps. The sequence goes on from NC_081320.1 coordinate 90,885,432, forward strand.
GATTCTACTTCCTAACTCTCCCTCAAATTTCATCTACCTCTCTCTGTTGCCACTACTTTAGTGCAGGACATGATCATCTCTCATTTTGTTACTGCAATAGCCTCCTACCTCGCTTGCTTTCCCCTCTGTGGTGTTGCCCTCCATCTTCCACACTACAGACAAAATGACTTTTCTAAAACACAAAATCCAATCACATCACTGCTCTGCCTAACCCCTCACTGGCCTCCCATTATCCTTACTCTGAATCCAATCCTCACCTGGACCTACTCTGTCCCCGCCGCACCTTTTGTCCACCCTCCCCATGCTCCCACCCTGTGCTTCAACTTCCTATATCATCGCAAACCTCTCTGGTCGTTTACTAGCTGTTCCTTTTGCTGTGAGGGCAGTTCCCATCAGGTCCACTTTGATCTTCCAGTAAACTCCACTCCGCACTCCAGATACGGATGGGGATCATCTTCTGTGACTTTGTTGTCTGGCTTCCTCTTTCTCACCTTGACTCTTGTACACACTGCTATCACCATGCCACCTGCCATGGCATGGTCACCATAAGGCATGTCTGCTGTCTCACCAGACCTGTGTTTTCTCAAGGGGAAAGTGATTGTCACGTTCACCTTGGCATCCAGTTCAGAGCCTACCACTGAACAGGTGCACAGGAAACGCTGTTGAATCAATTATGATGTGATCTCAGTCAACAACGAGCTAGAGCTTATCAGCTGAGTGATAAGCAAGAACCTAGGAAACAGAGATCAAAGACGACTGTGCTAAACGCCATTAGGGAGAGACCAGCAAAGTGTTGAAAGAGAGACAGAGACAGAAACACAGAGAGACAGAGAGACAGAGAAAGAGGATGCGGGGGTGGGGGTGGGGGAACCTCCAGGAATCAGTAACAAAACTACCTTAGGAACTGAAAGATGAAAAATTGGATGGGGCTTCCCTGGTGGCGCAGTGGTTGAGAATCCGCCTGCCGATGCAGGAGACACGGGTTCGTGCCCTGGTCCGGGAAGATCCCACATGCCGCGGAGCAACTAAGCCCGTGAGCTATGGCCGCTGAGCCTGTGCGTCCGGAGCCTGTGCTCCGCAACGGGAGAGGCCACAACAGTGAGAGGCCCGCATACCGCAAAAAAAAAAAAAAAAAAAAAAAAAAAAAATTGGATGAAGGATTTTTCACAAAGCGGTCCTTCAAAATTACCACAAGGAAATAATCACAAACCTTCAGAGACATATATATAAGAATGTTTGCTCCAGCATTGTTTAAAACAATTAAAAGCAAAACCTTTTCAAAACATAACCTAACTGTCCATCAAAGGAAACTGGTTAGATAGATTTTGGTAGAACTATACAATGGAAATGATGAAGCCATTAGAAGTGGTAATGTAGATCTACATTGACTGGTATGAACTAGTATTGGGTCGATGTCATTTATTTAAATTAAAACACACAAACATAAAACAACTGTATATTCTCAAGGATAAACACCTGAGAACATATATTAAATACAATAGAATGGAGGAGGAGAATGGAAGTGAGTGCAGAAGATAAAAAACATAATAAAGTATAAGAGGGGCTTTATATAGACAATGACGATTGTGTGCCATGAACGGAAGAATATGATTAACATAAGTGTACTCTGGAGGTCCCAAAAAAGAAAGAAAAAAGGAGAGAAGACATTGCAATAAACCGTTAAGTAAAAAAGCAAGTCACAAAACAGTATACGCAGTATCGCCCTGCTTTTACTTTATACGTACACAAGCTCAAGTTAGCGTGCACAGAAATTTTGGGCAGTACATAATTTACATCCAAGTATTAATAGTGGTTGTAACTGCTGGCAGTATCATGGTAATATTTCACTCCCCCCAGTAGCATTTTGGAGTTTCTATAATGTGCACATATAACACTGTAATCAGAAAAACATGTACATAAATAATTTCAACAAACAAACAAACAAAATGTCTTTTATTCACAAACAGTCTCAGGAATCCTGGAAAGAGAACTTTTGTGGTGCTTTCAATTAAAGCCACTTCTTTTTCAAACAGTTAATTCACAGCAATATTTCAGGGTTCACCTGAAGGCCAAAGACCTTTAGTTCTCAAGCCCACCCTGGTTAGCTCTGGGTGAAAGGATGAATACGGAGGAGAAGCTCAGGAGACACCTGAGTCCACTGCCTCCTCACCCATCTCGGCACATAGAGAAGCAGTGAGGGGGAGACACAGTGTTGGGAGGGGAGCCCTGTGTGTCAGAGTCTCTGACCCTCAGCATCTACCCCGTTGGGAAACCCCCTCTGAGGCTCAATTCTACCATCTGTGAGATTGATGATAACAGTCCCAAGCTCAGATGTGTTAGCACAAGGTGTAAGATAGGAAAGAGCTTTGTAAATGTCAATAGACTATCCAGTGTTCATTATAATGACCGAAATTGAAATTCAAAGATAGAGAAAGATGATAATGCCATAGATCATAACTTCTGGGTGCCTAAGGTCAGATCCAGGATTGTCCAATGAGGTCCAGAGAGGGATCTATTTGAAGATTAAAGGAAAGACCTCAGAAGGTGAAGGGGGACAGAATTAGTCACTTCAAAACATGTCTCTTTCGCATAAGGATTATTTTAGGCTGATTATTTTTAATAAACAGCAAACATAGGAGAATCTCTGAAAACCGAGAAGTTACCCTTCTGAAGGAGACATTTACATTTATGAGGGAAATCTCCATTTGTAACGTGTCTCCCTCTCTGTACAGAATTTAGGAGGATGACTAAATCTCCAGGAACTCTTATCAAGGGAGAAGGCAACTGACTTAAATCTGCATAACCACCATACCCTTGCATACTGTGCTTTGCCTGATAGGGTCTCACATCTGGCTTTCCTTCCCATCAACATCTTCTTTTATCTTTAGCTGAAGTTAGTTTTTAAGGGGATGGCTTGGACTATTTCATTGAGTTACTCATTTTTTTGGATATTTCACTTGTATAAGAAGTTATACATGTTATTAAACTTATGTTTTTCTCCAGTTAATCTGTCTTAACCAAGAACCTAGAGGGTAGAAGGAAAATTATTTTTCCTCCCTTACAAAGGCTTTGGAAACAATGGTGTCTCTGGATGTGTCTGGGATCAAGCTTCCCTGCCATTTTCCCAGGAAACAGGAAACGGTGATTTGCCTGAAGGTAAAGACCACCATGCTGGGTTCTCAGCCTGGAACTCTTGGCCATGAAACCCACTGACATCCTCAGGAAAAGTTTCCCAGGGCCCTGCCAAATGACCTGTGTGGATCTTCTGTACTTTGATAGGTTAATGTGACCATATGCCTTTTCCTAAAACACCATTGCTGGTTTTCAGTCCCAACTCTTCCCATGTTTTCCTGTGTGACCTTGGCAATAGTCGGCTTCTTCTTTGAGCTTCCATTTTTCTCATCTCCGAAAGTTCTATGAAAGTTTCTGCCTCACCTAATTCACCGGGTCATTGTAGGGAACAAACCACAGAAGCAGCTTGGAAATTGTAAAAGTCTTTCTAGTTCTTAATCTAGAGCGCTTTCCAGGACACCTCAGGAAAAAAAAAAACAAGACCCAGACACGTGGAAAGAAATGGGCTTTGTTAAGCAGGAACGAAGAGAGAGAGTGAGGTGCAAATCCCAGGCTTGAGGGAGCAAAGACACCTGCTGATGAGCAGCCAACTGAAGCTTCACAAAGAAGCTAGAGAAGCAGAGGCAACCGCACACTCCTCGGGGCTTTGGGAGGTAGCTGGAAGGAGCATATTTTCCAAAAATTGCCAGGCGAGAGCTGGCCCTCAACATTGAGGTTTCTGTCTTTGATGTATTTCCAGCTCTGAATCATGCTCAACCCGTCCTTGCTGGGCCTTTGTGAAGTATCCAGTAAGGCTGGAACAAAGCACTTTACTGTGGTACATGAAAAATATCTTGGCTAATAGGAACAATGCCAAGGCTGAGAGGGCTAAAATTAGACCTTCCGGTTCTGTTTGACTTTGCCGTTGTGTGCTCAGGCTGCTAACGTGGCATCCTCCACCCGCCTCCCTCCCGGCCGCGGGCCTTCTGAGAGCACAGGTAACATGTGCCGAAGGAAAGGAAGTGCTGCTTCCTCTGGCACCCCGTGGGGATGACAAATGCTTCTGGATCTATGTCACTGCCACTTGGAGCACTAGGTTGAGTAATAATTAGTTTGAAGGAATCTGTTTCCACATCAGCTGATTTGTAGATTAAGATAAAACCATATCTCTCCTTCCCAGTAATCTAATGCCCTTCCATGTTGAAACCAAAAGGAAATCTCAAGACGATCATATAGTTGAACCTTATATTTACCATTACCTAAGAATTTACAGCTTCACTTATGTAACTGCTGCAGAACTCAAAGAACTAGTTATAAGTACTTTGCATCATGCTGTGCAGTAGTGTCACCTACAGAAAAGAGCACGGACCTTGGAGTTAGATGAGGCGAGATCCCCAACTCTGGCACTGCTAGACTGCTAGTAGCTGGTGCCTTTAGGAAAGTTATTGAAACTTTCTCATCCCATTCATTCAACTTTAAATTGTGTATGTTAATAACTATCTCAAAATGTTAAATGAAATAATAAATTTATATAATCAATATTTTAGCAGTAATGATCATGGCTTATATTAGTAAGTACTTACCATGTGTTCATGGATTATGCTCTTCATCTTTACAATAATTTAATGAAGTAGACACCATGTATGTCTTCATTTTACAGTCAAGGAAAATAAGGCTCAGAGAATTTAACAAGCTTGCCCAAGGTCACACAGTAAGAAAACAGTGGGATTTGAATCCTGGAAGGCGCTTATCCAGTTAGCTATTCTGCCTTATTAAAGGAGAAGAGAAACAAGAATGTGCTTTCCAGGGCAAAAACTGTTATTTCAATGTAAGGGTTCATTATTCTCCTTTCTGGCCTGGGTGCTGCCCTGATCTATGCATTCCTTTATCCAAGTGAGGCAACTTAAGGGTACTGAGAGTCCTGGTCAGTTAACTCCTGGCCCCCAGGGTGTTGGGGAAGGGGTTGGTTGCTAAATACAAGGGCAGCAATTGAAGAAGCTGGGAGTGTTTAGGCTAGAGCAGCAAAGACTCAAGAGAGGAAATTTGAGCTCTCTTCAAATAAGTGAAGGATTTACTGGCACAAAAACAGACTTACAGATCAGCATAACAGAACGGAGAGTCTAGAAATAGATCTGGCTATACATAATTACTTAATGTATGATCAAGGAAGATTTTTAGAACAAGGAGGAAAGGAAATGTAATTTTGTAAGGGATGCCATCATCACCACTTGATAGCAGTTAGGTGAAAAATGTAAGTCAGAACCACACTATGCGCATCTTTTAAAACATCACTAACATTTGGAATAAACAATTTAATATAAAATTAAGTCAAAGCAAACTATTAGAAACTGAAAATATGCTAGACAAAATGTTGACAGCTATTATATACATATACATATAGCTTTACATATAAAGCAAATACCAGTAATTAAGGAAACCATTTGAATCAGAAAAGAGGAATGATCCGAATGTGAAAAGATATTTCATGCCAGAGTAAACACAAATAGTTAACAAACCCAGAGAAACATATTTAACCCATCTATGATGGTTAAATTAAACTTTCTAAACATAAAAGCAGCGGCAGAAACTATAAAGTATATGATTGATAGATAGATATAACTATATAAATTCAAAGTTTAGAGAGTCTAAAAATACCAGAAAAAAAGGCAAATATCAAAATGTGAAAAATATGTCACATAAATGTCATTTATGGATTAAAGGTGGTTAAAAATAAATGGGAAGAGAATCTGACAGAAAACTGGGCAATGAACATGAACAGAACAAAAGACACAATATCAATGGCCAATTTCAATCGTTCAAATAATCTAACATGGTAAAATTGTATGTTGCTACAACCCACTAGAAAGTACTAGAAATCAAGAAGCATTAAATATCAACATTTTTGATTCCAGAGGAAGCTATCTTAAAGAAATAATCCAAGAGAAAAAAGTTGCATATAGGGATATAATTATTGCAGCTTTATTTAATAATGGTCAAAACTCTAGAAGTATAACCATGTCCCATTCGGGAAATGTATAGTAAATTATGGCATGTTTACTCAATGGATTATAAAGTTGTGAATACAATGTTGAAACATGGCAAATTACTTATGATATGTTAAGTGGAAAAAGCAGACATACAATATTAAATACACATTATAATTACAACTATTTACTGAAAAAATGAAGTCAGTTGTTTTCCTGTCTTCCTCCTTACACATCAATAAAAAGTGCAGACAAAAGGACAGGAAATGGTGAGGAAAAAATAGAAAAATAGAGACTATTCCACAAAATCAAACATATTACTAGTCTGAGTTTCAGAAAGAGTGAGAACAGGGAGATCACCTCTGTGCTTTGTGACCACCTAGAGGGGTGGGATAGGGAGGGTGGGAGAGAGGGTGATGCAAGAGGGAAGAGATATGGGAACATATGTATATGTATAACTGATTCAGTTTGTTGTAAAGGAAAAACTAACACTATTGTAAAACAATTATACTCCAATAAAGATGTTAAAAAAAAAAAAAAAAGAAAGAGTGAGAAGAGAAAATATTGAAGGGAATTATCAAAGAAATTATCAAAAACAATTTATTATTACTATTTCTTGACTTACAAAATGTTAGAGTTGATTTACAAAATACAGACTATGTGCAGAAACCTTTTTATGTATCAGGATATGGAGATGAATAAGAAGCTTCTTAATTCTTGTAGAAACCAAAGAGCCAGTGGAAGATATAAATAATATATAAAAAATTTAATTACAATTTATAATATGGAGTGATAACACATTTCTATAATATACAAGATTCTATGGAAGCACATTAATGTTAATGGTGAGAGATCTATAAGTTACCATTTTAACTTATATTAAAATATGAGAACTTGAAAAGATCTTTGTAAAATCTAATTAATCTTCCCACTTACAAAATTGAGAAGGCTGAGATCCAGAGAGTGTACATAAATAGATCCTAGTTTAGATTAATGCTTTTCTTTTCCAGATGAAAAACTGAGGCCTAGAGAAGACACAAGCTTTTTCTAAGAGTGTAGAGAATATCTATGGAAGATGTAGTTCCAGAGCCTCATCTCCTGATTGCAAATCTAACGTTCTCTTCAAATGAAACTTACAACTAGATTCCATCAACAAAAGCACGAAGTAGCTGACAGAAGAAATGAGCTACTTATCTTCTAGAGAAGCATAACGCAATGGAGAATAGAGGGGGCAGGACCTCATCTCTGTCTCAATAATTCAGGGAAAAGCCATGAGTTTGCAAGTCCAAGTCAGAAACTTAGATGTCTGTATATGCTTTATCATTCCTTCTACCCTACCTAGTTCCAGTTAGTCTGAAATTCTGTCAAAAGTATATTCAATAAAATTGTGTTAGGAAAATATTGTCTAAAGGGCAAAAATAAAAGTAGATCCCAACCTCACACCAATCACAAAATTATATTTCAGATGGATTAAAACCGAAACTAAATAAAATGCACAAATCATGGTAAAAGGTTGATAAATATGACTATCTCAAAATTAATAACTGTTTTTAAGACAAAAGTAACCGTGGATAAGGCAAGGAGAAGATATCTGCAATGTATATAACAAAGGATTTGTATTCAGATTATATAAAGAATTCCAAATAATGAATGAGGAAAAGATAATCCTACTGAAACATAGGTAAAGCATATGAATAGATAATTTACAGAGAAGAAAACATAAATGGCCAATAAAAAATACAAAAATAGGAAGTTACAAAGGACCATTTTTTTATAATCAGTTTGGTAAAAATATATTTTGAAAATATGCTGATATCAAGTGTCTTCAAAGATATAGAAAAAATATGAATTCTTTCTAATATATTGCTCGTGGGACTATTTATTGGTATATCTTCTTTGGAGAATAGTTTGGCAATATTTAATATAGCAGAAGATGCATATAGAACATAATGCAGCAATTCCATTTCGACATGTATACCCTAGAGAAACTCACACAAACACACAAGGGTACATGTGTAAAAGATGTACTCTACAAGGTTACAATAGCAAATTAAAAAAAAAAAAAAGTTACAAAAGTCTAAATGTTCATCAAATAGGGAATGAGTAATTTAATGTGAAGTATAGTCACAGGATGAAACACTATATGATAGTCAAAATGAATGAATGATATTATATGAATAAAAACAGCGATTTAAAAATATTTTTGAGAGAAGTGAGTTGGAGAATGACACATACAATATGATGTCATCTACTTAAATATCAAAAAGCCAAAATGATACTATAGAGATATACATATTTAGTGAAAAGAATAAATGTATTCATGAAGAAAATGCATACCAAGTTCAACAGAATGATTTTTCTGAGGAAGAAGGGAGGGGAGTGGGACTGAGAAGAAAAATGATGATAATATCAAAATATGAGATGGCATTAATATTTTTGAATGCTAGGTAGTAGGTCAATGGATATTTACTATACTATTCTCTAAACTTTTTTCTGTATGTTTGAAATTTTTCACAATAAAAAATTAATATATTTTCCTTTAAAGCAGTTGGTAATTTAGATTTCTCTCTAATCCCAACTGACTTTTTTTTTTTTTTTTTTTTTTTTTGTGGTACGCGGGCCTCTCACTGTTGTGGCCTCTCCCGTTGCGGAGCACAGGCTCCGGACGCGCAGGCCTAGCGGCCATGGCTCACGGGCTTAGTTGCTCCGCGGTATGTGGGATCTTCCCAGACCAGGGCACGAACCCGTGTCTCCTGCATCGGCAGGCGGATTCTCAACCACTGCGCCACCAGGGAAGCCCCCAACTGACTTTTTCCTAGGTATACTTCGTTGCTGAAGATTAACTAATCAAATGGCTTGGGTGCCATTATGATTCTGGATAATGATGTTTTCTTCCAGCTCTTATACAGAGTAATCATGTTCATTTCAAAGAAAACATGTGGCAGAAAATTGAGGAGAAAATTGTACCAGACTCTAAGAAGCTTACTGAATAATTTAAAGCATGTCCATTTTAAGTTTAGGAAAAAAATATATTTCTCTTATTCTCCGTTGGTAATTCTCAAGTGGTTTCATTTTTGTGATACACAAATTGGTATCATAAAGCAAAATGGAAATCAAGTTAATTTCCGTAGTCTTATAACTGCTTTGTTGGTGCTACAATTGCATCTGCAGTTAACACTTTCAAGGTAGTTTTGTGCGTTGCAATTACTTGTCTACTTGCCTGACTCCGCTAGACCCTTGGAACACTTTGAAGATGGGAACCCTGTCTTGCTCATCAACACCTTTACCACATGGACATTCAGTAAGTGTTTTTAAAATGATTTTATAAAATTTCAATTTTCATCTGTGAATGGGGATATCAGATACAACAGTTTAACAAAACATTTGCAAGGAATCTTGATAGACTCTGATCTTTTGAGGCTCTGAATCAATGAAGTTGGAATGATAGCAACTCTTTGAGTCATCTGGTTTCCTGCCATTGTACTAAGCCCATAAAATGAGCATGTAGTTGCTGCTGTTGTTTTTCCAGAACTGTAAGCATGAGTGTTGGGATAATTCTGTAAAGGTCACTCTGAACAGCCCCATGGAATGGTGTAATAAAGCTCACTTAATGATAAATACGCATGTCACTGCCAAAATAGAACACAATCCTTGGCTAACTATCTAGGCATAGTTTCTTTCACCTTACAGGCTCTAGAAACATATTTTGGGCCAGCAGGACTCAAGGAAGGTACAGAGGAGAGGTTGCCAAGCCACGCAGAAAAACTTCCTTGTTTGAAATTTCTTTTCTAATTCACTTTTTTTTCTGTTTTATTTTACTGTACTTGATATATTTCCTAAACCTAACTGAAATCCCTTCTGAAGCATGGAAGAAGACTAGATAATAGAAAACAGAGAGGAGTATGACTTTAGAAAAACACACGATATAGTTAAAAGAATTGGTTTTAAAAAGGAATACTTAGAAGTAAAAGGGTAAATTTTATCTACATCACAACTATGTAAGAAAGTAGGCATACAGGAAAAAGATCAGAATGAAATATGTCAAATAATCACAATAATTAACTTTGAACATTAGGATGATGATTTAAATTTCTTTCTACTTTAATGTTTTCAGATTGTCAAAGACTATCTTTATATTGAAACTATACCTTATTTTTAAAGGACTTACACATTTAGACAGTACACAGGCAATTCTCAAATGTTTAGCAATTACATATTTGCTTAACATCTTAAAAACTGTCTTGACTGACCTAAACTTAACCAAGTGGACTGATTAATCAGTGTTCTCCCTAGAAATAAGCATACAGTACTGACTGATGCCAGGGACAGCTAAACACTCCTGGTTAGAATGAGTTTGCAAACAGCTCAAGTGCTGGAGTCAAAAAGGCCCGGATTTGCTGGATGACAAAGCATAGTGTTCACTCCCTCAAAGCCCTGCTGTCTTCTATTAAATGGAGAAATTTTATAAACTCGCTGGTTTTGCTCTGAAGATCGTGTGTTGTGTTATAGATGTATGTGAAGCGCCTGAATTACTTTTGTCACAAAATAGTTCCCTTCCCTCTTCACCTCACCTTCCTGGTTATTCCTTGCCAGATATACTGGACACATTGGTATTAACATGTCCCATCTCTTCTTTTAGCTGAGATGGTCTTATCTGATTTTCATATTCAGGTAAGTATTGTTAAGGTTTTCTTAGGCATAGATGACCTAAAAATCCAATCAGGGCTTCCGTGGTGGCACAATGGTTAAGAATCCTCCTGCCAATGCAGGGGACACAGGTTCGAGCCCTGGTCCGGGAAGATCCCACATGCCGCAGAGCAACTAAACCCGTGCGCCACAACTTCTGAGCCTGCGCGCCTAGAGCCCATGCTCCACAACAAGAGAAGCCACCACAATGAGAAGTCCGTGCACCACTAACTGCTCGCTGCAACTAGAGAAAGCCCGCGCGCAGCAACGAAGACCCAACGCAGCCAAAAATAAATAAATAAATTTATAGAAAAAAAAATCCAATCAAATTTGGCACAGCACAGGCTAGCCAATGAGGGTGGATGGTGGGAAGAGCTCTGCAAATAGAGATAAAAGTAATCAGACTTGCTCTTTCAGGGATTTGGAAAGGAAGGCAGATGGTATCGCATCCTTCATCAATAGTGACTGCAAAGCTCAACTGCAGAGAGAGAAGCTGAGATGCTATGTATAGAGAGAGGAACATCTTGGATTCCACAAGACCAAGAAAAGGAGGCAGCAGCAAATCCTCAAGAGTTCTGCTGGTTCCCGATGGCTCCTTAGGTCTAGTTCTGATGTGTAGTCTTAAAATAAGTATTCTTTGTATAATAATGTCCAGAGGCAGATAAACTGCTTTAATGCAATATATGCCCTGACTGGGGAGAAACGGCAGGTTCTAAACTCTAGGTTCTTTGATGCCAGAGCAGAAACAATACCTGCTTATGTAATCTCAGGGCCCTGTCTAAAGGCCATCATGAGGGAGCAAAAATGTATCCTTTGATTTCTAAAGAATGTGCAGCTCTTAGAGAGATCATGTTAACAGTACCTTTGCTTCTTATTTGAAACAAAAACATTTATGATCATCTGAAAGATAAAATTTGGTCTGTGGATTTCTGGGTAAAGTGTGGAAGTAGGAAAATTCACTAAATTACTAAATTATTGCAAAGGGCTGTGAATACATGTGAAAACTAAGCCTTGGAAACGGAATAGTGTCTTTCACATACCATTGCATTATTTTTCAAGTATATATCAACACTACTGCTATTAATAATATATAAATTTTAAGTATTACTGAATTTATAGTAGCTATTTGTCACTCTGTGTTCTTTCAATCAACTAATAATGAAATCATAATTACTCACCTTGGAAGCTTGAAAAAGTTGGCATTATAAAGAAGTCCTAGAGGTATAAAATAGCGCTGGAAAAATTGGGAACACCTCACACAAACTGTAGGCCTGAGGAAACCTCAATAGGTTTGAATTTATCCTCAACAGAATAGAATATTAATTCTGAAGGCTGGGAGTACTGAAGACCCCGCTGGCTGGGTTAGAGCATTTGGTGTGAGTCGCATTTTTTATTCTGATGAGTATACCTATTTAGGACAACATAAAGGGAGTGTCAGCTTCTCTATTAACTGCTGGGCTGTATTGTTAAGAGTCACAAAAAAATAGATACTTGATATTGGTTATCAAAAAAAATAGATACATCTGAAGAATTATACCACCATCAATCCGCCCATGAACACAGTATCTTCTTCCCTCTTTTCACAAATACAGTCACGCTCCTGTATGATCTACCTCCTAAATATCACCCAAATTTGTACAAGTCTCTGAATCTGTGCTGTACCACTTCAGCCCAAGCCAATATCACTTCTCATGTGGACAATTATAACTGTCTCCAAACTGGTTCGTTTCCATCTACTTCCTCCCTAATTCATTCTCCAGAAGGATCTTTTGAAAATGCAAGTCTGATCACCTCACTTCCTTTTTAAAACCTTCCGTAGCTTCTTATTCCTCTTAGAACACAGTTTTAAAAACCCTTAACACTCCTTATAAGATTCATCGCAGTACAAAACCCGGCTGCTTGCTACCTAACTCTTCAGCCTCATCTAATGCTACTCTTCCAAGTTCCTTTTTAAGCTCCAGTTTCTCACCAGGTTCAATGTCAAATCCAGCTCTTTGCATATGCTATTACCTGTGTTGGGAGCACTCTTTCTGTACCTCCTTCACCTGGCTGACTCCCATTCTTACTTTGGACCTCAGCATAAGTCTCACTTTGTCTCTGTCCTGAATCCCTTAGATTCGGTTAGTCTGTTGGTTATACATGCCCACCAGAACATAATCATCCTCCTTTTTTCCTGATCAGCTCTTAATCATCTGTTTATTGTGTTTTCCCTACCATAAGCTCCATGAAAGAGTCTTTCCCCTCCCCTTCTAAATTTTTCCATTACAGGGCTTCACACATAAGCCCTCAATTAAAACCCGTTAAACTATATTTATCAATTAATGTCTACTGAACTGGATTAACTGTCGGTACTCTCACAGAAGAAACTTTCAAGTCCCAAAGAGGCAACTTAAGAAATCTATTGAAAACGGATTTGTTTCAGAGAGTTATCTTCCGTAAGGCACTTTGCCTTTCTTATAATTCTTAATCCTAAATATTTTTTCATCTTTCTTGTTATTGTGCATAGAATATTTTTCCAATTTTCATTTCTGAAAGCTTTTTTGATAGACTAAAAGAAAAGGCTATTTGTTTTTGTAACTTATCTTGCATCCAGCCTCCTTTTAAAATATTTATTAATATTTGTTTATACTTGAAACTTTGGATTTTCTCTAAATATGCTCAGCAAAAAAAAATGATAGCTTAATCTCTTTCTCCGTGTTTATTCTGCTTATTTCATTTTGTAATCATATTTCTTTTGCACAAGTAAAGAACAATAGAAGTCTTTAATTTTTCTCAGAGAAGGCAAGGTATAAATGTACAGAGATAAATCTGTATCTATTCCTGAGAAAAGTGGCTCATTGTGAGATTTTTGCCCTGTAACACTTATACTACTTTAAAATTCTAGTAAGAAAATGTATGAGATTTACCTATTACATTTGGTAAAAGTAGGTAGAGATGGAACGAATTTAGAGATATCCTAGTTTAACCCTACTCATGCTACATATGAAACTAAAGCCCAGCAAGGGAAAGTGATTTGACCAAGACAAAAAGCTAGAAGCAAAGCCCAGGCATGAATACCAAGATTTTATGACCTCTGGGACAATGTTTTTTATAAAAGACGTTGTTAATTAGAATTTTAGATGTGAATTTAAAACACTGTTTTTTGTGTGCTGATTTTTTCATATTACATTTAAAGAAATAATTTGATAATCTAAATTAAAATATTTACTATAACTTAAAAGTTTTATTATTACTAGCACAGCAGAAGCGTCAGGTTTCCTTCAAAATCCATTTCCTTCTTCCTTAATAATAAAACCCCTAATTTATAGCAGGTGTTTTGCTAAATGTGGCTAAACTGTGGCCAATGGCATGTATGTCAATTTTCAGGAGGTCTGACTTAGGGAAGGATCCTTAAAAGGGAAGGATGCACCCTTCATCTCCCCTTCCTCCTTCTTACTGGTAGAGAGCACATGTGATGGCTGCAGCCACGTTGGATCATGAGATGGAAGTGACATGTTAAGGATCATGGAGGTAAAGAGAAGAAGGAGACTGAGTCCCTGAGAACTTTGCGAAGCTCCCCTATCAACCCTGAACTGCCTACCTCTGGATTTCTTTTATATGAGTAAGAAATAAACTCTCCTCTTAAGTCATTGTTATTTGGGGTTTTCCATCATTTTAAGCTGAATCTAATTCTAACTGGTTTGTTAGTAAATTACAAGACTGTAAGCTCTTGCTCAAAAAAAAGCATAATAGATGTTTAATAGAATTCTGGTTATATTCTTGAGAGCTTTAAATTTAAAATAATGATAATGATAATAATAGCTGTGAATTGACTACTGTGGGCAGACTATGGACAGCAGTTAAGAAGTGGGCTCTAGGGCTTCGCTGGTGGCGCAGTGGTTGGGAGCCCGCCTGCCGATGCAGGGGACGCGGGTTCGTGCCCCGGTCCGGGAAGATCCCACATGCCGCGGAGCGGCTGGGCCCGTGAGCCATGGCCGCTGAGCCTGCACGTCAGGAACCTGTGCTTTGCAACGGGAGAGGCCACAACAGTGAGAGGCCCGCGTAACACACAAAAAAAGAAATGGGCTTTAAAGTCAGACTTTCTGGTGTTGCCACTTATTGGCTGTGTGACAGGTGGCATGTCACCTACTGTTTCTAAGTCTCCATTTCTTCTTTTTTATAGTCAGAATAAAAATTCTTAGCATGATTTGTGACCGTTAGAGAAATAAATGCATGTAATGAAGTCAATATAAATTAACCACGTGTAGTATTATTGATCTTATCATTAAAATCATCACTACTACTACCTCTAAAGTTCAGGTATCAAATATACTTACGTGGCAATATTTACAATTTAATTGCCATGATAATACTGTCCCATAGGTATCATTTTCTAAATTTCAAGATAAAATGATTCACATCATTTGGAATATTTTGTGATAGAGCCTGATTACAAAATCCACATTGCTCCCCATTACATTTGATCAAGAGTCTATCACCCTTTAACACATTATGTCAGACACACGCATTTGAAAGTAGTTTCTTACGGTGATTGTATACTTTATTTTGGTGCCTACTCCCTCTGTCAATAATAGTATCCTTCCTCCTCTTTCCCATTGTCTTCCTAATTCCTAATCTTGGCATCCCTGAAATTATCCCACCTCCAACCCTTCTCCTGTGGAGGTTTGGGTCTGCGTGCCCCGCAAGTGCTCCCATGGCACACGCTGCTTCTCTCATTATTCTTATCAGACTACCAATTATCTGTCTCCACCCACATGTCTATATCACATGAAAACAACCAAGGGTTTGTGAAGAGTACCTGACACACAGGTGCTTGCAGATTTCTTCATCTGGAAACTACCCCAGTGAACTATGCATCAGAGTATGGTTCTCTTGGAGATGTGCTGTCAACAAAAGCTCTGTTGTCCTCATTATTGGGGGGCTTGTGAGTGATGGATAAAGTAGGAGATGCTAAAAGCTGGGAGAAAGACCTGCTCCTCTCTTCTCAAAGAGAAAGGGAGCAGTCGTCTCCTTCTTAAGACCCAGCCACTGTACACATGTCTTTAGTAGCAATCCCAGGAGGGTGAGTTGGAAATGTAGACCTCAGCGGATTTCCCTGGAATCTATTACTTCAAGCAGCTCACAACAGGTCTCCCTGTTACATTTTCTTACAGCATCATGTATTTTTCTTCCATGGTACTTAATCTTATTTGCAATTGTATGCTATTTTGTGATTAATTGTTTAATATGTTTCTCTAACTAGACTCTGATCTTCATGAGGGCAGAGATTAGTTTACCCTGTATATTTAGTACTAAGCAAACAATTGACGTTCAATAGGTATTTGCTGAAAGAGTGAATGAATCAGTGAAACACAGAGATGGTACTTCATATAAAAGCAACAGAGTGAACTAAAAGCAACAAAGGGAGGGAAGTGGACAGAGCACAGATCTGATAATAAAGGCAAAGTATGCTAAAACCTGTATAAAATAATGTTCTGGGATGTTAGCCTAGATTCAGCTCTCTTTCCTGTTTCCTGCTCCAAAACCAAGTGACAGACACGATGAAGTTTCAGGGAATTGCAGGTAGGTTTTGATCAGAAGAGGCTTCTCAGAGCTTCTGAAAGGAATACAGCTGTCTGCTCATAAAGTAGGCTCCGAAAACTACAAACTCGTTTCCATGAATTTTCCGCAAAGTACTCAACGTTATGACTCTCCAGGCCTATTTCTCCAGAATCCCATTCTCTGTCACTAAGCGGCAAAGCCTGGGGTCAAAGAAATTACTCACTCTGCTAGTCTAGTGATGCCCAGAAATGTACACCAAGGACACTGCCCAGTCCATCCTTAAAATGGCAGTGAACTTTGTGCACAAAGATATTCCATTCAGTGATATTTAAAAAGTTAAAATGTGTAACAGTAAGAGAATAGTGACGTAAACCTTGTCTATGCATATGGTGGAGTGTAATCTCTTAAAATTACATTTGTGAAGAGTTTTAATTGCAAGGGTGGTGTTAAGGAAAAAAAGTAGAACACAAATTTTAAAGAAATGAGTAGTCTCAATTAGAAAACAATATAAAGGAGGACAATATTACCTATAAATAATAGATTGTAGGTGATTTTTATTCTTTGATTTTTCTTTTGTTTTCTGATTTTATTTTTTCTATGTTTTGCTTTCTAATTTTTCTACAATGAGTAAATATTATTCTTTTTATTCAGAAAAAGTACTTAAAAAGAGCAAATTCCCAGCTTTCAATGAAGCTCACTTAAGAGCTGTCATATAAGAGTAGGGGCTTGAAGTACCGTATTTGCTCAATGAATTACCTGGAATGCCAACAGCAGCCCTCTTTAGTTCTAGTTTTTGGAGTTTTGTCAACTGAGTTTTAAAAATTAGATTTAAAAAGTTTTTTGAAAGAAAAAAGCAATCTCTCCTTCACTTAATGAAAAAAGAAAAATTCTGCACTCATATCTAATCCTAGACAACCACAAAACTGGAATATTCTCACTGTTATAATGAGGCCGACTCAATCACCATGTGAACAATCATTGGTGTCCAAGTTAGATTCAAATCCAGAGAAATAACGTGATTCTTGATTATCTACTATAGGAACCAATAACAAATAAAAATTTGGAGAAGCTAGCTGGAATGCTGTACGAATTTTTAGGCTTCCTTCTCTTGTATTACCTCCCAGTGAGTTTCATTTCACAGGTGCAGAGACTTATAGACCTATTACAAAAATCTGAGTACTTTTTACCAGCAACCTCTGGTTGGCATTTTAGGAAATGGTTCCCACATAACATAGAAGAAACTGCTCACTTTAAATATTCTAAATAAGCAGGCATAAGTACTACGAGAACATTACGTTGCTGTCATTGGGCTATAAGCCTTTATAAATACAATGTTCTGAGTTCAAACATCCATGTTCTAGAATAAAGTACCCATTAACTTCACAAATGGTTTAGAGGTACCCAATTCAGGAGGTGGCCTGTCAGTTGTACTTAGTTCTATACTTCGTGATTATGAATTCATTTACTTTCTCAATTTAAATTAAAAGCTCTTTGAGAATAGCAAATACTACTTTATTATTAAAAATTGATTGTCAATTAAATGATAGGTTTCTGCTAGGCATTTAATATGTATTACCTCTGGTTTTCACAACAATTTTGTGAGACAGGTTATAATTTACATTCAATATAGATCTTACAATCATTTTTCTGAACTTGAGATCGTTTTAAAGTCACAAATTTCCTTCCTTTTGATGTGGGAAACCATACAGAACCTGTCAGTGAGGAGGATTCAGGGCTATTAATCACCAGCCACTCTGGCACAATTGTGGCCAAATTTCAATCCAGAAACAAAATGGGAGTGATCTCAGAGGATCAGTAGCCAAAGTACTCCAAGAAGTTTCCTCAAGCTTTTTGGCCTAGTATACGATTTTTTTTTCCCTTTAAATTCTTTTAAGAAAGGAAACTAAAATTCACTAAAATCCTTGTATATGCCAGAGACTGTTCTAAGTGCTTTCATAGACATTATGTTATTAATCCTTGAAATTAATCTCAGGAATATAATTCTTGTTTTCCAAAAGTTAGATAACTTGTTCAGAGCAACTAGCCTCATCTTTGAAGTCATGTCTCTTTTATCCATACCATACTTCCCTCTAGTGAGAAACGTGTCTTACATAAATGTCTTATACAAAACAGGATGTTGTCTACTAGCCAACTGGGATGCGTAGACCTTATTTGGATCCCGATTCAGAAAAACTATAACAATACTTATGAGCTTGAACATTGACTAGATATTTGATGATATTAAATAATTTGGGGGGGTATATAACAGTATTGTGGACATGTTTTAAAGAGTCCTTATAGATACATATATAAATATTTATAGATGCAATGATATAGCATCTTAATTTGTTCAAACCAAACCACTGGAGGGGGAAGGATGGGTACAGAAGTGAAGCAAAGTGACTTTAATAATGGTTAAAGCTGGGTGATCGATACATGGGCATTATTACATCATTCCCTTCAAATGTGTATGCTTTCCATAATCAAAAAGTTTTAAACAAGTGGAAAAACAAGCCTGTGTAGAAAGGTAGAGAGAGTCCTGGGTTTAAATAACGCCTTTATCACATAGTAGCTGTGTGACCTTGAACAAATTACTTTCTGAGACACAGTTTCCCAGTCATAAAATGAAGCTTACCTTGCAGACACTTGCCTTGCAGAGCTGTAATGTGGATTCAATGAAGTGACGTGTGTAAATCTCCAACACTGTGCCCTATACACTCTAAATTCTTTACACCAGTGGGCCCCAATCTTTTTGGCACCAGGGCCCGGTTTGGGGGAAGACAATTTTTCTACGGACCAGGGGTGGGGATGGTTTGGGAATGATTCAAGTGCATTACACATTTATTTTGCACTTTACTTCTATTATTATTACATTGTAATATATAATGAAAGAATGATAC
Source organism: Kogia breviceps (assembly GCF_026419965.1). Classification (NCBI taxonomy): domain Eukaryota; kingdom Metazoa; phylum Chordata; class Mammalia; order Artiodactyla; family Physeteridae; genus Kogia; species Kogia breviceps. The sequence continues at coordinate 90,904,594 of NC_081320.1, forward strand.
AACTCGTCAGAATGCTGACAGGAGGCGGAGCTCGGGCGGTAATGCGAGTGACGGGGAGCGGCTGTAAATACAGATGGAGCTTCGCTCGCTCACCCGCTGCTCACCTCCCGCTGTGCGGCCCAAATCCCAACAGGCCACAGTCCGCTACCGGTCTGTGGCCCGGGGATTGGGGACCCCTGCTTTACACCATTACTATTTAAATTATTACAAAGTATAATTACCTCTGTTTTCATTTCCTTGCTCTCCTGACTTAGCCTAGACATAACTTCCAATGTGCAGATGAATCTGACCTTGGTTAAGAGCCAAAGATGAATGACATAAGCCCTCTGTGTACATGGTCATCTAGAGAGTACCTCTTTGGAAGAATGTCTCTTTCCCAGTTTCTCCTGTACGACTGGTGACTGGATCCAGACCGCCGGCCTCTGCCACTCCAGTTCACACCAGTTTCTACCTTCCAATACCTACACCAGCAATTCTGGCCTATACCTCTTGTTTTATGAATGAATCATATGCTCTTTTGTATTCTTCCTCTTACAACCAGTTTATTGAATGGGTTATAGCTATAGAGCTTTATTTTCTCATCACTGCCTCAAATATGCTCTACTGTGTCTCCCTTTCCCCTTCCAGGATGATATTTTGGGTTGATCGATATCTTTTCAGGTAACAGAAAAGTGGTTGTTTCTAAGGTATTAAAAATTTCAGTCTAATTTAAATGTAAACTTCCACTATACATCTAACCCGATCTCTCCTTTCTCAGCTCAATTTTGAACTAAGCAGTGGAGAAGAGATTGTAATCTGTTCTTTATCCTGCTTGCTTCCCTCCTCCATCGTTTGCTCTGCTTCTCTAGGGAGGTGGGCAAGGAAAGGAGGTTAGATAGGAAATGGGCAAAGTCTTACTTGACTGGTACTGGTGTACCCTGGCCATTGACACCCTTTGTGAGTCAGATGCCCAGAGGCTGCTTCTCATAATCCTGGGTTTTTGTGAACTCTTTAATAGCTCCTGATTAGAAATTTCCAAACTTTACAACTTATTGATGGGGCAATGTACACTTGACTTGCTACCACTCCTATTCAACTGCCTTCCAGTGGCTCACCTCTCTAAAAGGGACCTAAACATTTATCAGACACATCTCCTTTCAAGGAACTTCCAGTTTCAGAGGCCAGCTGGCACATATACAAGTGACTATGAGTCCAGATGTGATAAGAAGCCTGAGACATCACTCTGAGCTAGGAGGACTAGAGAAGGATTTCCTAGGAAAGAATCAGATTTTGATCATCAGGGCTGTGGAAGCTCATGAGAAATGGTTTCCATTGTCCCTGAGGAGAAGCCATTGTCCCTGCCGGACTGCACCAAGAGGCACAGAGCTTGTCTAAAGTGGATTCCCTTTGGACACATGCACGTATGGGTCTCTTTTGTTTCTTCCATCAGTTTTCCCTGCCCTTACATTGTTCAGATCTACATATACCTGCTGAATCCAACGGAAGGCCCAGTTATTCTGATAGATCTCTTTACCCCATTAGGATAAAAATCTTATTTCCAAAGCTTCCCTGCTGGAACAAACACATGGGCATGCCATGGTTGCCATTCTTTCCACTAGACTGTCTCTGAAAACTGAAACATGCTTACTCCACCGAAAAATGCGACGGGCTCAACTACAACATGAGAAATCCTGAGAAAAATATAAAAGATATAGATGTATCTCAAATCTTAAATAATTTCGGTTTTCCCTCCAGAATTATTTTATTTCGAAATCACGTTTTCAGTTTAACTGTGTGAAAACCTGGTTACAGTTATCATGTATTTGTTATTCTATCCTAGGAGCTGAGGTAGGATAGGGTAGGATAGGGGACAGGGGACTTATTTTGGCAGACATACCTCAATGCAATAATTTGCACAAGATCAGTACTTTGATTCTTAAACGATTTTTAAAATAAAAGATAAACTAAAATTCTAAAGTTGAATCATAAATACACATTTCTTACTATTACACGGCACGATACAATCTACAGAGTAAGTTCAAAGTCATATCAATCTCACAATAACTCCTAACGAGAGAGGGTAGGCAATCTCATATCTATCTTCACACGACAAAACGAAAACTCAGAAAAGTAAAGTAACTTTTCCAGGACTTCACACTTATGATACCTAAAACATGGCTGTGATGCCTAAAACACACAATTAATGACTCCTAGTCTTAATGTACTTTCCATTACATGGTTCAGTTTTTGTCCTTTTCTGACTGGGTTCTTCAGAACTACAATAAGGTGGTAACAAGCACATTTCAACATAAGTTCTCTGTGCAAACAGGTTTGGAAACATAAGATAAAGCAAAGTGAGCGGATACTGGGTCTTTACAACAGGACCACTCAGATTTATTATTAATATGAAAATATGCACTGAAAATATTTAAGAGTGGGGTGTAGGAGGCACTATTTACCTCGAAAAACGTTTCCACAAAACTCTTTGAGGGGAAATAACTATCAGTGTCTTGGAAATATTTCTTGAAAGAAACAAAGTCTAAAACGTCCTTACCACCAAATTTAAACCAGCTTCCCTTTCAACTCTGCCACTTCACCTAGAATGAGAAAACTTTCAGAAGAACTTCCTTTTAATGCCATCTCAAAGGTGCTGATTTGTTATAAAGCTATTTGCTCTTAAATATTTTGCTTAAAATGTAAAACAATCTATGACAGTATATTGAGCTTATTGTGTGCCTATCTTGTATATGTGTATGTATGTATGTAGGTAGGTATGTATCTGTATGTAGCTGCTCCTCTCCCTCACTCACTTTGAGAGTAGTTCCCTGCTCTTGGCCAACATGCATTAGTGCACCCTTCTACAAATGCTCAACAAACAAAGGCTCTGAGAGGCCAACCCTGTCTCGAACATGCTCTGCAATAGGATTGTGTGCTCCACTAAGGATTCCCTTTCTGCCATTTATTTGATGTTATCTGATGGACATTTGATGGACCAAAAATATGTAAGTTTGATAATGCTAGACCTGACACAAAGAAGTGAAGTAAGGATGTCATCAGAATGTTTCAAACGAACTCAGGGCACCTCAGAAAAAGGTAAAGGAAGGAGAGGATAAAGGTTGGAAGATAATTAAAGGTTAGCAGATATCCTCCAACATAATTTATGAAGAGCATTATAAATCACTGGATGGGGATGGATTGTTCATTAACTGAACATTAGTCAATAGAAGCTTTGGGAACTTTAGTAGGAGGCATGACTTAAATGAATGGAGAACTTTTCCAAACAGATGCAGGAACACGGGTCTACGCTAAGGCGTTGATTCAGTCAGTATACCTTCTCTAGGACCACACTCACCATGCTACCTGGGATATGTGTGTATTAGCTATTACTTAACCACCAGCAAATTAGGACAAATATACCTGGAAAGAGCAGAACACCTAAGTGTCCTGCTAGGAGAAATGGTGAAATGCAGGAGGGAAGGTGGAGGTCCGAAGGTAGAGGTCCGAAGGGGGACCTATGCACTAAGCTCTTTTTAGGTGGTATGGATATACATATCTATCTATCTATCTATCTATCTATCTATATATATATATATCTTGAGGACACCATATATATATATATATATATATATATATATATATATACAGATTCCTTTAAGGTAAATATATGATCCCATTTCACAAGTGAGAAAAAAAGCCCCCCAAATTAATTAGAATCAAAAGTCCTACCTAATTCTGTGAATCATCCAATACTCCTATTATACAAAAGAGCCTCAGAATTTAGGTGCAACTTTTGTAGACTTCAAAAGGAGAAAAGGATGCTCCTTTTTAACTCCAGATAAGAAATATACTTGAAATTCCTTAGTAAGTGGGGCAAGAAATAGGAGAAGGGAGGAAAAAGCTGAGGAGAAGTGAAAAGGCTCTTAGAAGACCTAAAGACAGTAAGGCCATTTTGGATTTGTGTGTGTGTGTATGTGTATAGGGGTTGGAAACACGTTTTCAGTTCAGTGGGAAAAAGGGATTAGGAGGTATATTTTCCTTATCATAAAAGCCCTAGGAGGAAAAAATGAAGGAGTAGATTGTATGATCATATGAGTCCTCCCACAGATACATTTGAAAGATTAGTCATGAAATTAGTTGGAGTAATAAGGGAGGTGAACAGAGAGTATCAGACAGAAATCTCTTTTTTGGAAGGTATTAAAGGATAGAAGAATCGTCATATAATATTTAAACCAAAGGCAAGGCTCTTGAAATATTTTCACTGAGTTTCAGTGACCCACTGGAGGCTTGGGTGGGAGGCAAGGGCCACATTATTTAGCTACATTGTAAAATAATTAATAGATGACCTTAAAATGTATTCAATAAGGAAACAAGCTTAAAAATGTCCTCTTAGTTCCATATTCTGTTGTGTCTAATTATATGCTGGTATTATATGGTAGGGAGATGATGGTAAAGAAAAGGTATAATGGAAATGGGATGCATTTAAAGAAAGAATGAGAGAAATGGGAAGTTTGAGGTCTCAGTGTAGGTACTTCTAGAAATTTTTTCCTCTATGCATCTATACCACATTTTTATTTCACTTGATGTACTGAACTGTACTTATCTTCCTCATTAGAAATAAATTCCTTGAAGGCTGACATTGTATTTTATTTAATGCTGATTCCACAGTGACTACACAGTGCTTGGCACACTTACTTAATAGATATTTGTTTTACAAGGTAGGTTAAGCACTGTTAACTGTTCACTGGTCATAGCTCAATTCCTTATTCAGAGGTTCCATTGTGAGTGGAATTACTACAGCTCAGAGACTAAAGTGGTTTATGAACCATTGATTTCGGATGAAAGGAATGATAGCGACTATCATTAATTGCACACTTTCAATAATGAGGCATTATATTATATCCTTTAATACATAGTCTTCTGTTCTCTGTTCAAGAATCCTGTGAATTACTATTTTAGATGGAAACTGAGGCTAAGAGGTTAAACAATGTATTCAAGGTCACAGAACTAATAAACTGTGGAACTGGGGATTTTTATCTAAATGTATCTAGCTTGAAAACTCTTGTTTTACATTTCCTCCTACAGTTTCTTTTGAGTCAACTGAAACCTTCGTGAGGGTTGAGGAATTTTTCCATTTACTAACTAAAACTGGGGGAAGACGGAATGGATGGTTTTCACCTCGCTCTGAGGAATAAATACCTTTATAAACATTTAAAAGAAGAACTAACAATTTTGCTTTGAATTGAAACTTATTTCACAATTTCTTTTTTATTTTTCATAAAATTTTCCGTATGAGTAAGAAAGCAAACACCAAGCACCTTATGTATAAATTTAAGAAACACTTGAACTTCTGGAATAAACAAAATTGATTGTCTTTCATTAACTCATAACGTCAAAGGCCAAAGAATTCCAGAAGTAGCTAATTGAAATTCAGAATTGTACAGCACTATTTCATATATTAAAAATAAAATATATTAGTAAACATGTCAACTTTATTGATAATGCTTAATGGGCCTCCAATGGGAAATTTCGCTCAATTTAAGATTGGGTTTCAAGAAATCAGAAATAAACATGCTAATCACAAATTAATAAAGCCAAGGCAAAATGTAAAACACCAGACTCCAGCAGCACCAGAATCTACTATTCTAAGAAGCCTTCAAATGCAATAAACATTCTAAAGTATGAAACAACAGAAATATTAGTATCTAGTTGCTCACATTGGAAAAAATTTACCAAGGCTACAAAGCACATTTAACATGTTAATAATCTGCAAAAAATCTATTTACATTCAGCTCTTCAAAAGTTTCAGAGCCCAAGAGGTAATAAACAATATCCAAAGAAAGGAGACAAAAATACACTTAAAGTGACAGATTTCTTCTTCAGAAAAATCCCTATTCGAGCAAGAATAAAGAAAAATAGTATTCATTCTATAGATCTATAATAATTGCAAGTAAATGTAACTGATTTGTTAACACTTTGCCTTTTATGAGCAATACTTCAAAAAAAAATGAAACCTTTTCAATGAAGAGAGTCCTTCTTTCTATAAAAAGTTCAGCAATTCTTGCATTAGATATATTGAGCTTGAAGCCCACTTGATGAATGAGAGTACTCCAAGTCTTAATTGTAATTTAGAACAAAAGGAAATAGGTTGTTCACCTGAAAATAATACAACAAATTAGAAATGCAGTGCATTGTCTAAAAAAAAACGAAAAAAACAATTGATGGCTACACAGCAGGTCATCTGTGTCAGAACTGCAGTAAAGGAAGGCAGTGGAGAAATCCAGAGAAAACAAAAGAATCATGGACAAATTATCTGACTTGCATGCTTTAAGTTAGCCGATAAGGGTATAGAACATCTCCGTAATGTATTCACAGACACCTTATTATTAAAGTGTCAAACCTCTTTGAGGATTCTTCAGTAATTTGCTATTCCATTTCTGTTTCATTCATTAAGTAGTTTCTAAAGCACCCCCAAGATGCCATTTGTGGAGTTCTCAATGAATGAAGCTGGAAGCAACTCAAACTATTTTGATTCACTGAAAAGAGCATAAGCCATCTTTAGAAACAAACTGTAAATGAGAAATCCAGTGTTACGGTCCCTTCACAGTGTGAACACGTTAAAATAATTCCATAGCTTATGAGACCCATGATCTAAATAATTGGTACACATATCTACCATAGTCTGGATTTACATATTGATATCAATTCTTATAAATAGGTAAAAATAATATACATTTTTACTTATTCAGAAATCAAAGGGAGTATACTCTGTAAGTGGATTAAAAAGCATGCTTAAAGGTATTAATATAGTGCCTTTATGTTGTCACTGAAAGTAAACTATAAAATAACTTTTAGTCTAGATTTTCCTCTTAGTAACATAAAGATATTTAAAGCAATTCTAATTCTGCGCATGCTTTTAGTATAAATGATTTAATTTCTTGACATAATTAACAAGTTAACATGTAACTGATTCTTATGAGAACAAATATTTAATTGAGAAATATTACAGAGCATCTACGATAAAAGACATTGTATAGATATTGTGGAAATATGAAAAAGATCATTAAAATCTCTGCCCTTGTGAAATGTGCTTTCACTTTGCAGATATGTCTTTAAGATAAAAATGTTCCTTACTCTACTATATTTTTTACGTGCTGAAGGGATGGATTAGGTAATTTACATGGATCCCATCCAGTTCGTATACTCTATAAATTATGTGAATTAACCACTGGGATAGTAGAAATATCGCTCATTTATTAATTTATCTCTGCACCATTTGATACTTTAGAAAATTAATATATTTATATCTACTAAATGCAACTGAGATGGACATTGTCAATTTCAGCCTTAGATTAACTGAATGTGATCCTCTCGATAAGAAGAAACTTCCTATCTTCCTAAATAATCACTAATCGTAGGAGCATAGAAATTACTCCATACAAACAAAAAGACATTTAGAAAGACATTAAATATATTTTGCCCTTGTGAATTAGGAAACCACACATTGCATATTGATATTATACTGTCATTCTATGAAATTCCACAGGGAGCTCCTCACCAATGTTTGGAATCCAGACCTATATGCAACCCAAATAGAAAACATAGTGTGCCCAGGACAACATTTCTAACCATGCTATCCTATTACAGAATGAGATTCATGGCACAGCAAATCAAAGCCGGACGCTTAGCAGCTACAAGTCTCTGATATCTGCAGAAGCTATATGGTGTTCACAATAGCTTGGACATGCCTGTTTTCAGAACAGGATAGCAAGACCAGGTGACATCTGACCCAAGAGCATTTGTTAGGGACAGACTCTATGGGACAGAGCTCATCCTAATTCAGTAAAGGTTTACCGTGAGGGAAGTGGTTAAATTAAATTGTTGATTGGGGAATGTGTTGAGAAACTCACCACCTTGCTTCCTTAGCTTCCTCAACAATTTCCAAGTGTAATTTCCAAGCTAATCTCTCAAATGAGGAAGAGAGGCAGACTTTGTCTTTCTCAAGCCTCCACTAATGTCTCAGCTTTTTCAGGTAAGAATTCCTGGCATTTCCCCAAAGGGGACATTTGTGTTAGTTTTAGTCTCTTTCTGAGTGCCTGCGAGAAGGGACAGGAATGCCTGGATTATCTTTAAAAGGCCTAGAGCTTTATTGCACAGGCACTCAGGAAATTTTTATGGAAGGGAGAAACAGAGAAAGCAAATGAACAGGAAGGAGAAAAAAAGAAAGAAAGAGAAGGGCCAGTTAGGCAGGTATTATTGCCTGCTTTGCAGTCCCTGTCCAGCAAGAGGGCACTTTAAAAGCTCTAAAGGTTTTCAAAAGCTGCACTGCTCTCCTCTACAGCGCCTGCTTCAGGTAGAATGATTCAGGCGTCTTCCTTCAGTCTTCCTGCCCAGCCCCCAGCCCCTTTCTCTGCAGGTGGCTTCATCTGGAGGATTTCCATGAAGGCTGGAGACGGGCAGCTTGCATTTGGGTTCTGCCTTCTAGGTGCCAGAGGAGAGCTGGCAGAGCCTGCTGTGTGTTTACACTGCAGCTTCCTCACTCAACTAGGCCCCAGTGCCTGTAGCTGCAGCAGTGCTGGAGGAGGTGAGACAGGTAGAAAAGAGGGAAGGCACCTGCAGGGTCTCAAAAGGCTGGATTCCTTAAAGGATTCTGGGGAACAGAGCAGAGAGGGGGATACAAATGGGCCTGGACAGTTTTCAAACAGGAGCTGAAGATTCCAACTGGTTTGCCAGTTCTCTCCAAAACCTTGAAGGATTCTAAAGAAATGGACTGAGAAGCTAGGAAGGCCAGACTAAACATCTAATGAGGTGGGTATATCAGAAGTGAGGGACAATAGAAAAAAGAGATAGAGACCATACCAAGAAAAGGCAGAGAAGAGAGATGCAATGGTATGAAAAGGAACCCTGGGACTCTCTCGAAAGATGTTCTGGGGGGCAGGCAATTATTTATGTCATTGAGGATGCTGTAAGTGCAGAGAGAAGGGAACACTTCCACTCAACAATACTTTTAAATTCTTTATTCCATAGACTAGAAGTTAATTGACTTTCCCCTAGCTCCATGGCTCTGAGCCTCAGTTTTCTCATCTGTAAAACAACAGGTTTGTACTCGATGCTTTCGAAGGTCTCTGCCCAATGTTCTCCTCTATAACTGTCAGCCTATGAAGCAGGGTATCTGAGAGCAAACATCTATGAGCTTTCACACCAGGTTTCCCCTTCTTTCTGCACCACCCATTTATCAATGCAGTGCTACACCTGCACCATTCAGGGAGCTGATTCCAACTTTCAGGGTTGATGAGGAGTATGGCTCAATTATGACAAACGATTGGCCCTTCTGCTCTGGAGCAAAGAAGGGAGGAACAGAGAAGGCAGTATGATTTACAACTTAGGTTTCCAAGGAGAGGATATTCTCGAATTTTCTATTTCAAATTTCATCCACTTAAATAAATTATAAATTCCTTCAAAGGGTTCCAGATAGTCGGACTGACTAAAGAGCCAAAAGTCCTATAATGATCTATCCTATTGGGGGCAAAATTCATTTCATTTCATCCCAGAAATTGGATCTACTTTTTCCATGGAAATCCAGCACACACTGGTCACGCTCTTCTCTTGTCTGCCTGCCTCATGCCCTTCTGCCAGCCTGCTTCAGTGCAGCATTTTCTGGGGTTATTAACACCCAAGTTTAATGAGAGTACACTCATGAGTGAGGTGTTCAAGGAAGCAGGACGCCCCTCCCCCCCTCACCAGCCACAACACACACGTGTAGGCAGTTTAAATGGCAGTGAGGATAAAATGTGTCTTCCCAAGAGTTTCATTTCTGATTTGTCTCAACGTGAAATTCCTTTAAATTGAAAAAATTAATATGTAGAAACACAGCTCCCTTGCTCCTCCTGTCTTCAAATGGGCTATGACACACAGTATACACTTGTTTTTAATACACCCACTAGCATTTCCATTTCATTTCAGTCTCCAAAATATGGCCAGGGGGGCAACTCTAGAAAAATGGATTCCCACTCTGACATTTCACAGGGCACTGATCCGTTCAGTGCTGAGTACCCACAGGGAGCATCACCATTTCCTGCCCCCTCCCCCAATTCACCAGAGCCCCTGATTTCCACGGGGGTTTGACCTTGCAAAGACCCTTCTTCCGTCTCTGGGCAAGGAACAACCCGTTTTAACTCAAAACACAGAACGACCTTTTCTCCTTTAAAGAAACACTACCAAAGGTGAAACATCTGGGTTTACATTTTTCAACCCTGCATTCCGGAATGCGAATGCAGGGTGCAAAGGCAGGTAACTAGTTTGGGTCTGACAATCCCCATTCAGAGGCTCTGAGTCTCAGACTCTGTTCAGAATAGATCGGGCTGACAGGGCGGTTGAACATCTTTCCTTTTTTTTTGCCCATTCACCATCGTGATGAAAAATCAAAACCGAAAAATTATCTACTCATTTCTAAATACTAACAGAGAAATGTGCTTCTAGAGCCTAGCTCTGTGGTTCTAAACACTAACATCCCACTTGGAAACGAACCCTGGTTTCCACACCATCTCGTCCACTCAGTTTTACTTAGCAAACACGTTCGCTGCTCTTCCACGGTGAGAAAAATGGTGCACCAGCCCCACGGATGACAGGTTGGTACTTGACTGCAACCGCTCAATAGTTTTATCAGCAACCGGAAAACTTCACAGTCGGTCAATTAGCTACTTAAATCTGTGTAAGGAAATCTTCCTACTTATAGACCAACTTAAAAAGCACCTCGGTTTCACCTATCTTAAATCTAGCCTAAGACAATCCCCCAAACACGCTGCATATAAACATTCCCCCTTCCCCCGGCCCCCGTTATTCCAAAAGGTCTCTCATGGACTAACAGTATGTTCAGATCACCAGCATTAACCAAAGAAATTGTCACCGTGCATTTAGATGTATCTATGCAAAGCAAAGTAAGTGACAACAGTCAAAGCATCTCCGAGACAACTGGCTGCACTACATATGCAGAAATGCAACGAAGATTGTATTTTCCACTTACTGTTACAGCGCTGCTCACGGTCACTTAGCGAAAATGATAAAACTCAACAGTTCTTTGTAAATAAATATATGTACATATATTCAATTCGGATAAACGGTTAAGCCGTCTCCGTGTATGGTTCTCTCACGCTCTTTTTTTTCTGGAGCTCTAGACTGCTTAAATCCCTCTTGGATCGCGCCTTGCAAGCCCAGCAGTCCCTGCAGCACGCTCCGGTAAGTCTCTGCTGCAGATTGGGAATCCCATAGAAAACCTAGGGTCCCTGGAGCCGGATGCGCAGGCGCCGCCGCCGCCGCCGCCTCTCCAGGCACCCCCTCCCCTTTCCCCTCCTTCCTCCTCCCCCTCCCTCCTCTCTCCTCCTCCGGGCTCCGCAGCCCAGCTTGGAAAGATCTGGCGCCGTGACCAAAAGCAGCCAGGCATTGGCGCATGCTCAGTTGGAGGGGCTCGGAGTTTCCGAGAGTGGATTCCATGTCTCCAGATTTTAGCAGAAACTCAAAAGGAAAGTAGCTAAGAAAAGGGAGCCTGGCCGCTCGAGCAACCTTTACCTGAACTGGCAGAGCGGGCTGGGCTCACCACGCCCCGCGGTTACCCCGTCTGGTGGTGAAGGCTGAGGCCAGAGCTAGGACACGTGGAGCCTGCTTTTCCCGCCACCCTCATGCCTAGAGGGCCCCCGGCCCACTCTTGTCGGGCTGCAAGGTGAAGGAGAAAACGGCAGAAATTCCTTTCTCTGAAGGAAGAGTTCCCAGCAAGCCGTGAGCGCGTCTTCCCGGCTCACTGTCGAGGAAACTCTTATGGTGGGCACTTTGTGGGGGTCATTTCTTCCGAGGGTCTTAGACTGGGAGTACAGGGAGCCAGGCCTTCTAGTACCCCGCTACTCAGGACGGTCCTGGTCCAGAACGGCGTTGGAGAAATGTGTGTTGAAGGGAGCTGGCTCTGAAGCTTCTTGTCCCGGGTGACCTTGGGCAAGTCATGCTAATCATCAACCAACGTTTAATAATAAGCGCCTTGTTTATGCGCTAAATATATTTTATTGAATGTGCTTTGGGTGGGGCTGGGGAGGGGATAGTGAAGGGGAGGGAATGAAACTTCCTCGGAATCCAGGGGTGAGGGATTGGACTAAAAGCCATTTTATAAAGACTCTTTATGTGTCCTTGAAGGACACGTACATTTGCCAGCCCTCCCCGGGTCCTGACTGTCCTAGCCAAAGCCAGGAAGACTTGGCAAGGAGTAGCGCCCAAGTAAATGTCTGGTGGCTTGCCTACCAGGAAAGCAAGAATTCCTACATGTTCCCCACCTGATCAGTTTCCTCAAGTGTGTTGTTTGTACATTCGCTTATTTCAACAATTATTCATTGACCACCTGCCTACTGACTTGAGGCACTTCTCGGTGCCTTGGGGATAAAGGCAGCGAACAAAATCCCTCTTGAGGTTTACATTCAAGAGGGAAATTCTGGAGGCCCAGTGAAGATCGACTTTCTCTTTAAGCAGAGAGTTTTACGATTTGCAAAGTGCCTTCAAATACCTTATCACGTCCAGGAAAACTGCCGTTTTTCGGTTCTGAGGACACCATGAGTATCTCCCGTGGCCAAAGGGTTGGAGACAGACCAATCTCCATTGCCAGGAGGGAGTCTACCCCTGACCGCTAGTAGGGGGCGTCCAACTTGGAAGAACCTGAGGCTACTTAAGCAAAGATCAAGAGAAACTCCGCCGGACAACTCTCAGGCTTTGGAAGGCTAGTGTTCGGTGAGGGCCTCTGGCGGTGACGCCTAAGCCGCTGCCTCGAGCTCAAAGCCAACGTGGACGGCCCACAGGTCAGGAACGCGCGCCCCTGGGCCAGACGCCTCGGGCAGGTGGCGCAGAGCGGGAGAGCGCTCCCTCCCGGGACTCCCCGGCCAGGGCTCTCCGAGGGGGACTCCCCGGCCAGGGCTCTCCGAGGTGCCCTCCCGGCAGGGCTCTTCCGCGCGGTGCCGGTGACCGCGGAAACCCGGAGCGTGGATTCGCGCGGAGCAGGGCGCGCGGCCCCGGCGTGCTGCGGCAGCCGAGCAGGTTGTGAATCTGGCGGGCGCCAGCGCTGCGCTCCCCCGCCGCGATATGCACTTAGCAGCGGGGCTCGCCCGGCCAGATTCTTTGTGTTTCTCGGGATGGGGTAGGGGCAAAAGTCAGTTCTCGATAAGTCGCTTTGTTCGGACACAGCCTCCAAAGCTTTCAAAGTGATTTTCAGTCTTTTGTCGATTTCCCCTACTCTAGCATTTTACGCTGTGCTCTCTGGTTTCTCTCCGGAGAACAGTCTCCGCGCTGCAAACCGCATCAACCGTAGGGGTCATGATGCCATTTCTTTGCTTCGAGGAGATGTACTTATTTATCGCGCCCTGGAGGTCTCTTTCGTGGCAATGTTAGGTCGTTGATGACTTACTGACAACTTGTGTGTGGGGAAAAATGAACTAGACCGTGTTGTGCTGTAGGGGAGATTTGATTGAGAAGCGTGCGCTTTTGTGAAGCAGCTTTGTCTAATTGGGCAAGAAGATTTTGCTTGTTAGTTCTATTTGCACTGAAGCATTGTTTGGCGATATCTTGTTTTTTATTTGTTAGTTCTATTTGCACTGAAGCGTGGTTTGACATTATCTTATTTTTTAATCTCCAGCTATTGTGCAGCTTTATCTTTTTAAGCTCATTTGTTGTTAAAAACATTATATGTGTGTGTGATGCCTTTTATATATGCAACCCGAAGTCACAGTTGGGAAGCCCATCCTAAAAACATGGAAGGGATAATTATTTAAATTACAGAAAGCAGGTCCCCTCTATAGGATGGTAGAATGATCTTTAAAAGAGGAGGACTGTGTTAGGGACACTAAAAATTGAGGGAGCCCTGTGTTGCTTCCCTTTTTCAGTCATTTTCATATGTAATTACAGAAGAGCAGAGATGCGCTGCCCTGGGGTAGAGGGATTGGGTCACTGCACCGTGTTTAGAAAAGAAGCTGCAGCAGTTGTCGCATAACTTGAAGCCAAGTCCCCAGCACTGAGGACCGCCCGCGGTGTCAGCTTTCACATCCTGGAGATTTTGGGGAGAGAGAGGGGGTACGTCGGGGGCAGGAGGAGGGAAGGGGAGAAGGGTGCTTTAGGGAGAGGGTTGTTTGTTTTTTCTGGAGTACTTGGGAGAAGCCTCACTTGCCCGGAAACAACTGAGGAGCCATTTTCCTTTCCTCAGTTACAAATTATATTCTTTCCTGAAGTAGCCTTACTTCCACCTCGCTCTTTCCTAGATTCAAGCAAACAAAATAAAACCAAGGACGATTTTTCAGGTGTACACAACTTCATTTAATATTTCCATCCACTTTATTTGTGGCATAGACAAGTTGAAAAGTGAGAATGGCAGTAAAAGTGCAAATTGCCAGTGACATAACAGGTCTAAGCCGTGGCCCTGTGACCTCATGGTAATATTATTTATCAGACATGCTCTGTATAAAATATATGAGCCAAGAAGGGTGGAACTTAAGGCATGAGGGCATTTAGGAAATTGGAAGAAAAAGTAAGTGTTTGGAAGACAACATTAGAAAATGAAAGACGCAGGAATTGGAAAAAATGGATTTATACTCATTTAAATTCATAAAGAATAATGATAGTAATTTTCTTGTATGGGTAAAGTGCCTTTATTTCAAAAAGCTAAGGGTATTAATCATTACAGAGGAGGGACCTTATGTAAGATAATTATGTTTATCCTGATTTTTTAATCCTATTTTTAAAAATATATGGTGAACAATATAGATGAACAAAATAAAATAATTTCCCTAAAGACAAACAGGAAGTTCAAACAGGAAGTTATCATCTAGAATAAAACTGTACAGTTTTTCTGACACATAAAGTGTTACATTGTATATGTCTGTACTCTTTCTACATGTTTGTTTTTTTTTTCCTAAAATAAGTGGAAAAATGCAAGACCATGAAGGAGTGATTCCCATGCAATTAGAGGGAGCGTTCCATGCCTCTCTACACAGAAGAGGTATTAAAAGCCCTAGTTTTAATGGACTCAGTTGATCATTTCACCCAGCCCACTCTAATTTATCTCTGTTATCCATGATTGAATCTAAATTCAGTTTGAAAGATCATTCTTTGCTGTGTCACCAATTTCTCTTAAAATTTGAACAATCCAGAATAAAAATTAAAGTCCCTGCTGAATGAATTATAGTCAGAGTTTTGAGTTTCCAGAAGTTTCTTGGAATCTCAGAAATAGTCATAGCAAGCACGGGTGATCTACAGCACTTGCTATGACTATTTAAAAATAGAAAATGCTTTATTCCATTCTTTCCATTCATTCCATGTCTTCTACATTTGGGCCTAACCTATAGATTTATAGCAGTGGTCTTAAGTTGGAAATTTTCACCACTATTGTTAGTAATGACACAAAAGCAATTATGATAGTAGAATTGGACTATATATCGCCCCTGTTCCTTTTCTTTGATGACTTTTTAGGTAGTCCTTTTTGCTAGGCTGTACTCTTTTTTAGTTTTGTGACTAGCCACTGCCAATATAATCATGGATTCATATTCTGGAACTTCTGTACTTTGGAGACCATCTGATCCTGAAGGGTCTTCAAAAGCCCTTCCTGCCTAAAGCAGATCTTAATGACTTGTTTCTCCCTTCAATCTCTATTTTCCTTATTATACTTCTTTTGAATTTTTACTCAAACTCAACAGAGAATCTTAGCATATAATTTAAGGGAAAAATAAATATAATGAATTCTACACCCCCTCTGAGACAACGAACAAAAACCCACAGTCGGGCTTCCCTGGTGGCGCAGTGGTTGAGAGTCCGCCTGCTGATGCAGGGGACGCGGGTTCGTGCCCCGGTCCGGGAGGATCCCACATGCCGCGGAGCGGCTAGGCCCGTGAGCCATGGCTGCTGAGCCTGCACATTCGGAGCCTAAGCTCAGCAACGGGAGAGGCCACAACAGTGAGAGGCCCGCGTACCACAAAACAAAAACAAAAAAACCCACAGTCTTTACCAAAGTATTTTCACAGTGGAGTTTACATTTTTACCTACTGCCTGAAGGAGGAAAGAAACAGTTGGCTCTCTCAGTTTTTAGTGTTCTGATCATATTCCTCCTTTAAAGTTCATGTTACCATCCTAAGGAGGGTCAAGAAGAGAAAGAGTGACCATTGATGACCTTTGATTTTTTTCAGAACGTAGGTTTAGCACCTGTACCATAGTCTCTAGGAGAGTGGATTGTACTGATTTTTTAAAAAGAAAGAAAATGCTCGGTAACCAATAGTGGTGTTCAGTAGTGCCTGCAGGCTGAATTTCCTTTGATCTCATTCATTATTCATTTATCAGACACCTATTGAGCACCTACTTTGTGTCAGGCAGTGTACTGAGCGCTTTATATGCAATATTGTATTTAATAACAACTCTATGAAGTGTGAGATAGGTACTATTATAATCCATTTTACAGATGAGGAAACTGACACAACATATGTATTAGTAACATCTCCAGATGCCTTCTTCAGTTGGCCTTAATTCCTCCTTTTTCTTTACCCCATTCCAAATAATACTGTGATTCTCCCTCTGTCAATTACTACTTTTTTATCCACCTAATAAACCTATGCAAGATAAGTGTTGTGTATACCGTGATCATCTTATCTCTCTTCTTCAATAATCTCCCGTTTCCTCCTGAGAAAACTTCAAACCCTAAGTCACGTATTCAGAATCTTCCACTACGTGACAGAGTGCTACTTGGCTGCCTTAACCACAGAGCATCTATTAATTTTTTGGGTGTGGGGAAGCAGCAAGGAAACAGGCTCAGATAAAAGTCTACCTTTCCCAGCATTCCTGCCTTTTCATCTACTGCCTGAAGGAGAACAGAAACAGAAGCCTCCCTCATTTCTTTTCTGTCCTTACTATATATCTCCTTTAAGACCATTTTACCATCCTAAAGAGTGTTCAAGAAGAGAAAAAATGACCACTTGATGACCTTAAATCCAGACATTAGTGTCCAGTTCCTTATTTACAACTGCCTACAGAACATCTTCATGTGAATTTCTTAGATACTTCAGGTTCAAAGTGTACAAAATACTTATCTCCCCTTCCCCCCACCCCCGGACCTCCACTGATCTCCCTGTGCACCCTAGCGCTTTGAAGGTGCCCCCTATCAACCCAGTTCTCTAAATCAAACCTTGAGTATCACCTTCAGCTGCTCTCTCTCTCTCATTCCCCATCAAATCATTACTTAAGTCCTATAAATCCCACTTTTTGAATGTCTCTCAAACTCATCCCTCACTGCCACTGTATTAGTTCAGCCTTTCGTCATCTCACTCCTGAGACTTGTCCTTTTTCATTCTCATAACTATTGAAAAAATAAGTAAAATCACATCACTCCCTTGAATAAAACCATTAAGTGGTTTCTCACTTTATACAGTAAAAATAAAAATGCACGGCATACAAGACCCTTTATTTTCTAGCTCTTGCATACCCTTCCAACCTCATCTCCTGCTACATCTTTTCACTCTTCTTTGCTCCGTCATACTGTGGAGTTGTACTTCTCAGTACTTTTGCATTTGCTTCTTCTCTCTTCTTGGGAAACTCTCTTTCCTTTGCCTGGAAGATTTCTATTAATCCACGAAGTTCAGCTAAAATATTATCTCCTGACAGAAGACTCTTTCGTTTCCTAGCGCATAGCAGACAGTTTACAGGGTTATTGTGAAGATGAACTGAGATAGCATATATGAGAATACAAACTATGAAGCTCTATTTAAACATAAGATACTATGTAATAGCAATTTGTCTATTAATTATTAATACAGGTAGTGGTTGAGGCCATGAGACTAGATATGATTGACAAGGGGCAAGTATAGAGAGAAGGCATAGGAATGGTAAAACTAGGAATCACTTAAGTTTGGGAAAAGGAATTTGGGAGAGTTTATTGTGCACTTGTTATTCTCATTATATATTTGTTTGCAAACTCCTGGAAAGTAATAGCTGTTTTGCTCATTTTAGTATTTTTTAAGCAGCACTTAGGATATTGCCTTTAAAAAGGTGTTTGTGGAACTAAAATAATGATTGTTAAGGGTTCTTCTGTGTATCTAACCCAGCTAAAAGGGAATATGATCCATAGTTAATAAATAAAATATGTTTCAAATATATGCATGTTGGTTGAATTGCTTTAGAAAATATTAATAATTAAATTAATGATTTTGAATTTATATGTAAATACATATTTGTGTCTATCTGCCTATTTATCCATCCACCCATCCATCTAATTTTTTGTTTTCATATTTGGGATCTGTAGTAGATACTTTTGGAGGAATATGCCTAGGCCACAAATAAACAGCTCCCTGGTCTCTCCTTTAGTCTGAAGAAATAGGTCCTTGGCTACTCTCTGTTGCTTGTTTGGACATTAGAACCTAGGAACGCCAAGTGGGTTTTTAATCCTGGAAATTTGAACTTGACATGGAGAGAGTTGTGTCAGTTTCTCCATGAGCCAAAAAATGTAATGTGTAAACTTTTCTCATCATGTTTAGCTTTGACCATTTTCTCTGTGTACTGTGGAGGGTTGAATCTTTGATTTCCATAGCATTGATTTGGTTTTCTGTAGTGTTAGTTCTGCTCTTTTATGTCCAGTACAGATTTAAATTCTGTTAATACATTTCATATGTTTTCTTTTTCAGCTTTAGCATTTCTGCCTTCATCTCAGTTTGCTATCTCCCTGCTTTAGTTCCAGAGGCCATTTCTTTTATCTTTTCTGAAGATGCAAAATAGCTGTCTTCTGAAATTTTCTTCTCTTTCTTATTTTTTAGAAATAAAATTTTCCCATGAGTTTTTAGGGCAACGTCCTCTCTCCTGGCTTTGCATTTTCAATGCATAGGTACAATATAGTTTTGTTGTTTATCCCTCCTTGGTGAGCACCATTTGATCTAAAATTTTCCAACAGAGTTGAGTTTATATTTACATTAGGTTCTCTCACTATTCAATGGGTACTGGTAACTTCTCTCAGACCCCGCTTTAAAGGACAGGTAGATATGCTTAGCCATTAGTTCAGTCTACTTTTTTGTAGAAAGGCAAAATATAATTCCAATTTCTTTATTTTTGGTTAAAATTTTATGACTAGTACATCATATCTAATGTGATGAATTCTGAATCCACAGGACATACACGTCATAATTTTGAAATTATTTAGATTTGGTTAATTATTGAGAGGCTAGTAATTATTACACATTGAAAATCCTTTTTAATGTTCCATAAAATGTTGAAATATTTTTTTAAAAAAATCTATAAGCCAAAGAAAGGTAAGTTAACTCAGGATAGAAAAAAAATCTTTCATAATCACCATTTAGGTAAGAAGTACTGTGTTGAATAGTATCCCCTCAAAATTCATGTCCATCCCAAACCTCAGATTGTGACGTTATTTAGAAATAGGTTCTTTACAGGTTAAGATGAGGTCATAATGGATTAGAGTGGGCCCTAAATCCAAAGTAACTGGTGTCCTTATAAGAAGAGGAAAGACACAGAGACAGAGAGAGACACACAGAGAGAAAATGTCAGGTGACTATGGGGGCAGAGATTGGAGTTACGCACAAGCCAAAGAATGGCAGGGATTTCCAGCAACCACCAAAAGCTAGAAGAGAGGCATGAAGCCGATTCTTCCTCAGAGCCCACAGAAGGAACCAACCCTAGTGACAACTTGATTTCAGACTTCTGGCCTCCAGAACGGTAAAAGAATAAAATTTTGTTGTCTAAGTCACCCATTCTGTGGTATCTGGTTATAGAAGCCCAAGGAAATTAATAGAGAGGATAACTGCATTTGAATATAGTATTCAGCAGATAGGTCTGCAGTAAAGAATATTCTGGCATTGAGATAATAGAAAGATAAAATGTTCTTTTCTACAAATAGACATCTCCCATCCCCCTCTTTTTTTTTTTTTTTCTGTGAAAAATCACTGGATTTTGAATTAAGAGATAGTGATTCAAGAACCAATTTTGCTACTTGGGAAAATCACTGAAGTTCCCTTCATAACTTGATTTCCTCATTTATAAAAGTAGAGCTCTATATTTCAAAACTTCAAGATATTGGGCATCCACAAAATTCCAGACAGTAAGTTAATAGTGCTAATTTACATCTAAGATAGTATTGAGCCAGTTTCTTCCAATTGAAAACCAAATTAAATTCATGGTTTTGAGTTCACTTAAAATAATTTCCTTAGAGACCTTTCATACATTGTTGATGAAAATCAAATTAGGGACAGTGATCACAGTACCACTGCTAGACCGAGTACAAGTTGGTTTAAGATTTCTCAGGCTAGTTTATAGATATTCTAATAAAACTGAGTATTAATAACACTGTAGTGTTAAACAATATTTTGAAATTAGACTTATATAAATAACTTTGCCAATATAATGTTTTTTAAATAGACTACTTTTTAGAGCAATGTTAAGTTCACAATACATATAATGTTTTTAGAAACATTCATTGACGATAGACCTTATTGGTTCTGATTGTGTAGATTGTAATATGGTATTAGAAGTTCAAGCATGTTGATTTTGGATTGGATAAAAAATAAGGCTAAATAACAGACTAATTGTATTGCTTCTTAATATAATGTAGACCCTTAACATACCTGAGGGACGTGTTCTAAGACCTTCCTGACTCCCTATTATATGAATATCACTCTAGGATAAAGTTGCTTTGTTGGTAAGGTAAGCCATATTGCCTATTTATAGAATATTAGGTGAGACAGTAAATTAAATAAGCACAACAAAGCTAGGTTGAGGTGCAGACACTGGGTGGTCATTTGACCAGATTTATTAATTTAGTAATAAATTAATTTAGTAATTTTGTAATTAATTACAACCACCAGCTTCATAGTCATATAGAGTTTACATTTGAGCTTTAGCAAATGACATATTACTGTCATTATAACCTTCAGAGTCATTCACAAATAGATACAGCCCAAAGATTTAATCTATAAAGGCCACATTTCATTAAAAGCCTGCTACCTGGAAACATTAAAATGTTCATACATCATTGTATTACTTGAAAAATAAGTGATTGACATTTGAGATCATGGCCATTTTGAAAGCAATTTGAATCCAATGGATGAGGATCGGTTTTGAAACAGCTAAAATTTACTCTTGGCTTTTATGAATTCAACAGGCATTCTTAAAAATAAGGTTTTCTAAATACTTCTAAATAGATTGAAGCTCTTTCTCTTTAGGAGCTAATAAATCTATTAATCTATGAGAATGGACCATTAATGATATTACTTAGGCTTGTACTCTTTCTATCCTAAAAGCTGTGTGAACGATTTTCCACTTAGGCCAGGAGGAAAGGATACAGTAACCCAACTCGATTTATGTCTTTAGAAACTACCAGTGTTCATCTGAGTAGTCTGTATCTCTCCAGCAGCTGTTAAAAGAACTTGTAGGGTCACCTTTAAACTAATTAAGAAGGCCTTATTCAGGAACATTAAGGCAGTTAAGACACAATGTCCCTGCTGCTGTTAGGTGAGTATGCTTTCTACTTATTTCTCTGGATATGCCTTTCCTGCGTCTCCCATAGGAAGGATCGCACTGTTTCTTGGTGATGCATTTTATTAAAAAAACAGTAGAAATGAATAGAAAGATGACAAAGATGAATCTCTTCAGATGGATGACAAAATATTTTTCCATCAGAAAACTGTCCTCTTTGGTAGTTATGGTGATACTGTTCTGTGGGGTGAGCTGGAGCTGGGGCAAGTAACAGGCTGTGGTAGTAGTTTCTGACCAGATCCTAGATCTGGAATTAGAGTAGAATACAGTTGTCCCTCGGTATCTATGGAGGACTGGTTCCAAGACCCCCTTGGATATTAAAATTCATGGATGCTCAAGCCCCTTATGTAAAATGGCTTAGTATTCGCATATACCCTATGCATATTCTCCCATATAATTTAAATCAGCTCTAGACTACTTTTAATTCTGAATACAATGTAAATACTATGTAAATGGTTGTAAATACAATGTAAGTGCTATGTACATAGTTGCCTGTTCAGCTTTTTGGAACTTCCTGGAATTTCTCTCCCAATAGTTTTCATCCTCATTTGGTTGAAGCTGTAGATATGGAACCCATGGATACTAAGGGCCCACTGTAGAATCTTTTAAATGAGCCTGAGCAGGGCAAGATCTTCTCAAACAAAGATCTCCTGACTCACCAATTTGTACCACGAAATGAGGAATTTTAGAATGGATTGGCAGATTTCCACCAAAGAGTCAAATTACAGGGCATTGCTGAATTTGGATAGCTGTAACATTTCCTACTTATTCTTCAAGTTCTTGTTCAAATACCGTGAAGACTTCCCTGATTATCTATTCCACAGTGATAGTTCTTCTTTTCAGTTTTCATTAGACTTAAGATGCATGGAATAATCAATGAAATACCACCAAGACACATAGTTTTCCTTTTAGATTTTAATATCCAACTATATTTTAAAGCTACTTAGTGCAGAAGCTGTGTCTTGTATTTCTACTTTGATTCATTCAAAATGCCAAATTCCTGATTCATAATAAAGCTTGGCAATTATTTGGTGGATGAATTTCCTCTATCTCTTTAGTGTTCATTCTCAGTGGGTTATTTTTCTGTGATTTTACTATCTAGAAGAATTAAAATTCAGTTGAGCATTCTGATAATTGGAAAGATTATTTTTATAACTTAATAATGATTCTGTTTCATAATTGGTATAGTAAGTGTGATACATAATTTTCTGTTTACAGAACCCCAAATAATGAAAAACAGTTGTTTTTATACTGATTTTAAAGGAAAACTTACCATCTTCCAGCAGGTGATTATATTTCTTATTATTCAACATAGGTTTGTACCATATGTAGTGAAATGTATTATAAAGGAATTTAAACAAGACGTGACTTAGTGCTTGAATTAATTTCCGTGAATGCCATGTGATTAGATTTATGAAAGAAAGAGGACATTATATTTGACAAAAGGGAGTTTCTAGATTTATTTGACTGGGCAATAGTGTTTACAATTGGCATTGGACACTGGAACCAAACCATCTTTTAGCAACCAGTATAATAATTTGCAAGCCAAGAAAATGTTTATATTCTTCCTTACTTACTGATAGATGTCTCTTCCCCCTTCCTCCTGCTCCTTCTCCTTCCTTCTCCCCTTCCCCTCCTCCTCCTCCTCCTCCTTCTTCTTCTTCCTCCTGCCAAATGAAAGTTGTGCTAGACTATTTTTTTCTCTGACTGTTCTTTGGACCTGATCATAGCTTTTCAAGGCCTTTGTGAAAGTTTAAATGGTTTTCCCTTTCACATTTTCTAAAGGAAATGTCATATATTTTAATATGTTGCAAGTGATTGTCTATATGTAGGTTACACTTGTTGATCTAAAACAAATAGACAGCCAGTTATTTTTCCAGCAAAGATGGGTTTATTCAGGATCTACAGAGAATTGCAATTGAGATCTGCAACCATGGTGAGCCACGTGCAAGTGCTTGCACAAGCCAGGGGGAGGAGAACCCTTTTATAGAGGGGAAAAGTTGGGAGGGCTACAGTAAAACAGAGTCCATGGCTTTTCATTGGCTGAATTGTTGCCAGGAAAAAGGAGTATTTTCTTCTTCCTGTTGGGCTCTGCTGTTGTCATATGGTGTGAGAATTCCCCCTTCTGGTTTCCTGAGTCTATTTAATTTAGGTTTCTGTTTATTAATTTTTCATGTTTTTCCCTTTTAATCAAGATTTTTCTCTAAAAGCATCACTGATCAAGAGTCAGGTTTTCCAGTTTCAGTGGCTTTTTGTCCCTCAATGCCAGGAAGGGCCTTTCCTGAGTGTCCTGTGTCTTGTCAGAGGGAAAGTACACAGATGGGAAACATATTGAAGTCACATCTGAGTAACAAGGAGGGGTAGGAGGGACAACCTCTCAGGCACTTTTTATCGAAAGTCCGTATGTCATCAAGAGCATAGGCATTGGAGAGCATCTGAAGCGTTATGTTATCATCAAAGGTTTGGTGACAAAATTCTAAGAGGCATGGTTCAGATATCTTGGGAAATCTGTCTCATCAGATGTTATCTAGTTTATTTCTGGAAAATCTTTACTTTCAGGTCACCAGATGATGTGCAGATCCAGGTAGATTTCAGTACTTTCTTTAGGTGTGTCATATAAATCCAAGAATCTATTCCTTGGAGTTTGGTAGCACAAGGGATGATTAGAAGTACCTGATAGGAGCCTTTTCAGCAAGGTTGAAGGCAGTTATTCTGGAGGTGTCTTTTCTAGTAGATGAAATTCCCAGTGGGTCACAATATTAGCTGTGGGTCAAAAGAAGCAGGAGCCAAGTGCATTGGGCATCCTGTGACTATCTCAAAGGGTGAGTGTTTATGAGTTCCAACAGTGGTGGATCTGAGATTTAGAAGGACGAGTGGAAATGCTTCTGGCCAGGGTATTAGGAGGGCCTCTACAAATTTTGCCAATGGTGTCTTAATAATGCTGTCAATTTATTCAACTAAGAGGATTTAGGGTGTTAAGTGCAATAAAATACTGTAAAACTGGCCAAACAGTGAAGACTTGTCAAAGCGCCTGACCAGGAAACTGGATTCCTCGATTATTATGAAGTTCAAGAGGAATTCCCCAAGCAGGGATAATTTTTTCCAGAAGCACTTTATCCACAGAAGAGGCAGTAGCCTGTCTGCAAGGGAAGGCTTCAGTCCAGCATGAAAACATACACACTGTGATTAAAGTACGTTTATATCCCTGTGATGGAGGAAGTTGTATGAAATCCATTTGCTAGCCCTCTAGTGGTCTATTAGGCAGTTTAAAATGTTCAGAAAGTTCTCTAGAATTAGAACCAGAACACCAGCCCACTAACTTGTTGTACAGTCAGGCTTGGGCAATTGCTAGTGATGACAAATGAAAATTATAATGGAGTAACCACAGTTCAGGCATACAAAAATGGATTTGGGCAGCCATTGAGCACCTGGTCTCAGGCGCATGCCTGCACCACTAAGAACTTGAACTTTCTGTGAACTGTACCCAACCCAAGGTTTTCAAAAGGTCTGCCAGCTGCAGCATTGTGTTTCAAGGTTGTTCCTCCTTCTAACTATGTGACCATTTCAGAGCCCAACCAATCCCTACGTAACAAGCACCCTTACTTCTTGCCAGCTCCAATTATAATTCTTGATAAACAATTCATATAACTAACTGCAACCTTGTGGTTCTTGCCTTTATAATCCTCCCCCATTTTGACAGTTCAAGTGCTTCTTCAATCTGTGTCTCCCAGGCTGCTGTCCTAACAAACCCCAAAGAAGCCCCTTTTAATTTTAATCAGGTCTCTGTTTCTCAGATTTTGGTTAATACTAGATGACTTTATTGGGCAATTCCTAGGGCTTTTCCAATGCCTGTTGATTGGAACAAAACATTGGCTCCCACACAAAATATCTGATGAACCTGTTCATGACTATTACAGTCAAATTCATATTTTTTAAAAGAAAGTTCTGGTTTTCCTTCAGATGTTGATTCCACTCAGTAGCTTTTAAATCTGTTTATTAGTGAACTGAACCAGGCCCTTCCCTTCCAGTAAAAAGGACCAGGGTGGGATGGGAAACATGTCCACTCCATGGACATGTCACTTTTAGGTGACTCTAGATGAGTCACCTAAAAGGAAGATTGCCAGAATTTTTAACCTTCAACTCCAGCAAGTGAAGGCCCCTAAATGAAACCAAACCCCTCCTAGTTTCTGCTCTTTGCTGCTGTTGAGCTCCATTTCTTTTTCCAACTAGAAGTCTAGTGCAATAACATTTAGTAATTTCTTCAATGCAATATACTTAAACCAAACTCCTAGCCTTTACCCTTGTGATATATCGTCAAACAAGTTACAGCCTCTCTCCTTTCTCTCTCTCTTTTTTTTAAAAATAGATGCTGGCAACATGTGATTTTATGTATTTATTTATTAATGGCTGTGTTGGGTCTTCATTTCTGTGTGAGGGCTTTCTCTAGTTGTGGCTAGCAGGGGCCACTCTTCATCGCGGTGCGCGGGCCTCTCTTGTTGCGGGGCACAGGCGCCAGACGCGCAGGTTCAGTAGTTGTGGCTCACGGGCCCAGTTGCCCTGCGGCATGTGGGATCCTCCCAGACCAGGACTCAAACGCGTGTCCCCTGCATTGGCAGGCAGATTCTCAACCACTGTGCCACCAGGGAAGCCCCCTTCTCTCTTCTTTTAATGGTGTCTCTATTTTCCTAATCATCTAAACTTGAAACTTTGGACTCATTGCTGACTCTACCTCCACAACAGCACAACAATAATTAAATTCTAATCATATTTTTATTTTGTTTTTTTTTAATTTTTTGGTGGTATGCGGGCCTCTCACTGTTGTGGCCTCTCCCTTTGCGGAGCACAGACTCCGGACACGCAGGCTCAGAGGCCATGGCTCACGGGCCCAGCTGCTCTGCGGCATGTGGGATCTTCCCGGACCGGGGCACGAACCCGTGTCCCCTGCATCGGCAGGCGGACTCTCAACTACTGCGCCACCAGGGGAGCCCAATAGACACTTTAAAAAGCAGACTTAATAGTGTATTTGAAAAACAGTGATAGCTATATATCAGTGAAGATATTTGGAAATATCCAGTGGTATATATTTTAGTCTCTTTTCCTTTTATATTAAATCTAGAGAGAAAATGAAAAAGAATTATTTCCCATGGAGCTCTCTGTAAAACAAAGGGGAAAAAATGAGCAATTTGACAAATCAATGAAAAAAAAAAAAAAATCTAGAAGTTGGGAAATCCCCTTAAATGATTTTTTAAACGATTATCTAAGAATTCTTATTCTAGAATGGTTAAAGAAGTGAATGGGTTACTGTTAATAACTATAATGCTTACATAGAATTTTTCATGTGTAAGGCACTGTTCTGTGTGTTTTACATATAGAATATAAAATCCTACACATATAGAATCATAAAATCCTATAACCACCACAAGGGGTGAGTACTATTACTAATGTTCTCATCTTACAGTTGAAGAAATTGAGGCACAGAGGGTTAAGGAGTTAACCCCAAGGTCAAACAGATAGTAAGTTATGGAACCAGGATTCAAATCTAGGCAGTTTACTTACAGAATCAACACTTTTTTCTTTCTTTTTTTTAAAAAATGGAAATAAGACATACATACAGAAAAAATATCATTCATCAATGTAATGTACAACACAATGAATTATCACAAAATGAACAAACTTCCCAGGTAAAGAAGTAGAGGACTGAAGCATGAGGAGGACTTCTGGGGTAGAGAGTCTATAATCCTATGTTCTTAACTACTCTCTATATCGCCTCTCAGTTGATTTCTGGACTTTACTCGCCACCTTAAAGTTCTTACTATGATTTCAGCTGAAGTTGATTTAAATTTATAGTGCTCATTCTTAAAAAGCAATAGAGGGCTTCCCTGGTGGCGCAGTGGTTGAGAGTCCGCCTGCCGATGCGGGGGATGCGGGTTCGTGCCCTGGTCCGGGAGGGTCCCACGTGCCGCGGAGCGGCTGGGCCCGTGAGCCATGGCCGCTGGGCCTGCGCGTCCGGAGCCTGTGCTCCGCAACGGGGGAGGCCACGGCAGTGGGAGGCCCGCATACCACAAAAAAAAAAAAAAAAAAAAAGCAATAGAAAATAACAAAAACCCAAAAAAGCCTGAAATTTGATGTTATTTTCTTGCCAGAGTTTGAATACTTTTTTTAAAATTAATAAATCCAAAAATCATTTTGTAATTCTGAATCTCTGGCAAAGTAAAGTAAAGGCACACTTCTGAGCAGCACAGTTAATGCAATTTTGACTATATGCAAACCCTCATGCTCTTGTTGTAGGTCTGTACTGAAGGACAAGGGCTGCAGAAAGGGTTAATGGTGAATGATGTCACAGTTCTGCTTCTAGTCTTCTATTTGTCAGCCCCCAGTACCAAACTATCCTGCAGACCCTCGAGCTATTCCTTTTGGAGTTTAAACTGACAGAGTCTCTTTCTATTTTGAAGTTCCTGACAAAGTTTGACCTTGTATCAATACTTCATGGACACGTGATTATGGTTTGAGACAATTAGTTGATAGATCAAATCCAGTGGAAGAGGTCTTTTCTTCAATGGCATGCAAAAGTTGAAATAGTGTCTTTTTCGAAAAAATTATTATTACCAGAGAGGAGATTGGAGAGTAAAAAGTGGAGAAGATGGTGCAGCTATTCCATGGCTATGCAAGTAGAAGGCGATTCAACAGGGAGACACATATATATTTAAGTATTCATGACTATAAGAAGAGGATGGCATTCAATACAGTGTTGAGCACATATTCTGTACTAAATATTGTTTGGATTGAAATAAGGTTTTTTGTGTGTTTGTTTTCACCCAGCAGAGGTTTTATAAGCAAAAACCAAAGAAAACCTCTGTGCCTTTTTGTACTTTATTATTGAACATTAAATTGTTACAAAGCATGGATGGTCAGAGATCATATTAAACTAAAGTTCTAGTTACAGTCCTTTGATCCATTGTATTATTTTTACATTGGAGAACACACACTTTTCCTAATTAGAACTTGGAAATATATGGTCACCTTGCTTCTGCTTCTCCTTCTCACCTTTTAGTTTTTCACACGTAAAAAAAGGAACATACGAGGGCTCCCCTGGTGGCGCAGTAGTTGAGAGTCCGCCTGCCGATGCAGGGGACGCGGGTTCGTGTCCCGGTCCGGGAAGATCCCACATGCCGCGAAGCGATTGGGCCCGTGAGCCATGGCCGCTGAGCCTGCGCGTCCGGAGCCTGTG
This sequence comes from Kogia breviceps, assembly GCF_026419965.1. NCBI lineage: Eukaryota > Metazoa > Chordata > Mammalia > Artiodactyla > Physeteridae > Kogia > Kogia breviceps. Next base: position 90,933,332 of record NC_081320.1, read on the forward strand.
CTCCGCAACGGGAGAGGCCACAACAGTGAGAGGCCCGCGTACCGCAAAAAAAAAAAAAAAAAAAAAAAAAAAAAAAGATCATCCCAATCATGATTCCTGTAGTTCTGTCTGCTTAGCTAACTATTATGTGCCCAGCCCCTGCCCTGTTTCTCTACTTTCTAAAAAGATGGCATTGTTACTGTAACCAGTAGCCCATATCCTGTATCTATGTTTTTCCAGGTTATTGTCCAAGATCTGAACTACATACCTTTTAAGAGAGTCACCTCTAGAGTCCCTCTGAGTGGTCTCCAGAAATCATGGGCTTAGCTTTTGGAAGCTGATATATAACTGCAGTAAGTGGGTGATTAGCATGACTGGCCTCAGGCAAAGCTTTAAAACAAGTGACATTTTGCAACTTTCCTTTCTAGTCATAATTAAGTACCATGTAAAACAAATACAGGCAGTCCCCTACATATGAACCGTCAAGTTGAGAACTTTCAAAGATGCAAATGTGCGTTCGCATGTCTAATCACGTAAGTTAGCTCACGTGTCTGGCGTACATCGTCACGTGCGTGCATCCTCTACAAGTTGTTGTGCTTTTGTGGACTTTCCTGTATAGTACTGCATAGAGTACAGTAAGACAGTATCTTTATATCAAGCCCAGGATGTCCGGAAGCGAGCATAAAAGCAGCAGTGATATAGCTGGTACTGCTAAGAAGCACCAGCTGCTGTACAGTAGTGTACTACTGTACTTTTCAAGGTACTGTACTGTAAAGATTTAAAATGTTTGCTTTATTTTTTGTGTTTGTTTTTTATGTATTATTTGTGCGAAAAGTATTATAAACCTATTCCAGTACAGTACTCTGTAGCTGACTGTGTTAGTTGGGTACCTAGGCTAACTTTGTTGAACTTACGAACAAATTAGACTTATGAAAGCACTGTCGAAACAGAACTTGTTTGTATGTAGGGGACTTACTGTATTATGTATATAATGCATACCTGTCAGATAACATTACAAAAGTAAACATGTATTCTTGCCCTACTTTGTTTCTCGTAGGGTATAGTTATCTATGAGAAACTTTTAAAAATTAGGGAAAAGATTGCTCTTTAATAGAATTGTGTGACAACATTACTGCCATGGGCAACTCACTGCCTCTCCCCATGTCCTAAAGTTACATTTCCTCCCCACTCTCTGTGATTCTTGGCTCTCTTTTTCAAGACTCCTTCAAAAAACTACTCAAGGGAGTCATGGCCTTGGTCACATTTTTATATAATTAATTCTCCTCTTATAAGATCCACTAATGTAGGGCTTCCCTGGTGGCACAGTGGTTGAGAATCTGCCTGCTAATGCAGGGGACATGGGTTCAAGCCCTGGTCTGGGAGGATCCCACATGCCGTGGAGCAACTAGGACCGTGAGCCACAACTACTGAGCCTGTGCGTTTGGAGCCTGTGCTCCACAACAAGAGAGGCTGCGATAGTGAGAGGCCCGTGCACCACGATGAAGAGTGGCCGCCTCTTGCCACAACTAGAGAAAGCCCTTGAAACAAAGCCCAGAAACGAAGACCCAACACAGCAAAAATTTAAAAATTTTTAAAAAAAAGATCCACTAATGTATAGAACATGCTGAACTCAGTTATGAAGAGCGTGCTCAACTGATTCATTAAATTGGAGAAATTCTGGGGCATATATTACATTCATAATAGGTATGTTACTATATTATAGACTGTATTTATTTATTTATTTATTTATTTTTATTTTATTTTTTTTGCAGTACGCGGCCCTCTCACTGTTGTGGCCTCTCCTGTTGCGGAGCACAGGCTCCGGACGCACAGGCTCAGCGGCCATGGCTCACGGGCCTAGCTGCTCCACGGCATGTGGGATCTTCCTGGACCGGGGCACGAACCAGTGTCCCCTGCATCGGCAGGCGGACTCTCAACCACTGCGCCACAAGGTAAGCCCTATAGACTGTATTTAGATTTGGTTTTTTAAAATATCACTCAGTTTCTTCTAGATCTTAGTTGTTTTATATCCTGACTAGGTAGCTCTTCCTGTAGCCAGACCCCTTGGGTTAATGACTTTCCTAATTAGTTCATCTTTACTTCTATATCTCAGTCCAGCGCTAGAGCTATTTCTATACTTCCCTAATCTCTGAGAAAGCAGAGTTCTGTCTTTTGGGACCTTAGGTCATTTTTTGTTTTCTAGTTGAAACACAACCTAGGCTGTCTAAATTCTGTTTTTCTAGGCCCAGTTCAGTTCTTCCATCTGTAAAGCCTCTTGCCTTCCTATCTAGAACTCATTTCCTCCTTCACTGAATTCCTTATAGTATCTATTTCTTAATACTGCTTATTTTATATATCACTCACTTGGTATATATTCAACACAACAATTAGAAAAATATTATTATCTATTGTATGGTAGGTCCCATGCTATACACTGGAAACACAAAGTTCAACAAGGTAACTGTTCTAAGTGTCAAGGAGCTAATGATTTAGTGGAGTAAATTGTATATACACAACCAACCATTATGTAATTTTATAAGTATTACAATAGAAGTCTGAAATGGTGGGGACCTGGATAAATATTGATTAGTATGGAGAAGAAAGGGAGTTTTGTAAAAAATTACAGCTCATAGGAATGGAATGAATGAATGTATCCTTCAAGAATAAGCTTTTGGGCACCATTTCTTCCTGAGCACCTTCCCTAAGCTTCCAGACTAGGTTTGGTCCTCTTTCTTCAGTGCTTGGGTATTCCTCTACTGCAGTACTTATCCTATTATATTGTAATAAACTCTATATGTCTGTTTCTCCTACTATACTGTAAATTTCTTGAAAAAACGACTCAATTTTGAATGTCTAATACCTAACACAGTGCCTGGTACATAGTAGATAATCAATAAATGTCTTAAAAACTGAACAACAAAAAGAAAACATGAGTATCTGGGGAACTGTAAGCAATTTGGTGAGGTAGAGTGTAAGAGGCACGGGAGGAGGGAAAAAAGTTGCTGGAGATCAGGCTAGAAAATAGACTAGCACAAAGTTGTGAATGACCTGATTAACTAGGCTACATAATGAGCCATGTAGTGTTAGTTTTATATGCATACTTATCTTTTTATATGCATATTTCTGGCCAGAATGCATTTTTTAGAGACAAAGATTACATTTTATGTCATAGCATTTACTTCAGTATGAGGCATACTTTCTTGCAGATAGTAGATATTCATTCAGCAAGTCAAAGAATAATTAAATCATCAGATGAGAGCGTTTACTTAAGGTGCTTTGAAAACTGTTATTATTTAGCTGTCAATGATTATTGATTGACAGTAAGCAGTGACTAACTACACTCTGTCGTAAATAATGACAGAAGAAGGATTCTTTTGATCCATTCTTTTCCTCTGAACTGAACCTACTGCCATTCTGAAATCATAGAGCCATAAGCAAACTTAAAATATTGAAAAGTATGGTTACTTTTTTGTATTTGGCAAATTTGGGGGCTCTTCACTCATGAAAAAGGATCAAATGAGATGAAAACAAATTAACATAGTTTTTTTGTTTGTTTGTTTTGTTTTGTTGTAATAAAGTTTTCACACTGTTTCTTGGCACCAATAGAGAGTCTGTCAAATTTCCTCTCTTTGACCTTAGCCAGACAAGAAAGAAAAAACTGCCTGGCTTGCTAAGGCTACAATTCTGTAGTGAGAACTGATTTATACAGTCATGTTTCTAAAGTACTGTGAAATAGAGTTTGATTCAATACTATGCTTGTAACTGTTTAACAACTGGCTTTCTAGAAAGGAAAAAAAAAAAAAAAAAACTCCCTAATTTGTAGTGTTTGCTGATTTTAGCAATTTAAATAGAAATACTTCCATCATGGCCTACTCCAAGCTACCCACAGGAAATGACTGACATTTGGGGTTGGGAAGAGATGCCAGTGTTCAATTCATTAAACTGTAGGAGCCACTCTAACCTTGCTAGTGTGATGTTAATAATAACTGTCATAACTTAAGAAATGTTTAATGAATATCTATTTACACAGCCAACTCTCTTCTAAATGCCTTACGTGGTGTATTTCATTTAGAACACACAACAGCCTATGAGGTAGGTTCTACTTTATAATTCCCATTTATAGGAATCTGTGTCTCAGAAAGGTTAGGTAATTTACTCACATTACACAGCTAGGAAGAAGTGGACCATAGCTTCAAACATAGACAATTTGACTCCAGAACCTACTCACCTAAATATTATTCTATTTTGCTTTCAGGATAAAATAATTATGTTTAGCATAATTTTTATGTTAAATGTATTTTGTATTTAATGTAAATGTACGTAATTCCTTTAAAATTTGAAGTAAATTGTAGTTCTATGAATTTGCCATGTCCAGCTAAATATTTATTATGCAACCAACCAGAACAAAGTGACTAACCTAAACAGAAAAACTATACAGAAGGAGAAAGCAATCTAAGTAATTACAAGTTTGTGTGATAAAAATGATAGACATTTTGCTATCTCAAAATTTTGAAAAGATTCTTGTGAAAGTTTAATTGAAAAGAATTCACAATTAATTTTTAAAAGAGGTGTTATTTACAGTTGCATGAATTCCAAAATAATACAGGCTCTTGCTTTTATTTCAGCAGCAAAGAATCTTTTAATTCATGCTGAAATTTACTAGACCATCAGATGAGTGTTGGAAATAGTTGAACATTTCCAGCTCCCCCCCCCCGCTCCCCCCCTACCCCGGCCCTGGTTTTCCAACACTGAGGGCTCAGGTAAATGATTATTCTTGAATAGCTAAATATGCAAAAAATACAATAGTACATTAATGAAATAATATTTAGAACTAAAGAAAGGGGAGCAGATGAAACTGTGGATGTCTAAACATACAACATGGCTGTAAACTGGAAGGACTTCAGAAGATTTAAGTAAGGCCTGACTTTACACTTTAGGCAAATGAACCAGCATAGACCCAAGACCTGGAATTGTGAAAGGGCTTTATATATTTGACGAATGGTGAGAAGCTTAGTGCTGCAGGAAAGCTAGTTGTGAAAGTATACAGAAGCTGAAAAAACAGTTTGGAGATGAACTATGAAGAACTTTGCATGTCAAATTAAAGAGCTTGTATTTTATTCTGTATGTATCAAAGAGTCAAAAGAAGTTCTTAAGTCAGGAAACATGTAACAAAGTGATTAATATTTTAAGAAGAAAAGTCTCATGGTAGTGGTGGGTAGAAGTGGAGGGGAGACTAGTAAAAAGGTCATTCTTTTTACTATTCTCAGCAGGAGATGATGAGGGCCTGAAATAAAGCTGAAACATCATGGATAAAGAATAATTGAAGGTTAATTCCTGGGTTATATTTGATATAGAATTAACAATATTTGATGAATGTCTACATAGGGGTTGGGTGATGGGGAAAGACTGTAAAAGAGAGAAAAAATTAAGGATAACACTAAGAGTCTCTAGGAGAGTCGGTAGATAATGATGTCATTAATGAAAATTGACAATAAGGAGGTGATTTAAAGCGTAAAGTATTTGCTTATACATTGTCTCATTTAAGACCATTTTATTAAGTTACAGTTGTTGCTCTGCTGAAAGGTTAATCGCATATGTGGATATATAGAGCACCATGGTTTTCTGAAATATTTTTCCAACTAGAACTTCTTAGTGACTTGATAAAAAATGCTTTTGGTGTTATTTATAGCCATATTTATTTTAAATATTTTTAGTAAGTGATATTTTCCTCTTTAACCCCTGTATTTTATTTAAATATTTTTAAATAAATTTTTTATTTTTATTTTTATTTATTTTTGGCTGTACTGAGGCTTTGTTGCTGCGCGTGGGCTTTCTCTAGTTCCTGCAAGCCGGTGCTACTCTTAGATGCGGTGCGCGGGCTTCTTATTGCAGTGGCTTCTCTTCTTGTGGAACAGGGGCTCTAGAGCGTAGGCTCAGTAGTTGTGGCGCACAGGTTTAGTTGCTCGGCATGTGAGATCTTCCCAGACAGGGCTCTAACCCGTGTCCCCTGCATTAGCAGGCAGATTCTTAACCACTGTGCCACCAGGGAAGCCCTGGTTTAAATATTTTTGTTAGTTGTTCTTACTAGGTGTTTTTTGTTGTTGTTGTTTTTGTTTTTTTGTTTTTTGGTACACGGGCCTTTCACTGTTGTGGCCTCTCCCGTTGCGGAGCACAGGCTCTGGACGCTCAGGCTCAGCGGCCATGGCTCACGGGCCCAGCCGCTACGCGGCACGTGGGATCTTCCCGGACCGGGGCACGAACCCCGCGTCCCCTGCATTGGCAGGCGGACTCTCAACCACTGAGCCACCAGGAAAGCCCCTTATTAAGTGTTTAAAATATATTTGTTTATCTTGTCAGTCTGAAATATAGTTTTAGGTTGAGTGTATTTATTCATCATTTACATGCTTTATTAAAAGACATAAAAGAGAAAAACTGTCCTGTCGAATATCTGCTCTTACCATGAAATTTAAATGACATTAATACTGGTAATATTTAAAGTCAGTTTTTGGCTCTGTGTTGTTATGATCTCAAGCAAGTCTCCATTTTTAACATATAAAATCAAAAACAAAACAAGAAGCTTAAAATACACTTAAGACACCACAAAATCCATTTGGATTGGTAAAGGTATAGTAACAGTAATATAATTACATTTTTTCTCACTAACTGAAGTAAACTGAGGCACTGGGGATGTAAAAATGAATAGATCTTTGCCCTGATTAACACAGAGTCTGGTAGAGGGGATGTAAACACTCAATACAATGTTGTAAGTGTTATAGTATAGTTGAAAATTAAGTTCTACAGGAACACAGATGAGGATACAAATAATTTTGCCTGCGGTTTGGATAGGGCAGGGATGAGGTAGAGCTTTCACAGCGGAGGTAGCTTTTGGGTAGAACCCTTTTAGGCTGAATAGGAATCTGTCAGATGGAGAAAGAGAAGGGCTTTGAGAACATGCATGAAAAGACACGAAAATAACAAACAGTCTCGCGCAGGCAGCACAGGGCAAATTGTAAAAAAAGATGAAGCCAAAAAAGTTAAGGTGGGATCTAGTTGTGAAGATCTGCCATACCGTGCTAAGGATATTGGACTTCAGGCATCCTGTGGTACTGAGTGAATTTCTGACTTAACTCTAACAGGAGCTTTTGTTATATTTTAAGCATGAGGTTTATCTCATTCTTTCCTTCCTTCAGAGCTGAGCTGTAATAGGACACCAAGCTGAAAGGAATGACAGGTGCTGGCCTTAAAGCTCAGTTTACTGTTTTTTACGGAGGTAGGAGTTTTCTAAGGAAGGGCAGGTAAAGTGCTACAGAAAAATGTGACATGTGAAATGGGCCTTGAAGAGTAGGGAAGATTTGAACATCTCATGTATATTTTGATTAAGATGAGTTGAAGATACAATTTTTTGCATTTCTCATAACTATTTGCAAGGTAGCATTTTAAAAATAAAGGAAAAACACACGTAGTAGTTTCAATAGGCATTGATTAAAATGACAGTGGTCATTAATGTAATGTTGAAATAAGTAAGTGCAAGGAAGGACTTCTTTTCCTGTCTTCATTGCTGTGTTTCTTCAGAAAAAAAAACAAAAACAAAAACCCATACGTTTCTATACACTTAAGAGCATCTTAGACATAGTTCTCAAACAGTTGTTGAATTAAACTGAAAACTTCTGGGTTTATTTGAATTCTAGTCCTTAAACAACGCATACTTTTAAAATAATGGTGTGATAGAGATTTAAAAAATAGTGTGTTCTGGGGAAAACTAGCAAGATGAGAAACAAACACCAAGTTACAGATCAATCTAGAATCACAAAGCTATGGCATTTCCTATACAGATAGAAAGCTTATTTCTAATGTTATGTTAATGTACCAGTCACATCCACCTTGGCTATGCAAGTCAGTTTAGAGGCTGATTAAAGCGTAGAACAGAGTGCATTTGAATGGAATGTAGAACTGAGGAAAATCTGGGATAAAAAAACATTGGAACTAAAGATATATAGAAGCAGCACTTTGAGAACTCCTTGAGTATAATCTGAGCCACTGCCACATTCTTATTTACAGCATTGATGAAGTGCTTATACTGTAAGGCTTTCAACAAATTTAAGTAAACATTTCTCCGGAAGAATTCACAGCCAAAGTAATGCCTAGAATTGGAATCACAGCATATCTAAGTATTTACAAGAGAGGAGGCTGGTGAACAATTTATTACCTTAAGTTATTTGCCAGTCATATTTTGCCATTTATACACCTATGGGTTATGAAATTGGGATTCCTGTTGCACATTATTGCAGTCCTTATAATTTTTTTTTTTTTTTAACCAGGGAACATACAACTTATCAACTTTGAAACAATCATCAAGGGGACTGATGTTTTTGATTACTGAGCAGTAATTGCAAGTTTCTTAATAAACATTTTGAAAATCATTTTCTTCTTTAGAAGTACAACATTCACAAAAGTCAGAATTGACTGAAGATAATAAATAAATTGTTCTCAAAGCAGAGGATAAAGAAAAACAACATTTACAAAATTTATTAGGTGTGACTCAGAACTGTATGATTATTCGTGCTTACACTAAACAGAATAGCTGAAACATATAATTTTTATCTTTAAGTAGTGGTATTCACAATATTGGGAAAGAAAACTCCACAGCGCATATGAAAACTTTTTTCTACAGTCTTAAAATGAAGATTAATAATTTATCTGGATAATAGTTTCTACACACATTTTTTCCTGAAATATTCAGATCGCTAAGTACCAGTGCCGTCCTTTCCCAAAACACACTTCATGAGTGAAGTGGAAACCTGATTTTCAATGCCACTGGGGTCATTAAGAGCATTTTGGAAAGTTTTTCCGCACACAGAGAGATTTGGTTTGGTGTTTACAGAACTACGTGGTTTTACTGGACAAGACGCTCTGGAGAAACTGTGGAGAAGTCGCTTCTGAGGAAAACACAGAGTTTTAGAATTAAAAAAATAAAGCTGTTTCCGTTCACAAATTTTAAAAGAGAGATTCTGACTTTTCTCATTAATTCTACCAGAGGGAAGAAAAAGTTTCAATCAGCTACAACCCTGGCAATAGCAAAGGGCACTAAAAATAGGCAAAGTAACTGTCCCAGGCGCTCGGTGCTTTGAGGGAGAGACTACTTGGGACTCGCGGGAGTGCGGTGGCTGGGGGCGCGGCCTAGGCCTGGGCCTTGGGGGCGTGGTCGGGGCGTGGTCGAGGTGGGCTAGCCCTGAGACTAGGGCCGAGGCCAGGCTTCAAGGGGCGTGTCAGGGGCGTGGCCTAGGCGGGGTCGGGGGTGAGGGGCTCGGGGGGGCGGAGCCACCTTGCGCCTGCTAAGAGACCCGAGTCTGGCCGGAGCCTCTGACAGATTCCCTCAGTTCGCTGTCATGTCGTTCACTCCGCGCGCGCTGCAGGTTGTGGAACTCGGGGAGCCTGCTTCCCCTTTCCCGCCTCCTGACGACCCTGATTCCCCACCACCCCGTAGTAAGCGGCCCCGTCTTGAGGAGCCCGGTGGTGTTTCTGAGGCAGGATGGAGGCTGCCTTTGGTGCCTCGCTTGTCTGAGGTGGAAAAAGTCTGGGAGTCGTCAGCCAGACCCTTCAAGGCGCTCCTGCTTTCAGCTAAGGAGATTTTTGATAACTCCACAGACTCGCATGTGGAGAAATCTGTCGGTGAGAAGCAGATGTGTAATCTGGGATGCCAAAATAGCAGATTTGTGATGAAGAGTTGTTTGCGGTCTCTCCCCTCCCAAAGTTTTGATTCTGGTTTGAAGGCTTCTAGAGCGTCTTGTGAACCAGGGCTGTGTGACAGAGAGTCCTTCGGTGTGCATTGCAGCGATAGATCTAGAACAGAGGCTAGTCAGCTTCCCAACGCCTCTATACATGATGGACAGGCAATTAAAAACGAGGATGGAAAACGATATTTACTCCAGGGGAGAGACAATAGCCAGGAAGACAATAATTGCACAAAACAGACAGAAAATTCATTTTTAGATGTTACCTTTTACAAGGAAACCAAATCAACGTTTCGTGATATTAAGAACAGATGTAAAGCTGACAGCGTTATGCCATCAAATAAAAAAGAAAATAGCATTTCAGCATCTACACTAAAAATATCAAAATCTCAAACCCAGCCCAGCATGGAAATTGCCAAACCCAGCTATTTTAGAGACAGGAGCACGATAAGTATCCCTGAGTTTCCAACTGATTTAAATAGTAAAATGTCTTCTGTCTATTTAAAGGAAATAATGAAGAAAAATGACAAAAATGAGGCATATGTGAGGGATTTCACAAACATTCACTGGTCCCCAAATAGACCTGATGTTAAGAAGCAAAAGTTACAGGATGATAGAAAAATTGTGGATGCAGAAAATATTTTTTCTGAATGTTATGGAAGTAACCACCAGTCACTCAGCAACCAAAGTGTTTGTGTGAGAAAAAAAGACTTGATCAGTTTACACTACTATAATCACTGTAGTATCAAGTCTGATGCAATAGACTCTGCAAAGAATTTCACTATAAAGCTAGAAATTGCAAATTGGGAAGAGGCAGAAACATGCCTGGACAGCTACATATCTACCAGATTGGAAAAATCAAAAAGCTGGGACTGTAACATTAGACATATTTTGAGAAAAAATAGGAAAAATTGTTGGATTATGGATAGTTACAAAACTAAATGTGAAAATGTGAAAACAACTGGAGAAATATTGAATTTGCAACAATTATTAGAAACAGAACTTTTCAGCAAAGAAAATTATCACAATACAGAAGTCATGAAACCACATGAAAAATCAGAGCCTCTCATGATAGAAACACCGGGTAGTCAAAAAGCTTTAATAAAAATGTTTTGGTTAAAAGGTAAAGGAGAAAATGATAATATGCTACAGTTGAGATGTTATACTACACAAAAAGACTTTCATTTAAGCAGTATTTTTGAAAATTTCATTACAGGAGTTTTTTATTTCCTTAAAAGTATTTCAGGAAATCAAAAAGATAATAATATCTTAACCTGGTATGGAATTTTGAAGTGTAAAGATCAAATTGCTGTTCAAAATCTAATAACTAGGAATATGAATGTCAATAGAAAGAATGATATTTTAAGCATATATTTACAAACCAGTGTTTTAGACCTTCTAAATATTATATTGAAAACCAACATAACATCTTTGCTCAATAACTTTGACTCTTTAACAATAATTGAAAATGATTCTAAATTAGACGAGGGATGCATTTTCAAATGGGTAATATATTTGAATTATCCAAAAAATGTTGCAGTGAAAAAACTTATCAGTTCCTCCAGTATGACGATTAAAAGCATACACTTTCCAATTTTTGAAACATATCAAAAAATTCCCCTTTTAATGGACTTTGATGACATCGATGAAATTTTTTTGACAAAAGAAATTAGTTACAAGAATAAGAGTTGTCCTGAACGACTCATGAGTGTGGGAAACTGTAGTCCTAAAACTGTTAAAACACGTGTTAAGTCTTGTCCTCAATTTATACAGATCCAGAAATATATTAATAAAAAATCTTATGAAATAAATATGCAGAACCAAGATTTATATTCTGAAGGAAAACAAAAGCATAATAAGATCAACAGATTTAATTTTAAATGCATATATGAAGATTTCTTCAATATTAGGCAACAGGCTATACAGGCAAGCCACGACAAAAAACACAATGAACAAACCAATCTGACGACTATAACTCCGGTGCTAAATTTTGGGGACTTGATAAGTGAAATTGAAGAAAAAAAATATGACTTAATTTTGAAGGAGGAAGTAAAAGTCACAGCACAAAGTTTAACAAACAGTTGCCAAGTTCATGAAGATATTAAGATAGAAAAGGAAGAGAAAAGGAGTTTTTATTCAACGGAAGGCCTATTTGTTGTGCAACCAGTTTCATTAATGAGTAAGAAAGTAGATGTGGAAGAAACTAAATATGTTAATCGAAATAATGTAGCTGACAGAAGTGAATCTGAGAATATTTTGCAAGAAAGTGAGTTAGCTAATTCAAAGCATTTTCATCCAAAGAATGACTCTTCAGAATGTTTTAATCTTCAATTTGAAACTCACTTGAGTGTAGGGAGCAATGACTGTTTGCAGGACGTACCTGCCAAGAGTTTATCAAGAGACGCTCTGACAATAGTAAACGATTTTGAGATGAAGAGTAAATTTGATTTAGTACTTGAAGAACTTCATATGTTTCATGAAATTAGTACGGAAAATGAAATTCTAAGCACTGTGGAAACCAACAATGGGCAAGAAAATGACTTTGTAGAAAATAATGATGTTGAGGAGGTAAAAACGGAGATTAAAAAATGTTTGAAAATGGGTACAGAAAACAAAATATGTTCATCTTCTTTGCTCTGTGATACGATAGCAGGTCCTAATACGTATAAAAAACACCAAAGTTTATTTAAATGGAAAAAAGTACCCAAAAATGGAGAACAGGAAGTTCCTAATGAATATTGCTGTCCACGAACATCAGAGGAAGAATTACTCTATTCTACTTCTAAGGAAGGTATGAAATTCGTTTTAAAATATACTTTCTGAGTTAAAAGAAAATGCTGCTTTTTTTTTTCTGTGTAGGCCAAATATATAATTTTGGCAAAAAAGAAGATAAGGTATAAGACAATGTTTATTGATGCATTATTATTTTTCTATAAAAATAAAAACTGAAGTTGATGGGAACAAGTGATGAAATTTTTAAAAGGAGCTTTGAAATGTCCTGTTTTACTTATCTAAATATTAGGAGCCAATGGGAGGAAATATTCCTGAAAAAGTAATTTTTTTATAGTATTAACATTTTATAAAACAGTTACTTTTTGCTATAACACATTGATCTTTATTTTTAGATTGTGAAAAACCTTCACCTGAAAGACCAGCTTTCTTCTCTGATGAATTTAAGGAAGAAAAATTTAATTATTTACTGAAGGGAGGTAAGATTTTTAGTTATTTTCTATAATACTTTCTAAGATGATCATTGCATTTTTGTACTTTTAGCATGAAGAAAATATACTTAGGGTGTTAACTAATAAATACAAAGATTTAATACTTTTGTAAACATTAATAATTTACTGATGCAAATTCCTATAGCTAAAAATTGGCTAAAAATTAAAATATCATTTAGAATGTAATTAGAAAATGCACTCTAAAACTGTTTAAATATTTGCAGTGATGCATTGCAATAACTATATGATAAAATAGGTGTTTTATATATATATACATATACATATATATACCTAATATACACATCTAATGTATGTAACATTAATTAGCAAAAATGAAAAAGGCATTTATCTAAGTTGGATTTATGTTGATTTTACTCCCAATTATACATTTATTATTATTGTTTTCTATTCTTGAAAGATTATGAGGCTCTTTATATGTACATCTTATGTAGTGATTTTGAGAGAAATTAGCATCATTTACATATATTAACGTGATTTAGGACTATGGCATTTAAACTTTTGCTTACTATAGAAAATCAAACTGAAGAAAAGTTAAACAGCTAACCTTATCCTTTGCCTAAGAGATGTTTAATATCAGAATAAGACACACTAAGTCTAACACCTGTTCTAACTTGTAGCACCAATGGGGGTGAGGTAGGAGTTGGATTAAAATTAGGGAATTATTTTCTGAATAACTACGTTTTCATTTGGTCAGAAATTGCTGGTATTACACAATAAGACTAGATCTAGAAATAATAATCATGTAGGTGAAGTATATTTACCAAAATATCTTCAGTCATGCGTCATTTCTCAAAGCATTTCTCCTGGCTTCTCATCAGTAGAATTGCTGTCCCTGGTACTTTTATTCAGTCACTTCAGAATTGCATAATTTCCTCTTTTCTTAGTTTACAATGAAATACTCTTAAAAATTAATCCAAGTCCTTGGAAGATCAAAAGCCCATGGGAAATTTCTTCTCCCACGAATAAAGGAAATAATTAAAGGAACAATACTCTCTAAGACTAAAAGCGGGATGGTGGAATTGGCCTGAAAAGGATAGAGGTTGTTTCTTCTAGGACAGGAAGGAAGGAAGAAATTGGGTTTAGGAACATATGCTCTGATAGAATAAAGGAGGATTAGGGAGCACAAGCCCATATTGTCATCATGATGTTAATTGTGATAATAAAAAGGATATCGGAGGCAGATTAAAGTACGTGCCTAAATTGGGAAAGAAATGTTACACTTGTTGGAAATATCTGAACCCATGATACTCTACTGTGGCTTCACAAGGAAAAGTTCCTCCTTGTCATGAAATATGAAAAATAACGTGTGAGGTCAGCCAGAGTTATTGAATACTATGTTAGGATCGTTGTCTCGAATCCACTTTCAAAGTGCATAAAAATGGAATGAAAGGGCTTCCCTGGTGGCGCAGTGGTTGAGAGTCCGCCTGCCGATGCAGGGGACGCGGGTTCGTGCCCCGGTCCGGGAAGATCCCACGTGCCGCGGAGCGGCTGGGCCCGTGAGCCATGGCCGCTGCGCCTGCGCGTCCGGAGCCCGTGCTCCGCAACGGGAGAGGCCACAACAGTGAGAGGCCCGCGTACCGCAAAAAAAAAAAAAAAAAAAAAAGAAAAAAAAGAATGATCTTCCTGAGGCTTGTTAAAATCCATAGTGCAAGGGAAAAGTTGGGAGATACTGTGAAGTGGGGATAATAATGGACTAACTGCCTAGGGAGCGTGGGTGCCGGCTTATGTAGGGTGATTTTAAAGGTATTGGAAAACTGATTGTACAGAAATGTTATTGATACCTACCCACTTGTCATCATGATGTCTCCAATTAAAGTTTCTACTACTAATATCTCCAGGGTATCCTATCTCTGCTTGTCTCTTCTCTCTTTGTGGTATGGAGAAGGCAAGTACTTTGAGCATGTTAAATGCCAGCTAGCCAGTGCGCCAGGTGCTTTATATATCATTTAGCACCAATACTTCTCTAATTTTAATGTGGATATATGTCAGCCAAAGAATGTCACTAGTCACCCAACTCTACAAGGATTGAGTCATTAGCCACCGCACTTGCTGACCTGCAGCACACCCTGAAAGGAGTTCAGGGCAGAGATCAGGAATGAGGCATTCTGTGCTCTGGAAAAACTGGCAGAACAGGCCTTCAGATAGATATTTTCAGGAGAAAATTGTATGAATCCAATTTCTTGCATCTTCCCATACTTAGAAAACCACTCAAATAATTGAGATATCTGTTCCTCCTGACTAGCAGTAACCTTCTACCAAGATGTGTGTCCGATTGCAGGTACCCCTTCTCCAAAATCACATATATGCTGACCTCCTCCCTTACCTCTTCAGAGCTATCTGAGAGGCTGTATCTTGGGGTATGGTCCACAATAAGTCCCCAAATAAAACTGAAACTCACAGTTCTCAAGTGAGTTTTTATTTCATCTGACATATGAATCACCTGGGTGTCTTATTAAATAATTCTGATTTTGTTGTGTGGTAGGCTCTAAGATTCTGCATTCCTGTCAAGCTCCTAGCAAATGGAGATGCTGCTAGACTTTGAGTTGAGCTGGAACTTTGAGTTACAAGGATTTAGAAAACAACTGACTTGGCATTATTTCTAAAAGACCACTAACAACCTTCATGACTTTTTTCTTTAACATTGATTTCTAAAATGAGCAATTTCTGGTATTATGTTTGGACGTTTAGAATTGTTACACAATACAAAGCAGTAAGTTAGTCTAGTATATAGCAATAATAAAAGGGATCATTATTTATTTTTTTAAAAATGTAGGAAATCCAAGGAGACAAAGAAGCATATTCTTTTTTTTTTTTAGAAGCATATTCTTATAGCCACAATTTAATGACTGTTTAAGGTCATGTGCTTTGCAAAAGACCTGCTGTTGATACAACTTGGTTCAGTGATTTCCCATTTCCCATCCATTGAAAAATTACCAGAAGTATCTATTGTATTAGAATGTGAAAGAGGAAAGCTATACTTTGAAAAAGTAATCAAATAGACTAATCATAGCTTTTTTCTGAAACAATAATTTCATAATAAAGAAGTATACTTAGCATAGATTGCTGAAATTACCTAATTTATAACCAAATCTAGTATATCACTCATGATCCAACAATTTTATTTTAGACCATCCTTTTTCATTTAAAAAAATGAAAAAATCTAGCAATACATTTTTCCTCTTATTTTTATAATTAATTTTATAATTTTAATGTTGAATAAAATATCATAAATTGTCTTACAGCTATTTTTGTGTTTTCTCTCTATTTACATATAGCTAAATTTTGTATTTTATTTCATTATTGTTTACATAGATACACACAGATTCTATTTGATTCAGCTTGGTAGAAATCATGCTGTTTACCTTTTATCATATTTAACGTTAGGTTAATTACACTGTTTTTAGCATAATGTGCTGTTATGTTAAGGTCACACTAATTCATTAAAGCTTGATACATTTTTAGCTTTACATATGTACCCTATTGTTTATTTTTTTAAAAGTACTCAAAGTAAGAGGTATTTGGTTAATGAGAGGTACTCATTATCAAGAGTAATTGATTCTACTTGTTTGGTTAACTGATTTAGTAACATATATACCTCCATGAAATGTTTAGAACTTTTTAGAAAATGTTAGTGTGATGTTAAATAAAAACTTCAAAATTAGAGCCCTACATGGATACGTAACAGATGAAATACATTTGTGCTCTATTATTGATAATAATCTTTATTAGAAGCCAAATGTAATTATTAACAGTATAGTCTAGTAACTTCTAATAGAATAACAACATGGTCTTTACAACAACTGCATCAAGTTAACTTTAAAACCTATATAGTTTTTTTTTTGTTGTTAAGTCAGATTTCCTGAATGGAACACTGATTTTATTTAGCTGCTATTTTATTGTATGTTTGGCAAGTTACTTAAATTTTTTGTGCTGAGTTTTCCACTTTTAAAAAATGGAGATTGGAGTAAGTAAAGTAATGCATTCAAAGCACTTAGCTCAGTGACTCAGTAAATGTTGCTAGTATCATGATTAGAAGTTAGTAAAAATTTTTAAGCATAGAAACTATGAGTGATTTTTACTCCCTTATGTACTTTTATCGTCTTATACTTTTAGGTGGTAACTTTTCATATGGAATTTCAAGAGTACTACCTCTTAAGACATGCAGTCGACCAATCAGAATTGGTTTGTCAAGAAAAGCTAAGCTTAGACGACTTCATCCCTATCTGCAATAAATATGTTACAAGAACTTAGAAGAAGGTATTGGACTTTAATACTTCAAAACATTTCACATCTATAAATCTTCTGTTTCTTTCTTTGGATAAATGCTTCCTTCCAGCTTAGGAGTTTTAGGCTTTCTTTATTATAAAATATGGAGAGGGTTTTGTGTGTATGTATCTAATATGTGTATCTACCTTTAAATGTTATAAAATATTTCTTTAGTGTTTCATATTGCATTAACAATATTCACATTAAAAAACAATGTTCACATTAAAGGCTTTTCATAATCTTATAAAATGTCAACTTATTTTTCATGATATATGTATATAAAGCTTTTGTGGAGAACATTGCTAGTGTTTATTGGTTTCTCAAGAGGATCTATGACTCACAAAAAGGTAACGAACCACTGTTCAAATCCACTCTCCCTATTTTTAAAGTGAAAAAAAACTAGAAGTGCAAAGAGGATGGGTAAGTTTTTCAAGATCACTTAGTCAGGATTGGGGTAGAGGCACTCTCCTCTGTAGCACTTTCTTTGTATTCACTTTCTAGTTTTAGTTTCTCCCTCCAGAGTCTATCTTTGGCGCCAGAGCAGAATTATGATCATGTAGTTAATACCTACTATTAACTTGTTTATTCATAAAACAAAAATATTTTGATACTCCTGCTACTGTATTAGGTTCAGTAATAGAAAACGTAAGAAGACATGTATAAGACTGGCCTTATGGAGCTTAGTTTCTGTACATAGAGGAAATAAATAATATACATAATTTAAAGGTAACCATTAGTAGAGTAATACTTTTCAAAACACTTGGCAAAGAAATAATAAAGTGGGCTACTTAGCAAAAAGTAAGGAAAGAAGGAAGCATCAAGAAAAGATAAAAATCAGAAAGCAAACAATGACAGAAGGAAGACTGACGTATCAATTCACAAAATAAATATGACTGGATCAAATTATCGTATTACAAGCCAAGGTTCTCAGACACATTAAAAACCATTTCAAACTCAGCTCTATACATTAATTTTGATCCCCCACCAGGTACTTTCTAACTTCAATATCCTGCTCTAATTTCTTGTTTTCCCCCCCAGAACTCATCACCTTCTCACACACTATATAATTTATATCTTGCTGGAATACAAGCTCCTTGAAGGCAGGTTTCTTTCCCCTCCCCCCACTAATATACCCCAAGTGCCTAGAATAGTACCTGCCCCTTGTAAGTACCCATAAAATATTATTTGAGTATACGAATGAATAAATTTCTATACCTGCTCATAATAGCTATGTCTTTTTGAATTCTTAATAGCTTTATGATCTTGGGAAAGTCTTTATATCTAAAAAGGGGATAATAATATCTCATGGGATCATTGTGATGATTAAATGAGCTAATACATGTGATATATTTGTAACAGTTCTGACAGAACTACTCAGTAATGAATAATAATATACTGATACATAGTAAATACTCAATAATTAATAACTATTTAGAATGTTTGACTTGTTCTTTAATTTTTTTCCTGTATCCTGAATTAGGTTATCTTAAGGAGTATGCCTATTCCTTTGAGTCTGATGAAGATATTCCTTTAACTTTTTTTCTACATGGGTCCTCATCTTCCTTTTCCTTCTTTTTATTATTACTATAAGTCCCACGTTGGATTTTTCTTTTATCTTATACAAGGCAGATCTCATCACAATCAAGGTTTGTCTGCACAAACCAAGGTTTGTCTTTTTGCCTATTCCTTGTTGCTGTGTGTGAATACTGAATTTTGTTCTCATATAAGTTTCTCTAGGGCAAATTTTTGTGCTTCCAGTCTTATTCCTAATTTTAGGAGGTTTTATATATGCTTTCATTCTTTCTCTAATAAATAGTATATAAGTTTACAACCACTATTGGTTCTTTCACACTCTGAACTACGTGATAAGTTTCAATTCCTAGCACATACCGCTGCAGTGGTTTTCCATGCCACTACCCCGCTACTACTTTGATTTGTAGAGCTTTTCTCATTAAAATTTTGAGGAAGATTACACCTCCTCAAATGGGAAATTTGCTCGGGCTAGTGTCATTACTCAAGTACACCTTCCCCCAATAACACCTACCCAAACACACATATGTACACAGAAACAGACCCCACCTTCCCTCTTCTCCCTAGTTCTGTGAATTCTTGTCTCTGGAATTAGAAGGTTGGAGGATAGGAGGGAGGTAACATTTTGGCTCTTTTGCTTTTGTCTTCATAGCCAGGTTTGAAGAGTCCGCATTGAGGGCTATGGTAGAAGACATTTAAAATTGAAATCCACCCTCTCTCCACATTGTTCTTTTTATGTTTGTTCTTAAAATGTAAAAGTTGAATGCTTTCAGATCAGAAGAAAAATATTCAATGGATGAAAGCCACTTCAAAAAATACTTGCTTTTATTCAACCTTAGAATAAATCTCTGTGTTACTTCAGTTTAAAGTAACAAGCTTTTGGATGCATTAACTGTGACCATGAGAAGAGAAGCAGAGCCTTCCATTAAATCAACTTGAAAAAGTTATGTTGATAGTCAGTGCCTTAAGTATGCAAACCTCGGAGTTAATGTCATCCATTTAACATTATTTAGTTAATCAAAATAGAAAACAAAATATGTAGTAAAGTTGATCTTTAATTCCATCTAAATGGCCACATGAAAGGATATTTGTAGAGTCAGCCATCAGTTTGGGAAATTTTTCTAATAACACAGACATTATACATATTTATATAGACATACAGTAGTTTGTGACAGAATTTATACTACTAAAAATTATCTTTTGTGCTACAGGGACTAGGATTTAAAGATATCAGAAGGATTCTAAATTATATTTTTTCCATATAGTTGTAAAATATATCGCTGAAGCTATCCTTCAAATATTCCCATTTCATGTTTTTGTTGCTGTTGTTTTTGCTTTTAAGCATGGGCACATGCTATAACAGCAAACTGAGAAGAAATAGTCATTAAACTATTTTACCTATCTGGGGTACGGGCAAAAGAATAAACTCATAATCTAAAAGTCTCTACAATTATGTTTCTGTAATTTAATAAATTTTATAATTTTGAGCACATGTAATTAAAAAAAAGAAAAAAAAAGAAGTCTTGGGCTTCTCTTGTGGCACAGTGGTTAAGGATCCGCCTGCCAATGCAGGGGACACGGGTTCAAACCCTGGTCCGAGAAGATCCCACATGCTGCAGAGCAACTGAGCCCGTGCGCCACAACTACTGAGCCTGCGCTCTAGAGCCCGCGAGCCACAACTACTGAAGCCTGTGTGCTTAGAGCCTGTGCTCCACAAGAGAAGTCACCGCAATGAGAAGCCTGCACACCTCTACGAAGAGTAGCCCCCGCTCTCTGCAAGTACAGAAAGCCCACGCGCTGCAACGAAGACCCAATGCAGCCCAAAATAATAAATAAATAAATAATATATATTTTTTTAAGAGGAATCCTTGAGGACCTCTTCCCTTAACTTCACTCATAACTGTTTACTCAGCATCTCTACTGTGATGTCTAATAGGCATCTCAAACCTAACATGTCCTGAACTGAGCTCCTGATATTTTCCTGCAAACCCCTCCTCCCACAGGCTTTCTCGTTTCAGTGAGTGGTAACGTCATTCTTTCAGTTACTCAGGTTAGAGATCTTGGAGTCATTTTCGATACTTTTTTCTCACTACGCACAGCTGGCCCACCGCCAAATCCTGTTGGCTTTAGCTTTTCTTGCCAGGATGATTGCAGTAGAGTCCCAGTTGGTCTCCTTGCTTTTAGTACTTGCTCGCCTTCAATCTATTTTGAATACATTAGCCAGAATGATTCTTTAAGATGTGTCATAGCACATCACAACTCTGCTCAAAACTTTCCAAAGGCTTTCCGACTGACTCAGAGAAAATGCCGAAATTCTTACTTTCATGTACAAGGGTATGTGATGATTTGACGCTCTCAATTCCCTAAACTCCTCTCTACTATTATCCCCTTCTTCATTCTACTGAAACCACACTGACCTTGTTTGTTGGATACATTAGGAATGTCCCTGCCTTAGGGCTTCTTCACTTGCTTTCTTTTCCTGGAATGCTTGTTTCTAAAATATCTGTATAGCTTGCCCTGAACTCCCTTCCTTAGAACTTTATTCAAATGTCACTTTCTCAGTGTGGCTTTTTCTTTCTGTTAACATTCATATGCCCCTTCTGTGCTTTTATTTTTTCCTCCTTAATACTTTGCCGTCAACAGACTATGTATTTTACTTATTTATCTTGTTTATTGTCTGCCTTTCTCACTAAATTTTAAACTCTGGGAGGGCAAAAGTTTTTCTTATTTATCGCTGTGTTTCCAGTGCCTGGGAACGGCGCTTGACACAATAGTATTCAATAAGTGTTAGCTGAATGCAAGAATCAAAGTGAACAAGAATAATTATGTCTTAAATGTATCACTTTGATTAAACTTTTCTTCTTGAGGCACATAGTTCTGCGAGTCCTGGCATTTAAAGTTCTCTTCCCTCTTCTTTGCTATGCTTTGTTGCATTTTCTCCTTGAGCCAAAGATGTCAAAACAAAGCTTGAATCTAGATCGCTTACTGTGTATTTTTCTTCAGAAATTCAGCTGCTTAGCTTGTCAGAATGTTAAATGTCTTCCTCTTTTTTTTATGAAGAGAAAAATAAGGTAGAACAAAGTAAAAGCATATATAATTTCTAAATAATTTTGAAAACTAAATTATAAAAATACTTCTCAAAATTCAATGTCCTATCTCTTATCCCATTTAAATATTTTATAAAATCAGTTTAATACATTTAAATTTTCTAATTACGTATTCCTTTTGCATTAGTTAAAAAAAAAAACAGCTATTAAAACAAGTTTTTATTTATTTTTGCCTTTTTACTGTTATGTTTTCCTTTAAATAGTCTTTTAAATTTTATTTGTTTTTGAAATGTTAATATGTAGACCTGGTAAAAATGCAAAGGATAAAGAAAAAAAAGAAACAGTGAACATAAGTCTTTCTCTTACTTTTTGACACTCAGCGATCCGATTTTTCTTGATGGAGGAAACAACTGTTAACAGTTCCTTGCCCCTACATATTTCTATGAAACAATGACTTTTTATTATTAATAAGCACATAAAGTATTTTTAGTTGTTATCTGTTCTGTAACTATACTTTTTTTTACAGAATACTTAATAAATTCAATACTGTATGCACTTCAACATGTTAAAAATTTGAGATTAAGAGGAGAAAAAATTGCTAAAGAAACTGAAACATGAAAAGTCAAATGGGTTTAGTGTATCTGACATTTTGACTAAAATAACAATTTTTAAAGCAACTATAGTAATTCTGATTTAACTTTTAAAAAAATCTTAATACCACTTTAACATAATATTCATATTTCAATAGATATAATTTTATTGACATACATAATTACATAATCCACATGTCTCCTTCTTCTTAAAAAATCTTTGTGATTGATTCTGCTGCCTGGCTAATTGCCGTTGCATTTTCTTTCCCTTATGTCATTGCTCTACATTCAGTAGCTCTAATTCCTACTTATTTATTTTGTAATCTTCCATGTATATATATACATATCCCTTCTCTTCTCAGAGTCTTTATTTCTCTTTGTCCTTCCCTGCCTCCTTCACTAGAAAAAACACTCTTAAGAGTCACTGAGGACTTTGGCCATTTTTCAGTGTGCCTTTTCTCTTATTTCTTTGCATTGCTAGCTGCCTAGCACCTATGATACCTTTGCTTTGTGATAATACACTACCTCTTATTTTCCTGACCATACTATTTTTTTTATCTCTCTGATTTTTAGATATAAGCAAACTCCAAAGTTTAGCCCATGGACTTTTGCTTTTTACTTCTGTATTGTATTCCTTAGAAATTTCCTCAATTTGATGGGATCATTTACCATACCAAATTTATGGTTTAGGCGCCAAATTATATCTTTCTCAAATTCTAATTTCAATTGTATAACAATAATAAAGAAACCTAATATCTATTAGATGTGTGCTATGAGTCAGGAGCTATTCTAAATCTTTACATATATTAAATCATTTAATCCTTAAATAACCTCACAGATTTCTATCTCTGTTTTACATTGTGAGTTTAAATAACTGGTCTAAATTCAAAAAGTATTAACTGGCAAAATTAGAATTTAAACTCAGGCAGCCTGCTGCAGGGCTAAGGTGCCTACCTGCTGTCGTATACCGCTCTAATTTCTACCTTGCTACAGGTCAATAACTTCAACTCATATCGAAAATCCGATCAGTTATCATTCTCTCTTCTACCTGACATTTATTTCGTGCTATCAAATCCTGTGGCTTTCTTTTCCTAAGGAGTTCTCTGACCTATTCATCCTTTTCCATTCTTTTTACAATGTGACTTGACCTAATGTCACTTTCTGGGTGATCACCCCACAGCTTCCCTATAACTAAACCAGTCTGTTAACGCTTCACTTTCTCCAACTAATGTTTTCCCATTTTACTAATGCTCTTTCCGCTCTTAAAGTGCTCTCCTCTCTTACCCATTTAAATCTTATCCAGCCTCACATTACAATCTCTATAATGCTTTCTCCAATTGTTTGAATGTGTTATAATTACTATGAACCATAAATAGCATTAGTGCTTTCTTCAAAAATTCACTCATAAAACATTTATTATACCTGTCATACTATTTATCTCTTCACCTATCTAAGCTTGTGCATAGGCATCATATTAGGAACTTCTTTTTAGTCTCTAAAACACTTTATCAGTGTCTTGTATTCAAAAACGCTTATTGATTATATGCTAAATATTAATATAGCATTTATTTCATGATTTTTTATGCTTGGCTTTGTATTTTTATTGATAAATCTACTAAGTTTGTAGCCTTTTTAGTTTGCAGAAGAGAATATAGCTAAATCCAGTGGGGCTTTTTGACATTTTTGTCTTTGGCTCTTTCTTGCTTATTCTGTCTGCCTCAGAATTTAGGCCAGCTTCAAAGCAGAACCCAACTTTTTCCTCACAAGGCTTGTATAAATGCCTTTTAAAACAAACAACACCTACTTAAATTGATTTACACACTTGTTTATTTTTTTTAATTAATTAATTTATTTTTGGCTGCATTGGGTCTTCGTTGCTGCGCATGAGCTTTCTCTAGTAGCGGCAAGTGGGGGCTACTCTGTTGCGGTGCGCAGGCTTCTCATTGCAGTGGCTTCTCTTGTTGTGGAGCACGGGCTCTAGGCACGTGGGCTTCAGTAGTTGTGGCACGCGGGCTCAGTAGTTGTGGCGCACAGCTTAGTTGCTCCGCAGAATGTGGGATCTTCCCGGACCAGGACTCGAACCTGCGTCCCCTGCATTGGCAGGCAGATTCTTAACCACTGCGTCACCAGGGAAGCACCTTATTGTTTATTCTTGATATTTTTTATTCTTGATAACACTGATTTTCAACAAAACTTTATGAAATTTTTATGTACTTTCGCCTATAGGCAAAAATCAATGTTTTATAAAATTATGTTTTGTGTCTTTTAAAGTTTGTTTCACAAAACAATACCACACAAATCTACCACTATTCTAAATGCTACACTTGGAATGATTATCCTCAGCATTACTGTTATTGTCATTATCAGCCATCAAGTACCTTTATGAGTAGGACAACTTGCTATAGGACATATGGACTTCGTGTGAATAACCAAAATTTAGAGGCAGCTGATTGTAATGGGGCAGAACAAAGGGCTCTTTCATAGCCTGCTGGGTGGATCAAAGTCTTCCAGCTGCTACTTCATTTTCTAATCACTTTAGTAGCATTTTGCTCAAACATTTTATAGACTTCAACAAAATTTCTCTACACGTCTCTGAATCTCCTCCTATTTGGGGAGTGACAAACTTACGGATAGAAAATTTTGATTTGCATGTTGCAGAGTGGTATAGAAATTAGCTCAATGTATAATTCTGTGTACATACTGATTTACTTCTCTTAAACAGACTTAAATCACATATATTTTTTAAACTTTTATTTAATAATTAAAACTTTTTTTTGACAGGAAAGGACTTTCTTTAAATGAACCTATTTTGATTAGAATGCCACAAAGTTGGACTTGCATCTAGGAATATTTTCGAAGGTGCTGTATACACAGAAAGTGTAATAGCACCGATGATTTATAAATATACAATGTTATAAAGTTGTATGGAGCTGAACATGTGTTTATCTGAAGAAATATTACAATCTCATGCTAGATTAAAACTCTTGTTAAGAAATGAGAGCGTGTAGTTTTATAACCATTAACATTTTTATAATACTAACTTAAAAAAATTAATAGACTTATTTCTTAAAGTAGTTTTAGATTTATAGAAAAATAGAAAGTACAGAGTTTTTGTATACTACTACCCACTCCTCCTCCCCAGTTTCCCTGTAACATTTTGTGTTGCTGTGGTACATATGTTATAACTGTTGAACCAAAATTGA
Organism: Kogia breviceps; assembly: GCF_026419965.1. Taxonomy (NCBI): domain Eukaryota; kingdom Metazoa; phylum Chordata; class Mammalia; order Artiodactyla; family Physeteridae; genus Kogia; species Kogia breviceps. The sequence goes on from NC_081320.1 coordinate 90,958,920, forward strand.
TACATTAGTATAAACTAAAATTTACAATTTGCATTAGAGTTCATACTTTGTGTTGTACAGTTCTGTGAGTTTTGTCAAATGCATAAAACCATGTATTCACTGTTATAATAACATACAGAATAGTTTCATTGTCCTAAAAATCCTCTCTGCTCCACCTATTCACCCCTCTTCACTCCCCCATGCCCACAACTTCTGACAGCCACTCATCTTTTTACTGTATTTATAGGTTTGCCTTTTCGATAATATCATATAGTTGGAGTCATGTTTTACATATTTGCACCCTGGCTTCTTTCACTTAGCAGTATTTATTTAAGGTTCCTATAATCTTAACTTTTTTAGCCAGGGATCTTATATGAGATGACTTAGGTTACAAATATTTTAGGCCTTCACCTTCTATCAGTACAGTTTCTTTTAGAGAAAAAGGGACTAATTATAGTTCATTTTAAATTGTGGCTGTGTCTACCTATCAACTTCTGAAAGTGTTTCTCTCATAGATTTTCTTTTTGGGGATTCTTTAAAGGAATTACACTGTCAACATTAACAAAAGCTTTTCTTTTTGAACAGAGACATTTCAAAGCATTTTAAGCCATGATAAAATTGCTCCAAAGGAAGTTTTATCTTTTATTTTGTTAGCAAGAGCTGCACTTAGGAGCCAAAATGCACCAGAGACTAAATGGTCAACATTAAGATGGAGCTGTAAAAGTCTATGCTAGGGTTGGAAAGTTTCTACTAAGTGGAAATCGAAACCACTAACCATTATAAGGGAATATTTTAATGTGTTACTTTTGTGATGTATAATGGATGCCCTATGATGTGCTGCATGGACAACCAAATACTATTAGTAATTCCAATTCTGTGACTATATGAATGTTCATAACCTTCAAGTATGTATTTAGACCCAGTAAATGTCCAGCAGTTTGCCAACTACTGTGTGGAATATTCATGTGTATACCATGCTTCCAGATTAAGAGAGTATACAAATTTAGCTAATAAAATCTAAGAGGCAGGTATAGCCATTATTTTGTAATAACTTTAAATGGAGTATAACCTAGAAAAATATTGAATCCCCATGTTGTACACCTAAAACTAATATAATATTGTAAATCAATTATACTTCAATTTTAAAAAATATACCAACCCACCCCCCAAAAAATCTAAGAGGCAAAATCCATTAAACAACTAATATAATAGGAGATTTGAGGTTTCATTCTGACTCTCTCTGCATGACCTTAAATATGTCATGCAGCCTCATTTGGCTTTCAAATGTTTCTTCATTTGGTATATTCTAATCCCTAAAATAACTTCTGATATTCTGTTGTTCTGCAAATGAAACACCCTGTGGGTTACTAATTGGAAATAAAAGGAGAAATACCAAGAGGGAAAGATATTGAATGTAGATAACAAAGGATGTGTAATATTTTTAGGTACTTCAACAACTTTTAGTTGCTATTAAAGGGTGATGGAAAAGAAAAAGAATAAAGATTTAGAGTAGTGATCATCATTATCTCTCATGTATCTCAAGTAGGAAGTATATGATCTGTTTCCTAACTCATTCATTTATTCATGCTCTCAACAAACATTTACTGAGGGCATATGATGAGTTCAGAACTGAATAAATGACCTCATTTCTATAAATCCTCTCATTTGTAAAACTCAGACCGTATTACTCATCATTCTTTCTATACAGGAGCCATCCTTTTAAGGGAACCTATCCATGGAATGGTTTGGCCTGTCTGACTTGTAAGGAACTCCCTCTTAAATTAATTCCTATTCTAAATCATAAGAATGATTGCTTGGATTTTCTGAGGTATTTTATAAAGACAATACTATGGAAGTGATCTGTTTTCCACACCTGAAAAAAGAAGTTTCAGTAGCTCTAAAGTTTGTGATTATGGGGACTAGTGGAGTGAAGTAAGGGTTATGTGATCAATTTTCATGGGACTAACATTAGAGATAATATACATGAAATGTCTAGCACAGCTCCTGGTACATAGCAAGCATGTAATTACTAATAGTTATTATTATTAATATTTTAGAAAGGAGTTTTATCATCACTTATAGGTTATAAATAACAAAGTTAATAATAGGGTATCCTGCTTTAAAGGATTCCACATATGAAGCATAGGCTGAGGAATGTTTACCCTTATGCTTTGAAGTCTGCTATTTGTTTCAAATATTTACTTTCCAGGACACTTTCTTTATTAAGGCACAATTCAACCATTATACATGTTTGGCCAGCTTACTTTAACATGTGTAATGTTCTATGCCAGGTCCCATGGAGGTCCTTTTACTATAAAACAAATTTTAAAAGGATATAGCAGTTTTGTTATTGCAATAAAATATGCATAATACAAATTTACCATTTTAATCATTTTTTGGTATACATTTCAGTGACATTAAGTACATTCATGGTGTTATATATAGCACTTTTGAACTTCTCTTTATTTAAAAATATTTTGCTTAGTTTTTTATCACATGAGTGACATCATAATTTCATAACAACAGAAGGGAAAAAACTCTCATTTTTGCAACTCTTTCCAGTTTTTGACTCAAACTGATTTTATGGTAGAATTCTTAGCTATGGCTAACACATTCCTATGTGTCTTTGAAAACTGCTTGGGAATTTGTTAGAACTTGGATGTAAAGTTCCTTTGTTTAACAGCTTTTTCTTACAAAGACAGTACATCAAGGTGATAAGTTTTAAATTGAGATAGAATTATGAAAGTAATTGAGATTATACTTGAAATTAAATTTGCAAAATACTTAGTAATCTTTAGGCATAAAAATAGTGCATACTGGTAACTTTGAAAGAAATCATGAAACATTATTAGATTAAAATAGATAAAACACATTATTTAGTTGAATAAACATTCCTTGAGTATTTGATATATACAAAACACTTGGCAAGTACTGTGGTATTTATAGAGATAGACAAGGTATGGAGTTTTAATCTAATTGAAGGGAAAAACATATTGACAGATACAGAACTGAGAGAGCAATCTTTGTGCTGTACAGGTGTAGCAATCTGAAAGATTGAACCTGGCTGGGGAGTGAGAATTTATATGAAACATGTAGAATTTAAACTAAATCTTAAGATTTTTAATAATTATACATTAGGGGTAGGACAGAGAAGATTCTATTCCAAATAGCCTGAAGATGAGCAATTTAGTTTAACTGGAGATTTATACATTTGTTAATGATATATGTTTCATTTTATGATTTTTATATAAAATCATGGGGATTATAGATTAAAAAGAAAATATATTGAAGGACTTAATCCTCTTATAGTGAAAAATTGTTCCTTATTTTATTCTTTGAAATTCCTTTTAATTTGAGAAATTGATTTGTGTTCAATAAATCAGAAGATTAAAAGAGGTTTTCTGGGATAGGAAGCATGTACTGAAATTCCAGGATTTAGAACAAATTAATTTTTAATATTTCACACATTATACCTCCAATAAAGAATAATGAATGCTCTCATTTTCTAGTGATTCCTATGCCTTTGGAAAATTCTTTCTCTAAACTAGAAGTGCAGAATTGTAGCTAGTTTATCATTATCATCCTTATGAGTATTTGTATAGTTTTTGAAAAGTTCATAGTGCATTCTATATTTTGCTTCATTAAATCTTCTTACCAATCCATTTTCATCCCTATTCCAGATAATGAAACTAATGTTTAGTTTAAGAGACTTTTTCAAGTAAGCAGATTATAAGACTTTAGATCCTAACACAGTACCTGTCACATAGTAAATGCTGTTGAACTGAAATGAAGGCTAATGCTCTTTCCATTAACTTTATAACTGCTATCTGCTTTAATGTTGCTTTTCTTCTTCCTTTTCTTCTCCTTTCTTTTGAGTGCTACAGTATTCAAGACATCAGGATAACTTCTGGATATACAATGAATATCAAACTTGGTTGCTCTCATGAGGCTGACAACCTGGTTAGGAAGACACAGGAGTCATACATTTAAAAGTTAAATAAAAATAAAGTCAATTCTCTTTTTTTTATTTTCTTTTTTTTAAAAGGGATCACAGGGAGCTTTTAGTGTGCTTGCTGTGACACCTCTTTTTTTAAAAAAATAACTTTAAAAATTTTATTTATTTATGGCTGTGTTGGGTCTTAGTTTCTGTGTGAGGGCTTTCTCTAGTTGTGGCAAGTGGGGGCCACTCTTCATTGCAGTGTGCGGGCCTCTCACTATCGCGGCCTCTCTTGTTGCGGAGCACAGGCTCCAGACGCGCAGGCTCAGTAATTGTGGCTCACGGGCCCAGCTGCTCCGCGGCATGTAGTATCTTCCCAGACCAGTGCTGGAACCCGTGTCCCCTGCATTGGCAGACAGATTCTCAACCACTACGCCACCTGGGAAGCCCTCTTTTTTTTCTTAAATCTCACAGACTAAGTAGAAAGGAAGAAATCCAAAAAAATAGAGTTCTGTATCTAATCGTAGTGCATAGTATCTTAATCTTTAAATGTTAAAACGTTTCTACATGTTTACAATTCTATTTATGAATCTATATTTTGAGTATTCATAATTTAGGGCATTGGCTAAAATTTTTTAAATTTAATGAAAATGTTAAATTTAATTTCCTTAATTAAAAAATATTTTTATATTAAACATTAAAGGCATGGCATGACATTAAGTGATGGTAAGGTTCATGGGGTCTTGATGAACTCTGAATATCTTGTCTCTATTACTCATTAGCTAAATGTTAGCACCTTGCCAGTGCTGGGTTTTAAAATGAAGATTGCAAATAAATGAGACATTAATAAATCTATCAATACATTACTATTTAACTCAGACATATAAGATTATGTAATAGTTTAGATGTTGCACGAAATAATCCATTTATGTTCATGTCCACATTTCTTATCACTTTAAACATATATGTATATATTTTAACCACAGTTTTATTTATGCTGAAGCCTAGCTTGACAAACAGGGGAAAGAGCTTCTAAATTTATTACATTGAACATATAATTTAAAAAATTAAAACATGACCTTATTAAAATTTTTTTCAAGTCGTTATTGGACAAAATAGAAATAATGTCATATTTGACAATGTTCTTATATGTGAGGAAGGATTTTATTTAACATTAGTTAGTCCCTAAAAATGAGTTTATGATGAATTGATTATTACCTCATCCCATTCCTAACTGCAGATGTATTAGAGGTAAAATTTATTTAGTGATAGGAGTTAAAAAAACATTTTAAAAGGATTGTTGAATAGATAGATGCAATATTCTTTAAGTTTTAAAATTTTTAACATTCCTCGAACTTCAGCCATGAAAGTCCTTTCAGCTTTGGAAATTCTGACAAAATATGCCTGCCTTACTAACTTTCTATTCTGAAGCAAAGTGGAGAAATAAAAATATGTCTCCTGATAGCTATGTGCTAATTTTCAGTTTCACTGATGTTTAAGAGTCTATGTGGAAAGTTCTTTCTGATCTAATACTTAGTTCTTTAAATATTTCCCTCTGACTTGAGTACTGTGGGAAACGTGGACCTCTTTCTCTGACATATGGAGACATAATCAGCAGATTGGGTTTTGGTTTTTCGGTAGAAAAGGAGTCAGGCAAGAGATGAAAATAAATGCAACGTTATGACTTTTGGTTACATCATACCCTGCATTTCCAAAAAGGGTGTGAAACAAATAAACTGAAAGCAGAAGCAGCATATTGTAGCAGAAAGAAGCATGGGGTTTTGAAGACAGATAGATCTGGTTCCAACCCATTATAATTTCTTAGATTCTCTGTTTCTTCATCTCCCAATTGTTGATAGTAAGGCCTAACTTTCAAGGTTTTTATCAGAATTATAAAGTTTGTAAGCTGTCCAACAGAGTGCCTGGTACATGGTAGGCATTTAATAAATAATAACAATTAATATTTAAGTAAACACTCATGAACAGTTGCTCAAATACTTATATTATTCATTAATATAAGAATAGAATGAGCTTACTAATTCATCCTAAATATTTATTGGGTACTTGCTATGTATAAGGCACTGTTCTAGGCACTCAGAATATATCAGTGAGCAAAATAGACAGAATTTAGTGCTCTTATAGATCCTAAATGCTAATCAAGGCTGGCATAATATAAACAATAGACATTACAATTAAGTAAATTATATAATATGTTAGAAGATGTTAAATAAAAGCAGAATTGGCTAAGGGAGATGGGCAATGTATGTGGAGGAGGAGGTCTTAATATTAAATAGGGTGGTCTGGGTAGGGGGTCATTGAAAAATTAAGACTGAAACAAAGACTTGAAGGAAATGAGAGAGTAAGATCTGACTTGTGATTAAAAGGATCACTCTGATTGTTGGGAAATAGATGGTAGAGAGGAAAGAACAAGATAAAGATCTGTTAGGAGCTGAAATGGAACAGAAGCTTGGCCCAAGGTGGTAAGAAAGTTGGTGAGAACTGACTTTATTTTGCATACATTTTGAAGGTAGAAGCAAAAGAATTTTCTGACACTGAATGTGTGATGTGAAGAAAAAAAGTCAAGGATAACTCCAAGATATTTGGCTCCAGTAACTTAAAGGATGCTGTTGCTATCAAATTAGGGGTAGTAGGCTGAGGATGGAGAAGGCTTGAGGGGTTAGTGCTATAAACTTAATTGTATCCCCCTAAATTCATGTAGAAGACTAACCCCCAGTGTGATGGTATTTGGAGATGGGGCCTTGGGAGGTAATTAGGCTTAGATAAAGTTGTAAAAGTGAGGCCCTCATAATGGAATTAGTGTCCTTATAATAAAAGAAACCAGTGCTTGCTTCCTTTCTCTCCCCCACTGCCTTCTCTCGTTCTTTCTCTCCCTGCACACACTGAGGAAAGGCCATGTGAGGACACGCAGAAAAGGTGGCCATCTGCAACCCACGGAGAGACCTCTCATCAGACACTGCCCCTGCTGGCACCCTTATCTTGGACTTTCATTCTCCAGAACTGTGAGAAATAAATTCCTGTTGTTTAAGCCCAGTCTGTGGTTTTTTATTATGGCAGCCTGAGCTGACTAACGTAGTTGGTATCAGGAGTTGGTTTTAGACATACTGAATCTGAGATGTTTATTAGATATCTAAGTGGAAATGTTAAGGGTAGGATAGGCTAGTCCGGAGTTTTGAAGCAACACCTGTTTTAGAGATTTAAATCTGGTAGTCAACAGTTTATTGAAGGTATTTAAAACTGTGGAAATGGATGTGATAACCAAGAGAATGAGTGTAGATAGAGGAGAGGACTAAAGATTTAACATTGGGACAGTCCAATATTAAAAGATCAATAAAAAGAAGAGAAAATACCAAAGGAGAGAAGAGAAATGAGTGAGCTAATAGAAAAAACAAGGGAGTGTGATATATGGAAAGCCAAGTGAAGAAAGTGTATCACTCCTTTCTTAATGAAGAAAACAGACATGTGGACACAGCAGGGGAGGGGGGGTGGGAGGGAGGTCCAAGAGAGAGGTGGTATATGTCTACATAGAGCTGATTCACTTTGTTGTACAGCAGAAACTAACACACCATTGGAAAACAACTACAGTCCAAGAAAAAAATGTACTGCAAACAAACAAACAAACAAAAAGATTGACAATTGAGCTTAGCAATGTGGAGATCACTGATGATGTTGAGTGGAATGGTTTCAGTGCAGCAATGGGGCAAAGCTTGATTGGCATGAGTTTAAGAAAGAGTGGGAGAGAAATAGGCCACGGTGAATACCAGCCACTTTTCAAGGAGTTTTGCTGGAAAAGGGGAGCAGAGAAATGGGGGCAGTAGTTATAGGGGAAGAGTGAAAAGAGGATTTTTTTAAACATGGGAGAAATGATAATTTCTTTGTATGCTGGTGGAGAATAAAGAGCATAAAACTGATGTAGGAGAGAAAGGGAAGAATTGCTGGAAACTTGTCTACGAGTAGGCAAAAAGCGATGGTATCTAGTAAACTTGTGGAAGATTGGCTTTAGATAGGAGCTTGAAAGTTTATTACTTCTGCTAACATGTGAGAAGGCAGGTGTGTGTAGATGTGATGGTGAAAGTCTTGATGTTCTCTTTTGATTATTTCAAATCCTTCACAATATAGAAAACTGATTATATGCTGAGATTGATGTTTATAAAGGAGGTGTTCGTAGGATTTCCAAAGAGAGAAGAACATCTGAAATAGTTGTCTAGGAGAGTAGGAGAATCAGTAGACCAAGATCTATGGGTTTTTTTGTCTGGCAATATTAGGGTCCCATTTGAAGGTCATGGTTGAATTTTAAAGTGAGAGCAGTCATGTGTGGAATTGCATTTTTCTCCAGTCATGCTCAGCTTCATGTGTTCAGACATAGAGTTGGTAGAGGGTTGGATATAACCAGTGGCATAAATTTCACCAAGCAAATTCAAATCAGTGAGAGAAGGGCAAGGAATATAACAAGGATTAATGATCAGGATTAACTATGTAATCTAAACTGGGTGAGGAGAAGAGTAAGGACATCCAAAGGAATGAGGGACAGTAAAAGAGTGGTAGGATTAATGGCTTGGAAGTCCCAGTGGAATCAAAGGATTATTGGGTTTGGAAGACAATAGGAAATGAGCTTGCAAGATAGGAGATAGTGGCAGAGAATAAAATGTATGAAATTGAGATTATGGAGAGATTGCTGTGTCTAGGATCTGGCAATGGGAAAGAGTAACTGAGGTAGTACGAGAAGATTATTATTATAGGCAAAAATTCAAGTAACTAACAGGTTGGAGTGCCAGGAGAATTTATTTAAATGTACACTGAAATTACCACAAATATGAAAGGAGTAGTACTAGAGAGTGACGGTGAGCCAGGCTAAGATTGTTCAGAAGTGAGGGGTATGACCTAGGGACTTCAGATGACAACAATAATGATGGTTTAGAGGGTGAATTTGATAACCTGGTTTCAAAGCTATGGATGTTTAGGAAGGAGGTAGGGCAAATTCTTGAAAACTGCCATGAAAACATGAAGGACATTTACCCTGCTTCAGAATCAGTGGTGAAAGTGGCATGGGAGAAACACCAGCCTCCTTTTGAGAAGGCTGCAGGGGAAGCAATGCTTTTAGGGGAGAGCCAAGTTTCCCTCAGTCCAGTAAGGTAGAGAAGGTTGAGCAAGAGGCTGACACGCTTGAGAAGAGATTCATGGAGCAGAAATAAGAAGACTGATGCTGGCTGGAAATTGATTGGAGTTGTTGGAGACTGTGAGATAACTGAGCATGCAGAGGAGGAGGAGTGGACGGGGGAGAGACTGAGGCCAGTTTACCTGTGCTTAGCACTCTCAACAGCTTCATAGAATGTGTCCCAGACTGTGCCTTCCACCTCATGTCTGCTCCTATTCTGTCTTGTACTTTAAGCCACCCGGTGAATTTATAAATAAATTAACTCTCATTTTCTCACTAAAAATGACACGCTTAGAATAATGGGCATTCTCAGAAAGACCTGCAATCCTTCCCAGTTGTCTTTGAGTGAAATTTGTGTCAGAGTGCCCTACCTCTTCTTCCCGTTAGCTTTAGGTGAAGAGCATCCATATCTTCCCCTTCCCCAGCAGGAGAGAGACGCTCCATGCTCAAGAGTTTCTTGTTCTGTCTCCTATTTATCCCATATTCACATCCCCTTCTTTCAGATCGCCCCATTATGATCAAGAATAAGGGGTCAGGGCCCTGGACTCCTTACGGAAGGCTAGAAGGGAGAATCCCCACAGCAGTGTTGCACATTGTTACTGAGTCTCCAAGCTTGGCAAGAGGTTAATGACATTCCTGTTTTGTTACTTTCTATATTTATTGCTTTATGGATAGACCATGTGGCCTATACTATTTCTACATTTTGTAGTGTATTGAGATTTTCTTCGTGACCTGGTACTTGATTAATTTTTATAAATATGCCATAGACATTTAAAAATAATGTATATATTCTAGATGTTAGGTACAAAGCTCAATATGGAAAAAGTCTAGCATTGTCATTATAAAATTACAATTATTTTGTGTGTGTACGTACTTCTTTCAGCTTCTGAGAGGTGTATGTTAAAAGTTTTCATGATTTAATTTTTGTTGAATCTCCTTGGATCTAACTTTTTTTCCATTATATAATTTGTTATTGTGTTGTTTGGTGAATAAAAGTTTAAATTCTTTTGAGGTATTTTATATTTTCTCAATATAAAATTTCCCTTTTTGTTACATTGATTTTTGCCCTACCTCTGCTTAGATATTAACAATGCCATTCTTGATTTAAATTTGGTATCATTTGACAGGAATATCTTGATATTTCCATTCTTTTCAATCTCTTTGTGTCATTCCTTTAAAATATTTTAAAAATATTTTAAATATTAAAAATAATATATTTTTTGATTAAAAATAAAATAAAACTGAATTTTGCATCTTACTTTTATTTAAAACCTCATGTGACAGCCTTAGAATATGGGAATGTGATGCATTTCTACTTACTGTGATTACTTATATGTTTTCTCTTTTCTGCCATCTTCTTTTGTCTCTTCCTTTTATTATGCTTTCTTATTTGCCCATATTTAACTCGGTGACTTGTCCTGGTTTGATAATTTTTCCCATGTTTTTCTCCTTTTAGTGCTTAAAAATTTGAGAGCTACTATTTTCATGCTACCTTTAAAATTTCAACATATATGCATTTAAACATATGTTTTCCTATTAACATAGATAACTGAACAATACATATAAAACTTTCTCCCTCTTATCCATTTAAATAAGATGAGATTTTTAGGATACCTTTTCTTTGCTCTTGAGCACTTCCTTCACCTACACAATGATCATGAATCATCTACAATTTTTCAGTTTTTTAAATGCCTATTATGTTTTTATAACTCCTTTCTTAACAATTATATATGTAATGTATATAAAATACATAATTACATAATAATATACATGTATATCTTAACTATTTTACTTCATAAGCATATTATCAACAATTATTTGGATAGAAATATACATTTTGCTTGTTTCTCTGCTTGCTCGTGCATTTTTCTTTCTGTGAATTTTTATACTTCTTTTTGTTTGTTGGCTTTGAAGAATTATGATTTCCAGAATATTTTTTCAGAAAGGATAAATAGGTGGCATAGTGCATTACTGCTGTTTTAGCTGCCTGCTATGTCTCCTACTTTCTTATGGCAATAACATGCTTTTCTTTAGAAATTGGCTCCTCTAGCCCTAGCCATTTGATGTGACCCTTGTGGTGCTGTAAGTCACCATACTCTATGTCTGTGACCACAGACATGGGTATCTGATCAATGTGTAGCCCATCATAGTACAAGATCACCTGGAGCACAGGGATGTTTTTAAAGAGGTGGCTCAAGTCTGATCAGTCTTTCCAGGGGATTTATATATACTGATGCAGTTTTGATTTGTTTTTACTAGTGGGATGATATAAAATCAGACTAGTTCCAACCATGTTTTCTTCTTTTCCCACAATTTGGAGGAGGGGTATGATATATGCAGTAGGAGAGAGAATGATGCCACAGACTGAAAAACAAACAAACAGATCAAGGAGAAAAAGAGAGAGAGAGGAAGAGTTGATGATAATATTTGAGACTCTGGGCACAGTCAGACCTGCCTGACCCCCTTTCTTCCCAGTTGTTTGAGCCAACAGAGTCCCTCTTCTTTTTCTAAGACTTATTTATTATTCATTTTTGGCTGCATTGGGTCTTAGTTGTGGCATGCGGGATCATTCGTTGCGGCGCATGGGTTTTCTCTTCAGTTGTGGTGCGCAGGCTCTGTAGTTGAGGTGCCTGAGCTCAGTAGTTGTGGAGCACAGGCTTAGTTGGCCCCCGGCATGTGGGATCTTAGTTCCCTGACCAGGGATCGAACCGGCGTCCCCTGCATTGTAAGGCAGATTCTTTACCACTGGACTACCAGGGAAGTCCCTTTTTTTTTTTCTTTTTAAAAAAATATTTATTTCTTTAGGCTGCACTGGGTCTTAGTTGCAAATAGAGTCCCTCTTCTGTTTAAACTTATTTGAATTAGATTTATTTCATTTGCACTTGAAATAATCCTAACCAGTGCAGATAGAAAACTTTCTGAGTTCTTGCATGTTGAAAAACGTCTTTATTTTGTCCTCATACTTGAATGATAGTTAATCTGGGCAAAGAATTTTACCTTTTCCTTTAGCCCCCTGTAGACATTTCTCCATTCCTCTCCAGTTTTATTCTTGTCCAAAGACTTATTGCTATCTTAAAGATTATTGTGTTTAGTTACTTATTATGTTTGTTGTTTCTAATGTTTAGAGAGGACAAACCAGATAAACATCACCCTTTACAGATTTTTGCTTTAACAAAACATTTCTACCTGTCTATACATGAAATAGGTTCACTTATTTATTTTTCACCAGCTAAGGTGATTTAAAGTAAATATTTTCAAGCCTATATTCAGGTTTTAGTTCTGAATGCTTTATAAATATGTCACATATTTCTTGGATTTGGGGACTTCAGAATTAGATCCAGTGTTTGAGAATCTGACTGATCCTGAATATCATGGGAAGATTATTTTATAATTCTTAAATCCTATACTTATGAATATCAGTTGTGCTTGCTTTAAAAAACAACTGATATTTTGTTGATTCAGCTTTTATTATTATTCAATAAAAGCTTATTCAGCTTTTTATCTTCTGTGATTTCTTGGTCTTGTTTTATCATTCTCGCACAGAGTCTGTCCTTTTCTATGTGTTAATCCACAACAAAAAGTGACACTTGATGGTTTCTGCTCTTCCAATATTAGCTAAGCACTTTATAAGCCTGAGAAACTATAAAACACTAATATAGAAAGTTTTGATCTACCTCCTAATCCTTTGGTGAAAATTTAAGAAAAGAAAGTAAAGTGAGTCTTCTTTTGGTTTTATGTTGGTTTAGGGAATATTATAATGTAATGAGGAAAAATGATATTTTAAATGAAGCTAGGTCTTATTCCATTCAGCTTTTGGTAGCTTATAATTGAATTCATTTGTAAAACATTACTGATCCAAAATATTTCATGCAATTGATGAACTACAGTATTAGACTTTGGGCTTTGGGAAGGCTATAGTGAAGGCAGAGACCAGGGCTTATGGACCTTAATTGCTTTTTTCTAATTACTGAGAAAAAGAACTTCTTTTACTAGGCAGAGTAGGTCAATGTTACTCGAATAGTCACTAGCTCTTAATAGTCACGGGCTGTTTTTTAGCAGCAGGCTTCATGGTAGTCATAGCCTAGACCCCTGATATTGGCACTTGAGTACACAAAATAATGATCTAAACTTGTTGAGAATGTATGATTCTGAATCTTAACTTCAGAGATACTTACTCATTAGGTTTGGGGAAGATACCAGGAATTTGTGTGTGTGTGTGTGTGTGTGTGTGTGTGTGTATGTGTATTTATGTGTGTTTTTGACAAATATCTTTTTTCTTTTTCTTAAATTGAAGTATAGCTGACTTACAATGTTGTGCCCGTCCCTGCTGTGCAGCAAAGTGACTCAGTTACACACATAGAGACATTCTTTTTTAATATTTTTTTCCATTATGGTTTATCAAAGGATATTGAATATATAGTTCCCTGTGCTATATGTTAGCAGCATGTTGTTTATCCATTCTAAATGTAACAGTTTACATCCACCAACTCCAAACTCCCAGTCCATCCCTCTCCCTCTCCACTTCCCCCTTGGCAGCCACATGTCTGTTCTCTATGTCTATGAGTCAGTTTATGCTTTGTAGATAGGTTCATTTGTGCCATATTTTAGATTCCACATATAAATGACATCATATGGTATTTGTCTTTCTGACTTACTTCACTTAGTATGATAATCTCTAGTTGCATCCATGTTGCTGCAAACGGTGTTATTTAGTTCTTTTTTATGGCTGAGTAGTATTCCACTATATATATATATATATATATATATATATATGTACCACATCTTTATCCATTCATCTGTTGATGGACATTTAGGTTGTTTCCATGTTTTGGCTATTATGAACAGTGCTGCTATGAACATAAGCGTGCACATATCTTTTTGAATTATAGTTTTGTCTGGATATATTTCCAGGAGTGGGATTGCTGGATCATATGGTAATTCTATTTTTAGTTTTCTGAGGAACCTCCATACTGTTTTCCATAGTGACTTTACCAACTTACATTCCCACCAACACTGTAGGAGAGTTCCCTTTTTTTTTTTTTTTGCAGTACACTGGCCTCTCACTGTTGTGGCCTCTCCTGTTGCGGAGCACAGGCTCCAGACACGCAGGCTCAGCGGCCATGGCTCACGGGCCCAGCCGCTCCACGGCATGTGGGATCTTCCCGGACTGGGGCACGAACCCATGTCCCCTGCATCGGCAGGCAGACTCTCAACCACTGCGCCACCAGGGAAGCCCAGAGAGTTCCCTTTTCTCCACACCCTCTCCTGCATTTTTTATTTGTCGACTTTTTCATAATGGCCATTCTGACTGGTGTGAGGTGATGCCTCACTGTAGTTTTGATTTGCATTTCTGTAATAATTAGTGATGTTGAGAATTTTTCATGTGCCTACTGGACACCTGTATGTCTGCTTTGGAGAAATGTCTATAAGGTCTTCTGCCCATTTTTCGATTGGGTTTTTTTTTGTTGTTGTTGTTGTTGAGTTTGTATATTTTGGAGATTATCTAGCCCTCGTGAGTTGCAACATTTTCAAATATCTTCTCCCATTCCGTAGGTTGTCTTTTCATTTTATTGTTTTTATGGTTTTCTTTGCAGTGCAAATCTTGTAAGTTTGATTAGGTCCCATTTGTTTATTTTTGTTTTTATTTCTATTGCCTTGGGAGACTGACCTAAGAAAACATTGGTACAATTTATGTCAGAGAGTGTTTTGCCTATGCTCTCTTCTAGGAGTTTTATGGTGTCATTTGACAAACATCTTAAGTATCAATAGTTCTGATACTGGTTTTAAAAAGACCAGTTTGAAACCTGGCTAGATGTTAGCACTAGGTGGATTTTCCCGTGCACCAAAAAGCATGCCTGCCTGTAATAATAAGCTTCAAATACCAGCTGGTGTTCAAGGACAATTCTGACTCCAATAGCTTCCATATGGTACTACTAACTTCAATTCTTATCTCTGACACCTCTAGACTTGGTGTCCATATGTGCTTTTTCCAGAATTTGGATTTTGGCCTCTTCTCTAGTGGCTGTGGCTTGACTTATCCAGTAATCTAAGTGTCTTCTGTTCCCTCGTACTTTGTACTTCACAGAACCAGTGATTTACCCTGGCCACTGGGCTGGGCTTAGTTTCCCTTAGAGAATGGTGAGTCAGACAGCAATAATGTCATTATAAATTCTGGTGAGATTATAGACGATTATTATCTACATTTTCACACTTGTACTTTCCTAATGAACATGAATTACTTGTATGAAAATTCTAACACAACAAAAAAATGAGAAAAATGTTCACATCCTGAAATATCACAGGTAATTCTAGCCAGAGGAGGACCATGTGAGAACTGTAACAGTTTTGGTACAACTGGTTAGGTCATTTTTCCAATGTAGCTTCTCTCTTCTGAGCATTTCCTATCTTTCAGTGCCATATAAGATTTCTTAGGGCACATAATGGACTCATTATAGCAGTTTATTTCTCCTTGCTTAATTTCTTTTGACCTTTAAAGTGAGTCTTTCTCTCCCTTATCAGCTCTCCTCTTAAATCCTAGGACCATGACATTGACCTTTATAGTTTATGCTACAGTTTTGTGGTGTCAGTTTGATCATGTCACTTCCCACCTCCACCCTCTCCTCTAATCCTCAGTTTAAACTGCTTCAGTGGTGTCCTATTTTTCGTAGACACTGAAGTCTGTAACATGGTCTTAAATGTGTATTCTCATTTTTATTTACTTCTCCGGCCTTCGTTTTGCACTCCCACCATTTTCTTCCCTCTCAGCAGAGATTGCACAGGCTCTTTCTTTTGCTTGGAACTTGGCCCCCCTCTCGTCCCTTCTTCACTTATTTAATTCCTACCCATCTCTTCAGTTCTCACTCACATCTTGGACAAATGTTCCCTGACTTCTGAACAAGGAAAACCTTCCTATTTTAATTCCCATGTTGGCCTGTACGCCTCCTTCCTGAAACTATAATTTTATATTTATTTGTGTGATTATTTTACTGGTGTCCACCAGTCCACCTAGAAGTTTAAGATCCATGAGAACCGTGATTATCTGCTTTTCTCAATATTGAATCCCAGCTTTTAGCACCATGCCTGGTACACAGCAGGTACTCTTTTGTATTTGTTGAGGGAATGATTATACTTTCTGAATTAAATAATTAAATTGAATTAAAGAATATACATACCAGTTATGATAAACACATTAGCACGGCTAGAGTAGCATTCAGAAAAGGGGTCGCCTTCCTGCCCCTGCCCCATAGGTCCCAGACTTGCTTGTTATGATTAGATAGACTGTACAGACCACTAGACCAGATATTTAACTATAACTAAAGAAGCTTTTAAACTCAGACCTTATAAAGGTGACCAGTTGATTTGTTTAGAATGTCAACCTGGAATTAACGCTATTTACAGTTTACATATATGTAGTTAAGTGTGAATATTTGTACACCAATTCTAGGATATGAAAATTATCACATTAATTAGGTTTTCTTGAATCAAGCTAAACCATCCTCACTGCTGCCCATCTTGGCTGGCAGGAAGTCTGATCTCAGTCAAGCTTAGACTGCTTGCTCTTCCAGAGACCCATGCCCTTGTTCTCAAGGCTGCCGTGTGTCTTGTTGAGATCTCCGTATTCCTAGTGTCTCTTCTAAGCAGGCAAGGCTGTCTTGCATTTGGGAAAGTCAGATATTCCCATTTTTCTCCTTAGTCTCCTTGGTCTGGCTTCTTCTTTTCAGTGCCACCAGAAGCCTCCCTCTCCCTTTACTCTAGACCTACTTAGCACACTCCCTAAAAGGGACTATTGAAACACAAAACTGTTTGCTTTCTGCTGGAGGTGAGGAGATAAGGATCCCTTAGGATCTTAGAAACATAATATCGACTTCTCTTTCCTTGCCTAGGAAAGACGAAGGAGATATTAATACCACTTACTTACTTTAGTAATAACTCATTTTGTACATATGTGCAAATATAAAGACTAATAAAGGTTCTGATATCAGCTCTTTTTTTTTTGATTACCAGGGTGATAAGAAACAATTACTATGGGTTCCTAGGAAGTAATTCTGATCTAGCCTGAACACCCCACTCATTTCCTGCATTGTCAGGAGTGTGCTGTAATGTCTGTGTCTTACATCAGTATTCTTACTACTAACTCTGTGTCCCTACCTTTGCATTTACTCAAACATAATTTTAAGAACAGATTTGTTTTTAACCATCTGATTTCTCTAATGCTTTGATTCCCTTAAAACAGACGGCTGAGTTAATCTGTGACAGTTAAAGGGACACTTCTGTGCTTCAAATGAAGTGTGGAGTCAGTCCTTTCTGCATTCAAATTGCAATTATGTTGCTTATTGTACTTATGTTGCTTATTGCAGTTTTGACTTTCTGCTAGTGGTTCTTAAATTGGGGTGACTTTTGCCTGTCAGGGGACATCCAGCAGAGGGTTTGATTCTCATGACCCTAGGAGTGCTACTGGCATCTAGTGGGTAAAGACCGAAGATGCTGTGAAACATCCTACGGTGCTCAGGACAGCCTCCTCGCATTCCCATTTAAAAAAATCTGACCCAGTAGGTCTGTGTCTTTATTCCTGTCTTGCCCCTAGGTTCTTCATGACCATTTTTAAATTTTATTTTGTTATTATTTTTTAGATTCCATATATATGTGTTAGCATACAGTATTTGCTTTTCTCTTTCTGACTTACTTCACTCTGTATGACGGGAATAAAGACAAAGACCTACTAGAGCATGGACTTGAGGGTACGGGGAGGGGGAAGGGTAAGCTGGGACAAAGTGAGAGAGTGGCAGGGACATATACACACTACCAAACATAAAATAGCTAGCTAGTGGGAAGCAACCGCACAGCGCAAGGAGATCAGCTCGGTGCTTTGTGACCACCTATAGGGGTGGGATAGGGAGGGTGGGATAGGGAGGGTGGGAGGGAGGAAGACGCAAGAGGAAAGAGATATGGGAACATATGTATATGTATAACTGATTCGCTTTGTTATGAAGCAGAAACTAACACACCATTGTAAAGCAATTATACTCCAATAAAGATGTTTACAAAAAAAAAAAAAATCTGATCCAGAGTGTCAAAAGTATTGAATGTTGAGGAAACTTGTCTTACGAAAATTACTTAACCTTTCTAGACTTAGTTTCCTCATCTATGAAATAGAGGTAACAATATCTACTTGCAGGTCTGTTGTGCAGCAAAAATTAGATAATACTGTAAACAGTGAAACTAAATAGATGGTAGTTATAAATATTAATATTAAATAGTATAAGAGCTGAAGGTTTCTGAGAGCATGTTGACCACTGTTTCAAATGCACTTGGCTTTCCTTACGCTGGTTACTGCTCAGGTGACCACTTCTGTGCAGGATTTGAGCTGCTTCCCTTCAGTGTAACCTGAGAGCACTTTGTTTCAGCCTTCTCTTCACACCTCTCACTTCCTGAGCAGGGCTTCTCTGACAGCTCTGAGTGGACAGGTGGGACCCTGTTCTACACTCATGCAAGTGCAAACCTAAAACGTGGGGTCTTTAGCACCCTTAGGGCCACCCTTGATTGATGAGGTACTGAGGTGATGAATAAATGCTTCCTTCCCCTTTTTGTCCCCTTGGCGGGCTGCTCTGTGACTGCTCATTTCATGAAGCTCGC
This sequence comes from Kogia breviceps, assembly GCF_026419965.1. Taxonomy (NCBI): domain Eukaryota; kingdom Metazoa; phylum Chordata; class Mammalia; order Artiodactyla; family Physeteridae; genus Kogia; species Kogia breviceps. The sequence goes on from NC_081320.1 coordinate 90,977,642, forward strand.
AGATGGTTCTGAGCACCAGTCACCCAAAACAGTGGCCAACTTGACACCATACCTACCCTTCTATTGGCTTTTCCTCCTGCTCTGTTTCTCTCCTCTTGCTCTCTGAGATCATTTCCCAAATAAACTGCTTGCATGTAGGCCTTTTTTCTAGACTCTGTTTTCAGGAAACCCTACTGGTGACACCGCTCATCCAAGAGATAGGGAAATGGAGACCCGGAAGGGTGAGATAACTTGTCGAAGGTCATACAGCTAGTGCTAAAGTCAACATTAGAAACAGTACACCCTTATACTTTTATAGCGTTCTTGCCACTGCACTATCATTTCTCTCCACATTAGAGTTTGGCTCGGCTTATCAATGCTATTGATGTGCTAACTGTGTTGGTTATTATTAGGGACTGTTAAAATATGACAGGGAAGCATATGCTAATAAAATGCGTGGGTTTCTAGAATGCCAGCAAAAGCTGTTTGTGCCATGGTTTAAAAATTATTTAAAGATTTTTAGGTGTTCAACCATCTGGAATGTCTACAATAATATAAAAATATATCACAAGTTTGCATGATACTTAAATATACGTATAATCGTACTTCTATAAGGTTTGAATAACAAGAAGTATTGTTAAAAACATTCACCAAATATCTATGTTATTTGATATTTCACAAAAGCTGTGGGTCATTTTAAGGCATGAAAAAGGCATCGACTCTGGCAAAAATGAAATCACACTGAAGATTGCTCAAAATTGTTGATCAAATGTGTTGTAAAAGAAGGATTTAGAGATAGTTCTTAAAGCATCTATAATAAATCTGACAAGGTAAGAGAAGGCAAAAATATATTGTTGCTTTATGTGGTATTTACCTTGGCCTGTCTTCAGGATTACATTTTCCAGGAGTTGGAAAGAGCATGATGTTCTTCTGCATAGACGGATCTTCTGTCACAATCTAATTCACAGTTGCTCTTCACGAACTGTAAACTCATGCCAAGTGAGAGTTGATGCACTAATCCATGTTAATATTTGTGAAAATGCATGTGAACACAGTGAGTGAGTCATCCTAGAGTCTGGATTACTGTGCTGAAGAACAAAAATATCAGCAGAGTTTCTCCATTTGTGAGCTCAGAAAAGCATTAAGCCTCAGCTTAACTACCTCAGGAAGCACTGGATTTATACCAGCCATGCTGGATCAGGGCTTATTTTCTGTCAAAGTGGTGGTTCTGTTCTAAAGGGAGAAGAGAAATAGAGATGGTTTTGGAGACAGACAATAGGATTACCAATTCTGAGGCACAGGTACTGGACTGCCGTATGTTAGAAAGCATTCATGTTTTCCACCCAAATAGCCCAAGCAGGAGCAATTACTTGTATGTTTTTTTGGTTTGGTTTTGTTTTTCACAGACTTGGAAAGTTAAGAGATGCTAGGTTGAAAACTTGCCTCAGAATGGAGATTGTCTTGCTGGTGCTGGCCCATTCATGATCTCCAGGCTATTTACCTTGTCCTAAAGGCCCGCTTAATATGTGACAAGAGCTTGTGTGTCATCCTAAGTAACCTGGACTCTGTCTTAAGAAAACTGGCTAGACAATGGCAGTTTTTAAGCAGGGGAACGACTTCAGGTATTTATATTACCAGTGATCAAGAGTTGGGGGAAACTGGTGCTGGAAAGGCAATTTTGATGCTATTGTTGTAATATAACTAAGAGACGATGAAAGATTTCACTTAGAAAATATAGGTGGGGCAGTGAGCACTCATTCAATTTGGGAGTAAGAAGAAATTACTTATTTCACTTGTTGATTGTATACTTTTACAATACATATTTTGTGTATTCTTTCCATCACTGTTGGCTTTTCCTCAGATAGCTATTGTGCTTTTAACATTTTTTGGCATTCATTCATTCATTCACTTAGCTATTTATGGACATCAAACGTAGGCTAGATTCTATACACAGCAAGAAGAAAGAAAAAATAAAGGTTACATGAAAACTGACCTGAGTATAGTGACAGATCCAGAGCTTGATTCCTGCTTAAAGGCAGTTGTAATCTACTGGAGGGGGGCTAAACTTTCTTTTAAAAATGGTTATATTTATTATTTCATAGAGAAAAATAAGCACTAAAGAGCCAAGAGACGTGAATTCTATTTTTGCCACTAAATTTCTGAATCACCTTAGATAAATCACTTCTCTAGTTGTCAGTCTACTAATTTGTCAAATAAAGAGCTTACAACTTTAAAATGCTAGGAGCTGCTCAACATCATTAATTATTAGAGAAATAAATGTAAATCCAAACCACAAAGATATCACCCAGCAGAATGGCTATAATAAATAAGATAAGCAATAACAAAGGTTAGTGAAGATGTGGAAAATGTGAATCCTCATACATTACTGATGCAGTCACTTGGGAAATAGTTTGGCAGCTTTTAGAAAAGTTAAACATAAAACTACCATGTGATCCAGCAATCCTACTCTAGGTTTTACCCGAGAGAAACAAAAACATATGTCCATACAAAGTCTTGTGAGTGAATGTTTACAGCAGCATTATTCTTATAGCCCCAAACTGGAAACAGTCTTAATGTCCATCAAGTGAGTGGGTAGACAAAATGTGGTAGATCCATATGATGGAATACTATTCAGCAATAAAAAGGAATGAACTACTGACATATGCCACTTCATGAATGAACCTCAAAAACGTTATTCAAAGTATCCATACAATATCCAGACATATTGTATGATTCCATTTATATAACATGTCCAGAAAAGGCAAATTTACAGAAACAGAAGGTAGATTGGTGGTTACTTGGGCCTGTGGTTAGGATGTGTTTAAATGGGCATGAGGGATCTTATTGGGGAATGAAATGTTCTAAAACTGACTTATGATCATGGTTGCACCATTCAGCAAAGTTATTAAGAATCATTGAATTGTGAACTCAAAATGGATGAATTCTATAATTTGTGAAATCTATCTCAATAAAGCTGTGTGAACTATGCTAAAAAACCATGGAAATGGCCTCTGATTCCAGTATTCTTTGAGAGACATGCAGACAAGAGACATACTATGGTCAGAGTCAGCACATTTTCTGAATGTGATTTCTATATTCCTGCAAAGAACCATTACTGGAATTTTTACAATACTCTTCCTTCAGTGCTTCTCATAATGTGATTTGATTTGTTTTGCCTCAGACTTTAATATTTCACACCCATCAAGCATTTGCCCCGGGGGGAACCATACCTTCTTTTGTTTTCTCAGAAGGATAAAGGTGGTCTGGGGTATAAGAGTTGGCCTAGAGTACATTATGGGGATGACTCTACCTTGAGCAAGAGCTTCCCCCTATTTAACAAAAGCTGACTGATTAATAGCTAAGGAAATGCAAACATAAAGAGCTACCTTCAGAGCCACCCAGGAATTTGTGCAAATTGTCTTTAGATGTTACTCTCTATAAACTGATTAATAAGTTTCATAGATATGTTTTCATTTTTGTTCTGCTTCCCAGCCATTTTTTCTTTTAAAATTTTTTTAAAAATTAATTTCTCTTCATTCACTAGCTGAATTACATGTTAACCCTTCTTTTTAAGTATTCTTATTCTTTTCCATTTTATCTATTCTCTTTTGATTTTTTTTCCTTTTTGGAACTTTCAATTCCTTCTTTTTGAGAGTAGTATTTGACTATGAAAATCCTTGCAAAATGTAAACTCTACTAGGGAAAAATATTATGAAGAGAAATAGAATATCAGGAAATCAATTTGCTTTTTTTTTCTTAAGTGTTTATTGATTAAGACTCAAGTAAAATCAAAACACTGCAAAGATTTTAGCAAATCACTTCTTGAATGCATTTCCTATGAAGGTATATGCTCACTTAGGTGAAACAATTAAACCTTTTTACAGTGTGAAATCCCATTTAGCAATTCTTCATATCCTAGAACTCTAAGACTGTTAAAGAGTTAATTATCTTGGACTCACCAAAAATATTTTGCATTAGTTTGTCTAGGCAAGTGTAGTGTTATAATTAAAAGAATAACAAACTGGACTTTAAGGGAAACAAACCTACCCTACAAACAGCAGAGGCTTATTAAGGTATACCTGAGCAAAGTCTGACTTTTACTTAACATAACTTAACATAACATACTTAACGTAACTTAACATAGTGGGTACTATGTGCCAGAACATCAGGGAATAACTCATTTAATTTTCTGAATATTATAGATGAGGAAACTGAAACAAAGATATGTAAAGCAATTTGCCCAAGCTCACAGGCTAGAAAGGGGCAAAGCTGGGTTTTGAACCCAGGTAGCCTGGCTCCAGTCTATGTGCTTAACTGTAACACTATATTGCCTTGCTAAGTAGATGAGATTCTGCAGATGGTGCACAACAAGTGTTCAGTAGATACTTAAAGAATAAAAAACACCATGCCAAATAATATGGAAGTATACTATTGCTACTGGAGGTATACTACTGGAAGTATACTATTACAAACTGGGACTAGAAAGAGAGCAATACCTTCAAGAATCTGATGGAAAATAATTTTTTACTTAGAATCCTATAACAAGCCAAACTTTTAATCAAATAAAAACAATTTTGATATCAAATACTCAGAAAATTTACCTTCCATGCATTTTTATTAGAAAGCTACTGGAGTGTAGATGCTAAATTTTAAAAAGCAGTATTTTGGGATAGAGGAAATCATGGAGCTATCATGGAATTTTCCAGAAGTGATCAGGATGAAGGGAAAAGGAAGACCCAAGAGAACAACTGTGTCACAGGCCTGGAGAACAGCCAGTCCGGAGCAGAGCAGGAGTGCTCTGGAGAGAGATTATCAGGAAGAAAGGAATTGATATGTTTTGAAATCCTTGAACATTTGAAAATTATACAGTAAGTATATGGCATATCTAATGGGACATTTGGGTGTAATAAAGGAAAATAATCAGAAAATTAAGCAAGAGAATAACTGGCCATTATTATAATAAATCCATGCAGAAATGGAACCACATACAAATGGCTTATATGATTTTTTGTATCTGTGCGAATCATTATACCATAAAAAGATAAATAAAAGTGATTGGAAAAACAAATACAATGCTCTAGCAGTTGGAAGGAAGAAGAGAGCACTTCCAGCTATGGTGGCTGAAAAGGTCTCCTGAAGGGGTGGCCTTTGAGCTGTGATGAGCTTTGTAAAATGAATAGGATTCTTATAAGGTGAGATGTGAGACAGGCTTTTGGGTAGGGAGAAAGGAGTAAATAAAACCTCAGACTGGGAAAACCTGTAGTATGTTTAGAAAATGGTGGTAGTCCAAATATCATTACTTGCAATTGCCTTGGATGGAGGGGTGGAGGCAAAAGCTGGAAAGATAGATTAGGACCATGAGGAACATAAGTGACAACTTGTCATAAGTACTATATGTTCCTGACTCACAATAGCCATCATGTAAATACTTTATTCCCTATTAAGTGGTATACAATTGACTTAGTACCTAGATTGATCTGAATTTTCCCCTTGAGCAAGGAACGTTGTCATATATTTCAGCCCACAACTGATGCATAAGCAAGCACCTGCAGGAAAGAGAAAGGATGAAATTTAAAATCCGTCCTCAGCTCTTTATGCAAAGGACAATTAAAACTGGGAAGCCTTCAAAATGGTACATGTTAACTCCTTTCGTAAATTTTTTCATAAACTTTGAAATGTTTATATGTTACATCGCAAGTCAGGAAGTGAGATAACTTGGACACGGAGAAGAAAATCAGTGAATATTGAAATTAGAAACATCTGTTTAAATAGAAGAGAGAAAGGTTTTGGTTAAAAGTTGAATGGAATAAATTGGAAGTGAAGAATTAAGAGTGAAATGGGAATTAGTGAGTGACTGGTTGGACAAGAAAGTTCATATCAACTGTATGGATAAAGAAAATAGTTTTGAGTTGGATTTTGGATTTTGGATCTTGGTCATCCAAGATTTGGGCAGGAAACTTAACCTTACCGAGCTTCAGTTATACTCAGGTCATAAGGCGGTTGGTTATAACAGACATTGGATATAAAATATCTATCACTGTGTGCCTGTTATGTTGTAGTTCTCAATAAATGATAGTAACCTTTCACCATTCCTCCGCTTTCCCTGTCCCCCCATAACAAAATAATTGCTAGCTTCCACACTAAAGTTCAGTTAGTAAAATGCAGAAAATTTCTATTCACAAAGTCAGACAGAATTTACTTGCTAGATATCTACCCTGGTGCTGGATGTCTTTTCATATTTGATCTGACTAGACACCAAATTCCATCTGGAGTTTATAAAACATCTCTCACTTATAATTTTCAAACAGATTTTTCTGCATGTGTCTGCTGGATGGTTTGAAAGCTCTAAAGAGGAATAAAATGGTGAGAAGGAATTCCAGGGTAGTATGTAGATTTCCCCATTATAACAAATAGTTATTTTTTTAAACATCTTTATTGGAGTATAATTGCTTTACAATGTTGTGTTAGTTGTGGCTGTATAACAAAGTGAATCAGCTATATGTATACATATATCCCCATATCCCGTCCCTCTTACGCCTCCCTCCCACCCCTGTAGATGGTCACAAAGCACTGAGCTGATATACCTGTGCTATGCAGCTGCTTCCCACTAGCTATCTATTTTACATTTGGTAGTGTATGTATGTCCATGCCACTCTCTCACTTCGTCCCAGCTTACCCTTCCCCCTCCCTGTGTCCTCAAGTCCATTCTCTATGTCTGCATCTTTATTCCTGTCCTGCCCCTAGGTTCTTCAGAACTAATTTTTTTTTTTTTTAGATTCCATATATATGTGTTAGCACACGATATTTGTTTTTCTCTTTCTGACTTACTTCACTCTGTATGACGGACTCTAGGTCCATCCACTTCACTACAAATAACTCAATTTCATTTCTTTTTATAGCTGAGTAGTATTCCACTGTATATATGTGCCACATCTTCTTTATCCATTCAAATTTATCCTCCAAATGATGTGGAAGCCTTGCAGGGGCAGATTTTCCTAGAGAGAATCACATGCTTTTTAAATAAACCACTTGTATCCATAGAATATTAGTAATAGAGTTTGAGAACCATAAGTACTTGAGCTTAAATTCCTTTAAAATCCAGACCTTACTCAGAGACTAGAGAGAGAGAGAGTTCATTGCATGAAATATTTGCGACCAGTAGAAAAGTTGGGATGTGCCTGAAAAGTTTCCATCGCTGAATGGTGTTTTTAATTTTGTTTTTTTGTTTTTTTGTTTTTGCTGCGTTGGGTCTTTGTTGATGTGTGTGGGCTTTTTCTATTTGCGGCAAGCAGGGGCTACTCTTTGTTGAGGCGTGTGGGCTTCTCATTGCAGTGGCTTCTCTTGTTGCGGCGCATGGGCTCTAGGCGCATGAGCTCAGTAGTTGTGGCACACGGGCTTAGTTGCTCTGCGTCATGTGGGATCTTCCCTGACCAGGGCTCGAACCCGTCCCCTGAATTGGCAGGCGGATTCTTAACCACTGCGTCACCAGGGAAGCTCATGAATGGTGTTTTGATGATGAGAGTGAAGATGTTTTTGGCAGTAAATCAACTAACATATATTACAGCTTATTACACATTACATATATGGATGGTTCTAGAAGGAAGGACACTTATGAAGGATTTTTATGGTGAAATTGTGGATGAGGGGAGAAGAACATTAAACATAAAAATAATGATGTTTTAATTTTGATTTAATTTAACCACCCAGACAGGTTATATGATGTACCAAGTAAAAGAGCTAGAACTAGACTCCTAGACTGCTCTCCCAATCCTCCTGTTTCTAGTTTACTTCTTATGTCAATATAAGACAATATTTAAGAAAAGTCAGTTGAATGATGCAGATTGTCAAGTAGTGTTACAGCGGTTCATAGGATGCAACAATCGCTATAGGTTGGAGAAGTTATGAAGGGCTTTACTGGAAGCCAAGGGCTTGAGCTGGATCAGTTGCACCCCTCCTTCTTCCCATGTACTCCTGCTAGCACTTGTTCTGGGCAACTTCCATAATCTTTGGCTTCTGGCATATAGTTTACATATTTATTAAATTTATGCTTTAATGTCTGTCTCCCCCTGACCTCACAAGAATATAAACTCCACAAGAGCAGGAATTTTTGTCTGTCATTTCACTGATGTATCCCCAGTGCCTAAAACTGTGCGCAATACATAGCGAGGGTTTAATAAACATTTGTTGAATGAACAAACCAATAAATGAGCAAGTGAGGAAAACAGTTTCCTAGATTTAAAAATTTATTTATGTTGGAAAGTAATGAGAGACAAGAGAGGATGAAGAGATAGAAGCTGGAATTAGGAGAGCCTTAAATGCTAATGGAAAGAATTTGAAGCTTGTCCTATAAGCAGTGGGTGTCATGAAGACAACATTTTGTCATTGGCTCCATGAACGCACATGGTTTCACATTTATCAAATTATTATCGGCTTATTTTATTATAATAAATACTTTCCTCTGAGGTTCCAGGTGATACGGATATTTGTTTTAATCATAAGATATATTGGAAATACTATTTTACTATACTGGATTGTTGGAATAGTAGAAAAATCTCTGGGAAAGAAGTTTTGTTTTGATTTTGTAGATGTATATGCACCCATTTATAAATGGGCATTATGCATTTTGAATTAACAACTACTTAAAGCCAAAACACTGAGTCCTGTTGTTATCTAGAATATATTCTGCTATCAGCAAATGTTGTTTTCATGTCCCAGTAGGCCTCAGTCAATTCTAATTTGGCAATTAGAAATTGCCAAAATGTTTCAATAAGACTTTACCGCATAGCAATTCATATTTTTAATTTTTTTTCTCAGTAAAGATTATTTTCTATTGTATTTGGATGCAGAAGACCATTAGTTTTACTGAGTGATAAAAGCAGTCAACAAGCAAATGCAAATACACGGGAACATTTGGAGAATTATAATTATTTGTCTTTAAACCTACAATCTCTTTTTTCCCCCATCTGGGAAACTGTTAATATCCCTCTTTTTTTTTAATATCCCTCTTTTAACTTAACCATACCTAGAAATAGTAAGTTACAAAAGATTTTTGGCTGATCTTACATAGAACCCAGATGCCAGAGTTGTGCACATTTTGAAATATCCAATTATGAGATTTTCTGAGACTTCTAAAGCAATTATAACTAGCATGAAGAAGGAAGAAAGACCCATTTAAAAGACCAGTGGACGATTCATACTTCAAGTTCAAGATGGTAGACTGAGCATACATGCTTTCTTCCTCTAAGGTCCTGTTTTGTACAGTCTCATGAAAAGCAAAACCAACATAATATGAATGGTGTCTCCTTGACTTAGCCAAGATGTTGGTCTTATTCAGGTCCCTCCGAAGATCCAGGTCCCTCCTAAAATCCTCTGGTCCTGTTGACATTGTGTGTATGTGCACTTGGGTGTGTGTGTTCTACAGAAGTGTTGAAAAGCAAGAAACTAGTCCGTATCCGTTTGGAAATCCGTATTTCATATTTCAGATATTTTGCATAATTTTTGATTTATGGAAAGCAGGTAGGGTCAGATTGACAAAGGAAATTATAACCTGAAAAGACATAGACATGGATAGAAGTAACCAGCTGCCAAGGTGAAAACTGTTTTTACTAGAGGAATCCTGAAGAAACACTCAACTCAGGATCAAGTATAAATCAAAAAGGTGCTTGGGGCAATACCAGGGTAATTGATTGAATGATTAATTACAGAGGAGAGCCATCTTTATACAAAGCAGCCAGTGGCTAGGGTTTCCTCCAGGTAAAAATCCTGAGAACTTCTCTTAGAATAATGGTCAGGACAGAGGACTCCTAATATGTTAGGGCCGAAGAATAAAACAGTGAAGTCTAATAATAGATCCAGTCCTACATAATTGCGTTTGTTTATTTTATACAATATGACATCAGAATCATCTTTGAATTTTAGTTTTCAACTCCATAACTTTAGGAATAAAGTTCAGTCTACTAGTTTCGTTTCTCAACATTGATTGTATGTAGGAAATCGTGCAAGATTTTCCTTGCTATGTATTTTCCAAAGATCCAGTTGTGCTTGAAATAAGTAACTTGAAAAATACATTTGGGCAACTTCTTTTGGATACCCTGGCATAGTAAACATATTAATACAGGTAGCCAAATAATAATGTTATGAAGACAGTCTTAGTTTTAATCCCATTAAGCTGAATGATTTGAGGTGTTTTTCTTTCCTACACTGCGTTACATGAGGCAAATAAGCATATTTTATATCAACAGACTTCATGATCTACCAGTAAGATATAACAGACACAAACTTTTATTCATCAGGCAACATATAATTGAAATATAAAACATTGTTAAATGTACTATGAAAAGGAGACCCAGACAGGTCTAATATACATATAGTTATAAAGCATCTGAATAAGAATTATTAAACTTGTTAAAATAAATATATATAGATGATATATATTCTTTTATACACCTATGGAACAGGTACAGAAGTTGAACGTATGTTAAGTCTCAGAAAAACCTCAATATATTTAAAAAATTAGAAATTGTTTAGATCAAATTGTTTGATCACAATGTAGTAAAACTAAAAAGGGCAACCAAAGAAGAATTAGAAAGTTAAATTGATAAAAGAAAACAACAACAACAATTCTTCTTACTACTCCCAGTTAAAAGAAGAAACCCAATTGAATTGACAAACTTTTTAGGAATAAGTTATGGTAGAGAACAAACTACAGGAAATGCAGCCAAAGATGGTACTAAAAGGAAAACTTACTTTAGAATACTGTATTAAAATGATAAAGGATGAAATTAACAATATTGATTAATATAAGCCCAAACCTAATAAAGATAAGAGCCCTCATACACAAAAACAAAACTATTACTATGAAAAGACCCATCCACCTTTCTCCACATAATAAAAAAAAAAATTTACAAACTTCTGGCAATTTCAGAAATGAAGATAGAGAGCCTTCCCACTCCCTTTTTCTTTTCCTCTCTCCATTCAAATATACACACCAGGGAAGAAACCACTTGACCTGATTTCTATCAGCATAGGTTAGTTTTACTTATTCTAGAATTTTATATAAGTGGAATAATACAGCACATACTTTCTTGTGTCTAGGTTTTCACTCATCATAATGCTTTGGGATTCATCTGTTGTGTATATCAATCATTTGTTCTTTTCTATTGCTGGGTGGTGTTTCTCTGTATAATTATACCAAAGTTTGTTTACTCATGAATTAGATGATGGCTCTGATTAATAAAGCTACTATGAACATTTTTGTACATGGCCTTTGGTTGGTATATATTTCATTTTTCTTGAATAAATACCTGGAAGGGGGATCGCAGAATCATAGAGTAGATTTATGTTTAACTTTTTAAGAAACTGCAAAACAGTTTCCCAAAGAAGTTGTACTATTTTACGTTCCTACAAGCAACGTTTGTGAATTCCAGTTGCTTCACATCCTCTCCAACATTTGTTTTCGCTTTAGCCATTCTTAGGGTGTAATGGCAGCTCACTGTAGTTTTAATTTGCATTTTCTGATGACTGATGATTTTTAAGCCCTTTTTCATATGCTTGTTTGTCCTTTGTAAACCTTTTTTGTGAAGTGCCTAAAAAGTTTTTGCATTTGTAATGATGGCAGATTTGGAAGAGAGAGCAGAATGTAAATTAATTTTTCAAAGCTCACCTTAATTAAAGAGCTCTCATTAATACTGTCTGTCAGGCGGTTAGGTACTTTGTCCACATTCCTTCTTTTAAATTCCCTAAGAAGTAAATATTATCATCTTCATGACTAAGTAAACTGATTATAGTTGCATACCTTGAGACTTTAAAACAAAAACATATTAAGACAAGCTTAACTTAATAAAACTGTGTCCTACTTAAGCAAATCAAATACAAGAAATATTTACTAGTGCTGTGTTTATGTTAATCTAAAAAATTTAAACTATTTTTATCTTCTGATTTTATTCATCTAGATTGGTCTTAGTTGTAATATTTTCTGTAATTAATACAAATCACAAGATTGTATTGTATATAATAAATTTTTGTTTTATTTTGCTGATACAGAAATGATATTCCTGATTGAAGAGCCTATTTAAAACTTTATTACCAATGAAGTTTTAAATATTTTCATACTACCAATAATGTGAAAAAAAACAATTCTCTTATAAAATTATAAACAATTTATGGTAAAAAACATAAAAATGACGAAGCATAGAAAATAAAATGTTATAATTTAGGAAACATGTACTTTAAATTAAATGTATCAAAAGTCAGGGGCAACATTAAATACCAAGTGAAAAAGAATAGACAAAAAAGAAAAAATCGCTCTGAGTTCTTTAGAAACCTTTTAAAACCACATTCCCCACCTTCTCCACCAAACAATTCTTCCATGACTGTCTATCGTCACACTTTGCAAAACTCGCCAAATGTTAGATAGCCTCTTCTAGTTGAATGCTTTCACCCTGTGAAGGTTATGGGATGGAGGATTTGTTTGGGAAACAATTAATGAACCAATATTGACGTGATTATCACCCCAAGTCCATAGTTTACATTAAGATTTACTCTTAGTATTGTATATTCTGTGTTCAACAGATGTATAATGATACGTATCCACCATTATTGAAACATACAGAAGAGTTTCACTGCCCTAAAAATCCCCTATGCTCCACCCATTTATCCTTCCCTCCTCCCAAAGTGCTGGCAACCACTGATCTTTTTACTATTTCCATAGTTTTTCAATATATACTTTTTGCATAGTATTCCGACGATCAATTGCTGTATTACAAACCGTTCCAAAATTTAGTGACTTTTAACAACGGTTTGTTATTATCTCTAACTTTCCTATGGGCTGACTCAGTTCAGCTGAGCCATTCTTGCTTGGACTCTCCCAGGGCCGTAGTCAGGTAGTAACTGTCAATGCAGCCATCTAGAGATTCAACTACGCTAGTAGTCCAAGACATCTCCTTCACTCATACGTCTAGAGCATCAGCTGGGATGTTGGGAACCGCTTGGGCCTGGCCGGCATCTCACTCTAAATGTGGCCGCTCCGCATGGGTAACTCAGGCTTCCTCACAGTATAGCAGGGCTGTTGGAGTTCTTACATGGCAGCTGGCTTTCCTCTGAGGGAGCATACTGTGACGGAGGATGAAGAAACTGCCATTTCTCTTAAAGGCTGGGTCCAAAACTGACACACTATTTTATAGCAGTTGTATTCTACTAGTCAAAATAGTCACAGTCTCAGCCCAGATTTAAGGGAGTAGATACATAGATCCCACCTCTTGGTAGGGGAATGACAAAGAATTTGAGTCTTTAACCCACTACAGATGAATAGAAAGATGGATGACATAGCATTTGAGTTAAGTCTGGAATGAGAGGTTGATACTTATGACAGACAAAAGTAAAATTAGAAAAGGACATTTTAGACAGAGGAAATGGTAAAATTGTATACAGGGTGAGAAAATTCAAGAATATTCTGGTTTTCTGGAGTGTAGTAAGTAGAAAGTGACTTGCTGAAACATAAAATTAGAAATATAGGTTAAAGCCAGACAATAGAGGTTTTGATAGAGGAGTTTCTGCTTGAGTCAGCAGGCTGTAACTGTAAAAGAATGTACAGTTGAACCATCCAACTTTGTTAAATCTTGATGAGAGGAGAGCTTACTACTTGTGCCACAATGCATAGTTTTATAAGTAATTTTTCTATTCACCTATTCATCACAGCAAGGGATAATTTGGACAAGGTGGTAGAAAACATTATCACCTTGAAGCCTTTTCTCACCCTTGCCTCATTACCCCCAAACAAAAATAATGTTTTCCTCCTCTATGTTCCTGTAGTATTTTTGTCACTGATAGCACTATTTCCAGTCACAGAACATTTTTTCATGATTATTTCTGTCTGTGTCTGTTGTTTCAGCTCCTAGACACACTCCACAAGGGCCTTTCCTAATTTGTGTCATACTATTGAAAGAATGATTTGGCACAATAAAGTCAAATTAACATCTGAAAACACAATTGCTTTTCCTATCAGTTGGTTGGACAATCGATTCTCTCATTCCTCTCCTTGATTACTTGAAATATGGATTTGGTTTAACTAATCATGTCTTTTCCTTCCTCTTTGTAGTTAATAGGAAGAATAAAGAAAATAACAGTTAATCACTTTATTTTTTTAAAAAGTTTTCTTCTAGTTGAGGACTGAAGTGCTTTTCCTATTCCACCTCATTGTATACCTGTATTTTCTCCTTCGAAATGTTATTTTATGAAAGCATCAACAATGCTACATGGATAACAAAATCCATTTTATGGCAATATGCTTATAGAAATGTTAATCTTAGTTAAATTGAGATATTCTGTAAGGGGAAGAGAACTAATAATAATTCTGAGTAAAAGTGAAGAAAAGCAAAGTAAAAATGATACCTATTATGAGTGATCTAGAAAAAGACTCATTATGAGTAATACAGCAAAGTATTTCTCTTCCATTTAACAATGTCTATTTCTGTAACATTTCAGAAACAGTTCAGAATTTTTTCCCCTAGCACTAGAATTGAGGCATTAATAACTAGATAAAATCTCATATGGAATTAATTGTATTCCTTCAGAAGCAGCTGCTGGGTCACACACCCAAAAATTAGTACTTAGCAGCTTAATGTCTTACTCTTTTCCTCCTTTATGTGTGATTCTGACATTCTTACTTAACCCCATTGCTCTCTAATTTGCTCATCTGTAAATCAGGAGATTCCCATGAGGGACTGTCATGCTATATTTGAACATGGTTTTGCAAATACTTGCTGGAAATTCAAGTTAAAAGGAAAAGAGAAGTTCAAGGTATACTGTTTTTTTGGTCAAATTTCAGGCTACAAGAAAGATGCTAAGTATGTCCTCCCTAAATATATTTTTAGCTAAAAATGATTATCCTCCCTCTGCATTTTAAAAATTATATGGTCTCAGGATTTTTATGTTTGTTACTGTGATTCAGAATGCCCCAGGATATACTAGATTTAATTGATGAGACAAAGAGTCTTGAACCCTTTGAATGAAGAATTCAGTATTTTCACGGTGTTATTGGGACATTTATGTATAAATGGAGAAGCAAGGGAATTCCAAAAGTGCTCTTCTGGAGCACTGTTAAAATAGAAACCTCACAACTATTTATAAGGATGCCAATTTGAATATTATGACCAGGGCAAATAATCATTGAAATACTCACAATCAGAATCGCAAACTTGGAAGGCTAACAGGTTATATTTCTCAGGGCAGAACAATAAGCTTTAAAGTCCAAGTATCCCAAATGACTCCTTTGTACAAATAACACTTCTAAGGACAGTTTCAATAACCTAACATAGAATAGATTACACTTTTTCACACATATTTGATAGATATATAGGATCGATACATCTATCAAAGTGTAAGATGTATCGATCTTATACTTGTAGATGTTCTTCATTGACCATTCTATCAGAATTAGCTGTATGAGGCAGAATAATATTTTTTCTGCACCAGTAGGGAGAGAGAAACATTTTCTCTGTCTTATATTTTTGAGATTTCTTTCACCAGCATTTAGGAGCACATGAAATTTCAAATCTTAGCACTGTAATATCATTACTTAGCGTCACAGGGGAAAGAAAGAGGTGGCCTAAGAAAATTACAACTTAAAATGTGGAAAAAGAAAAGGCACAGAGAATTTTTACAAAGGGAATCCTGAGACATCTAATGTTTTACATTTACAATTTTTCTTTGTTGACTGTGATCAACATTCCATCTTAAATGTGGATCTGTGAAGTCTCCCTTAAACATCTTAATGCAGTGCAATACATAGCATCCCAGTGGGAAAGTTGTGATACATCCTCTTAGGGCTACACACTGCTTAACATTTCATAAGCATTACTTCTACATGTAAATCAACACTATCCTGTTTATTTTATTTTGTATTTCTTAAATCCCTGCAAGCTGATATAAATAGGTTCTTATCCCCAAAGTTGTGTGACTTGCCAAATTCCTTTCGTATGGGGCTTAGTAAATCATGGATACATTTTAAATGGACAGGAATACAGTTGGAGGGTTCCTTTCAAGGAGTGAACATATACCCCTTTGATGCCTAAAGTGAAACTCCAAGTCACTCTCTCAGTGCAGACCACGTTTAGAGAAGCAGTCCTGACGTTACTCCTTTGTTTTAAAAGGTTGGTTGGGTTCTTCATCTCTCCTATTGAGCAGGTAACTCCGTAGAATGGATAAGCTATACTCTGAAATCATTTTGGCTCAGGCATTTCCCATAGAGGCTGGAACTTTATCTGTGGATCCTTGCTAGCTAAAGCATTCCGAAGTCTTTAAAAATTCAAGTATTATAGGGCTTCCCTGGTGGTGCAGTGGTTGAGAGTCCGCCTGCCGGTGCAGGGGACACGGGTCCGTGCCCCGGTCCGGGAAGATCCCACATGCCGCGGAGCGGCTGGGCCCGGTGAGCCATGGCCGTTGCACCTGCACGTCCGGAGCCTGTGCTCCGCAACGGGAGAGGCCGCAACAGTGAGAGGCCGGCGTACCTTAAAAAAAAAAAAAAAGAAAAGAAAAGAAAAGATTTTATGTGTGAAGTTCCTAGTCTTCTGTTTACTATAGATCTCATGTTCTTAAGAACTTGGGGCAGTGCATTGGATCACTTCAGTTCTGTTTCTGCACAAACTTTGGTCAGTTTATGTTTTCAGGATTCATTTTAATATTCTAGTACAGGGAATGAAGTCACTGATGAGTTTATAGGGCTTTACACACATCCTTTACAATCTGTCTTCTAAGCTATGTACCCCAATAACTTTTCATCATAAGTATTCCAACCATGGGACGAGGTCATTTAGAAGTGTTTTGCTGATAGTCATTATGTCAGCTCTTTCGCATGCTGAAAACATACATATAATTACTAAAAATTTTTCATGTAAACATTTAAAAAATGCAAATAAGATCAGGGGCCCCCAGGGGGAAAAATAAAACTGACTGCCTTTTTGTTTTTAGCGCTTTCTTACGTTGAAGACCTGAAAAATAGGGCAGATTTTATAATACTGTTGAGCAATGCTGAAAAAATTGGGGGCATACTAATCATGCCAAATATTCTTAACATACCTTTTTGTTTTTATATCTGTGCCATGTCTTACAAGAAAGATGAGGGAGTTAATTTTTTGGTATTACTGAGTGTCTATCTGAGAAGTGCCAATGATAATCTATATATAAAAGACACCCTGAGTGCATTGACTCTAAAAATCAATGCTCTAAAGATTTTATCTATCTATCTATCTATCTACGTATACACACACATACATATACATATATATGCACAGATATATATGATCATACATATATAAAGCTAATATAGATAATACATATAAATACAAAATATATCTTGAATTCTCTATGTCTTTCTCTCTCTATATATAAATATGTGTATTCAAAATAAGGGCCTGATTTTGAAGAACAACATCCAAATGAGTTGACAAAGTAGAATTGTTAATTGTTGAAGATAAAAGTTCCTGAAAATAAAAAATGACCACAGCTCTAGGTGCATAATTAAGCAGGGGAGACATATTTTGTACCAACCAATCAGAAGTGACTTTCTCTCTGAAGCTAATGAAGCTTAAACATTAGGATCTCTCAACTTCACCCTGTATGGAATGTTTCAACTGCTCTAGAAGTAAGCAGTCTTCATTGTTTTTACAGTAGCTCATAGTTGTAAGATACCACCAATGCACAATAAGGGCCAGTGTGAATGTCAACAGAACTTTGAGAGTTAAGAGACACCCCCTGGTAAAGGTAAACGATTCTGCCAGCTTGGCAACATGCATGGAAGGCAGAGGAATTTTACTAACTCCTTTATTGTCATTTACTAACTCATAGCCAGAGACCAATTTTATTTTCTCAGAGCTACTGGTTTTCTTTCTTATTACACAAAATATTTAAAATTAACTTTAATATAACTTGAATTATATACATATATACAATAGTCATTATTAAATACTGCATTTAAATGATACTGTTTAATCTTTAAAAAAATTATTCTGTCAAGTACCTAATAAAAAAAATCATGCTTTGAGTTTGCCAACTTAACTTGAATGTTATGAAGAATGAACTTGTTTGTACATTGAAAACGATACACATAGGGATTGTGTGGTGAATCTTCATACTCCTTTTTCTCATGTTTATTTTTTAGTTCCTTTGCCCTTGTATTCTTTTAGCTTATTTGTACTTTTTTCATTTTCTTTCTGAAATCCACTTTTCTTTTAAATTACTGCATACAGATACCGAAATTATGTTACAAGTACTAACTGCAAAATTATTGAAATTAATCAAATAAAACATAGCATGCTTAGTGCTGAAAATTTGGATTGTTTTATGTTATCTTTTAGCTGCTGTTTCTGTCAATGTGTTTAACACGTGTCAACTATTTGTTGTCATTGTAGTGCTTTTTCTGTCATAACAAATTTCAGGATTGTTATTTTTCTTTTTTATTATACTTAATATGTACTTATGTCTATTTAAATACTAGATTTTAGAATTCTCATAAAAGAAAAAATAGATGATTATTAAAACTGCATGCCCAAATTTATTAATCTTAAAGTGAAATTAAATTCTCCAAATGGTTAATAATAAATTATAGGGGTAGAAATATTTTTCCTTCTTTTCTTCTATGTTCCTTGCCTGATCTAATAATTAAATTGACGCAAGACATATTAAGGAGAAAAAACAAATTTAACTTAATTTGTATGGAAGTTGCAAAGATACTAGACTCAGGGATAATTTGGGTAATTGAATCTTCTATGCCATCCTGAGCTAAGGAAGGAGATTGTGGCCTGGGGCTTCAAAGGGGAGAAGGGGAATCGCAGGACAATCAGAAGAGTTGGTGTTTGGTAATTAGAAGTTTGCCCTGCCATTCAGATAAGTCTTTCAGGTAAAAACTTACCTCTGGTAATAGTTCTTTTTCTATTACAGGCCACCTATCTAAATTCTTTTAGGTGGTTAAGGGAGAGATAAAATTTTTTCCTGAGTTGGCTGGGTCTTGATTGCCTTCAGCTCAAAGTAATCCACATGACAAAGTAGCATATTTTGGAGTGGCATATTCTACTCCCTTTCAAAATCACTAAAAAATATACTTTAGAAAATCAAAGGGAAGTATCCTAGGAGATGGATCATTGAGAATATATGCCCCCAAATACAATATACCATGTATTTTTGTTTTATTATTAATTTAAATATTATGGCAAATATTTCATTTTCCAGCTCTTAGTATTTATTGATGCAACTAAGGGTACGGTGAGTGTTCATTCCTTATGATAATTACATATTCAATCAATTAAAGTAATAAGACTAGATAGATGAATGGAAGTTCATGAATTCTTTTATCTGAAATATATCTCAAATATTATCTAGGGTTCAATCCTCTAATTTCACGATTAAGAGATTGAAGTCCATTTTAATTTATCTGAAGTCATCATTAGAGCAAATTAATGAAAGAACCAAGATTGGAAAGTTCAAATCTTGGGGCATCTGATCAATGTCATGCTGGCATTTAGAAATCAGAAGGTCCTCCAAATGGGTGATAGGACCCAGCCCAGGTGAGTTCAGCTCTGGGCTCAGGATGTCAGAGCATTGCCCCTTCTGCCTAATCCCATGCACTGGAGAAAGATTTAGGAGGTTTCCAAGAAGGTATTGTAAAACAGAAGAGTCCTGCAGTGGTGCAGGGCCAAGGCAGGGGCTCTGCTTGCCTGGATTTAAAGACAGTATTCTCTCAGGGCACTCGGAGAGTTAGATATTTAAGCAAATACTTACACTGTTAATCAAAGCTTGCACAAAATGCAATGAAGACTTAAAGAAAAGAACAACTTGCTTTGTTAGGTAAAGGAGTAGGAAGGCTTCCTGGAAGGTGTGTGATTTGAGAAGAGTCTTCAGAGATGAGTAGGGCTTTTCAGTCAGAAGGATCAAGTGTGCAAAATTCTGCTTATATGAATGAACTGTATTTTAGTCCCTTCAGGCTTCTATAACAAAATACCACAGACTGAGTGGTTTATAAACAACATACATTTATTTCTCACAATTCTGGAGGCTGGGAAGCCCAGGAACAGGGTACCAGCAGATTCAGTGTCTGATGAAGTCCCACTTTCTGGTTCATAGATGGTCATCTTCTCTCTGTGTCCTCACATGATGGAAGGTGCAAGAAAGCTCTCTAGAACTTTTTTTTTTTTTTTTTTTTTTTTTTTGCGGTATGCGGGCCTTTCACTGCTGTGGCCTCTCCCGTTGCAGAGCACAGGCTCCGGACGCGCAGGCTCAGCGGCCATGGCTCACAGGCCTAGCCGCTCTGCAGCATGTGGGATCTTCCCGGACCGGGGCACGAACCCGTGTCCCCTGCATCGGCAGGCGGATTCTCAACCACTGCGCCACCAGGGAAGCCCTAGAACTTTTTTATAAGGGCACTAATTCCATTCATGGGGGCTTTGTCGTCATGATTTAATAACCTCCCAAAGTCCCCATCTCCAAACATCATTCCACTGGGGACTAGATTCAACACATAAATTTGGGGGCATGCAAACATTCAGGCTATAGCAGACTTGTTAGATTTGAGAAACAGTGAAAGTTAAATGTGTGGATTGAGTCAGGGATTGGTAAGTAAAGACAGAGGGTGAATGGTAAAGAGCTTCATATGCTGAGTTGGGGGTGATGGATGCCTTTGGGCCCAGAGACAGGGGCTCTGTAACAGAAATCATAAATTAGAATTAAGGGTGCATGAAGGCATATAGTGCGGGTGATAGGGTTCAGAACAAGAAGAATCTTGTTTCTTACGCTAAAGCAATCATTATCAAACTAAATATATTTAAAGGTCACCTCAAATGTGGAGAAAACATAATTTTGTATTTTGGTTGAATTAGAAATAGCCAGAGTCAATTCTATTTGATGATTAGTCCACTGAATTATGATTTTTTTCTGTCCAGAAAAGGAGAGAAAAAAATGGTGAGATAATTGACAAAGTAAGTAACCAGGATATTTCATAAACTAACAGTGCTTTCTTATAATAAACATGCCTTATGACTCACGCAATTCTCTAAAATATATTTACACATTTTTGATGATAGCACAAGCCTTGGGGTTAAAGTTTACGTACCAGATGGGTAAATACAGCCTTTGTCTAAACACACTTTGATATCTAGGGAATCATCTTTTATTTTGACTATCAGTAAAATGCAACAGAAAATATCTATAACCTATGATAAACATGCTTGAATTTAATCTCACTCTAAATATTTGCCTTAACTAAGGTTTCTTTTCATGTAGATCATTGGGTCTTAAATATTCCGCATCAGACAGCTTTGTTATCAACAGAGAGTAAAGCAATTTTCAGCACAGAACCTGAATTAACAAAGCATTATTAGCTTCAAGGAGATGGTTTCTTTTCTGGGCAAACTTCTGATCTATTATTCACTTTTAATCAATACTAAGTAATTATATATATATATTTAATTTAAAATAAATATATGCAATGTAAATTCTAAAGCATAACAAATAGTACAAACACCTGTGATACTGGGATTTATAATAAGAGATATATATTTGGTTTTCATCCCCATTTCTGGCACACAGCTCCTAAAACTTTGGAATTTCCTAAATGAGAAAGGAAATAAGGGTGTCTTGTGTTAATGCCAGAAAACTTTACTTTTACCAATTGGTAGATATGTAATATCTTATTATGGCTTTAATTTGCGTTTCCTTGATCACTAATGAGGCTAAACACCTTTTCATTATTCATTGACATTCATATTTCTTGTTTAGAAAATGCCTATTCTTTTTTTTTGTACAAATTTTCCTATTAGGATATTTGTCTTTTTCTTATTTATTCATAGTATTTATTTTAAAATATTATTTATGATATTAATTCTTCCTTAATTACTTGTGTTGTAAATATTTTCTCATATTTTGTGGCCAATTTTTTACCTTTTATGATGTTTTTTGATGAATAGAAGCTCTTATTTATATGTTGATTGATTCACTGATTAATTCAATAAACATTTACTAAATACTGGAGTACTTTGGAAAACAAAACAAAACAAAATCCCTGGCTTTATTGAATTTCTTCAATAGAGGAAGACAGACAATAAACAGTACACAGGGCTTCCCTGGTAGCTCAGAGGTTGAGAATCTGCCTGCCAATGCAGGGGACATGGGTTCGAGCCCTGGTCCAGGAAGATCCCACATGCCGTGGAGCAACTAAGCCCGTGCGCCACAACTACTGAGCCTGTGCTCTAGAGCCTGGAAGCCACAGCTACTTAGCCTGCATGCTGCAACTACTGAAGCCCATTTGCCTAGAGCCCATGCTCTGCAACAAGAGAAGCCACCACAATGAGAAGCCCGCGCACCTCAAAGAAGAGTAGCTCCCTCTCGCCGCAATTAGAGAAAGCCCGTGAGCAGCAAGGAAGACCCAACACAGCCAAAAATAAATAAATATAAATAAATAAATTTATATAAAACAATAACACACAAAGTAAATTACAGTATGTTTGAAGATAATAAGTATTATGAGAAAAAAATAGAACATAAAGATTAGAAGTTGGAGGGGGTGCCAGTAGGCCTCACTGACTTTTAAACAAAGACTTGAAAGAGGTAGCACATTAACCAGGGGATAACTGGGGGAATAAGATTCCTGGCTAAGGAAATAGTTCAAAGGCCCTAAGGTGTGTTCATGGAAAAGTGAGGGGGCCAACATGGCTGGAGCAGAGTAAATGAAGGAAAGGGAAGTAGAATAAACCAGAAAGGCAAGAGGGATGAGAATGGGTAAGATCTTATAGGCCATTGTAAAAACATTGGCTTTTATTTTGTTTGATATTGGGCTTAATAGATTACAATGGACAAGGGTTGCTATAATCCTGGTAGGAGATGATAGTGGCTTGGTTCACTGTAGCAGCATAAGTGGTGAGTCGTCAGTTGATTCTGGTTTTTGTGAATAACTTATTAAAAAAAAAAGAATTGGCATAAGCAATGAGAAGGGAAAAGTCAAGGTAACTCCAAGGTTTTTGGCTTGAGTAATGTGAAGGTTTTATGCAATAATTTTTGTAGGGATGACTGTGGATGAGACAGATTTGGAGGAAAGATTCAAGAGTTCATTTTAGACATGCTAAGTTTGAGATGTGCATGAGATTTTTCAAGTGGATATACCGAATAGATCGTTTTCTATATGAGTCTGAAGTTTAAGAGAGCACTTGGAGCTGGTGATATAAATTTGGGAGTTGCTGGCCAGTTGTGTGCCTCTTCTGTTGGGGCCTCTTCAGTTGTTCCCTGAGTCTTTTTTTTTTTTTTTTTTTTGTGGTATGCGGGCCTTACTGTTGTGGCCTCTCCCGTTGCGGAGCACAGGCTCCGGACGCGCAAGCTCAGCGGCCACGGCTCACGGGCCCAGCCGCTCCGCGGTATGTGGGATCTTCCCGGACCGGGGCACGAACCCGTGTCCCCTGCATCGGCAGGCGGATTCTCAACCACTGCGCCACCAGGGAAGCCCCTCCCTGAGTCTTTTTGACATGGCTAGATTACCCTTTGATAGCTTCATTGCTTTCTGATAGGACAGGGTGTTCCAAGATCAACATTTATACTTTATTTTCCAGATCTGGCTCAGCCAATTCTCCAACTAACCACTGTTCCTTTTAGTGAGAAATAATATTTATAGACCGTAATCCTTTTGATATTTGTAAACATTTATTTTACATTCTATATGTCTTAGCACATACGTTTAAAGTCTTTCTGAACTGCGTTCTGGTTTTTTGTAAATGATGACTCTCACCATAATTCTTTGTCTCCATGTGTGTTTTATAGCTTTTCATTGGTAGTTCATATTTGGAAATTTATTTTTGTGACTTCCTTGTTGCTCAAACTGACTCCATGTTTATCTGAAAGAGATTTGCCTTTGGGGATGCTGCAGATTTGGGTCTACTGTAAAGTAAAATAGTTTGCCTTTATATTTTTCTCCAAGTAAATAGTGTGAATTTAAGATATCAACTCACATAAGGAACCAGGTAGAGGTTATGAATACTCAGGGAAAATGATTTTATTTCTTTCTTCTCAGAACCAAGGCTAAGACAGAAAAGGAATTTTGCTATCTATTTCTGAGTTTGCTATATATATTTTTTCAATTCCCCTTTTTCCCGAGACTTGTGTCTGACTTTATGGAAACTTTGCGATCAAATTTCCTACTCTGTTTCACATCTTTGGATCCATGTTAATCCTTTTCTTTTCTAGACTTGATGGATTTCCTTTAATATTTTACATATTACCTCATTCCTTTATCTAGTACTTTTAGGAATTTTTCAGTCATGATTTTTAGGAGTTCTCATTCATAATATTACCAGATACTGAAATTTTCCAAAACTTCTAAAATATTTTATGCTTTCTCTTCTCTCCAGGAGACTTACTCCTTCTGAGTTTAAATGTAGATTGCTGAACTCAGACCCAAGGATTTTGATTTAGTAGTCTTGGGCTGGGGCCAGGGATTTGCTTTTTTTTTTTTTTTTTTTTCAGTAAGGACTTTAGAAGATTCTGATACAGTTGTTCTGAGAATCACACTTTGTGAGACACTGCACTAAGAGTTTTGTATTTTTTAAAATCATATAGGCAATATGGAACTAGGAAATGTTATCAATCAGGGATACAAATTCATCAGTTTTAAGACTACTCTGGTAGTACTACAGAGAGAATGGACTAAAGTGGTTGAAACTGATGGTTAGAAGACTAGTAAGGAAGCTGTTGAAATAGTCCTAATGAAAGATGAGAGAGAGAGAGAGAGAGAGAGAGAGAGAGAGTGTGTCCACTGGATATTTCTGAGGTGAAATCAACCTGATCCAGTGATGGCGTGGATACTGGATATGATGGAGAAGAAAGAGGAGTCAGTGATGACTCGGAGGGTTAGTCTTTTTGTATTTTAAAAGGTAGAATAGATAGCTAGTGGGAAGCAGCCGCATAGCACAGGGAGATCAGCTCTGTGCTTTGTGACCACCTAGAGGGGTGGGATAGGAAGGGTGGGTGGGAGGGAGGGAGCCGCGAGAGGGAAGAGATATGGGAACATGTGTATATGTATAACTGATTCACTTTGTTATAAAGCAGAAACTAACACACCATTGTAAAGCAATTATACTCCAATAAAGATGTTAAAAAAATCAATTTCAGATGTTTTTTACAGTTCATTTTCTCCTTAGGGTACATAAGCTGAAGATGTTTAATAAATTACTGTGTTGTAAAATCAAAAATAAAGGTATTTGATTTCAGGGAGATTAATTCTGTTCAGGGCTCAACTTTTCTATATTTAGAATTTTACATTTTCTTGGGGAATAGTACTTGAATGTGCATTTAAAATCACCCCATGACATTTTATAAAAGAATATAAAACACACACACACATATAATAGGAGGATACTTGATGCCCTATCGCCCTGTGTATATGCTAAGCTTGGTATTTAGAAGGTAAATGTTATGCAACATCATCGTAAGTGTTTTTCCTCCTTTTGGCATTTGAGAAAACCACAACAGACCTTTTTTTTTAAAAAGGTAGAATTAGAAAAATAACACAAAACCAAATGTCATAGGGGATCAAAAGCTTCTCAGAAGTTCTGTGACTGTGGTTCATAAGGTAAAATCAGGATGATTCTCTGACAGTTTCCAAAATAGCTTAATGAAAGTTCCAAATACACTTGAGCAATAAGCAGCAAAACACAGGACAGTGGTTTCTACACTTTTTGATCTAGACTTTATTTGGAGGGATGTTCAAGAGCAATTGTACTTACCTAGACTATCATCTGGTCACCTTGGTGTAGGTAAGTCTTCCTATGCACTAATAAATTATGAGGGGTATAAACAATACAAGCTAGCCATCGTATTACACCCACAGTCTTCCTGGCTCTGAAAGCACACTGCAAGCCTAACTTTAGAAGTTGTAATTAGAATTTCTTCTGGAATTTACACTGCACACAAACTTGATGCATTGTTTTCCTCTTCACCTTCTATTCCTTGGAATGGATACTTTCCATGAAGCTTTCTATAGCCACTCTACATTTCATTAGCTCACAAGCCCCAGGAGAGATAAATCCTTTATCAGGGAGTTTTAAATGCCACCATGTTATGGAATGTGTAACTCTAATTTTCACAGGAATTCATATTAAGTGAGGTTTGGGAACTTTAATAGAGAAGTAGGAAACACAAATTTTTCAGCAGACCCTTTACAGGAAAAAGATAATTTTAGCTGCACAACAAGTAAATGTCAGCCTTAAATTTTCAACATAGGTTCCTTTTTGAAAAGTCAGCAATAAAAATACTTTAAAAGTTTTCCTTAAGTGTTTAGTAAATCTATTTATAGACTTTTCATTCTGTGAAAGACCTATAATTCTCTCTGATATGCTTTCTTTCACTTTGCTAACTCAGAAGACTCCCTTAATATTGAAGATCTAATGAGATTCTTCAACGATGACAATGTCATAAAAGACTAAGTTGCTATAAGAAGAGAACCTTACTTGGCAGAGATTTGATACTGGCTGTAGATTTCTGACAAGGGGAAGTCCAGGACTGCATGGTGTTGGGTGGTGGTATGGAGAGAGGCTTGGGTGTTACTAGTTGTGGGGTCATATAAACCCGCTATGTCTCAGTTTGCTTGTCTTTAAAATGGAGAGTAAAATACCTCATGTTTCTCTTGAAAATTAAAGGAGACAGTATAGGTAAAGTTCTTAGTGAATAGTGATTTTCAATAATATATAGCTGCTATACGTCAAGTACTTTTCAGTGCAATTGCAAAGCTTGTCAGAAAAAAAGTGTATTCTATCTTTATGGAGTAATCCTGTTCAAAGTCAATGTTGCATTGTTTTTAAAATCAAGGTATCAGTCACTCCATTGTCATTTGCTGTCAATTCTTCCTGTACAGGACCAGCGGATTTAGAATCAGTAGCCCCTTTCCAGAGTGTCTCATAGTTATTGGTTTCCAATAGATGCTTTGAATCATGGAATCTCAGAGCAGTGAGGGATTTAGGGATCATAGTTCCATTTACTCCTTTTATTTTGAGTGTGCGTGATTTTTCACATGAGAATCCTGAAACACACATTAAGAGAAGAAAGCGGGCTTCCCTGGTGGTGCAGTGGTTGAGAGTCCGCCTGCCGATGCAGGGGACGCGGGTTCGTGCCCCGGTCCGGGAAGATCCCACATGCTGCGGAGCGGGCCCGTGAGCCATGGTCGCGGAGCCTGTGCTCCGCAATGGGAGAGGCTACAACAGTGAGAGGCCCGCGTACCAAAAAAAAGAAAAAAAAAAAAAAGAGAAGAAAGCAACATAGATTCAGGAGTCATACTTGAATTTGATTCCCAAGGATGTCATTAAGTAGCTATGTATCACTGGGTAAGTCACTTTATTTCTCTGAGACTATTTCTTCATCTGAAAAATAGGCAAATAGTTGTAAAGGTTAAATCAGATACCATACATAAGAAACCCAGCAGAGTGTCTGATGTTTTAGGATTTAATGTTAGTCTTAAGAAACTTACCCGAAGTCACATACTATTAATGTTAGAAGACTTTTGTCATAACCCAGATATCCCAGTTCCAAGTCTAGCTTTGTTTCCGTAGCCTTAACGGAGAAACGCTGTGGGCAAGGAGGTTAGCTCTGTAACAAAGACATGTATAAAGTCATTAGATCATAAAACAGTGAATGCCTGCTTCTGCCATAAATAAATGTAAAAGGCAAATAACAGACAAGGAGAGGATATTTTCAATCCATATAATCAATAAAACATTAGCATCGCTTCAAATAAAGGTCTCTGATAATCCAATAAGAAAAGGACAACTTGTTGGATAAATGGATCAAGACTATGGTTAGAACACTTACAAAGAAGGAAGCTTGGTAAAGTGAGATTTTCCAAAAGGGCTTTGGGGGGGTCAAAGTACTGCTGATTTTAGTGAGACAGCTCCTTTTTTTTTCATTCTATTTGTTTTGGTCTCAAACAGCTCTGTTGTCTCATTGCCAGTCAACAGAAGGATCTTGCACAGTGCCTGGCAAGCAGTAGCTCTTCAATAAATATTTGTGGAATCAATGAATGAACGTTTTCCCAACCTTTACTGCCTGGTACCACTCTAGTGGAAATCCTGCTTCTGATACATCCTTGCTGCCCAGATAGAAGTGGTTCTGCCACTGCCACCAGGTGCAGTTCCCTGGCAGCGTGCAGGTGCTGGCCCCTGAAAACTCCCCTGCTGCTCCTGTCCCTTCTGTGCTCATGCCCAACTCCCTTCCCCCCTTTCCCGTGCTTTTTACAAAAACGAGAGACTAGCCCTTCCTTTTGTATTATTTATTTACTGCTTGGCTGGGGGCGGTGGAGTGGGTAGAATTCCCAGAGCAGGATTGCCTTGTTCCCAAATTCCTCAGCAAATACTGTGAC
The DNA here is from genome assembly GCF_026419965.1 of Kogia breviceps. Classification (NCBI taxonomy): domain Eukaryota; kingdom Metazoa; phylum Chordata; class Mammalia; order Artiodactyla; family Physeteridae; genus Kogia; species Kogia breviceps. The sequence continues at coordinate 91,005,996 of NC_081320.1, forward strand.
AGCTCTTTCGCTGAACATCTATAATTCCACTGCTCTCCAAGGGAGCACACTTCCAGTGTGTCTCCAAAAGGACTAGGCTGGGTAACAGCTGTCATGCTCTTTCTTGCATACCGCTTCCTGCTGATCCTTATGCATGGTTTATGAGTCGAGTTTACTGCTACACATTCATTCTTTCTTTTGGTGAATTTTCTTTCCGTAGCTTTATAATCTCCTCTGCAAATTTGTTCTGGCAACACTGGCCTCTGTCTGTTGGACACACCTTGTATGTGTCCCTACTACTCAGGGTTCAAGATTTTCTCCTGAAGTTTCCTCATCTCCTTTGCAAATGAGCATAGCCAAACAGGAACATAGGGAAAACTACAGCATCGCTCCATTCACTGAATATTTCTGAGTCTCAGCTGTAGATGAGGTAAAATATCTACTGGCAGAGATGAGGGGATTAGTGCGATAACATAACACCAGACATATGGTAGGTAGGCTTCGCAGTAAATGGAAACCATATCATCAGGGATTGTGAGCAGATTTTCTAGAGCTAAATAGGGGACTCAGTGTTAAAAAAATAGGCTTATGGCAGACTGTCAAGGCAAGAACCCAGGCAAAGAGAAAGAAAATACTGAGTTACAGAGAAAGAGTGGAATAGTATTGACAAAGCAAAAGTAAAGCTGCTAGCGTTTGATTGCAAGACCAGTGTAGGAGCTCTTAGACGAATTCAATGCTGAGTCTACTAAATACTGAGCTGGGGTTTTTTTTACCACTTGTGCCGGTGATAGTCTGTGTCCCACCTGCCAACCAGGATGCTGTCATGTTTACCCAATTGATGGTAGCGGAACTAGCCCCAAGTTCCCATCATACCACTTGTTTTCTTAGACCACCTCCGGTACCACTTTTGTTAGTCTGGGATATTTGAGAAGCAAACTCCAAAAGATTAGATATGCAAGTGATTTATTAGGGGAAATGTCTATGAGGAAAAATGGGAAGTGGGGTCAGGCTGGGAGAGCCTAACGAGACCATAATGAGACCGTAATGACGTTCTGACCCTTGTAAAGGAAGAGCTAGATGAAAATAATCTTAGGTTGTATGCACGTTTCAAGAAGTTTGAAAACGTTAGTGCTGACTCCTTGAGCCAAATAGCAAAATCTTTCTTCAGGAGAGTCCCACATCATCCAGAAATCGACCTACCTGCCTTGGTATCCTTACCACCCTCGGTCAACATGGCCTGTGCACGTGCGGTAATGGATTTTTGAGTATGGAAGCTGGGCCCTCAGGCCGCTGTGCTCCTCAGTCAGTGGTCTGAGAGGTGCCTTTCTATAGCCTCCATAGCAGGTATCAAACTTGCTCACATTCTTGTCTTGTTTGGAGCAGGGTAAATTTATTTACTAACATTTGTCTTCATTAAATGTACATGTTAAAATGTTTTAGAAAGACTATTAACACAAAAAAAGGGAAATAAAGCTGGTAGAAATAACACAAAATACAATGGTATTTTCTTTTTAAATACATATGTATCCAAATACATCAGTAATTCAAATCAATGAAAATGATCTAATTTCTCTATATGAAAGGCAAAACTTGTCAGATTGGAAAACTAACACAAAATGAGGCTGTATGTTTTTACAAGTATCATACCTAAAATATAAAGATACAGAAAAATAAACAATAAAAGAATGGAAAAGATATAAAAGATGAAAACAAACCCCAAATTTACTGGGTTAGCTATATTAACACCAGAAGACTTTGAGGCAAAAAACAGCACTAGCAGTAAATGGTTTAACTCCTCAGGAAGGTATAATTCTAAACTTGTTTCCTTTAAGAAGGCATAAACAAAACTTGATAGAATTCAAGGGAGAAATTGATTTATCTATTGTGATACAGGGAGGTTATAATATGTCTCTCAGTATATGAACTCAGACAAAAATATATCAGTAAGGAGACACAAAATTTGAACATTACAAATAATAATCTTGTTCTAATGAACATATATGGAAGATTGCACCTAATAATTGGAAACTTCTTCAAGTACATCTGAGGTATTTAGGAAAACTGACCATGTACTAGACCATAAAGCATGAGTCAATAAATTTCAAACAAATTGTACTGTATTAGAAACCAGTAACTAAAAACACATTAGGAAAAATGCATCCAGAAAAGAAAAAAATAGACTTTGAAGTGACTCATACATTAAAGGATTAAACATTATGAGCTAAGCATTCAAATTCAGAAGTTGGGAAAACAGAATAAATGCAAAGAAAGTAGATTAAAGGAACTGGTAATAATGAGGTAAAATCAATAGAAATTGAAAGTGAAGATACAGTAGAGAGAATCAATAAAGACAAAAGTCATTTTTTGGACAAAAATTGACAAAATTGGCAAGATTGATCAATAAAAAGAGAGAGAAGGTGTTGATACAAATAAATATCATTAGGAGTAAAACGTGGACATAACTGTATATGCTACAGAAATTAAACAAATAATATAAGGGTATTATGAGCAATTTTATGCCAATATATTTAAGCTTAAATGGAATTTTAAAAATCCTAGAAAAATTTAAATTACCTAGGAAGAAATTGAAAACCTGAATATTCCTATAGCAATATGAAAACACCAGGCCAAAATGGTTATGTCAAAGTGTTCTACCAATCATTGAAAGAAGACATAGTTCCAAATTTCACAACTCCCCAAAATATATAACACAAACTAAAAGCAAAAAAGAAATAGTTTGAACTCATTTTGTGAAGCAACAAGGATCTGATGATAGACATGAGATCAAGAAGCAACAAAAACAACTAGTAATACTCACATGAAACACACATGTAGGACATGGTGTGACCAAACAACAAGCAAGGAGGGTGTATTCGTACTTTTCTTATGGTTGTTGTTAAGGAGAATATCATTGCATTTGTTTTGATTTTTAAGATAAACATGGGCTTATAAAGAATAAATGATTCCCCAGTGTCTAATTCTAAGTCCTCCAAAATTGATTGTAAGAGCAATGCAGTTCTCCTCAAGGTCAGCATTTTGTCTTTCATTCAACATTCTGATTCTTAGGTCTCTTTGTGAATGTCTGTTTTTTTTTTTTTTAAATAAATTTATATATTTACTTTTGGCTTCGTTGGGTCTTCGTTGCTGCGCGTGGGCTTTCTCTAGAAGTTGCCGTGAGCGGGGGCTATTCTTCGCTGCGGTGTGCGGTCTTCTCATCGCGGTGGCTTCTCTTGTTGCGGAGCACGGGCTCTAGGCATGTGGGCTTCAGTAGTTGTGGCTCACAGGCTCTAGAGCGCAGGCTCAGTAGTTGTGGCACACAGGCTTAGTGAGTCCACGGCATGTGGGATCTTCCCAGGCCAGGGCTCAAACCCGTGTCCCCTGCATTGGCAGGCAGATTCTTAACCACTGTGCCACCAGGAAAGTCCTCTTTTGTTTTAAAATGTCCTATGAATAAATTAATAAAATAATTAATTTATAATATTTCCAATAGTTAATGAATTAAATTTGAACCTAATTCCTCTGATGAAAATGTAGCTTCATCGTCTTTGTAAATAATTAGCTTTTCCCAAAGTTCTCCTCCATTCACCTAGATTCTCCTCCTCTTTCAAAGCTCAACTTATGAACTAAATCTTCCAGAGTGGTCTCTCCAAGTACTCTTGCCCATGTGGATCTTGTCTTCCTTAAACTCACCATTGCTTTTATTGTTTCTACCAAAGAGATAAGAATAATAATCTGCAATCCAATTAACTGCAGTTAATTCACCCGATGATCGAATTACTCATTTTTGCTAGAGTCTTTTCCCCACAGAGTTCCACTTGGCTGAGTATCTCTATTTCACAGGATTCATACTGGAGAAGGCAAAGGTGTCTCAGAAGTCAAGGGTGGTTTTCTTTAAATACAATTCTCAGTTTCTGCACGCTTAAACTCTGAACCTGTCTCTGCCTCCCGAGGTGAAATGGCTGTGAGTAACCAGTTTAAGGAGCTTGGCAGCTTTTGATGAATTGAATTGGTCATTTAGCAAACTATCCTTGGAAAACTGATGCTTTGGCAAATTCACTTAGAGCCCCCATTTCTTTTTTTTTTTTTTTTTGCGGTATGCGGGCCTCTCACTGTTGTGGCCTCTCCCCGTTGCGGAGCACAGGCTCCGGACGCGCAGGCCTAGCGGCCATGGCTCACGGGCTTAGTTGCTCCGCGGCATGTGGGATCCTCCCGGACCGGGGCACGAACCCCTGTCCCCTGCATCGTCAGGCGGACTCTCAACCACTGCGCCACCAGGGAAGCCCAGAGCCCCCATTTCTTATGTTCCACAGGCAGCCATCAGGAGACATAAAAATGAATAAAAATTGGTCTCTGTCTTTTGAGAAAAGACTGTTTCAAATCTGTCTCCCCAGCACTCAGCATACTATGTAAAATATTGTTTGCAGGAAATAAATGTTTGTTGAGTAAATGAATGAATGAATGAAAAACAGTGTCTGGTGCAGTATGCAGGCCATGAGTAAGGTGATATTTACAACAGTAGATGTATGTTTAAGGCAACTGCAGATACATAAAGGCTGATGGTGGGAGCATGATTAGACGCAAGAGTTGGAGAAACTTACCAGAGAAGATGGTTTAAACAAGATCTTAAAGGATGCTCTATGTATTCGCAAAAACATATAAGAAGTAAATAAAGGAGAGAGGTCATTCCAAACGGAAAAACCCATTTGAACATGGGATGGGGTCCAGGAGGTGTGCTCACAAGTATATTATCTTCTATTGCTGCCTAGCAGACAACCACAAGCTTGGCAGCTTAATACAACAGGCCTTTATCGCCTCACAGTTTCCAGGAATCAGCAGTGTGGGCGTGGCTTACCTGAGTCCTCTGCTCAGTATCTCACAGAGCTGTAATCAGGGTGTCAGTCGGGCTGCATTCCTTTCTGAAGCCCAGGGTCCTCTTCTAAGTTCACATGGTTGTTAGCAAAATGTATCTCCTTATGGTCATGGGATCAAGGCCCTCAAAACCTAGAGGGCCTGCCATGTGGCCTTCTCCAATCACGTCATAGCAACTTGCTTCTTCTAGGCCAGCAAGAAAGCCTTTCCGGTGCATGCTAACAAGACAGAGTCATCTATATTTCATAGACTAATCATGGGAGTGACGAATCTCATCACTTTGTAATACAGTGCAACCTAGTCAATCACCTCTGCTACATTCTATTGAGTAGAAGCAAGTCACAGGTCAGGTGAAGGGGATCACACAAGAGCCTGAACATCAGGGGGCAGAAATCCTTTAAGGCCACTTTCGGGTTTGTCCATCACAGTGAAGGGGCGTGTGGTAGGGGAAAAACAGAAAGTGCAGCTGCTATTTCCAAGGATGGCAGGAATCACATCTTGAAAATACTTGGATGCCGTGTATGAAATCTAAAAGAAACAGAAAATACACCAAGGTATAAACTTAAGTTTATGCTTGTATCTTTGGAAGAAATCTTTCTTAAGAAAATTTACAGCATTAACAAGTTTGTACAGAGAATATGTTAATGTATCTTGGATTACTAAGAGCATGTGAAAATATAGAACTGTTTATTTTAGAGAGGAAAAAGTAATATATCATTTTAACTTTCTGCTCAGGTAGTTTAAATCGGTTCACTTCTAAAGTTTGGTTAAAAACATGTACAGCTTTGCACAAGCTTTCCTGTCTTTGAGTTATACAACATCAATTTATTTGGGGAAACTTTTTTTAGCTGATCTGTTGGAGCATTAGAGAATCACAAAGATCTGACCTGCATGTTGACTTTTTTCTTTCATTTCTCTCTTGAAAAAAAAAAAAATAGCTGTAAGGTAAGTGTGTCTGCCACCCACTTGTTCTGGAGATACCTTTGCTTTGGGCTTCAAACAGTCAGGTTGAAAGGAATTGCAGTTATATTGGGCTCCTATGTGTACCATAGAAAAATGCAAGACAAGAGTGAGTGTGTCATTTTTTTTTTTTTTTTGTAATTGGATGAATCTTTTCTTCCCTGATGAGAGACTTTCAATGACCCTCCAATTATTAGTCTAAATATACTTCCCCATTTTTTTAAATGATGGGAAAAGTCATACATATATACAAAAGGATAGAGAATAGTTTAATGAACGTCCATGTACCCAGCACCCATCTTCCATAATTATGACATATTGTCAACCTGTTCATCTTTGCTCATATCTCTTCTTTCTCATAGCCACTCTTTAGATTACGTTAAAGCAAATCCCAGACTAATTAAATTTCATCTGTAATACACTCTAGCATATATCTCTAAAAAATAAGTACTTAAAAAATAACCACAATGCCATTAAAGTACCAAAAAATTAGCAGTAATTCTTTATCATCAAATACTCAGTTTTAAAATTTTCTTAGTCTCATTTTCTTTTCATAGTTGGATTATTTGAATCAGAATCCTAATAAGAGCCACACTTTCTGGTTCATCAATAAATCTCAGTTCTTTTTTAGTCTGTAAGTACTCTCCCCCCTCCTTTTAAAATTTCCTTATAAATTTGTTGTTGTTTTGTTGTTGAGGAAACGGAGTGATTTGAACTATCTAGATTTTGCCAATTGCTTCACTATTAAATTTAACTTAACATGCTTCTCTGCCCTCTCTATTTGATTGAACAGAATGTAATTGTATTTTCGTAGTTCAAAATGGTCAAGTATTGGCCATTTTATGTTGCAACTTAATAATTAAAGTTGGAGGTGTCATCAGATTTAGCTTCAAATTTTTGGCACAAATACCTCATAGTTGTGAGAACTTCATGTTTCATTACCTCAGGTGGAATATAATAGTTGATTTCTTTCTTTTTCTGATGTTAATATTAATCAGTGGCTCAGGGCTCAACTTGACCCAGTCATAAAGTTCCCCATCAGCTTTTCACCTAATGGCTTCAGAGCCATTAAGGATCATTGCTTCCATCGTTTCATTACAGGTTGCAAAGTGGTGTTGTTCTTTAATAATTAACTGTAATACTTTAAAGAGAAACTTTCCATCATCAACTATTTAGTTACCCTGAGGTAGAGTTCATACATGAAAGGCAGGACAAATGCTGGGTTCTCTGAATTTAGCTAACATTTTTCAGAATTATGTGTTGAATCTTCTAATATCCTCCAGTGGTAACTAAGAAGCTGGTTTTTAATTTTTAGAATTATTTAAAACATATATGATGATTTTAAATCTCATGAAGACATTAATTGATTTTGCTGCTCAAATTATTCTATCTTTAGTTAGTTGAGAGTTCCTTGAAGTTGGCTTTTGAGTTCTCTTGATACAACTCCAGCAGACTTTGATAACTTCCTTGATTTTTCAAAACATTTATTGCTCCAGATTTAGAATCAGCAAGATTGCTTAATTCTGTTACCTAGTGATTGTAGCACTTGGCATTCACATCAGCAGTGTATGAAACTATATCTCCAAATCCTTACCAAGAAGAATATATTGTTAAACTTTTGAACTTTTGACAGGCTGATAGGTGAAAATGGTATCTTTGTAGTTTTGCTCTGCAGCTCTCTTATTTTGAATGATGTGGAGCATATTTCCATGTTAAAGGGTCATTTGCATTTCTTTTTCGGTTAAATCTATATTCATGTCTCTTGCTCATTTTTCAATAGGGTTATTGGAGTTTTTCTTCTGTATATTAGATGATTACCTATTTATTGTCTTTCTATTTTAGGAATACGAATCCTAACCTGCCATGTATGTTGCAAATATTTATGTTTGTCTTTTCCACTTTGCTTATGAGTTATTTTTGCCATAATTTAAAAAAAGTTTATCAGATTTATTAATCTTTCTTTTTTTTGCTTCTTATTTAAATTTGTCTTCTTCCAGACTATAGAGAATTTATCAATGCTTTTTTCCTAATATTCATATGCTTTCAATTTTTACATTTAAATGCCTTATCCACTGGTAATTGTCCTGGTCTGTTGTGTAAGGAACAATCCAGTTTAATCTATTTTTTAGTAATATGAATAGCCAGTTACCACAACATGGCATATTAAACATTTTCTTTCCTCCACTGATTTGCTTATTAAATATACGAAAATACTAAATATCCACTGGTCCTATTTCTAGATATTTAATTCTGTTTTATTAATATGTCTTTCAATCCATGTAGCAATAGCACATTGTTTTACTCTTAATAGACTTTATGTTTTACTATATGTTAGGGCTAGCCACCTCTTTTTTTTTTTGCGGTACGCGGGCCTCTCACCGCTGTGGCCTCTCCCCCCACGGAGCACAGGCTCTGGACAAGCAGGCCCAGCGCCCATGGCTCACGGGCCCAGCCGCTCCGCGGTATGTGGGATCCTCCCGGACCGGGGCATGAACCCGCGTCCCCTGCATCGGCAGGCGGACTCGCAACCACTGCGCCACCAGGAAAGCCCATGCTAGCCACCTCTTATCGCGTCCCATTGCTCTTCCTTTTCAGAGATATTCTAGCCATTATTGCATATTATTATTTTTATTAGTAAACTTTGTAATCAACTTGTCCAGCTTTAGAAAAAATGGTATTTTTTTTACTGGGATCACATTGCATTATAACTTAGTAAGAATTAGAATCTCTTTTGCATTGTCTTCCTAATCAAGAACATGATATGTCTTTCCATTTGTACGAGTCTACTTTTATGTCCTTCAAGAGTTCTATAGTTTTGTTTAGTAGATTTTGAACATTTATGAATAAGTGTTTGCTTAGGTTATTTATTTATTTATATCATAAATGGGAGGTTTTCCTTCCCTTATTTCTTCTCACTGAGTTTTTTTGTGTGTATGTGCAATACAGCCTGAATCATAACCTGACATTTCTATTTTCTATTTTATTTATTATGCTTGTAATCTTCATCTCCAGCAAAGTTTACAGTTGACCCCAGGGAACCTTATATTTTTCCAATACCTCAGCATTGCTTAAGTAACCCTCTTACCTTGGTTTTCTGTTTTCCTGCTCTTTCATCTTTAATTCCATAAACCACTTCTAAGCCCCTTCTATGTCCTCTCTTTCTCATATATTTCCTATGGCATTTGAATCTCTTTTTAGTCACATGCTATACAGCATAGGTTGGTTTTCAGTTACTTTTTAAGGGTGTGCTTGTCTATTATTTAAGGCAAGCTTATGAAATACAGAATGTCAAGAATTGTGTTTCACACTTTTATTTTCTTCTCAGTACCCATTGCTTTGTACATAATATATGCTTAATAAAATTTGTCCATTGATCTTTATTATATATTTTATTTTTTTTTACTTTTTTTTTGCGGTACGAGAGCCTCTCACCGTTGTGGCCTCTCCCGTCATGGAGCACAGGCTCCGGACGTGCAGACCCAGCGCCCATGGCTCATGGGCCCAGCAGCTCCGCAGCATGTGGGATCTTCCCGGACCGGGAAACGAACCCGCGTCCCCTGTATCATCAGGCGGACTCTCAACCACTGCGCCACCAGGGAAGCCCTATCTTTTTTGTTATATTCATTAGTTTTATTATTTAGATTCCACATATAAGTGATGTCATACAGTATTTGTCATTCTCTGTCTGACTTATTTCACTAAGTATAATACCCTCCAGGTCTATTCATGTTTCAAATGGCAAAATTTCCTTTTTTTATGACTGAGTATTCCATTGTATACATATACCACATCTTATTTATCCATTCATCTATTGATAAACATTTAGGTTGCTTCCATATCTTGGCTATTGTAAGTAATACTGCTATGAACATTGGAGTGCATGAGTCTTTTCGAGTTAGTGCTTTCATTTTCTTCGGATATATACCCAGGAGTGGAATTGCTGGGCCACATGGTAGTTCTATTTTTAGTTTTTTGAGGAACCTCTATAATGTTCTCCACAGTGGCTGCACTAATTTACAGTCCCACCGACAGTGTACAAGGGTTCCCTTTTCTCTACATGCTGGCCAACGTTTGTTATTTGTGTTCTTTTTGATGATAGCCATTACGGTAGGTGAGGTGATATATATCACTTTGTGTTTTTGATTTGCATTTCTCTGATGTTTAGTGATGTTGAGCATCTTTACATGTGCCTGTTGTCCATCTGTATGTCTTCTTTGGGAAATGTCTATTTAGGTCTTCTGCCCATTTCTTAATCAGGTTGTTTGCTTTTTTGATATTGAATTTTATGAGCTGTTTACATATTTTGAATATTAACCCCTTATTGGTCATATCATTTGCAAATATTTTTTCCCATTTAGTAGGTTGTCTTTTTGTTTTGTTTGTGGTTTCCTTTTGCTGTGCAAAAGCTTTTAACTTTAATTAAGTCTCATTTGTTTAGTTTTGCTTTTGTTTCCTTTGTCTTAGGAGACAGATCTCAAAAAATATTGCTGCAATTTACATCAAAGAGTGTTCTGCCTATGTGGTGCCCACCCACAGTGAGTGAAGAAAGGTCCTGTGGTTAGTGCTGGCCCACTGGTGGGTAGAGCTGGGTCCTAGGGTCTGGATGCAGGGTTCAGGGGTCCCAGAGCTGGTGTCAGACCACTGTTTCCTGATACACATGACTGAGGGTGTCCCGGAGCTTGTGTTGACCTGCTGGTGGATGGGCTAGGGCCCAGCAGGTCCTGGAGTGGGTACTGGCCTGAAGGTGGGGGGATGTGTCGGCAGGCTGGGCGATGAGGTTTCCTGGGATTGTTGTTCAGCTGCTGGTGGGTGAGGCTGGTCCCAAGGCTTTAGCAGGCTTGCTGGTGATTCTGGGGCTGGTGCCTGCCCACTGGTGGGTGGAACTGGGTCCCCAGTTCTCTGAATGCAGGGCCCTGGGGGTCCCAGGTCTAGTGCTTGCACACTGGAATGTGGGGCTGGGTCTTGGGCCCTCTGGTGGGCAGGGCTGTGTCCAGGGTGGCTATGGGCTCAGGGGTTCTTAAGGCAGTCTGTCTGCTGGTGGGTTAGGCTATGTCATCACCCAGTTAGTTGCTTGGCCTGAGGTGTTCTAGTACTGGTGCCTACAGGTTGTTTGGTGGGTATGGGGTTGTGTCCTGAGGCTAATAAGCTAGGGAGAGGATTCAAAAATGGCCCTTGCCAGCATCAGTGTCCACGTAGTGGAATAAGCTCCCCACAATGGCTGCCTCCGAGGTCTGTGTCTCCAGGGTGAGCTCTAGTTGCCTCCTGCTGCTCTGGGAGAGTCTCCAAGATCAACAAGTAGGTCTGGCTCAGGCTCCTTTCAAATGACTGCTTCTGACCTGGGTCATGGAACATGTGAGGTTTTGTGTGCACCCTTTAGGTGTGGGGTCTCTATTTCCCACAGTCCCCTGGGTCTCCTGAAAGTAAGTCCTGCTGACCTTCAAAGGCAAATGTTTTGGGGCCTCATCTTCTCAATGCTGGACTCCTGGGATGGGAAGCCCAATGTGGGGCTCAGACCCCTCACTCCTTAGGGAGAACCTCTGTAATTCTTCTTCTATTTGTGGGTTGCCACCTGGGGGTGTGGGACTTTACCATGACTCTGCCCTTCCTACCTGTCTCATTGTGGCTCCTTCTTTATATCTTTAATTGTAGAAGATCTTCTTTGACAGGTTCTGGTGTTTTTCATCAATGGTTGTTCTGTAAATAGTTGTAATTTTGGTGTGCCCATGAGAGGAGGTGAGGTCAAGGTCTTCATACTCCTCCATTTTGGTCGAGGTCCTGACTCAACTTAATTCTTTAAAAAAATATATATATTCCTTAATTTTCTTGGAAAAGAATTTTCATTCTACTTCCAGGAGACAGCCCATTGGAAGATTAACAAAACTGTCCCATAGAAAGCCAGGTCTGAGGCAGGGCTTGAAGTCAGGTCTTTTAAGAGTTCAGAGGTTTTTCTACTGAATTCTTTGGCCTCCTTCTGCTAAAAGGGCTGAGTCAGAAGTTGTCCTAAATTCTCCATCTTGGAGAACAAGTTGATGGGGTTTGAGGAAGAAGGAGAGATCGGGGAGTCATTGTGGTTTCGGTGGGCCTATAACACAGGTCTTGAGCTCAGTTTAAACACACAAAGTGAGTCTCTCTCCCTGTTTACTGTTGATCTTGAAACAAGAGTGACAAAGCTTCCTGCTTATAAATAAACCACAAAACCCCAAACTAGTAACAACTCTCCAAGCCTTTCTCAGGATCCTTGATCAAAAACTAGAATAGGGGGCTTCCCTGGTGGCACAGTGGTTGAGAATCTGCCTGCTAATGCAGGGGACACGGGTTCGAGCCCTGGTCTGGGAGGATCCCACATGCCACGGAGCAACTAGGGCCGTGAGCCACAACTACTGAGCCTGCGCGTCTGGAGCCTGTGCTCCGCAACAAGAGAGGCCGCGACAGTGAGAGGTCCGCGCACCGCGATGAAGAGTGGCCCCCGCTTGCCACAACTAGAGAAAGCCCTCGCACAGAAATGAAGACCCAACACAGCAAAATTAAATTAGTTAATTAACTCCTACCTCCAACATCTTCTTAAAAAATAATAAAAATAATAATAATGTGAGAAATTCATTAAAAAAAAAAAAAAAAAAAAACAACCTAGAATAGGGCTTCCCTGGTGGCGCAGTGGTTGAGAGTCCGCCTGCCGATGCAGGGGACGCGGGTTCGAGCCCCGGTCCGGGAAGATCCCACGTGCCGCAGAGCGGCTGGGCCCGTGAGCCATGGCCGCTGAGCCTGCGCGTCCGGAGCCTGCGCTCCGCAACAGGAGAGGCCACAACAGTGAGAGGCCTGCGTACCGCAAAAAAACAAAACAAAAAAACCTAGAATAATAGTAGTCCCACCTGACTAATGGATCTGTTTCAAAGCCACAAATCGATTTTGAGAGCCCAAAGAAAAGAGAAGTATTTGTTGGAGGAGGTAATCGAGAGGATGTGACCTCTCATTGACCCAGGAGCCGGACCTGGGCGATTGCGTGTTTCTTACCCCCTCCCCCCGCCTTGGAATGTATGTTTCTCGTTCACAGTCCCCGAGCCGTTTCAAGGATGCTGCCGTAAGAGAGCATTGTGTTGGTTAGATCATCTGGACTGTATATGTGACTGAACCTGGGTAAGACCTCTATCTAAACTTAAGATTCTGGTGCATGGACACAGGGATCTACTATCTTGTGGTGCCTGAGACAAGCTCCATATGTGAGTTTCCTTGCTTGTTAAACCTGCCACCTACCAGTCTGGAGAGGTCCGCCTCTTTCTACAGTCTCTCTTTGTCTTCTGGGCGTGGGGGTCAGTTTGTGAACCGCCACTACTGCCGTTCTTCCCATGTGTGCCATGAGCTTCTACACACATTGCTTTCATGTCTCTTCCTTCATGGGGAGGCAACCTGGCTCCTCGCATAGATGCAGTGGCTTAAACCCAGAGGAACTTGATTTCTAGGTTTCCTTTTGTTACTGTTTACTGGGCATGCAACTGAAGCTTTCTGGCTTCTTAAATCTTTCCATCCTGCTGGGAGGGACTGTGAGAGAATTTTTGCAGAGCCTTTTGTAATCTGGAGATGACATGTGCTCTGTAAAATCACTACCAAGTTGTCATTAATCATAACCAGGACTTAAGTCAGCTGTCAGTATTGCAAGAAGGAGCAAGTCCACAGGGTGAAATGACAATCCCTTCATGAGCTTTAAAATGCACAGAACTTGCTGACACTAATACTGCAGCTAGCCAGAGCGTGGAAAATCAAGGCAATGATGGCAGTGCGATAGGAGGATGTCTGCAGGCTTGGTATCAGAGAACAAACTCTTCATTCAGCAAAGACTAATCTGAAAGACTCTGAATAATTTGAGGCATTTGTGATGGTGGAACTGCAGAATCCTTGATTTCTGGCCTCATGAAAACCTGAACGATATTCACGTGGACTGACATGTGACAGGAGAAAACAGTTACTGCAGAGTCTCTGGGGGGAGCTTCTTATATCTTGACTGTGCTGATTCACATACAAATTCTATCCTTTTTCTTTAAAGAGTTTTGTGCCTGGAGCATCATAAATGCTCAGTAAATGTTACCATTTATTATTTTATATGGAAGTGGAAAAATGCTGTTCACCGTGGTCACCGCAGGCTTAAGGATGAAGCACATAGCATTACTTCCACAAATAGGGGCTAAATGCAAAACAGTGTGCATATCTGTCTCCACCTGAGCTGATGAAAAATACCTCTAACTCTTTTTCTCCCCTGAAAAGCACTTGGAGGCTTTTGGCGCTCACCCAATTTTATCCCTGGAAATAGACTTGATTCTAGCGTAGACTTTGTTTTCTGACCATTGCTTCCAGAGGAAAAGTCATTACACAGCCTCGGTAGAACATTCATTCCCTGAACCTTTTTATAGAATCCACTGGGGCAAAGGTTTTCTCTGTCAAACCAGGTGATTAGAATGAGCACAGTAGAGGTTGGAAACTTCTCCAGACTGTGGCTGTACACACACATCAGATTTTCACAGTATGTATTATTCTTTGACTTTCCCTGACTTCCTCTCCCACCAGCTGTCTTGCTTGTTATTTAGGCAGCTGAGATTCAGCTGCTCAGATTTCCTCCTTCCTGGAAAGGCTTAAAGCCTCCTTAGCATAGCTCCATCTTTTTGTTACGCAGGATTGACCACCAGCTACAAAAGAACGCTTTAGATCTCCCTAGGGAAATAAGTACGGGAGAGTGCATATGCTAATCACCATCAAGATGTCTTATTTCTTCCCATCACTCTGAGCCTCTTCCTTATTCCCAGTTTAAGCTGAACTATTTTAGGGCATCTCTGGGGGCATCTTTGCCAGCAGAGTGACCACAGAGGACACTAACAACAGGTGTTGTTTGGTTGGTGTCTGGTACTGTGGCAGGCATTCAGTGCACACTATCTCATTTAAAACATTAACCCTGAAGCTCAGAGAGATTAAGTAATTTTCTTGGTATTACAGTGAGGATGTTACCAGGATTTACACCTAGGATTGTACGTTCTGTACTTAATTATGCTGTATGTTATTGTTACTGACCAGGGTTCTTGGCCTCTTTAATCAGTAGAAATTGATCAGAGGTCAGACAAGAAATACAGGCAAGGCTTTTCGGGGGCCCCTGCTGCAGCAGCGGGGGAGGTGGAACAGGCACCAGGTTCCCTTGTTCCGCTCCCCGAGGCCGAGGCGGGGTGGGGGGCAAGCTGGTTCCTTGTGTGGGGTGAGGGTAGGGGTGTGTCCAGTGGTCAGGCAGGAGGGGTAGCTTAGGTGGTTTGCCCACCCCTTAGGTGGTGTTGTGTGCAGGGGGCATGCGCAGTTCACTGCTGTTGCTCCAGGATCTTCAGAAGTAGCAGTTGGGTTTTTTGGCCTTTTGTCCAGAATTTGCTCAACTGCAATACTTGCAGTTATTTTTAGTCCCATACAATTTCTTTGTATTTTGTTGCTCCGGGAAAGGTGTGTCCAGGTGCAAGCGTTGCAGCACTGCAGCAAAGGGTCTCAGGTCCCAGCCTGTCTCACTGTTAGTGACGTCAATAATAACACCACTAGGATTCCTCTGGCTGTGAGGTTGGTCACATTTTCCCCTTTATGTTAGGCAGTATATATAATTAAAGCATCCCAAGATTTTAAAACAAACCAACAAACAAATGGTTAGAACGTATTAAGATGCCTGTGGATACCGCTTTTGCCACTTAACAATTTTATTTTAACCATATTACTTAGCTACAAGTGCTAGCAGGTTCAAATGTTTCTGCTTGCTGGGGGTATAATTTCTGGAGGGAGTTCTTTGCAATGGGATTGAACTTGATGCCATTAAAGAGCAATTATCATTAGCTCCTGCTTCTGCAGCATCATATTTAAAAGGGCTTCACAGGAATTGTCATAATGATATGAAATGGGGTTTTGGTTTTAGTTTAATTCCAGAAAGAAAGTGTGTGATTTTAAAAATACACCAAAGAGTGTTTAATAACAATGTTCTCATATCCAGTGAGCAGACAATGCTGATTTTACAGAGTCAGTGCAGCTGCAGAGAAAACACAGTTGCAGGGCAGGAAGCTCACGGTGGAGAGAAGGAGAGCTATAACATTACTTTCCACAGAATGCTGAACAGTAAGTTTAATGCTTTCTTATCTAAGCAACAGATCGCCACTTAAAACACAAACCTAGAAAATGAGCAGGAATCTAGTTTTTCTGTGTAATTCAGGTGAGAACAGGGTAGTTCCCCCGATTTTGGAGTCAGTATCACACTCTGTGATGATCCAATGTCCTGCTGAAATGTCCAAAAATGCATGGGTGAGGAGGACTCATGTTCTCACTGTTGTGAGTTCAGTAGTAAGTTGAGAACTATTTCTCAAAAGAAGATTGCTTACTTGTTGTAGAGCATATAGCTATTCTCCAAAACTGAAAGGACTCTGGTCCGAAAGATGCACTTAGTTATAAGGGCATTTATCAGAGCTATCTGCTCTGAAGTCAGGACCAGTCTGAGTATCTTCTGTTGCCCTAGGTCCCAACTACAGTGGTCAGCTTTTCAAATTACTTGGTGAAATGATCCAAGTAGAACACCTACGTGTGATGTAACTTGCCTTTTTACCCAACAATGTCCACCAAACACTACATTTTTTTCTTGAACAACTTGCTACGTTGTTCCATCAATATGTCTTCCTTCCTTCCTTTAATCAAAAGAATTTTTATTGAAGTAGAGTCAATGTACAATATTATATAAGTTACAGGTGTACAACATAGTGATTCACAATTTTTAAAGGTTATACTCCAATTATAGTTATTATAAAATGTTGACTATATCCCCCCTATTGTATGATATATCTTTGTAGCTTATTTTATACCTAATAGTTTGTATCTCTTAATCCCCTACTCCCTATCTTGACCCTCCATTCCCCTTCCATCTCCCCACTGGTAACCACTAGTTTGTTTTCTATATCTGTGAGTCTGCTTCTTTTTTGTTATATTCACTATTTTGTTGTATTTTTTAGATTCCGCATATAAGTGATATCATACAGCATTTGTCTTTCTTGTCTAACTTATTTCACTAAGCGTAATACCCTCCAGGTCTATCCATGTTGCTGCAAATGGCAAAATTTTATTCTTTTTTATGGCTGAGTAGTATTCCATTGTATATATGTGCCACATCTTCTTTATCCATTCATTTATCGATGGACACTTAGTTTGCTTCCATATCTTGAGTATTGTAAGTAATGCTGCTATGAACATTGGGGTGCATGGGTCTTTTAGAATTAGTGCTTTTGTTTTCTTTGGATATATACCCAGGAGTAGAATTGCTGGGTCATAGGGTAGTTCTATTTTGAGTGTTTTGAGGAACCTCCATACTGTTTTCCACAGTGGCTGCACTAATTTACTTTCCCACCAACAGTGTACAAGTGTTCCTTTTTCTTCACATCCTTCCCAGCGTTTATTTGTGGTCTTTTTGATGATAGCCATTCTGACAGGTGAGAGGTGATATCTTGTTGTGGCTTTGATTTGCATTTCTCTGATGTTTAGTGACGCTGAGCATCTTTTCATGTGCCTAGCGGCCACCTGCACTTCCTCTTTGGAAAAATGGGCAGAAGAACTGAATAGACGTTTTTCCGAAGAGCAATATAATGTCTTTAATGGGCTGAATTGGTATGATATCCTACAGGACTGTGAAAGGTTCTGGGAAACTAAGTTGTGGCACAGAACTGGGGAGTTCTCGAGTTGTTACTCCGAGGACATTAAAGCTAGGACTTGTCCCACCAAGTGAAAGCAAACTACTTTTGGTGTTTTTTGTTTATGAGAATGGATAAAAATGCATTTTCTCTATCAATAACTGTGAACTAGGAGCAGATAACTCCAATAAGGAAACTAATATGGCAAGCACCTGCAAAAGGCATTTATCACCTATTTTCTATTTTCATCAATGTTTTGCAGTGGCCAAACTAGAGTTGAATGGGGGATCTGCTAAGAAGCATCCCGTATGAATCTTTCGGGCATTTTAAAATGACATTTCTGTGGTTCCCCAAGGGATGAAATCTTTCTTTTGAATCATATTTAGGGATGGGGGTAATGTCAATGCTTTCACTTAGTCCTTCAAATGCTGATGTAGTTCCTTCTCCGTAGGTCAAGACCCACATGAGGACTCTGCAAGAGTCAGTATTGGAATTCTACAAGTTATTGATAATATTTATTTCAAACATACACTTATGAATTGAAGTATTAACCATGAAATAACATCAGTAAAACTCTATTTGGATAAAGGATAAAGAGGGAATAATCTAGAGTTGTCACCATTATAGTGCATAGATGTTTATTATATTATCTTACTGGATCATTATGCTGATTAAAGATAATGGATGAGAAAGAGCTTTTTAAGTATCACTTTTCTCTCGCACCACAATGTTATAAATCCCTTGAAGACAGGAATCAGTCTTTATTTCTCCCCGTGCTGCCAAATGTGTCTGGCATATAGCTTGGCTCATAGAATAGGAAATCAGTAAATGTATGTTAAGTTGAATTGGATAGAATAAACTTTACCTTGCATATCCAGATTCCTCCTAGCGTTAGAGAGTGGAGATCATGATATGAATGCTGTACTAGAACAAAGGGAACTAGATAATCTTGGGAAATATTTCTGTCAAAAGTTCACATGTCCTTTAATATACGGAAGAAGACTAGTTAATGGAAAAATCATAGACAATGGGGATGGAGAGAGCTCAGAATTTAATTGTTATAGTGGTGGTTGTTTTAATGGATGTCAGTAGATGTTCAATTCTGCACACCTAAGGCAGGCATGAATTTCAGCGAGGATATTCCAGAGTGCATAAGGCTGTCAGAGCTGTAAGGGGCTTTAGAGATCTCTAAGCACAGTATCCTCCCTCTATAGTAAGGAAAGCTGAGGCCACCTACTTAATGGGAGAGTTTAAGTCCAATATGTCCAAGGTCATAGAGCTAGTAAGGGATTGAGATGACTAGCTCTGTGACTTTGAAACATCAATCAATCCATCCAAATCTTAGTTCCTTTATTTGCTGGTTGTTGTAACGAGGTGATAAGCATAAAGTACTCAGTGTCTAACAAGGTGCCTGGCATAGTAGATGATAAATTATAGATGATGTTATTATTGGTAAAATGCTATAGGAGAGACCTATCTGAGGGTGATCTCTGGGACCATGCTAGGCCTTCACTAGAAGGAGAGTTCTGGGGAATTAAAGTCCTGGGAATGGCTCTCTGGCTAATGAGAGTCAGGAGTTGGTGGATTAATATCGCAACTTCCTTACCTCTCAGTGGGACAATTCTGAGATATGTTCCGCATTCTCACAGAAGTTCTCCGGTGGGTTTGTGCCTTAATATATTCATTAACGCACATTTATTGGCTTTCCTCCCGTTTATAAGTCACTTATCCATCCCTCACAATGCTTTTTAGGAACACCTCCCTAATACACTTCTTGTACCCCAAATCTTGCCTCAGAATCTTTTCTTAGGGCAAAACCCAAACAAAATGCCAGTCTTGCCTGATCATCCCACAATGATCGATCTTGTTCCTTAATATCTAGTAGAGATCATCAGTCTCATCTCTAATACAACCATTCTACTTGCTTTACTTCAGAAGACCATGTTATCGCCAAGCTCAGAAGGTACTTCAGCGTTACCTTGTATTTGTGCTCCTGCGTTTCAGAACAGACACTGAAGTGCTGAAATTTCTTCTTAGTAAGATCACTCTGGAGGCAAGGAAGGTTTTGCATGGACTAAAGGGACTGGTGGAAAAGAGATCAGCTATGAGTCTTCTGTATTCTTGGCAGAATCCCGATTAAGATGACGACCTGAATCAGGGCCATGGCTGTGGACATGTGGATTAGGGAGCAGTAGAGATGAGAGAGATCTAAGAAGTTGAACCCATAGGATTGGGTAATAATGGCCTACCTCTTGTTTATTCTCTGTTCCGGAGTCACTGAGGTTTTACTTTCCAGAATCGAGCCCCTGGCTTAGGAGATGGAGGGTGCTCAAACTTCAAGAGCTATAAGTATCTGCTGTGGCATTGAGCCCCGGCACTCAATGAGGTAATGTGATACAGAAAAAAGAGCTGTGGCTGATAAAGCTTTTCATATGAGGAAACTGAAAACAAGACGGGGGGAGTGCCATGCCCCAACTCATGCGTCTCGGGCTGGGAGTGGGGCACTGAGGCTGGCTCTGTCACTGGCTCCTCGTCCTTTGCTCTGCGGAGGGTTCTGTGTCATTGGATGACCATGTCAATGCTGATCCTTTGGGAGAACTTGGATCTGCAGCCCCGAGTTTTCTTATATTTGAATTGTGTTTACTGGAACATTGGTAGTCGTGGTGTGTTTTTTTCTTCTAGACCTAGTACTATTAATTTAAAAATGATTTCTACTGAACAGTTCTTGAGCGTTACACTCTATGTTGATTCATAGATGATATCATATAAATCTATTCTTGCTGTGCTCTTTTATTTTTTTCCAAAAGAAATAGATTATGTTCTTTGAATCTTACAACTACGTTGAAATGAAAACAGAATAGATAGTCTCACCATTTTACAGATATGAAGACAGAGTAAGAGGGAGTACATTTTGTTGGAAAAACACGAAGGTCCTGAGAGTCTGAGGAGGTGGTTCTGGAATGTCATTTTCCCTGGGCAGCCTTTTATTTCTTTCCTTATCGATTCACCTGCATTGCATTTTGTGACAAGAGCTCTGGAGTGAGACCGCCTGAGTTGGAATTGAGATTCTGCCACTTGTCTCGGGCAAATTTCTTAGCTTCCCTGTGATTCTCGTCTAAGAAAACTCTTCCCAGTTCCCTCATCTAAGAATCAGAGGAGGATTAAATATATTAATGTTATGCAAACACTCAAAAGAGAGCCAGGCTTTATTATCATTGCATCTACAGTTATTGAAGAAGCAGTGAGTGGCAAGGTCAAAATCTTACAGCCCAAATGCAAATGTAGAAGATTTTAAATAGTCCACCTTAAAAATGTACTTTCCATAGAGTCCTGGCCCACCTTTGCCCTCTTCAGTGAGTGGCTCAAGTGAGAGACTACTTATTGGTTTAAAGTTGGGGTGGGTTTGTGTGACAAGCTTCTGTGTTAGCATGCAGAGAGCCCTTTGCATTATAAGCACTGACCTGACAAATTGCTGTACTCTTTTTAAGTGATTCAGCCAACCCAGTCCCCGAGTGCTGACATATCATCAGTGCCCAGTCACCTCCCAACAGTGCTGCCATTATCTCCCATTTCAGGAAGACGGAGAGCTTCTAGGGAGCAGGGTACAATTATTTTCAGGAATGAGATGGCTGTATTTGAATCTGAGAGCCCAAATGCATGGATAATATATGTCTCTGTCCTATCTCTGTCGCTCTCTTGCATATAGAGCAAAGTGTTATGGTTGTGAATTGAAACATTACTTATCAATGTGAAATTTGTGAGAATTTTAGTAAATACATGGATGGTTCAAGTGTCATTTATTGATGAAAACACAGAGCTGAATTGACAAACTATTTTGCACAGTGTTTGGTCTGATGGTGGGAAATTAACAGCAAAATTATGCCGTGTTCTTAGTGTAAATATATTTTTAGTCTTAGGGATATTTTTTGGTTTACATCATGCTGGTAAAGTTATCAATCTTATAGCTTGTCATCACAAGATATAGAATATGTCTAAAAAGTTGCATTTGGAGGGTGATAGACTTTTCTTTGTATCGATGCAAATGATTTCATTATGGTAGAGTTAAGATTTGTCCTATTTTTGTGAACCCATTACATATTTGTTTAAGTTTAAGGATTTGGATTTTTTTTGTTTAGAGTCATATTTTTATTAAATTTACTTGATGTTATTTTGTAGAGTATTTCTTCCTTTAATATTATGGTGAAATCCTTTTGCTTTAAGATCGATAACTGCTATTTATACTCCTAATGGAATATTAGACCCTGGAGACTTCTAGCGTTTCTCTTACTGCAACTGTCTACTATTAAAAGACTGAATTGTTGGTCTCACAGGATAGAAGAACATTCAGGCTTGTTGTGTGCTACAGTTTAATATCCACCTCATAAAAACTGCTGAAAATATATCTTCAGTTTGCAAATACCTTGAATTTGAGGCATTGGTTTGTGAGAAATCTGTATCATTTTGGCAGTTCTCTTTTATACAATAATGGCAAATCAATATCAGTTGTTGTGTTATTTTCTATTTCTTTAAAAATATTGGAGTATAAAATTGGTTGTCAGCTGTAGTGGGGTTTAGTCCTGAATTTGCCTTTAGCTCACTTTAGTAACAACCTCTGTGTGCCTTGGTGTCTTCATCTGTACAATGAAGAAAAGGAAAGGTCAGACTAGAACATCTTAAAAATTCCTTTTCTCTTTCACACTCTGATCTTGTATTTTGGACTCCCTTTGGTAGACTCAGGCTGTTTTGATGATGATGGGTTGATTGAGGTGAGGAAAAAGGATGAATTAGAGGAAATGCCTCAGGTCAGATGGAAGCTGGGGAATTAAACTGTTTATTAAAAAAGGTCCTAGTGGAGACTACTCAGAGGTTCTACACATGCACCGAATGGCTTGGCAAAATTAGGTGAAGTACAGTAATATGTCACTAACAGAACTGGGGCGGTGGGGAAGTGGTAGCAAATTCCCAGAAGGGGCAAGGCAGAGAGAAATCACAGCCATTAGGTCATACTCAGGGTGGGGTGATACAGAAGTATGGCTCTGGATAAGTGGACACAGAAGTA
Organism: Kogia breviceps; assembly: GCF_026419965.1. Taxonomy (NCBI): domain Eukaryota; kingdom Metazoa; phylum Chordata; class Mammalia; order Artiodactyla; family Physeteridae; genus Kogia; species Kogia breviceps. The sequence goes on from NC_081320.1 coordinate 91,028,535, forward strand.
GGAAGAGTCAGTCCTGGGGAGATGAGTTGGAGCAGCATAAGACAGAAGATAGGAAATACTGCACCTGGGAGTCTCTAGGGGTGTCTCAAGCTCACCCAGGTCATACTGACATGGGGTCTGCTGGCAGAAAAACAATAAGTCTAAGCTCTACCAACTTTAGGCTTCATTGCGTCTGAAAGCAGGCATGTCTTCTTAGGGATTATGAATGAAAAGAGAGGGAGAGAGGAATCAGAACTACCATGCCTTAGCTGGCTCTCCTTCTGCAAGACTTTATTAGTGCTTTAAAATTTTTTTTATTATTTCTACAGGCAGAGAGAGTCAGAGAAATGATGGAGGAGGAGGATAAGTACTTATGGAAGGAGATTTTTTTAAACTGAAAGGACCCGTTTTAGCTGCAATGGGGAAGATGTTTCCTTGGTTACGGATCTTTATATGTGGTAGAATTATGGTGAAAACACTTTAAGAAAAATTACTTGATTGCTGGGAGGTATTACAGGTTTTCAACAAATAGTTCACTGAATAGAAATGGATTGAGCACCTGCTATGTGCAAAGCTTGGAACTGAGTGCTCTGGGGGATATGAAAAATTACACTCCATTGTTCCTGCCTCTGAGGAGTTCACACTAGCAATGAAGAGACAAAGCATACAAAGCGGTGATTAAATGATAAAGTGAGACTTAAATATCCGAATAGAATGCTGTGGTATCCAGAGGAACTCCCTCCCTTCCTCTCTGAGTTGTGGACCAGTTGAGAAACATACCAAAGATAAAGCATATAGGGCAATAGAGTACATTTATTTCTAGCAGATAAAGGCTAGACTGAGGTGCACATAGCTCCCAGTAGGTGGCCTGACACTGAAGTCCAGAATTAGAGGGATTTACACTCTTAACCATGCAGTGCCTCTTTCCCCAGGGAACAGAGAGGAACCACTCTTTGTAGAAGAGCTTATTTCCAAGAAGAAAAGAGAGGAACTGAGTCTATAATTATGAGTTTATTCTTTGCTACTTTCCCCTGATGAGAAGTGAATAAGTGATAGAGAGGTATCAATAATTAAGCTCCTTTTCTGGGGGGCAAGATTTACCCTGAGTGGGGAAGAAGCATTTCCCTGAACAAAGGATAACAGTATAAGAAATAAAGAAAGTTCATGCAAAGTGTCAAAGAAGGGTCCAGACTTTAGGTGTTAGAGGTAGAAAGGATTCTTGGGCCAGTGTACTGTGATGGATTATGGAAGGGAAAGGCTTTGCACTGGCTTTTCAGTGATGATAACTTTTTATTTTGAATGGAGAAGAGCCTGCTGTTGGAAGTGGTGGGGCTGACATGGGCAAAGTATTGAGAAGACAAGAAAGAATGTGAACACCGAAGTGGTGTAATGGCAGTGGGAACTGAGGTAGGAAATGTTAATAAGGAGATGCTATTGAAAGGAGACAATGCAGGGGAGGAGAAAAGAAGGAGCATGTGTTTAAGGGCAGGGTTCTGTGTTCTCATTCTCCTTTGGTGACCTGAGTGTGTCAGTTAACCTCTCTAGGTCTGTCTGAGTTTCCTCATCTGCAAAATGGAGAAGTTTGGATACCTAGACTTCTCTGGGCTTTGGTTAATAATCTTGGCCTTCCCTGCTGGGAGGAGCTATTAAGATTGTCAGTTAGACCCAGAAAAGTAAAGACCAGAACAGATATGTGGCATTACCCCTACATCCCTGAGAGATACAGAGTTAGAGAAGGTTTTCAGTAGTCAGCAGAGGTCTCTGAGAATGAGACTGTGCTGTTTCACTGGGAGCTGGTGACATCTATAGTGGGGAATTGCTTCCAAAGCATATTATGTAGATGGATTGTGGAGGTCAAGGAAACAGTTCAATGCCCAGATCTAGGTAAGAAACACCCAGGGTAGAGCCTGGCCACTACCGGAGAAGTTGTGGCTGAGAGCTAGGAGGGAGACCAGTGGAAATCAGCCTTGTTTTATTTCCTCCCCTCTCCCCCGGCCAGCGCACTCTAATACAGATTTGCCTTGAAGAGAATTTTCTCTTGCATCCTTACGTTATGCACCAAGAACATCTTTTGGATCTCTTGGTCTTTCCAAATCATAAATGTACTAAAGTTTCACATATTTAATGTAGGGACTGAGTGTCAATATCCTTACTGTATTCTTCTGAACAATTATCCTTTTTTTTTTACAGTTGCAAAACTTAACTAATTTATTTTTTTTCAATATATGTGCAAGAATAGATTCTAAGACCAAATAAAGAAGGCCTTTGATTTTTTATCAGGCTAAAATTTTATTTATGCATGCAGTTACAAAACCTATAGTGTGAGTTGTTTGTCTGCTATGTTTTTCTCCTAATTCTTTGTCCTGTTTTTTCCAAAATATAGGCTCAAGAGTGGCCCATATTAATGGAATTACAATGTCAATTACTTATTGGATTCTCTTTTTAATTTAAAAATATTTACATATTTATGTTTTATTGAAGTGTAGATGATGTATAATGTTATATAAGTTATAGGTGTACAATATAGTGATTCACAATTTTTCAAGATTATGCTTCATTTATAGTTGTTAGAGAATATTGGCTATATTCCCTTTGTTGTACAATATATCCTTGTAGCTTATTTTATACCTAATAGTTTGTACCTCTTAGTCCTGCCCCTCCCCCTTTCCTTCTCCCCACTGGTGACCACTAGCTTATTCTCTATATTTGTGAGCCTGCCCCTTTTTCTGTTATATTCACTACTTGTTGTATTTTTTAGATTTCACATATAAGCGATATCATATGGTATTTGTCTTTCTCATCTGACTAATTTCACTTAGCATAATGCCCTCCAAATCCATCCGTGTTGTTGCAAATGGCAAAATTACATTGTTTTTTATGGCTGAGTAGTATTCCATTGTATGTATATACCACATCTTCTTTATCTGTTCTTCTGTTGATGAACACTTCCATATCTTGGCTATTGTAAATAATGCTGCTGTGAACGTTGGGGTGCAGGTATTTGAATTAGTGTTTTTGTTTCTTTCTGATATATACCCAGGAGTGGGATTGCTGGGTCATATGGTAGTTCTATTTTTAGTGTTTTGAGGAACTTCCATACTGTTTTCCACAGTGGCTGCACAAATTTATATTCCCACCAGCAGCATATGAGGTGAATCATTTTCCTTTTGCTACTTTTAGTACACATTGGTGAGATTTAGAACACATTTTAAGGAAGTTGCCTTTTATCTAAGATTAAAAAATGCATATGTATTTCAAATGGGTCTCATCCTACAGAAGGGAGAAATGGGGCTAGGTGAGGGGAAACCCATCCACAAAATAGTTACCTTCAAACATGATAAAATTAATACTGTGTGCATAGTCCATGGTACTTTTAATATGAATTGATGTCTAATTTAGTTCAACTGCAAACAAATAACAATGCCTTATTAATATACAGCATTGAGTGCTCTGATAGAGCTGCTCTCAGAGAGTTTGTAGTCTACCCTTTTATATGTTCATTGTCAAATATTTAGTTAATCCCATTAAGTACTAAAGCCTGTGTTAGGTGTTGAGGATACAATGGTGAGCAAAAAAGTTGGAATTTTTGCCTTTCTGGAGTAGGTTTTGGATAGAGTAGAGGTTGGGGGAGACAAATATGACCAAATCTTACAAATACATAGTTACAAACCATGAGACTTGCTATAAAGGAAAAGTACAGGTGCTTCAGTAATTTCTAATCAAGCCAACAATGGATTTCCAAGGCCTGGGAATGTAGATACCTGTGTATTCTGGGTTCCAGCCTCCACTGTGTCAGAGCACAACTCAATCCATGATCCCTCTTCTAGAACATCCTGCCTTACCTCTCCCTCTACTGCCTGGTGAACTCCTGTCATTCTTGCAGTTCCAGCTAAAATGTCAGTGTCTTGTTAGACAGTATGTCAGGGCCATATGGAGTCCCCTGCTTCATTTCCAACTATTCCTTTGATAACTGCGTTACCTTAGTTTAGGCTGTGGCCTGGCTCTGTGCTGACCTCTTACTCTGCGCCCCTTCACACAGGCATCTTTGTAGGCCATAGCCAGTTCATCTACAAGCTGTGTCAGGTTACTTAAGTATAAATTATAAATGAGGGATGCGATTGCCTCTAGCCACTTGTGTCTGGAATTAGATGTCTCAGAGCTGTACTCCTCTGCACTCAGGTTCTGAGTGAGTTTTCTGTTGCTGAGACTTTTCACCAAAGACTGGGGGCCTGGGGTCCTGGCCTCTTATGCTCGTGAGCTTCTTGCACACCCCACATTGTCATTTTAGATCTGGCTTACAATGAACTCTTATTCTGCTCCCTGTGCTGAAACTGGGTTTATAATTACAATATGTGCCCAATAAATACCTGTAGAACTAGAAGGGCAAAGAAAAAAAAAAAATTAAATGGCCAAGAAATGACTTCAGGAGAAAGAGAAATCACATTGCAAGAAAAGCTGATAAATGGCCAGGAGCTATGTTATCCTCAGGAGCAGGGCCTCCAGTGCCCCATCACGGGGAAATGGGCCAACAATCCCAGCACCCAGAGCATCCGGAGGGAGTTCCCAGACAGAGGCAGACTCTAGCTTGCAGACCAGGCCTGGAGTCTCTTTCTCATGGGCTAGAGACTAATGTCCCATGCTAAGTGATCAGGCTTGACACCATCACCCTTCTTAGGGTGGGGAGGGGTAGGAAAGTATGGGTGACTCCGAACCTTACCTGACAAATGTGGACACTCTTCTGTGAAAACCAGTTTCATTCTGGGGGAGGAGGAGGGCACTAAGGTATCCTAAAACAGGAAATGACTGGGGATGTGGAGTGGAGAAAGGGGAGGGATGGGTTTTTAGAGGTAGTTTATAAACTGGCCTCCTGCAGCTAAGCTCCAGCTCTGCTTTCCTGGGATTTCCTTTTCTTGGACTTTTAGATATAGCTCAGCTACATGGATAGGTGGTTTCAGTTCTCCCTGTGAGGGAGTAACAAAAAGAACAAGGTTCCACCAGACAACTGGCTTGGAAACTTGTAGAACTCACCTGGAAACTTCTCAGCAAGCACTACCCCTTTGTCTTTTGCTAAGCCTCTCTCTCTCTCTCTCTCTCTCTCTCTCTCTCTCTCTCTCTCTCTCTCTCTCTCTCTTCTCTCTCTCTTACTCTGCTTCTCTCATTCTCTCCACTCCCCTTTTGCCTCTGTGTCTCTTTCTCTGTCTCCGATTACCGTTGTCAGTGCTGCATCATTAAGAGCCTGAGCTGTGAGCATCAGGACCCTGCCACAGCATTCTCAGCACTAGGTCTTTCCTTGGGCTCTCAGCACTTCCTTCCACGCCACTGAGAGCTGAGCCACCCTTTCCTAGAGAGCGAGTAGGCTGAGTGCTGCATTGCAGTGGAACCATTTAAAGAACATGAGATTACTGTGAGTTTATGTCATCCCCTAGCCACTCATATGGATGAGCCATACAGGGGCTATTTGGATTTCAGGGAACTCTGTGCACCGATACAGTGGAACTAGGGGCTCTCTCTTTGCTGCATGCAGAACCAACTATAGCTGTCTGGAGTTTGAAGACTACACAAGGTAGCAGGAGACAGGGTGCTTTATTGTTCAAAGCCCACAGATAGGAAGAAGCAGCAGCTCAGAGGTGGAGCCATGACCCTTTGTGTTTGGTTGTGTATTTAGCCAAGTAGAGGGCATACCCTGGGCTGTCCAAGGAGGTGTGAGATGCTGGGGTAAGGCTAGAAGTAGGATCACTTCAACATCTGGCCAAGGTTGAACTCAGAAACTAATGAACCCAGAGTTTATTAGTTATTAGTCAGTGTTTATTGGGAACCTACCGAAAATGAGATGCTACTCTGGTCAGTGCTGGGAAGAGGCAGAGAAATTAAAATTGGTCCCTGTGGATGTCTGTTTGACGAGGAAGGTAGAGTAGGTTTTAATTAAAGCTGTGAGTGTAAAGTATCCAGCATGGGGCACATGAATCTGAGAAGATTTAGGATGGGTGAGGTGGAGAAGGCTTCCTGGAGGAGATGGGCCTTGAACCAAAGGTTAGAGGATGAGAAGGCTCAGGTGTCAAGGAAGCTGGAGCCCTGCCAGTCTTCCCCCGGAGCCAGAGCACAGGAGGCTTCTTAATTGCTGAGTTGGCCCTGCAGGAAGAGCTTCATTACTTAGGCCCTTTAAGGCAGGAATTGTATGAAAATAAGGCAGTATTTAACCCAAAGGATGGCCATAGGGGTTTTGGTACAACTTAATCCAATTTTTCAATGCAATTACATTTGGTGTAAAGAACATTTATTGAGCACAACCTCTGTGTAGAGCTGTGGAGAGTACAGGGGTGACTATGACTCAGCCCCTGTCCTCCCGAAGCACAGTCTTAGCAGGGAAACTTATGCCGGGGGCTGGAACCAAAGCATGGGGCCATCTACTGAGAAGACAGGGGTGTGGAGGCAGCAGATCTCAGCTCCTGGTCCTGCCCTCTCTCTTAGTAGATCATTTAACCTTATGGACCTTGAGTTTCTTTGTGTGTAAAATGGGATTAATGATGTCCTTTCCTCTCTTGGTATGGGAGCTGGAGAATCCAAGGGGATAATAGTTCTGAAAGCATTTTGTCAACTGCAAACTGATGCACGGATGTGCATCACCACTATGCATGTGATTAGTGATATTGTTAGCAGTGCAGACCTAGCATTACAGTACCCATGGCACATAATTAAAATGTGGTCATCTCTAATACCTAACTTCAAAGAATGTATCTCTTAGGGAGCATTTTAATAGCCTAATTTGAATTACCTATGGGTCTAAGCAGAACAAAACTGAATTTCTTTAAAGAGATTCTACTATCTCTTCTCAGTCATTTAAGATGGTTTTTGCACATAATTAGTTTGAATTTATGTTGTGTTGTATTTTGTACATGCAAGGTAAAGTAAACAATTTTTTGTGTAAAACCATCTGACAGGTACTAGAGATGAGAGAAAGGGAGGAAAGGAGGGGATGGTTTAAAAAAAGACAAAAAAAACCCCATGGGTCCATGAAGAAAATTATAGATCTATAAGCAATAGCAGAGAGACCTACTCTATTTCAAGCACGTGTTATTTCATTTCTTACATTTCCTGGAACTCTTTGCTTTGGTCTGAGATAACAAATGATAGGGATTAAGGTTTTTGTCAACTCAAAAATTCATGATTCTAAACTTAAAGGGAAAGATAACTTCAAACCGTAATAGAGAAAATTGTAATTTCTAATGTGGAGCCCAGGCTGTTAGTGTCAGAGACTTTCACTTCAGTCCAAATTCATCCAGTTTCTTGGGTAAGTTTCCATTAGTCATCGGCGTTCTGAGCAGTCCTCCATTCAGGGTGGATATAATTATGACTTACTGAGCATGTCCCAGAAGAGCCATGAGTTAATGTCTTTGAGACAGCCTGAGCTGCTCAGATGAAAGGTGGCCCACATAAACACATGGTTAGATGAGCCTCTTAGGAAGCTGCTGGGTTTCAAATGTTCTTTGAAAAAGGCAGGATAGCAGACAGGGTGCCAGCACCAAATAGGCTGTGAAAGAGAAAAAGTAAATCTGGAGAAGAAAGAGAAAGGGTAAGGCAGCAACAGTGTTGAAAAAAAACATCATGAATTATCTTGGTGTTTCATAAACAAAATAATGTGAATATGTTGCAGTCAAATCAACATGTGATACTGTCGGCATTCTTTGCTGAGAATGTTTAAATGGGCAGGAGACCTAAACAGGCATTTCTCCAAAGAAGATACACAGATGGCCAAGAAACACGTGAAAGGATGCTCAACGTCACGAATCATTAGAGAAACGCAAATCAAAACCACAATGAGGTATCGCCTCACACAGGTCAAAACTCACAAAACTCACAACAGGTCAAAAACTCTAGAAACAATAAATGCTGGGGAGGGTGTGGAGAAAAGGGAACCTCTTGCACTGTCGTTGGGAATGTAAATTGATACAGCCACTATGGAGAACAGTATGGAGGTTCCTTAAAAAACTAAAAATAGAACTACCATATGACCCAGCAATCCCACTACTGGGCATATACCCTGAGAAAACCATAATTCAAAGAGTCATGTACCAAAATGTTCATTGCAGCTCTATTTACAATAGCCAGGACATGGAAGCAACCTAAGTGTCCATCGACAGATGAATGGATAAAGAAGATGTGGCACATATATATAATGGAATATCACTCAGCCATAAAAAAAAAATGAAATTGAGTTATTTTTAGTGAGGTGGATGGACCTAGAGTCTGTCATACAGAGTGAAGTCAGAAAGAGAAAAACAAATACTGTATGCTAACACATATATATGGAATCTAAAAAAAAAAAAAAGGTTATGAAGAACCATGAGGCAGGACAGGAATAAAGATGCAGATGTAGAGAATGGACTTGGGGACACGGGGAGGGGGAAGGGTAAGCTGGGACGAAGTGAGAGAGTGGCATGGACATATATACACTACTAAACGTAAAATAGATAGCTAGTGGGAAGCAGCCGCATAGCGCAGGGAGATCAGCTCGGTGCTTTGTGACCACCTAGAGGGGTGAGATAGGGAGGGTGGGAGGGAGACGCAAGAGGGAGGAGATATGGGGACATATGTATATGTATAGCTGATTCACTTTGTTATAAAGCAGAAACTAACACACCATTGTAAAGCAATTATACTCTAATAAAGATGTCAAAAAAAAGAATCTTTAAAATTTTAAACGATAGAAGTGTACAGAGCATCTGGTATTTTCATTGCTGAATAAATTTTGCTTCCAGACATCACTTTTGTGTGAGTCTAGCCATTATATTCTGTAGAAACTATGCTTCTACTTTAACAGATTCATAGCCTACAGACCAAAGCAAAGTGGCTCAAGCAAAGGTAGGTGGGGTTAAGAGATGTTTGTGGCGTCTTCTTGTCCTGGTGGGTTATGAGTTTATTTTTCTCTCACTAATTCAGAACCAGGTTTCAAAGATCCAGAAGAGAGAATATGGCTTCCCCCAACACCACCCTCATAAAAGAAATAATTTTAACAGTCAAAAGCTCATAAGTGGTAAAATGCCTAACTTATGTAAGCCCAAACCTCTGGCCATGAAATAAAACTAAAAATAATAACAAAAGTTAACCAAAACTTCCAGTCCCCGGTAATGATAAACTATACTGAAACAAAGCCAACTCTCCCAAATAACACTTGGCCAGAGAACAAATCGAAACTGAAATTACATACTGCTCAGAAATTAGCAATAAGGAAGATGCAACATATACAAACATAGAATAAAGCCAGGGTTCTACACAGAGAAAATAAGTTGTATTTATTACATTTTTTTAGTAAAGAAAAAAAAAAAAAACACCGAGAAAGTAGTCATCAACTTCCTACTGACCAAAGATTGCAGAAGACTCCTCATAAGAAAATTACAAGTGATAAACGCTTGTATGCCAGAATTGAGAAGCTGTTAAGTAGTAAAGCCAAATTTTATGGATTTTTTTTTTTTTTTTTTTTTTGGTACGTGGGCCCCTCTCACTGTTGTGACCTCTCCCATTGTGGAGCAGAGGCTCCAGACGCGCAGGCTCAGCGGCCATGGCTCACGGGCCCAGCCGCTCCGCGGCATGTGGGATCTTCCCAGACCGGGGCACGAACCCGTGTCCCCTGCATCGGCAGGCGGACTCTCAACCACTGCGCCACCAGGGAAGCCCCCGAAGTTTAGATCTTTATCCCTAGATACCATGTTTCTGCCAACACATCCTTCTTTTTCTCTTCAGGAATGGTTGGGTGTTCATCTAAACACTTTGGTCCAACTGGACTAAGTACAGAAAAATATCTGTTTTCCATCGTAGTGTGGAGTGGCATTGTCCAGGCTGGCCCTCTGATGTCACTGAAAGGAGGCACTTATGGAATCCTAGAAGCTGTGATTGTCTTAGTGGTGGGATGATCTTTTATTATCATGTCTGCCTTATAAACACTTCTACGACTCCTGAGAGACAGTGGCCACCTTGGCCTCGAGTCAGAGGAGTCTTTTCTCTTTTATTAATTTTCTTCATGAGCCTTGTTCACCTAGGAAATCGCTATTCAGAACATTGCTCCAGGCTAGTATGGTGTGTGCCTGTCGGGAAGAGAGTCCCTACTCTTAGGCAGGCCCTATTCTCTAGGGAGCAGCAGGGCAAAGAGATGAAAGTGTTCTCTGCCCTAAGGAACTCACAGTCCAGAAGGGAGGGATATATGAACACCGAAGACTGTACTGCAGGGCATAAAGACATGAGTGCTGAATAGATGTTCATCAGGGTTTTGAGAGGAGAAAATAATCAAGCTTGACCGGGGAATAAGGAAAGACTTATTGGCCTCTTAAGTGGATCTTTACCGATGAGATAGACTGGGTTAAGCAGATAAGTAAGTCAATCACCTGTGCAAAGGCTCTGGGTGTGAACATAGAGACCATGCAATGGGAAAGGCAAGCACATGTGTGTTTCTATCTGTTAAGGGTCAGTCATAAATAGAGAGGGGTTCAGATTCAGAGCTCACTTTCCAGCACTAACTTTCAGCCTCTTCTAAGTGAGGCCCCTGGGAAGTGGATTCTCTCTTTGCTATAATCAGCTTACACATCTATGTCAACAGCACCCTGGCTCATCATTTGGGACCTCTCTTGGTCCCTGTTTTCCATTAGGGAGGCTTTAAGTTATAGTGCTGAAAAGTTACATCCCACTTCTGACGGCCCCTTGTAACTGTTCCCTGGGGCCAGGTAGATGAACCTTCTATAGGTTATCAAAATAAAATTTAATCCCCTGGCATAGATCCCTGTGTTTCAAGATAACATAATGATAAGATATGTGTGGAGAAGGCTGGGGTAGTGGTGGGTGAGAAGGTTCTCTTCCCATCAGAGATCTTCAGACATTCTTCTGCTGAAACTCACACAGGGCACTTAGTCCAACTCGGATCGTCCGCATGCCTACCAGGCTCTGCGTAAGCCAGTGGTTACTGACAAAAGATTCAAGCGCATTGCTGTGAAATAGGCATTATGGTTTCCTGAAGTATTATGGCCCTGTTTCATCAGCATGTTTGAAGGCCGCACCTTGTGTGTTGGACAGCTTATTTGAGCCTTTGTTGGTGGACAGGCATTACGTCACTCTGGCTCATCTGTAGTAGAAATGCCTTAAGGGGAGCTCCCCACTGGTTGGGCTGAATATTCAGACAATTTATGTGAAGTACAGGAGTTCAGTTATGATGGAAGCATCAGCTTATCCAGGCTACCTGGTGTAGGAAAGATATCCTGGACTCCTACCATGGAGAGCCTTGAATAGTACAGTACGCAAAGGAATTTGAATGTTTTTTATATCATTGGCCCTGGAGAACTTGCAAGCAGATATGTTACATCATCAGGTTTAACGTTAGGAATATTCTTTCATTCAGGAAACATTCAGTGACTTGCTACTCTGTGCCATGCCTTGTGGTAAGTGTGGAGGATACCAAGGAAAGGAAGAGAGTTCCCTCCCTCGAGTTGTTCTCAATCTAATTAGAAGGACAGACAAGTGAATCAAGGTTTGTAGGATAGTGTTCTGGGGATGATTATAGTTATGAGTAAACCTAGGTACTATCTGAGCACAGAGGAGGGGCTTCTTAGACAGACTGGGGGATCAGTGAAAGCTTCCTGGATGAGATAAAAGCTGACCTGGTCTTTGAAAGATAAATGGGAGTCAGCTTTGGTGAGTTCAAGAGGAGGGGTGAGCAATGAGTAAGTCACTGGAGCACAAAGGGTCTGAGAGCCCTTGGACATCAGTGTTAGGCTCAAGCTGGAGGCAAAAGTATTGCTTGGGAGGTGACAATTGAATCATTCCAGATGGGGAGGGTCGGCGCTCGGGCTGATGTAGTAGAGCAGCCAGGAGAGGCACCGTTAGCACCTTTCTCTCAACCATGGCTATTGTGTTTGTCTCTGTTTGATCTTACATTTTCTCTTTCCTCTTTTTTTGTTCTATTGTCCTGCCTTTCACTTTGGGCTAACAGATGGATAATGCCCACTGAAATTGCCACATAGGTTCCCGTTCTAGAACTTTCCTGAACTACCCAATTTGCAAAATTTTATAAACTCCATATCATTTCTAAAAACGATTTCTCCCCCTAAGACTGTTACAAGCTTCTTTGGCTGTTTTTCTCCAGGTGGGATTTACATGTACATGCAGAGTTGCCTTCTCCATCCTCAATTCTGGGGTGGGGGAAGCCTATTTCCAGTGTTTGCCAACCTTTTGCTTTCTGAGCTTCTCATGTCTCTGATGGTATTCGCTCTGGCTTCTCAGTCTCCAAGGGTCCTCATGCTCCATTCTCTGCCTGTTTTTAGTCTAATCTCAAATAAGGATCTAAAATGTATGCACTCATATATGTATAGTACCACCAATTTTCCCTTTTTGTTTTCCCTCAGAAATTTGCTGGGGGCTTTTTAGGCATCAGACTGTGAATGGGAGATGAATCAGCCCCTTAATTTATGTCATGAAGATGGTTTCCTGGTCTTCCTAGGGACTTATTGACCAGCTCAACACTGCTGGGGGAAACATGGATCTCTGAGGCCGTGAGTACTAGTCTACCACTAGCCCACTGTGTCATCAGATAACTGTGCCTTCCCCATTCTGGAGCTTGATTTTCTTACCTTTCAAATGAGGGCGTTGTGCAGATTTGGCTCACACCTCTGTGACTTTGTGTAATTTACATTGATTACTCGATAGCCCATCTAATGTCTAGAACGGGAAGTCCTGGCGAGTAACTTCTATCTTTCTTCTCACACACATGATTTCGTTTGAGAAGTGATGTACAAACATGAACAGATGTACAGCTATGAAAAAGGTGTATTAGTTACATAAAGCTTTTTCTAACCTTGTGCATCATGTAGAGAGCACAGGCTAGGTAGGGCCTCCCCACCACCTACCGGTCTATTGATGAACGAAATTGCTTTAACAAGGAATAAAACTTTCACTTCGTAGAGAGACTGGAAAACAACTGAGGAGAGGAGAAGAGTCTTCAATGCCTGCACACAAAGTAACTCGTAACTGCTTAGGAGCCCCATTAACAGGGAAGGCCAGCTGGGCAGTTTTCTGGAGCACTAGTATATAAGAGATCAGCTGTTAAACATCACCAGAATAAGATGGCTAAATGTGTTCCCACTCCCACTGACACTGAAAATACTATCCAGTGGAAATTTATATCACTCTGTAAGTGGGAGAAGGGATAATAGCTCCATTGATCATTGATCTTTGATCGTTTTGCACCATGGTAAATGCATTCATCCTTGGCATTCAGAGTCAGCTGAAATTTTAAAACCAAATGATGCAGGCCATGCTTCTGTTTATTGGGAATGAATGATGTATTATGTTATCTAAATTCCAAATCTTTATATGCCTCTCACGTTGTGTCTTGTTTGGAAAAATTATAAGGACAGGAACTCTACGAAAATGAGGAACTGTTTTGATCATTCTTTTTTCCAGAAATTGACTCTCTTTCGGACATTAGAACTGGATTAGTAATGAAATCTGTTTATGTGTATAGTTCTTATTAGTAAAAAGTTACTTACTCCCACTAGAAGAATGAACATATATTTAAGGAATATTGGTTTGAAGGGGATCCAAGTTTCCTACATTTCTCAGTTTGTTTCTAACTTCTTAAGGCTTGCAAGGCATGGATGACAATAGCGGAGCCATCTTGACTTATAATCCTCACCAGCAGAAATACCCAGGTAGCTAGGCTGCCCAGTTCCCACTTAGCATCCTGGTGTTAGCTGCTGCCCTTCAGATCAACATTTCATCTTGGCTGGACTCTGATTTTTAAATTATTCCAAGAATTAAGGAGAATTCTTGTCTGCCAAACTAATTTATCTATAAAGACTTACTGTTAGTCTGTGTACTTTCACTAGGCAGATGCTTTCCATGGCCAAATTGGCATAAGGATCGTGGGGGAACAAAGGTGAATAACACCAAATCCCATCCTGCTAGTGACACCTACATTTCTTCCCTAAAACAATAATGTAAAATGTTATCTTAGATTTGCATGTTTTCAACTAGCCATGAGGGTGTGTTTCTGTAGTAATATCCATTTTTGATGTTGAACTTGAATGGAAGACTCTTAGGGTCAGACCCTGTGCAAGGTGCTTGAGGAGTTCTTGAGAGAAATGAGGTGCTGCTTTGTTCTCAAATAAAAATTTAATTCCTTATTAAAACAGTTCCAGGCATAAGGCGGAGGTAGGATTGGGGAAGGGAGTGTGTTTTGTAGAGTGTGGGAAGCCCTACATAGCTCCATGAGTCCACATCAATTGGGCAGTGAGAACAACACAGAATCCAAAGAAGGATGCCATAGACATTCAGAATGGAAGAGATCACATTGGTTGTTTTGTAGAAAAAATAGCCAGTAAGGAGGCTACATCAAGCAAATGCCACTTGAGCCACTTGAGCCATTTCTACAAGTAGGCGGGGATTTTGACTAGTGGAAATGGGTAGGGAAGCCACAGCAGGTAGAGGAAGAGAAATGAGGCAGAAAGATGGAGAGGCTGTTGAGGAATGTTGAACAGCCAAGTTTGGCCAAAGCACAGGGTCAAAGTAAGGGTATGGCTGGAGATAAGGCTAAAATTGTGGTTTTAGCCACATTGTGCTGTGCTTTGGCTCTGAGGAACTGGAAATTAATTTGGTCATTAATGAGAGTCATTAAAGGCTTTTGTGCAGAGAAATGATAGGATTAGAATTCCACATTGAGGATAATCCTGAAAGACTGTAAGATATATTGATAGGGTAGAGAAAGAAGGAAGAAAGAGATTAGCTAAAAGCTTATTGCAATTGTTCATTTCATGTCAGAGGTAATGGATGAGGCAATAGGAGGGCAATTGCAAGGGAGGTGGTGGATATAGGGGCCATTCCCAGAAAAGGAATGTTTGGGAGTTTCCAATTGACTGTATGAGATGAGGTGGGGAATAAAAAAATAATTCCAAGTAATTCAAACCTGGATAATTAGCGGTTGAAAGTCAGAGTGTCATTTATGTGGTGTTGCTTTCTGCCTGGAGACTTCCTTTTCCGTCCTCCTCTGCTCATTAATTGAAAAGGTTTTTCTTTCTTCAGCATTTTCATATATTTTGTTCATTTTTCTATTTAAGCATTTATAACACTTTTTATCCTTTGCATTATATTTTATTTAGTGGCAGTTTTAATTTTAAATCTCCATGATGGCATCCCCAGATTTCTAAGAAAGTACTTTACACGTAGTAGGTCTGCTGTCAGCATTTACTTTTGCCAGAAGAAGATTATTTTAAGCTGGTGGAAAAGTTGAGAGAGTTCAGTTCAATACTACGTCTGTTGAGTATCAGTTATTGTGTTATATGTAGATTCAGAGATGAATATAACATAGCCACTCCCTCAAGGAGCAGTGGAAGCAGCGGACATATAAGTTAAGTAATCGCAATACATTGGGAAGGTAATTGTAAAAGAGACCAGTACGAGGTGCCATGGGAACACAGAGAGGCAAAACATAATTCCTCCTGGAGAGAAGAGAGCCATTTCAGGGGAGGCTTCTTGGAGGAGTCAGTAACATTGGATGTGGACTAGCATTAAGAGAAGCTTTATGGTGGAGAAGGGATAAAGACTATAAGTGATATCTTTGTTGTTCTTTGGGAGATGGATCCAAGGTATCGTGATATTCTGGAATTGACTGCCACAAATGTCCTTCCCCTGAATACATTTCTAAGTGCCTTTCTACATTCAGTGAGATGTTTGAATTACCATCATTCTTACTCTTCTACCCCAAATGATGGATTTATTAGTGGATTTGTGGGAACTCACATATGAATGAAAGATGTATGGGTCCCTGAATTTTTAGAGACAAACAACTTTTGGGTCAACTTATGATTTTCTTGAGTCAGGAGAAGGTACAGACTGGAGAAGCTTAGAAGGAGAACTATGTGGTTCATCATCTCAGGCTTTAGAATAAGGAGGTAATTATTAACTTTAGAAATAATCAAACATCATTATATAGATACATGAGTCAAAAGGAACACTAATTTCTACTTCAAGATAGTGCCCCTAAGAAGCAAATAGGAATGATTCAGCAAAATGAAACGGAGAAATATTGGACTGGCCAAAAGGTTCGTTTGGTTTTACGTAACAATAAAAGATGTTTTTCATTTTCACCAAGAAATTAATTGAACAACATACTCATTAACAAAACAAACTTTTTGGCCAAACCAATGTAACAGATGTGCTTTAATTCATCTAAAAACTTTGGCTAAAGAGGTAGATATTTTGAAAAACCTTTTACCTCTCATGGATTAAAGTGACGATCATGTGTTGAGAAGGAAAGAATTCTTGTCTATTTCTGGGAAAGAAGAGAGAAGGATGTGCTGGATCACAAAATGTTGGTTGATTTGTAATCATTTGCTGAAAAGATTCAATCCCAGAAATGATTTTTCCATCTGTAATTTGGCACCTAGAACCTACCCAACACAGAAAATGGCCTGATTCTTGGCTTTAAAGCATATTTAATTATAATCAATTAAACTTTTATTTATCTTAAAAGCAGTAATAAAATAGATTATTTTAAAAAATTTATTCCCATTGAGTTGGCAGAGAGATGAAATTGTTATTAATTTAAGAAACCTTTCATTGAATTTTATAAAATTGGTAATTTAAAATTTTAACTTATCAACAGAATAATATATTCAAAAAATTATTTAACAACTCTATTTTCAAGTATCCAAATATAGTAGTTCTTTTAATTAAAAAGATTTAAACTTCCATTATTGGATCTTATGTCTCAGCATCTCTATGAAGCTTTTCCTGCCTCACTCACTTCTTTAATACTATCTCCCTTTCGCATATATTTTCCCCTTCTTTTATTGTTAAATATAACATTTGTAAAGAAAGTTCATTAAACATATACGTACAATTTAACAAATAATTACAAAGCCAATACTGGGATAACTGCCACTCAAGTCAAGAAACAGTGCGTTGCCAGCACCCGGAAGACCTCCATGTGACCCTCCCCAATCATAACTCCACATTCCACCCTTGAGGTAACCGATATTCTGACTCATGAGATAACCATTCACTTGCTTTGCATTATACTTTTATTGTCTATGTTTGCATCTGTAAATGATATAGTAGTTTCATTTTTTTTTTCTATTTTGGGACATTATACTAATGAAATCATACTGTTCTTTGTGTTGCATTTTTTTGGCCACATATTATTTTTCTGAGTGTCATTCACATTATTGTGGGAAGCTACAGCTTATTTTATTGCTATATGGTAATCCATTGTACCATTTTACCACAACTTAAGCATTCTTTTACTGATAGTGATTGGGTTGTTTCCAGTTTGGTGTATTATGGAAAATGCTGCTATGAATATCCTTGTTCATGTACGTGATTATCTCTAAAGCAGTGCTTCTCAAAGTGTGACCTTTGCATCATCACCTGGGAATTCATTAGAAATGCATATTCTCTGGTCACATCCCAGACCTTACTTAGTTGGAAACTCTGGAGGTGGGGCCTGGCAATCTGGGATTTAACTAGTCCTCTGACACACATTAAAGATTGAGAACCATCTTAAGTATCCACCCAGAACTGGAAATGGGTGAGGCATATCTTCACCTTCACTCAATAAAGTCCAACTGTTCTATCAAGTGGTTTACCAATTTATACCATGAACAGCATCATATTTTGCTAAGGCTATGATTTGATTGCGTGAAAACATGGGACCTTGTTATAAAATGCACGTTTTTGAATTTCAAACATGCTTATAAAAATTCAGATGCATTATCATTTAGTCATGGGTACTAATGCATTCTTAATTTTTTTGACTGTGAATAAACAGATATTAGATAGTTATTGTTCTTTACCTTGGACAAGGATTAATTTCTTTACTCATTTTTACCCACCATTTTATTTTAAATTAATTAATTAATTTGTGAATTGGTGATGCATGCAAAGTGTTCATATTTCAAAGGTTGAAAAATAAATGTATACAATGAAAGTAAGGCTCTCTAGTTCTATCTTTCAGTAGATATTTCCCTCCTCAGTCAACTACTGTGATCAGTTTCCCAGTGAGGATTCAAAATTAGTTTCTCTTTGTGCTTTTATTCTACGTATCATTTAAGATTAGGGAGTCTCTCTCTTTCCTCCCACGGCTCCATGACTTCATCTTCATCATGGTGTTTATAACACTGAATGGTTAATTGTTTACGTCTCTGTCTCCCACTCTAAACTGGGATTTCTTTGTGTATGGAGATTGAGTTTTATTATACCCAGATCCTTAGTACACACTGTGCCTGTCGGAAAAGGCACGTAATAAAAATGTGACACCTGAATGAATTAAATCACTATTTTTTTCCTTTTAGCTCTGTTGTTTTCTCAAGTTCGAATGTCTGGCTTTTTTGGCTAATTTTTTTCTCAGCATGTCTCCATTTGGGTGAGGTTTTAGATGGCATCTTGTGTTGAATGTGGCTCTACACAGGTAGATAAATAGCTAATGAACGTTGTTGGCCTTTAGACCTTGGAGGCAGGAAGATAGGCATCTCCGTTTCTGCCCTCCTCTGAGAGGTTGCAAAGGGCAGTGCTGCTTTCCTGCGTTGAAAAGGCTTATAAATACTCCAGTTTACAGAATCCATTCATTATCATTGATTACAGAGCAACAGGACACCCATTTGATTAGGCGAAATGATTACTTTGGGTTTTGTATTCCTAGAAAAACCTATGTTTGCTGAATAGGAGTTTTAATCTTTTTACCTAAATGAGGTTTCTTTTCTCGCAAACCTACTGAGTTGCGTGTTTCTGAGCATTCTGGGATTCTGTCTGCTTCTCTTGTTCTCGTTGTAACTGGAACTCCACCCTTTGAATCAAACAAGGCAGCATTTTAAGGCCCTGATTGAGTTTGGGAAAAGAATGTTCCGTTACCTCTGGCTACACTTGAATGTTGAGAAATTGTCTTTTAAAGTCTATGTCTGTCAAACTAACAGCTCAGAATTTTAACTAGCAGATTTGTTTGGTCTCTGTATCTCCAGCGTGAAGAAACCTTATTTTTCTTCTCTTGTTCTTTTAATTTTTATTATTGTGAACTTGAGGATAGTTATCTTGAGCTGCAAGGTCTGAGGAAAAGTTACTTGAGGCTTGTGTTGCATTGACACAGACAGTAAACAGGTTGTGTCTTTCAGTTTTTGCCGTGTGTGTGAAAGAGAGGATATTGCCTGGCATTATGCTATTTTGTGGGTGCTACCTGATAAACGACGTGAATGAAAACCTTCTCTTTGAAAAGGAGTGGTCCCTGGCATGGACAGATACTGATAAGTACTGTTTTTAAAGTCAAGTCTTGTTGACATTGATATTATGACCTTTTCTCAATTCAATTCTTGAATTTATTAAGGAAGAGAGTTCCTTGCATGGTACGAAGGACAGTGGTTACCAAGAGACAGGAAAAACGAATCCCGTTTTGGACTCTTATGGAAATGAGCTGTCATTAAATAGAATGAGATAGAGCTACATGTGCTGCTCTGGAAAGCTCTCCAAAGTATTTTGCTACTGATACAAGTATGATGCAAGATATTATTATTAGCTAATCCAATTTACATATTGAAAAAGTGTATTATATACATTAATGTTAGTTGCCTACACTTTTCCACACGGAATGGGCTAGGATGCTTACCTCTGGACAGTGGGGCAAAGTTTGCGAGAGATGGACAAAGACTTACTTTTTTCAGTTTATATTTTTTCTTAGTGTTTGTTTGATTATTTTTTTCATGAGCTAGTATCGCTTTTGTAAAGAATAAAAGAAACATGAAATAAATGTACAAAAACATCAGCTGTGGCACCTTTTATATGGCACTTGATGGTTTGAACTTCCGTTTCTTTACCTGAAACAATCAGTGATCATTGCTTCAGTAATTACTGCCTGGAATTTCCCTATTTCTTGTGTGCTGCATCATAAACAACATGAATGAAAACCTTTCCTTTGAAAAGGAATGGCCTGCGGCATGGCCGGATACTGATAAAATATTGTTTTCCAAGTTAAGGCCTGTTATCATTGATATTATGACCTTTTTTCACTTCAGTTTTATGAAGCTACTGAAGAGGAGAGTTACTTCTTGCTCATGAAGCTGTTTGAGGATCAAATGGAGAAGTTATTTTAGTAAATATTTTTAGAAAAGATTCTTTGCTTTAATTTTGTGAAGAATCCAAAGAGGACTGCTCCCTTAAAGAATACAGTCTGTTAAGAAAACAAAAACGTTCAAACACATGGACTTTAAAAAGAACTCTTCTTCATTTCATCTCTTCCCCTAGTGCTGAGCATATACAAATATTATTTTATGTCCTTAAATTCTAAGCACCTATTTCCTTTATGTATTCAATTGAGTTAATAAAGGCTGCCTTCTTACCTGTGCTGCTTTATCCAAGAAGGAAATGACCAGAGAAACATGAAAGCTCTTAACATTAAGACTGTCATACAAAGGGAGGGAAATAGTCATTTTTAAGGAAGAAGTGAGACATTCTCAATAGGCGGTTGTTAGATTCTGAACCCCTTGAAGGCTGTCTGATTAATTCATCTTTATAACCCTAGTACCTAGTACAATATCTGTAAGAAAGTAGGTGCTTATTAAATGTCATGAATAAATCAGGGAATGTTTTGCCAAATGTTCTTATCTATCTTTAGTTTTAGGGAAACAAAATAAAAATCATAGCTAAGCATTTCTTGTCCTGCAAATAGTTTGAGATAAAAGGGTGTGGAAGAGTGTTATGAACTTGATGTTTTTGTCTCCCCCGAGTTCATATGTTGAGGCCCTAATCTCCAATATTATGGTATTTGGAGATGGAGCCTTTGGAGGTAAGCAGAGATAGATAAAATCATAAGGTGAGATCCTCATGATGGGATTAGTGTCCTTATAGGAAGAGGCACCAGAGAGCTCATTTTCTCTCCTTACCAAGTGAAGACGGCAAGAAGGCAGCTATCTGCAAGTCAGGAAGAAAGCTTTTTGCACCAGGAACTGAATTGACCAGCACATTGGTCTTGTACCTTCCAGTCTCCAGAATCCTAAGAAATAAATTTTTGTTGTTTAAACCACCTAGTCTATGGTATATTGTTATGGCAGCCCAAGCTCACTAATACAGATGGATAGGGAGTATGTTAGTTTACTATGTAAGTGACAGCAAAGTACTTTGCATGGATTATTTCATTTAATTCTAATATCTAATGTGGAATATATTATTAATTTTACTTATTCTACTTTACCTAAAAGGAAACTGAGGCAAGGAGAGAGATTGAGTGATTGGCCAGTAAGTGGTAGAGCCAGGATTTCAATCATAATCTGTCTGATTTAAAAATCCAGTCCTTTCAGTATCCCACACTGCTGGAGACAGTTGATTGTTTCTCCCTAAGGTCTGGATGCTTCTACTTTTATTGTAATTTTGATCTTCATGTTTAGGTTAAGATCCCCATGACATTAAAAACCACAGTGTTCACAGGACTATTATCACTGGATTTGCATTTTTTAACCAGAGACATTGCCTTTGGAATCCTGGACTGGTTTTAAATCCACATCAAATTTGTTTGGCGGGTGAAGTGAGATGAGGGGCTCTAACTTTATTTTTCTAACTGGTTAGCTGAGTCTCACAGTACTTATTGACTAAATCGTCCTTTTTCCTCTACTTTGAAATATCATCTTTACCATAGGATTTATTCACATATATATTTGAGAAATGATATTTTGCTCCTCTGATCTGTCATATATTTGAATGTTAAAATGCCTCTTTTAAAATTTATGACTATATGATAAATTTTAATACTTAATTGATATACATCGATTGCTTTGACTTTAGAAAAGTCTTCTTTATTCTTATGCAGATAATCGACTCCTTTAAAATAGTCTCATCTTATCTAGGAAAATAGCATTTATTCTATATTTCTTTTATTAACCTCCAGGAAGTCTGTGGTTTCCTTTATACAGGTTGTTATACATTTCTTATTGAGTTAATCTAGAGGATTTTTTTAGTTTCTGTTTTTGTTATATTTTCTCTTTAATTATTGTTAATAGATAGGAAAATACTGATTTCTGAACATTTATTTCATAACTAACCTTGTTATTAACTTCATTAAAATTTTATAGTCTTTTAGTTGATTCTCTTTGGTTTTTCAAATAGACAATCAAGACATCATCAATAATAGTGATCATATCATTATTTTTAATACTTGGGCCTTGTTCATTAAAAAATAGTGGTATGGGGGCTTCCCTGGTGGCGCAGTGGTTGAGAGTCTGCCTGCCAGTGCAGGGGACGTGGGTTCGTGCCCCAGTCCGGGAAGATCCCACATGCCGCGGAGCGGCTGGGCCCGTGAGCCACGGCCGCTGAGCCTGCGCGTCCGGAGCCTGTGCTCCGCAACGGGAGAGGCCACAACAGTGAGAGGTCCGCGTACCGCAAAAAAACAAACAAACAAACAAAAATAGTGGTATGAATTGTCATCTTTATCTTGTTATTGGGAAAGTGAATTTTCATAATTATATATAATATTGTTTATTGATATGAGATAGGGTTTTCTCAAGAACTCTTTTTTTATTACAAAAGTAATTCATAATGATAACACTTAGCAATAAAATGTTTATGGTGAAAGTCCCTCCTAATCTGCATACCTAGAGATACCTCCTGATGATAATCTGGTGTCTAATCTTGCAGACTTTGTGTACAGCTTGATGAGCTTTCAGTGCCTTTTTCCAGTTGCACGACCATCACTATAATTCAGTGTTAGGACGTTTCCATCACCCTTCAAAGTTTCCTTCTGCCGGCTTTACAGTCACGGCCCATGGCCACCCCAACCCCAGGCAACACTAGTCTGCTTTCTGTCCCTACACTTTTGCCTTTGTCTTGTCTTTTTAAATGATTGCATAGAGTTCTATTAAGTGGCTACACCAACATTTATTTAGTTAATCTTCTATTGTAAATAATGTTACAATGACCACCACGACGCAAATACCTTTGCACCCTTTTTGAGTATTTTATAGGTTAGGCATGCACATTTTATATTGTAATTCATATGGAGATTGCCTTACAAAAACCATGCAATTTGAATTCACACTATCAGTTCATGAGAGTTTTCAAATATCCTCAGCACCACTGGGAATTAATCCTTGTTTTGAACTTTGACATTCTAGAAGGTGAAGTACGATAAAGTCATAGTTCAGTGTGCAGTCTCGGGGTGGAGGGCCTACACCTCAGTCCTTTTCTACTACTTACTAACTGTGTGACTTTGGTGAGAAAACATTGTATAGTTTTATTTTATAAAATACATCACATTATTATTGTTGCTTCAGAAATCATCTGTTCTATCCGTTGAGATTTTAAATGAAAACTTCCATAATCTTTTCCCGTGTTGTTTTGTTACATCGATATCGATGTAGATGTAGAAATATTTTTAGATATAAGATATATAGATATACTATGTATTATTGTATCCTAATTTTATATCACCTTATTAAACTCTAATAGGTGGTAAAGCTTTCTAACGCTTCTTTCATTCATTTGAGTTTCTATTACCCCCTTTATGTGATTAAGCTCCCAAGGGCAGAGATATGCTTTATCTTAAATGTCCTGAGCTCACTACATTTCCTGAATACGACAAGCACGTAATATATGCTTGATGACTTATTGATTGACTGAATGAATGAATACACAAATAAAATAAAAAGCCTTTTGCGCCTCTTCAGATGAGACTATGCAGATGACCGCTTATTCTGTTTGACATTCACAGCGAAAGTTCATAGGAATACAAAGAAGCAATATCTCAGGCATTCTTTTTGCCTACTATTGAAGGAGAAAAACTTAAAATATCTTCAACTTCATTTTGGTGGATTTTTTGAAAGACCGTTTCTATTTACTTTCAGGAAGAGTGGATTATTGGCACCAGTTTGCAATTTCCCTTCTCCCTGTGTGTGTCACATGGCATAACTTCCTCACTATAATCTGGTTTGAAAGTTGAGGACGCTGCTGTTGCTGGAGACTTGACTTTGCTGATGAGCCTCTGATCAACATTTTTAGCTAAGACTTGGATGAGGCTGTGAGAGAGAGAGGCGCTCATCAGCCTTGACGATGACCCAGCCTGCATACTGGAATCAAAGAGGAAAACAAGAGGCCAGGATGCTGGGTTGAAACCAGCAAGTTTGACCTTTAAAAGGTAAAGGGTAAAGTACTGCTTTTAGGTTTAAATAGTCAACTGAACAAGCCAGAGAGACACAGCTTGGTAGCACTTCTGCCAGAAAGACTTTGCTTTTTAATTGACCACGACTGTTAATACATGAACCCAAACTTAGTTTTACTAATTGGTGCATGGGTGGGAGTGATACTGTTTTTTTTTTTTTTTTTTTTAATTCATTTATTTATTTATTTAGGGCTGTGTTAGGTCTTTGTTTCTGTGCGAGGGCTTTCTCTAGTTGTGGCAAGTGGGGGCCACTCTTCATCGCGGCACGCGGGCCTCTCACGGCTGTGGCCTCTCCCGTTGCGGAGCACAGGCTCCGGACGCGCAGGCTCAGTGGCCATGGCTCACGGGCCCAGCCGCTCCGCGGCACGTGGGATCTTCCCGGACCGGGGCACGAACCCGCGTCTCCTGCATCGGCAGGCAGATTCTCAACCACTGCGCCACCAGGGAAGCCCGATACTGTTTTCTGCTGGTGTGAGATCAAACCTGAAATAGTAGGTTTAATTCCTGATAAAAAATATTAGGAAGAGCCTTAAGCATTGTATCTGCAGAGAAAAATCCCATGATTTTGAAGGAACTTGGTACTACGTTTTCTTATTTTACAAGCTGTAGTTAAATAACTGAGTATATCCCAGAAAAGGGAATTTTGAGACGTCCAATGTAACTGTGATCTAACTGACAGAATACTGTGTGAAACTGGGACAGTTTTCACTCAATTATGTTTGTCTCCAGAAGACAAGATAAGCATAACAGAAATAAAGTTACAGGAAGCAACTCTTGGCTACTAGTAGAATACCAGTAGAGACAATAAACTATAAAACGTTACATAGTTTTATGTAGGTAGTGTCATCACGGCCATTTTATACAGAAAAACTCCAAGGCTCAGAGGAGAAAAGCTTATGGCCAGCAGGCTTTTAGAGTCCAGGTCTTCTAACTCCAGTTTCCATGCTCTTGTCGGTCATTTTTCAGACATGGAACTAGATGTCCCCTGAGGTCAAGTCTTTCTAGTCATGGGACATGGCTAAGAAGAGTATGAACTGAGAGTCTTTTTGTCAGGGATGTTAAAGAAGCTGTTTTTTAATTGAGTGGGTTACAGGACCAGATATTTTGGTAAGAAAACACTTGAAGGCAGTGGTTTTAAAACCAATGTTATGTGGATCCTGTTCTGCATGACCTTAGAGAAGTGCTTCATGAAAATAGGACACTTTCATCAAATAGGCTTAGGAAATGCTGAGTTAAACCAAGCTTCATAGTTTTGGGGTTTTCTTTTGTTTATTGTAGGACTTCTAAAGCCTTTAATATCCTTATGCACGTTGTGAGCTCATAAACTTTTCTGACAAAGAGAATCCTCTTTTCTCGTAGTACCCATTACATTTCTTGGAACTACTTTGTTGTGGAACACAGCTTGTAAAACAGTGCTCCAATGTTTCTTTCGTCTCTTATAAGAGACTGTGATAACAGAGAAAACAATCCAGATTGGTTTAACGATAGCCACTGTTTTGAAAAAGTGCTAAAAGTGTGAACCAAGCCACCTTTGCAAACACAGACTATGTTAGGTCATGATCAACTTACTCCCCTTGCATTGTTCTCATGGTAAAGGCAATGGACAGTTAGCGAATCTCATTGCACTTTATAAGGTGCCTGGCTCTGGTTCTCCTTTTTTTTTTTTTTTTTTTTCGGTACGCGGGCCTCTCACTGCTGTGGCCTCTCCCGCCGCGGAGCACAGGCTCCGGACGCGCAGGCTCAGCGGCCATGGCTCACGGGCCCAGCCACTCCGCAGCATGTGGGATCCTCCCGGACCGGGGCACGAACCCGTGTCCCCTGCATCGGCAGGCGGACTCCCAACCACTGCGCCACCAGGGAAGCCCTCCGTTTTCGTTTTTGAACCAGAATGATCAGAAAATATGTTAGCAGGGTTCAGACAGGTAAAATTCTAGAAGCAACTTGCCCAAAGTGTGAAAGAGGCTACAGATTTAATAAATGAATCAAGTCTATCAATGTTTACTGTTTATTTTTACATGAACATTAAAAAGGTTTACTTTTCTCCTTCTACTGTGCTCGCTCTGTCATACTCCAAGCCTCAGCTCCTTCCTATTCTTCATCCTTTGGCAAATATTCCCAATCTGCAGCCCCTCTTCTTCTGAGCCTGAACGGCATCCGCAGACACAGCAAGGGTACTCTGTGAGAAGGGCGCACAGACCCCTCTGCCTCGTGTCTTCGCTCGCTTGCCTACCCTCCTCACACCCACAGGAGGCTGGAGCTGGGCAGACCAGGGGGCCTCTGTCAGACCTTGAGGGACTGAGTGGTGCCCGTCAGGTTCCACCAGACCCCTTTCCCAGCTTCCCTTGTGTAACAGATTCAGAGCGGGAGGCCACATTTTCCTGACATTCTTTCTCTAGGGATCTCCTCCCAAATTTGCTAGCATTCTTTAGCTCAGTTGGCTGGGGGTCTTGCTGAAAATAGATATTCCTATTGCACTTAGCTTGTATTTAAATTAAATTGTTCCATATCAATAACACTTATTCTTCTAGTAGGAAGGAGTGGTAGTGACAGCAACAGGACCTTCTCTGTTAAGTGGGTAAGACAGTGCGTGTTGGCCTCTTCCTCAGGAGGGGCTTCTCAGCATGCCTGCCAGCAGAGCACTGGACTGCGGGCTTCTCAGCAGCCCTCCTCCCTTGTTTCCACTTGTTAAAGAGAAAACTGGAGTAACAAATAACTCTTTGCTCATGATAGAGATGTTGCTTTAGAGCCTATCTTCTATGTGCAGAGACTGTTCTGATAATTACCATGTATTAGTGTCTGTTGTGTGCCTGAAACAGTTCTTACCTTATTTGATCATCACAATAAAATCAATATCTAACATTTGTTGACTACCTATGGGCAAGACGTTGTTCTAAGTTTCATATAAAAATTTTTTCACATCAACTTCTTAACATTGGGACCAGGTAATTGACATTTCTCCTCTTTTACAAGTTAGGAAATCAAATTCAAAAGAATTAAACACGTTGACTTACCTAGTAAGTGACAGAACTAGAACTCTAATCCCGTTTGTCACAATTCCAAGTCTAGAATTCATTCCGTTGCGCGAGATCTGTAGTTGTAGGGAATAGAGATTTTCTCAGGCCATACAGAGAAAAGGTGGGTTTGGACTGGAATGCTGGTGGAGTGGTTCTGGGACTGGGAGTCTATTCAGGACCCAGGGCAGCTCTGGGGCCCATTAGTTCTCTTTTTTGTGGGGTCTGAGCTTCTTCGCATGGGAGTGCTTCATGTTCAATTTGTTCCTGTCTGGCCAATCCTCTCTGGAGTTGCTAATTCAAAGGCAGTAGGTTGCTGCTCTGATTGGTCAGTATCTATCACCTCTACTGGCTGTGCCTTCATGATAGGCTCTCTCATGGTTTGCTGGCCAGCCATGGGAGTCCAGCCTCCGGGTCAGGAGCCAGTGCTGCTTCAGTGAGTCACCAGCTCTGTACAAGACCTGTGCTACCACTACTTCTCTGAGCCAAGGACCGTGGCTTGGGCAGTTCTAGCCAGAGGAGACATTGCCCATAATAGATCCTGCTCGGCTCAGGGCAGTTGAACTGTCTTATGTGAGTCACCAAGGAGGAGGGGCATCAGTACAATTTAAGCCATGCTCAGAGCAAAAATAAGTTACAGTGGATACATCGGTATCCTCAACAGAAAACAGGCTTATGTCAAGTATCAGAGAGAAACATGAATGATGTAGTCTTCCTCAGATCAATCTTGGATTTACTACATTTATGTCTGGGCTAAATTCCTATGAAGTCGGCTGTGAATCATAGAAGACAGATTCTTTAGGAACTGTCTGGCATCATTAGTTCTAAGACTAAACCACAAGTCAGTTACTCATCAAAATCAAATAAATCCCAATCAAATCTTGTATAAATGAATGAGGTAAACCTATACAGAACACCAAGTGGTGAAATTGAAATACAAATGGTAGCTGGTCCCACGTGGGACTTTTGGACAGATGGCAGAGCTTGCTGGTATGGGGCCTCCCTGGGGCCCAGTGGGTAGCAGCAGCCCAGGTCAGAAGGTTTGGAGGGAGCCTGAGACTTGGAGCCTGAATTTCTAGCCCACTTTGACTCATGGGTCTCCTTGATCTCTTTCCACTCAGCTTCTAGAAGCTTCTAGGCAGTAGTTGTGAACTTTTACCAGGGCAGTTAATGGACTTGCAGACTTGCAGTTGGTCTGGGAGAAAGACACCATTTGTGAAATGTGTGCTGAGGGGCCCAAAACAAAATTTCAGCCTTGACACCGTGGCTCTTTTCTCTTGGATTTAGTAAAAGAAAAAAATGAATTCTTAATGTTGCTTCCATCCCCACCCCCATGGCCCAGTAAGTGCCCTATGCTCCCCATCCCCCAGCTTCTCTAATACCCACTCAGGCTTTCTCCCCCAAAAGACATATCCTCTTGAAATCATAGAATTAACTACTTCTTAACTCCAAATGGTTATACTAAATAATATAAAGGAAATATACAAATCAGAGAAAGGGTTAAGAATTAAAATAATCTAGGTAAAATTTAATGTTTTTGTTTTGTTTTGACTTTTACTAAATTGCAACCTTTGATTCTTTCAAGGGCACGCACACATTTTGGGGCTGCTTCGGGCCTTGAGAGCAACTTTCTCATCAACAGCTCCTAACTGAAAGAAGGAGACTTTAAACTACCTTCTGTGCACTTCTACGTAACACTAAAGTAGTCTTTTGTTGTTGCTGTTCTCAATTGCCCCATCATCATTTCTTTTTAACATGTGCAACTTGCATTCAGCTTGGATAGGGAGATATTTCAGATGCCCATATATGCCATCTGCATCCCCTATGATGGTCTTTCTCCAGTCGGGTGATTTGAATTCCCCGATTCTTCTTTTGCCTCATTTGACCAGAGGCAAGTGGTTCTCAATCCTGGTTGCACATTGGAATCTCCCGGGGGCGTCTAAAGAATACCGAAATCCAGTCCCTTCCCGAAAGGTTTGGATTTAGTAGTATGAGGTGGGGTTAAAGTATCAGTATTCTTAAAATGCATCCCAGGGAGTTTGCATGTGGGCTGAATGGACTTTGGGGTCTCTTTCAGCGCTATGAGTCTATAGGTCTCAAGATCCTGAGCTCATGGCCTACCCATGATAGATGGAAGATGCAGTAACTTTTTCTTTCTTTTCTTTTGTTTTTGTTTGCATTCAGAGGGCTGCTGATAGTTTATCAGTCTTGCTTCGCTGCTGAAGAATTGTTTTTAACTTTTAGGGTGGACAGACCCTTTCTCATAAGAACCTTATAAATGCATTTAACTATGGAGATGCAGAATGGCTTCTGAAAAGTGTCATAACTCTGAAGAAGTAGACAATATTTTTCTGGGTACCTGCCATATTACCAGGGGATTTCCATTCCTAGGCTTGCTCGTTTATATCCTATTTTACCAAGTGGACAACTCTCACAAGGCATGTGAGATGGATTTATCTGAGTTAAAGAAACAACAATGTGATTAATCATGCTGTTCCTTGCCGCCAACTTTCTCTCCTCAACAACACAGTGATAGATCTGCTGGAGGGGATAACATTAGAAGTTTGGCCCCAAATTTCCCTCTGCTTAAACAGAAGCTTTACACATCTGATGGGAGAATTAACTCTATAGGATGAGGGAGAGGGACATGTATTTGAGACTCAGTGAAATATCGGATGATGCTTTCCTCCTATGCATTTAAACTCTACTTAGAGAATATCGAATAACAACTTTACTTTGATATTCTGTTTTATTAAAACAGTGACAATTAAGGAGAGAACATTATTCTAATTAAGTAATTGAATAAAATGGCGAACAGATGCTCTCTGGCTGCTATGGACAGCCATCCTCATTTACAATGGTGAGCACAACAAAAGCCATCTGGACCTCTTTTTGTATTTCTTCATCCAAATTGGTTTTTGTTTTTGAGATGTCACTCCAAGAATTTCCATACCATTAAGGCTACTATTCCAACAGGACAAGGATAGAATATAGAATATTGTTCACAGTATGATCAATGAAGTCCTCCTCTTCCTAGACATTTCTTTCTGTTACTAGGTCATTACCCGACCAACACGCTACCTTGATATCAAGATATCTTTTTGTATGTATCATTCAACAAGATTCATTGTCAAAATCTAAACTTCCCATATGCCTGATTGCCCCAAAGAAGAGATGGAACAGATATGTATGTAATGAACTAGCCAGCATGAATTCTCTCACTGTTGAAAACTGCTCTGATATTGAGCATGGTACCATCTGCTAGAGTAACGGGATAGACCTCCTTTTTGAAGGAGCAAGTGTCGTATCTACTCATTCGACTTTAAACTCTTAGGGACTGTGGGAGCGAGAAGGCATCTAGTGCCTTATCACTGGTCTGATGGATTGTGGCTTTGTTTGTTTGTTTTTCCAAGTATGAAATAAATCAGAAGGAATTTAGAAATCTTTTGCCCTAAGGCACACCACATCCATCAGATACTTCCTTCTCCTCTGGCCAGGTTTTTTCTTTGTGTGTGCGTGTGCGTGTGCAAACATGTTTCTCTTTCCCCTAGAATTTCTTTTGTACAATATATTGTGCAATGAGAAGCCATTTGAATACGATAGTTATTCAAAGAAGAGCTACAGCCTGTTCTAATTTTGTGGTGTGACAGGAAAACTGACGTCAAGAACAAAACAGCTCATTCTAGACCAACCAGAGCTACACTGAATTGTGTTAGGTCTCAGAATTTGTACTCAAGGTTATACACATCAGTATTTACTCCAGATATACATCTGAGTGACGAAAGCCAAGGGGACTGTGCGCATGTGTGTAGGCGCGGGCGCGCGCACGAGCGTGTGTGTATGGGGGACGGTGGCTGGAAGGATCTTGCACATATTGTTTCTCTAAACCTCCAGGAAAGTAGAATAATCTAAAATACTCAGAATAAGATACCTTAGAAAACAAATTTTACTCCAGAAACTAGAAGACAATTTCAGAAACCCCTTGTTAGATGGATTTAATAAAATGTAAGATGGCCTGTTCTCAATCTAAGGAATAGGCAGTCATAAGGTGAGACCAAACTGAAGGGAAGGTAGAGATAAAAAAGGACTGGTTGAAATAAAAGAATTTGAGAAAGTAAAAATACAATATTGAAATAAAAATCTGCAATGGAAGGGAAAAAGAGAAGTGAAAGGTGTAAAACAAGAAATCAAAGATAAATTTGAAATACTTTCTTCAAATGCAGAGAAAAGGACAAAATAAAAACATGAACAAAAAGATAATAGGTATGTTGATCACAAAGTAAATATCCGATCCTTGAAAAATAGTCGTTCTGAAGAAAAAGTAAACCGAGCAATAGATTGTAGACAGTAATGAACAATATATTAGATATAGAATTTTATGGAGTTGAAATGAACACTTGTTTGCAAATTGAAAAGGCTCACCAAGTTCTAGGTAAAATTTCAAAGAATAATTAATTTCTGACTCTGTAACCTCGAGCAAGTTTCTTAACTTCCCTGTGCCTCAGTTTCCTAACTAATAAAGTGGGGATGATACTAGTATCTGCCTCTAAGGGTTGTTACAGCTTTTCAAGAAATGTTTGTGAGTATTTTAAAAGGGGACTGAAGCACAGGAGGCAGTATGAGCGTTTGAAATAAAAGGAATAAGAAGGCACAGAGATTTATAAACACGCGTGGTTCAATCAGTAGCTCAACGTCAAGTGATTCACAGATTCTAACTTGTACCTTCACTCTGGTAACTGGGGTCCTCTTCTGAAACTCCATCTTGCCTCGCCCTCTGTGCTTTTGTTCTCTGGTTGGTACTTCTGGACCCCCCTTACCTTGTTGTCCGCTCGTAATTCCTTCCATGGCCACGGAGTAGTGTATCCCAGGGCCCGTTATCTTCCGCCAGTCCTACGTAAAGTCCCTCCTTGATTAGATTCTTCATAACGCCTCCCTGAGTTTCCATTACATTTCATAGTAGTCACGTCGCCTGTGCCCCGTCACAGCCCAGCTCACTCCGGCAGCCTGGTCTGGATCCTGGTTTGATCCCGCTATCCCATGGGACCC
Organism: Kogia breviceps; assembly: GCF_026419965.1. Lineage (NCBI taxonomy): Eukaryota > Metazoa > Chordata > Mammalia > Artiodactyla > Physeteridae > Kogia > Kogia breviceps. The sequence goes on from NC_081320.1 coordinate 91,060,734, forward strand.
CAGCTTAGCAGATGAGGACTCTACCTGTAACTTCCTTTAGGCCCGTTATCCATGAGAAGGGCGTTAGTACCAAGTAGGAAGGCCCTTAAGCAGGCTTGCTAAGGGGAGTCACATAATGAGCTTCCCATGTAATGACTGCTTTTGTGCAGAACTGTGTCTAGGGTCTAATTGGAATGTGCTTCCCACCTCTAGGAGTACTCTGGAGGCAAGGCAGAACTGCCAGTGAATATGTACATGGTTCATACATTTGTTTAACCCCAACTAATTTCTTCATGTATAAGGTGATCAGTATAAGGGAGAGACCAAAACCAAGGACTAAACGTTATATAAAGTTTGACTTATGCAATATTACATTGCTTTCAGTTCTTGAATTAGCTGGCTTTAAAATCCAAAAGAAAATCATTAGCAACATAGGGATTGTAAGACATGCTATTTGTGGTTAACATTTAGCTATGCCTAACCTTAAAGCAGGTGATTCTGCTGCATTTTCTTCCCAGAAAGCTAGGCAGGAGTTCAGGGATAGCATTGAGTTAAATAAAAAAGTTTGGAGGAATCATGCGAAATACTGCCAGATAAATCGTGGTTTACCCTTTGCAGAGTTCATCAATGATGTAACCGCGGAAAGCTTTAGCCCAGAGTAGATTGATGGAAATGTTTTTTAAATGTCGAGAGTTTGGGGTATATTAATACAATATCTATTTTGGACAATAGTTATGTACCGTTACAAGCTCAATGACATTTGGATCTCGATAAAATAAAGCACAGAATAATGTTACACCAATGCAGCTCCTGATGGTGTAGAAGGAATATTGTGCTTTGAAATCAGAAAAGCTGTGTTTAAGGCTCAGGTATGCCCCTTACCTGCTGTGTGACCTTGGGCGGGTTGGTTACCTGGGCTTTGCCAGAGGTTCTTCAATTATAAAATGAGCATATCTCACGGGTTTTGGGGAGGATTCACTGTAAGCATGTACTTATATGCTAAATGTGCTCCTGGACTTAGTGGATACTCAAGAAATGCTAGCCCCTTTCTTCTTTGGGGAGTGGGAGTGTAGAGGGTATAGGTTAAGATAGTGGCACCTCATGGAAATCCCATCCCTACGGCCAGCAATACTAAAGGACCATTCCACTGTGAGCCATGGCATTTAAACAAGAATTTAGTGGAAAGCAAGGCTGCGTCCTTTGACATCAGAATATACAAGCAGCAAAAATGGCCTTGAAAAATTCTGAGACCAGCTCCCGTCTCTGAAGGATTCTGCCCTCCTCCAGGATGATTTCCCCAACCCTCCAGCACTGGATTCTTTTCTTCCCTCAGAAACTGTAGCTCTTGGGTCACTTTATGTAGCTCTTGGAAAGCTCTTACACTGCTTTTAAAGTATGCGTGTATGACTCAGCCATTCAACTCACCTGAAAGCTCCTAAGTGTCTGGGACATGCTGTATTCTCTTTCTAGCACCTCGTGGGAGAAGAGCTGAGGAAGAAGGGAGAGAGCAAGAGCCTGTTTCCAGGCTGCCTGAGACACTCAGGAGAGGGGTCCGCTCCCCTTTGGACTATTTCCCAGAACTAGCACCAGTTTTTCTAGTGTGCATTATGCATCTTAGATGAATGGCTACATGCAGAACCTCTGTATTCCCCTCCAGCCAACGAAGTTTTTAGTTTGTTTTTGTTTTTTAACATCAAATGATTTTCCCATTCTGTGGGAAAAGTTCCTATTCCATGAAAAGCTGACTTTTAATTTGTACATATTTTTGCATACCGACTGTTCTACCAAAACCTACAAGTCAGTATTACTGCACTGCATTACTTATGCTCCACCTGCACCTTATTGGGTGAGGGGCTTGAACAGTTCTTTTCTTTTTTAACAAATGAGTGAAATAATGTAAAAGACATTGTAATAGAAAGTGGAAAAACAGGATGATACTTGGTCCATCGTTAGCACAAAACACCTTCCCGGAGAAAGTGTTCACCAGCTGGCTTGGGACTGAGAGGTGTGTGTGGAGGGTTGATATGAAAGGACATTCAGGAAAAGAGCATCATGAAATGTGAATGCCAAGGTGTATGTAAGACATTGCATGCACTTCCTTATGGCTAGAGTGGAGTGTGCATGAGGACAGAGAGATGCAGCATGAAAGGTGAGGCTGGAGAAGCAGAGAGTGGCCAAATCACAGATGGTACTGAATATCATGCTAGAGAGTTTGGTCTATATCGTGAAAGGGCTGGGAAGCCACAGAGCAATTTACGGCACTGGTATGGCCACTCTTGGCCCTGCCGTGGTCTCTAAAGCATGGGCTTCCTCTCCTCACTGCTGCCCTTCTGTGAAAGGATTAGGCTTTAGACCGAACTATCTCGAATGTTCCCACATTTTCATATCTCATGAATTTGAGTTCATCTCTACAGATTTACAGAAAGCTTTACTATAAGTTATAATGTTAAATTTGCTTGCATTTTAAAAGTGAAACCATGAGCTATTAAGGACATTTTGTGAGAGGGGGCAGTTGGGCTGTACCCCAGAATCACAAACAGTATGCGTACATTCTATTGAGCTGTCTGTGCTTCATTGGGAGAGTTAGAGAAACACTGCTATAGGCCACAGGGAACCACTCAAGATTCTTGGGCAGGGGATTGCAATACAGGAGACATTTTTAGCTATGGACAAGAATCTATCTTCTCAGGAATAAAAGTATTATGAGAGAACAATTCTAGACAATGGTTAATTTCATGCTATGATAGATGGTACGGAAATAAATGCTATCAGAACTCCAAAGACGGAGAAGTCTCTGTGGCCTGGAAGGATTGAAGAGACTTGCCTGCAGGAGCTAGGATATGAACTTGAAAGGACAGAGGATCTGGAAGGGCAAAGAGGAGGGAGAAGAGAACGAATGGAGAATATGCAAAGAACATGGTGCCATGTGCATGCAAATGTGTGTTTTGTGTGCAAGTGTGGTGTGTGTGTGTGTGTGTGTAAGTTCAGTAAGAAGATTGGAATCAACTTGATTTCAAAAGCTGACTTTTTCATTACATTAAAATGTATTTAAAGGGTGGATGAAAATAAAGAGAAAAGGGAGTTGGAGATATGTTTTCAGAGAAGAGAAAAAGAAGGAAATGAAGACAGAGACAGAGAGAGGGCTAGACAGAGAGAGAAGTACTGGGAGAGATAGAGGGAAGAAGGAGAGAGAAGAGAAGGGGAGAACCAAAGCTGGAGGAAATAGCATTTTTCCTCTTCAGTTCTTCACGTCTGGGTTTAGCCAGTGAGAGCTCTTCTCTAAAAAGGGATAAGAAATGAAGTTTTATATTGAGAGGTAGGAGCATTTGGGGTAAACGACAATGTCCAGCAAAGGCGCACAGAATGGAAGATTTTCAGCCAGATCTATGAACTAGTTCAGTGGAGTGTGAAGTGTGCTTTGAGGGAAAGATAAAAATGAAGTATTAAACCTCCCATCAATATTCAAGGTATTTTCCTTTGGGCTTTATTTTCAAAGCACACAGAGAATTCAGCTTTCTCAATTTATCATCCTACTCAGGCTTCATGTGTGCATTATATTTTGACAAAGTACTAGAAACTCCAGTGACAGGTTTAATAGAAAGAAAGAGGCAGTCATACCTTTCTGCAGGTTTATCACAGAGGATCCAGAAATGATAGGCAGGAAGGCCAAAGGTGGAGTGTCTCCATACAACGAGGACATCTTCAGTCCCTTGAGGCTGGCTGACTTCTACCAGTCCTGCAAAGATGAGTGTAGTCGGCAGCTCTTCTAGAACACGCTTCCAGACCCCTCAGGTGGGGCAAAGGGCAGCTTCTCCTGAGACATTTTGCGCAGCCCTCCTAACACTAGTGAATTTGCGTGAATGCTTTCTCTACTGGATTACGAGGTCTTTGAGTCAGGGGTAGTTCTTACTCATCTTTGGAGCCCTAGCGCAGGAGGTACTCAATAAATATATGTGGAAAGGAATTTCCTCAGCAGGAGTTCAGGGAGTTAAAACTGGATTTTCACACGGGGCTTGGATTTTCTATCCCTTTCTCAAGTGGTTCCCTGGAAGTGATCCTGTCTCTACCCAGAGGCTGCTAGCTCTGTTACTGCCTTTAATTTCAGGATCAACCTGAGGGAGCGCTCAGAATAATACCTAGCTGCTAGCTTGTGAGGTCTACCTCTCAACCCTGTGAGAGACAGCATACTCATTCAAGCTCTGTGGCCTGGCAGCCCATTCTTCTCTCTCTGGCTCCGTTTCCTGATTTATAAAGTGAGGAGCAGGGTACCACTCTAAGACAAGTTCATTACGGGGATTGAGTGCGAGAATTCATGCAGCCATACCTGAAAATATCAAGTGCTCCACACACATTTCCTTCCATCGTGCTCCTCCAAATTACTCCCATTGCTTGATCATCTAGATCTCATTTCCTCTTATTGGAATTGACAGTTTCTCAGTTAGGAAAAATATGGATACCATTGCCCTTGTCAGGCAGATAAGCTTTCATCTCAGTTTCTTCTTATGTCAGCAATCAAAACCTATTCTATGTGTTCCTTTCATTTGAAGTTAACTCCTGCATTGGATGAGAGCAAGTGTTCTCATTATTTACTGCTGCATAATCAACTCCCTGAAACGTAGTGGCTTAACGAAAACATCTTCTTTGGCTCATGACTCTGTGGGTTGGGAATTCAGGAAAGCTTTCACCTGGCAGTTTGTCTCTGATATATGGGACCTTAGCTGGGGTGCCTGGGGCTGGAGCATCCACTTCCAGGATGACTTCTTCATTCCTCTGTCACCTCAGTGTTCTGTAGCATCAACCCTTTCCACCTGGTATCTTCAGCTTGCCTCCAGGTGGCTTGAGTTTTTTGAAGCCCAGGAGTCTCAGGGTAGTCAAAATGCTTACATGAAGGTTGACTTCATCTAGCGTGAGCATTTCAAGAGTGATTGTTCCCAGAGACCAAGGCAGAAACTTCAAGGCTTTGTATGAACTGGCTTCAGAAGTCACAGAGTATCCTCGTTGGTACATTCTATTGGTTAGACAAGGCCACCTAAAATTCACTGGGAGAGGGGACTACAAAGGAAGTGAACACATGGAGGTGTGACTCACGGGGGGTCATCCTGAAGACCTGTTATGTATCATAGCAATTGATGGAGCATGATCTTCTTTCTTTAAAATCGTCTGGCCTATTGAAATTTACCAGGTTAAGTTCTCAGCACTCGCATACCCTGGTAAACACTATGCAAGGAGACATGTGGGGTTCTTTGGCACGACAGTGGGGAGAAGGTGGATGGTCAACTATCTCCTTTTCCCAGTATGTGTTGGAAGACTCATCTCAACTTTAAGTGGGGTGAGAGTTCATGAACACACGCCCTGTGAGCATATTACGCGCAGTGAGCTCACATGAAACCAGGAAGTCCACAATGGAAAAGAGTGATGGAATAAACGAGGTGCATGGTATGTTTTCCAGGACCTCTTGAGAGACTGGCCACAAATTGGGGCTTGACATGGTCATGAATTTACATGAATGGAGGGAAACCCAGAGGATAGGGAGTGGGATTGATAGCATAGAGTAGGGGGAGAACAGGAAGAGTTATATACTAAAGTGGTAGTGAGAAATGGCCATACATTGCAACCGACTAGAGGCATAGACAAGTAATTCTACACTTTATGGCAGCACTTCCAATTATTCTGTCCTAACTATTGGTGCTAAGAAATATTTGTCAGCTCTTAACTTATAAATGGAGACAAATCTTACGTGTCAGTCGTGTCAGGTTATCATCTGATCTATACTAACTGAATTTCTAATAGACCAGTATGAGCCTTGACTCTTCACAAAGATCTTCCTGCCTGTGCCATTTCTCATTGATACACATTCTTACATTGTCTTGACCATAAAGCTTGGTACCCTGCATAGTTTTCTATAATTAACTTAGGTTAACTCACCAGATTATGTCCTGAGGCCTGTGATCAAGTATTTCTCTTTACCACACTTCCTCTACTCCCTACCTCTGCCCAGCGTATGCATGCGTGTGCGCACGTATGTGCACACACACACACACACACACACACACACACACACTCACTTAAAAATACTCTCTTTTCCCCAGCACAGGCCTAAATCCATAGGAAGCATTTAATAAATACTCATTGAAAGAATTGAGTTCCTAGATATTCAAATCTTTACTGCAGAAGGAATCCATAGCCATTATTACTTCATTTACAGTGACAATCTAACTTTCCCTAGGTGTTATCTCCAGGGATATCTTGCCCTGTTTGCTAACAGCTCTGTTGATGGTTGTAGCTTCTCTTAGATGAACATTTCCCAGAGTGGTTTCTTCAGAATATAACTTTGAGATGTCATACATGCTGTGTGCACCATTGGGAGATCTACAGTTCATATTAGCATTTTACTTGCTGTGAGAAGACCCACACTAAAGGAAGCCATTTGTTAACTGAATATTTTCCAAATTTATTTGACCATAGAGCACCCTTTAAAGATAGCAGCACCTATTGTTTTCCAGGGCCATGTTGTTTCCTGGAATATATTTTGGCAAATGACATCCTACATATCCTAGCTTTAATTCGTTGCTTTCCTTTCTTCCCTTGTACTAGCTGCTTCCCCTTGCCTCAGACCCAGGGCTTAAGTTCTTGCTTCTCTGCTCAGAGAAGCTTTGAGAGCCCATGGAAGGATGACTCTATGGGCTAATTGAGCATTGTTTGGGGCTGGAAGTGACACTGAAAATGTCATTCCCAATCTTTCACTTTAGAATTGAGGAAATAGGTGCACATGAATAAAAGTCCCCTGAACCTTTAATGTCAGAACTGAGACTAACATCCAGGTCTCCGAATTCCAAGGCAAGACTATTTTTTCCTTCTACTTTCCCTCTATTCATACAGAAGAACTTTCATAGAGAGAGAGTCAGCATTTGGGGCCTACTGACTTCATTGAAAATAGGCAAGCCCAAAAGCCGGTAGGAAGGATTATGATTTCCACAGGATATAATTAGTGGTTTTTAAGGAGTTCAATGAATGCCCTGGAAATGGAGCAGATTGGCAATTGGAGCCCCTATTTTTGGCAGAGAATGAATGCTGCCTCTAAAATTCAGAAGAATATAGTCTATTAGCTGCCCCGCTTCTCACCTTGAAATAAAATCTTCTGGCTCCCATGGGCTGGGCAAAGCAGGGAGGGAACAACTTGATTTTCAAATAAAGACCTTCTTTGAAAAGCTTCCTAGGAGACTTGATTTGTGGGAGCGTAACGCAGTGGTAAATGACGCCGTGGGGAGCAGCTAAACGTGGCCATGTTTGAGCATGGCCCCAAAGGCCTAGATCAAATTCCCAAGGGAGGCAGAAACCTCAGAGGGGTGAGCTGTGGAAAACAGCCTTTACTTCATAAGGTCAAACTGCCTACTTCCATTGTAGGCAGTTGGGTTGGCCCAGTGTAGGGTTGGCCCAGTGTAGGGATGGCCCAGTGTAGGTGGGTTTATTCTAATAGATTTGTTTGCTGGAAGCTCTATGGTAAAGATGAGGCTAGAGGTGAAAAGTGAGTAACTGGAGGTAATTAACAGCCATCTGGTAATTATTGGGTACAACTCAGGTCTTTCCAAAGTATGGAAATCTAGTCAGAACATCAAGTCCAGGAAGAATCCTACAGAAAAAAAAATATGGAGAATATTTAAAGTTGGCAAGAAAGACAGTGGAAGGAAGGACTTTGGTTTGCTCTTCCAGCCTCCTGTTACGTAGTTACTTGCATGAGGCCTTGGAAACGCAAGGTCGTTTAGTGACTGCTGATAGACAGTTCAAGGTCGTTTAGTGACTGCTGATAGACAGTTCCGTTCTAATTGTCTGTATATCACAAGTAATTTCTGTCTTGTGAAGATGAGGACAATGAACAAATTGTGTTCAAGGGTCCAGTGTCCCACCGCTCACTTTAGTGTGGGAGCAGAGGATGGGTCTGAATCCACAAACTTTCCATGTTTGCACACGTCCTCTAGGCCATTTGAGGCCTGTCACTGGCCTCTGGGATACGCTTGTCCAGAGTTTCACCCTTTGGGAAAGGAGCTTTGTGCCTTTTAACACGTGGAAATCTCTGGAGGGTTATCTTGTGTCTGCAGTATAGGTTCCCTGACTCTGGGCATGTCCTTGGGGGCCAGATGGTCTGGTCCTCACCCTCCTCTGCCCTGGTCCATACACCTCCCCCTGCAAACGCACACGCATCTTCACTAGGGGGAGGAGCAGCCCAGGTCCCTCAGCCTTCGCTCTCACCCCTCCCTCCCCCTTAGGCTCTCAGGGCTGGGGGTCCTCGACTCAGAGAGGAAGAATCTAACCCCTGTGGAAGGAGGCAGAGATGCCAGCAGAATGTTAATCAGCCAGACCTTCTATGTGTGGGAAACGGAGAGTTGAGAGAAGGAAGCAGATGTGTTCTCTGTGCCTGCCCTCAGGGAGCCTTCACTCTCATGGTGACAGACAGGGCTGTGGGACACAAGACACTCTGGCATATCTGTCATCAGGAGCTAGATTGTATGGAGTTGGGGGACTCCATGTGGGCAGAGAATGGAGAGTAGGTCTCCTGAAGTTGCAAGGCCTTGACTGAGGCCTCCCAGGATTGTTCTGTGCCAGGGAACACTTAATAGATAGATAATGCAGGCCCCTCTCAGCTCACTCCAAACTGCAGGGAACCCAAAGAGTCCAGCAGAAGAGTTTTAAATATGTGCTAAAAAGTGTTACAAGCGCTAAGGCACCCCTGGAAAAGAGAAAGGCAGAGCACAGGCATGGGTATGGTATGGAGAACTGTGTGCTGAAGGGGTTCAGTGGTGAGAACCCAGGCATTGCTGATTTTCAAGGATTGTGGGTTTACCTCCTGGTCCAATCAGAGAAGTCCCTGGTAGCTGGAAACATGGACCTACGTTTTCCATTGACGTGTCCTGTGTCTCATTTGGTTCCATTCTCTCACTGCTGCCTTTCCAGGGCTGATACACAAACCTAGACTCCTATAGGGCTAGATTCAAGCCACACAGCTGTTCATTGCAAGTCAAGGTCCTAGGCTGGATGTTTTTCTCCATCCATGCATTCATCCATTCATGCAGTAAAGGCAGAATGACCCTATACTCACTATGAAGAGACACAATGGGGGGCCCATCTTCCAGGATGTCATTCCCAAGAAGCACTGCTTCTGCCTTACACTCTTGTGACAAGACCAGTAACTAACACGGCCTGGTGGACTTGTTTGGAACCTTAGAGCTGGAAGACTCTCCAGAGGTCAGCTGCTTTCTCTACCTAAGGCAGGAAACACTTGATTGAAAAGAAGAGAGGAGGTTGGAGGAAGGCAAGTAAAATGTGTCGAGTGATTACTCAACAAGTGCTACTACTAGTATCATCATTGCTATTATTATTTCTCTGTGCCCCGTACTGTTCTAGGCAACTTGCTTACCCGTTGATACCAACCCTGTGTGGAGAGTTGAGACTGCAAGAGATGAAGTAGCTTTCCTAAGTCCACACAGCAGTCGGTGACAGAGCCAGGATTCAAACCCAGGCCTGTCTGGCTCTCAAGTCTGTATTCTTTTGACCACACTGCGTAATCTCTGCAGGCAATGACAGTTTCCCTCTTGGATTTTCTTTTGCCCTGTTAAGCTGATATCATGATGTCAGGTCTTCTTGATTTACTGGACTCTTTGATCTAACAGTGACAATAGTGTCTTAGAGGCTGGAAATTTCTCTCCCCTTCATGATGAGCCACAGCAGCTTTGAAAATGTCCTCTTGATCACCTACAAGAGGCGGCCAAGCAGGCTGTGGGGAAATAATCACTTATTCCTTGAACAGAGAGGGAAATATTTACAATTCTCTTTATAAAATATTTACCAGGTTCTTATGTAATTTGTTGATAACAAACAGATTTCAGTGAACTTTGAGGCGATGAACAATCCTGTTAAGCAGATGGGACAAAACCCCAAATCCTGATTAGACAAATGTTTTCTGTAGAACAGTGCTTGTACCATGTTCCGTTTGCCGCTGGGAGAACCATTTCAATTGGAGAACTGGACCCACGGTGAGAACAGCTGTGGGTTCTTTAATGTCGTGGGGTTTTTTTTCCTCTCTTTTTCCTGCAGGAGAGTTTCTGTTAAATTCCCCATCAAGGGCTTCCAATAACGGTAAACCCTACTGTCCAATTATTGAAGACAATGTCAGAGCTAAAAACTGCCCTCTTCCATTTGCTTTCCCCCATACATCCAGCCCCAATGCACACAGCATTTTATTACCGAATCCTCTGCAGCAAACTGAGTCTCCCTTGGCCGATCTCCAGTTCAGTGTCTGAAAACTTGATATTGCCGTTTTCTCTCTGCAGTGATGATTTTTTAAGAAGATAACGATTCCCAGGCCGCAGCAACATCCTCCTGGCGGTGCGCCTCTGCAGCCTACCGGGCACTCCTCCTGCAGGCCGGTGTTATATAACCTCTGCAGCGCTGGGGCTCTCATCTTCTGAGGACCTGTCAGGGTTGCTGTCACCTCCTGCAGAATTCACTTTCTTCACGGCTCCACACTTTCTCTTCCATTCCCTTACTTGAAAAGAGCAGGGTCCATAGCAAAGGCAGACTTTAATTTGAATCGAGATTCTGTCTGATACCAGCTGTGTGACCTTGAGGACGTAACTGACACTTGCTAGTGGCACCTTTCTTGTCTGTAAAGGCAGGGCCGCTGTGAATGGGTGAGGAGGGTGGTAAGGTAAAATGTCCAGCACAATGCCTGGCGCCTGTCAGCTGCTAAAAAAATGGAGCCATCGTTTTTATTATTATCTAGCAGGATGGGCTCCCTACGTACAACTTTGGACCAAGACAGTTTCCTTTTAGCTTTGCTGCTTAAGGCGTCTTTGTCCTTACGACTTGGTCCCCAGTGAAGAAGGAAGTGGCAGAAAGGGTCCCCAGCAAGGTGACCTTGGGTTCATGTCCTCTTGCTCTTGTTGGGGAGAGGAACATTTCCCTCCTTTCCTCTTAGTTCTTTGGGCTGGTTAAATAATTAAAATGACATAAGACAGATTAACAGGAGAAAAAAATCCCCTAAACTTAATCACGTACATACAGGGAATCTGCATAAACATGGGAGGCTCCAAAGACAGTCAGGCAAAATGAGGTATGTATGTCTATACGTCATTCAGGACTAAAGAGAGAGTGTTAGGGGTCTGGATTTCAAAGGGAAGGGAGGCAATTCACAAGAAGAATGAAAAGAGTAAATGTTTGGTCAACAAATGTGTACAGGATCATCTAGAAACGATGGGACATAGAGGCCTTTGATCAAACAGGCTCTGCTGGGTTCTTCCCCATCCACCACACCTAATTCATATTATATGGTTGTCTCTGCGTATCCATGGGGATTGGTGCCAGGATCCCCACAGATACCAAAATACATGGATGCTCAAGTCCTTTATATAAAATGGTGTAGAAATTCAGTCTGGGTTGGTTGATAATCAGAGGTTGCTGACGGTACAATACGGGGATACGGAAGGCTGAAGGTTCCAAGGGAACCATGGTGATAGTTCCCTTCCTGGAATAGGTTCTCTATCTAAATTCTTTTAGGCATTAGGAGGAAGGTCAGAGGTTCTTCCTAAGTCTTTTGGGCCTTGATTGTTTTCAGCACATATGAATTTGCAGGCCAGAGTGCCACATCTTGGGGTGACTTGTTCTGAACCCCTACATTATTCCAAAGCTATCAACATGATGCACGCAAGACTCAGATATTCATTGGCTACATGAGAGCATCATTTCAAATGATTCTCTTGATCCTTTCCAGCTCCTAGATTCTTTAGTGAAGATGCTTCAAGAAAAACTATAGCGTGAGTACCTTTAGCTTCTCTTTCTCCCTAATTAGCTTATCTTATTGTGGCTTAGAAATACATTTTAATGTATTTTAAAATCTATTTGACTGCAGGAGAGGCTGTTTCACCTTGTCTTTTTATTTCCCCCTGCAGTCTCTCCAGTTCTCTCTTCCAGTCCCTCCAGGAATCATTGATAACCTGATTGCTCAATTCCCAGGTCAATGTTTGGGACACATTTCCTCTTTGTTACCAGCAAGGATCAAAAGGCAGGAGTACCAGGTGGTACTTTGTCTCCCTTCTGTCCACGTGGCAGGGTGGTAGGAAAAGCCAAGGCCCCTTTTTGAGCTCTACCATCTGTCTCTTTGCAAACACCACTAAGCATGTCGTCATTGTTTTGGTGTTGGTCAGAGGATGGTAGGATCCTGAGAGCTAAACTTACAATTAAGGGACGTACGAGACCTCATGCAGTCTCTAAGCTAAGCCTTATGCTCTGACCTAGTTATTTTTTTTTTTAACATCTTTATTGGAGTATAATTGCTTTACAATGGTGTGTTAGTTTCTGCTTTATAACAAAGTGAATCAGTTATACATATACATATGTTCCCATATCTCCTCCCTCTTGCGGCTCCCTCCCTCCCACCCTCCCTATCCCACCCCTCTAGGTGGTCTGACCTAGTTTTTTAGCACGTGCGAGGGACAGAAAGCAAGAGAGGGTGGCTGGAGCCCAGTGAGGGAAGAGAAGAGCCGAGGGAGGTGAGGTGAGAGGAGGCTGGGGCCAGATCCTGGGCCCTGCCAGGCACGACTGACGGCATAATTTGTGGGGCCTGGTGCAAAATGAAAACGCAGGATCCCTTTATAAGAAATTATTAAGGATTTCAAGACGAAGACAGCACAGCATTAACTAAGTGCGGGCCCTTCTTACTGTGGGCGCGGTGAGACTGTGTGAGCCACGTGCCCATAAAGCAGGCCCTGCCATGGTGAGGAGGCTGGATTTTGTGCTTATTGCTATTGGAAGCAATTGGAATAAAAGTAGGAGGAAGACCGAGAAATCATGTAATCCAGCTGGTTAATTTGGGATAGAGTGTGTATTATGGCACAGAGAAGATGGTGACTAAGTATCTTTGGTAATAGTAGGGGACGAGATCTTCTAGTTCTGTCTCTTGCTTGCCATGTGGTTTTGAACATGAGAAAGCCTCATATACTCCTCTGACCCCCATTTCCCCCAGCTCCGGTGCCCTGAGAAAGCTTGATTCTGGAGCCGGGCCTTGGAATCTGCTTTTTTTTGCAGTACGCGGGCCTCTCACTGTCGTGGCCTCTCCCGTTGCGGAGCACAGGTTCCAGACGCGCAGGCTCAGCGGCCACGGCTCACGGGCCCAGCCGCTCCGCGGCACGTGGGATCCTCCCAGACCGGGGCACGAACCCGCGTCCCCTGCATCGGCAGGCGGACTCTCAAACACTGCGCCACCAGGGAAGCCCGGAATCCACATTTTTAAAGTTCTCTGGGTGATTCTAATGTGGGGTCAGATTTAGAAATGATAGCCCCGAAGCACCTGTGACAAAACTTCCTTATATATGTGACAATCTTCTGTTTATCTGTTAGCCCAAGTTAGTCTTTGACGTGTACCCTGGAATTGTCAAAAGTATGCTTTACCAGTTTCAGAAAGAAAACACTATTTCTGAGGTTGGGTTGGCAATGTTGGTGCTGGCCTGGTAGGAGTGGTGTTCACTGGGCATAGCCGCTGTGTAGACAGTATCAAGAAGGAAAAAGTCAGGGGCAAAATAATCTCAGGGTCCTCCTCTGGACACTGTGCTCCTGTATCTTGAAAAGTAGACTCATTTACTATGTTAATTTGTTTGACTGTTTGTATGGTGAAATATTTATAATTTTGCTTTGCCAAAATTATTTTCACTGAGTTCAGCCCTTATTTTAAGAGTAGGCAGGCCTTCCCTGGTGGTGCAGTGGTTGAGAGTCCACCTGCCGATGCAGGGGACACGGGTTCGTGCCCCGGTCCGGGAGGATCCCACGTGCCGCGGAGCGGCTGGGCCCGCGAGCCATGGCTGCTGAGCCTGCGCGTCCAGAGCCTGTGCTCGGCAACAGGAGAGGCCACAACAGTGAGAGGGCCGAGTACTGAAAAAAAAAAAAAAAGAATAGGCAAAATGTTAATTTCTTCTGCTATCTCACAGGTTGGACTATTGACATCTTCCCTTAGCTATGTCCCTACACATGGTTGACTGTGCTGAGGACAAGATAGCAACATGCACAGCATTTTCTAATCTTCTAAGGTTTCAATTATTAGGGAATGCTGGCAATCAAAAATTAGAAAATTAGTGAATTTGTGTGCAAAACCTCTAAATATTTGCAAAATGTTAAGGGACCATTTTCAGATGTTAATATGACCTTTGAAATATCTTATCTCAGTATTTAAAAAGCTTCGTACTGCATGGTTTATTTGAATTAGTGTGTGGGAGGAGAATCAAGGAAAGTCATTTTGTATTTGGAAAAGAAAGAAAAGCAACTAATTCTCCAGTGTGGAAATGTTTCCTTTGAAAGGTGTCCTTCACTTGCTTTTGTTTGAGGTTAATTATATACTTTCAAAAATACTTCCCAAAGGAATGGTTTTTTGACTCATGAGTTATTTTTGTATGTGTATGTTACCCCACCAAATATTTGCCATGTTGCTAAGAAAATAGTAGTCAAAAGCAAAATTTCTTTGCTGGTATCTGAAGGTCTTTTTGTTTTTTATTACAAGAACAATATAACAATAAGACAGCTCTGCAAAAGAGAGAAATAATGCCCTTGGTCCTACATAAATTTTCATCTCGTACTTTCCCTTTTACTTAAGGTCATTTAAAACGATATTCTCACATGATTGTATAGGGGATGTGACAATAAAAGAATGATCAGAATGTAGAATTAAATCTTGTAGCATAATTTTTTCTTTTCCTTCCTGTAAGCACATTTGTCTTCCTTTTCAGGGTAGCAAAGTAGATGATAGCAATACTCGTTTTATTCTAGAACTAGGGGGTAATTTTCTTATAAAAATGAAATGCTCATATCCTTATACTTTGCAATATGTCTCTTTCCCTCTTCCATCTTCTCCCTTGCCCAGGCTAGCTGCCTCTTTTTCTTTCTACCCTGCCATCTCTGGCCTGTGCATGTCACACAGAATTCTAGATGATAGTTAGGTACAAAAAAAGAATAGATACTTCTCAATATTTACTGAAATATCATAGTGATTCACTTATTTCATTGAGGACATAGGGCTATGATTTTATCTGCGTAGATACAAGTCAAGTTTGCTCTGTAGAACAGGTGGCAGGATTTAGCTGCAAGCACACGTCACAAATAGTATTAGTGATGTCATAGTATTGTCAGATTTGGTATTACCTACTGCAACAAAACGATTCCCAAAGACCAGGAAAAAAAAGGTGTTTGCTGCAGCTGCCTGGCAATAAGGGAAAGTGTAAATCACACATGAAGGAACTGCTAAGCAGATTAAGAGCTTGAACAACGGTCCATGAGGATCATTTCTGATGATTACTTTCTATGCAGAACCATTAGCCGGTGTGGAGGTAACGATGTGTACAGGGTTTTCTAATCACTAAGCGAAGTCTCAGTTTTTTTTCTTTTGTTGTTTTTTTTGTTTGTTTTTTTGTGGTACGCGGGCCTCTCACTGCTGTGGCCTCTCCCGTTGCGGAGCACAGGCTCCGGACGCCCAGGCTCAGCGGCCACGGCTCACGGGCCCAGCCGCTCCGCGGCACGTGGGATCCTCCCGGACCGGGGCACGAACCCGCGTCCCCTGCATCGGCAGGCGGACTCTCAACCACTGCGCCACCAGGGAAGCCCAAAGTCTCAGTTTTGACGGTAAAAATGCTCCATGGCTTATATTTTATAATAAATCTTTAACCTTTGCTTTGTTTTCAGATTTTTGTTTATACATTTATTTATGTCCAGTATAAAAACGTAATAGTCAGCATAGGATTTTGAGAGCATAGTCAAGACAATAAAATTGAAGATTGAATTCATTTAAACTTTCTTTTTTAAAAGATGCTCTGATTACGGAAACTATTTAATATGAAAGTATATGATTGATACAATGGTATCCACCTAGAGATTAGTAAATCAAACAAGATTGGTTCTTGACAGTTCTGCACTTGAATATTCCAATTTTTATTTATGTCTTCCCCATCTTTTACTTTTCTTCTCACATATTCATTCCTTCAGACAGTCCTCAAGCATAACTAAACATTGTTCTGATTTTACTCTTATTTTAAATAGTTTTACGTGCTATCTCTTTAACAGAACATGCATAGACAGGAGCGTAAATCACCTTGTCTGTGATCATTCAGAATCTCAAGCAGAGCTGAGGCTGTAACGGGGCTGTTCTCAGTGCTGCTTCAGTTTTCTTTCAGCTTGCCCTATGCCAACCTTTCCAGTAATTACTGTTTCATAGAACTTAAAGAGTAAAGCAAATGAATAAAAGGCTAAAAGATAAGTTAATTTTAATGAAGTCTGCTGGAAAAACAACATAAAGGGTATTTCCAGTGATGGAAAGAAGGTACATATTACCTAGAATCACAGACCCTGGACCAGAAGGAACCCGCTTATAGGACTTTCCCCAAGTATCCACCCTCAGGAGCCTGAACGGTCACAGTCTCAGCTTGAACACCTTTAGTGATGCTTTTTGTGGTACTGATATTGAACCATACCTGTCTGAGTCAGTTCGGGCTGCTGTAAGTAATTGCCATAGACTGGGTGACTTAAACCACAAACATTTGTTTCATGTAGTTCTGGAGTCTGGGAAGTCCAAGATTAAGGTGTCGGCAGATTTGGTGTCTGATGAGGACCTCCTTCCTGGTTCATAGATGGCTGTCTTCCTGCTATGCACTCACATGGCAGAAGGGACAGAGGAGCTCTCTGGGGGTCTCTTATAAGAACACTAACCCCATTCATGAGGGCTCCACCCTCGAAACTTAATCATCTCCTAAAAGTCCTAATAGCATCACGTTGGGATTAGGTTTCAACATATGAACTTTGAAGGGACACATTCAGTCCATAACAATGCCAGTCTTTAGGAAGACTGCTCTTAACTGAGTCAAAATCAGCCTCCTTCTGGGTTATAAAGATGGGTAAGGAAGACACAGTTCATAAAGTACTTAGTATTTAGTGAAAATAATGGTCAGGATTGTTTTAGGGTAAATAATAGAAACCGCCTCAAAGTACCTTATTGAAAAGATACAGTGATTGGTGTAACATCATGTAAGGTGGAAACGGGTACTTAAACCATATCACAGCAATTCTCCTCTTTAAATCTCTGAGCTCTACTTTTCTCTGTTCTTTTTTTTTCTTCTCACTGTTGGGATCTAAGTGATGGAAAAGATGATCCTTGGTAGCTCCTGGCTTATGTGAGCCTTAATGGGTCTCTCAGAGCAACGAAAGTACCTTTTTCCTGATAACACTAGAAAAACTTTAGTGGAAGAAGGTTAGGTCATGTGACACCCCAAATCGGAGCTGGATGTTGCTTGGAGTGGGGGAAGCCTAGCACTTAGCCCTACCTGGACAATGTGGAATAAATTTCCCACAGGAAAACGGCTTCCATTACTAGAAGACACAGTGAAAGGAAAGTGTACTTGTAGTGAAAACTGTATCCATCTACCACAGTCCACTATGGTGAAGGATATGACATATCTTCAGTGTTTGAAAAAAGCTACCTGCTTCTTAATCCCTATCACAAATATGCCCACATGTGTGCACACACATACACAACACACATTGCCTCTTTCCTTAGTTTTCTTGTCTCTAACCCAACAAACATGGTCTTTTTTGAGCGTTCCTGAGGCAAGATATCTAGATCCCTCTTGGTCACCAAACTGGCCACTCTCTAGTTTGTCAGCATAGGTTTCTGTCCATTTTACAATTATCCATATATGATCCAACTAGGACAGATGTCCAGGGAGCTTTTACGTTTATATGAATTCTTCTGTGACTTTCACCTATGATTAAATAGTAATTTTAGTCACTGAGTAAATATTGCTGATTTAGACTGTGTATTGCAAACTAGTTGTTTGTGGTTTATATCTTTCAACAGGTATGTTTTGTTTAGGCCAAATATTAAAAAATGACTTGCTTTCCAATATTTTAATGCAGGTGATTCCAGATACAGTTTTGAATTTCTGCAAGGCATTTACTCTATGAGGGTAGAGTCCTTGTTTGTCAATCTGTCTTTAGTGCTTGGAAGATAGAGGCAACTCAGTAACTATTTATTAAATTGAGTTTGGTGAGATTTTTGGAAGGTGGAGTCTGTGTATCACATGAGCTGTTCAGCCTAATATTGTATCACTGGAAAATACGATATATCTTTTATCTTCATTCATGTCAATTATAAAAATGTTGGGTGGGATAGGATTGTTGATGGAGCCTTGGAGCAACCTTCAAGATTCATTAACATAAATTCTACAGTTCGATTACTCATCCATGCCGTGGAGCCTCCTGTCTGATATTTATTTCACCTAATAGTTACACCTTTTCCACAAGGTTATTAGAAAACATTTGGCAAGTGTTTTGTGGCAATTCTGTTTAATATATTTTCTAATAATCAGACTAATAATGCCATTACACAGAAGAATGATGTTAATTTAGCAGGAGATAGTTTCTTAGTGAGTTCATTTTGACCCTTGGTGGTCATCTTCTTCTTTGCTATATGACTATAAATGACCTGTTTATCAACAACTAATTCTAGAAATCTGTCAGCGATAAGGATCTCTTCTATAGTCTGACACTGCTAGGACCTGAAAGGTCAATTGCAGTGACTGTCTGTGGTCAGCAGAGGGCAGCGTGGAGAGGAGTGGACCGCCAAGGTCTTCAGGCTGGGGAACTGTGTCCACAGTTCCTATCCAGTCGTCTCCTGAGCTACGATGGTGGCAGAGTTGCTATAGCTGCTACAAAAAAAATACATCTGTGTGACTTCCTAGTCAAACAGGGAGAAACTACACCAGACAGAAGTTGTTAAGGGAAGTATGCTTGTACTTGAGGGCAAAGGGTTAACAGTATAATAACGAATAATATTTATGGATTAGCTATTATTTGCCAAACACTGAACTAAATATTAAATTTTCTTAGTGAATCTTTACAACACACTTGAGGGCAGAACTTCTTTTTTTTTTTTTTTTAAGACTTTATTAATGGGGTTGATTGCAATAGGGAGACGCTCAAAGCCTAAACCAGAAATATCTCAGGGCAGGAGTGGGTGAGCAATGCTTTTCTGTGCAGAGACCATGGAATAGGCGGTTGTGGACAGAGTAAGGAGGGAAGGGGAGGTAATAAAAACTGCCGCGTGGGAGTCCTGGAACCTAAAACAGTGTGTCAAACGTTGCACTAGCAGGAGAGTCAGGGCAGGAGCTGTTGTCTGTAATCAGATTAGACACATGAGCAAAGAAGTTACAGAGCGGGAAGGTCATACAGAGGGCCTAGCTGTGCTAGTGAAGCCAGCCTAAAGGTATGTTAAGCACAAGTTTGAAACACAGTCAGGAAGCTGGCTCTTACTTATACCATGTGCAGCAGGCTAAATAATGGTCCCCAAACATATCAGGTCTTAATTCTTAGAACCTGTAAATGTTCCCCTATATTGTAAAGATTTTGTAAATATGATTAAGAATTGTGAGATGGACAGATTACCCTGCATTATCTGGGTAGGCCTAAACGCCCAAGTGTTCTTGTAAGAGTGGGGTGCGGGGAAGTTGGACACAGACTGAAGAGGAGAAGGCAATGTGACCACAGAGGCAGAGATGAGAGTGATGCAGCCACAAATCGAGGAGTGCCTGGAGGCCCCAGAAGCTGGAAGAGGAGAGGAACAGGTTCTCTCCTAGAGCCTCCGGAGGGAGTACAGCCCTACCAACCCCTGCTTTTCGGCCCAAGTGATGCTGATTTTGGACTTCTGATCTCCATAACTGTGAGAGAATAAATTCTTGTTGTTTTAAGCCACCGAGTTTGTGAGAATTTGTTACAGCAGCCATAAGAAACTAATATGCCTTGGTTCATGAAAAGACTTTTTCAGATTTTAGGAAGAGATCCTCTTGTAGTCTTAGGGGTGGGGAAAAAAAATCCCTCAAGTTCAGCTCCTACGTTACCTACTGCACCAATATGTTTTGCCATAATCTCATTTAAATATATTGATCATGGCTGTGCTCCTATGCTGTAAAATCAAGATACCGTAGTTAATTTCAGACTTTAAAATGGAAAGGCTGAGCTTCAGAAAAGTTGCCTAAGTAAATGCAAAAACTCACAAGGAGCGGTCAATGAGCGCAAAGTAAGAGTTTAATTAATTCTTGTAGATTGATTTACTAACTTAACAAATTGGCTGACCGTTTAACCCTATAGGAAAAGCAAGGTTACAGTAGCTTAGAAAAAAAAAAATTATTTCTTAAGTGGCTTCATATGAACATCTAATCATAAACATACTCTTTTCTATAAAATTATAAATGGTAATAAACCACTTTACAAATGGACGGGACAATGTTTCTAAGAGTAATTCGTGGCTCACTGAAGTTAAACAAATTGGAGGGGGTTGTTATATTGGGGAGAGGTGTTAAGTGGCCTCAGGGTCTTGAATAGCACCACACAAGATTTGTTCATTCCGCCATGGTTTAAAACTTACAGAGATGGGGTAAAGAATTTATATCCTGTTTCATTAGTGAGCAAAAGAAATCTAGATAAATGCACACAAAAATATACTTTTGAGGATACTGCATTTTAAATAGGAAGAGTTAAGTTCTACCAATGCATTTTATCAAAGGCAGAGCTAAGGCTTGGTTACTTGGCTAAAATGTGACCATTTTAATCATTAACACTCATCTAAGTTACTTGAGGGCAGAACTTTTATTCTCATTTCATAGATGAAGAAACAGTTTCAGGAAGGTTGAAAAATGTAGCCAAGATCATATAGATATCAAGTGAAGGATGAGGGATCAGTCAGACTGCTAAGCCTGTGCTTTTTCCACTGTGTCTTGTCACTTCATAAGAAGGAGCAAAAATTCTTTTTCCAGGAGTCTATGTAAAAGAGGAAGGAACAACAGAGAATCAGAATGCAGCCAAGATGTAGCCTCTGGCCCTGTTAGCCTGGCTGGCCCTGACAGCTGACCAGTCTAAATATATCAACCTGTGGGTCTTCTGTTGATGAGGCGTACATTTTTTTCTTTTTGTCATTACATTTGCTCATTTCCAATCTTTGGGCGTCTCCCTCATCCTCTTCTGTGCCTCAGAGACACAAGCAGTGGGTCTGTGCTGTATATCACACTTTAGGGTTGGGGGATTCGACTGGGCCTGACAGTGCCCGTGTGCTCTCATGTGACTTCATTTTTGTCTGTGGCCTTGTCTTCACTTGGCTTTAGTATCCTTCCTTGGACTGTGATCCCTTTGAAGTGTAGAGACTGTGTGTGTTTCTGTGAATATCTAATACAGTAGTTTGTACAAATACATGCTTAATGTTTCTTGAGTGAACAAACTGAGATTATTCTTCATGGAGAAGAGGAAGCCAACTTAAGTTTGAGTATTATGCCTTAATTCTATCCCATCAGAATTATTCAACCTGAGTATTGGATCTAGCCATTCCTTGACCGTTGAACCCCTTCAATATTGCCCTAGATCGTCTCTAGAAACTTTAGTGGTTTCTGGATTCCAGCCTTCCTTGGTAAATATGTGACACACTATATTTTGCCATTAGATGCATTGTCTTTTTGGTACCTTCCATAATATGCTCTTTAAAAATATGAGAGAGAATGAGAGCTATTTCTTGGCCCCTTTCTTAATTATAGGCTGACATTTCAGGATCTCCTTTATTTCTTTGATGTAGAACCTAGAAATTCAGCTTGCATTTCTCTCCTTTAATGGCTATCCCTGCCTGTTTGATCTCTTTGGGTTCCCTCTCTTCAGACTACTGTAGAGCAGAGCATGGTCTTGTCTGCTGAGAGTTATCTCCTTCTTTACTGTACCCCTAAATACATTTACAGGCCTTTTTTATTATATAAGGGCTTTATGGATGATTTCAGTGAGAAAGAAACAAAGGAAAGCCAAAATTTCAAAGTATCACAGTTCCCAGTTTCATGTTCCCCTTGGCTTTTAGTTCCTAACTCCGTTGGGGTGATCATAGAAACATTTTTCTTCTCTCAGCTTTTACTCCTGAAGGTAGAGCTCACCATTCTGCCTCCTGGTCCTGTTACAGCAAAACTGGGATGACCCCTCCCAGGAAGCAGAGATGCAGCTACCTCCTCATCTCATGTGGAGAATTTGCATCTCTTTAACTTTCCAGATCTACTGGTACCCAGTTAATTAGGCCTTTGACCTACTCAGGAATAATCTTCTCTTAACATTTTCTTATGTAATACCCCTCCCTTTTCTTTATTTGTGAGTTATTTTCAAAAACATACACTGAATTTAAATTCTAAGTGGTCTCATTCTCTTCAGTTCTATTTCATTTTAAAGTTTCTGGTTGAGAGAATCAGAACTTTTTTTCTCTGATTGGTTTACGATTTCTTTTCCTGAGGCTCATGGAGCCAACCAAGATCATGAACCAAGATGCTTATGGGCAACCTTGAAGCCAAGACGACATGGCTACATTTTGTCAAGCTTGCTACCCCTCCCCAAACTTGATGGTATTTCAATCTCTAGCATCAGGTTTTCACTGGAGGAACAGGTACACATTTTTAACTTCATCCTTGGTAGTTCCACCTAGATAATCTCCAGCATCTGCGATTTAACATGTATAAATGAAACTTATTATCTGCATCTGCCACTTGCCTTCCAAATCAGGTCCTTCTCCTGTAATCTTGATCTTGGCTACAAGTCCCTCTATCCAGTTAGCTAATTGTACAAACTAGATGCCTTAGATTCAGCATTCATTCTTTTATCCAGAGTTCCTAGATCCAGTTAATTGCTAATTCCATCTTTGATTTCAACTGCCACCACCCAAGTTCAGGCCTTTTCATTTTCCACTGGGCTATTATAATTACTTCTATACTGGATTCTTTGCCTTTAGTTTTTTCTTCGCTTATGTCTCACTCTCACCAGCTTCCTTTTTATAAGGAGAATCTAATCCTGGAATTTCCTTGCTTACCAGTCTTGGATTGGTTTTCCACATGTGGGATGATTTTCAAGATCCTGCCGTCATTAGAATTTTGGCTGGTATTGGATATGTACAACGTCCTTACTATGACATTAAAATTTTACAGATTACCTTTCTGTCCTTATCTGAGGCTATTCAGCACCACACAGCAAACTTTGTGTTGTTTCTCAAGAATACCTTCCCTTTTTAAACTATGTTCAAACAATTGTCTCTGAAGCCCTTGCCTAATCTCTAACACCTGATAAACTCTTTCCCCTTGAAGATCTACTTCTGTAAAAGCTTTCTGATCATCTTCTCTATCAAGGCCATTACATAATAAAGTAAGTAGAATAAACTGGAAAGTAAATTCCTTTAGGGGAGTGTTTGCTTTTTGAAATGATGATATGATAAGCCCTCTGTGAGTTGAAACATGGCTGAATGAACTTCACGTCAAATTGGAGCATAGATTTCCCAAGGAAAGAAAAGCTATGCTGCTCAGAAGAGAGAACGAACGAGCTGAGGGAACCTGGGATTGGGTGAGAAGATATAGTGTGGGGTCTTGAGTGCCAGGCTGACAATTTGGATCTTACTTTTCATGAGAAGCCATCCTTTTAAGCTATGGGGGGAAGTGATTGGAGTTTTATTTTTGAAATACTATTCTATTAGCAGCGTGAGGGATAAAGTTTGGACGTAGGGGAGAGGGTGGAGTAGGGTAACCTTTTAGAAGAATATTGCAGTGACATAGACCATGAGTTAACAAGGTTTTTCTGTAAAGAGCCAGATAGTAAATATTTTTGCCTTTATGGACTATGTATGTTATGTATTGCAACTACTCAACTCTGTTATTGTAGCTTGAAAGCAGTCCTAGATGATATGTAAATAAAACTTTATTTGCAAAAACAGGTTGAGGGCCAGGATTTGTTCCAGGAGTTCTGGTTTGGTAACCCATGACTTAGACAAGCAATGATAAAGGCCTGACTTGAACTAGGCCTAGTTCAAGGCAGAGAAACTAGTAAAGCCTGGTAAGCAATTGGACATGGATGGGAGGATGGATGGAGGAAAAATCAGGGTAAAGCTTAGGCTTCTAACATAGGCTTCTGGGTAGTGCTACCATCCAAGACTGAGAATAGAGGAGAGGAGTTGGGCTCAATTTTTCACTGGCTGAAATTTAGGTGCCTGAGGGACATGTAGGGACAACTGAAACCCAAAGGATATATGGTCTGAGGGGCTTTTGACCCAATGCTCTTGTTATACCTCTTTAGATTTCCCCATTTTGTATATGTTCTGAGTTAAAATGTTTCTTTTAATCATCTCACCTACAAAATGGACCATTTCGAATGCATTTTGTGCTTTCTTCTTATAACCAGTAGTCCCCCTGTAACCAAGTCAGTTGTTTGTTGACTAACTCTAAAGGGCAGTCCATCTCATGCAACAAGAGAACAGGTCTGTTAGTCTTTCTGGAAGAGCCCAGCCTACCCCGGGAAGCCTAATTTAGTCCAGGCTGCCGGTGGGGGTGCTTTCTGGTTCTTCTGACCATAATTTGATCAGCAATAAATCTGTGCCTTCTCATAAAGTTCCCCTATCTCCGCCTCCATCTCTATCCCAGTTGTGAACTTGTTCCAATTGTTCAAGGGAATACTTGACATAAAAAATGACCTTTCCTCTGCTTTTGGCAAGAAGCAGTCTTACGTGGCTTCAATATCCCGTCACTCAGAAGCAATGAAGACTGAAATGCCTAGTGATACGTTGGTGTCATTTTTCTGGGTGGTAAGGACTGCCAACTTCTTACCAGGGAAGTCTGTTCTTGGTTGATTTCAAAAAAATCATAGGTATTTATTCTAACAGCCACAGTGTGGCTCTGTGCAGAGGAAGAAGTGTCTAAGACCCAAGGTACCCTGACTTGGAAATGTCATTGGGCATTTGTCCATCCTGTACCATATCTTTTATTACTATATTCTTTCTGTTAAAACCTAATAAATTCCCATTTTTCTGAGGCAGCATGGAGGCTGGATTGTTACTTTTAATTTTGTTTTTTGGTTTTTTTTTTGGCACTTAGGGTAGGTTCAGAGTGAGGAATTGATAAATCAAACATTTTATCAGTGGTTCTCAATTCTGGTTACACTTTAAAATCACCTTGGGATCTTTCAACAGATACTGATGCCCAGATCAATTGCATCCAAGTCTCTGGAGGTAGGGCTGGGGAATTTGTGTTTTTCCATATCACCACAGAGGATTCTAAACTGAAGGTAGGTTGAAAAGCACTGCAGTAAAGTGAGAATTTAATTTTCTGTTGTCTGGAAGATGGCAGGGAAGTAAAGCACTGAAAATTAAACATCAGTCTCATCTCCTAGCCTGTGGAACATTAATATTTAACCAGGTTACTACATGTTCTTGAAGTTCCTGCCCTTAACATTAGAAGAGCCTTAAAAATGGAATCTAACAGCATTCCCAGGAAGTACCACATCCTGTCCACGCTTGTCTGTGCTTGTCCTGGCTTCTTCTGGGTCCAGTGATATAAATGCATAAGAGGATATTTCATCGTAAATAGTTTTCCCAAGTAAAACTGGCAGCCCTTTAAAAACCATATTACTGGCAATAACTGTAGATATTCTTCTGCCCTGGATACTGGATAGATTTAAACTCTGCATTCTATATATACAAGTGAAATGTAATAAACACAATATGTGAAGTATATGTCAACAGTACATACTTACTGAGTGACTACAATGTCTTGGGCTATGGTTTAAAGAAATAAACTCTCTTATTCTGAAGTAGGACCGAGTTTAAAGGGAAGTTGTGAGATTTAAATAAGTAGCATTAGCAAATTAAAGTACAGACTACTGGACAAGGTAGATGGCAGGAAAGAAGGGAGATGAGGAGTTGGTCAGAGAAGTCTTCATGGAAGAAGGGTATGGAGCTGAACCTTGAAGGAAGATGAGATTTGAGTATGCGGCTATTAGGGTAGGGACTTTCCAGATGGATAAGACATGAAAATGAGACATTAGTACTATTATTACTATTTTGATGAAGGTTAGGAATCAAGAGAAGATCTGAAAAGTCCTCGCTTTCAGTAAGAGAAGTAGTTTATTGTTCATTTTCAACATTTACAATTTACAAACGTATGTTCTACTCTCTTTTCTCTGTGAGGTAACCATCCTACTGAGAGTTAAGCTTTGTTTCCTTTTTTATAAATAAAATGATCTTTCCTTGATGGGTCATAACTCAGCACAGTATTAAGTATTCAAGGTTAGGTATAGAAAGCTCAACAGTGCGGAAACTGTAAATACAATTTCCCATCTTTTCTTGCTTAATTGCTAGATAACAAACCTCAGGCATTACTCAGAACCACAGCGGACGTGGGAAATCCTAAAATAGATTCTTTCTTTTGTCAGATCATAGATTGCAATGGAGAAGGGCACAGCCTGGCAGCCTGGCTGATCGCCGATTTGCCATGAGTTGAGTCCAGTAATCTCAGGTAAAAATGACACCGAAGCACCCACCAGTTCTGGGTCATTCACTGCCTAAGTAAGCAAGGAGGAGAATCAATTCAATAAACAGTTCTGAAGCACCTATTTTAGCTTTGGCTATGCTACTGAGGAGGCATGGACATTTAAGGCACATTCCCCTTTCTCAGGGTAGTAAGCTGTATGTGAGGAGATGGAGCGTAAGTATAAGGAAGGAGAAGCATTGAGGAGGAACATATGAGCAGTGGTCATAGGTCAGATAGGCCTATGCTCAAATCTGCATTTTCTGCAAGTTGGAAAGCATAGGAAAATTACTGACATACTCAGCCTCAGCTTCATCTGCTTCTCTGAGATACGGGGTTAAAATCAAGGTTGTTACAAAGATTAAAAAGGATAGTCTATGAAGATCACTTAGCACAGGAGACATTAAGAAAGTTTTTCTTCCTTCAGTCTCAGTCTTTTTCTCTTTTTTTTTTTTTTGCTGTTGTTGTTGTGGTAAAGTATACATAACAAAATTTACCATCTTAACAATTTTTAAGTGTAGACTTCAGTGGCATTAATTACTTTCACTTACATTATATGACACTTTTATTACCATATGGTAATAGGGGTTATGTGGTACTTTTATTTGAATTTTTTTAGGAATTGACACACTGTTTTCCACAGTGGCAGTGCCATTTTACATTCCGACCACCAGTGCACAAGGGTTCCAACCTCTCCACATCCCCACTGACACTTCTTATTTTCTGTTTTTCCCATAAGAGCCCTCCTAATGGATGTGAAGTGGTTGCCGATGTCTTTGAAAGTGAGTGAGATCAGTCTTAAATTAGAAGATTCAGGAGTTAAATGAGACAATAATCTGAGACAGTCTACTAAGAAAGGGCCAATTTTATTTCTAATTTACTGGCACAGTCTGTATACGCTATGGGTGAAGAGGGGGAGAAGTCTGGGGGTTGAATCTATTTAGGAAGGCTTCCTGAGGGAGGAGGAATTTTAGTTTGGAATTCACTAATGGGAAGAGTTGGGAAGGGCAAAGATGGGAAGCCTTGTATATAGGATGGAGGAATCAGGTCCAGACATTGGAATAGGTTCAGTCGTGTTTGAAGAATGATGAGGTGCTCAGAACAGAGGAAACCTAAGAGGTGAGAGGGGTGAGTGGAGAACAAGGACACAGAGTTCAGTTGTTGAGTCTTTATGCCTGGCTAGGGAGTTAGCCCTAGAGGAGTTTGTCCTCTCCTGGGGAAAAGACTGATAAGTGAGTAAGATGGCTCCGTTTTTAATTAATTCTCTCTCTCTCTCTCTCTCTCTCTCTCTCTATATATATATATATATATATATATATATATTTTTTTTTTTTTTTTCTTTTTGACAAGCCAACATTCCAATGGTGACTAAAAATTGTTAACAACATATGCTTTCTAAGGATAAAACTCTGCTTGTTTGCTGCTTTCATTTTTGTCCTTCCACAGACTTACTTTCCCACCTGGGTCTTCAGCTGGATATTTTGCAATAGGGGCTTCTGATTAGATTTTGATTCCATCAGACGTAGTCTGTATCTAATAAGACTTCTGTGCAATGGATGCATAAATTATTACTGGAGTATTGTTTAAAATGCTATAATTTTTTTCAGTCAGGCCATCATTACCTCTGCAAATGAAAACAAAATTTTCTGGCCAAAATTTCATGAGGTGTAACTGATCTCTGCATAGTGAACGAAATGACTTCACATTTGGCCAGACTGAGGTTTCATTGAGTGGGTATCGGTCCTTTCGGCCTGTGTGCTAGAGAGCCGGCCGCAGCACCCACAGAAGCGCCTTTGAGGCTGACCAGGAAGGAGGTTAGTGACTCTGGATGTACAGTGGATCCTTTGCCTCTGCGTTAGGCTTTGGAAATCAGCTTGTCTGCCTGGAAAACAGACAAGAGCACGTGCATAGAGCGATGGCTGGCAACTCGGTGAGAAGCTCCCACTGACCCAAAGAGGCTTTGCAGGGCTAAGTCACTGCTTGTGACTTCCACACAAGCGCTTTTTTTGGTGTCACTGCTGACGTGGATCTTACATGTCTAGCTGTATCTTCAAAACTTGACCCATTGCATGGGGTGTGCACTGGTGCCTGCCTAGTTCAAACTGTGCGGGTCGCTGGCAAGCAAGCTAACACAATGGGGAGGGGGAACACATACCTTGTCGGAGAAATATGTCAAGAGCAGTAGCCAAAAGCAAACCTGGGTTTCATTGCAAGGCATGACTAGTGTGGGGCCGATTCTGGAAGCTGGGAGTCAAGGAGATAAAGGGTGGTTCCAGAGGTGAGAGACAAGGAGAAGGGTGAAGGGAGAGTTCAGAGACATTTGTCATCAGTGGGGCTGGAATGTCCAAGGCTCATTTTTATTGGCCACTAGGGAGTAGTCCATAGGATTCGGGGTAGTTGGTCTGGTTTAAGGGCATGGAGTTGAACAGGTACTCTTATAGCTGAGAAGGGAAGGGACTCTCTTTCCCCCAAGGCAGTGTTTACCCGTGGGTGGTCAATGGCAGAGTTCAGAGTATCTACCCCAGGAAATCCTAATAAAGCTGGTCAGAATTGAGATTACTATAAGTACGCAATACGTGCTGTTTGACTCTGAGAGGACAGTGTTAGAGAGGAGGAGGGAAAAGGACTGTGGAAAGTTACTGCTTCCTTGTGCAAAGTAGAAATATGGGCATGGAAAGGACTGAGATTTCCCTAGTAGACAGCACTCAGAGTGAGGGAAAGGAGGGACAAGGAAGCCTGAAAACACAAGTGAGGACTTGAGGTCCTATGTGAGGGGTGTCAGTGAGGAACCTCAGGAAAAATGGGATGTGATGTTCCCATGTTGTCCCATGGATGTTCTATGGTCGTTCCATTCAAGAAGCCAAATTCCTGGTGAGGGATTAGAGCACCATCTGTATATTGACAGGAGTGGTGTGTGGTCCTGTGGGGAGGTGCTGGAGTGGGAGGGCTTGGGGCAGGGGGCTTGAGGGTGGCCAGCGCCCCTCTCAAGGAACTTCCTGGGCCAGAGGGGTGGGGCTAGACTTTGTGCAGCCGAAAGGGCAGGACCAAGAGCAATGAGGAGACACTCTGACAGCTGCAGCTGTCCAAAGCTGGTTGACAGGGAACAGCCCAAGCAGGACAGCAAGGGCTGGCTGTCCTCTTACTGAGAAGGTAGAGAGGGGAGGATGTCGTCAGGCTAAGCGCTGGAATTGTGACTATTAAGA
This sequence comes from Kogia breviceps, assembly GCF_026419965.1. Lineage (NCBI taxonomy): Eukaryota > Metazoa > Chordata > Mammalia > Artiodactyla > Physeteridae > Kogia > Kogia breviceps. The sequence goes on from NC_081320.1 coordinate 91,090,288, forward strand.
CCCTTTCTTTGAGCTGACTCTGCCCCATGGCGGTAGCCATTCTGGCTACTGGGTAAAGGGCAAGGGTTACCTAAAAGTTTCTGAGAGCTGAAATGAAAACAGGGGTTAGGGGAACACTGACTCCTGTAGGGTTGTCTTGCAGAATCCCAAATTCTGGATGAGGGAAGACGGAGATCTCCAGGAGTGGGACAGACACTGCAGGTCAGAACAGAAAGGAAATTGGGACATAAACAGAAACTGTAATGAGAAGCCAGCAACAAAGCCAGTCAGGAATGGAGCCAGTTCTAAGGTGGGCCAGGAAGATGGTTCAGGATCTATATCTGAGAGCCCTGCTTATCCCCCAAGGTGCCCTTTTGGGCTGGTCCTGGTGCCTCTCACTGAGAGGGGGGATGATTTCTAAAGAAACCAGACTGGGCTGGGGACCCATTGCCCTCAGCAGACTGAATAACAGCGGTGGCACCCATACCGCAGCATCTGTGCAGGAAGCATCTTCGGGAGGTGGAGATGGACTTTAGGAAACTCAAGTCAGACAGGTATGGTGATGACTCTGCCTGCTTCACACAGACAGTTCCCCTGTACAGATTCCAGTTCCTGATATCTCTGAGTCATGTCCCACTCTTAAAGAAGCTTTCCTGTAAGTAAGAAGAGATCATTGTTTCCCTGGCAACCACAGAACCTCAGAAATTCAGCAGTATACTTCTGTGGTGTCTCCATAAACACCTTTATTATATATAGTTTCTAAGCGTATGTGAGCAATAGGGATGGCACAGGTACTAACGCTGCTTGAATTGGATGGAATTCTTTTCCGGCCTTGCTCCTTTCCCAAACAATGCTTCTTGTGCTTTCTGGATGTTACTACTTCTGACCCAGAGAACTAGTGAATCATGAAATCGAGAAGCTGGAAAAACAAGCTGTGTTTGTGAACTTAAGTGATATTTGTCTGCCAGAGTGCTCTAGTACAATGATCACAGCTTTGGAGTTAGAGAGACTGGATTCCAATCCTGGGCCTTCCATATACTTCCATATAACAGTGTGACGCTGGGTAAATAATTTAGTTTTCCTGAATTTCTCCTTTCCCATCTGAAATTGGAGATGCTGTACCAATTTCACAGGCTGTTGTGAATAACCTGGCATATTGTCATCAAGGCCCTCAGAAGTCAAGGCTAACTGTCCCTCAGGACTCAGACTAAGGTGAGTTCTCTCTCAGTACGCGTCAGGTGCTAGGCCATGTTAAACCCTGAAGTAAAATCATATCCATCGATCCTATAAAGGGAGTCTCTCAAGCTAGTAGACTTCAAGAGTAGGCTAGCACTCTTAAAGATGGAAGACTGAGGAGTGTGACCTGGTGATTCAGAGGGTGGGTGGACACTGCGTTCCATTTCTTTTGCTTCCTGACCCTGGGCTCTTTCTACTATGCCATAATAATGGCACCTTGATCAAGGGAAGTGACCTTAGGAATAAACAGCCATCAGATATTATTGAGTACTTGCTTTCTATTTTGTGGTGGTTAAGAGCAATGGCTTGTGAGCTAGACTATTTGAGTTCAAATCTTTAGCTCCAGTATTTGTTAGATGTATGACTTTAGGCAAGTTACTTATCCTCTCTGTGCCTCAGTTTTCTCATCTGTACAATGGAATAATAATAGTACTTATTTAAGGAGATTACACAAGTTGTTTTATATGTACATGTATATCTATAACTATATCATAGATAGTATTTATAATCTCAGAACAGCACTTGGCACATTGTATGCACTGTAGATAAGCATGTGCAGCCCTTATTGCCATTGGTAAAGGCGGTGAGGAATAATTAGGTGATGATACATTGTAGTTTATGCCTATTGTCCTAGAAAAATTTTAAATATTACTCACTTTGACTCTTAAAAATGTCAAAGTTTGGGCAATAAATTGAAAGGTCACCCTAGATATAATGTGGGAAAAATATCCACTGGTCAGTGAATCAAGAGACCTAGCCCTGTCAGAAAATTTCTGTGAGAATTTTGACTTTTAACCTCTTTGCATCCTACTTTCTTTGTCTTTCAAATGGATATTTAGTCTAAATCCAATTTATATTCATGTCAACATCCAGTTTTTAGATGTCTACTTTGTACACAGCAGTATTCAAAACGTCTAAAGGTATGCAGAGATCAATAGGACATCCAAGTAGATGTTTGTCCTTACCAAAAAATTTTATTTTAATGGGATATACAACATGGTGGAAGAGAGGTAAGATATACCAGAAATATAAGAGCATATTCTGTCCCCAGGAATTTTGTGGCTGAGTGGAAGACAGCATTAGAGGCCAGGAGTCACCACCAGGCAAAGTGTGCTAAGTAGTCAGTGAGTGGAGAAGAAAGAAGTGTGAGGTCATTCAGAGTTGCATGCTCAAAGGAGACTTTCTGGAAGGCGGTGGGCTTTGAGCTAGTCCTGAGAGAAGAAGCATAATGGGAAGAGCATGCATTTGACTTAAACAGAATTTAAATCCTGCTTCTATCACTAGTTGTGCATTTTGCAGACACTGCTTAACTTTCTCGAGCCTCTGGTTCATCATCTGTAAAACGGAGACAACAATTCCTTTAGTGACTTAAGTTTGGGAATAGATGTACCGTATTAGGTAATAACGGCAACCATTACTTTTATGGTTGCAGAGGAGTTGAAAAGGCATTCCAGGTCTGAGTGAGTTTAATCACAGGCAGAGGGAGGATGCTAGAAGTAGGCGAATAGTGCTGTTTGCTTGAGTTGAGGATTTACATTGAAGGCAGTGAGAAATTTGAGTGGATTCAGACTCACCATTTGACCCATGTACATTTGTCCTTAGCAAGGAATTCCTGACATTTTCATAGGCCTGTTGACTTCGTGTGTCCTTACAAATTAGATTTGACTACCCTCGAAATCCTAGGAAGTTAATAAAAATTGCTTCAGAACTGGAAAAACCATCAGATGCTTGCCCATAACGTCATAAGGTAGTACATTCTTAATCCATAGGTCACGCTGGTCACTAGCTAGCAAACGGGTGTGACTTTTTGTCTGGCAGTTAGAAAGCTCACTGAAGAACCATCTAAAGCAGCTCCCCTTTTTGGATATATGAGATAGTTTACATAAATATGAATAATTACCGAAAGGCATTCTTAATGTGGTAGTGAAGAGCTAGGTTAGAGAATCAGCAGTGCAGCTCAAATCCCGGACTGCAGTGCAGGGAGAGCCAACCAGGCTGGATACTGGAGGCTTCCTAAATTATTGACGAGGGCTGCTTTGCGATAACAGACAGCTCTACCCCACTAGACTCCTAGGCTCAGAAGAAAACAAGGAGCAGAATTTAGGAAAGATATTACTTGTCAAATCTCTCTGCCTTTGGGGGAAGATTTCTTATTTCTTCCTCAGAATTTTGATACTTTTACATTGGATTCAGTCAGTAGTTTATCTTCTTTGCACTTCTTTTTTTAATAAAAAGAATAAATATGACTCAATAAATATTCATATTATTCTAGTAATACAATTGAACTCTATTATTAAATTAATGTATTATATTAGTGCAGATTAATATTAATAGATATTTTAGTAAATGTGACTTCATTGGGGAAGTCAGGTTGATAATAATTATTGCAATTTTACAAAAGAGGACACTGAAGTTAAAAAATTTAAAACACCTGACTGCAGGTCCACAGCTATAAATGGTTGGATTCCAAAGTGAATGCCCAGCTGTTCACCTTGCTCAAAGGGTGATCCGGTGGGAAAAGTTCTACACAGGACGACAGGAAATCTGAGTATTATTATTATTATTATTTTAAAAAATCATTATTAATCCCTTCCTTATATTTCTCTTCTGTTTATTTTATTATTTGGAGGGTTTGAGTTCAATGTTTCCTTTGTTTTCATTATCTTTTTTAATTTAAGTACTTATAATTATAAAATTTCCTCTGAGCACCACTTGAACTGTATTGCATGTGCTCTATCACAAAGTGTTTCCATCACAAATGTGCTCAGTCACCCTGAAGTTCTGATTGCTATTCTTCTTTTACTAACAAATTATACGAGTGGGTTTTCTTTTTAATTTCTCAATAGAAGAAATTTCTGTGTTTATCATTCATTTCTAGTTTTTTTTTTCTTTCTTTCTTTCTTTTTTTCTTTGCGGTACGCGGGCCTCTCACTGCTGTGGCCTCAGGCATTGCGGAGCACAGGCTCCGGACGCGCAGGCTCAGCGGCCACGGCTCACGGGCCCAGCCGCTCCGCGGCACGTGGGATCCTCCCGGACCGGGGCACGAACCCGTGTCCCCTGCATCGGCAGGCGGACTCTCAACCACTGCGCCACCAGGGAAGCCCGAGTATTATTTCTAACATCACCACTATCCAGTTTTGTATCTTTGGGCAAGACACAGAATCTTTTCTCTAAGATGTCGATTGTATTTGCTTTTTGTACCTCATAGGGATCTCGGAAAGATTATGTTAGAAAATGGATGTGGAAACATTTCATAAGCTAAGAAGCATTATGCAAATAAATGCAAATATAGACAATGTTAATTACTAAATTATTCAAGACTCTTATTTCATTAATACCTCTACTGCTTTCTATAGCTCTTCTGGGAATTTTACTGCTGGTTAGTGAAGGCCAGGGCAATTGGGTGAGTTGCGTCTGTCACTTATTCTACTATGAAACTTTCACTGTGTGCCAGCCCTCGAGCTAGATGCCAAGAATGCAAAGGTGAATAAAAAGTGACCCCTGCCTTACGGGATCTTACAGTCTGGTTGAGGGAGATAATACTTAGACTAAGATATGTGTGATGCAACTTCTAATCCCAAAGTTGAAGTGACATTTTGTGAATAGTGATTAAGAGATAAGCACTATGCTATTTCCTAGAGATCTAAAAATTAATAAGGCGTAGTCTTTGTACTTGATGGTCTCAGAGTCTAATGGGGGACACAGATAAGTCAGCAAACAGGGATTAAAAGCAAGCAGAGGCAAAGTGGAGATGAACAAAGCAAAGACTTCAAATTCAGATAGAATGTAGGTTCTACTGATTCAATAGATTCTACGAATCAGTTTTTCTACATGAAAAATTGGGCTAAAAATATTTTCTTAGCATGGTTGGGAATCTCTGCAACTTTGGAATTGAAAAAAGCAGTTGCTGTAAGGAATTAAATAAGATGGTTTTCAGCACAGAATAAGAACTGAAATACAGTGATATATTTCAAACAGTGATACATTTGAAAGTGGCAGTGTGTCTGAGGTACCATGTGCCGGGCAGCGTTTCTGGCGTATTGGTGGCTGATGGCATTTCCTGACACCCCTCCCAGAGCACTGATGAGTTAGCCCAGTGCAATGTCATGTTCCCAGGAGACTGAGCTCCCAGGAGCTGCATTCAGAGCAGAGAATAGGATGTGTTTCATAAAGGGGCATGGATTTTGTATATGGTCTTTCTGTAGTTTAAACAGAACTCTGGAGTCTCCTTTGATCTTGGAAGGAAGAACATTTACAGATCTCCCCATATTTATCCTTGGAGAATCTGTCCTTGGGCAGTGAAATGGGGACAGACTGTTGTTCCAGAAGCTGGCTTTAGAAAGAACAATTTATTAGCTGCAAAGGTCCCCAGAGAACATGGATTGGCTCAAGGATTGGGAACAAGGCTACTAGAAGCTGCATTTTTAAACAGTTGCTGGATGCCTATAGCCAGGAAAAGCTGCAGTGTGTTGATGCTACTTCAATTTCTCAGCAGTATTCTGGAGATTTCATAAGGTTTATCCCTAAGTAATATTGTCTGGTTTCTTTTTTGCTACTGCAAATATTTTTTATATCAGTTGTCAATTGCTGGGTTACAAACTACCTCAACATTTAATGGCTTAAAACAACAATTTTTTTTGTCAGCATTTTTCTTCTTTTTTTAAAACATCTTTATTGGAGTATAATTGCTTTACACTGTTGTCTTAGTTTCTGCTGTATAATAAAGTGAATCAGCTATATGTATAACTTATATCCCCATATCCCATAATTTGTCTTGCATTTCTGTGGATAGACTTGGTTCAGCTGGGTGATTATTCCTTGGAGTTGCTCGTGAGGTTGCAGCCATATAGTGGCTGAGACTGGAAATATTCGAAGGTTCAACTGGGCTGGACATACAAGATGAATCACTCACGTCACTGGCAGTTGACACTAACAGCTAGGACTGTCTACTAATGTGTCTACATGTGACCTTTGCATCCTCCAATACAGTCTAGAATAAATATGGTGAGAATAGACATCCTTGCCTTCTTCCTGATATTGGGAGGAAAAGTATTCACTATTTTATCATTAGTAGTGATGACAGGTTTAAGATTTGTACAGATGTCTTTCATCAGATTGAGGCAGTCTCCCTCTCTTCTGTTTGCTGAGAGTTTTTCTTGTGAATGGTTGTTGAATTTTGTCAAAGCATTTTATTTTCATCCATCACAATTGCTATATGTTTTTTCTCCTTTAGTCTGTAATTGTAAATTACACTGATTTTTTTGAATTCTAAGCCAGCTTTACATTCCTGGGATAAAATCTCTTTGGTCATTACGTATATCTTTTTTACATATTGAATTCAATTTGCTAACATTTTGCTAAGAATTTTTGTGTCTATGTTCATGAGAAATATTGAGATGGAGTTAGTTTTGTTTTTTTTCCCTCCCATCAAGGTAATACTCATAAAGTTGAGAAGTACTCCCTCCTCTTCTACTTTAAAAAATGTATATTTTGTATAGAATTGACATTATATTTTCTTTAAATGTTTAGCAAAATTCACCAGGTGAAATCCGGGACCGGTATTTTCTTTATAGAAGGGATTATAACGATAAATTAATTTAAAAATAGATCTAGGGGCTTCCCTGGTGGCGCAGGGGTTGAGAGTCCGCCTGCCAATGCAGGGGACACGGGTTCGTGCCCCGGTCTGGGAGGATCCCACGTGCCGCGGAGCGGCTGGGCCCGTGAGCCATGGCCGCTGAGCCTGCGCGTCCGGAGCCTGTGCTCTGCAACGGGAGAGACCACAGCAGTGAGAGGCCCGCGTACAGCAAAAAAAAAAAAAAAAAAAAAAAAAAAAAAAAAGATCTAGAACTATTCTTTTTATTTCTTCTTTAATGAGCCTTCATAATTTGTGTTTCTCACAGATTTATCCATTTGATTTAAGTTATGAAATTTCCTGACATGAACTTGTTCAAAATATTCCCTTACTTTTATTCTAATTTTCATAGGATCTGTTGTAATATCACCCTTCTCATTACTAGTATTGATAATTTTTCAATTTATTAATTTTTTAAATATACACCTTTTGATTACATTAAATTTTCTCTTTCAATTTTGTTTCCTCTTTGATTGATTTTCCTACTCTTATCTTTGTTATGTCCTGTGTTCTGCATCTTTGGTTTTAATTTTCATTTCTTTTTAAAGATTAATATGAAGGCTTAAGTCAATAATTTGAGAATTTTTTCCAGTATTCACATTTAATATTATAAATATCTTTTTAAGCATGTTTTTTAGCTGTATCCCACACTTTTTATAACTTTTTTTTATTGTGGTAAGATATACATAGCATAAATTTACCATTTTAATCATTTTAAATGTATAGTTCTGTGGCATTAAATACATTCACATTATTCTGAAACCATCACCCCCATTCAGAACTTTTCCATCTTCCTCAACTGAAATTCTGGACCTGTGAAACACGAAATCCTTATTCCCCCTCTTCCAAGTCATTGGCAACAATCATTTTACTTTCTGTCTCTGTGAGTTTGACTAGTCTAGGGACCTTATATAACAGGAATCATACAACGCATGTCCTTTTGTGACTGGCTTATTTTACATAGCATAATGTTTTCAAGGTTCATCCTGGCTGTACCATGTGTTAAAATTTCCTTTCTTTTTAAAGCTGAACAATATTGCATTGTATGTACCACATTTTTGTTTATCTATTCATCTGTTGATGGACAGGAGTTGCTTCCACATTTTAGCTACTCTAAACAATGCTGCTATGAACGTGGGTATACCAATAACTATTCAAGTTTTGGGTATATACCCAGAAGTGGAATTGTTGGATCGCATGGTAATTCCATGTAACTTTTTTTGAAGAATCACCATAACATTTTCCATGGTAGCTATTCCATTTTACATTCACACCAGCAATGTGCAAATCCAATTTCTCCACATCCTTGCCAACAGCTGTTATTTTCTGTTTTTTGTTAGTTTGTGTTAGTTACTTTGTTTTATAATAGTGACTTAAGAGGTGTGGAGTGGTATATCATTGTGGTTTTGATTTTCATTTTCCTAATGACTAGTGACGTTGAGCATCTCTTCATGTGCTTATTGGCCATTTATATACATTTTTCGAGAAATATCTATTCAAGTCCTTTGCCCAGTTTTAAATCAGGTTGTATGTTTTTGTTGTTATTGAGTTGTAGGAGTTCCTTATATATTCTGGATATCAATCCCTTATCAGATATGTGATTTGCAAATATTTTCTCCCAGTCTCTGGGTTGCCATTTCAGTCTGTTGTGAGTGTCCTTTGATGCACAAAGTTCTTAATTTTGATGAAGTTGGACAAAGTCTATTTTTTCTTCTGTTGCCTGTGCTTTTGGTGTCATAGTCAAGAAATCGTTGTCAAATCTAATATCATGAAGATTTGCCACTGTTTTATTCAAAGAATTTTATAGTTTTAGCTCTTGTGTTTAGGTTGTTGATCCATTTCTAGTTATTTTTTGTATATAGTGTACGGTAAGGATCCACCTTCATTCTTATACATGTGGACATCCAGTTTTCCCATCACTATTTATTAAAAGGCTCTTTTCCCCATTGAATTGTCTTGGCATCTTTGTTGAAAATCATTTGACCATATATGCAAGGGTTTACTTTTGGGATCTCTGTTCTAGTCTACTGTTTATGTATCTGTTATGCCAGTACAACATTGTTTTGATGACTGTGGATTTGCAGTAAGTTTTAAAATCAGGAAGTGTGAGACCGCCAACTTTGTTCATTTTTTTCAAGATTGTTTTGGCTGTTTGAGCGCCCCCTTGACATTTCATAGGCATTTTAGGTGAACTTTTTCTATTTCTTCAAAAAAATGTCATTGAAATTTTAGTAGGGATTGCATTGGACCTGCAGAACACTTTAGGTAATAGTGACATCTTAACAATATTAAGTTTTGCAATCCATGAACAGAATCCATTCCATTTAAAAAAAAATCTTTAATTTCTTTCAGCAACATTTTATAGTTTTCAGTGTACACATCTTTTGTCTCCTTGGTTAAGTTTATTCCTATTTACTTTATTGTTTTTGATGTTATTGTAAATGCAATTAAAAAAATTCCTTTTCAGTTTGCTCATTTTTAGTACATACAAGTGCAATTGATTTTTGTGTGTTGATTTTATATCCTGCAACTTTTGCTAAATTCATTTGTTCTGAGGTGTGTGAGTATGTATGTGTGTGTGTAATTTAAGACTTTCTACCCTAAAGATCATGATGCCTGCAAGCGTAATTTCACTTCTTCTTTTCCAATTTATATGCTTTTAATTTATTTTTCTTGCCTAATTGTACTGGCTAGGACTTTCAGTACTATGTTGAATAGAAGTGGTGGAAGCAGGCATCTTTTTCTACTTGCTGCTCTTAGAAGGAAAGCTTACATTATTTCATATGATATTGGTTGTGGGTTTTTTATATATGGCTTTTATTATGCTGAGATAATTTACTTCTATTCCTGATTTATTGACTATTGTTTTTTCATGAACAAGTATTGATTTTTTTTCAAATACTCTTGTTTTTCATCAATTGAGATGATCATATGTTTTTACCCCTTCATTTTGTTAATGTGGTGTATTACATTGATGGATTTTTGTACATTAAACTATTCTTGCATTCCAGGAATAAATCTCACTTGGTTTTGGCATATAATCCTTTTAATATGCTGTCAAATTCAGGTTTCTAGTATTTTGTTGTAGATTTTGGCATCAATATTCATAAGGGATATTGGTCTGTAGTTTTCTTTTCTTGTAGTGCCTTTGACTTTGATTTGAGCATAATGTTGGCCTCATAAAATGAGCTAAGAAATGTTCCCTTCTCTTCAATTTCTTGGAAAAGTTTGAGCAGTTTTGGTGATAACTCTTCTTTAAATGTTTGCTGGTAGTCACCAATGAAAACATCTGGCCCTGAGAATTCCCTTATTGAGAGGTTTTTGATTAGTGATCCAATCTCCTTATGAGTTATAGGTCTATGCAGATTTTTTACTTCTTTATAATTCAGTTTTGGTAACTTGTTTGTTTCTCAGATTTTGTCTTAGTCATCCAGGTTATCCAGTCTGTTCATAGCATGCTTTTATTTTTTTTTAACTTCTGTGACATTTGTAGTCCCCTCTTTCATTTATGATTTCAGTTATTTGTCTTCTTTATTTTTTTCTTAGTGAGTCGAGCTAAAGTTTTGTGGGATTTTTTTCAATTTTTTATCTTTTCAAAGAGCCAAGTCTTGGTTTTATTGATTTCTTCTATTGTTTTTTCTATTTTCTACTCTTTATCTCTTCTATAATCTTTATATTATTTTTAATCTTTATTATTATTATTTCCTTCCTCCCTCTATCTTTGTGCTTAGTTTGTTTTTCTTGTTCTAGTTCTTTTAGTTGTAAAGTTGGTTGTCAATTTGAGACCTTTCTCTTTTTTAATGTAAGCATTTACAAGTATAAACTTCCATCTGAGCACTTCTTTGACTACATGCCATAAATGTTGATATGTTGTGTTTTCATTTTCACTTGTCTAAAGATATTTACAAATTTCCCTTCTGATCTCTTTATTGGCCCACTTGTTGTTTAAGATTGTGTTCTTTAATGTTTATTGTTCCCTCTATACCCACTTTCTGGAGCATTTTTATTATAAATAGATGTTGAATTTTGCTAAAAGCTTTTTTTGCATCTATTGAGATGATCATATGGTTTTTATTCTTCAATTTGTTAATGTGGTGTATCACGATGATTGATTTGTATATATTGAACCATCCTTGTATCCTTGGGATAAAACCTACTTGATCATGGTGTATGATTCTTTTAATGTATTGTTGGATTTGGTTTGCTAATATTTTCTTGAGGATTTTTGCATCTATGTTAATCAGGTATATTGACCCATAATTTTCTTTTTTTTATGATATCTTTCTCTGGTTTTGGTATCAGGGTGAAGCTGGCTTCATAGAATGAGTTTGGAAGTGTTCCTTCTGCTGCAATTTTTTGGAATAGTTTGAGAAAGATAGGTGTTAGCACTTGCTGGTGTGTGGGGCTGGGGCTGGTGCCTGTCCACTTGTGGGTGGAGCTGGGTCCCAGGGTTCTCTGGTGGGAAGGGCTGTGTCCAGGAATGGCTGTGGGCTCTGGGGGTCTTAAGGCATCCTCTCTGCTGGTGGGTGGGGCTCTGTCCCTGCCCAGTTAGTTGCTTGGCCTGAGGCTTTCCAGTTCTGGTGCCTGCAGGCTGGTGAGTGGGGGCAGGGCTGGATCCTGAGGCCAATAAGCTAGAGAGAATTCCAACATGGCGCTTATCAGCACCAGTGTCCACATGGTAGAATGAGCTCCCTAAAATGGCTGCCGCCAGCGTCTATGTCCCCAGGATGACCTCCAGTTGCCTCCTGCCTCTCTAGGAGCCACTCTGAGATCAGCAGGTGAGTCTGACCTAGGTTACTCTCAAATTATTGCTTCTGCCCTGAGTCCTGGAGCACATGAGATTTTGTGTGCGCTCTTTAAGAGTGAAGTCTCTATTTCCCCCAGTCCTCTGGGTCCTTGCTGGCCTTTAAAGCCAAATGTTCTCAGTGCTCATCTTCCCAGCGCAGGACCCGTGGGCTGGGGAGCTTGATGTCGGCCTCAGACCCCTCACTCCTGGGTGACAACCTCTACAATTGTAATTATTTTTCCTTTAATGGGTTGCCCACCTGGGGTTTTGGGTCTTGACTATACCGTGACTCTGTACCTCCTACCCATCTTGTTGTGATTCATTTTTGATAACTTTAGTTGTAGAAGATCTTTTCTGATAGATTCCCTTCTTTTTCATTGATAGTTGTTGCATAAATAGTTGTAATTTTGCTGTGTTCCTGAGAGAATGTGAGCTCAGAGTCTTTCTACTCTGCCATCTTGGGAACTCCTCCTCCAATCCATTCTTTATACTGTAGCCCATGTGACATTGGCATAAGGCAAATCAGATGAGTTCACTTTACACTTCCTCCCTAGATTAGCTCATCTGCTAACCTAGGATCAATTACAAACTGCACACAGATTTTATATATATATATACTTTATATATATATTTTATAAAGTCAGAGCTCAGTGCATAATTGACATTTCTATTTATCTCTCTCAATATCAGCCAAATTTAACATATTTCAGGCTGAACTCATGATTTCCCCAAGTCTGATGCAGAGTTCACATCTCAGTAAATGATAGCATCATTCACCCGGTTATGTGATATATTATCCATCAAAGTCCTGTTATTTTGATACTGCTTCTTTTTGCTTATCTTCACTGCCATCGTCAAAGTGCAAGTCACAATCATCTCTTTTCAGTTTCAAAACTGCTGTTTCCAAAGGCTCCCACGCCTCCCTTGCTCTGTTCTTCATACTATAACAAGACAGATCTTTTCAGGAGTCACATTACATCATGTATCTGTTGTATCTCTCTTAGCACGCAGATTAAAAAACTCCCTATCGTCCTGTTACTGACACAATGAAAACTTAAGTTCTCATCACTTGCATACAAGCCCTGGATGGGGATATTCCTTCCTCTTTCTCCAGCCTTATCTCTTTCCATACTTTCTTGAGCCTCTGGGGCTCAAGACATCTGATCTTCTTTTGGTCTCTTAGTTAAGCCATGCAGCATCCCTACTCAAGGTCCTTATTCAAGTTTTTCCCATTGCTCTGCACTCTTACCACTAACCTGCTTTCCTGAGTCATGGCTACTATTCTTTCATATCTCAGGGCATTACCAATTCTTCGCAGAAACCTCACAGTACTATACATGTCTCTTTCATGGCACTAATTTGGTTGCACTGTTACATTTGTGTGTTAGTTTTTATTGATGTTTGACTCTCGCATTAGATAGGAGGCCTCTCCAAGAAACAAGATTCAGTTCCAGATTTTAGTCACTATTTGTTTAAATCCCATTGTAGGAAGGTGTCTGGCACATAGTCCTTTAAATGTTCCATAAGCACTTGTTGAATGAATGATTGAATAACTTGTAATATTAATAAGTGCTTTCTATGTGTTAGGTATTGTACTAATCACTCAGTGACTCCCTGTTGCCGTAGGATGAAATACAAATTCCTTAACATAAGAGCAAAGCCCTTCGGGATCTGGCCCCCACCTAGCGCTCCAGCCACATTTCTCAATGTCTCTCAGTTTCCTGTCAGTTCCCAAACATGTTACACTTCCTCCTCTCAGCCTTTGCATATACTCCTTCCTGTAAACCTTTCTCACTATTCTGGCCAAATTTAAAACATTTTAGAATTTTGTTCTGAATTTCCCTTTTGGAAGCAGTTTCCTCTGAACTCTCAGGAAGGATTTCATGCCCTTCTGAGAGACTCTACAGTACCCTATTCTCACATATTTAGTAGTATTCTTTTTTTTTTTTTTTGTGGTGCGCGGGCCTCTCACTGTTGTGGCCTCTCCCGTTGCGGAGCACAGGCTCCGGACGCGCAGGCTCAGCGGCCATGGCTCACGGGCCCACGCTCCGCGGCATGTGGGATCCTCCCGGACCGGGGCTCGAACCCGCGTCCCCTGCATCGGCAGGCGGGCTCTCAACCACTGCGCCACCAGGGAAGCCCTAGTGGTATTCTTTATTCTTGATTGACATTGTGTATTTACTTCTTGGTCTTTGTGAAATTTCATTACCATAGAGATTCTATCTCATCTATCGTGTTGCCCCAGCGGGGGCCAGAGAACCACAGACGCCCCTTCAGCTTGAACAGCTCACAGCCTTCCACTAAGTCCTGTGCTCCTGAAATGGACTCTATATATTGAAAGCCCTTCCTCTCCAGCAGGATTCTTTGGCAGGGCTAACTTGCTTGGGCCACTGGGTAGCAAACTGGGGAATCCTAGCATTGCTGATATGGCTCAGAATCATGCTCAGTATGAACCCCCTACCTACCTCGCCTCTTTTTAGCCTGCTCTTTTTCCTTTTGCGTTCCTGAACGCAAACAAACAGGTCACCCATTGCCTACTTCCTGTGGCGGAAGACAACTTACTATGTGTTCCTTTAGCAAAGCACTCACATCCAGGGCTGTCAGACCCCACCCCCGTGGCATCAGTTATCATCCAATACTGCCACAAATGTCATGAACTTCTTCTGCTTAAATGTGCTGATGGATTTAGTCTAGGAGTGTATATGTATTTTAAGAAGTATACTGAGAATCTCAGAAATTCCAGAGATCTTTAATATCCTAAAAGAGATGACACTTGAATGCCAGAATTCAGGTGTGATGTCACTTTTAGGGGATGTTTCAGAGTGGAATGCCTCTGAAGTCATTTCGAGGACTAACCCAGCCTAGGAGTCCCTTTCTGGCTGTGACAGCCATGTAGGTGTTCCTCTCAGGGTCCTCCTTAAAACAAGGACTCTTTACTTACTTGTGGGATGGGATCAGCTGGTAGCTTTCAACTGTTAGCCTTGTCAGGGCACGCCTCATTTCTGGCTCTGGTCGTGCTGTTCTCAGGCTGGATTCTGGCCAAGGGCTGCAGCGCAGCGGTACAAGGGCCTAACCATTTCTGCCCGCTTGGGGATTTCTCTGATGGGCCGTTTCTGCTCTGGAGTACCCCGCTGGGATGGCAAATCATCATTAGATGGGCATCTCCCTGGGAGCTCTCTCCTCTGGCCAGTATTGCCTCCTCCCTTTTCCTTTCACAGATTTTATTTGTCAATAACCCTTCGTACTCTTAACTCCATATCAGTGTCTACTTCCTTGAGAACTCTCGGTCAGCGACACTGGCTGTATAGGGTGTGAATAATAACAGTGCTTGCAGCTGGTATCTTGGTGGTTTGATGCGCTAGAAGGCAAGGGTGGGGAAGTATGGATACTATCATTGCTTCCCTCACCTTGGATATTGACGATCAGAAATGAAGTGTAGGGTCTCTGTTGGGGAGAGGAATAGCACAGGCAGACCTGGGCTGTCACTGGTGTGACTGTACTCCAGGACCTGTAGTATTTCACACAACTCTGGAGCTGCTGTGGAGAGAGTTGAGTCTAGAAATGTAGTTTGAGGTCACCCTTGGATATCATGCCAAATAGTGTGGGTTTTATTTTATAAGGAGTTATTGCATGGACACAAGGTCATGCTTAATGTACTTTGTGGGATTATCTGGTTTTGGCTCACATTGGGATTTGTGCATTAAATCTATCTGAGCAGAAGCTAATTAATAATCAGGTATTTTGGATTTGAGTTTACCTTGGAAAGTTTATCTTCAAATGTAAGATTAAGTGGAAAGAGGCAGCACATTTCAGGCTTTGAGGTCCGCTGGGTTCATGCCCTCTGATCCTCCTACAGCCTGTCGGCTTCCTCCCTGGCACAGAGGTCCCAGGCTCTTTAGGGGTGACACACAGGCAACACTGTGACCAAATGCATACTACATTCTAGGTGGGGCTCTTTCCTGGGTCCCTTCTACTTCCTGGCTCGAGGAATGTAGCTGAACATCCAAGAGAAGATCAGAATTTAGGATTGCCAGATTTAATAACAGCAACAAAAAAACCGTAATGTACATTTATATACACATAGATAGCATACGTATAGTAAAATATATTCATTGTTTACATGAAACTCAAATTTAACTAGATATTTGGTATTTTATCTGGCACCCCTCCCTGAGCCCTCTCCTCTCTGCTTTCACTTTGGGAGCCTAGGTCTAGTTTTAAAGAAAACCAGGCCCTTTAAGGCCCTTTTGGACTTCCTTGTGCTCCTAACTGATTTCCAGAGTTAGCACTGCTGCCCCCCACCACCCAGCCCCCAATCCTGAAGGGCTCCGCCGGAAGGTCTTCAGAACTACCTCCCCCACCCCCAAGCCCACTCTGTACCACCTGCACCTGCACTTCCCTCAGGACAGAATGATAGCACAGTGATTCAGAGCAAGTGGGGCTGAACCTGACAGACCTGCGCTTCTGCCGAGTTCGGCCACTTCTTCTCCAAATGATCCTGGATCATTTGTAAGTGAGGCAACCTCTCGGACTTTGAATTTCTTCATCTGTTCAGTAGTTTCAGAACAGTATCTACCCTGATGTTCCTGAGAGGGTTAAAGGTAATAGTTAATCAGTTTACTTATCTGTACATCAGAGGACCTAATAAATACCATTTATTTCTGTACCCTCAGTGCCTAGTACAGAACCGGAAACACACAAGAGGCTCATTAACTACTTCTTTTTTTTTTTTTTTTTAACATCTTTATTGGAGTATAACTGCTTTACAATGGTGTGTTAGTTTCTCCTTTACAACAAAGTGAATCAGTTATACATATACATATGTTCCCATATCTCTTCCCTCTTGCGTCACCCTCATGAACTACTTCTTAACTAGATGAGTAAATTAAGAAATAATGAAAATCATCATGTGAAAAATAAGGAAATAATAAAGTCCTCTCTGGATAGTTTATTCATTCAACCAGTATTTTTGAAGTACCTCTCTATGTTATACTTTGTTTTAGGCACTAGTGATACTGTCCTCATGGTTCTCAGTAGTATTGAATTTCTTGTTTGGGATTCTGAGAATAATTGCATTTTCAGTGTAGTAACCCCAGGTAGGTGTTATGCGGAGGAAGAGATGAGCCTGGGCTGGGCTAAAGCAGACTTTGTGATACTCCTGACTTGGGGTTTATGAATGACATAAGAGGAGAAAGAGCATCCCTAGCTGGGGCATCCAAGATGAAAGGTAATATAGGATCTCTCAGAGGTGTGTAGGACACTAAGGTGAGATCTGAGGGTGCATGTTGGTAATTTGGGAATTTGGATCAGAAAACTTGGCTGGGGCAAGGTTTTTAAAGACAGAAAGAGTTCAGACTGGATCTGTGTTATTTTCTTAGGGCTGCCGTAACAAAATACCACAGACTGAGTAGCTTTAACAACAGACATTTAATTTCTCACAGTTCTGGAGTCTGGAAGTTGAAGATCAAGGCGTCGGCAGGTTGGATTCCTTCTGAGGCTTCTCTCCTTGGCTTGCACATGGCTACTTTCTTGCTGTGTCTTCACGTGGTCTTTCTCATGTGCACTTGCAACCCTGGTACTTCCCTGGATGTCCGAATCACCTCTTCTTATAAGGACAGTCAAATTGTATTAGGGCCCACTCTAATTAGCTCATTTTAATTTAATCACCTCTTTAAAGACCTTATCTCCAAATACAGTCACATTTTGAGGCCCATCTGGAGGTTATGGCTTCAACACATGAATTTTGGGAAAACATAATTGAGCCCAAAACAACATGGTAGGTCAGAGAAATCTGTCAGGAATTCCTGAGCAGGGGGGCGAGAGTATAAAAGTGAAATAAGTATGACTGCATGTATACGTTGGGTTGGTAGGAAGGGGGGACTATGTTAAATTAAAACCCCTGAGTTATTAAAAATTTGACTGCTGAATGTCCGCATGAGCCATCGCTATCTACACAGTTATTAAAAAAGAAAAATTGCTCTCTTTGACTTATTGCTCATCATTGCAAACTCTAACCACGTAATTTAGCCACGGTTCAAAATGCCTTTGAAAATCAATGATTTTTGTCCTTCAGCCAGCTGTAGCTTATAATGGATATCCTCCCTAAAGTCTCAGCTAATATTAGTTGTTCTTTCACATTTCAGCGAGGAAACATCATGATTAGACAGGAACAAAAAGAAACCAAAAATTCGAGAATACACCTGGCATAAGTGTATCTTGGTGGTGGCATAGCGTGTACTACTTCCATTAGGTTGTCTATCTTTGTCTAATGACGACTGTTTACATTCTGTCAGCCACTTTCAAAAGTGGAATTAATTGGGCATTTCTGCAAGTGGCTGACTTTTATTAGATTTATTCCTTTTATTTTTGGCATGGAGGCTTTTCATTCTAATGGAAAGGAAACCCATATTGCCAAGTGGTACAAGCGAAATGATCATATATTCTGTTCGTTAAAATAAATATCTTTTTGAAAACTTGTTTTAGGTCCTGTGACTGATGCTGAAGATGCAGAGATGATTAAGAAATGTCACTCCTTTCCAGAAATTCCCGGTGTGGTTCTCCACCCAAATTCTGGTCTTATTATGCCTTCAGAATCCAGCTTTATTCTAGTCTTCTCAAAGATCTTTGACAATGACCTCAATGTGTTTCCATTTACAAAATTTTTTATCCTTTATTTTAAAATCTATTTTTTTGCATTAAAATAGAAAATGAAACTCCCCCCTTTTAAATGCCAATCATTAATCTTTTAAAATTTCAGAACAAATTTTGAGGATTGACCTGTTCTCACCATCACTACCATTTGTTTCTTTAATCTAGGCTACCACTGCCTAATTGTTTTTGACAGTTTAACTTCCTATTATTTATTTACAACTTGGTTTTAAATGACTGACTTTCACCTGAGTTTTACCCCATTGTCTTAGTTGGTGTTCATTATAGACACTCCAAGTATTCTAATGTATGAATCTTGCTTTTCATTTCTATGGCACTGCTTTCTTGGATTTTTGATGTATCTATTGCTAAGGCTAAAGTGTAGGTGAATGAGGAGAGGCAATTAGTGTTTTGGTTACACCAAACTTTGGAAATTTAGAAGGCAGACAGAATGAAGCTTGGTGCAGATGGGTATATGTTTAAAGGGAATCGAGTTTAAAGATAGATCTGAAAGAAAGAAGAATTAATTCAGTTACTGGTGAACACTTATCCACTTAAGCCAGCTGTGCTCACTTGATTTGTTTGAACTTCAGTCTATTTATTTTTTTGTCTTCCCGAGTCTTTCATTTCCCAAGTAAAGGTGTAGAGGAGGACTTGAATAATCCTCATCGGGGAGTTGGGAATGACTGTTTTCACATTTCTTGCACTTGATCAAGGCATTAAGTCTTAATATACAAACAATTACCATTCACATTAGGACTACAAAAGAACCTCATTAATATATCTGCTAATTATTTTCCTTTGATGTGATTATAGGCCTTAACTAGGCTATAGCTATTATATGTCAATACTACCGGTTCTCCTGTGGCCTCTCTCCATAGCACCCTTGGCAGAAATGAAGAGAAAGCTGCAGTATTCTGTGCCCTTCTTGTCAGACTTCTTTTTGCTTCTCACTCCCCTCCCAGCACTCACAATTTTACCACCATCAAGATCACTCTCAATATTAGTCTGTCTAGGCTGGCTGCTCTCTAACATAAACCCCCAAATCCCCGAGTTTTAACAGAATAGTGTTTATTTCTCTCCTACATTACAGTTAAATACAGGTGGTTTCCTAAGTGGTGATTCCAGGGCTCAGGCTGCTGCATCTTGTGGTGTCATCCTCCAGCAGGGACTTGGGGTCCTCTCCTGGATCCTCTGTGCCTGTACTGTGGGTGGGGGAAGAAAGAGTATGAAAGACTGTGGGAAGTTCATCTGGTTTCCTGGAAGGAGTGTGTATTAGTTTCCCACTGTTGCTGTAACAAATAACCATAAACTTAGTGACTTAAAGCAAGATAAACTTATTAATTTACAATTCTGGACGTCAGAAGTCCTAAAATGGAAGTGTTAAAAGGAGAAAATTCCAAGCCATGCTGTCTGAACTCACTTTAAATTTAGGAGTCCAGATCTCAAATGGATTCTTAGTGCTGTGCCCAGTAATTCTACTGCATTTTCCTATTCCAGTGGTTCTCAACCTTTAGTAAGCATCAGAGTCACCTGGAGGGCTTTACAAAACACATATTGTAAGCTTCCGATTCAGTTAGTCTGGGTGGAGCTGGAGAATTTTCATTTCTAACAGGTTTCTAGATGCTGCCGCTGCTGCTGGTCTAATGACCACACATCAAGATCTGCTACCATAGTCCATTCATTCTTGCGTTTTTCTAGTTACTTCACATCTCCTCTAGCCTCGTTACCAACACCTCTTCTATTATCCGCACTTTCAGTTGGTGGTGACCTTGAATCCTGCATCAGTGCTTCTCAGACTGTGAGTGGGGAAGGATTTTTCTTTTTTATTTCTAGTCTGTTGCTCTTTTTTATAATTTCTAAATTTAAAAAAGTTTTCAATCTGCTACTTTTTAAAAATACTATAAGTGTTTATTCTGATGTGCAAAAAAAGAAAAGAAGAAAACAAGAACAGACCAAAAAAACGAACCTTAGATTTTTAATATTAGATTCAGCAGGCATAAGAATACTCTGACAATTTGTCATAATACTTTCTAAACACATACTCTCAATTATGTCCTCATTTTATTGGGAGCCAGAAAACAATGGGTGGTGGACCAGTGCCTGTCCGTAGGCCACAGCCCACTGACACTGCTCCATATCCCTGAAAACAGAGAAGTCAGAAGAGGCCTCTCTCATACCCATCCCACATATCTACCCGTGCATCCTTCCCAAATATTCTCCCTTACTAGGTAGAAACTCTCAATGCTCTTATAAGGGATTCAATACTTCTGTCTACTCCATGAAATTGTTCGAGCAATTATTTTTTCTTTTTCTCAAATTCCTTTTGTTTTCTTTATTACATTCCCATCAGAAAAACAACACTAACAACAAACAACCAGTGGTACTTTGTGTGTGTGTGTGTGTGAAAATAAAGGTTTATTCAGGGTCTTATTGAGGACTATAAACTGGGAGATAGCCTCTCAGAGAGCTCTGAGGAACTGCTCCAAAGAGCAGGGGGGAAGCTAGTTTATATGTGATTTTTGTTAGGGAGTACATGCAGTTGAGTATACATGTTGGTGAAAAATTACTGAGAGTCACAAAGAACAGATATCTCAAGTTAATGATTATAGTGTTTCTCTATGTATGGCAAGGTACTGTTTTCCCTGTTTAAAAAAATAGACTTTCTAGACCTCTAGATAGTTCTTTCACAACAAAACTCTTCAGAAACACCCATAGTCATAAAAAAACCCCAGTGTTGTCATGGGAACTACAGATCCTTTAACCTATGTGAAATGCTGGTCCAGAATTAAACGACTTGTGCTGCAGGTGCTCACCTGTTGCGGGTAGATGGATGCTAAGGGATTTGTCTGTCTTCATGAATATGTCTTTCACCAACTCCCCACTCAATTCCCTCACCCTCCCACCCCCAGTTAAGTAAGGCTGAGGCTCGTAGTTCAGTCATTGTGGTTGCCTTCAATACATCCTTACTGAAAACACAAACTGAGCTGGACCCAGCACCAAACTTAATGTCATCTAACCACTTAGCTCCCAAGAGACCCAGTTAATTACCGTTTCCCACAAAGCTTTCTTGGCAATTTCTGCCTTAATTTGAGACGATTTCAATTAATGTTTCAAATGTGATTTCATTAGACAAGGTCAAGCAATTAATACAGATCAAGATCTATTGCAGTTATTGCTCTTCTTTCTTTGTAATACCCATATTAAGAGTAATCATTTGTCTGGCATGATTTATCTTTGCATCGCCTTGACCCTCATTGCCTTCCAAACTTTTATCTTCACACACGCAGATTTTTCTTATTTTAAATATAATTTGGCTAAGGTGCTTGTTGCTTTTGTCTTGGGAAAATTTACAGAATTGTCGTCTCCTATCTTGACGTTTTTCCTCATTCTTATCCAGTTTCCCCCATTTTCTCAAGATGCTGTATTTTCTTTGAAGTGCATTAATGTAATTTATTCTGCCTTCTTCACGTTATCTGTTTGTTTGATAAAGGAATCACCTCTTTGTTTTGCTGCCTTCTCTCCCTCACCAAGACGTATTTTCTTTTGCCTTCTCAGGATCCACTTCCGTTTCTGAGTCTAGATATCTTGACCTGACTCTGTGAACATAGGGATGTGCGATTTCCACAGAGCATTCCTACCAACTTTGACTTTTGTAGCCATGGGAGCGGGAGGAGGTCGTAAAAAGTACTTTAGAGGCTGTAAGTCTCTGTTATAATCTTGTTCTTTTCTTTCCTGAAGATCTGTCAGCAGATACACAAGACGGACCTAGTGTACTGCTCTCCTTGACCCAGAGTAAGGAGCGCAAAGAATCCCAGTCATGCTGGGCAAGGAGCAATTTGGCTTTTTTCGTATTTGCCTTTAACCTAAAGCCTCAGGGATAAGTCTGATATAGCAAAGGATAAGAACTGTTCCTCAACTTGCCTGAGTTAGGGTACCTGGCTTATCCTGATTTGCCTGGGCCTTATCCAATTTTAACTCTGAAAGTCCTGTCTCCTGGGAAACCCCTCAGTCCCAGGGAAACCTGGCCAGTTGGTCACCATATATGGTTCAGAAGCCTCTTGTTCTCTTCCGGATATGGATGACCAAAGACCTCTCCTGGCAATGTGCTTTCAGGAGTGTGCTTTCTTCTTTGTCCAACTGAAGCTACAGAGCTGTCCTCAGTTTGTTTCTGTGTATATGTAGAGGGTAGGTGGGTGTGAGACAGAGACGGTCGGAGGTTGGCAAGCAAGGAGAGACAAAAAAATCCTCATAACATGAACAGCATAAACATATGGGGACTTCTCTGTTCCCACCATCATTACAGATTTTGCATCAGGTCATTGCAAATCTTCCATCAGGGATTTACTATGCAACATCTCTGCTGCAAACCTCATTTGTCATTTGCTATCCACGCTTATATATGAAATGGCAAAATTCCTTTGGCCTGGGCCAAACAGGAATGGATGGGAAGCCCTTCTTCTCTCCTCATGTTTTTCCAACTCAGGGAAGTACTAGGGAAGAAATTTCTGCCTCTCTCTCTACCATTTAGTAGCTGTTCCTCAAGGGAGAGGTAGTGGCTACTTTGGTTGTCTAGAAGGTAACATTTATAAGGCTACATTTTACATTGCAGTGTTACTTTTGACCTCTAAAGTTGTCGATTGTCTCCATCCCATTTCTGTCTTTCACTATCTTCCTCCTGAATCTTTAAGAGGGCCAAGAGCTATCTTCAGTGTCTCTCTGCAGGTGGTAAGCTTCTCTGCTTGAAAGTGGGTAAGAAAACAGACAAGAAATCTACTCTTCAGAGAAATTCTCCTCTTGGGTGGATTCTAAACTCTCTATAAAATGGTGTAGTGATTGTAGCATTAAGTTCAAGTTATATTTTTTAGTCCAGTTTTTCCCAGAGAGTACACACATTGAAGCTATTGGATGTTGGAGGCCACTAATAGAGTTGATCCCAGGTAAGCAGCAGCAGCAGCAAAGGGACGGGTACCCTTAGCTAGGAGAAAAGGACAAATCCTTGGAAAAGCTTTTTCTTGCTTCATTTTATTATTCATTCAACTTAGAGGCAAGCTGATTTACCATTAATCTATTTACTATCTCTATAGTTTTGTCTTTCCAGAATGCCATATGATTGGAATCATATAGTATGTAGCCTTGTCAAATTGGCTTCTTCCTCTTAGAAATAAACACTTAAGATTCATCTATGTCTTTTCATGGCTTCAAACCTCCTTTATTTTTATCATTGAATAATATTCTGTTGTATGAATGTACCGCATTTTGCTTATCCATTTACCTACTGAAGGACATCTTAGTTGCTTCTGGTTTTCGGTTATTATGAACAAAACCACTATAAATATCTGTATTCAGATTTTTGTGTGGACCTAGGTTTTAAAATCAGTTGGGTAAATACATAGGAGCATGATTACTAGATAGTATGGTAAGACCGTGTTTCGTTTTATAAGAAGCTGCAAAATTGTCTTTCAAAAATAGTTGTTTCATTTTGCAATAAATGAGAGTTTCTGTTGCTTTGCATCCTGGCCAGAAGTTGATATTATCAGGTATTTGGATTCTGGCCATTTAAAGAGGGGTGTGGTATGATTTTTATGAAAGATTTTTATACACGTACATTTGTCAGTTCCCCAATGAGCCTTTGTCCTACGTGTTTTTTAGAATAAAGACTTAGAAAGCTCTATGTCAATATGTCTAGCTGTGGATACATGCCAGTCTTGAGAAAGTCATTTCTAGGATTGGGCCAGGAACTTGACATAGACTGGAAAAATCCAGCTCAATTGATCGAGACTAGAGGTTAAAAACTCAAATGCATATTGAAACCAGCAAGGTATATTCTTCAGTGAAGTGGGCCCCCTAGAAGACAATAATGGTTGATGGTGTTGCAAACTGGGAGAGGCATGTCTTATCCAAGTTTGAAATAACTACTCTGTTCCAACTTCTTGTCGCCACGGGAAATCCGTCATAGTGCGACCAAATCTTCTAATTTTCCAAGAGACTGGGGAATCTGAATTTTATATGAAATCTCCTGATTTATAAACGTGGGGATCTAATTAAAATCCTCTTGAAATACTCTTCAGGGAAAACAAACAGAGGCTCAAGCCTCTAGGTTGCCATCACTGATTGAGATATTTGTAAATAAAGCATAGCTGACCCTGGAAAACATTTTTAAAGGGTTTTCAATCTGGGAAGTTTCATGGTCTGAATTATATTTAAAAAAAATACTCCTGAAAATGTCTTGGAGAAATTCAATGGATATCAAATAGAGAAAACATTTAACGCTATTGGCAAGAGATTGTGCCACGTGGACTAGAGTTTTAGCAGTACAATTTGGAATTGGACAATTTATGGGAAATTTGAGAAGCAGATGCATTTGGTGATGGATTGGATAGAGATAGGTTAAAGCAGGAATATGGATCAAAATTCATTCTACATGAGGAGCAAGAAAATTTTATTAAAGTGGAGGAAAGAACAAGGTATGTGTTATTATAATCTCTGTTTTACAGGTAAGAAAACTGAGATCTTGAGAAATTAAGTAACTTGCCAAAAATAACACAGAATAAAAAAAAAAAATCAGACCCAGGACTTTTTTTTTTATTTTTTGCGGTACGTGGGCCTCTCACTGTTGCGGCCTCTCCCGTTGCGGGGCACAGGCTCCGGACGCGCAGGCTCAGCGGTCATGGCTCACGGGACCAGCTGCTCCGCGGCACGTGGGATCTTCCCGGACCTGGGCACGAACCCACGTCCGGTGCATCGGCAGGCGGACTCTCAACCACTGCGCCACCAGAGAAGCCCTAGGCCCTGGCCTTCTGATTCTTAATTCAGGATTACTGTCTCTACCTCATGACCCCCTAACGTGTTTTCATTGTGTCGACTTGAAGTGAACGATAGAAGGAGTTGCTGAATGGTTTTGTTTAGGTGCAGCACTTGGTAGAAAATAGTGCCCCATTGATTCTGATATCCTCTAAAGTGGAAAAAGAATGAAGAATCATGAATACTTACCCACAGCCAAGGTTACAGAAGAAAATTACATTGATGGAGTGAAGAATTACAGGTTCACAAACCTACTCTTATGCTGTGATGGAAAGGAAAGAGAGTGAAGAAAGTGAGAAGAAGACAATTGCATGGGGTATTAAACTGCTAGTGCAAGAAAACAGCAAGTCATATTTTTATGTATCTGTTCTAATTAATGTCTAAGAACTTTGAGAGATTAACATTGGGCTTCTTCTGTGCTGTCTGGCTTTCTAAATTGCAATCAGATAACTGCTCCCATGAAGGATATGTGGACTGATAGAAACAAAGATGTGCTATGCAAGAGAGAGATTTACAAAGCAGCTGAATGGAAGAGGAGGAAATAAATAGGAACAGAGCTCTCATCTGAGAGATGGCTTCTCTTCTGGTATCTCTTCTGGAAACATGTAACCAGCTTGATTCTCTAAAGTGAGTGCTTCAGACCACAGAGAGAGTCTCTCTGCCCTTAACATGGGTCATAAGCCTAGACACTCAGATAAGCATGTGGTATATGGGCTGCACTGAGTCTATTAGAAATACCTACTCAGTAATAAAGAAGGAGAGTGCTTCAGGGGGAAGAGATGAAGGGAGATGATACTCTTTGTTCAGGTAAATGCCTTCATTAGCTATTTGAAGTTGGAGGGTGAGACCTTAAAACCATGGATTGATTGGAGTCCAGAAATCAGGAGGGACAGCTATATCTCTTTGCTTTGCAAATGAAAAGAAATGTATGCCTGCATCTTAGCAAAGGAGAGGGGGAGGGAGGAGCAAGGGGAAAAGGGAACTGTTGCCTAAAATGACAGAGATAGTTGAGCGTTATTAAAAGAGGAGGAATGTTTAATACTTAATTTTAGGTGTTATTATCATGACCATGTAAACCAACTTCCTGCTGTGCTAGTGTGTCAATGTTCAGTAAAATCTGCTACTCAGCTCTATTAGTTTCCTGGGCCTTCTGTAACAAAGTACCACAGAAACGGGTGACTTAACAAAAATTTGCTGTCTCACAGTTCTGGAGGCTAGAAGTATAAAATCAAGGTTTTGGCAGGGCTGATTCCTTCAGAGGGCTATGAGGTAGAATCTATTCCATTCCTCTCCCTTAGTTCCTGATAACCTTAGTTATTCCTTGGCTTGTATATGTTGATTTCCCTGCATCTTCGCGTCATCATGCCTCTATATGTCTCTGTTTCTGTGTCCAAATTTCTGTCTCTGTGTATAAATTTTTCTTATAAGGGTATAATCAGATTGGATTAGGATCCACCCTAATGACCTCATCTTAACTAGATCATCTGCAAAGACCCTACACTCAAATAAAGTCACATACAAGGGTACTATGGGTTGACATTTCAACATATTATGTGGTGTGGGGGGCTGCAGTTCAGTGCATAAGAACAACACAAGTCTGTTTTGTATCTTCTATTTTTGTATTCATTCATTATTCATTTATTTGTTTGTTTATTACTGGAGTAAGATGAAGAGATTGTGGTATCAAGGAAAAGGGGTGCATTCTACACCAGAGTCAACATATTGAATAACAAGGATACCACTGAGGGGATGATAGTATGATTAAAAAAAAAAAAAAGAAAAAAAGAAAAGAAACCTCAACTAATATTATGGAAACTATGACTAAGATCAAGAATTGAGTCACAAACCAACTGCTCTCCTCCTTACCCCTGAGTTTATTACTGGAAAAAAATGGGTTTGAGCCTTTTTCATTAGATAGAACACATCCAATAACACTCAGTTTATAATTTTTGTCAGCGAGCTTTCACTTTACAGTACCCAACTCTATTTTCCACAAAATTCTTACTCTAAGATGCAGCCTATCATGTTCTTACGATGGCTGCCAAAGGGTTTCATGACACAGGAGAAGACATACTAACCAACCTGGACGCTGTACTTATCCTTGGAATACCAGCCCAAAGTCAGAGGGAATTTATGAAACAATCCTGAGATTATCCTCATAGTTTAATCTCTCTCTCCATATTTCACACAGATCATCAGTTATATGCAGCATTTTGCAAACATTTTAGCTAAAAAAATCCTCTAGCCAATTAGGCATGAAAGAATCTCGGAAACCAAAATCTCTGTGTCCTTACTTTCTTTGCATTTCTTGTTGTCCAGGAGGGCTTAGGAGTTCCACAGCAAATATGCTTGCTGTTGATCAAACAACGGAGCAAGAATTTTCAGGTGAATGGACTCACATTGGGAACCACAACATTAGCAAACCTAATTTGAGAGAGGCCATATGCAACGTGTAAGAGTGGGTATTCTCAGGCACTGGAGAGAAGGATTGGGAATTGTGAACAGTGACTATACTATGGAGACGCTGCAGTGCTGCAGGATCTGTGAGGCAGGGAGGGAAAGCCAACTGACAGGAAACCCATGAAACTGTATACGCAATCCATCTGCAACCTCAACATGTCAACTATCTCTCTCAATGACTCTGGGATGCTTACTCATACTTGCATGTTACTTGAAGTCAGTAATTTGGGTAGAATCTACTTAGATTCTATGGAAGCAAGTTTTCTCAGAAGTATGGCTAGAACTATCTGCATGTCAGCTTGTTTTCTGAACCATGTACTAGCTCACTGAAGACCTCTGAATGTGTTTTAAAATAGATATACTGGTCCAAAGGGCGATTGGAGTGAGTGGCTATCATTATTTATGGTATAATTCTGCTGGAAGAATATGAACTGCTACGTAGAACTGGGGGATTTCTCCAATTCCCTGATTAGTAAGGTTAATTTTAGGCAAAGGGGAGAAGGAGTTGGTGTTGCTTACTCTCAGGGAATATCCTGGGACAAAACACCAGCACTGGAAGCTCTAGCTCTGACTGGGGAAGAAGATGTTGGGATGGGTTTGATTTAGCCACCTGAGGTTGAGTTCCTGACGGTTAAAGGACCTGGAGAGCAGAGATGAATAGGCTTCCCACCTACACTTTGGGGAGGATGTAGTCCTCAGAACATGGTTGGTGACCACACTCACAAATTGCTCTCTGTACTTGAGTCTTTGGGGTGTATGCTGGTAATGGCTCAGGACGTCGTGATGGGTGTGATGGGGCTGAACCCAGCCGTGGAAGACAGTATTGCTCAGTGTCCCATGGGGAGTACCTGTGGGGCAGAATCCTGGAATTCTGATGAGAAGAATTGTCCTTTGTTCTGACTGTGGGAAATGATGATGGATGTTTCTAAGGAAACGCTGCTTATGCCAAGAGAATCTGGCTTGAGTCATGTGGAAGCTGAGGCTTGGGAAGGATGAGAATATGCAAGTAGGCTGGAAAACTAAGCCATCTATTTCTGTAGTAGTGAGCCAGCTCATTGCTTGAGCTTTCTATTTCTTTTTTGGAGGTAAAGACTCTGAGAGAGTAGACAGTGACCCTCCATAATAATACTTCTTAGTGTTTGGAGGTCAGAGTTCCAGGAGAGCGGTCTGACTCCAAGGGTGAAGAGGAATGTTGGGAGACAAAGCTGGGCTTCAAGCTACTGTCCTGGACAAATGAGAAGATAAGAAACTTTCCCCGGGTTTGAAGAGACCCCGTATGGATGTTATCACCGTAGAGCGGAGGGTGGGAAGAAATGTCTCCAGCATCCAGTAAGAAAATGAGGGTGGAAGTTTCCTAATTGGAGGTGGGCAAGCCATGATCTGGGTGGAAAAGCTCCCTATACTTCCTGACATTATTTCATGAGGGAATGTTGGAAGAGAAGTCTGTACATGCTCAGGAGACACCCAAACTTCTTGGAGATATTGGGAAGATATGGAGTGACAATTACATGGAGAAGGATGTTTGAGCCAGTTTCATTAGAAATGGAAAGAGACAGGATACCTCAGTGGATATCTGGGTTATGCAGGTGTGGACTGTCCACTGGACTGTCATGTTTTAGCTTGTAAGTAGCCTGAAAGGAGGCCGGCAGGAAAACCCGGGAGTAGGGAGGATAACCCAGGACACACTACCATGTGCCACCGTCAGCATCTCAAGAATCCAGTTCGGGAAGCAGGACACCTTCATCTCTCTCCCGGAGAGCCATGTGCTACCATGGAAGGGCTCGGGTGTTGCAGAGTCAGACAGACTTGGGTTTGAATCCGGTCCCTGCCAGGCCAGCTATGTGACCTGCTCTAGTATCTGAGTCTCACTTTCCTCATCTGTAAAATACAAGATGTTTTCCGGATTGGCATGAATATATGTAACGGTCATGGCAGGTACTCAGTTGTTGCTGATTGTTACCATCTCACTGTGCCTTGTAGGGCGCCCTGTGCATAATAAGAGTTCCGTGTGATCTTGCAAAAATACAGCCTTCAACAAGACACGTTTACCCTTGAGTGTGTACTTGCTTTGTTTGTCTCTGAAGTCTAGTCCAAGCTTCATTATCCTCAGGGGTGCTGCTGTTTCCTCCTCTCTCCTCTCAGAGCAGTAAACTGTAGTGGTTGCGAGCGCAGGCTCGGGCATTGGCCTGCCTAGGTTTGATTCCTAGGTCTCCCACTTATAATCTGTATGGCTTGGGCAAGTATCTTAGCCTCTCTTTGTCTCATTTTCTGTATCTGTAAAATGGAGGTTATAAAATTCCTGAACCCTCTGAAAGGACCAAATGGATATATGTGAAATGCTTAGAAGAGTAGTAAATGCTCAGTCAGTTTTAGTTATTATTGCTATAGGCTTTCTTCATACACCGTTCATCTAAGAGACGCAGTTCCTCCAACATCAAAACAGAGGAGTGACAGGGAGGGGATAAACGTGAGCGTTCCTCTGACACTGTGCTTAAAAAGCTGCTGGACTGGGCTTCCCTGGCGGCGCAGTGGTTGAGAGTCCGCCTGCCGATGCAGGGGACGCGGGTTCGTGCCCCGGTCCGGGAGGATCCCGCGTGCCGCGGAGCGGGTGGGCCCGTGAGCCGTGGCCGCTGAGCCTGCGCATCTGGAGCCTGTGCTTCACAACAGGAGAGGCCACAACAGTGAGAGGCCCGCATATCACACAAAAAATAAATAAATTAAAAAAAAAAAAAAAAAAAGCTGCTGGACTGATCTGAACCCACCTTCCACTTACACAGCTTTAGCGTACACTGATTATGAGAACTGTTCAAGGTCTGACGGGGCCAAACCAGGCTGGCTCATGGTAAGTCACCGCGCTCCTGTTATTGTTCGTGTGCTGAGTTTCGCGTAGGCCGGGGCCAAGCTTAAGTGTCCTGTCGTTCGCCAGCGTGCAATACAGGGTGGTGTTCATAGAATGATCATTCATTTACTCATTCGTTCATTATTCATTCTTTATTCATCAAATATTTATTGAGCACTGACCTTGCCAGGCAGCAAGTAAGTAGTGAATGAGCTTGAGAAGCCGTACTAGAGGAGGGTTGGAGTCAAGTGGGAAAGGATAGAGTCTCACTGTTGTCCTTGTTCATACAATGACGGTGAATCGAGTGGAGGTAGTTATAGGAAATGCAGTGTTCTGGACAAACCCCATGCAGATTCATAAGAGAATTCTGGGCAGCTGCGCTTCTGCTGGCTGAAGGTTAGGGGTGGGTCATTAATAATGTTTCCTGAGACTCACCTCCTTCTCGCACAGAGCGCTGTCTCCTGTTTTAAAGATAGGATATATGCCAAGAGGGGAAGCGAGGTGAGGTTTAAGTACATCTCAGATTAGAAAGTGAGATCTATACTTGGCTGAAGGCCACTCTTTTTTTCTTTCTTTTTTTTTTTTTTTTTTTTGCAGTACGCGGGCCTCTCACTGTTGTGGCCTCGCCCGTTGCGGAGCACAGGCTCCGGACGCGCAGCCTCAGCGGCCATGGCTCACGGGCCCAGCTGCTCCGCGGCATGTGGGATCTTCCCGGACCGGGGCACGAACCCGTGTCCCCCGCATCGGCAGGCGGACTCTCAACCACTGCGCCACCAGGGAAGCCCCGGGAAGCCCCTGAAGGCCGCTCCTGCTCCTCTTCCTTTGGGCGCTGCTCTCATTGGCTGGGTTGCCTGTCTGCCAGGGTGGTTTCAAGGCTATAGCCCTCAGTTCCCAAACTTGCTGTTTACTCTCTGAATGTGCAGTAGAGGAATCGACTGCATGCTCTCCTTCCCGCCCCGCCCAGCCTCCCACACTTTGGTGTGCTCTAAGTTAATGCTTTGGCTGTTCTCCTCTTTTAAAAAAAAACTGTTTTGAAATGTAGATTCTCTAAGGAAAAAAACAAAGAAACCAGTAATCCTATACCTGGATATAGATTTTGCCAACTCTGTGATGAAGCACTCTTACACTCATTATTTTACTTATCCATACCACAACACTATCAGGCAGGTAGAGAATTTGCATCCATTCCCATGGATCGCTGTTGCGTTCAAGCACTGTGCTATATGGAAACATTTTTGTACATCTCAGATTACGTTATATTCAGAGGTGAAAGCCCCCAAAATGGTAGCATCATGACTGGAAAGCATATTTCATGCTTTCTACCCCAGTTTTCTTGCTACTACTCCAAGTGTTTATTAGAATTTTGTTAGAAAGAAGAGAGATAGGGCTTCCCTGGTGGCGCAGTGGTTGAGAATCCGCCTGCCGATGCAGGGGATACGGGTTCGTGCCCCGGTCCGGGAAGATCCCACATGCCGCGGAGCAGCTGGGCCCGTGAGCCATGGCCGCTGAGCCTGCGCATCCGGAGCCTGTGCCCCGCAACGGGAGAGGCCACAACAGTGAGAGGCCCGCATACCACAAAAAAAAAAAAAAAAAAAGAAAAAAAGAAAGAAGAGAGATGAATGCACATCCTTACTGGACCCATTGATTTACTAGGTCCAGAAAGGAAACAGCAGCCTGAAGAGCTGTAGTCAGTCTTAGAAAATGTTCCTGCTACCTCCCAACTTAAGTACGTTCCTTTCAAATTCCTTGTTTATGTTACAGTACAAATGGTGGAACTTCTCTTGCTTCTCCTGCCTAAGGATAATCCGTCCTAATGTGCTTCTCGACTTATTTTTCTCCGAGCCCCTCTTTGCCTCCTGATGTTGATTCTTCTCTATAGAGGAGGGAGACATTGATTATCTCCTCTCTCCCTCCTCTATATACAATAACATCCTCTCTATGGGACTATTATCATCTGCATTTTTTAGTTGAAGTATAATTGGTTTACAGTGTTGTGTTAGTTTCTGCTGTACAACAAAGTGAGTCACTTTTATATATATGTGTATATATATATATATTCTTTTTCAGATTCTTGTCCATTATAAATTATTATAAGATACTGAATATAGTTCCCTGTGCTATATAGCAGGACCTTGTTTATTTTACATATAGTAGTGTGATCTGCTAATCCCAAGCTCCTAATTTACCCCTCCCCCACTTCCCCTTTGGCATCCATAGGTTTGTTTTCTGTGTGAGTCTGTTTCTGTTTTGTAAATAAGTTTACTTATATCATTTTTTAGATTCCATGTATAAGTGATAATAGATATTTGTCTTTCTCTATCTGATTTACTTCACTTATTATGATACTCTCAAGGTTCATCCATGTTGCTGTAAATGGCATTATTTCACTCTTTTTTATGGCTGAGTAATATTCCATATACCACATCTTTACCCATTCATCTGTCGATTGACACTTAGGTTGCTTCCATGTCTTGCTTATTGTAAATAGTGCTACTATGAACATTGGGGTGCATGTATCTTTTTGAATTAGCGTTTTCACCAGACATATGTCCAGGAGTGGGATTGCTGGGTCATGCGGTAGTTCTGTTTTTAGTTTTTAAGGAACCTCCATACTGTTCTCCATCGTGGCTGTATCAATTTACATTCCCAGCAACAGTGCAAGAGGGTTCCCTTTTCTCCACACCCTCTCCAGCATTTATTATTTGTAGACTTTTTGTATCATCTGCATTTTAACTTATATGAATCTTTCCCAGTTTAAACATTTTTTTCACCTAAATACTATCTACCCCTCCAGCTACCACTATATCTCTTTCTTCCCTATTACAGCCAAACTTTTGATGGAAATTTTACCTACTTCCTCAGTGACTCGTCCCTTAGCTCTTTGTAATCTGGATTTGATGTCCAATTTTTCAGTTCACGTAGTTTTTCTGAGGTCATTACTGACCCCTATGTTGGGAGCAGGGAGTACTTTCTAGTGTTCTAGATCTCGGGAGTACTTTCTAGTGTTCATACTATCTGATCTCTCTGAAGCGTCTGACTGTGGACTAGGCCTCTCTCTTTGTCACATCCCTACAGATCATTCGTCTTCATATCTTCATACAGTGCTTCATATATTAAATGAGTAGATAGTTACTAAATGGCAACTGCATGCCAGGTGCCATTCATTCTTAGAACCAAGCATTTTGCCGTATTTCAGTACTTTGATCTTTAATAACAAGGTGAGTATGTATTGGGGTACTCATGCAAGTTCAAAAAGAAATATCAGCTGGATAATATAATAAAGCCAGAACTTACTGGGCGATTGGGGTGGACATGTATACACTGATGTGTATAAAATTGATGACTAATAAGAACCTGCTGTATAAAAAAATAAATAAAATAAAATAAAATAAAAAAAGGCACAACTTTTGTGGCTGAGTTTGCTCACAGAAGCTGAAAATTTATTTATTGGCAAAATGAGAAACTTTCATGGCCCTTGTTACGAGAACAGCACAGAGTCTACTTTATCACCAAATGGAAGGTTCTTAACTTCACACCCTTTACACTTCTTTCCAGATTTTTACTTTGAATATCCATAAGCCCACTAAGATGAATTATGTTGGAATAAGAACTGTCACTATGTGATCCAGGATTACCAGAAGAAGAACATTTAGACCAGAAAACAACTTGAAAGTTTTGGGCACCATGCTTTCCCACTATTTGGGAGAAAATAGGAGATTTGAGGAAATTACCTATTTATAAAGAACCACACACTTGTAAGCTCCTTGCATTGTAAATTTGAAGAGCAGTTCATAAAACTTGCACCACAACTGAGAATTGAAGAATGTTAGATAATGGATCTTAGATTGTCTCTAGTTCATTTTTAGCAACTTGGAAATAAGAAAATTGAAGCATGGATTTATGAAGTTATTTGTCCACAGCCAGATAGAACACAAATGATAGAGTTGGTCTTCAATCTTCAGCATTACTCTGTGAAAGGAGTCTGAACCTCCAGACTAAATGTCCACCCTCAGTGCTTCCAAGGCGTGTATCACACTGAATTATAATCACTCATTTGCTTTCTGGTCTTCTCTGTTAATGGGTGACCTATGAAAGTAGACCTGTGTCTGATTTATATCTGTAACCCAGGCATCTAGCACAATAAAGAGATCGTTATTGAGCATATATGCATGGTATAATAGATACCATGTTGGATGCTTAGTGTACAGGGATGTAAAAAATGATTTAACTATTAAAATAGACCCTCCCACCCACAATATCGCATTTAATTAATTGATTCCACATATATTTTTGAACACTTAGCATAGGGCAGGCATTAGGTTAGGAGCTGGGTGTTCAATGGTGAAAAAGCCAGAAATAACTTATACCCACAGGGAACTTAATATGTGGTGAGAGAGAGATATTAAATAAGCACTCTAATAAAAGGAGAATTCCAACTAATAATACCTTCTAAGAAAGAAAAAACATAAATTTATGAGAGAGTGGATATCAGAGTGAGGGCATGCGAGGTACTTTGAGGATTCAGGACAGGCCTCTGTCTGAGGAGAGGACACTTTAGCTGAGGCCTGAGTGATCAGGTGTCATGAGAAGAACATCCCAGGAGGCTGCAACAATATGTGCGGTGGCCCTGAGACAGAAAGGAACATGATGTGATGGAGTCGCCTGGCTAAAGGTCATTGAGCAAAAAGGAGAGAGGTACGAGGTCAAGTGAGAAAGGGGGGCAGGAGCCAGACCATGACGGTAATAGTAAGGGATTTGGATTTTATTCAGACTGTAATCCAATTTTTAAAAATAGCCCTCTTATTTTAGAATAGCTTTAGATTTTGAGAATGTCTGAGGCGATAGTACGGTTTCCATGTATTTCACATCCAGTTTCCCTATTATTAACATCTTACATTTGTATAGTACATTCTTCACAATTAATCAGTATGGATACTTTATTATTAACTGAAGTCTGTATTTTATTCAGATTTACTCAGTTTTCCTCCAATGTTCTTTTTCAGTTTCATTATCCCATTCAGGATACACATTAGGATTAGCTATCAGGTCTCCTGAGGCTCCTCTTGGCTGTGACAATTTCTCAGACCTGTGTCTGATTTATATTTCTATCCCAAGTATCTGGCACAGGATGCTGGGGCTCAGAAGGTTTGTTGAGTATAGGAACACAGGCACTAATCTCTTTCTCTCTCATCCTATCTCTATCTTTAGCTCTACCTATGTCTCCACCCTACATGCATATGCAACATTACAATTTTCCTGCCTATCTGTTCTTCATTAAAATGGCACACTGCTGATGGTGGTCCTGGACACAGGTCCATAACCACTGCTCTGTTGAGCTTATTTCTCTGGCTGCCAAGGGCTGCCTTTAGGATGCCCTCTTTGGAAACTTCCACTTCCATAGACAGATACATAAATGAAAGTTTTTGAATTTCAGAAGAGCTCTATTAATTTCTGCCTTAGTGCCAGGAGTACTCTGGGTTCCATGACAAACATTTCACTTTCATCCCCTTGCTTCTTGCTTTGGCCGATATCCTTGTTCCTTCATGATTACCATTTCCTATTCACTCCCTGTCTTCCCCCTGTTAGCAAGAACTGAGGAAGGGTGGGACCAGGGCTTCCTTTGACTTTGAACTATGATCAGTGGCTCCTTTTCAAGATGTCTGATTCTAGGAAATGAAGAACTTTCTGCTTTCTTCCTGTTACGAAGGCGGTAGTGGCCCTAGAACGACCTTGTACCTTCCTCCCGCCTGACTCGCCCTAGCTTCGGAGCATGTTGGCCCGAGAGGACAGTGCAGACAGATCACTTCTTTCTTTTGGTTCTCAAGTCCTGCTTTACTTCCCACACCAACAGATTCAGGCTACCTGAGTGGCAAACAAATTTACCTCTAAAGTAGTCAGTGCTGTTTGCCAAAACATATTTTTTTTACCCACTTAAAATTGGATTACAAATATAACGCCCCTTTGTCTCTGTCAGCTCCAACTTTCTTGAAAGGCTTTTCTTCATACCACAAAGAATAAGTGATTGTAAGTTTTGTGAGGGCAGGACAGGGCAGGGACTTTTCTTATCCATGTATCTGTTGAATTGCTAGTAGGACTTGTAGCCTGGGACTTGGTTTCTTAAAGCAAAATGGAAACAGAAAGTAGAAGGAAATATGCATTTTATACCAGCAGGCACCTTGACAGCAACACAAAGTGACAACTGATAATTCTAATTATAAATATGTCTTCTGACACAAATTAACAGAGTAGACACAAGTACTCATAGGGACATTTCGTTGAGGGGTGATCCTATCACATGCTTTAGAGACTTCAGGGCAGATAACAGCATATTAATATTCCTAATAAAAATCCTCAGTTGGTAGGAAAAAGCTAAATCATGGTAATTCTTTGGAAGATTTGTATCTCAGATATCTTCGTTAGAAGATTTTATACACATATATGCTGAATTTTCACAGGACTCAGAAATTTGGGGGGCCAACGAGATCACAGGAATAGAAACTAAAGTTTCACAGGCTTATACATACACCTTATATAATACCATTGCCCTCCTAAGTGTTTCTAGAAGTCCCCGAGGAGTACATTACTTGTTTGCAGAAAAAATTCTGCTCCTACTGGGTGCAGTGTTTGCTCTGCTTATCACTGCAGTTTTTCTGGCCACTGTGTTGCTATGCTGGGACCCCTGGTCTCTACAGGTCCCCAGTTCCCCCTGGACACTATAAACTCCACCGGGCAAAGTGTGGTATCAGTTTCTATCAAGGATTCTACCAATATACTTGAGCCTTCCCGATGTGAAGGCTGCTCTGTGATGTATGGTGAAAGATGCACATCTTCCTGATGTGAAGGCTGCTCTGTGATGTATGGTGAAAGATGCACATCTTCCCGATGTGAAGGCTGCTCTGTGATGTATGGTGAAAGATGCACATCTTCCCCAGTGTTATAGCAAAGCAGCCGGGTCCCAAGGTTGTATAGAATTTTAGTATAAAGCTTCTTTCAGAATTTACATACAGCACTGCTGAATCCAGTGAGGCCAGAAGATAAGTCCTAGAGATACTTTCCATGTTATAGTCAGATCAAATTTTCCCCTTAATGACTCAGGATTTGCTTATTGACTCAATGTCAGGAAGCCTTTTTCCTTCACTTAGGATTAAACTCAGAAAGTTCCCCATTCTTCATGGAGGTACTTGTCTGAAAGGTTGCCTCATAATCTTACTGATATGCTCAGATACATATGAATTCATTCCTTTCTCCCTTCTTTCTTTCCTTTTTTTTCTTTCTCCTCCCCTCCCTCCCTCACTCCCTTCCTTTCTTCCTTCCTTCATTTCTTCATTCTTCTTCCTTCCTTCCTTCCTTCCTTCCTTCCCTCCTTCCTTTATTTCCCTCAACAAATATTTTATGGAAATGTACCAGTTGCCAGGTACTATCTAAATGGTAGGACCATAGCAATGAACAGAATATACAATGTCTGGTCTTTCAGGGAGTCTTGTGGGAGAAACATAACAAAAAGTAACCAAATATATGGGGGTACTATTTACATGGGATGATCATAAAGGCTTGGGTCAGGCGCCATTGCAGCAGAAACATGAATAAGGAAAGGAGGTGGAACAATGGATATATAAGGGAAGATGATTCTATGTCAGAGAGACAGTCACTTCGAGGGCCCTTGGGGACAGCAAGAAGGCTAGATTGATTGCAACAGAGTGGGTGAAATTTAGAAAGAGATAAGAGAAGGGGACTGAGGGTTACCCAGGATGGCAACTCAAACAGCGCCTTGCACACCTTGGTAGGACTTTAAATAAATACAGATAAAAAACCTTTGTGAAGTCTTGAGCAGAGGATTCAGATGGTCTCACCTAAAAGTGTCACTCTTGGGGCTGTATGGACATTGGATTGTAAGCGGGAAGATTGGAAGGAAAGAGACAGGTACACTCTTACACAAATCCAGGTGATTGGTGATGGTAGTTTGATTTGGATGACAGAGTGGACTCGTGTGAGAAGTGGTCCATTTTTGGATATTATTTAAAAGTATGGTAATCAAATACTGAATTACTTAAGGAATATGAAGGAAAGCTGTGATTTCAAGGGTGATTTCACTGGTTTTGGTCATAGAGACCCATGGGTTATAAGTGCCGTTTATAGAAACAAGGGATATTGGAGACTACCAGGTCAGAGCAGGTGGTATACAAGCTATGAGCTTGGACAGTTTAAGTTTGAGGTATTAGATATTCAAGTAGAGATGCTGTATTAATTTGCTAGGGCTGCTGTAACACAATATCCCAAACCGGGTGGGTTAAATACCAGAAATTTATTTTCTCACAGCTGAAGAGGCTAGATGTCCATAACATCAAGGTCAGTTGGTTCCTTCTAATGAATGGGAGGGAAGGATCTGTTCCAGGTCTTTCTCCTTGGCCTGTAGGTGGCTGTCTTCTCCCCATGTCTCTACGTCATTTTCTCACAATGCACATCTGCATTCAAACTTCCTCTTCTTATAGGGACAACAATCACGCTGGATTAAGACCCTCCGTACTAACTTCATTTTAACTTGATGACTTCTATAAAGACCCTATCTCCAAATACGGTCACATTCTGAGGTAGCGGGGGTTAAGGACTTTAAAACATGGATTTTGGGGTGGACACGTGCAGCCTATAATAGATGCCAAGCTCAGGGAAGAAGTGGGAGATGAGATGTGTATTTGCTGTTATCTGCACATAAATGATATTTAAAGCCACGAGACTGCCTGATATCACGCTCATGAGTGGAGATAGAGATGTTTTCAGATGCTTTAACTGTTAGAGGTAGGTGATTCTTACTCAGACTAATCCCGGGTCTCTAGTTACATGTATCTTCATAAAGTATAATTCTGTCTAAATTATGAGTTTGTGACTTTCTGTGACATGCAGGGTTCAATCCAATGGGCCCCGCTTTCAGAGAAGAAGGGCACATTGCGGGCTGGTTAAGATCAAAGCAGAAACTTTGTAGAGAGGGTGAAGGTTCTGATGGACTCTGGTGCCAGTGGCTGTTGTTTCCTTGAAAAAGTTCACTTCTGGGAAGTTTTTAACATTGTCCTGGAAGAACTTAAAGCAAATATTTACGTGTATTAGGGAACTCTGCCTTGACTGAATGATGGCTTTGATAAAAATCAAGATAGGAGACCTGTTTCAGGTGTATAACTCCCACAATGTCCTGAACATGAACTAAAACACATAACTATTTTCTTTTAGTCTTTCGTTACTTAGTGGCATGTAACAGATCACTGTGCTTCTTCTGAGCTTTCAGAGTGACTACAGATCATGGTTTGGCCGTGTTTCTGTAAAGGTGGTCTCTGTTCATCTGGTTGTCAGACATTTGCTGAGCGACCTCAGCAAATCATGACTCTGCGTAGGATGACCGCCAGTCTGGCCTAAGGGGGAGAAAGTCATGATGTTGCTTCCTGGTGTCATTCTCCACACAGACAGCAAATTATTGTCGGAAAAGCAGGGAACAGAGGCATGAATTCTCTCCTCAGCTCGGACTCCAATCTAGTGCATGGCCTTGGACTAGTCATTTATTCCTAGACTTTACCCAATAGCTGAGGGGGCGAGGACTTGATGACTTTTGAGATTTTTCCTAGATCTGATGTTTTATAGTCTTATGACTTGAAAATAAATAGTCTTTAATTTTTAAAAGTTATCACTGTTTCCAAGGGGTGTAGACAGACACACTTGGCCTAGATTTGTGACTTGATGTTGGCACTGGTCTGACATTCTGGGTTGGAAGACTGAGAGTGTTCGTGTTAACAAAATAACAAGACTGTTTCAAAAACAAATCCCCAACACCCAACCTTGCCTCCGGTGTAACTTTTTGCTTTTGCTCTTGCACACCCATCTTTTATCTGTGACTCACATTCCATTAAAATGTGTTTAGTGATCTTTGTGAGTGTTAGACTTCAAAGTGTTCAACTCTCCTGAGAAATATATTTTAAAATATTATATTTTGATCTCATTTACAGACTGTTACTTAGGGCTGTTTTTCTCTTATTTGGGTCCCACTGGGGGCACTCCTTGTCGCTTTCTGCTCTCAGATCAACACTTTGAAGTATGATTGTGTGTATAATAGGCTGCCCTTGGAGAATACTTGTCCAGCTTGTAACTATGAGGCCCAGAAATCTCACCTTCAGCTAAGGCTGCACCTTCAGTAGCTGCTTAGAATCTAAAATTCTCCTTGGGCTTTGGCTACCCACCCACAGTACTGGGGACATTTTCTGTCAGGTGTTGTTCTGAATTATCAACAAAGGAGACATAGGATTATGTCCGTGCAGTGGCACAGAAACTATCCAATTGATGTCAAACGCATACGTTTCCTCTTACTCCAAGTACTGAATTCCTTTTTCTTCACGTGGAGTCTTCATTTGCAGAATGAAGACGTGGGAGAACCCTCAAGAATCCTCTCTTCTCATGAAGCTCTAACTTGTCATTTGCTCTTGAGCTAATTAAATTTAAAATCCTAAAAGGCTAGAGCTGGAAGTGAACTTGAAAATAATTCTACTCATGAGAAAACATGGCTAGTGGTAAAGCAAACTGTTCAAGGCCACACTGAGACGGGCAGTGCCGGAGCTAGAACAGATTCGGGACACTGGTGGAGCCTTAGGCATGAGGACGGGGTGCAGCTTTGGCTGTATCCACACATCCTACATTGCCTCCCAGGGAGTCCAAAATTTTTTTTTTCCCCTGAACGAGATTCTTTATTTTTAATGAAACACAAAGTTCCATTTACAAATCCATGTTTTTGATATATATTTAGAAAGCTTGAGGACTTTGGGGACGAAAGGTTTTTTGGTAGAAGTGGAGGTTTTTTCCTGTGCTCCTTTATCGTTTTGGAGGATTAAGGACTAGGCAGCTTCTGTAGATTATGCAAGTTAGGTTATTTTCTAAAGGTAAGTAAAATCTACTCAGAAACAGTAGGGGTATAGATCTGCCTCATCCTCAAGACTCTGTGCCCGTAGATCTTTCTCTATAGGTGCCCAACTAACAAGGTAGCATTAAGATCTATTTCAAGGGGACAAACCATAATGGAGACCAACGTAAGCAGAGTTCCTCTTCCTTCTTTTAGAATTCTGCTCAGAAGTCCCTAAGAACCCTCCTCCTTTCTCTTCTGCAGTTCTAGATCATCAGCCTCCACATTTTCCTGTGGTTCCCTCTATTAAAACACTCACCATGTACTGTAAATGTCTATTTATTTGCCTCCCCCCCTGGCTTTTTGAAGTCAGGGGCTAAGTCTCCTTTTTGTGCCCATACGGTATTTAGCACAATGCTTGAGACATAGTACGTGGTTAATAATTATTTCAATAAGTGAATAAATGAGCAAATGTATAGCTGTACATATTATCCTGGGTCTTTTGAGAAGCAAGTGTCAAGATAGGATTAAAGGTGGAAGTGCTTTATTACAGAAAACACCTGTGAGACAAAGTAAAGAGGGAACTGGGCAAGGTTGGAGGCCCATCGGACTGTTGGAAATCTGACCCGGAG
This sequence comes from Kogia breviceps, assembly GCF_026419965.1. Classification (NCBI taxonomy): domain Eukaryota; kingdom Metazoa; phylum Chordata; class Mammalia; order Artiodactyla; family Physeteridae; genus Kogia; species Kogia breviceps. The sequence goes on from NC_081320.1 coordinate 91,132,174, forward strand.
TGAAGGAGAGGGAAGAAATGGGGGGGAGGTTAAAGCATCCTGGTCTGCTGAGCAGCCTAAGGAAAGTGGGGGAAGGACGTGGGAGAATCCTCAAGCCAATTTTGGTCCAAGAAGTACTGAGTCTCCCTGAGATGGACCTGTCTCAGTATCCCTGCAGAGCCTTCGTGCAAAGTCAGGCAAAGACTTCAGAGCATAGTAGCTGGGGACCTCAGTCATTTATCGTCCCTTTAACTGGAGGCCTGTGAGGGACATCCTAATAGCCGAGGCACAGAGGGAGGATTTTTGCCTTGTTTCTGAAAGCTGCTCGGGTGGACAGAAGTTTGACGGGGTGCTGGAGAGCTGCACAGAGGCAAGGAAATTATTGAGATCCCTGGGCGCTGTTGCTGCTTTCTCTTCCCTAGCTGAGGATGTGGCCTTACTGGTGTTATTTGTGAGTATAAATGTAAATGTGGAAGAGCATTGAATGCTAGTGTAAGCTGTTCAGGAACGGTGATGTTTACCTGTGTATGAAAGGGCAGGGAGCGGCATGCTTGTCTTGCTCCTGATCTTAGAGGAAGTGCTTTCAGCTTTTATACTCCAATTAAATAGATAAATAAAATGAAAGGGCGGGGATGCAGCAAAAATCTGGCTTCTTTCTCAGTCCCAGGCGCACCTCACCTGCCACGAGAGGCAGTTGGCCCGTTGTAAACACTGGGGCAAGGAAAGGCTGCAGACAAACAGGCGTCTGCTCTGTATAGCGCTGTGGTGACCTCGCTTTGATTGGTCCGGAATTCCTGGCTAGATTGCGTGAAGCACAGGTGCGTTGGGAGGGCTCTTTCATGCGTCCGGCCTTCCCACCTGCGTGGCTGCCCTTTGGTGGAGTCTCTGCTCTCTGATGTTCATAGCATTCTGTCAATTCTTCCTAGTTCTGGTGTTCTTATCTTGGCTGCCTTCCACGTATTTGGTATTCAGGTCTAGTTTTATAGTTTACTCACAGGAGCTTAGCGCCTGGCCCATAAAAGATGCCCCCAAATGATAAAAACCACCTGACCGGGCTTCCCTGGTGGCGCAGTGGTTGAGAGTCCGCCTGCCGATGCGGGGGACACGGGTTCGTGCCCCGGTCCGGGAAGATCCCACGTGCCACGAAGCGGCTGGGCCCGTGAGCCATGGCCGCTGAGCCTGCGCGTCTGGAGCCTGTGCTCCGCAACGGGAGAGGCCACAACAGTGAGAGGCCCGCGTAACGCAAAAAAAAAACCAAAACCCACCTGACCATTTGTGAACTCATTCTATTTTCATAACTCACATCTCTACATTCTATGTTTCACTTCAAATATCCACACATTCTAGGCATCCCTGTAACATTTTCCTTTCCACGTGGCTCAGTGGATACTGCGAGCTCTCTTTCTGATTTCAGGTTTTGGCTTTAGCCAAGGGCATTGAGCAAGCACCCTAGCCTGTGAGAGACGGGGCAGGAGCAGTCAAGACGTGCTTGAGGAAGAAGTAGCATTTGAACTGGCCTTTGATGGCAGCGTGAGACCTGACGTCTGGTGGTGAGGAAGCTCAGGGCTCCCGGGGGAGCTCTCAGCCCAGTGATGCTGGGAGAGCAGAGGGAACTCTCATGCCAAGCTGCAGAGTTTAATCACCGTTTGGGATGCCCTTGAACCCAGGTCTGCTGGCCCATAACATTAAAGCCTTTTCTCTTATGATAGCCGCTTGCACAAGTACCTTCTGTATTGTTCACTTGCCATTGTGTCTGAGGTCCGCACAAAATGGCTGATTTTTGACGCTTGCCTTCTGAGGAAGTGCCCTGGTTATTGTTAGATTCACTCAGACAAAGCAGACACCTATTCATAGGCAAGTGTAGAGTCAAAGTACCCCGACTAGTTCGTTTTCTAAAAAATGCAATCTTTGTGCAGTAGGAAGGATAAGCAATATATTAATTTTGAGTACAACACAAGACATAACATTTGAAAAAGGAACAAAGATGAAATAAATGTTCATCACAAGTTAGGCTCACCTATCTTCTATTTAACCCATTTTCCACGGGTTACCTGGCTCTCAGTCTTACCAGGACTTCCTTTCCTATGTGCATTAACTTTCTTGAATCAGGAGCTGAGCTGGTCACTGAGGCTTTAAGAACCTGGTGTTATAAGAATTCCTGTGATTCATGAGTCACATGAATTGGTGAGGCTTTGCATTCTGGTTTAAGGAGAATTACCACCCCTTCAGAGAGATTCAGAATTCAGCCTGCTGGGGAACTATCTCTTCTAGAGGAGGTTTAGTGCTGTGGTTAAGGTCAAGGACTGACCTACTCATTGAGTTCAAGTCTGGGCCCTGCAACTTACTAAACTCAGTGTTTTGGGCCAAGTCTCTGGGCTTGATTTTCTTATCCTTAGGCCAGGAACATTTATAATATGTTTATCATAAAGTTGGCATGAGAATTAAATAGATACTATGCATAAAGTACTCATCACAGTCCTTTGGCACATTGCAAACATTTAATAAGTACCAGCCACATATCATCTTTACTTAGACCTGACTTCCTCTGCAGGGCAAGGAGAAACCTTTTTCTTTTTTTTTTTTTTTGCGGTACGCGGGCCTCTCACTGCTGCGGCCTCTCCCGTTGCGGAGCACAGGCTCCGGACGCGCAGGCTCAGCGGCCATGGCTCACGGGCCCAGCCGCTCCACGGCACGTGGGATCTTCCCGGACCGGGGCACGAACCCGCGTCCCCTGCATGGGCAGGCGGACTCTCAACCACTGCGCCACCAGGGAAGCCCAAGGAGAAACCTTTTTCAAGTTTCTGCCGTTCCCAGGGGGGTGCTTACCAAGCGGGTGGAGGGGCTGCCACTCCCCTCTCCATGGTGATGACTGACCATCCCAGCCCAGTTCTGAGGGAGAAGTAAGGTTCGCATTATTCTTCTCCTCTTAGACATGAGGAAACTCAAGGTCAAAGGGATTTTGTCGCCAATCATTTGTGCCTAATGTATCATACTCCACTTCACCAAGTCTTAGCAGTGATGAGTGCAGTATAATTAGATCTACCTGATTTAGTGAATTGTTGTCCCCAGTAATCTGCCCTGCAGCGAGGCCACTGTAACATGAATTTCTTATGCACATTGCAGCTTGGGTGATGCCTCCTCCTGATGAGTACGGAGGGAGAGCTCTTCTCACACCCATCACTATTTTTCTTTCATCTGAGTTCTCTGTCCTTTATCACCAAAAGCTTCAACTCTATCCTGTAACCTGTTTGATCTCTCTCCTAATGTATCATTAACATTTAATCTATATTTCTTTGGAATCTAATTCATGATGTAGCCATTTTTACACCTTTTAAAGCTTTAAAACGTATTTTTTGAAAAGCTAATAAATGTATAGCTTATTTAATCAAATAAAAAAATGCTTAGAAACATATCATTCATGCAAACATGCATGAGTTGTCATATTAGGGTCAAAATAAGTGATAGATATTTAAGGTTAAACGTAGAAATTTTAATTCTTATTTTATAAGTTTTAAGAAAAGTATGTGATGTATATAAACAGTCACTACCTACGTGCATTATTGGCTAGAGAGATGCATTAAATTCTTGCCTTAGGAAACCTATTTAAGTGTGTGTGTGTGTGTGTGTGTGTGTGTGTGTGTGTGTGTGTGTGTGTGACTCAGTATATATGAAGATAGATGGGTATTATGTTTGTCACATGGCTGAGAAGTGGTAGAACTTGGATTTTAATGCAGGTCTGGCTGACTGAATTCTACGTTCTTTCAAGCATCGAAGTTCCTTCTCTTCTTCAATCCCTTCATAGATTTGCTTGTGACGTTAAAAGCTGGCTTTTAACAGGAAATTTCTTTTCAGGGCCAGCTTCTTGGAACAAGCTATATTTAACTGGTTTATTGCCTCAGTGTGGCATTTAGCGGTTCACTTAAAGTATATGAAGGCAAGTAATAATAACCAAAAGGAACTCCCTGTGAACATTCTCAATTTCCTGGGAATCCTGAATTCTGGATTTTCCTCTACTCAATGAGAAAAATTTATTGCCCCTTTAGACCTTGCCATCTACTGAGTGTTTGTGCTGTCAGAGAATCTCTGCAGACCGAAAAAGCTCTCTAGAATGGTTTTGTCTCATTCAACCTAAATGTATTATGCTGGAAATCGTAGGAGGTTCAAAATGAATGACTTAAGTCATTTCCCTTTTCTCAAGGAGCTTACTTGTTTAGTGAGGGAAAACAGGTGCATACATGTTATGAGACAGGCACTCTTCTCACCAGTACAGGTAAGAGTGTCTCTAACTTCAGAAGGATCTAATAGCTGATATTCTTACCATCTCAGTTTTATAGACTAGGAATCTGACATACAGAGATATTAAGTAAGTTGCCCAAGGTCACATGGGTAGTAGAATAATAGAAGTAGAATTTACACCTGAGAAGATTGGTATCAGAGCCCACACTCTTAACCCTATGCATTTCTCTGCAGCCTCTCCTTAAGCAAGGCTGCCCTGCAATCCAAAGCGAGGGCATAATAGTTATTATCTAATCAATGGTGTCGAGTATCTTATTTAGATGAGTTCAGAAGGTGGAGAGCTAAAATAATAATCCTTTCTACCTTCAGAGGTTGATATGGTATGAAGGATTTCTACTTGTTATGTCTTAATTAATCTTTCCCAAAGAAGAGCTATTCAAGTGAGAACTCCACAAGCACACTTAAAGCATCCCACCTGGCTTTCTTAGAAAATATGAAGTGATTCAGTGGTCGGTCATCTGAAGAACCAGGAGTCCAGGCAACTTTAGCTGAGTTTGGAGCACATTCAATTGCCCAGGTATGTGGCTTCACTGCGCCTTGAATTCCTTCTTGGTAAAATGGACACATTATCAGGATATAGAGAAAGTAATTGAATCGATAAATGAAGAAATTTATATTTTCTAATGGAAAAATCTTAGAGATATATAAAGTATCTTACCAATACCCAAACTTTCAATAGTTGGCCCTCTTTGAATCTGGTGTATTAATAGCTCTAAAAGCCTATTCAATTTCTGTGCTCAATTTGTGAATTTTACAAATTCTATTTCCATATTATATCTACTATCCTGACCCATCCTTCCCTCTCCATTGATATTTTGTTATGTTAAAAAACTGAAGTACAGCTGTGCTATTTTCTCTTTATTCTTAACAGAAGTTCCTTCCAAGCCAACTTAAACATGTAGATCAAAATTTATTTTCTGTCCCCACGTGTATCAAATATATCATTTTTCCTATAAAAGTTTTCAGTGAATTTAGATACAAACTCTATGGCACATAGACCTTGTGTTTTATGGTCTTATGCATGGGAACTCTCCTTCAGCACTCCATCTAGACCCATTTAAAAAACGTAACTTTCTCCAGAAGATTTTTATCATCCCTCCAAATAAGCATGATCTTTCCCTCCTTTAAGCGTGCATGCCACATTTATGCCAAACTACTCTAACGCAACGGAGATTAAAAAGTTGTCTCAATTTTCTTTTCTGAACTCTTTATGTTGACTTCTGTTTCTGGGACTGTTTTAAGGTTTAAGATATTTGCCAGTATTTTTGCATCAAACAAGAATTTATGTATGAAACACAAATTCCTCATTTACTGTTTTAACCCAACAGAAAAAAGATACACCTATAAAACTAATAAGGCTCTCTGGGACTTGAAGGACAGGAAAGAAATTGCAAGGAGGCTTGGAGTGATTAACAAAAAAAAGTGAGGGCTTTAAAGCCTAGAACTTGAAGGATAAAGTCCCAATATTACTACTGGGTGACGTGAGTGTCTCCGCTGACCAAAGGATACCTGCTTTCCCTGCAGAAGGTGTGAACGTTGCACAACAACATGTTTGTGAATGAGTAACAGCAACAGAACTGTGCATTATTAATATAATAACGGGCTCCTAAAGTCTATTAAGTAAACTCAGTGCTTTCGTTATGGAGCAAAACTTTGTCATATTTAAAAAAAATCAATCATTTGAAGCCTGTATTATTATACTGAGTTTGCTCAAGAAAAGAACTTTAAAATAGGCTTCTTAGATTCACTGCATGGCAGCAGTCCAGTTCCTTGGTCCATTTCTGGATTAAGCCGAAGATCATGTGGAAGTATTTTCTAAAAACTAGCTTGGGGACTGCAATAAACTGCATCTCATGGTGCAGGCTTATAAATGTGATTTTTTTTTTCTGTGCTGATCTAAATTCCTTTTGTCTTCCCAATTCTGTGGCAGAGTTAAGAATTAGAGCACAAAGGAATGCTTGAAATGCAGTTATTACTTGGGAAATAGAGTTGAACCAGACAAAGATTCTAGAAGCAGGTCAATAAAAATATAATCAATATATGATCTTGTAAAAGCTTTGTTATGTTATGGAATCTCAGTTTTTACATTTTTTAGTTGGGGATAATAATACAAATACCCACTTCATAGCATGGTTGTGAGGGATAAATGAGATATGATATAAAAATTAGAATGGAGCCTGGGTCATAGAATATATTTATATGTTTTAACTGCAATATTAAATAAATTATGGTAACTTTATATGGTAGTATACCATGCAGCATTTAAATAATACTGTAGAATAATGACATAAAAAGCTGTCAGTGAAAAAACATGTTATGACATTAACCCAAAATTCATCATTTGTGCTGTGTGACTGGGTCTGTATTAACTCTGTATTGGAAATCTTCCCGAATCCTGCCCACAGCTTCAAGTGTATGGATATATAGATATATAGATAGCTGTCTATATAGCTATCTATATATCTATATCTATATGTTTAATTTTTCAAGAAGCATAAACTTTGCACCCACAAACAAGAGAAAGGGGAACTTGAAGACATATTCTAAACTTATTTGACTCCACATCAGCTACCCACAGCAACAGATCCACTGACAAGTGTTTATACTTGGCACTATTTCCTGCAATGTGCAGGATTGTGGTTGAGATGGGAGGTTGTCCACCAAATACATGTTCCCCTTCCTTGGCATTGTAGAATTACTATGGGAGGTGTCTACCAATGTTGGGAATGCAGCTCCTCAAATCTACTCCAACCTCCATGTGCAGACAAGTGACCAGAAAATGTGAGCAAAATAATATGTCACTTCCAGACCTGACCCATAAACACTTGTATTCCTTCATGATTTGTTTTTCTCTTCTGACTGCCTACAATGGATACAGTGACCTTGGAAACCACATGTTCATGATAGCAGAGCTTCTGACAGCCTAGGTCTTTGAACGATTGTGTGGAGAGGAGCCATTACACCAGTCTAGGACCAGACAAGGGTCTATTGTGCTTGAGCTGATATTTACTTCAGGGTTTAGTTGCTATAGCAGTCTGCCTACCATAACTAATACACTGGAATTTGATAGTTTACCTTTTTGATATTTTCCAAGCTCTGAACACAATGCTGTATTTTATTTCCTGCTATAATAGAAAGAAAAATAATAATAATCCAATCTCACACTGAGTATTACTGAGACAATTTTCTAGCTATATTTGGTTATCTATGACTTTCACTGGCTGCTCCCTCAGAGGTTACTCAAGCAATTCTCTGGACCTGTTTTCATTTTATAAAATCTTCTGATCAAAGTTCTTAAATATATATTTAAAGTGGTTTCATGATAGATACAAATATAAATCTTTTCTAATTAATTTTCCATCTCATTAAAATAATTTTGTCAGGTTGTGGAAAAGAATAGAACATAATCAAAAGGATAAAGTAAAAAACGACCTTGAATACAAAGTGTATGTCTTTCATCCACCTTCCCTATTAGCTTTAGTGAGATATTTAATTTTACAAGGAACTGTTCTGTGCACTAAAGTAGAATGCATAATCTAAGTTTCCTAAGAAATTCTTTTAGCATTTTTTTGTTTGTTTTAGTTCTTGGCAGGCAGCCAAGACTTGAATAAAAATTATAGATTTTGAACAATATTAAGGGGGAAATTTAGGAAAGTGCTATGTTCCTACTTTTTTTTTTTTTTTTTTTGCGGTACGCGGGCCTCTCACTGTTGTGGCCTCTCCTGTTGCGGAGCGCAGGCTCCGGACGCGCAGGCCCAGAGGCCATGGCTCACGGGCCCAGCCGCTCCGCGGCATGTGGGATCTTCCCAGACCGGGGCACGAACCCGCGTCCCGTGCATCGGCAGGCGGACTCTCAACCACTGCGCCACCAGGGAAGCCCAATGTTCCTACATTTTAAATTTCAGGTTTTTTAATTAAAATAAGGAAATGAGAATATTTCACCTTTTTCACTGAAAAGAAATTGGCACTGTGATCCTTTAAAGAGGAGACATGAATCATTTATGGGGTCCTTGGAGATACTGGGTTATTTGCTAAGCTATTTCCTGGGCTTAATAATATCCTATTCTAACTTTAACTATTATACCATTTCAGTTATTTGACATCTTCCAAATTTATTTATCTTTCCAAAAAATGTTTATTTCCCCTCTTTCCCTGCTGAAATAAATTCGTTGGCATGTTTGGTTGATTTCGCCACATGACGCCTCCTCGTAAAACCTGATGACTTTTCTTCAGTCCTTTCTCTTCTTGACCATCAGAAGCACTCAACAACTTTTTTTTTTTTTCTTTTCTTTCCTTGGATTTTCTGATTTTTTTTTAGATCTTGTTCTTTCATCTAGATCCCAGGCATTCAAGAGCCCTTTTATATTCTAGAACTTAAAATAAACCAAGTGCTATGAGTGAATGTGAGCCCTGGAGACAAGTCAAGAAAGGAAATTTCTTTCAGTCCCTCTATTGCTGACTAAAAATCAGAAACTAAGCATTATTGAATTCTTAGTTTCTCATGAAAGAATCCATTTATACGGGGACATCTTAGTACATTTTAATATTGATTTTGTGTATTTTGGAATTTATTTAAAATTCCATTTATACTACACATGTCTGCTATAGGAGTGAAAACCTCTCCCGTTTCCTGCCAAGGGATGCAAAGGCTCATCTCTCAGGCAGAAATTCCTTTCTCAAAGACGTACTGTTTCTGGAATCCCTACTCTGTTGCAGATACTGGGCTCAGTGTTGCAGCCAGTGATGAGTAAATGAATGTGAGAAGACAGAAGTAGTGATATTAATGAAGTTTGTTCTGAGTTTTCAGAAAGCATACCACCTATTAAGGATAGAACGATTGTTCCGATAAACCAAACACAAAGCAGGATTTTGATAAAGTGACATAACAGAGCATCTCAGTGTTATTTCTAAAGGGAGAGAAAGTTCATGCCCAATTGTGATAGGGGCGTTTTCAGAAAGTAGTTGCATCTGATAGTGGCCTAATAGGATGCATGCACTATAAGCAAAGCAGGATGTTGACATTTGATTCTGAATTGAATGTATGAGAAAAAAAATCCTGGGACATCTGTGATTATTCTGATTGACCAAAACTGGAAGTAAACTGAAGGAGAGGGATCAAATCCATTAGTAGGTCCTGGGGATTTCCACATAGCAATGTTTTCAAAATCCAGCTTAGGCGTCATTACTTCTGGCGAGCCCTCCTTGATATTCTTTCCCCACCTTTAGTATCACATGTTAATCTGCGTCACTTCTATTGATACATTTGCCACTCCATTTGAGCGTTTATTTGCTGATATGTCTCTCAAGTCGATAGAGGGTTCATTGAGACAGAAGCAACATCTCACCTCTGTATTTTTGGAGGCAGGGTGGGTGAGTGCCTACTGTATAGGAAGGAAGAAGACAGTAAATATTTGTGGAATTCAATTAAATTTAATGAACAGATCTTTTGTCTAAATTTAATCTTTTCTCAGGGTACTATCTAGTCAAATGTGGTTAAATGCCTGATGAAGTTATTGAAAAGCCCTGACAAAACTTAAAAATACATCTTTGGTTTTGTGTGAACTTTAACTGTAGGCTTGATGCATAAGTAAATCAACTGTATTGAGTAAAACAACTGTTTAATAATGGGCTTTAATTTTACCAAGGACATAAGTGGGTAGCTGGAAACCATTTCATAGCAGATAACCAGAAATATGGAATCTTCCCAAAGACTAAAAGTTACAGAATGACTCACCTAGAAACTATATAATTATTTCAGCTATTACAATTTTTTATCTAAAGCAATTTCTATTTAGAGAGCAATGTATAGCAGAGAGACATTTGTGTGCCCGAGTGAAATGGATGCATAGATCCTCTAATTTAGATCATATCATTTAAGTCTATTCAGCTCAGAACAGAAAGCATTGTATAATAAAAAAACTAAAGGTTATAAGAATTAATCACTTTTAAAACACCAGTTTCGTGTTTGATGACTCATAAAGCTTCTTAAAGTAAATTTTAGGATAAGTTATTAAGAAATTGAACCTTGCAGTTAGACAGACCATGGTTTTCCTCTCCGTCTTGGCCCTTGCTAGCTGTTTGGCTCTGTACAAATTACTGAGCCGCTCTGAATGTCAGTTAACACATCTGTAAAATAGTTGCAATATATATCTTGCAGGATGGTTTTTGGAATTAAATGCGATTATATGTGTGAAATGCCTAGTTCCCTGGTCATCTGTTATCTATGCTCAGAAAATGATGTGGCAGTTACTACAAAACATGCTTAGAAAGGAGGGATGGCCCCAAACAATTCTCAGGAGACACGACACTGACGAGAAGCGGGGGGTATATTTTTATCCAACATTAAGGAAGAAAAGCTGAGGACAATGAGAGAGATATGTGGGATTACTTTAGTGCTTAGTGGTGACAATCCAATGTATGTCACCGTACCGTTTTAATTTATTCCTTGAAGACACCTCAGTTCTTCTCCATGACTTGTGAATGGGTGATTCTAACTTTGAATACCACATCCAGAGGCAGATGCTGTGACCAATAAGCACAGCTTCTAAAGGCAGCGGTTTCATGGGTGACAGCTCTGTAAACTAACAGAGTGAGCAAAGGGTTTCATTTTTAGGTTTTGCAGGTTGACAAACTGTTCTGGTTTGGCCGACACTGAGGGGATTCCTGGGATACAGGATTTTCAAATATTAAAACCAGAAAAGTCCCTGAGCAGGGCAGGGTACAGGGGCAAACCTGATCATCCACTGGGGGATTTATAAAGCCCCCAGGTCTTGGAGGCAGTGGGGGTAGGGGGTCGGCCTGTGTGGAGGGGGAAATCTGGCTCTTTGAGTAGCATTCTGTAAAGTGGGCGGCAAGGGCTGTTTACCGAGTTTCCCACTCTTTGGTAATGAGCATCTTTAAATGTGTGTGTATTTCCTTTCCTTGTAGATTTATTGCCATCTGCTCTATTATATATTTTACTTCTTTAAGTATTTTTAATGTTTGTTTCCCCAACTACCTTCATGAGGTAAGGTAGAGATTTTTACCTGTTTTGGGTGCCACACAGAGACTACAGAGATATACACTGAAAAGAAAATTAGAATCATTGATCCAAAAAGCGTTACTTGCAACTCACCAACAGACGAGAACAATTACCATTGCTATCATTTTACATTTCTTTCTGGTCATTTTTCTATGTGTATTTGTTTATTTTATAAGTGTGTGTGTGTGGGGGGGTGTATGTTTTTTGTTGTGTGTTTTAATGTTATATACATTTTAAATCCCACAATTATCATTATTTTGGCTACTCGATATTTACCTAATTATTTAACTGTTTTATTTCTCTTTATTTCAATCTGCAGTTACATGTTAGGTTCTGAGATCATTTTCCTTCTGTTTGAACATTTCTCTTTAGTAGATTTATTTTAGTGCAAGTTTGTTGGTGGAAGATTCTCTCTTGATCTAAAAACATGATAACTTCATCTTCAGTTTTTAATGACATTTTTACTGAATATAGAATTCATTTGGCATTTCTTTTTCTTTCAGAATTTTAAATGTATCTTTTCTTTCTTTTTTCCATCAAGAAGTCAGCAGTTTCATATTCTCCTTTGTAGGTAATGCATCCTTATTTCTCTAGCTAGTTTTAAATGTTTCTCTTTTCCTATGTTTTTTACCAGTTTGTCTATTATGTGCTGTGGGTCAGTTTTCTTTGTATGTATTCTTTTCTAAAATCTTCAGAGATACTTGAATCTGTGGGATAGGATATTTTAGAAAAAAATTTTCAGTCATTCTCTCTTCTCCATTCTTTTTCTCCTATCCTTCTGGACCTCTAGTTTATAATATTCATCTAACCTAATTTCAGATTTAGAAATTGTCAGTGGAAGCATTTCTATTTTTTTCGTAATAGATCACAATTCTCTAGTAAATCCTCCACAATCATATCTATTTTCTCCTATTTTAAAATCCTTATGAAGTGTATCTTCATCACTTGTGTATCTGTTTCTACTGTTTCCCGCCCCCCATGGATTCCAGTTATATAGTTTTTTTTCTTTTGGCATATCTACTAATTTTTGATTGAATGACAAAGGTTGTATACTGAAAGGTATTTAGAGGTTATTTTCCCTCTAGAATGGGCTCATTCTTTTTTTAGCTAGTAGACAGTGACAGATTATTACTTTCATTCAATCAGGGACTGTCCCAATGTGAGCCCTAGAAAGGCTGGGCTTACTGGTAATTCATTCCTGGCTTTTCAGAGTTTTAAACTGAGAGCCTGGAGTAGTCTATGTAAGGAGTTTGAGGGATTTGGGGCTAATCACATGAAAAGATATGACCATGAAAGGTTGTAACACACAACAACCTTTATTCAATGGCATTTGGACAGGGTGGCATGAAATGGAAAGCTCCTCACTTTATGAGACCCTCCAGAGACTTACAGCCTGGAGGCCACCAGCCAGAAAGGGAGGAGGTTAAGGGAACTCCTAAGTGACAGAAGAATCAGAGAGGAGGCTTAGCAGCAGGGTGGGGAGTATCAGGGTCAGGGAGCTCCAAAGGAGAACAGTGAGTTGGGGCCTTATAACTAGTAACTGTCCAGGGAGGTTTTGTGGGGTATGCAAAGCAGGCAGACTCTAAATGGCTAAAAATCTGCATGTTTCAGCCAATTTTAAAATAATTGGATCTGTAAAAATGTGAATTTGGAGCAGGCAGGCTTTTGAGCTAAGGGTCCCAGCCTATAGTGAAGAAATAAACAACCGAGGGGCCAACACACAGACGCCATCTTTGGCTCATCAATAAAATAGTATGGGGTTTCCCTGGTGGCGCAGTTGTTGGAAGTCCGCCTGCCGATGTGGGGGACGCGGGTTCGTGCCCCGGTCCGGGAAAATCCCACGTGCTGCGGAGCGGCTGGGCCCGTGAGCCATGGCCGCTGAGCCTGCGCGTCCGGAGCCTGTGCTCCGCAACGGGAGAGGCCACGACGGTGAGAGGCCCGCGTACCGCAAAAAAAAAAAAAAAATACAGTAGTCTGCAAGTTCCTTTTCTGGTATATCTTGTACTTTCATTTTTGTCATTCAAGAGCACTGCGTAAAGGTCACTATTCAGAGTTTCTTCTCTCTTGGGAGTCATAGCTTCTCTAGCTACTCTTGCCTCATCTGTCTTCAAGCAAATGATTTTTGTTTTTTAGCTGGCTTTTAACATTGTTCTAGGAGGGAGAAGTTGTCTACTATCGACTGGTTCATCCCGCCTAAAGCTGAGGGTCTTTTATTTAACTGGTGAGTTTAGTATGTGTATATTTATTGTGTTTACTGGTATATTTACACATATTTGTAAAGCTTTTTTTTTTTCTTCCATTTTCTTATACATTAATGGTGGCTGATGATAAGTCTACTGTCTTCTTTCTTGTTTTTCTTTCGTGGGTAAACATTTCTTAATCTTTGTTAGCTTTAAAACTTTTCTATTTATTCTTGAAACTCGACATTTCACTAAATATACACAGAAGTATATCCGTTTGATTTATAGTGTTTAGTACTGTGCCTTTTAAATCTGAAGACTTATGTCTGCCTTCAGTTAGAACCATTATTTCCTCAAATTTCTTCACACTACTTCTCTCCCATGTTCTCTACTCTTTTTGTGGAACTCATCTTAAAGTTTTGGTAGAAATTTCACCTGCTCTTCATGTTCTTAACTTCTTTCTCACATTTTTTCCCTGTTTAATTTTTTGAATATTTACATTTTATTCTTTTTGAATATTTACATGTTTTTATTACCTTGAACATTTCACATATACTTATTGTAAAGCTTTGCCATCTCTATTTCTGCAGTGTAATCCTTCCATTTGTTAATTCCATAGGCTGGCTTTCTTGGTGCTATGCTTTTTTAAACTAACATTGTAGATATTTCATAAAATTTCCACCTATGCTTTGGTCCTTAGAAGCCTCCCTATTGAAAGATCTCACAGATGACTCTGCCAGTTCCATGGGATTATCCACTGTTAACCAACTTTCAGGCTAGGTTCTTTGTCTCCAGTTAATATAAGCTTGGGATAAAACTAGGTTTCTAATTGCTGGTGGTTGATTCTCTTTCCAATCACAGCCTGGAATAAATGACTTGCTGTTTTTCTGTGATCCTGGGAACTGGACAAGTGTGTTCCAGTTCAGCTGATGTTCACTGCTGGATTCCTATGACAGGTGGGATCTCTAGCCCCAATTCTAGCTTCCATGTTTAAAGCTCTGGTCCCTAATGTGTGTTTCAGATTCCAGGCCCCCATGACCTCCATAACGTCAAGAAGGGATCACTACTACATCTAAGTGTTCCTTCTTCATTCCTGGGACTTAGAAAATCCCTCCTCTTTAATTTGAGCAAGAAAAATAAATTCTAGTTTTGGTGGTTTGAGATTGGAGGAGAAGCTCTTACGTCTATTTATGCTGCCATTTTGCCTATAAATTTATTTTAAAGGCCATTTTAACATTGCCATATATATGTGTGTGTGTGTGTGTATGTGTGTGTGAGAGAGAGAGTGTTAACTTATTTAATCCTCAGAACAACGCTATGATGCCTGTAGTATTATTTTTCTCCCATTTTACAGATGAGGAGACTGTTGTGGAAAGTTAAATAATTTGCCCAAGGTAACATACAGTTAATATGACATGTTTGTGGAAAATATAGAAACACACACCCGTATTTATAAAATATCCCTCTTGACTGAAGAACACACAGGGAAATATATTCTTGGTCACTTCTTTTTTTTTTGCGGTACACGGGCCTCTCTCACTGCTGCAGCCTCTCCCGTTGCGGAGCACAGGCTCCGGACGCGCAGGCTCAGCAGCCATGGCTCACGGGCCCAGCCGCTCCGCGGCACGTGGGATCTTCCCAGACCGGGGCACGAACCCGTGTCCCCTGAATCAGCAGGCGGACTCTCAACCCCTGCGCCACCAGCGAAGCCCGCTTGGTCACTTCTGTAGAGGTAACTGGTAGCTGGGGAATAGTGGTGGGAGGGAGACTGTGAAACTTTGATGCATGTGAGTAGAATACTTATTTTAAAATTAAATAAATGGAAAAGGTACCTGGGCCTGGGCCTGGTATTTATGTGAATGCAAAGAGGAATATTGAGGATTGTAGAGAGAGAAAGTATGTGGAGGCGAGTGATCTGGGGCCTATGTGAAGAACAGTGAGTACGTGTGGCTGGCCAGATGTAGAGTGCATGAAGTGGAATAATGAGGACATAATATGGATCGATCTACACTTATTTTGGACCACCACTGCCCATTGTGTATACATAACAGATTTGTCATAGGGCCCCAATACTATTGTGATCACAGGTTTTCACAAACTCTGATTTATTCCGTTTCCCAATTTTATGTCCTCCTTCTACTCCCTTTCTCTGAAGTTTATTTATGCATTTCATAAGAAACCAGATGCTGCAATCAAATAAAACCATTCTGGTGAAAAATATTTCCCTTCTATTACTCGTGCCTTTAAAGACTAACAAAGTATTATTCTTTTTCTTCCGAATTCTTGGTGGATTATTTATGTTTTCTCTTGAAAATTCTCACTCTTTTTTTTTTTTCTAACATGTTTATTGGAGTATAATTGCTTTACAATGGTGTGTTAGTTTCTGCATTATAACAAACTGAATCAGCTATACATATACATATATCCCCATATCTCCTCCCTCTTGCACCTCCCTCCCATCCTCCCTATCCCACCCCTCTAGATGGTCACAAAGCACCGAGCTGATCTCCCTGTGCTATGAGGCTGCTTCCTTCCCACTAGCTATCCACTCTACATTTGGTAGTGTCTTATGTGTCCATGCCACTCTCTCACTTCGTCCCAGCTTACCTTTCCCTGTCCCTGTGTCCTCAAGTCCATTCTCTACTTCTACATCTTTATTCCTGTCCTGCCCTGAGGTTCTTCAGAACAATTTTTGTTTTTAGATTCCATATATATGTGTTAGCATATGGTATTTGTTTTTCTCTTTCTGACTTACTTCACTTTGTATGACAGTCTCTAGGTCCATCCACCTCACTACAACTAGATCAGTTTTGCTTCTTTTTATGGCTGAGTAATATTCCATTGTATATATGTGCCACATCTTCTTTATCCATTCATCTGTTGATGGACACTTAGGTTTCTTCCATGTCCTGGCTATTGTAAATAGAGTTGCAATGAGCATTGTGGTACATGACTCTTTTTGAATTACAGTTTTCTCAGGGTATATGCCCAGTAGTGGGATTGCTGGGTCATATGGTAGTTCTATTTGTAGTTTTTTGAGGAACCTCCATGCTGTTCTCCATAGTGGCTGTATCAACTTACATTCCCACCAACAGTGCAAGAGGGTTCCCTTTTCTCCACACCCTCTCCAGTATTTATTGTTTCTAGATTTTTTTGATGATGGCCATTCTGACCGGTGTGAGATGATATCTCATTGTAGTTTTGACTGGCATTTCTCTAATGATTAGTGATGTTGAGCATCCTTTCATGTGTTTGTTGGCAGTCTGTATATCTTTGGAGAAATGTCATTTAAGTCTTCTGCCCATTTTTGGATTAGGTTGTTTGTTTTTTTGATATTGAGCTGCATGAGCTGCTTGTAAATTTTGGAGATTAATCCTTTGTCAGTTGCTTCATCTGCAAATATTTTCTACCATTCTGAGGGTTGTCTTTTGGTCTTGTTTATGGTATCCTTTGCTGTGCAAAAGCTTTTAAGTTTCATTAGGTCCCCTTTGTTTTTATTCCCATTTCTCTAGGAGGTGGGTCAAAAAGGATCTTGCTGTGATTTATGTTGTTGAGTGTTCTGCCCGTGTTTTCCTCTAAGAGTTTGATAGTGTCTGGCCCTACATTTAGGTCTTTAATCCATTTTGACTTTACTTTTGTGTGTGGTGTTAGGGATTGTTCTAATTTCATTCTCTTACATGTAGCTGTCCAGTTTTCCCAGCACCACTTATTGAAGAGGCTGTCTTTTCTCCATTGTATATTCTTGCCTCCTTTATCAAAGGTAGGGTGACCATATGTGCGTGGGTTTATCTCTGGGCTTTCTATCCTGTTCCATTGATCTCTATTTCTGTTTTTGTGCCAGTACCATACTGTCTTGATTACTGTAGCTTTGTAGTAATGTAGTAAACTGTCTCACCTCAAAAACTGCTACTGATAACCTAGGCCAAAAGTGGTCTTTCCTCTTTGCATTCTCAGAACTCTTTGTACCTCTCTTATGCACTTACCTCATTCTGCTTTGTGTTTATACACGTGACTTCTTCCTAGCAAGACTGTGAACATCTTGGTGGCAGGAACTGGTTATTATAAATTCAGTATTCACAGTTCCTAGCCCCATGTCCTGCATAGGATAAGTACTTACTGCTTATTTAATAAATGAATGGATTAATGAATTCAGTGTGTAGAGAAAATGTCTTAATATATCCATACGTTTGGGATTACAGTGGAGATGGCCAGAGAATGTTAACTAGGAAAAAAAATTCCAGATAGTTGCTCCTCTTAAATGAGAAGAAAGTTAGTACCGTTGACAAGAAAATTCGGTGACACTTGCTGCTGATACGTTTGCTGTCTCCATCTAGTCACAGTTGTCCCTCCCAGTGTGCTCTGCTGGGGCCACGATTGTCCACGCTCGGGGACAATGTGTTCTTTATGGCTTTACAAAGAGAAACATGGGCTGTGTTATAAGTCCTATCAGATTTTTAATCAATGCTTTTACCTTCTTCTTAAGATAAGCCAGAAGTTTCATTCTTTGAAGAAAAATGAAAATGTGGCTTGTTTATTGTGAGAACATAGGTCATCTGAAAAGGCAAATAGTTTTCAAATTAAAGATGGTATCTTATGTAGTGGAGAAAACAGGAATGTGTGAAGGCCGCCCAGAGTTGCAGGAAGAGCACACCTCTCTCTGGTTGGGAGCTACTGCTGCCTCATCTTGGGAACTATAGCAAGTCACTTAATCTTTTAGGGGCTCAGTCTTTCAGTATCCAAGTGGGAGAGATAATTTTCTTATGTCACGGTAAGGTTTATACACGAGATAACGTATATGGATGTGCTCTATGAACTCCACAGCATCGGATGATTGCGAGAGAGTGTTCTTACTGGAAGCAACCACAGATGTGGTCGACAGAAAATTGAATTGGAGATTTGAAGGCCTGAAGCTGAGATCTGAAAAGCTAAAAGCTGACTTTCTCTGGTCCAAGCAGTGGAGGATGGGGAAGGGTCTGTGGCTTCTCTTCCTTGGCCTCTCCCCACCTCTGAGTCCCCATAGAATAGAGTTTGTAAGTCACTGTCTTATCTCATTTGATCCTCACTGCTCACTTATGTTTATTAGTAATCCTGCTTTAGAGATCCCAAACCTGAAACTTGTGTGCCTTGCCCCAGGTCACGCAGTCAATAAGTAGTTGAGCTAAAACCTCTATACAGGTCATCTGATTCCAGATTATATGTTTCTAGGAAAGAATTATGACTCTATTCACTCTGTGACAACAGCCAGGGAATAATAAACCTGTGCATTTATAAAAACTGACTCTGGGCTTTCAAAATGGAGAGTTTAGTGTGATTAGGAAAGTGTAAATCCTCTTGTGTTTGTCAACTTGTAAACACTGAGGAGGATGCATTATTTAACAGGCAAAAACCACTTGTCATCTATCATTGCAGAGTGAGGAAGACAGTGTTTGCTGGTAGAATTTATGACTTTAACCTCTCATTCTAGATCGTCCCTCTGGCACATCCCGGTGACCTGAATTTATAAGAGCTGCATCCACACGGTTTCATGAATGGAAACAAAATACGTTCTAGAGGAAAAATCCCGTTTTACAGCTACCTGTAGCAAATCTCAGATTATTCTTAGATCGCTCATTAAAATTTCAGTTTGTAAGTAACCTTGAGAACCTTTTAGTTCAATTCTTGTCTGACACTTTAACCCTCTCTTTGAAATCAGAGGACTGTGTTCACTCGACCTCTGTCCACACCACCCCTCCGTAGTAAAAGTGCTGTGAGTCTGGGGCAGAGGCAGAGTTCAGTAAGGCCATGGGGACTGGAATCAGAGACATTAGCTGAAATCCCACTCTGCCCCTTATGTTGTCATTGAGCTGGAAAAAATTTTACTTATGCATAATCCTATTAACATAGGTTTACAAAGGATATTAACTGAGTAAAATAATACGGCAGCAGGGTTTACTTAGCTTCCTTAGAAGCAAAAGCACCTTTAGATACTTGGCTTGTCACTTCATAACGATGTTCATGCTTTCTTTTGTTCATTCATTATTTACCCACAGATATTGACTGAGTGCCCACTATATGTCAGGCATTGTGCAAAGAGCTGCAGACTCCATGTTAATATGAGTCAAGGCACTTGCCTTCACAGAGATGGAGGGGAAAATAGAGATGATAGGATACGATAATGGATTTAAAAGTGCTTTTGCAGTGGAGAAGTCTGATAGGATTTTAGGTATTATCTGTCAAGGTAGAACATTATTTGTAATAGCATTAAAATATGGTTTCATAGCAAATGGAATTTTGGTTTAAATAAATAATGGGAATACGTCTGGGGAAAACATGCTGCTCTGTGGGGCAAGACAGAGACGCAAGAGGAGTGTGCTGCTGACCTACCGTCCCAGGGCAGCACTGTGGGAGGTGGAGAGAGTCCTGAGTTGCAGCAAGGTTTTGGAAGGCTGTGGGATGTGAGGAGCTGCGACAGCGTGAACAGGAGACTGTATACTGCGAGACGCCATCCAATCGCTCAACCATAGAAATGTTCCTGAATGTTGCCAACTTCTTAAACTCCTGAGGATGATTAGATTTCTTCCAGAGAACTATAAAGGGGCTGTGCATTGAGTGTAGGTTTTATATGGGACAGAATTTAGGTAGCAGTCGTTGAAGTGAACCAGAGGAGAGTATGCAAGAGGAAGTACGACATGAAAAGTTGGTGAGGACTTTGAATTGCCACAGCCCTAGAGCTAGTATTGGGACCTTATTTAACCGGATCTCTGCATCAGTCCACTTTTGCTGAGTAGTTTGCAAAGGCAATCTAGCCTATGTTTCATGTTGGGTGTGGGTTCACTTTAGCCGTGTACCGCAGAGTTCCATTCTGTCATCTAAGCTGAGGGAGCAGCCCTTAACTGGGACATGCTGTTCTCATGGCAAAAGAAAAATAATAGTGTCAGAATTATGTCATGGCTCTTAAAGCTTCTGCAAAGAAATGTTACTTCTGTTCACATTTCGTTGGTCAAGCAAGTCACATAGCTAGCTAGGCGTGATCTCAGTGTGGTGGAAAGATTTGATCTTTTTACAGAAAAGAGAAGTAAACAATTTTGAACTATAACGGATCTTCCAATATATCTAAGGGTACGGAGATACCAGCCAACATCAAGAGTACATAAATGCGGGGCTTCCCTGGTGGCGCAGTGGTTGGGAGTCCGCCTGCCGATGCAGAGGACGCGGGTTCGAGCCCCGGTCCGGGAAGATCCCACATGCCGCGGAGCGGCTAAGCCCGTGCACCACAACTGCTGAGCCTGCGCTCGGGAGCCTGCGAGCCACCACTACTAAGACGGCAAGCCACAGCTGCTGAGGCCCACACACCTAGAGCCCGTGCTCGGCAGAGGTGGGGGGCACTGCAGTGAGGGGCCCGCCCACCGCAGGGAGGGGTGGCCCCCGCTCTCCGCAGCTGGAGGAAGGCCGCGCGCAGCGGCGAAGACCCAATGCAGCCAAAAATAAATAAATAAATTAAAAAAAATAATAATAAAGAAAGAGTACATAAATGCGCGTAGCAGAGCAGTCCACAGAAAGCTGTGATTTATCCAGCCCTCAAACTGGAAAAGATGATGGAGTGGTGGGAGGATGGAGGATGGAGGAGCAATAAAGGACACAGATGAATAAAGAGTTGGGACCAGTTTTTTATGTTTTGAGTACCATGGGGAGAAAAATGCATCTTGTTTTTAGAAGGTGAATAGTCATTTATTTTTATGTAGATCACTGCTCATTTTAACACTGTTTTCTGGCGGCAGCGTGAAGGATGAATGGCAGAGATGAGCGATGTCGATAGAGAAATCAGTTGCATATGGGTAGGCAAGCCCAGGAGAGCAATGGCAGTGGCGAGTCAATGCAAATGAAAAAGTAAGGAATATTCAAAAGGTTCAGAGTCGCATTTGGCAGGACTTGGCTGCAGGTTTGTTGTCACTGAGCTTGGAAAAATTTTACAGTTGCACAATCCTCTTAGCATAAGGTTTTCAAAGGATATTAGTAAAGTAAATAATATGATAGCAGGGTTTACTTAGCTTGCTTTGAATCAGAAGCCCCCTTAGAAGCATATTAACCATCTCATTCAGTAATGGTGACCTTGAAGAGGAAATCAAACTCACAGGCAGGGTAGAAACTCTTCCCCAAACACAGGGTGGTGTGGTCAAATATTTTTTCTCACTTCTCCTGCTCTACCACAAACATCTCTCATCTTCCTTGGCACCAACTCTCTTCCACATTTATTGCGCTAGGATCTGACTTTCCATTTGCCAAGAATCCACCAATTTCACACAATATCATAAATACGGCTTATTTAAACTTTGTTTATATCCTAGCACCTGAGTTAAAAAAATAATAATTTGAAATCTCACTCTGAAGTCTCCAGAGCGAGAGAAACTTCTTTCCCACTGAGATTAGGGAGATTCATCTTGTCCTTATTGGGTTCTTCTCTGCACACACAGTCCTCTAACCTCATTCTTTTCTATATTATACATTGAATTACAGTCTTGTTGCATTAATTATATACAAATAATATTTTAATCACCTAGCACTTTTATCCACCAGTTAGATCAGATCCACTAAGTATTCTTATTACCCCAAAGTTTATTATTTTAATTTCAGTTGGGTCCTATTATCTCCTTCTGGAACATCTTTGCAGGCGTCTTTTCCCCTGTCCATTTCTTCTATGTTGGTATTTCTCAGGTACTTATTTTCCCCTGCTCATTCCATTTGGTCTAGTTAATCAGCTGCTTAGATTTGCTGAGAAAAACTGGAATTTTCTTTCCAATTCTCATCAGAACACATGTAGACTTGCTCTTTCATTTTGTTGATGGGTAAAGAAACTAGTTTTAGTTTCTAGTACCTAGGGATATTGGAAGACTTTTGTGTAAGGTAAAGAAGCAACTGCTTCCTGTCATGTACTCTCAAAGTCCCATTTTCTGCTTGATGTATAATTTCTTCTCCCTGTCTTTTCTAAGTTTAGTTGGAACTTTTCATGCTCATTTATGAGATAGTCACTGAGGGCTGAAATCTGTGTGTGTGTTGTTTTACTTATATTCTTTGAGTTTTGGTGCTGCTTGTGGATCACCCAGCAGAAAAGCACTAACTACACTCCACTGACTAGTATTTGGACAAGTGAACCCAGTTCCAGAGTGTGACAGTCCCCCAATTCAGCAGATACAGATAACTGAAACTTGTGGAATATTTCTTTGACTTTCTCAAGTTGGAAAGCACAGAATTATATGCTACCTGGCCTACAGAGAGCCAACGTTGATTCTTTTCAGGAACTTAGTTCCAGAAGTGTTGCCAGAGATAACTAAAAACGAATCTAAAGAGTCATTTACAGCTGATCTAATAATTAGGGACAATTTGGGGATGTCTTTTCTAAAGCAATATTTGAGTATTTTTATGTGCGCTGAATATTATGTGTATATGTATTGTTATTTGTTTAACAATTTATGTGTTGTTAAATATAACACATCTTTCCTTAAAAACAAGGTTAGAATTTGGTGGAGTTAACAAACGACTGTTAACACATATAATCTGAAAGGAAAGCAAAATATTGATACTTTAGAGTTAATCTTAATTCCCAATAACTGTGAGTTCTTCATCTCCAGCATTTATATGTCTATTGGACTCCATTTATATTACCAGACCGCTGCTGGACTTTTTCGTTGAATGCCCCATAGAACAGTCAGACTCAACACATCTAAACAAACCCATCATATTTTTTCCCAATTCTCATTCTGTGTTACACATCTTAGTGAATATCACCACCATTCACTAAGTCTGTTAAGTCAGGAACAGGCGTGTAATCATTAATACCTTCTTCTTTCTCACTTCTTCTCAGTTTCCAAGCTCAGTCTATATTTTCTCCAAACTTTTGAATTCATATTCTTTTCACCCACAGGTGAACTACAAGGAAGTTCATCTGAATTTGCCCAAATTGCTCTAATAGTTGACAGTCTGTTTTTAACTTTCAATCATGTTCAATTTTGTAATGTTCTCTTTTGCATATGCTGGTCCTTTCTCTCCAAACAGATAAAACATTTTCCAAAGGTGAATATCATATTCCATATCCTCTGGTAACCTCTCCATGTTAATTCTGGTGCTAGGGCTATATATAAGTAGATTCAAAATTGAAATTCCTTTTAAGGGGTTTGTGGCACTTTTCTTCGTCATACATCACCTCATGCCCCAACTGTCAAGGCTGAAATTGGGCCCTGTGGTTAATTGAACTTGTAACTCTGAAGCAGTCTATTGTAGTACCTATTGTAGTACCTATTGCCATGCTTTAAGGGCTGGGAAAATTTCAAGTGAGATCAGAAGCAGCTAAGCTTAACTTTCACTGAGTCTGCTGCCATTCCTGTGTGTATAATGTCTCTCTGTTTATCAAAAGACATTTTTTTTCCTACTTAATATACTTACCATGTGGTTTTATTAGAATGAATAGCTCTCTCCTTGTAAATGGATTTGGTTGGAAATCCAATTTCTTTCAGGGCCAGTGGGAGAGGTCGAAGGGCTATAAATACTCCTCCTCTAAACTGTTTATTATAAGTAAAACGGCAATGCTGAAAAAGCCTGACAAATGTCCTGTTGTCTCTCAGTCATGAGTTGTGCTAATGGGTGCCTTAATGGATAGCAATGTCTATAAGAGTGAGAGTGGATCATCAGGGAATCAACCCCGACTCCTAGCCTTTCTTCTAAAGTTGGAAAGTAGAACTTCTCATCATGCTTCCCTCATGGTTCTGTCTAGTGCTGGAATGAGGAGAAATCTGCCTCTGATTTGTGCGACTTTCAGTAAGGCCCATAACCACCACTTTGGTCTTATTTGTCTTGTGTCAGATGAAAATCTTATTTTTCATGCATTCTTCACATGACTGATGTAGATGCAGATTTCACCCTATTTTCAAAATTAGCACTCCACTTAATCCATTCCATCAGATAATTAGTTTCATGGAATGTTTCTGGATGGCATACATGCACAACACACAAAGAGGTTATATGTTCTTGTATATGTATTATATCATGTGATCTTTCTCTTCAGAATGGGGAAAAATAGGCAAATTCTTGGTATTGTTTTCTTCATTTGAAAAGTGAGGTTCGGTAGGGGTGACATGAAAAATGCAACATATTGAGTATTTACTATATGCCAGCCATTATGCTAGGTGTTAAACACATAGATTGCATAGCCACAAGCTGATTCCATTTACATACACTCTTGGCTGGATTTACTTCTACTCTAGGGTGACTTTCTCCTTATATTTCTGTCATCCCCAGAGGTGTCTAAGATACCTATTATGGAGGCTTAATTTTGTCTCCTGTCATTGGGAGGTAGATTAACCTTGCATAAGAACTGATTAGAATATGGATGACAGCAACTCTGAAAAGCACATTTTCATCCCCCAAACTCCTAAGTAGTAGTCTGACTCTGGGAGAGATTCGTGGTGTTCTCTAGCTGGTGGCAAAAGGGATAACCAGGTTCTATGTCAGTATAAAATAGGATGGCAACATGGGACTCTTTCTATTTCATTTTGGGCTAAGGGTCCCAAAGACTGAGAGTAATCAAAGCAAAGATGATAGATCCCTTGGCTAATGAAATACCTCACATTTGAGTCTTCAATTTTAAGATCTTAATATTTACCTAAAGGTAAATTCAAATATTAAAATCTACCTCTGGGGCTTCCCTGGTGGCGCAGTGGTTGCGAGTCCGCCTGCCGATGCAGGGGACGTGGGTTCGTGCCCCGGTCCGGGAGGATCCCACGTGCTGCGGAGCAGCTGGGCCCGTAAGCCGTGGCCGCTGGGCCTGCACGTCCGGAGCCTGTGCTCCGCAACGCGAGAGGCCACAGCAGTGAGAGGCCCGCGTACTGCAAAAAAACAAAGAACAAAACAAATAAAATCTACCTCTTAAGACTGGTGAGGTTGAAAAGGGAGACTTTTTTGGGTAAGAAAGCTTTTTTTTTTTTTTTTGAGAAAGCTGTTGATATACAGTGTATGCCTGTCACCTACTCTCTTCCCCATACAGGAGGGAAGGCCAGGTAAGGAACTTTAGAGAAACACTCAGAATAGTTGACCTACGCCTCTTAGAGTTTGGAGGTGAAGGTACCAGGCAAAGTTTATGCTCCAAACTTTGTCACTAGAGGAGAGTCTGGTAGAAGCAACCTGTGTCAGAAGTTGAAATTCTGAGAGCTAAACAGGGAATGAACTGTGTGTTTCCCCAGGAGGGAGCTGGCCGGGGCCATCTTGGATTCTTCTGAGACAAGTGCCCAATGAAGCAAATAATCCCCAAAGAGGGGGAGAACTCACAACTGTCCAGGGGCTGAGGAAGGAATTGAAAGTAACCAGCCAGACCGGAGAGAGTGCATGCATGAAGGGAGTGCAGTTGGAAGTCTCCTGCAGGTGCAACTATTAGAAACTCCTAAGAGCTCTCCACACATCTTTGAGAGAAAGAACTAGCTTTAAACACCCTGCTGGGGCTTCCCTGGTGGCGCAGTGGTTGAGAGTCCGCCTGCCGATGCAGGGGACGCGGGTTCGTGCACCGGTCCGGGAGGATCCCACGTGCCGCGGAGCGGCTGGGCCCGTGAGCCGTGGCCGCTGAGCCTGCGCGTCCGGAGCCTGTGCTCCGCAACGGGAGAGGCCACAACAGTGAGAGGCCCGCGTACCGCAAAAAAACAAACAAACAAAAACCACCCTGCTGCCCAAGGAGGCTGTGCCCTTCCCCCTAATATCATTTTCCCTGTTTCTCACCTTGGAGGGTCTGAAACTACTGCCAGCCAGGATGGAGAGGTGCAGGGGAGCTGGAAAGCAAGCACATCCAGGCCCTTTTCCCTCTACTGTAGGGGTGAGAAAAAGCTTTAAATTGGATAGGAGGAGGAAGTCACATAATTCTGACACAGGGATGGGTGTTTTAGTTTCCAAATCAAGACTCTTGTGTAGAAAATGTTTGGAGGAATGTTAATTATATGAGAGTGATCAGACAAAAAAAGTGAGACTTCCTCAAAATGTCAGGTGTCAGAGAAAGTACTAGCATAGATGCACAGTCTCGGTTTGAGCAAGCAAATGCTGAGGAAAAGTAGTTATTTTCTGCAGGGTTCCTTTTCCCCAAAGGATCTAGTTGAGCCCTACAACCTCTTTGGTTCCTGTGGTTCTTTCCTTTTTACTCCTTCCTCCACAGACTAGAATAATTTACCAAACTCTGAAAATAAATATTTGCATTGCAAGTACTGTGCATGAAAAAATATAAGGTGATCCTCGACCCATTTTTTTCTGAGATGACTAAAACCATTTATATGGTTTTCTCATTTTTATTTCCAAAAAAGGTACTAGGGTTCGGGAACTTCTCCTAGTGATGAAAGCAATAACTACCTCAGTCTACCTGTGTGGACCTTTTACAGTCCAAGATCAGTAGCAGTTTATCCAACTGTCAGGACAAGTTCATTGCTTTTCAGAAGTAAATTCAACGATTCTCTGTGTTAGAGAGGAATTTGAAGGTCTCTGATGCTTTCACTTGTAAAAAATCAACTTTACTGAAAAATATTTTTTTCAGTTTTATTGAGATATAATTGACATATAATATTGTATTAGTTTTTGCTTCACAACATAAAGATTTGATTATGTATATATTGTGAATATCCGTCACCTCACATAGTTACAAATTTCTTTTCCTTGGGTTGAAAAATTTTAAGATCTGCTCTCTTAGTACCTTTCTAATAGATGATACAGCATTGTTAACTTTAGTCACCAGGCTGTACATTACATCCCCAGAGCTTATTTATCTTATAATGGAAGTTTGTACCTTTTGACTACCGTTACCCATTTTGCCCACCCGCTACTCCCCATCTCTGGAAACCACCAGTCTGTTCTCTGTATCTATGAGTACAGTTTATTTCATTTCATTTCACTTTTTTTTAGATTTCACATATAAGTGAAAGCATTTTTGAGTGCAGTCATCTAGGCTATGCCTGATCATTTACACTGAGGAGGTCTCACTGCCTCCCTAGAGACTTCTCCCCATAAAGATACACACAGTTTTTACTTGGAAACAGAAGCACCAGATATGATTTCTCCAACCCATGTATAGATTATTCAGCTCCAGCCTGAACTAAATGGGACAATTCATTTTTATAATAATTATTATAACTTAGAGATTCCAATCCCTCCCAGGGTAGTAAGAGAACACACCATTGTACATTTTGTTGTTATTGCTGTTCTTGTCTCGTTTTTTATTTTCTTAATTGCTGTTCATTCAAGAAAGAAAGGTTGCATACAATCCAACCTATTCTAGAAATATAAGTGGGCTTTCCAGCATATAACATTTCAAATATCAAAGTATATGATAAACCTATAAACATACAAATAAGGAGAAGGTAACAAACTTCCTATATACAGTACAATAGACTGGGTGGCTTAAAACAATAGAAATTTATTTCTCACTGTTGTGGAAGCTTGGAAGCCCATATTTAAGTTTCTGGAAGATTCAGTGTCTGGGGAATCAGCCCGTAAACTGTATCAGAGATAGCTGTCCTCTCATTGTGTCCTCACATGATTAAAGGGATGAAGGAGCTTTGGGATCTCTTTCATAAGGGCACTAATCCCATTCTTGAGGGCTCCACTCTTACAGCCTAATTATCCCTCAAAGACCCCACTTTGTAATATCCTTACACTGGGGACTAGGGTTTCAACATAGGAATTTTGGAGGGACACAATAGTCTACAGCAAGAAACAAGTCTTAGACATAGAGTGAATGCTTGCTGTGCTCAGGGCATCTGCAGTAAAATATTTCTTTTAATGTAACCTTTATAAGTTTCTTTGTGTCATCATTGGCCTCTTTGCTTTTAGATTAAAGACTAGAGAATTGGAGAAAGTTGAATTAAGTGAATTCAAAGCTTTGCACTGTAGGAAAGAAAAAGACAATTTCTAGATTTGTGATTTTATTGTTACTTAGATATTAGGCTCCACTTTTCTTCCAGTATCTACATTTAAGTCTCCAAAGCCTAGATCTGGTGACTCCGAAGCTATTGTAACAAAGAAGAATGCTGATGTTTGAGTCTATCTTCCTCAGTCATCAAGTTGTTATTCAGCTATGTGTCTGTTATTTCATTAGTCTTTTCTTTAGGTTTTGGTAAATTGGTTAAAGGTTGGGGTACAGAAAGAGCTTACACATTTCCAGAGGGAAGGAAGATGTGCTCTGGAAAAATTAATGGACATTTGTCCAACAAATATTTATTAACCACTTTTTATGTGCCATACACTTTGTCGGGTACTGAGGATATAAAGGCGAATCACACGTGGTACCCTGAACATGCTCACACTTGCTTAGTTGAAAAGGGCTGAGTATAATAGAGAGACGGCTTCTGCCATGTTAGCTTGGATCCAATGTAAGTGTTCTGAGTTTTGGTGGAAAGCATCTTTCATGTATTACTAAAAGTTTATGTGTAAAAAGTGACCGAATAGATTTGATACTTCATTAATTTCTCTTCTCCTAAAGTAGTTCCTTTATAGTAAGAAAACCTCGTAAAATAGTATGGCTTATAATTTTGGATCATAATTCTATTTGTTTGGATCAAAGGCCTGTAGAGGTAGAAAGTGCAATCTCTAATGTAAAATCAATGTAGAACAAAGCTGAAGAGTATTTCTTTTTTTTTTTTAACATCCTTATTGGAGTATAATTGCTTTACAATGGTGTGTTAGTTTCTGCTTTATAGCAAAGTGAATCAGTTATATATATACATATGTTCCCATATCTCTTTCCTCTTGCATCTCCCTGCCTCCCACCCTCCATATCCCACCCCTCTAGGTGGTCACAAAGCACTGAGCTGATCTCCCTGTGCTATGCGGCTACTTCCACTAGCTATCTATTTTACGTTTGGTAGTGTATATATGTCCAGGCCACTCTCTCACTTTGTCAAAGCTTACCCTTCCCCCTCCCTGTGTCCTCAAGTCCATTCTCTAGTAAGTCTGTGTCTTTATTCCCGTCTTACCCCTATGTTCTTCATGACCTTATTTTTTTTCTTAGATTCCATATATATGTGTTAGCATATGGTATTTGTTTTTCTCTTTCTGACTTACTTCACTTTGTATGACAGTCTCTAGGTCCAGCCACCTCACTACAAATAGATCAGTTTTGTTTCTTTTTATGGCTGAGTAATATTCCATTGTATATATGTGCCACATCTTCTTTATCCATTCATCTGTTGATGGACGCTTAGGTTGCTTCCATGTCCTGGCTATTGTAGATAGAGCTGCAATGAACATTTTGGTACATGACTCTTTTTGAATTATGGTTTTCTCAGGGTATGTGCCCAGTAGTGGGATTGCTGGGTCACATGGTTGTTCTATTTGTAGTTTTTTAAGGAACCTCCATACTGTTCTCCATAGCGGCTGTATCAGTTTACATTCCCACCAGCAGTGCAAGAGGGTCCCCTTTTCTCCACACCCTCTCTAGCATTTATTGTTTCTAGTTTTTTTGATGATGGCCATTCTGACCGGTGTGAGATGATGTCTCATCGTAGTTTTGATTTGCATTTCTCTAATGATTAATGATGTTGAGCATTCTTTCATGTGTTTGTTGGCAAGCTGTATATCTTCTTTGGAGAAATGTCTCTTTAGGTCTTCTGCCCATTTTTGGATTGGGTTGTTTGTTTTTTTGATATTGAGCTGCATGAGCTACTTATAAATTTTGGAGATTAATCTTTTGTCAGTTGCTTCATTTGCAAATATTTTCTCCCATTCTGAGGGTTGTCTTTTCATCTTGTTTATGGTATCCTTTGCTGTGCAAAAGCTTTTAAGTTTGATTAGGTCCGATTTGTTTATTTCTGTTTTTATTTCCATTTCTCTAGGAGGTGGGTCAGAAAGGGTCTTGCTGTGATTTATGTCATAGAGTGTTCTGCCTATGTTTTCCTCTAAGAGTTTTAGAGTGTCTGGCCTTACATTTAGGTCTTTAATCCATTTTAAGTTTATTTTTGTGTGTGGTGTTAGGGAGTGTTCTAATTTCATACTTTTACATGTCGCTGCCCAGTTTTCCCAGCACCACTTATTGAAGACCTGTCATTTCTAAGTGTCAAAATAGGTAAAATCTTTGGCTAATTATGGGAAAGAATCATAAGAGCCATATAACACACTGTCACTTTAACTAGAGGGACTAAAATAACTGTGGCTCTGATTTTTACAGCAGGCAGTGTATATAGATAGTTTAAAGACTCTTTACTTATGTGAATATCCCAGTTGAACAGTAAAAATTCAATTTTATTTTCTCCAAGTATAAAAAACAATATATTGACATTTCATATACTGTGGCAAACTTTTCTGAAACTTTAAATTTAGAGCTGTAGTGAACCTGAATGAAATGTAGAATAAAAGCCACAAACGGACATTTGAAACTTAAATTTGCTGTTTTCTTATATGTGTTACCCAGATCATAAAATATATACAAGCAATAAAAGAAAATATCAAGGCACATTATTGTCAGCAGATGAAGAACAAAGTATTTAGGGACTTCCCTGGTGGCGCAGTGGTTAAGAATCCGCCTGCCAATTCCGGGGGCACAGCTTCGATCCCTGGTCCTGGAAGATCCCGCATGCTTAGTTGCTCCAGTACGATGTAGAATAAAAGAGAGGATATCTGTCTTGTCCCTGATCTTAGTGGGGAAAACATCTAGTCTTTCACCATATGTATGATGTTAGCTGTAGAATTTTCATAGCTCCCCTTCATCAGGGTAAGGAATTTTCCTTTTATCCCTAGTTTGTTGAATTTGTTGAGTATTATGATGAAAGGGTGTTGGATTTTGTCAAATACTTCTCTGTATTCATTGAGATGACCATATGTCTTTTGTTCTTTATTCTGCTGATTTTCTCTCTCTCAATCACCCCCACCTTGGTTGTGAAATATAATTCTTTTTATAGTTTGCTAGATTCTTTCTGCTAGTACTTTGCTGAGAATTTTTGCAGCTATATTCATAAGAGAGATTGATTTGTACTTTTCTATTTTTGTAATGTTTTTGTCTGGTTTTGGTATTTGAGTAACATTGGCCTCATGAAATGAGTTGGAAAGTGTCCCTCCTGCAGTGGGTTGAAAGGTGGCCCCCCAAAAGATATGTACATGTTCTAATATCTTGAAACTGTTAATGTTACTTTATTTAGAAAAGGGATCTTTTTAGAGGTAATTATGTTAAGTCTTGAAATGAGATTATCCTGGTTAATCTGGGTAGGCCCTACTCCAATGACAAGTTTTCTTATACTAGATACACAGAGGCGAACAGACAGAAGAGAAGACATAGAGGAGAAGGCAATGTGAAGATGGAGTCAGAGATTGGAGTAATATGGTCATAAGCCAAATGTGCTGTTCTATTTACAAAAATATGACTGAAGCTTAGCTTCGATTGACTTGAGTTACATCTTCTGGGTCACGTCTATCTCCACATTGATTGACTTGGTTCTATGTCATAGTCATCTTTTCCTGCCTTTGTGTTTCACTGTGGCCCACCGAGACGGTCATTTCTTGGTGTGAGTGTCAATAGGTTAACAAAAAAAAAAAGGCTAGTAGTGCTCCATCTTTGTCTACAATTGCTTAAAGTTCAGTCTAAAGATGTAGCGTTTCTAATCCATTTCCCCTGAGTTCTGAGACTGCATCTCTGTCACTCTTGAGATTGTCATTTCTGTCCTTTAATCACTACTGTACTAAACTTTACAACATAGAATTCCAACATAGATGTCTCTTCTTTCAAGCCCCTCCAAAATGTATTCTGATTTACAGATATTCTGTGACAGGTTAGAGGGTAAGGCATATCCCCCAGGTTGAGGTTTTTTTTTTTTCTCTGATTGTTTTCCTATTTCTCACTACATATGTTTCATTATTCATTCATTCATTTACTCATTTAAAACATTTATTAAATTCTACCATATTGTGCATGGTATTGTATTAGCAGCTGGAAATAGAGAGGTGGATAATATAGCCCCTGTCTTCAGGTCAGGGAGGAGGGGGCACAAATACATAATCACTGAACATTGTGAAAATACTACCAAGCTCATAAGTGCAGACATCTATGGTAACATTGAAAGGAGGCACACTGCTCTCACACTTGACCTTAGTCTTGCCAACTAAGTTATGACTTTGCTATTTATGTTTTACACCAACTAGCTGAATACTCTGTAATTGTTTTAGTCAAGTACAGTGACATAGGTATGTATGTCACATAAGTTTGAACATAATAATAATAATGATAATAAAAATGATGGCCACTCAACAAGTATGTGTAATGAATGAATGAATGTTACAGATGAAAAATCTGAGGCTTAGAGTGTTAAATAGCTTGCACAAAGTCATGGCTAATAAAAGTGACAGAGCTGAAATACAAAACTGAAGTTGTCTATTTTCAGGGTATGAGCTCCCAACTACTATATGTTCTACATACTTAGTGGAACCAGAATACAGACAAAAACACATTCTGGCCATATTTACAACCCCAAATTGCTTTATAACCTAGAACAGGTTTAATGATAATCAGGGGGAAATAGTCAGCTTTAAAATATTGTATGTGCCATATTACCATAGACAAAATTTGTGTCTTTCATTGTGATACCTAACTAATAACTGAAAAATTATAGAGGGAAATATGAACTATTTTAATAAAAATTCTTTTTATTTTTGGAGAAAGTATGAGATATGATGATGTAAGAAATAGAATATGGTTTCTTAAAAAAGTATGCGTGGTAGGGAGTAACAACAGATCTTAGTTTTTGCTCTTCAGTAAAAGCTATCTTTTCTGAAGTGTTTTTCTAGGGAGAGAGGTATACATAAAGTGATACCTGATGAAAAACCAGTCTTTGTTTTTAGCACAGAATTAGACCCAGGATTTTTATTTGTGTTCTAGTTGACTGAATGGGTGCCTAATTGCTCTAAGACTTCGAGGGTTATGCTGGACAGAAGTGGCAAGAGTGGGCACCCTTGTATTGTTCCTGATCTTATAGGTCAAAAAGTACAAACTTTCAGTTGTAAGATGAATAAATTCTGAGGGTCTAATGTACAGCATGGTAACTCTGGTTATTAATACTGTATTGTATACTTGAAGTTTGCTAAGAGAGGAGATCTTAAATGTCTTCACCAAAACAACAACAATAACAACCACAAAAAATGGTAAGGATGTGAGGTGACGGATGGGTTAATTAACTTGATTGTGGTAGTCATTTCACAGTATATACGTATATCAAATCATCATGTTGTGTGCTTAAATATATTACAGTTTTATTTGTCAGTCATTCCTTAACAAAGCTGGAAATAATAAAAATCCAAAATATTCAAAAACAAACAAAAAACCAGCCCCAAACAAGAACACACCAAACAAAAACTCTGGAAATCACAGAGACACGGGGAATGCTATTAAGGGAAAAAATGGTAATAGCAAAAACAAAGTGTGATGGTTGTTTTATGTATCAACTTAACTGGACCACAGAATGCTCAGATATCTGGTTAAATATTATCAATGAGTATGTCTGTGGGGATGTTTCTGGAAGAGATTAGCATTTGAATTGGTAGAATGAGTAAAGTAGATGGCCCACCCCGATGTGGGTGGATATCATCCAATTTGCTGAGGGCTTAAGTAGAACAAAAAGACAGAGGAAGGTTGAAGTTACCCTCTACCTATTTATTTGAGCTGGAACATTGATCTTCTGTCCGCGGCACTCCTGATTCTCAGGCCTTCAGGCTTCAACTGGAATCTATACCATCTGCTGTCTAGATCTCAGGCCTTCAAACTACACTGTAGGTTTTCTGGGTCTCCAGCTTGCAGATAGTATATTATGGGACTTCTCAGTCTCCCTAATTGCATGAGCCAATACTTTATGATGAAACTTTTAATATTTATATCTATATCTATCTATCCTATTGGTTCTGTTTCTCTGGAACACTCTGACCAATACACAAAGGATATTTATTATTTATTATATAATTATATATATTATTATATAATTATTATATATATAATTATTATATTATTATAAATATAATATATATATTATTATATTATTATAAATATAATTATTATATATAATAATTTTATTATTATTATTATATTTATTATTCACAATGACTTTTATGATTTACCATTTAATTCTCACATTGACCATGCATTAGTTGTATAGTGCTTCATAACTAATAAACAAATTATTACAAACTTAGCAGCTTAAAACAACACTCACTATGTCCCTCATAGTTCTGTAGGTCAGAAGTGCAATGCAGTGTGGTTGGATTTTCTGTTCAGGGTCTTGCCATGATAAAATCAAGGTATTACCTGAGGCTGCAGGTCTCACCCGTGGCCCGGGATCCTCTTCCGCACTCCCCGGTTGTGGGAAGCATTTATTTCATTGTCATGCTTTACACCTGCCCCCCGTACAAGCCAGCAAAGGCCGGTGAATCCTTCTCATGAGTCAGATCTCTACGCCTTCCTCTTCTGCTTTTGAGGGCTCATATGATTACACCGGGCCCACCTGAATGACCCAGGATCACCTTCCTATTTTTAAGGTCAACTAATTAGTAATCTTAATTTCAGTTACGACATCCCATTTGTCATGTAATGCACCACAACCGTGGGCGTAACATCAGTGCACAGACATCATGGGGAGCAAAATTCTGTCGGCAACAGGCCTTGTGGGATCGGAAGTTTTACAATATGCATTTTAAAGATAAGAATTCCAAGGCAGAGGAAGGTTAAATAGCTTCCGCTAGGTCATAGGCCTAAGTGAGAGAACCAGCTCTGAGTACCCACCCCTTGCTCTTCCTTCCAGTTTGCGGTCTCTTCGCATTTGGGAATGAATGAAGTAACTTGTTTGCTAAAAACCTAGATACTACGGTGATGAATCTAACCAGGCATTTAGCACTCTTAAGTGACTGAAAAAAATAGATCCTTGGTTTAAATTGATCTTTATAACAGAGGCATGGTGGAGCTTTTAAAGGAAACTTTGGTGCTTGAAAAAGAAGTAGCCTGTTGTGGGTAGCATGCACTGAGGCAGAAAACAGGCTTGGGTGTGTGTGGGTGCGTGGGCTGGACGTGAGCCACAAACCAGAGGGCTCACAATGGTTGTTACTGGGATATGACACCAAGCCCTCTTCCCTGGTGGGTAAATCA
The DNA here is from genome assembly GCF_026419965.1 of Kogia breviceps. Lineage (NCBI taxonomy): Eukaryota > Metazoa > Chordata > Mammalia > Artiodactyla > Physeteridae > Kogia > Kogia breviceps. The sequence continues at coordinate 91,167,755 of NC_081320.1, forward strand.
TAAACTGCTCTATGTTGGGAGCTAGAAATGCTAGTTTCCTAGGTGAGTAATTCTTTCAGAAGAGCTAACACAATAAGAAGAAAGCTTCTTGGGATTTTACCTGGACATAGGATTTTCTTCCCAGTTTGATCCTACCTTTTCTCAGAAGTGACTTGCTGGCCTTATGCATGGTAGAAACTCAATTAAATTGCATTGAGTCATGAAGGATTCCAAAGTAAATTAAATTATAATATGATAAATTTAGTAAGGCCTCATTCTACCTGACTTTAAATGTGCAAAGTGAGCATAAGACAGTACGTGAATACCAGTACAACTTTCTGAAATAGGAATCAGAATTTTGATGCTGCTAATTGTGGAACCAAATGTGTAAAATTATTTATGGAAGAAAAAGAAGCTTCAAAGTGCTGGAGTATTCTAGTAGGATCAGTTATCTAGTCAAAATTTTTTATACTGGGTTAATTATATTACATTTCTCTCTGTTAAATTTAGAGATGTGGTTTCTAACTCCTAACTCTCTCTCTCTCTCTCTCTCTCCCAATATATATATATATATATATATATATATATATATATATATATATATATATGGGGGGGGAGAGGGAGAGGGAGAGAGACAGACAGACAGAGACAAACAGAGACAGAGAAGGATAGAGACAGAAAAATCACTGAGTACATGGTGGCATATCCTTGTACATATCCTTGTCTGTTCAATTACTTTAGAAATCAGCACGGTTATTTTAAATGTGAACTGTCTTTGTTTTGCATTTGAATAAAGGATGTTAGGCTCACACTGAAATATTACTACTTGGTAATCACTTCCCATTGCATATCCAGATTTGTTTTATAAATGAAAAGGCAAAAAATTATAGGAAATAAAATGGCTTCCAAATCTTGACTTCAGAAGGATTCTGTACCGTTAAGAAAAGCTAAGTTGTCATCAAGGTTTCGTAATGTCAGCCAATAGTTTATTGCTTCATCACCTGAAAGAGGGATCACGTTTGAGCTAAATTACATTAGAATAAGTTTATAAAGATAACCATAAATCACTCTTATATAACAATTACCTCATGAGCTTGCTTGAAATGTCCAAACTCCTTGATTTGGCATTCAAATGAATGGCTGGATTGACCTTTTCCCACTTTTCTAAGTCCTTTTCCCGTTATTCTTTTCTCTTTCAGTCCAAAACAACATGTGGCTGCCTGCCTCCCCATCTGTCCTCACCTCAAAGCGTACTTTACGGGCTTCCCTGGTGGCGCAGTGGTTGAGAATCCGCCTGCCGATGCAGGGGTCACGGGTTCGTGCCCTGGTCCGGGAAGATCCCACATGTCGCGGAGCAACTAAGCCCGTGAGCCATGGCCGCTAGGCCTGCGCGTCCGGAGCCTGTGCTCCGCAACGGGAGAGGCCACAGCAGTGAGAGGCCCGCATACCACAAAAAAAAAAAAAAAAAAAAAAAAAAAAAATAGCGTACTTTACACCATGCAAGCTTTGGGTTCCATGAAATCTGGAAACACCCTGCAGACACTGCAGAATGGTAGGAACATTCATTTCCCTACAGGTTCCTAGTCCATGAAGAACAGAACTGCTTTTTAAAATGGGGAAAACAGTTGGGAAATGGAGAATTCATTTTAATGGTACAAATGTATCAAACGGTCACATCACAAAGTACATCTCGAATGGCTCAGCTTTAGGATGTCCCTCTTGTTCAATGTAGTCCTGGCTTGGAAATATCCAGACCTCCCTGGAGGCAAATGTGTGGCGTATCTCAGAGTTTAGCCATAGACGCAAAGACACCATGATACCTGCAGTTCTTGCCTATCTTGTTCTGTGCCTTTTTGATATCTTTGCCGAAGGTTAGACCTATCTTTGCTCTGAAGAAATTAGTAATGTTCTAGTGATGTCACTGTTTTATTTATTCCTTTGTTTGTTGGTTGCTGGTTTCTTTATTTTCACTCAGTAGCCGGGTTACCGAGGTTAGTCATTTGAGGTCTCCCTGGTATGGTGGTGGCAATGCATTACTGAGGAAAACGCAGTGTTTCTCCCCAGATCCTTTGATCATCATAATGATGGATTGGCTAAGAGATATAGTTCTGTTCAGTGTTATTTGAACTGAAAATGGCAATCTAGAAAATGGACTTTCCAAGGAGCCAAGCTGGCATCTGCCTTCTACTCAGCCTTCTAACTGCAACAGAAGAACATTAGTAGATAGCCAAAGTGTCTGCACTGACAAGTTTTCTCTTCCTATTACGTACTGGAATCAGTGAAATCATTGAGTGTTCATTCATTTATATGTAAAAACATTTACTGAGTGTCCATAGGGTTATAGGTCTTCTAAACACCAGAATACAATCACCATGGCAGAATTTTGAAACAGTAAGAGGGCCCTGTGAATTTATCACATGATTTATTTTTGTGCCCTAAATTAACAGCTAGCACCTCCAAAGAATTTTTATTTTTTTATTGATGTATAGTTAATTTAAAATATTAGTTTCAGGTGTACAACATAATGATTCAAAATTTTTATAGATTAAACTCCATTTGAAGTTATAAATTATTGGCTATATTCCCCATGCTGTACAATAAATCCTTGTAGCTTACTTATTTTACACCTAGTAGTTTGTACCTCTTTATCCCCTACCCCTATCTTCCCCTCCCCACTTCCCTCTCCTGACTGATAACCACTGGTTTGTTCTTTATATCTGTGAGTCTGTTTCTGTTTTGTTATATTTATTTATTTGTTTTATTTTTAGATTCCACATGTAAGTGATAACATATAGTATTTTGTTTCTCTGACTTATTTCACTAACATAATACCCTCTACGTTCATCCATGTTGTTGCAAATCGTAAAATTTCATTCTTTTTTTATGACTGGGTATTGCATTATGTGTGTGTGTGTTTGTGCGTGTGCGTGTGTATCTCACATTGTCTTTATCCATTCATATGTTGATGGATACTTAAGTTGCTTTCATATCTTGAATATTGTAAACAATGCTGCTATGAACATTAGTGTGCATGTATTTTTTCGAATTAGTGCTTTTGTTTTCTTCAGATATAAGTGGAATTGCTGGCTTATATGGTAGTTCTATTTTTAATTTTTTGAGGAACCTCCATACTGGTTTCTATAGTGGCTGCACCGATTTATATTTCCACCAATAGTATACAAGATTTCCCTTTTCCCCACATCCTCACCAGTATGTGTTATTTGTGGTCTTTTTGATGATAGCTATTCTAACAGGTGTTGAATGGTTTTGATTTGAATTTCTCTGATGATTAACGACGTTGAGCATCTTTTCATATGCCTATTGGACATCTGTATATATTCTTTGGAAAAATGTCTATTTAGGTTTTCTGTCCATTTTTATAATCAGGTTGTTTTTTTGATATTGAATTGTATGAGCTGTTTATATATTTTGGATATTAATCCCTTATTGGACATACCATTGCAAATATTAATATTTCCTCCCATTCAGTAGGTTGTCTTTTTGTTTTGTCAATGGTTTCCTTTCGTAGTGCAAACGTTTTTCAGTTTAAATATGTCCCATTTGTTTATTTATGCTTTTGTTTCCTTTGCTTTAGGAAACACATCCAAAAAAAATATATTGCTACAGTGTATGTCGAAAAGTGCTTATGTTTTCTTCTAGGATTTTTTATGGTTTCCGCTCTTACATTTAGGTCTTTAATCCATTTTGAGTTGATTTTTGTACATAGTGTGAGAAAATATTTTAATTTCCTTCTTTTACATGTAGCTTTCCAGTTTCCCCAGCACCATTATAGAAGAGACCATCTCTTCCCCATTGTATATTCTTGCCTCCTTTGTTGTACATTAACTGACAATGAGTGTGTGGCTTTATTTCTGAGCTCTCTATTCTGTTTCATTGATATATGTGTCTGCTTTTGTGCCAGTATCATACTGATTTGATTACTGTAGCTTTGTAGTATAATATGAAGTCAAAGAGCTTTATACCTCCAGCTCTATTCTTTCTCAAGTTTGCTTTGGCTATTCAGGGTCTTTTGTGTTTTCATACAAATTTTATAATTATTTGTTCTAGTTCTGTAAAAAAATGCCATAGTGTATTGATAGGGATTGCATTGTATCTGTAGGTTGTCTTGGGTAGTATGATCATTTTAACAATATTAATTCTTCCAATCCATAAACATGACATCTCTTTCCATATGTTTGAGTGATCTTCAATTTCTTTCATTAGGGTCTTATAATTTTCCAAGTACAGGTCTTTAGCCTCCTTAGTTAGATTTCTTTCTAGGTATTTTACTCTTTTTGATGCCATGCTAAATGGGATTGTTTTCTTAATTTCTTTCTGAGAGTTTGTTGTTAGTGTATAGAAATGCAACAGATTTCTGTGTATTAATTTTGTATTCTGCAGCTTTACTGAATTTGTTGATGAGCTCTAGTAGTTTTTTGGTGATGTCTTCAGGGTTTTCTACATATAGTATTAGGTCTTCTACAAACAGTGATGTCACATACTTTTATAAAGGACTCCTCCTTTCCTCTTTATGATTAGAAGAAAATCATACCTATCTCTGCAATTTCCTTGCCAGTCAGTCTTTTTCCTTTATACTCTTTAGAATCAGAGAAGTGTTTATATTTTCCTAAAAGCACTATGTTGTCTCTTTCTTCCACACCTTTTCTTGTGCAGCAAAAGCTGCTTGGATTGCCCTTGTCTGTCTTCTTGCCTGACCAACTTCTAGTTAATATCACTGTAAACTGAGATCTAGTTTTCCCTAAAATGTGTCCTGATTACATAGATTGTGGTAAGTATACTTTTCCTGATCCTGTACTTAACACTATCATAACACTTATTTGTTCTATTGAAATTATTTCTTGTGCTTCCCCCATTAGACTGAAGTTCCTAGACTGTAAGAGACATGACTTATTTTGAATTTGGAATGATAAACACAATATGGAAGCAGATCAGAAAATTTAAAAAGTTTTAACCAGAACTAAACTGCACACAGACTGTTTCCTTTCTTGCTCAGAGCAAAAAAAGTCTTCCACATTTTTTCAAATACCTGGAGCTACTCCCAGACTTCACTAGTCTCCTTGCAGGTATCAGCTGAACCTCACCCAGGGAAAAATGCATTATAGCCTTTGAACACCAGGGTGGAAAGAAACCTCAGGAATCAAGTTCAATACTTTTCATTATTTGGATTTTAAAGCCATCTTGACACAGTGTATAGGATCCTGGATTTGTGAGAGAGTTACTGGGTTCAAAATCTACAATCACCAGGATTTATTAAGTACAGTGCCTGGACCACAGAAAGTACTTTTTAAAATACTTGTTTTATTAAAGGAATAGAAGTATGATACTTGGTAAATCATTTACCTACTCTGAGCTTTTTTCTCATTGTCATGTAACCCAAATTATTCATAAGGTCAAAATAAATTTGTAAAACATTAAACTCCTTAAACTGTCTCCCAGTGATTTCTGAGAGTTCCTCATGGTGTGTTCCACGTACTTGAGGATCCTTTCCTCTTTCAGTTCCCTCTTTCAGCTGCTACGCAGTTACCTTTGCTCACTGCTGCTGTTAACTGCAGCCCTGAGGGAGGAAACCTTGCTCTCACATGTTGTATTCTATCACTTTATCTCCCTGTTGGTCTGCAAAGACCAGGCTGTACTTTTAATGAGGTTTTTTTTTTTTAAATTCTCAGATAATTAATGAAAGAGAAACAACACAGAGAGTCATTTGCAGCCCTGCAGCTTTCTCTAGCCTGTCACAGAGTCAATATGCAAACACAAAGTATTACTGATGTGGTCAGTAATACAAACACTCTGAAGCAGAAAAGCAGGTGTGCTAGTCCAGACCAAATTTCCTCTTGGTGCATTGGAGATTGAGTTCAGACCACATTTTTGGCCTTCAGCATCCATTGTTAGTAGCCATGTAAGACACTCTTTACAGGGTCTCATTCCAGCAGCTTTGGAATGTAGCTTCTGTCATTCTCAATCCTTTTATCATCTTTTCAAAATCAAGTTAATGACTTTCTTCCAGGTATGGTTAGAAATAAATATTTTGACCTTATGAAACATACCTAACTACCGGTGCCATAATTCTGGTGCTCAGACAAACATCTTTTGTATAATGCTTCATTAGCCTGATTTATTTCTGTCTCTGTGTGTAGTACAGAATACAAGGCATAATGCTAGATAAAATGCGAGTGACTATCTGGAAACTGATAAGTAAGTGGGACATACATAAGAAAACATTTGATATTCTGTAATTAAGGTATCATAAGTTAGAGGACGGATAAGGGGAATTAGTTTGGGTGGGTGATATAGGGTCGGTAGCCCTTGAGCAAGGTCTTAAAGGATGTGTTGGGAGAAGGAAAGACTTGAGCAGAACTCCAGGGCCTGAAGAGTGGAGAGTAACTTTGCAGAATATCAGGTAGACTGCTAGGGATGAATTTACAGAAGGGACGTGAAGGAGAGGATAGTGTGATAAAGATGAAGCGAGAAGTTCATTTGGGGCCACCCTAAATGTGGAGAGTTTTGAATTTCAGGATTAGTAGTAAAAGCCAGTTCAGTTGCTCTAAATAAGGTTGAGTTATGTGCCAGGGACAGCAGTGACACCTTAGCAGGTGGCAGTTGTCGGAAAGCCTTTATGTGATTTTTCTCTTCCCAAAGCTCTTGCAGATTTAGAGCGCAGTAATGATCCTTGGGTAACTTTCAAAGAAGCGATGACTCTGTGCATGACATCTTGAAGCCACAGAGGGTCTGGGGTGATAAGAGTGAGGTGAACCAAACCCCAAAGCCACAGAAAATCAATGGCTGTAAGTAACTGCAGCCCCAAGCTGCAGATTGCTCTAGTAGCTGCTGCATTGATTTCAGTTCCAGCTTAATTGCTGCAGCAGGCAAAGCGAATGCCTCACTCTTGAGTGTTTAAGGCTCTATAGATTTTCCTGGAGCTTGAGCTAGAGCTCTTTTTGCTTCCAGTGCTTCTGTTTATTGCTCATTTGGTAATTCCGCTAAGTCATGACCTGTTTGAAATGTCCGTGTCTCATGCTTATGTCCTATCTTCCAGGATAAAATGTGGGTTTCAAGGACAGAGACCTCAGCTTACGTATTCTAATACGTTCCGTAAGGGCAAGCACATCTTTGGTTGAATAATTCTTGATAAACTGAATTACATGCCAACGTAATTTGTGGCTATTAATAAAGCATTATTGCTATGGTAGCAAAAGATGTTTTTAATCAGAAAGAAACAACCCATAATCCCACTTTTGTAACATAGTAACTGTTTCACTTTTCCAAGTTCTTTTCTAGTTTTTGGTCATTTCCATACCCATCTTGACATGGTTGCAATACATTAGTTCATTTACCTAACAAATAGTCACTGAATACTTAGTGAGTATAAAGCAGTGATGCTCAGTTACACATAAGATGCAAATCGTAGGAATCTGCAATGTTGAGGGTTTTATCATCTTGGTGTTATACCAAAAGATGTTGCATATTTCATAATTTTCATAATAGCTCATCAAGGTAACAAATCTGCTAACTGCCTTTGCTCACAAGCAGAAGTGGTGTTTGGAGAGCTAGAGAAAAGTACACTCACATCATATGCTATAATAGAGCTTGAACTCACAACCAGCCTAATCACTTCAAAGAGGCCAGGTAGTCAGGCCCGTGGTGGGGGGTGATGATGGCTGACACTCATATATATCAGCAATGCTGAATAGAGGAGACATTTCTTACTGCAAGAAAATGTTCACTGACCAAGATTTGCGTAAAAGCTAAGTTCAGACGTTAATCATTAGCACCCACACCTTGGAATTACCAGAATCTGAGAAAATAGGTGAACATGAGAGGAAACTCAACTTTTTATCCTACCTACCCCGTACCCCAACCAGTCACTCTTATTGAATAAAGATGTTTCTACTTAAGTGGGTGCCCTTCCTCCTGTGTTGGAGCAGGTGAGCTACCCCAAGCCAACTGAGGAGGGTGGAACTAGGGAATGCTGTTATATTCATTGCTGCCCTTGGATACTGGTGACCGAGAGCAACACCTGGGGAAGAAACATCCAAATCTAGTTTCCCGAAGTTCAGTTTTCTCTTGTTTGTGAAAGTGCTGCTGTCTCTCCCTGGTTAATGTATGGCGCGCATGGTCTTAGGCGTGATTAAACAGCAATGCCCTGGACGGCCCTTCTCCCAGTAGTGGTCATGTCACTGTCCAAATCAAGATTTACTTTCCTCTGGACCCTGACAGGGATTGGCTTTCCTAACGTAAAGGAGAATCAAGGTTTTTTTTCTGCATCCGAAAAGAGCAGAGTCTGATCACATACAGAGACTACAGCTGACAAGAAGAGGCGTAGCACTCAGGCAAGAGGATGGGAAAGTGCAGCGTCACTCAGCCATCTCTATACTTAACACTGACAAGCAGTCAGGCAGTTTTATGGATGGCATAGTTGGAGAAAATGATCGCCTTGCATAGTTAAACTTCAACAGCCCAAGTAATTTCGCTTAGCTTGGTTTTTCATAGACTGTATACAAAAGATTAGGCATTCATCTCAACTTTCAAAGTATCAAATTAGAATATTGAATACATTTTTATAAAACACCCCTGGGGTTGCCCAGGTATTTTTATACAAGCCCCTAAAAGGCCTGTGCCCCTGCAGTTAAATCTTTACGTTAAGCATGCTTATTACGTTTCTAGAGGTGAAGAATTTGAGACTAAACCCACTAAATGTGCACTTTTGTTGCATTGCGTAGTAAACTGTATATATTCTCATTCCAGAGGTTGTATATACACAGTTTTATTTTCACTACTTTATTTGTTATACACGTTTCCAGGTTAAGGGATTTCCTCCAGTTATGACTATAGCTAAGTTGTTAGCTTGCTAGACTTACAGGTATGGGTAGGTTAACAGACACTTAGAGCAAGTGAACCCGATCTGAGCCTTAAACTCTAGATTCTTATACTAAAAGTTAGTCACAGCAGGCGAGAAGTTCCCACTACAGAAGACATCTTAACTAATCTTCTTTTTTGCCCGTGTGTTCAGAGTATTAAAAATAATTTGTCTGAGCCCTCCAACTGTACATTTTATTTCTTCTCATAATATGGCAAAAACTGCTGTATTTTCAAAGACATCCAAAGGAGTGTGAGACAAAAATAGCCAAGGACCTTTTCACCCTTTGATCATGCATACATCGCCACTATTTGATCTAAATCCTTTTAGTGGTTTTTAACATAGCTTAGAACTATTCTTCATCATCTGTAATGTGGGCCTTCAGAAGTTTTTACTGGTTAGTGAAATTGTCCCTTTGTCCAGAATATATTGAACTAGAAGAGGCTACCCAAATCCATCTAAGCCAACTGGAATAGGGGCTCAAAGATCCTAGTTGGTCATGTGGAATGCTCCTTTAAACCTCTGTAGCTGTGGTGCACTAATCTTCCTTCATGCAGATTAAGTAGCACAGAAAGTTACAGAAAGAGTTAGAAATGAAGCAGCTCCTTTTTGAGCCTTAGCTGCACACGTGCCCTGGGGTCAGTGGGGCATGCCTGTATCCTGAGAGCTCTAAGTAATACATTCCTTTAATGTCAGCTTAAGAGCTAGATCCTGTACAAAAAGCAGATCTCTGGAGGCATAGGGGATGGAGAGGGAAGGCAGTGTATACTATTATTTGTAATATAGACTCATGCAATCTTAAAACTGGACTGACCTTCAAAGAGTTTCTAATTCGGCTCGATTTTGCAGGTGAGAACCCAGAGAAGGGACACATATTTTGACCAGGCTAGACCGTTAGAAAGTTGTTAGTTGGCAGAGTCAGAATTAGAGTCTTAGTTCTACAAATTCCCACATATATGTCACGTGAATAAAATTTCTGAGAACGATACTGCAATGCCTGCAGTATCCCCTGTACAAGCGGTTTCATGACAAGTGTTGTACATCCTATTACATACATTCACATCCTATGCCTTATGCAGAAACATGTTAGCATTCTCTATGTCTTTTTCTGTGAAATATCTATTAACTAAAAGCACCATTTCCATTTGTGTGAGTTGTTTATATCACTTTGTCTCCCTTTAACTTATTCTGTGGAGAGCTTCATTACTTTTTCATTTCCTTGTACAAGCTGCTTAATCAGTTGTTTTGCTCTAAAGTCAGCAGAGCCTTCACAGTTGCTCAGTAATCTTTCTTTTATCCCTGTGGAGAAATTTTCATTCCTCTTCAAGGTCCCTATACATCCCTTTCTCATAGTTTACAAAGAAACCTTTTTTTTTTTCCACACAAAAATTCTGAAACTGCTGAGGGATAAATTCCATCTATCTCCCTCACACTGTAAGTATTAAACATGTCTTCTGTCCTCTGTTGATGCAAGATAGCCGGAGTCTCTCTTTCCCAAGGCTACAATGTACCACTGTGTTCTCTTCACCATGTGCTCTTATATCCTCCTTGGCCATGATGCCCCAATTGCCCCTTCGTAATATCATCTCCCTCTCTCCCATCAATGGCACCAGTCTCTGCACAGAAAAAGAGCTAAGACTTCCCCATTCTGTGGAAACCTGCCTTAAGCGTTTGCCCTTGAGTTGTATGGTTGAATTGACATTCTTTCTCCATTTATACTTTGCACGGACTTCTCTTATTTCTCTCCCTTGCATTCATTTCTTAAATGTTCTGCTAGGTGTTTGCCCTTCCTGACATGCTTAATCCTCTCTTGATGTTCCTAGGATTTTCTGATTGCTGAATCCAGCAGTCTTTTCTTATTGTGTTTCGTTTTTAAACGCTCTGAAGCTTTTGCAACTTTTGACCACCCCTTTCCTCCAATGGTTTAGCAACCCCCCCGCCTCCCCACCCCCGGCTTCTTTTGGTATCTGATGATGCCTTCTAAGTGCCCTGGCTTCTACTCTGATAAAATGTAGGCATTTCCTAAGGTTACAATCTTGACCATTTTCTTTTATCTACATCAGTAAGGCTAGTGTAAAAGTTGAGTGGACTTGAGATTAGACTATGCTGACCATTTATTTAGCAGTGTGCCCTTTACTATTGATAGTTATTTAACCTCTCTATGACTTGACTTCCATTATCTGTAAAAGGAGGTGAAAAATAATTGCTCACGTTTACTGAACGCTTGCTATGTGTCCGGAGCTCTTATAAACCCTTCATATGCATTAAGTCACTTTGCATCATAGCTCTAGGAATTATTATCTCCATTTTACAGAGAAGAACACTGAAACACAGAGAAGTTAAAGAAGTTGCCCCAAATGACAAAGATAGTTAACAGCTGAGCCAGGATTTGACTATAGGTAGTTCATTTCCAGATGTTAGTCACTACATTATTCAGCTCTGCAGTGGTGATATTTTTTACTCATAGGATTCATATGCAATTAAATAAAATAATCCTTGTAAAACTCTTAGCATAGTTACGGGCATAAATTACATGCCGAGCTAATGTTAGCTGTTAATATTCCTCTTATTGTTAATAATGTTTCCTTCACAGGGGACATATTTATAGTCAGTCTTTTGCAGCTGAACACCCACACATGTATCTCTAACCCATATTTGTCTCCTGAAGCACCCAACTGTATACCTTTATCCAGTTACAAGCTGTGGATCTAAAATCATTGTATATAAAGTTGCAAAGGTCCCATTGCTTATCTTCCCTTCAACCTATGATGCTTATCTCAGTGAATAATACCACCACATTTCTAGGCACTTGAGCTTAAACCTTGGAGCCATCATTGTACGTCCATTATCTTGTACCTCATCATCCATGGTCAGTATGCAGACGGTTCCTGCTTATTATAACTCAGAAATATTTTTTGAATTTTCCCATTTTCTACTAGTGTTGATTTCTCTAATTAAGGGTTCATCATATTGTAGCTAAATAGTTGTAATAGCTTCCTAAAATATCCTTGCCTTTCTAGTGTATCTAGTACTAGACAACCAGTTATCGTTCCAAATCTTTGGATAGCAAACATTTTTTAAAATTGTGGGTCTCTTTGTTCAAACAAAACCCTAAGTGGAAGCCTTAAATGAAATGAGATACTCAGATTGCATTGGGGATATGAAATTTGGAAGCTAGTGCTGCTCTCTTCTTTTCTTCTGCCCTTGTTTAGTCTCAATTGCCTTGTGAGTAGTCTCTTATCTCCTAAGGGAATGGTTTGAAAATTTTGTTTTTAAACAGACTTAATCATAATATTCTTTTGTTAATATGACGTTCAAGATCCTTCACAGTTTTGCCCAAAGTGTGTTTTCAGTCTCATCCACTGTCACTTGCACCTCACAGTCACGTTTGCCATCCAACATCCTTTGCTCTCATCCTGTTCATCTGCCATATCCATTCCTTTGCTCATTGGCTTGGACTTCCTGAAAGTCTCTCTTCATTCTCTGTCTCATCTAGTGTAATTCATTCATTTTTTTACATGTTTTTATTGGAGTATAATTGCTTTACAATGGTGTGTTAGCTTCTGCTTTACAACAAAGTGAATCAGTTATACGTATACATATGTCCCCATATCTCTTCCCTCTTGCATCTCCCTCCCTCCCACCCTCCCTATCCCACCCCTCTAGGTGGTCACAAAGCACCGAGCTGATCTCCCTGTGCTATGCGGCTGCTTCCCGCTAGCTAGCTGTTTTACGTTTGGTAGTGTGTGTATGTCCATGCCACTCTCTCACTTCATCCCAGCTTACCCTTCCCCCTCCCTGTGTCCTCAAGTAGTATAATTCATTCTTAAAGACTTGGCTTAAATGTCACCTCCTATATATAACCTTTATGGAATATCACAGTCAAATTTAACTCTCTCCTTTGCACTCTATAGACTTTGGGTTTGACTTATATTAAAGATTGAATCACTCCCTTATTTTATTAGAGTTTCTTGTATATACACACAAACACACACACATACACACATGTATATATACACATGCATATATATATATACACACACAGACACATATATATTTTCCTCCTCTTCTTTTCTCTTCTCCAAATCAATATGTCCTGAGCTCCTGTGGTTCAAGCACTGTGTCTTTTTAAAGTGTGTACCTTCAATGCCTACCTGACATCCAAGGGCTTAGACTGTAGTTGTTTACTCGATTGTATTAACTTGTTCCATTTTCCATAAGCATTTGGGCTTTTAGGGAAAGGCATTGTTCTTTCTTGCCTTGCCTTTTTGACTTTTTGTCTGTGGCCTGACAGCTCTTGCTTCAAATTCCTCATTATATGGTGTCAGTAGTGGTATTCCTACCCCAGATCCTGATACATGATCATTTCCTTATCTAAGCTGTTTTTATTATCATTAATGATTTTTACTCTTCTATTCATCCATCCAAGCATCTACCTTCCATCCTCATTTTATCCATATTCTTAGAAGCCCTACAGCATCCATTTTCTTTACGTAGTCTTCCCTAACCACACCCAGGGATTTATCCCATTTGCAAAGCGCCAGTTTCTGCTTATCTGTTAAATCCACGTGTTTCTTTTTATTACATATATTTGCATTATTTTCCCAAACTAGAATCTAAATCCTTTTAGAATAAAGACCATAAATGTGTGCTGTCTTTTGCATCTCTCATAGAACATAGTTCACAGTTACAAGTTGTGACCTTCCTTTCTTGCTTTGTATCCCCTTTCCTCAGATGAGGTTCTACCATGGAAATGAGCTTATATTTACAGCCAATGACTCTCCAACCTCACATGATTTCCTGCCATTAAAAATAGTTTTTCTCTCCATTGGGAAGAATTTTATTTAAGATCAACATGCTCTGAACTATCCTCCCCCCAACCCAGCAGCCCTCCCTCCATTTTATGTTTTATATCAAAGGATTTTGCTGTGTCTACTGCTGACTTCCCAATAACAAATTCAGCACCATCACAAGAGGACAGCTCAAAGCAGGGTTCTGACTATGCTATCTAACTGCAAATATTGTGTTGTCAGTCTCTCTGAAGGAACTCTTGAATGCTGTTTTAGAGGAGCATCCCCAAATTACATGCCATAGATATTATGCTAAAAGGTCTTCACAGTCAAATACATTTTGCAAGCACTATCCTAAACAAAAATAAAAATATTTCTTCACTGTAGCACATTTTAGAGCCAGCATTATGCTAATGCATGCTGAATATACCGATGGGGAAAAAAAACCTATGCAACATTTTCTAAAATTATTTGACCATGGGATGTTATTTTTCAGAACTTCTCTTATGGACTGGAGTTGAGAAAAACACTTTGGAAAACACTACACCAAGAATTCAATCCTGTACCACATCACAAATCTTAACAGCTGATTTATTTGGGGATGAAGGTATGGAGGTCCAGAGAAACTATAGTTCACTTTCTAAAGATCACATGACTAGCTATCAGCATAACTGTGGTTAGAACACCTGCTTTATTCCATTGCTCACATCTCCATGGTACCTCACATCCCTCAATAGGTCTCCTCTTCCTGATTTTGTACCCAGTTCTTCTGCTTCCCTGAGGCAGATTTAGTTGTGAAGTTCTCTCTTTACTCATGGTAAACATATTAAATTTTTATAGTTCTCTTGTTTGAGAATTATAGGTTATTTCTCCTTGATAACAGTTTCAAATATATCAAAATATGCTTCTTTCCATACTGCAAAACCATACCTGTACAAATGAAGTTTCCAGAATAGTATAATTCCCTGAAGCAAACTATAGTGATCCCTTGGTATCTAGGGGGGATTGGTTTTAGGACACCCTGCAGATACCAAAATCATGGATGCTCAAGTCTTTTATATAAAATGGCATGGTACTTGCATATAATCTACCCACATCTTCCCATATACTATACACCATCTCTGGATTAATTATAAAACATAACTAAATATAAATGCTGTATAAATAGTTGCCAGTACATGGCAAATTCAAGTTTTGTTTTATTGGAACTTTCTGGATTTTTTTTCCTGAATATTTTTCATCAGCAGTTGGTTGAATCTGTGGGTGTGGAACCCGTGGATAAGGAGGACCAACTGACAACCTTGGCTGCAACCTTAGGTTATGTATTTATTACAGAGCAATGTTTTATATCATGGCTAATTGAATCTTAAAATCTATTGCTCAATAATAATTTAGTAATGGTATCTAAATTTTGGAGATTGCTGTCAAATACAGGAATATCTCTATCATATATCTTTCATGTATAAGATTTAGGATTTGGAAGACTTTTCTGCAGACTAGCTTTCAGCTCTATGCATTCCAAACCTCATCCCTCCTTCATTACCCACCTAATTTAATACCAGGTACTACTGAACACATTTCTACCAGTATACAACCTCTGCTGTATACCTTCATGTTAAGATATAGGGTTAATTGGCATGGTGGTAGTGGTATCTGTAGAAGACATTTCTATACATGACAGCTATCAATGACTTATTTATGCATGGAAATGATAGCAAGCCACATCAATACTTTTCTTTAAAACCCAACTAAATGTATTTCAAATTCAACTATTCTTTGGCCAGATACCAAAAATGCCTGCAGGTACTCTGTACCTGACAGGAGGGAAAGTGTGACAGAGACAGAGTAAAGCAAAAGTCAGGGGCCTTAACTGTCTGCTGCTAAAACACATTTATTCGGCAAATTTTATAAAATCCCATAACTGACTGAATACATTGCTGGCCTATTCCAGAGGCTTGAAGGGATCTGTGCAAGTGAGAGCCCTGGAAGATTAAACTTCATGGCAGATCTGCTTCTGAGCAGAAATTCTTGTGATTACAGAAAACAAAGATCTTTGAGGGCATTATTTGTAACTTGAGCAGTGAGTCAGGTTTTTAACTGAAGAAGAGTTATGTATCTATTTTTAAATCAGAAATGCTCTCTAATGATCTCCTCCTGTAGAAAGTCAGTTTAAGATGGGAATTCTTTCCTGGAGCTTTAAATGCTTGGAATAACAAGTCACTATTTACTGACTACATATATGTACCAACACTTATCATATGTGATTTCTAATCTCACAAGAGCCTATAAAATTGGGAGAGCAAAAACAGCAACAGGACTCACAGGTGTTATCTTTGCTCTCTAGACTCCTATAAGAAAGAAAAGACGCATACATTTATACAGACTTGCTTCATTTGAATTTCAAAGGTAAGCTGGGTTCTGAAAGCTAGATAGATAAATCAATGTCTAGAGATTCAACGGTGATTCAGAATAAGACAAGCTCTCAAATTTGTTAAAAATTTAGCAGATAGTAGAGTTGAGATGCAGCTCTGTTTTTCTTTGAGGATAAGCCAGATACTAGCTGTGATGGATTTGTTGTGTGCGATTAGTATTGCATATGTTTGTGCTTTTCTGCATCTTTGCAGAAATGTGTAAGGACAATCAAAACCTTCTATTAGCCTGACTCCCAGCCCCTGATCCTACAAGAACGGCCTTCTTCCAATATTTCAAGTATAGTTTTATCTGTTTTGTAATC
Organism: Kogia breviceps; assembly: GCF_026419965.1. NCBI lineage: Eukaryota > Metazoa > Chordata > Mammalia > Artiodactyla > Physeteridae > Kogia > Kogia breviceps. The sequence goes on from NC_081320.1 coordinate 91,184,133, forward strand.
CTACTTAATTCTTTCACTTGATTTTCAATATGAACCCTGTTGGAATAATATTTCTTTTCCTTTATATCTAAATAAAATATGTATTTCAACTAGTCAAACTATCTTCTAAATTAACTTAATTACTTTGTTCATCACACAAAAGAATCACAGGATAAGAAACCAACATCTGCTTCACTAATCATCAGATAAGTTAAAATATACTGATATCTGTTTTCCAGACAGGCCTTTCAGAAATATAATAGATAATGCCATATAAATTAAAAAATGAGTAGACAGCCATAAAAAAGAACAAAATAATGCCATTTGCAACATGGATGCAACTAGAGATTGTCACACTAAGTGAAGTAAGTCAGAAGGAGAAAGACAAATACCATGTGATATCACTGATATGTGGAACCTATCTACAAAAGAGAAACAGACTCACAGACATAGAGACCAGACTTGTGGTTGCCAAGGGGGAGAGGGAGAGGGAGAGGGACAGACTGGGAGTTTGGGTTTGGTAGATGCAGACTATTACATTTAGAATAGATAAACAACAAGGTCCTACTGTATAGCACAGGAAACTATATCCAATCACCTGGGATAAACCATAATGGAAAAGAATATTAAAAAAAGGAATGTATATAACTGAGTCATGTTGCTGTAGGACAGAGATTGACACCACATTGTAAATCAACTATACTTCAATTAAAAAAAAAGATTTAAAAAAATAAAATACAAAAGACCACAAATTTTAATATTGATTACATGTTGAAACAGTAACATTTTGGATATAGTGGCCTAAATAAAATACATTATTAAAAAATGAGTAGAAACTAACACCTTGAGGAAGCAAGACTTTTTAATGTTTAAGAGATTTTGGTGAGAAATTTTGTGGTGTCATTACAAGTTAACTTAACAAGCAGCAGACTTGGAATCTTAACTAGTTCCCTTGACTAGAGGGATCATCATATTAATTATTATACTTTCCTGCTATGTGTGAGTACTCTGGTAGCTGGATATGCTTTTATTGGGGGGAGGGACAGGGGGTTAGTACAATGATTACTAGATTTCTGCATTTTTCTGATTATTTTTCTTATTTTCAGCTAATATTTCTCCTCCAGGAGAAAGAATTCCCATCTTAAACTGACTTTCTACAGGAGGAGATCATTAGAGAGCATTTCTGATTTAAAAATAGATACATAACTCTTCTTCAGTTAAAAACCTGACTCACTGCTCAAGTTACTCCTCAGTAGTTCTCAAAAGACTACTGAAAACTGTGTTTGTTAAATGAGTAAACTTGATGTCACATGAAGAATTTACTCTCCCAGATGTGAAGATGGTGTCCCTATTCCACCAAGAAATTAAGAGCATGGGCTTTGTCGTAGTTTGCCCCAGTGCAGAGGAGACCTCTGCAGATTTGTGGCCATGTTCTGGATGATTATTGGAGCTACTACTGATTAGTACTTGAGGAATGGTGAACTGTTTGTCTTTGAGAAATAGCCCTTGCAGTCCCCTAACATTCTTGCTCTTTCATGAGTCTACATTTCCCACATAATCTTCCTTCTGCTGGGAAAGCCCTTGATCTTCAAATATATTGGAGCCAAGCCGACTTATCCATTAGGACTCAGCCTTAAAAGAGTCCCCCACCTATGTAGCCTCCCCTGGCACTGCCCTATCCTCCCAGGAACGGTTTTTCTTGTCGTATATTAAGCTTGTCAATTTAAAAACTTACCATAATGTATACCTTCCTTCTTCAATAAAGAGTGAGACCTTTGAGGGCAGAGACCATATTTTATTCATTTTTACATCTCTGCCTCTTGGTGTAATGTCTGTCACATAAATCTCTCAATTAATACCCATTAAATGAACTTTTAATTCATTAATTTATTCATGCAACAAATACAACTTAAGGAATGTTATCGGAAGCAAATAAACTACATTGGCAGTTCCCTCAAACAGTTGAAATATTGGACTTAGGGTCTATTATTACTCATTAGGCAGGCTGAGCTCCGCTTTAATCACAGGTCTTCTTTAGCTGCTTACCTTAAGAGCTAGCTTCATATCCACACAGCTGCCTGTATCCATGGCAACTGAGATGCACGAATACAGGTTCTGAAACATACTCTTTCTAGAAAGTCAGGGCCTCTGTTAAAACTGTAGTTTACATCTGTATCCTTCCAAGACAGGTATTATCTCAGGCCTGCACAGGTGACTATTTCAACTAAGCAGTAGTGACTTCACGTCTACAAAGTTTTTTCCCCTTAGAGCACAGTGAGCTGTTGATAGATCTAGTGTGGTGAGGTCACAGGATCACAGCGGTTCCTGAGAGCGCTACCTGCAATGAAGGTGTAGCCTATAGCATTTCAGTTATGTGTCAGGTGGCATCACAACCTCCTTGCTTCAGCTTAGCAGAGGTAGTAACTCCATCTGCTGCTTTCCATAGATGTCTGGAAGCAGGGGTAGCATTGTATGTCCCGTGTCCCTTGGTGAAGGGACTCTATGTGGGAATAGTTCCTGTGGGGGCCTGAAGAAAACAGAGATAGAAAATGCCACTTGAGATTAGAAAGCGTTGAATGTATAGAAGTTAGGAATACGTTATCAGCTCATTAGCTGAGTTTAACCCATCCTCAACCAGAGGATCTCCTTTTAGATAGAAACCAGGAACCATCGAGAACTGCATAGATTTTGGAACATTTAGTACACCTCCATGATGGTTAATATGTAATCGTTTATCTTTTCTTCAGAGAGCTTATTGGTAATATCCTTATAATGTGAAGAGGATTTGACCTTGGCTTAAGGTGCAATGAGGAAGTGATAAGCTGAGGAGAACAGGTATGTTCTTTAGCCTTTCTTGCAGGAAGAGAGTAATCTGGCCTGAGCAGTTCGTTGCAGCTCTAATGATGTAGTTTGTTGGGTCCGTGAGGGACTTTAGGTTTTGCATCATGGGGAAAGCCCATGGGTCCCAAGAAATGGGTTAGGGTAGACAGGGAGGCCAGGGGTGCCAAAAACAACAGTGAGGCCATGTCTGTGTACCAAGTGGAAGAAAATTACCTCAATATTTTGACAACCAGTCAGCTGTACCAGTGCATATTGAATATCAGCCTGTACTGGTTTGCTAGGGTGGCCATAACAAGGTAGCACAAGTGGGTGGCTTAGATCAAAAGGAATTTGTCGTCTCACAGTGCTAAAGGACAGAAGTTCAAAATCAAAGTGCTGGCAGGGCCATGCTCACTCTGAGAAGGATCTGTTCCAGGCCTCTCTCCAAGCTTCTGGTAATTGCTTGGCTTATGGCAATATAACTTCAGTCTTCGCATAGTGTTCTCTCTGTGCACATGTCTGTCTCTTCACGTGGCATTCTTTTTATAAGGATAGCGGTCGTATTGGTTTAGGGGTCCACCCTAGTCCAGTATGACCTCATCTTAACTAATAGCATATGCAACAACCTTATTTCAAAATAAGGTCACATTCTTCAGTACTGGGGGTTAGAACTTCAACATATTAATTGTGAGGGGGGACAATTCAGCAGTAGTTATGAACTTTCTTAGGCATATTTTCTGGTGTACATGCTCAAGAATTTCTCGACAGTCGATACCTAAGCACAACTGCTCGATCAGTCATGAAGAATACAAAACAAAAAAAAAAAAACAAAAAAAAAAAAACAAAAAAAAAAAACCTTGGGAAGTCCAGATGCAGTGATGGGATCAAACTGGTGAGAGGTCTGTGGGTTCATTTCCTGATACCGAGCAGCTGCTTCCACTGGAGAAAAGAGTGAGGAAGCCCACATCTGGAGATGAATCCCATATATTGGGCTGGCCAGAAAGTGTCTTCAGTTTTTAAGTAAAGATAAAAGACACATTTTCATTTTCACCAAGAACTTTATTGAGCAGGCTATTCACCCTTTTGTTCCATTACCTTCTGACATTTTTCAGGCAACTTCATAAATCCATGTTCCCAAAACTTATCTTTTTGAGCAAAGAACTGTTCCAGGTGCCTTTTACAGTCTTCCAGGGAATTTAAATTTTTTCCATTAAGGAAATTTTGTAAAGACCGTAATAAATGGAAATCCGAAGATGCAGTGTCTGCTGAATATGGAGGATGAATCAGAACTTCCCAGCCAAGCTGTAACAGTTTTTGCCTGGTCATCAAAGAAACATGTGGTCTTGCGTTATCCTGATGGAAGATTATGCATTTTCTGTTGACTAATTCTGGATGCTTTTCATAGAGTGCTGCTTTCAGTTGGTCTATCTGGGAGCAGTACTTGTTGGAATTAATTGTTGGGTTTTCCGGAAGAAGTTCATAATAGAGGACTCCCTTCCAATCCCACCATATACACAACAACACCTTCTTTGGATGAAGACCGGCCTTTGGTGTGGTTGGTGGTGATTCATTTTGCTTGCCCCATGATCTCTTCCATTCCACATTATTGTACAGTATCCACTTTTCATTGCCTGTCACAATTTATTTTAAAAATGGAATGTTTTCATTACATTTCAGTGAGAACTGCATGCAGAAATACAGTCAAGAAAGTGTTGGGGTTTTTTTTGCTTAACTTACGTGGAACCCAAACATCCAAGCAATTAAAACAACCAAAATGGTGCAAATGATTTTCAGCTCTTGATTTGGATATTCTGAGTATGTTGGCTATCTCCCGCATGGTATAAGGTTGATGGTTCTCAGTTAATGTCTCGATTTGATCTCTATCAACTTCAATTGGTCAACCCGACCATGGAGCATCATCCAGCGAGAAATCTCCAGCACGAAACTTTGCAAACCACTTTTGACATGTTCGATCGGTCACAGCACCTTCTCCATACACTGCACAAATCTGTTTTTGTGTTTCGGTGTGTTTTTAACCTTTCTTGAAATAATAAAGCATAATATGCTGAAAATGTTGCTTTTTTCTTCCATCTTCAATATTAAAATGGCTACACAAAAATTCACCAATTTTGATAAGTCTTTTTTTTTTTTAATGCACGCTGATATGACAGCTGTCACATACAATCTAACAAAATTGTTTCGAATGAAGTTAAAAGATGACTAAGTGCTACTACAGACATCTTATGGGAAAAAATGAACAAAATTTTTGGCCAACTGAATAGTATTGAGAGCTGGATAACTTATAAGGTAATATTTGGTAAATGATCAGTCACCAAAGGGTGGATATGTCTTCAGCAGGTGTTGGCTGAGGATGCTTCTGCTTCAGAAAACAGAATCAAGGAACACAAGCTCTGGCTTCATGCTTCCCCTTCCTTTTTACCTTCTTCTTCTAATGGCTTTCTTAGTGGCTTTCTGTTCTGAAGTGTCTCCAATTATTGCAATTGATTTCAGAAAATTATTTTTTAAAATGCAAAATGCACTTATTTTTAAGGGAAAGAGGAAGCAAAACAAACGCTTACTCAGTGACTCTTCTAACTAAGGTGTATCCTAGTCTTTTCCTCACATTATTTCTTAAGAGGAGATGATTTTATCCCCATTTTTATAAGCAAGAAAATTATTATTCATAGAGATCAGATAACTTCCTCCAAAGCAAGCAGTAAGTAACTAAGATTTTAACTGTGGTTTTTTCCACTCCAAACGATAACAATTACATCACTGGCTCTTTAAAATATTTATGTTTTGCAGTTGGTTTGTTAAGGGGATGGTAGTAGTTTCATGATTAGCACAGGTCACGGTAAGATATCATAAGAAGGAAATATACAAAAGAGAGTTAATTCTTTATCAAGCACCTGTATAATAGGTGATTCAATCTGTAATTTACTTGGGTGTTTCTAAAAATTCTGTTCTTCAATATTGTTAATCCAATTGTATGATGAAAAAATTAAGATTTAGAGAGACAGAGTGACTTGCTCAATATCATATCATAAAATGACAGAGATATGATTTGAACCATAACTCTTTCATGTGAAGTGCCATATTCATCCCCTGTTTCATTTTTCTCCTTTTTAATAATTTATTAGAGCATAAATTTAATGAAGGAGCTGAGACTATATATTATTTTTATATCCTGCATAAAGTGAATGTGAAATGAATATCTATCACATGTTTGAATTAATAAATTCGTGTACTTCGTTATCAGAGCAGTTTAAGATAAGAATGGAAGATTTCAGGATTTCTTAACCACAAGACATCTAAGCTGTGGTTTGCAATATATGGTAACATTAAATTTATGCTCTACCCATAATCAATTGTGGACACTCTTTCAGAAAAATATCCCCAGCTCTTCAAAGTCAGATCCTTTGATTTCAAGGTGAAAAGCATGTGATTTTGTAGCAACTTCCTATATCTCCTCATGGAGGGATGTCTTATCACACAGTGGAGACAAGAGGGATCACAGAGTGAAAGTAAAAGAGAGGTAGTCTGGGAAATTTGACCCATTTTTTATTTTATTTTTTTAATTTTTATTTTTTTAACATCTTTATTGGAGTATAATTGTTTTACAATGGTGTGTTAGTTTCTGCTTTATAACAAAGTGAATCAGTTATACATATACATATATCCCCATATCTTATCCCCATATCTCTTCCCTCTTGCATCTCCCTCCCTCCCACCCCTCTAGGTGGTCACAAAGCACCGATCTCCCTGTGCTATGTGGCTGCTTCCCACTAGCTATCTATTTTGCATTTGGTAGTGTATATATGTCCATGCCACTCTCTCACTTTGTCACAGCTTACCCTTCCCCCGCCCCATATCCTCAAGTCCATTCTCTAGCAGGTATGTGTCTTCATTCCTGTCTTGCCCTTAGGTTCTTCATGACCTTTATTTTTAAAAAAAATTCTTAGATTCCATATATATGTGTTAGCATACGGTATTTGTTTTTCTCTTTCTGACTTACTTCACTCTGTATGACAGACTCTAGGCCCATCCACCTCACTACAAATAACTCAATTTCGTTTCTTTTTATGGCTGAGTAATATTCCATTGTATATATGTGCCACAGCTTCTTTATCCATTCATCTGTTGATGGACGCTTAGGTTGCTTCCATGTCCTGGCTATTGTTAATACAGCAGCAATGAACATTTTGGTACATGACTCTTTTTGAATTATGGTTTTCTCAGTGTATATGCCCAGTAGTGGGATTGCTGGGTCATATGGTAGTTCTATTTTTAGTTTTTTAAGGAACCTCCATAATGTTCTCCATAGTGGCTGTATCAATTTTCATTCCCACCAACAGTGCAAGAGGGTTCCCTTTTCTCCACACCCTCTCCAGCATTTATCGTTTGTAGTTTTTTGATGATGGCCATTCTGACTGGTGTGAGATGATATCTCATTGTAGTTTTGATTTGCATTTCTCTAATGATTAATGATGTTGAGCATTCTTTCATGTGTTTGTTGGCAATCTGTATATCTTCTTTGGAGAAATGTCTCTTTAGGCCTTCTGCCCATTTTTGGATTGGGTTGTTTGTTTTTTTCATATTGAGCTGCATGAGCTGCTTGTAAATTTTGGAGATTAATCCCTTGTCAGTTGCTTCATTTGCAAATATGTTCTCCCATTCTGAGGATTATCTTTTCATCTTGTTTATGGTTTCCTTTGCTGTGCAAAAGCTTTTAAGTTTCATTAGGTATAATTTGTTTATTTTTGTTTTTATTTCCATTTCTCTAGGAGGTGGGTCGAAAAAGATCTTGCTGTGATTTATGTCATAGAGTGTTCTGCCTATGTTTTCTCTAAGAGTTTGATAGTGCCTGGCCTTACATTTAGGTCTTTAATCCATTTTGAGTTTATTTTTGTGCATGGTGTTAGGGAGTGTTCTAATTTCATACGTTTACATGTACTTGTCCAGTTTTCCCAGCACCACTTATTGAAGAGGCTGTCTTTTCTCCACTGTATATTTTTGCCTCCTTTATGAAAGATAAGGTGACCATATGTGCGTAGGTTTATCTCTGGGCTTTCTATCCTGTTCCATTGGTCTATATTTCTGTTTTTGTGCCAGTACCATACTGTCTTGATTACTGTAGCTATGCAGTATAGTCTGAAGTCAGGGAGCCTGATTCCTCCAGCTCCGTTTTTCTTTCTCAAGATTGCTTTGGCTATTTGGGGTGTTTTGTGTTTCCATACAAATTGTGAAATTTTTTGTTCTAGTTCTGTGAAAAGTGCCATTGGTAGTTTGATAGGGATTGCATTGAATCTGTAGATTGCTTTGGGTAGTGTAGTCATTTTCACAATGTTGATTCTTCCAATCCAAGAACATGGTATATCTCTCCATCTGTTTGTATTATCTTTAATTTCTTTCATCAGTGTCTTATAATTTTCTGCATACAGGTCTTTTGTCTCCTTAGGTAGGTTTATTCCTAGATATTTTATTCTTTTTCTTGCAATGGTAAATGGGAGTGTTTTCTTAATTTCACTTTCAGATTTTTCATCATTAGTGTATAGGAATGCTACAGATTTCTGTGCATTACTTTTTTATCCTGCTACTTTACCAAATTCATTGATTAGTTCTAGTAGTTTTCTGGTAGCATCTTTAGGATTCTCTATGTATAGTATCATGTCATCTACAAACAGTGACAGCTTTACTTCCTCTTTTCTGATTTGGATTCCTTTTATTTCTTTTTTTTCTCTGATTGCTGTGGCTGAAACTTCCAAAACTATGTTGAATAATAGTGGTGAGAGTGGGCAACCTTGTCTTGTTCCGGATCTTAGTGGAAATGGTTTCAGTTTTTCACCATTGAGGATGATGCTGGCTGTGGGTTTGTCATATATAGCCTTTATTATGTTGAGGAAAGTTCCCTCTATGCCTACTTTCTGGAGGGTTTTTATCATAAATGGGTGTTGAATTTTGTCAAAAGCTTTCTCTGAATCTATTGAGATGATCATATGGTTTTTATCCTTCAATTGGTTAATATGGTGTGTCACATTGATTGATTTGCGTATATTGAAGAATCCTTGCATTCCTGGGGATAAACTCCACTTGATCATGGTGTATGCTCCTTTTAATGTGCTGTTGGATTCTGTTTGCTAGCATTTTGTTCAGGGTTTTTGCATCTATGTTCATCAGTGATATTGGCCTGTATTTTTCTTTCTTTGTGACATGTTTGTCTGGTTTTGGTATCAGGGTGATGGTGGCCTTGTAGAATGAGTTTGGGAGTGGTCCTCCCTCTGCTATATTTTGGAAGAGTTTGAGGAGGATAGGTGTTAGCTCTTCCCTTAATGTTTGATTGAATTCACCTGTGAAGCCATATGGTTCTGGGCTTTTGTTTGTTGGAAGATTTTTAATCACAGTTTCAATTTCAGTGCTTGTGATTGGTCTGTTCATATTTTCTATTTCTTCCTGATTCAGTCTTGGAAGGTTGTGCAGTTCTAAGAATTTGTCTACTTCTTCCAGGTTGTCCATTTTATTAGCATATAGTTGCTTGTAGTAATGTCTCATGATCCTTTATATTTCTGCAGTGTCAGTTGTTACTTCTCCTTTTTCATTTCTAATTCTATTGACTTGAGTCTTCTCCCTTTTATTCTTGATGAGTCTGGCTAATGGGTTATCAATTTTGTTTATCTTCTCAAGGAACCAGCTTTTAGTTTTATTGATCTTTGCTATCGTTTCCTTTAGTTCTTTTTCATTTATTTCTGATCTGATCTTTATGATTTCTTTCCTTCTGCTAACTTTGGGGTTTTTTTTTTTTGTTGTTCTTTCTCTAATTGCTTTAGGTGTAAGGTTAGGTTGTCTATTTGAGATATTTCTTGTTTCTTAAGGTAGGATTGTATTGCTATAAACTTCCCTCTTAGCACTGCTTTTGCTGCAACCCATAGGTTTTGGGTCATTGTGTTTTCATTGTCATTTGTTTCTAGGTAGTTTTTGATTTCCTCTTTGATTTGTTCAGTGATCTGTTCGTTATTAGGTAGTGTGTTGTTTTGCCTCCATGTGTTTGTATTTTTTACAGATTTTTTCCCTGTAATTGACATCTAGTCTCATAGCGTTGTGGTCAGAAAAGACACTTGATACTATTTCAATTTTCTTAAATTTACCAAGGCTTGATTTGTGACCCAAGATATGATCTCTCCTGGAGACTGTTCCATGAGCAGTTGAGAGGAATGTGTATTCTGTTGTTTTTGGATGGAATGTCCTATAAATATCAGTTAAGTCCTTCTTGTTTAATGTATCATTTAAAGTTTGTGTTTCATTATTTATTTTCATTTTGGTTGATCTGTCCATTGGTGAAAGTGGTGTGTTAAAGTCCCCTACTATGATTGTGTTACTGTCGATTTCCCCTTTTATGGCTGTTAGTATTTGCCTTATATATTGAGGTGCATCTATGTTGGGTGCATAAATATTTAAAATTGTTATATCTTCTTCATGGATCAATCCCTTGATCATTATGTAGTGTCCTTGTCTCTTGTAATGGTCTTTATTTTAAAGTCTATTTTGTCTGATATCAGAATTGCTACTCCAGGTTTCTTTTGATTTCCATTTGCATGCAATATATTTTTGTATCCCCTCCGTTTCAGTCTATATGTGTCCCTAGGTCTGAAGTGGGTCTCTTGTAGACAGCATATATATGGGTCTTATTTTTGTATCCATTCAGCCAGTCTATGTCTTTTGGTTGGAGCATTTAATTCGTTTACATTTAAGGTAATTATCGATAATGTGTGTTCCTATTACCATTTTCTTAATTGTTTGGGGTTTCTTATTGTAGGTATTTTCCTTTGCTTGTGTTTTCTGCCTAGAGAAGTTCCTTTAGCATTTGCTGTAAAGCTGGTTTGGTGGTGCTGAATTCTCTTAGCTTTTGCTTGTCTGTGAAGGTTTTAATTTCTACATCAAATTTGAATGAGATCCTTGCTGGGTAATCTTGGTTGTAGATTTTTCTCCTTCATCATTTTAAATATGTCCTGCCAATCCCTTCTGGCTTGCAGAGTTTCTGTTGAAAGATCAGCTGTTAACCTTATGGGGATTCCCTTGTGTGTTATTTGTTGTTTCTCCTTTGCTGCTTTCAGTATTTTTTCATTGTATTTAATTTTTGATAGTTTGGTTAATATGTGCCTTGGTGTGTTTCTCCTTGGGTTTATCCTGTATGGGACTCTCTGTGCTTCCTGGACTTGATTAACTATTTCCTTTCCCATATTAGGGAAGTTTTCAACTATAATCGCTTCAAATATTTTCTCAGTCCCTTTGTTTTTCTCTTCTTCTTCTGGGACACCTATAATTCGAATGTTGGTGCATTTAATGTTGTCCCAGAGATCTCTGAGACTTTCCTCAATTCTTTTCATTCTTTTTTTCTTTAATCTGCTCTGCAGTAGTTATTTCCACTATTTTATCTTCCAGGTCACTTATTCGTTCTTCTGCCTCAGTTATTCTGCTATTGGTCCCTTCTAGAGAATTTTTAATTTCAATTATTGTGTTGTTCATCACTGTTTGTTTGCTACTTAGTTCTTCTAGGTCTTTGCTAAACATTTCTTGTATTTTCTCTATTCTATTTCCAAGATTTTGGATTGTTACTATCATTATTCTGAATTCTTTTTCAGGTAGACTGCCTATTTCCTCTTCATTTTTTAGGTCTGCTGGGTTTTTGCCTTGCTCCTTCATCTGCTGTGTGTTTTTCTGTCTTCTCAGTTTGGTAACTTACTGTGTTTGGGGTCTCCTTTTCGCAGGCTGCAGGTTTGTAGTTCCTGTTGTTTTTGGTGTCTGTCCCCAGTGGCTAAGGTTGGTTCAGTGGGTTGTGTAGGCTTCCTGGTGGAGGGGACTAGTACCTGTGTTCTGGTGGATACGTCTGGATTTTGTCTTTCTGGTGGGCAGGTCCACATCTGGTGGTATGCTTTGGGGTGTCTGTGGTCTTATTATGATTTTAGGCAGCCTCTCTGCTAATGGATGGGGTTGGCATAGGGTGTCCAGCACTGTAGTTTGCTGGTCGTTGAGTGAAGCTGGGTCTTGGCATTGAGATGGAGATCTCAGGGAGATTTTTGCCATTTGATATTATGTGGAGCTGGGAGGTCTCTTGTGGACCAGTGTCTTGAACTTGGCTCTCCCACCTCAGAGGCACAGCCCTGATGCCTGGCTGGAGCACCAAGAGACTTTCATCCATATGGCTCAGAATAAAAGGGAGAAAAAATAGAAAGAAAGAAAAAGAAAGAAAGAAAGAAAAAGAAAGAAAGAAAGAAAGAAAGGAGGGAGGGAGGGAAGGAAGGAAGAAAGGAGGGAAGGAAGAAAGAAAGAAAGAAAGAAAGAAAGAAAGAAAGAAAGAAAGAAAGAAAGAAAGAAAGAAAGAAAGAAAGAAGAGATAAAATAGTTATTAAAATAAAAAATAATTATTAAAATTTTTTTAAAATTAATAAAAACATAAAACGGACAGACAGAACGCTAGGACAAATGGTAAGAGCAAAGCTGTACAGACAAAATCACACACAGAAGCATACACATACACACTCACAAAAAGATAAAAAGGGGAAAAATATATATATATATCGTTGCTCCCAAAGTCCACCTCCTCAATTTGGGATGATTAATTGTCTATTCAGGTATTCCACAGATGCAGGGCACATCAAGTTGATTGTGGAGCTTTAATCCGCTGCTCCTGAGGCTGCTGCGAGAGATTTCCCTTTCTCCTCTTTCTTTGCACAGCTGCCAGGGTTTAGCTTCGGATTTGGCCCCGCCTCTTTGCGTAGATCACCTGAGCCTCACCTGAGGCTGTTCTTCGCTCAGAGAGGACGGGGTTAAAGGAGCCGCTGATTTGGAGGCTCTTGCTCACTCAGGCCGGGGAGACGGAGGGGTACGGATGTAGGGCGAGCCTGCGGCGGCCTTAGCGTCTCCTGCCCGTCTCTGGGGTCCGCGCTGATAGCCGCGGCTCGCGCCCGTCTCTGGAGCTCCTTTAAGAGGCGGTCTTAATCTCCTCCCCTCGCGCACCAGGAAGCAAAGGGGCAAGAAAAAGTCTCGTCTCTTCGGCAGCTGCAGACTGTTTCCTGGACTCCCTCCCGGCCAGCCGTGGTGCACTAGCCCCTTAAGGCTGTGTTCACGCCGCCAACCCGTCCTCTCCCTGCTATCCAACCGAAGCCCGAGCCTCAGCTCCCAGCCCCCGCCCGCCCTGGCTGGTGAGCAGACAAGCCCCTCGGAATGGTGAGTGTCGGTCGGCACCGGTCCTCTGTGCGAGAATCTCTCCGCTTTGCCCTCCACACCCCTGTGGCTGCGCTCTCCTCCGCGGCCCCGAAGCTTCCCCCTCCGCCACCTGCAGTCTCCACCCGCGAAGGGGCTTCTAGTGTGTAGAAACCTTTCCTCCTTCCCAGCTCCCTCCCACTGGTGCAGGTCCCAGGCCTATTCTTTTGTCTACGTTTTTTCTTTTTTCTTTTGCCCTACCCAGGTACGTGGGGGAGTTTCTTGCCTTTTGGGAGGTGTGAGGTCTTCTGCCAGCGCTCCGTAGGTGTTCTGTAGGAGCAGTTCCACGTGTAGGTGTATTTCTGATGTATTTGTGGGTAGGAAGGTGATCTCCGCGTCTTGCTCATCCGCCATCTTGAAAAAGCTTGAGCCAGTATTTTATTTATTTATTTATTTTTTGAGCCACTATTTTAATCTGGGTGAAAAGTGACTTATGTTCTTTGTGAATTATATATTTCATAAAATCTGCTCTCATATAAGAACTTCACATAAAACTTTATATATGACTATCCTACAAATTTTTTTTTAAAAAAGAACTCCCTCTTTGGGCTTCCCTGGAGGCGCATGGTTGAGAGTCCGCCTGCCGATGCAGGGGACACGGGTTCGTGCCCCGGTCCGGGAGGATACCACATGCTGCGGAGCGGCTGGGCCCGTGAGCCACGGCCGCTGAGCCTGCGCGTTCGGAGCCTGCGCTCCGCAACGGTAGAGGCCATAACAGTGAGAGGCCCGCGTAAACGCAAAAAAAAAAAAAAAAAAAAAAAAAAAAACCTCCCTCTTTATTTGCTGTTAACTTGCTTAGTATTGCTTTGCTCAGTGCCTTCTGAAGAAAGAAAAACTGACCTCTGGGTTGGGGTAGGTGAGTGGAAGGAAGCTTCTAGGCGGTTTACAGAGTGCCTGCTCCTTCATTCCTTACTTATAGTAAACTAGTAGCTCAGGCACCTATCTTCTGATTTTACTTATGTTTTTCCCCTAAATTGTATTTTAAATAGTTAATCCGTAAACAAAAGAATATCCAATGAGAAATAAATCTCTTTTTCATACATTTTTCTCAGAGGTCCAATCCCTCTCGCCAAAGAAAACCTGCCAGGAGTTTTTGGTAAACAGTTACCAGAGATACTCTCTAAGGAATAAGGCAGGATTTTATGAATGTCTTCACAGAGCTTAGTCCTGAAGAATTCCCGGCAGGAAATAACATACAGAACACTGAAAATATAATAATATAGTTATTCAGTAATCAATTTAATGCTTCTATATCCCTTCCTCTGAGCACATTCTTTTCCTTCCTTGCTCTGCTTAGAGGGCAGCCTACCTATTTATATCGCCAATAACCAGATCATTTTAGTACCTGTAAGAATTTAAATCCAGTGATCCCGGAAGCTTATACTTCCATCAGATTTGTGGATAAAGAGCTGTATTTTACACAGTTCTGCTTAAATCTGAAGAGTGGTGGTATTGCATAGGACCTCAGCACCTGCACCATGTTCTTCCATGGGAAGTAGTTTCCTAAATTGTCTGTGGACTATGTAGTTATTGGGAGCTACACCTCGTCTGTCTCAGTGAAGGCCTTGGTTGGGGATCATGTGTTATTATACAAGATCAATGTCCAAATTCCTCTCCTGCTTTTAGACTTACAAATTCTACCAAATACTTTCCGCAAAGCATTTGTGCTGAGAATGGCTAAGACGGAAAATGTGGCTGTATTTCAGGCTGGGTCCTGAGCTTAGGCCTCTGATGGTGGTAACAGAGGCAGCCATCCCAGTGTTGTCACTGAGAAAGGTGAGTCTGCAGAGACCTCTGCTCAAAGCATTTTCCGTGTTGTGCCCTCCTAGCAAAAGCCAGCAGCCTTTTTAGTAGACCCACCTATTCTCTGAAATGCTTTTCACCCTCCTGGAAAAATCACATTCTCTCCCCACTTTCTATAATGGTAGATGCATGAATAAAAGCAAACTCAGCTAGCTTTCTGGCATGATAAACTATCTGGAGACAGAAACACTAAGGAGTTTATTCAAATGAAACCAAAAAATATTGAAGTACAAAATAAGCTAATGTGTTATAAGAACTTAAAAGTTCATCTAGATGGTTCAAGGATACATCACAGAATTTAAATTGGGTATCCATAGAATTCAATTAATTGCAACAGATATTGACTCAGTGTTCAGTCCCGCTGGGACATGTTAGCATTGAGGTGGGGTATTGATGGGCAGGGTAGAATGAGAGGTGAATGAGACACAGACCCTGCCTTCAGGAAACTCTCAGCCTATGGTCTAGAGGCTGGGGGGAGACAAGAAAAATGAATATGATTAAGCGTGTGGGCAGAAAACCATAATGATGAAATGCCCAGGTGCTGCGGTCAGACTGCCTGAGTTTGCAGCCTGGCTTCATCACTTAAAGCCGAGTGATGCTGGGCAGGGTGAGTCTCCAAGCCTCAGTTTCATCATCTGTAAACCTGAGTTTCACACACTACCTACCTCATAGTGTTATTTTGAAAATTAAATCCTGTAACCTGTCCACAGCACTTATTCCAGCGCTAACCACATAGTGCCTAACAGGTGGCAGCTATGAAATGTCAGGGGACTCACAGAGCAAGTAGGAAAGGTTGACCCCACTGGAGAGGTGAGAAAAGACTTCGAGGAAGAAGTAACATTTGGAAAAGAGAGGCAGGATATCAACTGATGGAAACTGGAGAGCAAGGCACTTAGCATCCATCTATAGTAGTTGCCTCTTGGGCTGTATAGCCTCTGAGGTGAGGGTTCATGCCTGAGGCATTCATCACGATAGCCCCAGGTCCCAGCACCAGAAAGGGACTCATTTGTGAATGAAGAATGAATGAATTAGTGAGCAGGTGAATTAAAGGGAAGGCTTTGTAGCTGCTGTTAAAGCTAACAGCAAGGTTGATAGAGTCTATGAGGATTATTTTATAGAGCTGGGAAGGCAAAAGATATGCCTACGGTACCATGTATAAGTAATTCTGCCGGTGAATTCCTTGCACGTGAAGCTAGACTGTCAAGTTGGAGCCAGACCACGCAGAGCTTTGAGTACAGGGCTAAAAGTCATGTCTACCGGCAGTGAAATCACTGTACTTGTATTTCTTTTCCTTTAAATTTTGAAGAAAACTTTTAAAAAGCTGAGTTGTACTGCAGAGTCAGCTGAAATGTTATGAACTCATCGTCCATTTTCCTGCCATCAGTTATGTGCAAATTAGACATTGTCTTCTGCCGATAAATTGCTTAATCTAAGTTTTTGCTGCAAAGGACACCAATGGCTTTTGAAGCTGCAGTTAAAGCTAATAGCGAGGTTGATAAGATTCTGTGAAGATTATTTTCTAGAGCCGGCAGAGTCTGCAGTAACCAAACCTGAAATGGTTGTTAGATAAAAAACATTGCACGCTTACCTGGGCTTCCCCGGTCCCAGGTAGTCAAATGTCAGGATACTTTGTAACCCTTGGTTCTTTCTATTCAAACGTGTCACAGGCTTCTTATGAGATAGGGCAATCCAATGAAATATCATGGTCATTTCCCAGCGTTTGTTTTGTCAGCCTTCAACTTTTCATATTTATGAAGGCTTTTACCAGCATTTTCTAAATATAGCACATCGTTTAGTTCTCAGGACTAAGTTGTTCTGTGGGTTTTATCATCGTGACCGAGAAGGATCCGGAGCTCACTCAAGTCGTCTGACACCCAGTTCCAGGCTCTTGTTTCTCAGTCATATGGATTCTGTGGACTGTCAGTGTTTTCTTCTGAACTCTCCAGAATTCTTCCTGCAGGTACTGCTTATGTGTGTGATGCTTCATTTTTAAGCTACAAAATGGTTTTCTGCTTTTATGGTGTCTCCTTGATGGACGCTTTATACAACGATTCTTATTTTGATCTCTTTCTATTTTAAAATCTAGTTTTCATTCCTTAACTTAATCAGGAAGGCATCAGAGAAAATAATCCAGTAATAAATTTGGTTCCCTTTTATAATGCCTCTTGATCTGATAATAGTGGCAGGCCCAGCCAAAACTTATAATATTCTAATATAGACATCAAAAGACATTTGTCTAGATTTTTATGTGGAAGGATTAGGAGAAAGAGGGTAGATGCATGCCAAATACCTTATTAACAAGCGTGTTCCTACCTGAAGCTGAAAGAGGCACAGTGTTGTGAGGTAGACAACACATGGGCTTGGGAGTCAAACATACCTGTGGGAACTGTTTCAGGCACTCTCAAGCTATCCAAACTGGATCTTGACCTTGAGCTCAGATGCTGAGCCTCAGTTTTCTCATTTGTAAGGTGGGTTTAGTGACAGTTTTATGGTATTACCTTATTTTAACTCATTCATGAGTCCACAGATATTTATTGATTACCTATTATGAGACAGGCATTTTGCTAGTTGCTGGGGATAAAGCCATGGATAAAAATAAAATAAGACATGATCACTGTCTTTATGGACTTAGAGTCTAGTGGAGAAGACAGAAATTGTGCAGATAATTATGCAAGCACAATTAAAATTGTGATAAAATTTATGGAGGAATGATACCAGATGTTTGGGGAGTGTTCTAGTATAGTTTGGGGGGGTCAGGAGTCCCTAAAATTGAGACAAAAATGATGAATAGGATGAGTTGCCTTATAGGATTGTTGTGAGGATCACGTTTACTGATGTGTCTAGCACAGCACCTGGGACATAATACTCATCAATAGTCATAATGAGAACAATAATATTGGACTAGGTTAGTGCCCACTTCAGATATTTGGAGACATCCCAAGGAGAGCTTCCCTACCATCCCTCTTTTTCCCAGCCCTGATCCTTTTTCTAGGGCACAAAGCTCTGTTTCCCAGGGTTCGATGGCCCCTCCTCAGAGATTTATTCTCAATTACTCTAAGTCATATCATGCTACTGACTGATATAAAATCAGTCCTGAGAGTATTACTCATGGGAATGAGTTATTCCAATCCATGCTCAGTTACTAATTATTGATATACCATCCCATCCTGAAATAAGCTTCTATTAAGGGGAGAAAACCTAAGAATGCTCTCTGTGAATGGAAGAGAGTCTTCATAGTGTGGGTGTGTGGGGAGAGAGAATGTCAAATAGAGAGGCTGGGGGTTCTTATACTCAAGGTAATAGGAAGAGGTCAGGATGTTTAAGACATGCTGGCTTCCTGAGGACTTCTATTCAGGAAGCCTGCAGAACGTCTATTTTCTAATGGAAAAAGTGCTTCTTGTCACATTCACAATCCCCCAAACTTTTACTTAATTATAATGATGGTGACCCCTCATGTTTCCTGGGGGTTTCTGACTGACAGTGTTCTTCCACCATCCTGATCTCCTGTGGTCATCTCCCCAGGCGTGGAGGTGGCTGACCGCGCCGGTAAGAGGAGGTTGTTTCTGTACGGCTGGGGCCTTCTGGGGCCAAAAGACTGAGGCAGAACTACACCCATCTTTTCTTTTTTTAACATATTTATTTACTTATTTGGCCGCACTGGATCTCAGTTGCAGCATGTGGGATCTAGTTCCCTGACCAGGGATCGAGCCCAGGGCCCCTGCATTGGGAGCACGGAGCTTTAACCACTGGACTACCAGGGAGGTCCCTACACCCATCTTTACATCTTTTATCGACGTTGACTTTCTGAGCCTCTGTTAATTCTTGGCCCTGAGTTAGAAGTGATGGACAAAGAAAAAATCAGAAAGAGTTTCTACCCTCAATGGGTTCACCATTTAGTATTTGGATGGAGCAAAGTAGCAGGAGCTGTGAGAGCACGGATGAAGGAATGATTAACTTGGAGTAGGTGTATCGGGACAGGCCTCAGATACAGCGGCATGTTTGGAAAGGGCATGACATGATGTCCGCCTACCCGAGACGTGCGCGGCGGGCCTTCTAGGCAGTGCGCTGCCTGCGCGTATGCAGGGCAGGACGAAGAAGCATAACATATTTGCCATTTGATGTGGTCCGAGCATATTTAAGAATCATCAGTTTAAATAAATATATTCTGTTTTGAGGCTTCTTGAGTGATACTGACGGTGGGGGAGGGAGGCAGGCAGGAGATGGAGGTAAAGGAGGAAAGGAAGCAGGAAGCAAGGAAGGAAGGGGAGGAAGAGAGCAGAAAGTTGCTGAGTCATAATCTCTCTCTCTCTCTCTCTCTCTCTCTCTCTCTCTCTCTCTCTCTCTCTCTCTCTCTCTCTCTCTCTCTCTCTCTCGTATTAAATAGATGAGTCATGAGTTCACAGGTTAAAGGTACCCGAATTCTTGTTAGCTTCATGCACTTGACCAAATAGTCAACCTCATCTCCCCTGTGGCCATGGATGAGATGGCCTAGCAGCATATTTGCATCACTGAGAATTCTTTCCCTGTCCTCCTAATTCTACAGAGCACTGACGTTAGAACTTGATAACCTGAGGTTTGAACCCCAGCCCTTCCATTTATTTGCTGCCTGACCTTGAGCAAGTTTCTTAACCTCTCTAAGCCTCAGTTCCTTATGTAACAAAGGGACATTGTTCCTCTTTCATGTTGCTGTTGAAGGATCAGGTATAATTTATGTAAATATCTGCTGTGGTCCCTGATTTATAGGAGGCACTCAGTGAATGGATGTTGTTGTTATTCTGTCATTTTTCTTTTCAGGAGTAATACTTTTACTTTTATGTGCTGTATAGAACTTACTGGAACTTCACAAAATGGGAAAATAAAGTCCAATAATAAAAGGGATAGGCAATCTCTGAAACTTTCAGGTAGAGTCCTTAATCTTAAATATATTGCCAGACAATGGAGAAAAATGTGTTACGTATATAAGGAGGGACAGGATATGGGGAAACCCTTTGAGTCATGCTGTCTAGTGTCTCTTGTATGTAGTTATCTGTTCTGACCAAGGCCTCCTTCTCATCCAATTAATGCTGTCTGGATAGAAGGCACACAGAAAGATTCTCAAAAGTGAGTACAAACACTCATGCAGCTCAATATCAAAAAAACACACAACCTAATCCCCAAATGGGCAGAAGACCTAAATAGACATTTCTCCAAAGAAGACATACAGATTGCCAACAAACACATGAAAGGATGCTCAACATCACTAATCATTTGAGAAATGCAAATCAAAAGTACAATGAGGTGTCACCTCACACTGGTCAGAATGGCCATCATCAAAGAATCTACAAACAGTAAATGCTGGTGAGGGTGTGAAGAAAAGGGAACCCTCCTGCACTGTTGGTGGGAACATCAATTGATACAGCCACTATGGAGAACAGTATGGAGGCTCCTTAAAAAACTAAAAACAGAATTACCATATGACCCAGCAATCCCACTACTGAGCATATACCCTGAGAAAACCATAATGCAAAAAGAGTCATGTACCCCAATGTTCATTGCAGCTCTATTTACAATAGCCAGGACATGGAAGCAACCTAAATGTCCATCGACAGAGGAATGGATAAAGAAGATGTGGCACATATATACAATGGAATATTACTCAGCCATACAAAGAAACGAAATTGAGTTCTTTGTAGTGAGGTAGATGGATCTAGAGTCTGTCATACAGAGTGAAGTAAGTCAGAAAGAGAAAAATAAATACCGTATGCTAACACATATATATGGAATCTGAAAAAAAAAAAAAAGGTTCTGAAGAACCTAGGGGCAGGACAAGAATAAAGACACAGGCGTAGAGAATAGACTTGAGGACACGGGGAGGTGAAGGGTAAGCTGGGACGAAGTGAGAGACTGGCATGGACATATATACACTACCAAACGTAAAATAGATAGCTAGTGGGAAGCAGCCGCATAGCACAGGGAGATCAGCTCGGTGCTTTGTGACCACCTAGAAGGGTGGGATAGGGACGGTGGGAGGGAGACGCAAGAGGGAGAGGATATGGGGATGTATGTATATGTATCGCTGATTTACCTTGTTATAAAGCAGAAACTAACACACCATTGTAAAGCAATTATACTCCAATACAGATGTTAAAAAAAAAAAAAACGTGAGTGTGCATAGGAGTCATGTGAAGAAGCTTAGCAGACTGCAGAGTTCCAACCTCAAGAGATCCTGATTCAGGACTTCTGAGGTCCTAGCTAGGCCACTGCCCCATCCTGCGCTCTGTCCTGCCCCAGGCTGAGATAGAAGTGCTCAGACAAGGGCCACCTCAGCCAATACTGTCACCTAATGACGTGGCCTCCTGAGCCAGCAGGTGATTGTTCTTTCTGTTGGCCCTGCAAGCAGAGCCATGGTGCAGGAATTGGCTAATTACTGTTCCTTGTTGATTGATTATCTACATCTATGGTATGCATACCAGGACACTTTTAGTTTTTAAGTCAATTTAAATCCCACGTCCACAGTCACTTATCTGAGTGGCTGCACATGAAAAACTTGTATGCCACTGCCACCACCACCACCTACCCGTATCACTAAAGCCTGCCACCACTGATAATTACAGCTGCAGAAGCCGCTCTTGTCTGTTGATGTCTGCCAGATCCCCAGAGCCTTATGGAGGCTTTAAAGCGTCCCTTGGAGCTGTATTAGTCCCTTACTGTGAAATAGAATCCTTGGCTCAGAGAGATTAAGTGTTAGGCTCAAGGTCACAGGGTTGGCAAGCAGCAGAGCTGTGATCTAAATCCAAATACGTCTGATTCCAAACCCCTTTCTACTTCCCCTAAAATTAAGGGAAGGCACATGATGTCTTTCCATTATTTGTAATAGATCAGTATTAACTGTAACATTTTAAATCTCTGGATGAGAGAAAAACCACTTTATCAAGGTGAGAATTTAGATTAATTTTTCAAATGTATTATTTTAGATTCTTCTTGTCCTTCAGTGCAGAGATGAGATGTGAGGTAAGATGAGTGCAGGGTGTGCTGTGCAAGGGGGGGCATAGACATCCTCAGGCATAGCCTTGGCTAAGGTCTCCACATACAGATGTTTGAATACAACAGATAAAACGCAACCTTGTCTCTCTGTTAATTGTTAGACCAAAGAAATACTGTTTGCTGCAAATATTTCTAGAGACCTTAGAAATGGAACAGTGTCACCAGCAGCTTCTCTGCAGAGGATAGCCTAATAGTCCAGTGAGAACAGGACAGACCAGAAGCTGTTCAATTACAGAAACAACTTCTACTGCATTGCAGAGTCCAAAGAACCAGCGTGTGGAAGGCAACAGCTTGGAGAGTGAGCCAGGGCTGTGCTAGAAGAGTGGTAAAGTGCAGCTGCAGTTTCAGACACAAAGAGATGGGGTATGCCCAGAAATAATGCAGAGGGAACATTTGCATTTTTCTTATAAATGAGCAGAAAACAACCCTCGCTAAAAAGAGGTTTAGATGAAAGCTTCTTGATAGTTGAAAACAACCTAATTTCCTGCATTGAGGAAACCAGGACCTGAGTGTGCATAGAGGAGTGACCATCTCGTGGAAACACGACTAGAAGTCACTCAACGATGGATGCTGCGTAGAGTAGGATGCAAGGGTGGTAGGCATGTGTGCCTGGAGATTTAGGGATGCCTGAGGGCCAGGCTTCTGGAAACGCTCACCATCAGGGTTGCTTTTCAGTTTGCAAATTTAGTGTTTACAGGCTGTTCCTGTTGGGGGCCTATTCCAGTTAGGAGGCTATTCCAGTTAGGAGCCTATTCGGGAGGCTCTTTCAATTGGGGGGATATTCCATTTATGAGGCTATTCTGGTTGAGGGGCTACCCCAGTATTCCAGGCAAGAAATGATGGTGGTTCTATGAGGAGAGTCATAACAGGTGTAGATGCATCAGGTATATAGATCCAAAGTAGGCCTGGCAAGACTGACTAATGGGTTAGATGTTGACCAGGACCAGAGGCGGGGTTGGGAAGGTGCGGAGGAATAAAAGGTGTAATGAGGGACTCTTCCCTGCCCAACCTTTTCCGTGATGTAGGAATATGTGCAACTTTACAAGTCAAACTTCCTATTTTTGGACAGCTAATTCGTAGGCAGAATTTCCGTATATTTAGCTTAACCTTGTTTCCCTGGAACTTCTCCCACTGATCTGAGACCTACCTAGCTTTTAAAATTATAGAGTCCAAGTCTACTGCCTCTTCCTTCCAACAATTCCAAGTATATAAAGGCAGAGATTATAAATCTCTCTCTCCCTGCACACACACCATGGGTCTCCTCTCCTCCAAGTGAAGTATGCTCTGTGTTCATTTCATCCTTTCATACCTGGCATGACTTGACTTTCCTTCTAAAACAAACTTGCTTTGTGAATTAGAATTTCTCTGAGCTCATCCTTCCCACCGTCTGGATGAAACTAGATGTGATATTAGTGAGATCTGGATTCCTCAGTCACTGTTTCACAAATGCGCTGCACATCGGAATCACTGGATAAGTGTTACAAAAGGCTGATATCTGAGTGCCATCCCTGGAGAGTCTGATTTAGTTGGTATGGGGTCCAGTCCAGACACCCTAATTGATTCAAATGTGGAGTAAAATTTGAGAACTGCTCCTTATTTTGATCCTTGCTGTTCCAGGTGTGGTCTTTAGACCAGTAGCACTGACATCCCCCAGGGCTTGTTAGAAATGCAGGATCTCAGCCCTGGCCCACTTTTCATCCTACTGAATCAGAATTTTCATTTTAACATAATCCTCAGGTGATGTCTTTGCACATTAGAATTTGAGAAAATTTGTTTAAGTCAACGGTCCCAAAACTTGGGTGTACGTTAGAATCACATTGGGAACTTAAAAGAAATAGTGATTCCCGGTTCTGTACTGATAGGTTTGGATGTCATTGTTCTGGAGTGTATGCCTGAGCTTTAGGATTTAAGAAAGCTCAGGATGATTCAGATGTGAAGCCCAATGAGAATCACTGCTTCAGGCGTTACTGTGACGGTGATTTAGCCAGTGGCCTTCAGTAAGTTGCCTATTTTCTCTCACGGTTTTCTCTTTTCTTAGAAAACAAACCTCAGCTCTGCCACAGAGGACCCAAAAGAGCATATTAAGCATTTAGAATATTTTCTAGCAAGGGCAGTTTTACATCTGTATAATTAAGAGTTTAGCCACCAAAGAGAGTCCAAGATTGAAAAATAAGGCTGAGGAGAAAAGGTGAAACGTGGGAAAGATCAGAAAAGTGAAGATTGGAGATTGGTTACAGAGTTTCAGTTCCCAGCGAGGTAATTTAGTAGAAAGTGTTGCACAGCTCTTCTCCCTTCCGAGACTGCAGCATAAGCCACGTAGTCATGGTACCCGGGATTGTTTCCGGTTGATTACTGAGCCAGCCACTCGTGTGCTACCATTCTTGGAGCAGTTTATGCCAGGCACTGCAGGGGTGTGAAGGACCCTTCCTATAACAACGAGGTTCTCCAAGGAAGGTAGGCTTGGTGGCCCAGCTCCTGCGGGCTGTGGTAGCTGAAGGGTAGGGCAGAGGTTAGTTAGTATTTGTAAAGAAATGTAATTTTGGGGATGTTGAGGCTGTCCTCTGAGGGTCCAGTGAAAAATCATCTATAACTTAACATCTATATGGTCAGGACACAGAAGGTTGTCTTGGACTCACTTGAAGATCTGGGCAAAGAATAGGCTGCCCTGTGGCGTTATAAAAGAACAATTTACATCTGTATAGACCTTTACTTACAAAATCCGGTTCTTCATTTGCTCCAGGAGAGGAGGTGACATGTTCTATGAACAGAGTACTAAGAGGTGGTTCCTAAATTTGAACTCAAGTCTCCCAACACTAATTCTAATATACTTTTGAGTACTAAGAAATAGACCATATTTTATCCCTGAAGTAATTTATGTGTCAGCATCTTAGGAATTTTAAAAAGAAGTAACCTGGGGCAGAAGAAAGTGGCCCCCAAATTCATCCATAATGACCCTGGTTCTACCCTCTTTGTTGATAAATTTGTAGGATTGAAGGATGGTGAGACTAGGATCTGAGCTATCAAAGGTATGATGGGAAAATGACTTTTAAACCACAGCTATGGACACAGATCCTAACCCAGGCAATTAGTGGCAGGTGACCTCAGGCACACTATTTAATTTTTCCAAGACTCAGTATTTTTAGTTCTAAATGGCAGATGGTGCAAGGTTGTTGTGATGGTGAAATGGAATCATATAAGAAGTGTCTTTTATAGAATTTGGCATCAAGAAGATGTTTAATAGATGGCAGATGTTGGTGATGTTTTTGCTGCTGTCAATTGTTGCATATTACAAGAGTTCCAGGAAATGCAAGCTCAATGGCTAATTTAATCAGAATTTCTTTTTTTCACAAGCACACCCTAACAGAGACATGATTTCCTTACTTGGAAGGGCCAAAAATACAGTTGTCAGAATCATTCATTACACGAAGGTCATTTCCACACCCAGATGTGAAATTCCCTTGAATCATCAAGTTTCAAACTGGCTCTGCCACATAAAGTGGTGGCTTTCACAGCATAATAGGAGGAGCCCAAAACATCGTTCTACTTAGCCATGTACTTTGAGGATGAAAGTTTAATAGTAAAATTCTATCCTTAAATCAGTTTTCCTTTATGCCAAGCAAATGGTGGCTTTCTGGTTTGCAGTGGTTGGGTTTTACTTTTGAGTATTGCCTTTCTTCCTAAATTTAGGAACATACGCTCAACAGCTGTGTTATATGTGCCTAATCCTAGCCTTTTATTAGATTAAAAATGGACTAAATATACATTTTTATTAAGGATATCTACTTACAAGATCCATCTTCACCCTTTTTTACAGATGGAGAAATAGCTGAGGTACCTTGTCCAAGATCGTGCAGCAGGAGTCAAGCCCAGGTCTGTTTGATTCCAAGGCCCATTATATTCCTCTTCTACCTTCTCTGCCGCCTCACAGACAGAAATAAGGCTTAGAGACAAGAAAGCAGACTTCCAGCGAGGGTAGGTTTAATGGGATAAACGCTGCCAGAGAATCATTTATAAACAGCTCAGATGGGGAGTGATTATGCCCAGGGAGAATGGAGAAGTGTACACAAAGGAAATATATTTCCACATCACACCTGTAAGTCTAACTCTCTTAAGTTCATCATTAGTTCATTTATTTATTCATGCTGTCATTCGTTTAATTATGGAATACCTGCTTTGTGCTTGACACCCGTTCTGTGCCAAGTAGGAAGCCAGGGATGCATGACAGGTAAGTAAACGCAGTCGTACTCAGCTTGTGAAGCCTTGCTTGATTGCTGTGATGGAAACAATTTCTTCCCTATCTGAAGCACCGTACCACTCTTACCCAGCTTCTGTGGGAGCCAGGGCTCTTGGCCATGGCGTACCAGAAAGAGCACCGAGCCTCCTGTCACGCCTCCACGTCTGTCTCTGCCTCCAGGAAGTCTTTCTCGCCCACATTCCCCACTGCAGTCCACATTTACTTCACCCTCTCCTGAAGTCCTGCAGCCCCGATACCTGACCCTTTCCTAAAACCTGGACTTAAAGGATATGTGCATAGTATCGATAGTTAAGCATAATGGATTTTGCAGTCTGACTGCCTGGGTTCAAGTTCAGTCTTGGCCACTTGATAGCCATGTAACCCTTGGCAAATAATCCCTTGGGGTCTGTTTCCTTATTTGTACACTAGGAATAATAACAGTAATTATCCCTGGTGGTGGTGTCTTGCTTGAGTGTGTTGACACATATGAATTTCTTAAAACTGTGTCTCATCATACTTCCTCCTTCTCTAGGGATCTTCACTGAATCCTTTTTGCTCCTGTAATCAAATCCAGAATAAATCTGGTGTCTAAGATACCCCTCCTCTATATTATCTTTTTTACTTTTCCCAGGGTCTCAGCCCTGTGGTCCACCAGACGAATTGCTCTTGCCTAAACACATCCTGAGCTCTCGGTTTCATGAATCTCTGTTCAGCCTTTCCCTTCACTTAAGCTGCCCTTCCCTTCCCTTTGCACTAGACACCTTACTCACCATCCAAGGTCCAACTCCACTGCCACGTCCTCCATGTAGCTTCCCCTGATTTTTTAGTCAGAATCAACTCCTTCTGCTGCTTGCCTCTACTGTCGCCCCATCTGCCCTCTATTGGGACTACTTGGGTAGATATTTGCACATCCTACCCACGATGAGCTTCTCAAGGTCAGGAAGTGTGTTTAGTAATATTTGTTGAATACAATAAAATTAAATCCACTTTAACTTAAATTGACAAGGCAGAGTCTAATTCAGTAAAAAGGAGGACTTGGTTTGGGGTTAATCCTTCAATTATGTTTATACAATCTACTTTCTCTGTGATTCCTAGAATAATGGAGCTCGTACGGCATAGGATTTTCTGGTTGATAAATTCTGTCACTTGTGGCACGTGTCAGGGTAGCAGATATTTGAGGAAAACTTTAGTCTGTATGCTAAGCTTGAGACTGACTCTTTGAGTCAAACTGAGACACGTTGCTTGAATACTGTCCTGAATGGTTTAGAGAATCAGCACCTACAGTAGGGTTTGGTAGAATCGCGGAATTATCACCACACCCTAGACGAAGGCAAAGATACGAGCGAAGGTCAGGAAGAAGTGGAAGAAGCAGACAGCAGTACCTGGGCTCCCACTCCGTTACTCCATAAAGGGAAGATTGATAATCCATCTCTCGATTAAAAAAAAAGAGATTCTCTAAAAAAAAAAATGTCATGAAGAGATTAGTGGTAGGATGGGAATAAAACACAGACCTACTAGAGCATGGACTTGAGGATATGGGGAGGGGGAAGGGTAAGCTGTGACGATGTGAGAGAGTGGCAGGGACATATATACACTACCAAATGTAAAATAGCTAGCTAGTGGGAAGCTGCCACATAGCACAGGGAGATCAGCTTGGTGCTTTGTGACCACCTAGAGGGGTGGGATAGGGAGGGTGGGAGGGAGGGTGACGCAAGAGGGAAGACATATGGGAACAAATGTATATGTATAACTGATTCACTTTGTTGTAAAGGAAAAACTAACACACTATTGTAAAACAGTTATACTCAAATAAAGATGTTAAAAAAAATAAAAAATAAAAAGTAAAAGAGATTCTGAGGAATGTGGCAATTAGGGGTATTTGAAGACAGGTTTGAACTTCAAAAAGAAACCGTGGGGATTTATCAGTGCTTCAGTATTTCCATCCCAAGGTAGGTGATGGAGCCGCCATGGATGACATAAAGAATATGTGTGTGAGGACACCAGATGAAGATCTGAATTCAAGTTAAGATTACTCAGCTTTGGGGCCAGGATTTTTCTCAACAGCAAGGGGGCAGAACTGTGAGGTTACAATTTATTTACAAGATGATATCAATTGGGCTTCCCTGGTGGCGCAGTGGTTGAGAGTCCACCTGCCGATGCAGGGGACGCGGGTTTGTGCCCGGGTCCGGGAGGATCCCACATGCCGCGGAGCGGCTGGGCC
The DNA here is from genome assembly GCF_026419965.1 of Kogia breviceps. Taxonomy (NCBI): domain Eukaryota; kingdom Metazoa; phylum Chordata; class Mammalia; order Artiodactyla; family Physeteridae; genus Kogia; species Kogia breviceps. Next base: position 91,212,470 of record NC_081320.1, read on the forward strand.
TGTGAGCCATGGCCGCTGAGCCTACGCGTCCGGAGCCTGTGCTCCGCAACGGGAGAGGCCACAGCAGTGAGAGGCCCGCATACTGCAAAGAAAAAAAAAAAAAAAAAAAAGATATCAATTAAGTTTTTTCCCTGTCTTATCAGACTCACAGGATGTAAAATGAGAATGAAAAGTGCTAAAAACTTCTCATTTTAGGTTTACCTCGCCGTCACCATTTGGGGCCCGACATTTTCCTGTAGGGTTTACTAAAAGACATTAGAATTGAGCTAATCATCATAATGCCTGTGATAGGTCTACCTCCCAAGCAATATAGGGCTAAACCAGGAGGAAGAAACCCTGCCTTTTGAAGGATGCTATTTCCCAAGAGGAAAGTGCTTCTCTTTCTACAAGTCAGTGGAAAGGATGATTTTCAAGAGAATCTCTCAAAAGGATGTGGAGGCCTGTGAGATGCAGGCACTGTCATTTCACTCCCCTCCTTTGCGTGACTGCTTTGCTTGTGGCCTACCTATTATCCTTTCTGTAGCCTAAGCAATCAAAAGGAGTTAGTGACCCCGAGACTGAAAAAGATGCTGAGGCAAAGCATTTGTCCTGAGAAGCATATGGAAATTTCCTAAGAGCTTAGTGAAGACTGGAAAATACTTGGGGTTTGAACTATCAGCCGTAATCCCATCCAAGACGACTGCCTGCTGGGTGAGGAACTCTGGCAGCAAGAGGCTAAGGCGTGGGCTGTCTTAGAGGGGAATGAGGAAAGGATGGGGGAGGACATACCAGGACGGCATCTTCTACATCAGTGCAGTGGAAAGAGCCCTCCGGAAAGTTCACTCACAAACCCCAAAAGAAAATCACCCAAAGCGCATTGATGGCCAGAGAGGTAGCACGAGAAGCAGCAGCAACCAGAAAAGAAGGGATTTTAATCTCTCCAGTCAAGTAAGAAGTACACCTGCCCTCATGCTGTCCTTCCTCACCACGTGCAACATCGTCTAGAAGAAGGAGTAATGACAGGAAGTCTGTAAGCTAGGTTGACCCCCTACTACCCCATCCCCTCCATCTACCACACTTCGAGTCAGAGTTCTGTCCTGTGCTGAGGAAGGAGAAAGGAAGAGCTGTGGTCAGGATTGAGATTTTCATTTAAAATGAAGTCTTTTGTACCAGAATAAGACTCTGCTAATAACTTAAAATGACTGACAAGAAATCAGACCAAGATCTCATCAAGGGAGATACTTCCCGTCAGGAAAGGGCGTGACAAAGCACAGTTGGGAAGTAGTTTTTGGAAAATAAAAATGTCATGTGCATAACCAACGAGACACGCCAGTAAATATCAATAGCACTTTTCAAAACTAGCATAAAAGTTAAATTGAAACTTTGAGAAAAATGACGCTAAATGATGATTCACTTGGCCTGGATTCTTCGCAAATTTTACAGGGGACAAGTTTGGTTAAGAAGAGTTGTCTTGTTTCTAATGCCCGAAGTATTAAAATAGCAAATAAACAATGGAAGAGGGAATTTGAGCTAAGAAGGTGCTGGGGCTACAGCTGAATGGTTCATTACGTCTAGCATTAAAAAAATCATAATCTGCAGTCAGTTTACTACCACAGAGAGAAACATTAGAGAAATGCTTAATGTTTCAGGCTTAACTGGAGCCCAAATTCAATTTCCCATTAATAATAATTTTACTCTCTGCCATCAGCTTGGAGCAAGTTATTGCCACTTTTTCTCACTTTCCCTTTGCAGATGCTGCTGAGTCTGGCTAGACTTGTTAGAGATTGAGATTCTTAATTACAAGTACCAGGAACCATAATATCTTCAGGGCAGCACTTGTGTAGATAGTGAATATGCATGGTTCAAAATGGATAAGGCAAGGTTTGACTTCTAGAGAAGCAGGCGATTTACATTTAAAACCCACAGCCAAGACCAAGAGGAAGTCTGTTATGGTCAGTAAATCCAGATATTCTAGCCTGCTCACCTCAAACCTCTTCAGGGTCTGGGAAAAAAAAAAAGCCCCTTCCTCTAGGAATATTTTGCAACTCCTTTAGGTGATGTGAGGCTTGGAGGGAGGAATAGAGAGAAGGCAAAGGGAACAACCAAAGCCCCTATTCTAGGAGGTGAATGTTCCGGATCCCCAAAGCAGAGGAGGCAGAGGAAGTCATTAAACAAGGGGGTAGAGCAAGGGATCTCAAGTTTAAATATGAGGCAAATCTGTGTTTATCTGAGGTGTTCTCGTTATTCCAGCTAACTTCTGTAGTGACAACCCACAAAGCTCGTCTCAAGCACTTAGTGTATGTTTGTGTGCAGTCGTTTGTATGCACAGACACACAGAGACACAGTTTCATACACAGGTGTGCACCTAGGGTACACACACACACACACACACACACACACATACACACAGAGGTGTGATGCTATCATTATAAACAACAGGTGCATATCCTCCTTTTTCATTATTTTAGTAAGAGAGCCTTTTTAATCAGTAAAATGGTCTTAATACAAAGAACCAACTAGACAAGAAAACTGGAAGCATACTATCCCCTGGGACCTTTGATGGTATTTGGTGATTCTTCATTCTTAATTCTCTTTTGTCTCTCATGTCTGCTGTGATGCTAAACAGAATTGCCAGGTTAAGGGTCAATAGCGACCTTTGTAGCTGACTTTTCCACATCTTTCTTGATTTCAGCGACTGGATGAATAATTGCTACCACATACCTGGACTGACTGCTAAGTAAGGCAGCCTCACATGTCTATGGAAACTGTAAAGATAGGGGCCAGGCCAAGAATCATAGATTTCTCTGTCACCTGACACCATAGCTCCTGCCGCTGAGTTTCCTTTCCTGGCTGCGCTATGCATACCAGGAACTAGATCTTTTATGATCACCGAGCAGGGCAAGAAGTAGAGGAGTATTATCCGAGGCCTTGACCTTCTTCTAAGGTTACTTCCAGTTTTATATTCACTGATGTGCACAGTAGTCCTTTTGTAAAATGTGGCTTTTGGGTAAATATTATATTTCTCCTCTGGTTTAAAAGAGAAGCATTTGGGGCTTCCCTGGTGGCGCAGTGGTTGGGAGTCCGCCTGCCGATGCAGGGGACGCGGGTTCGTGCCCCGGTCCGGGAAGATCCCACATGCCGCGGAGCGGCTGGGCCCGTGAGCCGTGGCCGCTGAGCCTGCGCGTCCGGAGCCTGTGCTCCGCAACGGGAGAGGCCGCAACAGTGAGAGGCCCGCGTACCACAAAAAAAAAGGAAAAAATAATTTTATTTAAATATGAAGAAAAAAGCAGCAACTCCATTAACATTTGGGTAGATGATAGGAAAGGAAGTCCATGCTGTAGAGACACATCTAGGGGTCCAGAACAGTACAGGTATTTGGACACATGAGTCTGGGTTAAATTGTCAGGGACAGAGTAGGTGGCAACTCAGTGAGCTGTGAGGACCTGAAGAGGTAGAAATACAAAGCAATAAGCATAGTCCCCGGCGTGCAGTCAACCTTCAGAACGGTTAGTAGTCCCCACTACAGTACAACAGGATTCTGGATCCTGGAATGGTCATTCTTTCTACGTTCTCCTTGGGCTCTGGCTTTCTGGCAGTAGCTTTATACCCGTCGTCACCCTTGGCTTCTGGCCTTTTACCCCTTTAGAGGTACCTCGTATCTCAGGCTGATACAGCACACCCCTTCCCTTTGCGACTCAGTTCCCCACGGCCCTACTTTCTTCCCCTGCAGTTTAAGAAAATATAGTTCAGGGAAAAGAATGCCAGCAGTCTGGGAATGTCCAGGCAAGTGCGCGGGGCTCATCTAATGAAGTCCCACCAGGAGGTGATGCCCACGTTTGGCTCGCTTCCCTGTGCTATTTATACTTCCCAGGAAACTAGGCCTGCTAGATTGCAGGGTCAACTGACTTTACTATGAGGTTACTTGTACAAAAGAATGTCCTCTTCAGTAGGTCAGTTTAAAAAAACCACTGCATTGTGGTTGAGAATCCGCCTGCCGATGCAGGAGACACGGGTTCGGGCCCCGGTCCGGGAAGATCCCACATGCCGCGGAGCGACTGAGCCCGTGAGCCATGGCCGCTGGGCCTGTGCGTCCGGAGCCTGTGCTCCGCAACGGGAGAGGCCACAACAGTGAGAGGCCCGCATACCGCAAAAAAAAAAAAAAAAAAAAAAAAAAAAAAAAAAAAAAAAAAACCACTGCACTCATAGCCACCCTGGGGTGATATCAAACATGTTACACTTCAAATCCTAAAATCGGAATAAGATAATTGATCTGAACACTCTTTGAAAGGGTGGATATGTACACATACCTCGCTCTTTATTTGGCAAGCTTTGATTTTAGCTTCCTAAAACTACTTTATCTCTCCTGAAGATCTCATTTTTTCTGCAGATAGATTCCATTTAATTAAACTTTTTAGAGATAGCTAGCTTTATATCCATTTTAATGAGGCTGATGTTAATCTAGAGGCTGAAGACTGGTTTGGATTTGTGGTTATTTAGGCACAGAGCTTTCTGAGTAAAAATTGAGAAGGAAATTCCAGAGGCTAGTCACATGAAAATAGTTTCTCTCAGACTTTTTTTTTTTGACTTATATTTCTAGAAAATCTCAATTCCTCCGTTAATTTTACCAAACTAGAATATTCCAGGTAGGTAGTCACATTTTTACTCTATAATGGCCCAGCCCCCAGAGTGGCAGATTATCCTATCTCAGTCTCATTGTTAATCCTTAGTCCTTAAACTGAAAACTTCATGAGGACAGTAGCACCTTCTGATCTGTTCATCATTATATCTCTTGCACCTTATATTTTGTCTTCATATAGTGGGTGATTAATAAGGATATGCTGATTGAATAAATTTATGTTTTTCATATCCTATTGAAGTATTAATTTTAATAAGTTTCTTTAAATAAAAGTCTTTTCTTCACTTATTCTTAAAATGTAATGCTATTGGGTCCTGTTTTCTCTCTCCAGTACTTTTGTGTTTTAATATAAAATGTTCTCGTTAGTGTAAGGGTATGGCAGAAAGAGCATTAGCCTTGAACCCAGGATAACTGAGCTACTGTCCTACTCTGCCAGCAAGTAACCACCTATTCGGTAAAGAAGTTTCACCTCCATATCTCATATTGAAAATTAACAATGGTGGAAAGTTCAGAAAATTGATCAAATTATTTCTGGTCTGCAGGTAGAATGTATTTACCCCAGCTTTCCTCTTTGCTTTAGTTTTTGGAATGTCTAAATAAATTTTTTAAATGTGAAGAGAGACTGTTTTTCTTAAAAGATCAGGTCTGTAATCACAACTTTAGTTATATTTTGAGTGTTCGGGGAGATATAAAAAGTATCAAAGGAAGTTTCAATTTTCATTTATTTACCCTCTGTCTCTTACAGGGTATGTGATCTGCAAGTCATTTCACTGTTCTGGGCCTCAGTTTCTTTATATGCAAATTGAAAGAGTTAACTAACTGAATTCTCAACTTTATTTTTCCCAGATGTATTATCCTTTGATTCTTGATTCTTTCAAAGCTCCTGTGAACCGCCACTAGTATTCTTGTTTTCATCCAATTATTTATTTATTCAGCAATTATGACTGAACACTTATGTACAAGAACTGTGCTAGGTTCTAGGAAATAGTTGTGAACAAACGACACGCTTCCTACCCATAAAGGCTATCATTTAATTTTCTCCCTTTTCTCAGTCTTCCCTGAGAATACCCAATATTCATTAAAAGATGTACAGATGTATATAAATAAGAAGCACAGTGGACAAATAAAAGTATTGTGAATAAGTGAGCATAATACAGCAAAAGATGGGTTGGGGAAGCACAGGTCAGCACAGAGTCCAGATTGTAAGTCAGATGTATAATTACTCAGTTTTTCTTTTTTAAAGGATTTTTTTTTAGTTATGCTATTGTATTTTGTTACATTTCTTATATATCCTTAATTCTTTTTAATTTTTACTTTTTAATTCATTAATAACTTATATCAGTAAATGATATCACATGAAGCTCAATTAATTTAAATCCCAGTTGTTAGTCATTCAGCTACAATAATTTCGTAAACCTTCCATTACTCAATGAATAGTGCCTTACTTCTGTAGGAACTTTTAGTGAAGAAAATGATCTACTGCTGAAATATTTATCCTTCTCCATCAAGATCTACAGATTAGGCTATAATGCAATCATTTCAACTTTATACTATATTTTAATATATTTCAGGATGATTTCTTTTTCATTTCCTTCAAAATATATATTTTAAATGAATTTTACAACTTCCAATTATAATTTATACTTTTCCTTATTTATTTATAATTTATACTTTTCCTTATTTATTTATTTAAAGGCCATGCTTTATTCCATTACGTTTACTCATGGATATTCTCTTTTTGCACTGCAGAGAGGTAGTAGAAAGCAAAAATACACTGTAGATAGCTTGACAAGACACACAGTTTCATAAATGTTTCAGTTCTTTTCTCAAGAAACAAATTGAATATTTTGATAATATTTTGCCAATTTGTTTAATCCTAAATCATTCATTTAATATCTTGGCAGTTCTACCTATTTAATTTATTATATTATATATATATGGCAAGAAAACAAATCACTTGGCATTTTAAGATATATTAGTAAATAATATTGTAGAAATGGGACCTATTTCGATGGTCTCTGCCTTCTCATACTGGAAAGCTATTGCTTTTACTCTGCCTCAGCTTATGTTAATGAAACAACCATAATTAATGTGAGGAGAATAAGTGCAAAGGTGTCTTTAAATGGCTCTATAATAATGGTATCTCCTGGTCACAGGACATTTATTATTTACTAGGACGGGCACTACACGTACATTAAGTATTTTAATTCTCACAATACCCTAATAAAATAAAAGTTAAGTCCTCATTTTACAGATGAGCACCCTACCCAAATCATCCAGCCCAAACTTGGTCCTGTCCATCTCCAAAGCCTAGGCGTGTATCCACAGTAGATAATGCCTCCCTTTAAATAGAAAACTAACTGAATAGCCTAAATATGAAAGTCTGAAGCAGCTGCAAGACATTGGAAGATATTTCTGGAATTTGGTCTCTGCACAAGGAAGAAGGTCCCAGCTCTTTCTAGACAAGAGATACCAAGACAGTCAATAGCTTTGGCATCTCTTTTGTACTACATTTTCAAAAGAATTTAAACAAACTATCAAAAATAAAAAACCCCACCTTCCCATAGCACTCAACACAGATACACACATGCGCGCGCACACACACACACACACACACACACACACACACACACACGCGCACACACAAGACACTCACGCTGCATGTCAACTTTATAAAGAGTATAGTTACTCTTCCAAAGTCAGGAGAATGAAATCATTTTATTTGTGTGATTTTATTTAAAATTAAAATGAGGTTTTAGGTCTCAGCTTTCTGAAATCAACAGACTGTGTTGATTTACTAAAGATATCTCTTCAAAAAGCATTCTTTCTTCCAATTTTCCCTCCTCCCCCGTTACTCCCTGGTAACTGTAAGTTTGTTTCCTACATCTATAACTCTATTTCTGTTTTGTAGATAAGTTCGTTTGTATACTTTTTTTTAGATTCCACGTATAAGCAATATCATGTGGTATTTGCCTTTTTCTCTCTGACTTACTTCGCTCAGTATGACAGTCTCTAAGTCCATCCATGTTGCTGCAAATGGCATTATTTTGTTCTTTTTTATGGCCGAGTAATATTCCATTGTATATATGTACCACATCTTCTTTATCCATTCCTCTTGATGGACATTTAGGTTGCTTCCATGCCCTGGCTATTGTAAAGACTGCTGCAATGAACATTGTGGTACATGACTCTTTTTGAATTATGGTTTTCTCAGGGTGTATGCCCAGTAGTGGGATTGCTGGGTTGTATGGTAGTTCTATTTTTAGTTTTTTAAGGAACCTCCATACTGTTCTCCACAGTGGCTGCACTAATTTACATTCCCACTAACTGTGTAGAAGGGTTCCCTTTTCTCCACATCCTCTCCGGCATTTATTGTTTGTAGATTTCTTGATGGTGGCCTTTCTGCCCAGTGTGAATATATATATATATATATATATATATATATATATATATATATATATATATATATATATAAAACTGGTTCACTTTGCTATACACCTGAAACTAACACAACTAATGCAACATTGTAAATCAACCATACTCCAACAAAAATTAAAAAAAAAATTATTTCTTTTGTTAAAAAATTTTCCAAGAACTAATAAGAATCCAAAGCCTTTAATAAAAAGAGTATGAGTGTAACTCACATAAGTATTTTAGTAAGGCACACCAAAGGGTGCTTTGTGAAAAATAATTATTGTTACCCACTTGAGTAACTATGAGATACTGCATTCTCACAAAAAATGGAAGTGCATTTGTGTATTTATTCACCAGTGTAAAATAAAGATATTGGATTTGGTAATGGCTAAATATTTCCTCCCAGCCTTCTCTACTCAACTTATATTTCAGAAAAACATTTTTGAGATCACATATTTCTATCATGGAACGTGTTGCATAGTATTGTAATTGCCCGTCCACTATTTACAACATTGAAGACACAGGGGTATGAGGCCCATTCTATATTGCTAGGGTCTGGCACAGGTCCTGGTTCCTAATATATACAAATAAATGTTTTATCATGTGATAAAATAGTCATTCAACTAAAAAGACCATTTGATTTGCTAATGTATTTTAATATGTCCAGTAATATTTGTCCAGAATATAATAGTGACTCAGAAGTTAGTAAATTCAAGTACTAGGACTGCCAAGATATTAAAAACATAATACAGAATTGAATAAATTGGTCAACCATTTTCAACTGAAATAAGTTGATCAACTAACTTACCCCTTGCGATGAAGTAAAGTATTTTGAGTTTTTCCCTAATGAAACATTGAGAGGTCTCGTTCTGATGGAAGGGAGGATTTGCTCCAAAAAGTGTTTTGTTTGTTTGTTTGCTTTTTATTGAAGTATAATTGATTTACAATATTATATTAGTTTCAGGTATACAACATAGTAATTTGATATTTTTATAGATTATACTCCGTTTAAAGTTATTATAAAATAATGGTTGTATTCTCTGTGCTACAAATTACATCCTTGTATCTTATTTATTCTGTGCCTAGTAGTTTGTACCTCTTCATTCCCTTTGTCTGTTTTGCCCCTCCTCCCATATATTTTCACTTATATGTGGAATATAGAAAATAAAACAAACAAATGAATGTAACAGGGAATGGTTTTGTTCTTTGGCAACAGTAAAACAAACAAAACAACCTAAAATATGTAAACCCCATTTTAGAGGAAAATATGTGTTTGAGATGTTACACACACATATGTGTAAGTATGCATATATTAACTATGTATATAGAGACATATATATGCATACGCATACACAGACACCAGCTTCATCTTTTAAGAAGGGTACTATTCCAAATCAGTAAATTGCTTTGCTAGCTGGAATTGCTAGGCTAAGAATACCAACTTCAAATCAGATTGCATTTTGCTTCATGCTATATTTTCTTTCTCTAAGCTCAAAATATCAAAGCAGAAAAACATGAGACCTTTCCTTTTGACACTTTGCATTCCTCTTAAAATAAAGACATTAGTTTATGAACCCATACTTAAACATATTCACATAAAGTTATTAAGCAATGGCTAGAATAAAAAAATGAATGCAAATGTATACATTGAATCAGTTGGTACAAATGAATCAGCAATACCTTAACTTCCTGTCTGCAGGTCTTTGTTTTTAGAGGTATAAATATTTCTGTGTTACTAGTAATGGAGCTGAACACACTAGCTTGTTTTTCTTCCTGCTGCGTTAGAATTGATTAACATAGAGTGATTTATGCTTTTCTAAAACACCAAGGCAACACTGTTTTCTAAAAATAAATTATGTTAAAGATTGTGGCTGGGGCTTCCCTGGTGGCGCAGTGGTTGAGAATCCGCCTGCCGATGCAGGAGACACGGGTTCGTGCCCTGGTCCGGGAAGATCCCACATGCCACGGAGCAACTAAGCCCGTGAGCCATGGCCTCTGAGCCTGCGCGTCCGGAGCCTGTGCTCCGCATCGGGAGAGGCCACAACAGTGAGAGGCCCGCATACCGCAAAAAAAAAAAAAAAAAAAAAAAAAAGATTGTGGCTGACACTAATATTTGCATCCTCAGTAGTCATTCTTCCTGTCTTTCTAATGGGGGGGAGCAACAATACAGCCAGTAAATACATATTTATATAATATCTTAAACATATATACATACATATATGTATGTTGAAAATATTACGTATGTAAAATTATATATATATATATATATATATAAAATGTAAAAGTTCCAGCCTCCCTTGTAGATTGAATAGTGACACAGTAGTAGTATTTGGTCTTTGAGATGTAGCACGAGACACCCACTATAGTGGAGCAGTGGTATTTGAGATGTAAGCAGAAGTTATTTAGGTGGGGCTTCTAGGAAAGCTCCTTAAAAGAAAGGCAGGCTGAGCTGCTGCCTGTCCCTTTTTCTCTTCTTCCTCCCTAGGAGAAATCTCAGCTCAGCTCTCTTAACAGTGCAGCCGCTATGGAACAGCAGCATCTCTCCTAACACAGGCTAAAAGGATAAAACAAATAGAGTCACAGAGATTTTGTTGACCCTCTGAACCCATACGAACCATAGCTTGCTAGGAGACTTTGTATTTTGGTGAAGAAAAAAAAATGGGAACAAAACTGTTTTACTTCTATTTGCCAGGATTTCTGTTGCCCACAGTAAAGCACAACTCCCAACTGACAAAAATGTATCTTCAGATAAAAATATCTTCAGAAATCTGGAAAGAAAAGGCTAATGTCTGGAAACCAGCCAAGTTATTATGAAATTATCACTTAGGCATTTTGGAAAGTAAGTCTTTAACTTTTGTTTATTTTTCCTTTGGTCCTGGATTGACTTATGGCTGAAAAAACTTAATTAGCTTCAAGGCCCTGAGTCTGTCTGTTTGGGATATAGCTAAAGTGGTAACACTTTTGCCAAACAAAATGTCCTCGAAGGCAGCAAATGTAAGACAGTGTGGTCCAGAGTGTGCATCCAGGATCCTGTGATGTACATGCTCATCTCTGCGTCTCTCCCTTTGCCCACTTCCGTGGAGTCTGCATAAAGCTATTTTTGCCCTCATCATGCTGCCTTGTAATTTATCCTCATGGCTTCATCCTCACTGATGTGCGAGCTCATTGAGGGCAGGACCACTGTTTTACTGACCTGTGTATTCTGAACGCCCATCATATAGTCCTAGATAGTGCTTAGTAAATGCACATTGACTGAATACATGCATGAATTGAGACCATCACCAGGACATATTGGCCTGCTCTCTGAGGGACTGAGCCCCTGCCAGCATTGGGGAAGGACAGAAATCTCTGCTTTGTTCTGGTGTACTTCGTGACAGAGATGAGCTTCCAGAAAAGGACATGAGGGATGACGTGGATCTGTTGTACTCACTTGAGGACTTGGGTCTGATCTCTGATCACTGTGGAGCCACTGAGCTGGAACCACTGTCAGTGTCACTGCTGTGACAGCAACTGGGTGTAACTTGGCGTGTCCTTTCCAAACCTTTTCTGAGAAAGTGCCAATGACCAGAGTGACTTCTGCTCAGAAGGCACTGTGACCTGGTAGAAAAGTCATATGGGGAGCAGTCACAGGGACAGCAACTTACATCCAAAATATGTTATGTGACCTTTAACCCTTTCTGAGTCTCTCTTTTTCTCTCTTCTATGTGGGGGTTTTTGTCTCCCACAGAGGGCTGATGTGAGGACTGAAAGAAGTGGTATGTTTAAAGTTCATGCCTCAGTAAGGGAATTATAATGCTTTATTATGTCATAGGTCATGTTGGTGTAATATGAAATATTTTTAGCATTTTTCAGGAGTGTTTCTAGGATGCGTGATGAGGAAAGATTATACTTTAGGCTAAAATACCTCTGGAATGACTTCATTTATAGCACAAATTGTAATACATATAAACCAAGTAACTTACCAATATCTGGGGATATCTCTACTGCTCAAACCGGTAAGTGCTTCTCCCGGTGGTTAGGGGCTGGGAGCAGTCTGACCCAGAATCTACCGTAAACTGACCCCAACCGCTAGGACCTTGGCAACCAAGGAAATATGAAGAGAAACCAGGCACTGTTGTTTTCCCAAAACTCTTCCTTGCTGATGCCCCTTTCTTTTGCCTCCTGTGCTATTTTAAGAGACAAGTGAATAAAATTATTTCAGCAAGAATAGGCTTTCATTCTGACATTTCAAAAAGATTGATGTTCATATTAATTATGGACCAACTCTCTCTCTCTCCTCCAGGAGCTCGTTTTTTTTTTTTTTTTTTCCGGCTGCAAACATCTTTATTCATTTTAAAGTCACCTCCTCATCAAGTTTCTAGTCCTAGGAGGTTTCTGGAGACTGAGAGCAAATTTTGGAAACAGTAATGACTACTATTTAAAGTTTTCTATGACTTTTTCAATTCAGATATAATGACAGTGCCCTTGGACTTCCCTGTTGTCATATAACCTGCCACTTAAATCCACAAAAGTTAGACAAGTGTATTTGTGAACACCTACTAGTTGTTCTGTTTATCTCTTAGGGAAGAAATACACCTTCACAAGTTCCTTGTAATAAAATGTGAATATAAGACTCTGCGGCCCTGTTCTCTTCTCTCCCCTTCCCTTCCTTCGTCCTGTGCCCAAGCGCTCACCGTTCTGAAACTTGCCGTGTCTCTCTGGGTGTCCGTGCCGTTGCACACGTGTCCTGTCTGCTTATAGCAACCTCAGTGCATCGTTCCTCCTGCTTTTTTGCTTCTAGTCATCTTGCCACACTTGACTCTTTCTCTCCATGCCCACTTAAGCCATTTTTTTTTTTTTTTTTTTTTTTCGGTACGCGGGCCTCTCACTGCTGTGGCCTCTCCCGCTGCGGAGCGCAGGCTCCGGACGCGCAGGCCCAGCGGCCACGGCTCACGGGCTCAGCCGCTCCGCGGCACGTGGGATCCTCCCGGACCAGGGCACGAACCCGTGTCCCCTGCGTCGGCAGGCGGACTCTCAACCACTGCGCCACCAGGGAAGCCCTAAGCCATTATTATGAGTCGTTTCCATACCCACCCTGATAGCCATTCCAAACTTCCACCTTCTTGGTTCTACGTGCTCTGTATGTTTACTCCACTTCAGTCACGCCCTCCTGGGAACTTGCCACTCCTAGGAAATACTCGATTTCTAAGAGCCTGTGTTTAAGCCTGCTACTCTCTAACTTGAATCTCCTCCCTGTGCTAGCGCCTCACCAAAGATTCTCACTGGGTAACTGAGTCTATGAACTTACCAGGCTCTGTGGTCTGCAAACTCCCATACTTGTTCCTTATCTCTCAGCCTTCTCCAGTTTTTGTTTCTGTCTGTATCCAGCTTATGCGCCACGGTCTTTCATATCAATCACGCTTGCTAATAGCCTCAGCTTTTCTCCTTATTCTTGTCACATTCACTTGAGAAACGATTTATATGAAGCAGTGGTCCAGTTTTTTGTTTTTTAGCTTATGTTCCTGAACATTGTTGAACCAACGTACATAGTCATGTAGTTTAATACCACATATACGCAAGGTCACTGATATGAACGAGGGCCTCAAAGACCCGCAGCAAACATATGGTTCTACTTAGCCTTTCCATTTTTTTATACTGCCTATTTCAAAATCTCCTACTGTTAATGCGCTATTTCTCTTTCAAGATTTTCAGTCGGCAGCCTCATTTCTTATCATACACACACACACACACACACACACTCACTGGATTCTTCCCTTCCTCTTTGTAACTTTATTCTCTCCCTTTCTTCTGACTTTCTTACAATATATTTAAACATAGTACTAAGATTTCTTTCAACTTAAAAAAATGAAAAACTAAAACCCTTGTCATTGACCTTTTGCTTCCCTCAGCTATTGCTTTTTTCCTTCTATTCACAGTTAAGTTCACATAAAACAGCTTATTTAAAATTAATATGACTTGGTCTCCTCCAATTCACTCTTCTAACTACTGAAATTCATCCTCTGCCCCATCACAACACTGGAAATCACCTCACTATCCCAGCAAAGACTTCCTTCTTGCTCAAACTCATGGACACTCTTTATTACTTGTCGTCTTTGACCATCTTGTACCATAGCTAGGGCAGTTTCTCTGACTTGAAACACACAGATTCATAGAAGAATCTCTAACTCTTCACCGGTCCACATCTAGAAGTCAAGTTCTATCACATCTCTTTCAATTATTTTCTACTCGTTTCTCTCTAGACCACCTGCTGCTGTTCATTCAGGTTATGATTATCTACTATCTTCGCTTTTCAGTTTCCTTACAGGTTTCTTCAACTCCAGTTTGAGTCCACCAAACTTTGCCAACGCACGATCTATTCAGCACACTACGCTAGAGAATTTCTAGTACATCCAGTCATTCCCTAATAAAAGCAAACAGAGCACGTCACTATCTTCCCATGGTCCTCAGAAAAAAATCTAATCTTCCAAACATAATTTTCAAAAACCAAGTCCCTGTTTTTGTATCCAGCTTTATCTCTCACCTCTCTTTTCACCATTCTTGTGCTCTGCACTCAGTCATCCTGAAGGTCATTTCATCTCTCCTCTATGCTCCATCTTTTTCTCTCCCCAGAACTTTGCCTATTTTCTTTATTTCCTGCCTGGAACATTTCTTCTCAACTTCAACCTTCCTCTGCCCTCTATCTCCCAAACACCATACCTGTTTCTTCACCGGGTTAATTTCTCCTCAGCTTTAGGACTCCATTTGGCTGTCAATCCCTGAGTTAAGACAGACTTAAGTAACCTTCAATTAATGACTATATTATCCTCTATTTACCCCCTAGGACAGCCTTTCTCACATTCAAATGTCGATGTAAATTACTAGATAGAAAATTTTTTGAGGTCAGAGATCTGCTTAATTCTTTATTCCAAGAGCCTAGTTGAGTGCTTGGACATAGTAGATACTAATAAATGTCTGTTGATGGAATAAGTATAAACACAAAGATATAGACAGTTCATTGAAGGCAAATAAATTTGCTTAGTGTTTATATCCTTTAAACTATTTCCATATCCATTATAACATTTGATTATCATAGCAATCTTGTGTTGCATGGAGAAATTTTAATTTTTAATGGTGTCCAATTTACTATTACTTAATTTTCCACTTAGCGCTTTTTGAGTACTGTCTAATAAATCTTTACCCATCCCAAGCTGGGAGAACATCTCCTACATTTCTTCTAGAAGTATCACAGTATTATCTTTTACATCTAGATATGTATTCATCTCAAATTAATTGCTGTGCATAGTGTTAGGGAGAAGTTGAGATTCTTTTCCCCATACATTTATCAAGTTGTTCCAGTAGAAGTTTTTAAAAAAGCTTTCATCTTCCAGTGGAATTGCCCTAGCAACTTTATCTAAAATCATTTAATCATATATATATGGGTCTCTTGTGGATTCTATTCTGTTCCACTGATCTATTTCTCTACCCTTTACCCATATCACTTTGTCTTAAGACTATAACCTTTAATAAATTTTAAAATCTGAGAGTGAGCCCTTTGAATTTGTTCTTTTTTTAAAAATTTAATTAATTAATTAATTTTTCCTGAGTTGGGTCTGCGTTGTGGTGCACGGGCTTCTCATTGCAGTGGCTTCTCTTGTTGTGGAGCACGGGCTCTAAGCATGCGAGCTTCAGTAGTTGTGGCTCATGGGCTCTAGAGTGCAGGCTCAGTAGTTGTGGCGCATGGGCTTAGTTGCTCCGGGGCATGTGGGATCTTCCTGGACCAGGGCTCGAACCTGTATCCCCTGCATTGGCAGGTGGACTCTTAAGCACTGTGCCACCAGGGAAGCCCCAAATTTGTTCTTCTTTTAAAATATTACTTTGTCTGTTGTCAGTGCTTTGCTGAAGGAGATTTGATTCTTTTAGCAATATTTTATAGTCTTCATTAGAGGTTTTGCATGTCTTTTCTTAAATTTATTCCAAAGAATTTGTGTCTTTTGGATGATGTTGTAAATTTTTAAAAATTCATTCTCCAATTGATTCTTCAATATAGAAACACAGTACTTAATTTTTTTTTCCTTTTATCCTTTGACTTTGCTAAATTTACTTACCAGGCTGAAAGCTTTTTATATATTTCTTTGAGTATTTTCTTCCTTAAGTATTTGGTATTATTTCTTCCTTAAGGGTACAATAGAGTTTTACCATTAAGATATCAGGGTCTTGATCTAATAGCTCATGATCGAATGGATGAAGACAGTCTTAATAGCTAATGATCTAATGGATGAAGAAATGTAGTTTTAAGCATGTTATTTTTAACTGTGAAATAATTCAATTAAATCTTAATAATGATTTAAATTAATTACATAAATAATAAGATTGAATAGAGGAGGAATAATATTAAGTAAAATGATATTTTCCTCTTTTACATAGAGGGCTAATATTTAAACAAAACATAGAGCTACAGAAATGGACCTGTGAGTATATACTTTAGAATTGTGAGAACTACCAACTTTATTAAAATATGCGAGCAATTAAAAGAGAATTTAAATGAAGAGTGAGACTGGGAGTGTAAGGAATTAGGTGAAATGTTTAAAATACTCTTTAATCCTACTATGTGGATTTTTTTACCATGTGAACATATTGATTTTATTGTATTAAAATATATAAAAACATTTTCCAAGATACATCTGTATCATATCATTCCTGATCTCATTTTTGCCACTTTTTTTCATTTTGGTTATCATACATTTTCTTAAAAATAATTTTGAACATCTGCAAGTTTATCTCTGCAAAAACATAGCCCCTACCAGATGTTTCTGTCTGGCTCTGGGCCCAAAGATATTAATGGAATTATAATGGCAAAGGACTTGAGCAAATGTATTTGTCAGTCTGACTGTGCTCTCAATCTCAAATTGTACTAAAATGGATGATAGGGTGGCATTAAGTAAAACTGCTGTGGGGCCTCAGCAGTTTATCTGAACATCTGGTTGATTCTATTCTCCTCTGTTCTCTGTTTCAAAAGCCAAGTTTGTCCTCATACCATTTTTTATAACCCAAGATTAAGCATGGTTTTGCAGAGAATTTTAAAGCTCTTTATTCCCATATGCATTTGAATGTGAACAATCCTTTGGGCTCTTATGATCTCACACGCTTTCCTTGTTCTTTTCTACTCACACCACCTTTTTCATATTTTCTTTCTCACCTTCACATGATCAAAGAAAAGTAGCAATTAATTGCTGAAAATATATTCAAATGCCATC
Organism: Kogia breviceps; assembly: GCF_026419965.1. Lineage (NCBI taxonomy): Eukaryota > Metazoa > Chordata > Mammalia > Artiodactyla > Physeteridae > Kogia > Kogia breviceps. Next base: position 91,229,732 of record NC_081320.1, read on the forward strand.
AAAGAAGACCAAAGAGAATCAAACAGTATCATTTTTAGCAATTTTTTTTGCAGCCAGATTTAATTATAAATTTCTTAATTTGCTTGTTAACATTTTGTATAGTCAGTTTTTATAGTGATTTATTAAGACAGGACACCTGTAGTCAGGTGGTTCTGTGTTCCCTATGAACTCCTTAATGCCCCTCAGAGATGGCTGCCTGAGTTTCCATGAGGTCAAGATCCAAGGCATAGTTTTTAATAGCAGAAAACTTACTTTATTATTATTGTTTAAAGGTGATAGAGGGGAATAGCAGAAAGAATTTGACACTGGCTTTTGTACTTTTCTCCTTATCATTCTAATTTCTCCCAGTAGATTTTAAGGTCTTTAATAGCAGAAATGGATTTTTGATTCTTCTGTGCATTTTTAAAATTGCCATAGACACATTACAATTTTTGGAAACATTTAAGAAACAATTAGTTTGTTACAACTAAAGTTCTCATTGATTTCTCTAGATTGGTTTGATTAGTACATATACAAATACACACTGTTTTCACTGTGTTAAGAAAATAGTGGACTTCTGGCTTCCAGTTAGCATATGGAATGTTGGAAAGATTATTGCCCCCACCATAACAACAAGAAAAAGCCAGGTCGTGTGAAGAAATCATAATTGTTATCAAGTTCAGAAAGGTGAACTTGCAGAGCAAGCAACTAGCCTGAAAACTAAGGAAAGTCAGGCATATCCAAGAAGAGATGGAGTGCAAGAAATGACTAACCAATGCAAATTAGGAGAGGAAGACAGGACCCCCATTTAAGTGGAAAAGAAAAAAATCACCTAAGATGTTTTAATGAATTGTTATTAAAGTCTGAGTGTGGAGTAATGTGAGGCTCCTGAGATCTCAGACACAAAGGGAGTTTGCAACCACTCAAAGGTTCTTCTTCATGGATCTTTACAAGGAAATCATGGAACATATTGATGGTAGGGCAGGAGACCATAGGAACATAGCTTGAAGTGCAGGCCTGGAAGACACAAACTCTCTTGCTAATAGCCAAGCAGAACAAGTGGTGGTCATGTGTTCAGGCATAAATGCTATTTACCTTAGTCTCTGCTATCCTTTACATATGTCTGGCTTTCCAACAACATATATCTATCACACACAAAAAAATCAGGAAACAAATGAAAAAACCCACTGTCAAGAGGCAAAATAGTCAACAGAACCAGACTGAGATAAGAACCAGATATTAGAACTGTGAGACACGGCATTAAAAATTACTACAATTAATATGTTAAAGAATCTTGTGGGAAAAGTGGAAAGCATGCATGAACATATGGGAAATCTCAGCAGGGAGAGAAAAACTATTAAAAAAGATCAAATTGAAAGCTAAAATTAAAATACAGTAACAGAAATGAAGAATGCTATTGACTAAATCATCAGTAGACTCAACAAACTTAAGGAATAGGTGAATAGATCAGTAGAAATTATCCAAACTTCAACACAATGATAACTGATAGTGGAAAAATAAAAATAAACGAAGCATCTAAGCATGGTGGGATAACATCAAAACACGTGTAATTTGAATTCCAGAAGGAGAAAAGAGAGATAATGAAGAATATGAATTACTTAAATAAGTAATGACTGATAATTTTCCAAAATACAAGAGCCAAAACCCCACAGTTCTGGAGAGCTCAGACAGCATCAAGTGTGGTAAAATCAACACACACACACACACACACACACACACACACACACACACACACACACCATATTCAAACTGCTGAAAACTGAAGACAAGAAGCAATAGCAAAAAAAGCCTATTTTTTTGTGCAGCTTAGCAAAAACAAAGCACATTATACATAAAAGAACAAAGGTAGAAATATAACCTCATCAGAAGTTATACAAGCCAGAAGACAGTGGATATCTTCAAAGCACGGAGAGAAGAAAAAGCCAACACTCAATTTTACATCCACTGAAAATATATTGCAACAGTGAAGAAGAAATAAAGACTTTCAAAAAAGATATAATTCTTGATTGACAGACCTACACTAGAAAAAATGTTAACAGAAATTCTTCAAGCAGAAGAACATGATAATACACAGGAACCTGGGTGTAGGGAAAGAAACGAAGGTCTCTAGAAATGATTAAAATGAAAGGAAATATTAAACACTTTTTTCTTGTTTGTATTTGCTTTAGAAGGTAATTGTCTCCAAAGTAAGAATAATATGAAAGTATTTTGGATTTACAGCATATTCAAAAGAAAAATATGTGATAAAAATAGCACAAAAGACAAGAGGGAAGCATTTGGTTGTGAGTTCTTATAATTATGTGAAGTGGTATAATATTAATTGGAATTTCTGTAATTGATGGAATTTCTGTAAATGATGACATATGTCATAAGCTCAAAGGCAGCAACTAAAGAAATTAAAAGATGTATGAAAGATAAAACAGTGGAGATAAAATAGAACAAAATATTACAGTTATTCCAGAAATATGATTGTCTATAAAAATCCCAAAGAATACTCAAAGATCTACTAGAACTAATGGAAATTTGTAAGATATGAAGTTTATATATAAATATCAGTAATATTTCTATATATTAGTAATTATAAATCAGAAACCGCATTTTTAAAGTACCATTTACTACAGTACTAATAAACATGAAATTCTTGGGTATAAATTTAACAAAATATGTGCAGATGCTGACAGCTACAAAACCCTGAGAAAAAAGATATTAAAAATACTTAAATAAATGATTAGCTATATAATGTTCATAGATGGGAAGGCTGACTATTGTTAAGATATCATTTCTCTCCAAATTTATCTATAGATTCAACACTGTCTCAATCAAAATCCCAGGAAGATTTTTTTGTTATCAAGCCTAACAACTTGATTCTAAATTTCATCTGTCAGAGGAAATACACTTTGTCTTGTAAATATAAGTATAATATAATAAAAATATAACCAATCAAAATATTTTTGAACAAATTCAGAGGCCTCACTCTATCTGATTTTAAAACTTGATATAAAGCTGCAGTTATCCAAACACTGGCAAGATGATAGACATGTAACTCAGTGGTATAGAATGCAGAGTCCAGAAATACACCCATACAAATATGAGAAAAATTGATATTTGACAAGGTTGCAGAGTCAACTCAATAGACAAAAATGGTGTTTCCAACAAATGGCAGTAAATAATTACATATCCATATGCAAAAAAGAAAGAAAAAACTGAGCCATACTCATATACCATATGCAAAAATCAATCTAAAATAGATCAAAAATTCAAATATAAAAGCTAAAACTATAAATCTGCTAGAATAAAACATAGGAGAAAATCTTTGTGGCTATGCATTAAGCAAAGATTTCTTGTATACTACACTAAAAACATGACACACACACACACACACAAAGGAAAATTGGACTTTTTCAAAATTAAACACTTCTGTTCTTCATGGCCAACAGGCATGTGAATAGATGCTCAACATCCCTAATCATCAGGGAAATGCAAATCAAAACCACAATTATATATCACCTCACACCTGTCAGAATGGCTATCATCAAAAAGATCACAAATAACAGATGTCGGCAAGGATGTGGAGAAAAGGGAACCCTTGTACATTTTTGGCGGAATGTAAATTAGTGCAGCCACTGTGGAGAACAGTATGGAGGTTCCTTAGAAAACTAAAAATAGAACTACCATACGATCCAGCAATCCCACTCCTGGACATATATCTGGAGAAAACCATAATCCGAAAGGATACACGCACCCCAGCGTTCAATGTGGCACTGTTTACAATAGTCACGGTATGGAAGCAACCTAAGTGTCCATCAACAGATGAATGGTTAAAGAAGATGTGATATACATGCCACAATCGAATACTACTCAACCACAAAAAAGAATGAAATTTTGCCATTTGAAGCAACAAGGATGGACTTGGAGGGCATTATACTAAATGAAATGACTCAGAGAAAAACAAATACTGTATGATATATGTGGAATCTTAAAAATACAGCAAACTAGTGAATAAAAGAAAAAGAAGCAGACTCACGGATATAGAGAACAAGAGAGTGGTTACCAGTGTGAAGAGGGAAGGTGGGGAGGGGCACTAAAGGGGTAGAGGAAAAATAAAAGGGTTATTATGAGATTATGTGAAATAATGTGTGAAATTTTTGAAAATTGTAAAGCAATATAGAATTGAAAGAATCTTTTGTTCAGTAAATATAAAAGAAAGAAAGAAAGAAGAAAGAAAGAAGAAGAAAGAAAGAAGGAAAGAAAAACTGAAAAGTGAAAGACTGCAAGAAAACTTTGTAAAACACATAGTCCAACAATGGACTTGTAGCTAGATGTGGTAGACTGAATTCTAAGATGGTTCCCAGGGTTTTTGGCCCTTGACACATAAACCCTGTACAGTCTCCCTCCTCGTGAGAATGGGCAGAGCCTTTGAATGTGATGGGATACTCACTCCCTTGATTAGATGACATTATATGGGAAATGTGATGTGACAGTCACCTCAGTGCTAAGAATCTATCACAGAGACTAGGGAGAGATGCTGAAATAAGCCACCATGGTGTTAGAGAGGGTACTTGGTTAGGACCTGAGAGTGGCCTCTAGGTGCTGTGAGCAACTCCTGGCAAGAAAATAAAGACCCCGTGCCCTACCTACAACCACAAGGAACTGAATTCTGCCAACAATGTGGATGAGCTTGAAACTGTACCCTGAGCTCCGTGTGAGACCTGGTGGGAAATGCAGCCTGCTGACACTTTGAATTAGCCTTGTAAGACTCTGAGCAGAGAATCCGATCACGCCATGGCCAGACTTTAGTCACACAGAAACTGTGTGATAATAAATGGTTTTTGTTTTAAGTCACCAAGTTAGTGGCAATATGCACAGTACTAGGAAAATAATACACCAGATTATATGAAGGACACTCAAAATACGTAGCCCAGTTAAAGTTTGGCAAAAGATTTAAACAGATACCAGTTGCTTCATTAAGTCAAAATCATTAACATTAAGGAGGCAGATTAAAAACTGTGATGAGATACTGCCAAGTACTTAACAGACAGAAGATGAAAAAATCCCTGTCAACACCAGATGAGGACTTTGAACAATTGGGATTCCCATGCATTAATTCTGAAAATGCAAAATGATGCAGTCCCTTTGGAGAACAGTTTTGCAGTTTCCAATAAATTAATTATATACTTATCAAAGGACCCAGAAATTCCACTCAAGGGAAATGAAAGCTTAAGTTCACATAAAAACTTGTACTCTGTGGTTTATACTGGCTGTTTTTGTAATTAACAACAACAACAAAAGGAAACAACCCAAATGTTCTCCAGTCCGTTTATTAGTTTTCTATTGCTGCTGCAACAAATTGCCACAATTTTAATGGCTTAAAACAACACCAATTTATTATCTTACATTTCAGGTGGACAGAAAACTATTGCTGTCTCACAGGCTAAAATCAAAGTGTGGTAGGGCCGCAGTCCTTTCTGGAAGCTCTAAGGAAAAATCTATTTCCTTACTTACTCAGGGGTTGGCAGAACTCAGTTTCATGTGGTGTAAGGCTGAGACTTTTTTGTCTTGCTGATGGTCAACTAGGGGCCACATTTAGCTCGTAGAGGCTCCTCTCTGGTTCTTGCATGTAGATCCTTCCATTTTAGGATTAGGAACAACAGGGCAGCAGATCTTCTGACACTGCCATCTTTCTGATTTATGTGTTATATTTGGCCTAGGATTACCTTCCCATCTCAAGGTCTGTAACTTAATTGCATCAGCAAAGTCCTTCTTGCCATAGAAGGTAACATAATTCATGGTTTCTAGGGATTAGAACATAAACATTTTTAGGGAGTCATTTGTCTACCACACTTGGTGAATAAACACAATGTAATAAATCCATACAATGGAATACTACTCAGCATATAGAAGAAGTGAACTAGTGATACACACAACACCATGAATAAATCTTAAAACATTCTACTAAGTAAAGGAAACCAGATTCAAGAGGCTGCATATTGTATTAGTCCATTTATTTGACATTCTGGAAAAGGCAAAACTCCAGACACAGAAAACAGACCAGTGGTTGCTCAGAGCTGGGGTGTTTGGGAGGACGTGACTATACTGGACAGAGGAACTTCTTAGGATGATGGAAATGTACCATATTCTGATTGTGGTGGTGGTTACACAACTGTATGCATTTTCAGAACTATACACTTAAAAAGGTATATTAATGTATTTGCATTATACCTTAATAAAAATGAGTCTATTTTTAACTGAGAACTTACTGTATGTAAAATTTACCTAAAAATAGAAGCAGAAAAACCTCAATGCACCAATACTTGTAAATAAAACCAATCAGCTTTTAAAACCATGAACAGAGGAAAATGCATCAGACACTGAAGATTTTGTGGATTTACATGAGACATTGGCAAAGGTAAAATTTCCACTAAATAAATGATGCTTCATTGTTAACAGGAGGAAAGGAGGAGGAGATGGGTACAGATGGAGGCATGATTGTAGAATATGTGGTGAAAAGATGAAATAATAAAACTTCACAATATACATTACATATTTTTCACTCTTCACACCTTTTATTTTTTTTAGCATCTTTGTTAGAGTATAATTGCTTTACATTGTTGCGTTAGTTTCAGCTGAACAACAAAGTGAATCAGCTCTATATATGCATGTATCCCCATATCCCCTCCCTCTTATGTCTCCCTCCCACCGTCCCTATCCCACCCCTCTAGGTGGTCACAAAGCACCGAGCTGATCTCCCTGTGCTACGCGGCTGCTTCCCACTAGCTAGCTGTTTTTACATTTGGTAGTGTATATGTGTCCATGCCACTCTCTCACTTCGTCCCAGCTTACCCTTCCCCCTCCCCGTGTCCTCAGGTCCATTCTCTGCATCTGTGTCTTTATTCCTGTCCTGCCCCTAGATTCTTCAGAACCACTTTTTTTTTTTTTTAGATTCCATATATATGTGTTAGCATACGGTATTTATTTTTCTCTTTCTGACTTACTTCACTCTGTATGACAGACTCTAGGTCCATCCACCTCACTACAAATAACTCAGTTTTGTTTCTTTTTATGGCTGAGTAATATTCCATTGTGTATACGTGCCACATCTTCTTTATCTGTTCATCTGTCGATGGACACTTAGGTTGCTTCCATGTCCTGGCTATTGTAAGTAGAGCTGCAATGAACATTTTGGTACATGACACTTTTTGGATTCTGGTTTTCTCAGGGTATATGCCCACTAGTGGGATTGCTGGGTCGTATGGTAGTTCTATTTGTTGTTTTTTAAGGAACCTCCATACTGTTCTCCATAGTGGCTGTATCAATTTACATTCCCACCAACAGCGCAAAAGGGTTCCCTTTTCTCCACACTCTCTCCAGCATTTATTGTTTCTAGATTCTTTGGTGATGGCCATTCTGACCGGTGTGAGGTGATACCTGATTATAATTTTGATTTGCATTTCTCTAATGGTTAGTGATGTTGAGCGTCCTTGTGTTGACAATCTGTATATCTTCTTTGGAGAAATGTCTATTTAGATCATCTTCTGCCCATTTTTGGATTAGGTTGTTTGTTTTTTTGATATTGAGCTGCATGAGCTGCTTGTATATTTTGGAGATGAATCCTTTGTCAGTTGCTTCATTTGCAAATATTTTCTCCCATTCTGAGGGTTGTCTTTTTGTCTTGTTTATGGTTTCCTTTGCTGTGCAAAAGCTTTTCAGTTTCATTAGGTATAATTTGTTTATTTTTGTTTTTATTTCCATTTCTCTAGGAGGTGGGTCAAAAAGGGTCTTGCTGTGATTTATGTCATAGAGTGTTCTGCCTACGTTTTCTTCCAGGAGTTTGATAGTGTCCGGCCTTACATTTAGGTCTTTAATCCATTTTGAGTTTATTTTTGTGTGTGGTGGTAGGGAGTGTGCGTCATCACCATATGGATAGCATTTGCTGTAAATTAGAAGGTGGTAATAACTTGCTTTAGAAAGTTAAATATTACTTTGAGACTTATGAGCTCGCTTCATCCTCACCTGTTGGAATAAAGGTCTTTTTGTCCCAGGATATCTTGTTGACATGTTAAGTTTCTAAGGGAATTTTCTCTTTGCTGATCATGGTTGGTTATAGAGAATTTTAGGGTTTATATTTGTCATTTCGAAATGGCATTTATTTCGAGCAAATAAATGGTCTTTACTGACAGGAAGCTGTGCAGAAGTTCCCCTTTTACAGTTTACTGAAATTGCTGGTTATTTTTAGAGGGAGTCAGGCATTAGTAAACCAAACCCAGTGCTGAAAACAAGTCTGGTAAACTAACAGTTTAAAATTCAACATAAATTACACCATTTCCAATACCAATAATTCCAGAAGATTTTTGCATTGTGCATTATAATTTTCAATAACTTTTAAAAAGTATGTTCTCAAGAATCCTGAGTGTTACCGGGGCAGCCATCATCCAGGTTTTACAGATGAGTAAACAGAGACACTGGAGGGTGAAAATGACTTGCTTCAGGCTACAGAGAAATGAATGAAGAGGCCAGCTCACTTGACTCTTATCAGCAATTTTCACTGCATCATTTTCAGTCCCCTTAACAATGATGAGGACACTCTTATTATGTATTCAATGAGTAAAGACATGACTGTAATTTAATTTTAATAATTTATGATTCTTCATAAAGTTGTAAATCTGTGTTCTAGAGGATATTAGATAAACTCTGAAAGTTTAGGTGATAAGCATATTTTTAGAGTTCTGAGCTAATAAGCTGATGGGAAATCAGGGTGCAATGGGGGTGCATTAGAGGTAGAGAATTAATCATCTCTTATTGATAATATTGTGTGGAACTCAGTGAATTTTGTTTTTCTAGTGGCTTTTCAGTGATGCTGCAGATTTCCAATACCTGTTGACTAAAATTAATTCATATACTTGTTTGAACTTCCTGTTGAGAAACTGACAGTCAAAAGCTATCAGACATGACTGCAGCTGTCGATTACCAGTGTTGTTTTAATAAAACAACCAGGGTTATTTTTTCAAGTCTATACTATATTGTTGGTCCTTTGACGCCATATTAAAATGAGCCCTATGCTTATCAGAAAAGCACCTACACTGAAAGCAACCTCAAATTTCTCTCCTAAAGATATAGAAAATAATGATTTTAAAAGGCCACCAAAAGGGCAATTGAGGGAGCCAGGACACGTTTTGGTGGTCTTCTTTGTGTTCAAGGACTGAATGCTTCAGTCCCTTTTCCTGTACTTTTAAATTAAATTAAATTTAATTTTTTAACATCTTTATTGGAGTATCATTGCTTTTCAATGGTGTGTTAGTTTCTGCTGCATAACAAAGTGAATCAGCTATACATATACATATATCCCCATATCTCCTCCCTGTTGCGTCTCCCTCCCACCCCTCTAGGTGGTCACAAAGCACCGAGCTGATCTCCCTGTGCTATGTGGCTGCTTCCTTCCCACTAGCTAGCTATTTTACATTTGGTAGTGTATATATGTCCATGCCACTGTCTCACTTCGTCCCAGCTTACCCTTCCCCCTCCCCGTGTCCTCCAGTCCATTCTCTACGTCTGTGTCTTTATTCCTGTCCTGCCCCAAGGTTCTTCACTTCCAAGAGCTGGTATAAAGTTATCAAGCAAGACACATACCTTCAGTCTTATAGTTGGTCTGGGTAGAGGTGAGAACAAATGACAGGAATTAATGTGTGTGGGACTGACTATGGTGCATCTATTACTGTGCTTCCTGCTTCATGTATTCTGTCTTGCTTCATCTTCACGATAGCTTTGTTACATATGTACCATAATCCCTACATTGCAGATGGAACCTGAAGCTAAGACAATTTAAATAATATACTCAAGGTTATATAGGTATATGGATTGGAGTTCAGTCTCAGGTATTATGTCTGTAAAGCCCATTTTTGTTTCCCTGCCTTTTCCTGTGAATACTATTTTCCAAGCTTGGTTCTTGATATATGTGTCTCTCCTTTGCCCATTGACCCCCTCCCAGACTTTTTTTTTTTTTTTTAAAGAAAGAGAGCTCTTCCTGTGGGTAATGAAGGCAATACTGCTCACTGGCTCTGGTTTTTCTTTTCAAATTCATTTCTCAACAACCTTTTTTACCCCTCAACCGTGCTTCAGATAAACCTTCTATCTTTCCTCCTAATCTATAGTGGACATGGCTTTGTGAGCCCTTGGAAAATTCCATACAAAATCTTCCTGACCAGTAGATCAGGGAGTCGGCATTTTACTACATCAGGAGGCTTCTTATATAGACTGTGTCTCAGGTGTCCATCCAACGTAATAAACTCTAGGATCTGTAACTTGTACTCCACTTTCTCTTTCCTCAGAGAATAGCTCTATGAACTGTGTATGCCCTGGTATTAAAACATTTAGATACCTCCTGTGGAGATTTTCTTCCTTTGGGGATTTTCTTGAGTGGATAAACACCCACCTTACCTGTGCCCCTGCAGGTTTCTTGCTGTCCTATTCCATGGTTGTACTCTAAAGACTTACCTCTCTCCAGATTAATATCCTTCAATTCACCATTGTCTTCAAGATAGTGTCTAAGCACTCAACATGCCATTTAACTGTTATTTGAAAACTAGACTCATCTTTTTCCAAGCTGAATATTTTAGCTCTGTTACTCCCTTTTGCTCCTTGCTTTAGTTCTCTCTATTTCAAATATATCAAACTACTCACCTCGTGCTTTTTTTTTTTTTTTTTTTCAACTTTCTGTTGAAAATCAGAAACATTGTTCTCCGTGTTTAGGATGCTCTCCTATACCGTTCTCCACTTCCAAACCTCCCGCTTATCTTTATTTATTTATTTATTTTTTCGGTATGCGGGCCTCTCACTGTTGTGGCCTCTCCCGTTGCGGAGCACGGGCTCCGGACGCGCAGGCTCAGCGGCCATGGCTCACGGGCTTAGTTGCTCCGCGGCATGTGGGATCTTCCCGGACCAGGGCACGAACCCGCGTCCCCTGCATTGGCAGGCGGATTCTCAACCACTGCGCCACCAGGGAAGCCCATCCCGCTTATCTTTAAATCACCAACTCAAATATCATTTCCTCTCTGAAGTCTTTTCTAACTTCTCAGTACAGATTTAATGATGTTTTTCCTTGGAGTTTCATAGCACTTAATGCAGCAATCCCTAACCTCTTTAGCACCAGGGGCCTGTTTCGTGGAAGACAGTTTGTCCACAGACCAGGGTGGGGGGTGGTTTTGATTCAGGTGCATTGCGTTTATTGTACGCTTTATTTCTATTATTATCACATTGTTATATATAATAAAATCATCATACAACTCACCATAATGCAGAATCAGTGGGAGCCCTGGGCTTGTTTTCCTGCAACTAGATGGTCCCATCTGGGGGTGATGGGAGACAGTGACACCCGAAGTGTGTTGCTTATGTCCAGTCTACTCTGTAATCTCGTTTTGGTTCTTTTTGTTTGTTTGCTTGCTTTGTTGTTTCTTTCTTTCTTTTTTTTTTTTTTTTGGTTGTGTCGGGTCTTAGTTGCAGCTCGCGAATCTTCATTGAGGCTTGCGGGATCTCTTTTGTTGTGGCGCATGGGCTTCTCTCTAGTTGTGGCGCGCGGGCTCCAGAGCATGTAGGCTCTGTAGTTTGTGGCACGTGGGCACTCTCATTGAGGTGAGTGAGCTCAGTAGTTATGGCGTGCTGGCTTAGTTGCCCTGCAGCGTGTGGGATCTTAGTTCCCCAACCAGGGATCAAACCTGGGTCGCCTGCAATGGAAGGCAGAGTCTTTACCACTGCACCACCAGGGCAGTCCCCGTAATATCATTTTGGTGGCTGTCACTGCAGAACACACACCCTGCTTCACAGAGATAGGATGTTGGAAACGGAAGCAGGCTTTCCAGTGCTTTTGCGGCAATCTCAGGGTATTCCGCCTTGACTTTAATCCAGAATGTGTGGCGATTTGAAGTTGTCTCAGACATACTTTTACGGCCACCATCATTTGTGATCTCAAGCAGTTGATCCTCTTCTAGCACAAAGCCGATTCACCTGGCTTATTCACAAATGGGTCACGGATCCGTTCCTTCCCAGTTTGGAGGTCTTTTGTGGTTGGAAAGTGATGCTCAAACTCTTTTGAAAGCTGAGATAGGTGACCATGCACCAGCTGGGAGAAGGAAGGCCCTGGCTCAGTCTCTTTCAAAATCTCTGCTAATGTTTGAAACATGTCAGAAATCACAGTGTTCCCTCGTCACCCCCATAAGTCCAGTTTGGCTTTGAATGCAGCCACTTTATCTGCCGACTTGAATACAGTTATCGTTCTCCCCTGAAGTGACAGGTTGAGTTCACTGAGCAGGTTGAATGTGTCACACACATAAGCAAGTTTTGTGACCCATTCCGTGTCACTGAAATGTGCTGCCAGTGGTCACTTTTTCAGAAAGAAATCTCTGGAGCAGCTCTCATAACTCAAAGCCTCTGGCCAGTGATCTACCTTCAGAAAGCCATCTCCCTTCTGTGTATAAGAGACTAGGTGTGTGCTCTGTGTCCATCTCCTCACGGAGCTGCGTGAACAGATGTGAGTTAAGGGCATGTACTTTCATGTGGTCGATAACTTGAATCACACCCTACAGAACGTTGTTAGGTTCAGGTGACATTTTTCGGGTAGCCAGCATTTCTGTATGGGTGACACAGTGTGTAGATTCACACGCAGAAGCGACCTCTTTGACCCGAGTAGTGAAACCACAGAGCCGTCCAGTCATGGCAGCTGCTGCGTCTGTGCCTATACCGACACAAAGGGACCCATTCAGTTTTCCTGATATGTAATCATTCAAAGCCTTGAATAGTTCTGCAGCTGTGGTGCTGGCTGACAACAAAAGTGCACGTGATGTATCCTCATTCACATCCTCCTGAGAAACATATCGCACAAAAACCAGCACTGTGGCCTTGCTGTCAACGTCGGCAGGCTCGTCGCCCTGGATCGGGCACCACGGTGACTCTTTAATCCCCTCTCACGACGGTGCCTCAGTATCCTCTGCTATTTCGTCAGTTCGTCTAGTTCTGGTGCCAGCCGAAGAGGAACACGTGCCACCTTTTGAACTGCAGCCTCTCCTAGAAGTTCACGACAAACGTCCTTAGCAGCCGGCAGGATCATCTCTTCACCAACAGGAAAGGGCTTCTCAGCTTTAGCAGCGCGGTCAGCCTCTAAGCGTGATGCTCTCGGCGCAGACACACGCGATGAAGTGGTGGCCTTCGGTAATTGCTTCTGTTCCTCGTGTTCACATTCTTTTTCTTTTGAAAAACTCCAAAGACTTGTCTTTTAATGGAGGGTGCGTGGTCTCCATGTGGCGAAGCAGTTTTGAAGGTTTCGTGGCTTCGTTGGTTAGCCGGTCGCCACATATTATACAAAGAGGGCTTGGAGAATGTGAATCACCTGTTGCGATGAACCCATAATTTAAATAGGACTCTTGGTATTTTCTTTTAAATGCAGCTTTCTTCTCGTTGGCAGTCTTAGAGTCTGCTGCTGTCTCATCATTGGGTCTTTCCCCCTTTTCACAGAAGCTCTCCAGTGATGTTTGCTTTTTACTCATTCTGGCTAGAGTTAGCTTGTGGGCTTCCCAAAGCTGTGACTGAGACGAGTGCGCAGTGCGGGAAAGAGGCGCGGATGGAAGCGGTGAGTAAAATAATGGGTGTGCTATGCATGGAGTAGAATAAGTGTCGGATTCTGACGTAAAGGCTGCCACCAGACGCAGCTGTGCAATTGAAGTACCTCAGCTCACTTGCCACTATAAAACCTGCCACCGGAGGCAGCTTAATTGTCACTGGCCACTCACTGATGGGGTTTTGATATGAGTCTGCAAGCAGTTGATTTATGATGGTCTCGGTGCAGACCCACCTCTCTGCTAACGATAATCTGTATCTGCAGCCGCCTCCCTGCGCTGGCATCACCGCCTCGGCTCCACCTCAGGTCATCAGGCGTTAGATTCTCATAAGGAGCGCACACCCTAGATCCCTCGCGTGCACAGTTCACAGTAGGGTTCGTGCTCCTGTGAGAATCTGATGCCGCCACTGATCTGACAGGAGGCGGATCTCAGGCAGTAATGCGAGGGATGGGGAGCGGCTGTAAATACAGATGAAGCTTCCCTCCCTCGCCTCCTGCTCACCTCCTGCTGTGCAGCCCGGTTCCTAACAGGCCATGGGTCCATGGCCCGGGGGTTGGGGATCCCTGACTTATTGTGTGCTTCTGTTATTGAAATCAACACACTCCCTCACACTGTTGTGTTTTCTTTAGACGGTGAACGTTTAGAGGGCAGGTACTCTGACTTAGTTTTCTAATCCTCCCTGCTTATGACACAAGCTCATCACTCCTTCCTGGTAGCTAAGTTTACAGTTTTAGACCTGAGTTGGCAGGCCTCAATCATTTTTTGCCTACATGTTAACCTTAACATTAAAAAAAAAATACTTTAGGGCTTCCCTGGTGGCGCAGTGGTTGAGAGTCCGCCTGCCGATGCAGGGGACACGGGTTTGTGCCCCGGTCCGGGAAGATCCGCGGCTGGGCCCGTGAGCCGTGGCCGCTGAGCCTGCGCGTCCGGAGCCTGTGCTCCGCAACGGGAGAGGCCACGACAGTGAGAGGCTTTAAAACGTGTTAACATGTATTGAACACTTACTACACAACAAACACTTCTTCAGGCTTTTTACGTGCATTTCCTTATCTAATTCTTAAATAACCCTACAGAGTAGAAATAGTTATTATACTTATTCAGATAAGATATGAGCAGATCAGAGAATGAGTACCTTACCCAAAGTCACATAGACAGTCACCAGCAAGGTGACATACTGTTTCCTGGGGCCCATATTAGTGACCTTGAGTAAGGAATGGATATCTAAAACAGCTGCTTGAATTGTTCACATGTAAGCTTCCCTATTTTCTAAGTATTAAAGATTTGGAAAGCAAAGGATCAAGGCTGATAGTGTGGACTTTAATGGAGTCAGTTTAGCCTTTCCCTTCCAGGTTGTGGCTTCCCACTTTTGTAGTCTGTCTCTGCAAATTGTAGATTAATCAGCATCACTTGCTGAGTCTTCTCTACTTGCATTACTTCTCTTTGAAGTGTAGCCAAATAAACAGAAAAACTTTCTTCTAGGAGGTTGATTTTCCTCTTCTGAGATGGATCCTGTGTGTTTTGATTACAACTGCTACCCAGCCATTTCCAATTTCCCTCTTTTGGTCATTTCTCCCTAGTTTATAATGCCATCCAGTTTAGAAGAGCAAATTTAATGAATATGATTTATCTTCCTTAAGATGAACAAAAATGAGAAGACCAAAGGCAATGTATAGCTCTCTGGAAGCTCATCCTAGTCTAAAGTATTGATCAAATCAATCTGTGTGCTATTTTATTGTTCATAAGAGATTCTCTTGGAGACAAATAGCATTCTGATTGACTTTTATCATCATTATAAAGATACTATATTGGTTTGTAGGTAAGGAGTTCAGTCTGTCAGGGTTCAGGGTCAGTCCAGATAAATTTGAACCCCCTAGCAGCAAAAGGCATAATCTCGAGTCGAGGTCAAGTTATCAGGTCGGAGTCTGGATTTATGGTTCAGGATAAAAGCGGCAAGGAGATGTATAGAGATGAAAATCCAGAAATATAACCTCATTCCACATATGTGAAACTTGATTCTGGCCAACTTCACCAGTCTTCCTTCTCCTGCTTTTAATATGTACTAGGATTGGACTAGCCAGCGACCACCACTTTCCCCCTTGAGCGTGCCTGCAATTACAGAGACCTGGAGTGCTTGGCTTGCTCCTTGGTGTGACGTCAGTCCATGAAATTTGGAACCCAACTGAACTACTCATCAGTCTACAAGAAAAACATGGCTTTGTGCGTTCACATATCATAAGATATTGACAATGATGGAAGGACAGAGAATGGAACATGAGCCATTAAAAAAGGTCAAACTTCCCTCCAGCATCCAGAAATCTCCAGGATGCCAATATCAGACTATGTACTGGACATCCTCATGAGTTTAGCTTTTCCTTTATAGTCACGTCATGTAAACTCAATTTGCAAGATCCTTTTATGTAATAACTTTGAAGCTCAGAAACTTACATGTGCATATGCTTTAACATGTTATGAAAGTTCAAGAGAGACCTGCAAAACCGATGGTAGAATGCAATCGGATTTAAGGCCATCCTTTCTATAGACTACGAAATAATCATTTAGATGGCAAAGGACACTTTAAATAACCCAAACTCATTCAGATTTTTTACCTTGAAGTCTATCCAAATATGTCCTCTTAAGACAACTTAGATTAGAGGAAAAGCAAAGAACTTAACCCAAAAAGAGCAGGTTGAAGCTTAGTTCTTCCCTTTCTCGTTCACATGATCTTTTACAGTTAATTGCATGTACCTTGGTATTCCACATTTGGAAAATTTACTTAAAATATGTACCTTAAAACAACTACAGTTATTCAGATCAGTAAATGAGGTGGTTTTTCTTTTGGTCTACCGGTGCTAGTGAGGCTGAGGCGGAGGCTTAATCACTTACTTCAGGTTGTATCAGAGTCTTGACCTTCTAAAGACAGTGTGCTGCTGTGCTGAAGGTGGCATGGAAAAGGGTTTGTGGAAGTTGACATGAGAAATATGATTGGTTCATTGTTTTCAGTCTCTACTACATAGAGGCAAAAATCTGCAACTGTTTATCTCCATGATATGATTCAGGTTATAGAAAAGCTGAAGTTATAAATCCGTCATGGCTAGAATGATTCTATTTTTGGCATTATGTATTCAAAATGTATTAAATACAAGACTCTTAAGTGGGGAATCGAGAACTGAGAATTCAACCACTACTCATTTAAATTCTCATTTCTGGAGGTACTTTTAGAGAATTAGAAAGCAGAAGGCACATCCTATAAATTTCTCTTATGTTTTGAATTCTAAATGCAGGAAAAAAAGACTTTGGGAAGTATGTGTTTCTCATTTTATGAGAATATTGAACTTTGGAATATTGAACTTTGGAAAACAATAGCAAATATACTCGTAGGAATCTATAAAAATATTTAATTACCCATTCTTCAGGTATATATTTGGAAAAATTACAAAGTGTATACTAAAATTTTTTTCTAGGTGACCGATTTTGATTCATTAAGTTATTTATGAAATCCCAAACCTATGGGTATTATGAAAATTATTCAATACGTTATGTTAAAATAATTGGATTTAGGGGAAAACTTCTCTGCAAACTGTCAAACTATAATTCACCAAAAGTAAATTTTAAATGTGTAAAGTGTTTAAGAAAAGTGAAATTATAAGCTGTAAAATGTATATTGTATATATAGTTAATTAATCTTGCAAAGAACATGAACTTTATAAGGATATAAACAAGAAGGAAAATCATGAGGGCAAAGGCTGATATATTTGATTACATTAAAATTTAAAACTTTAATATATTAATATTTGTATCACATGTAAGATGAGTTGATACCTTTTCTTTGTGAAACATTCTTATTAACCAATAAGAAAAGCACTAAAACTAAAATAAGTATGTAAAGAAATATTTCTAAAAGGTGAAATACAAGTTGATAATAAGCACAAGCAAAAACAAAATTATTAGTCATTACTGTTGCAAATTTAAATAAAATTATACTATTTTAAATCATTAAACAGAAGAAAAATAAAAAAGAGGTCAATGATTTAAAAAGTATAATGAGGGAAATAATGTATTTAATTGTTGTTGATGAAAATGGCGTAAACTTTTAATGATAGCACGTAGTAATTTGGATTGAGTCTTAAAATATCCATACTGCTTTGCCTACGGTCTTCACCTCAGGTAACGTATCCCAGAGTATTAATCAGAGATCCATAAAAAAATGAACCTACATGGAAATTTAAAAGGATATACTAAACAGTACAACAGTTCTTCAGTAAGAGTGCAGTAATATAATGGAATATTATTCAGACATCACAAATATGTTTTTAAATAACAATTTACTACTAAAGGAATATTTTTTAAAAACTTAAAAGAAAAAGTAAGTACAAGTAAAGTAGTAGTAAAGTAGGTAAGTGAACTAGATTGTAGAATGGGAATTATATTTTTACAGTACAAACCTGGGGGAGAGACTAGAGAGACTGAATAAAAATATAGTAGAACTTCAGGACTGAAATTCCTGTCTGTTATACAGGAAGGAGTTATGACGTGAATGAGGGGTTTAATGAGCTAGATTCAGTTGTGCAAGCTGCATAACTTTGGGTATGAGAAGGTATGTATAGAAACAACCTCTGGCAGACCTTGAGGTTTATTTCTTAGCAAAGTCTAGTTAAACATGGTGATAACTTTGAAATCAGTGGGGATTTTTTGCTTGTTTGTTTTTGCATCTTAAACACGTTTTCTATGTTTAAATCACAAGGATATAACTAAATGCAATTGTAGTGAAGACAGGAGTAGCACAGAAAATTTTAGAATTGGGCCAAGGATCTAATGTCAAGATATCATGGACGAGATGCTGAGGAAGAAGCCAAAGCATGTTCAGGGAGTCCACCCAGACCATATGCTGCTCAAATGGAAGCTCCAAGTCTGAGTAGTCTGGTGTCAAATCTGAGCTCTAAGCCTGCAGCATTGAAGTATGGGATCAAATATAAGGTCTAGGATAACTAGTAATATGAGATCCCTGTGGGTAATGACCTATTATTATAATAGCCCTTATTTTTTTAAAATGTCAATGTCTGCACCTGATACACAGCAGAAATGCAGGTAACTGGAAATAGCTGCTGAACTGAGCAATCAGAAAATGAACAGATTTGTTTATGTTGTCATTTAAATTATCAGCCTGATGCTTTGTTAAATGTTTTTATTAGGGTTTCTTAACAAATAGAATTCAAGCTGCGGCCAAGGCAGTACTCAGAAGAAATTTACATACTTAAATGTATTTATCCAGTTAACAGAAATATTCAAAACATTCAAACAGAGAAGGGAGAGGAAAATAGAAACAAACATTACAAGTACAAGGAAAAAAATTAATAAGAGAAAAATAAAAATAAAAATACCATTTATACTAACATAAAAATTATGAACTATTTAGGTCCAAATTAAATTATGGATTCATCTGCTTAAGCCATTAAAACTTTTATAGAATGAAGAGATTGGATGCAAGATCAACCTAAAAAAATATCAATAGCTGTCTTACCTACCAGAGGTGTGAATAATCAATTTACAAAATGTAATGAGAAAATAAAAGATCTGGATTGTAATAGAAGTAAAAATCTCAAAAACATTTAGGAATACAGATAATCAAGAAAGTTTAGATCCTATAAGGAGAAAAATACAAAATGTCATTGAAGTAAATAAAATAAGATCTAACTAAATTAATTTGGCTCTCGTTTCCATTTTCTTCATTGGAAAATATTGTAAAGATGTCAGTTCTTTCTAAATGAAATTCTAAATTCAATGTCCTCTCAAAGGGATATTTTTGGAAATTAATAATTTGAAGTTTACATAAAAAAAAGTCTAAGAATATACAAGAAATTTTGAACATAGAGAACAATAGGTCATCTATCTTACTAGATATTACAATGCTGTATAAATTTATGCTATTAATAGTATTTTGATAACTAGAACATAATAAATAGTTCAAAAACAGACCCATGTAAATATGACATAATAGTAATTTACAGGAAAATTTCACATTTAAAATTAGTGGAAGAAATGTTAATCTCTTACATAAATATTGTTCAAAAACTAAATATAAAAAAAACAAACAATTTAGAAGAAAATATATTGTTTTATAATCTTACGTAGAGACAGGCTTCCTAAAATATATATAAAATTCAAAATCATGAGGAGAAAAAGATCTGACTACATTAGAATTTAAAGAACTTTACAAAAATATTTACCATAAATATAGTTAAAAGCCAAGTTTTAGAGTGGAAAGGACAAAATAGAAAATGATTGCAAATATATATGATAAACTAAAGATTAATATCTATATTATATAAAGAGCTCTTATGAAGCAATACAAAAAGGAAAATAGCTCAATGGAAATATCAGCGAAGTACATGAACAGAAAGATCACATAAAAATTAAAACATCGCTTACTCATCCTATATTATTAAACTTCAACTTGGCATAAACCTATTAGAACGCAATTTTATACTAACAGTTTAAGTGCTCATAATGTATTTTAACCTATTGTTTCCATTTTTAGAAATTTAATTTAAAAATACTCAAATAAGCTCCTTGTATTAGGCACTGTTCTAAGAGTTGGTTATAGAATAGTGAACAAAACAAATACAATTCCTTGTCTCATCGACACTGCTTTCCTTGGGCAGACTGACATTGAATAAGAAACCAGATAGCCAGAGTACATAATTACAAACCACGATGGGTTCCTTGAAAGAAAAGTGTAGAATCCCATGAAAGGGCATAATAAAGGAATCACATACACATACATGCACTAACACATCATGTGTACAGACACAATGTAAACATTTCACAATATGAAATGGTTGTCAACATTATGCTCATACATCATGAAATAGACCTAGCTTAGTAACATGAACAGTTCTTCAAATTATATTTTAGGTGAAAAAAATTTCTAAATAGAGTGTACAGTCTGTTCCTAATTGTTTGTATTATACGTTTCTTAGCTCTTTCTGCAACATACATTCATTTCAGGATTTTCTCTAAGGATTCTTAACTTATACTTAAAGCAAGTGTTTCAAACTGGGACCAGGGACTTCACATGCCAAGATTAGTTATTTGACAGAATACTCCACTGTATTTATCACTGTGTTTTGAAACCAAATGAGAAATCAGTGACCTAAAGACAAAAATATTGTGATGGACAGTGAGTAGCACAGAGCTAGAGGCTATATATAGGAGTTACATATGGGAGGAATGATGAGATATCAAGGGTGAAAGGAAGAGTTCTTGTGCTGTCAGTGTCTCCTATCACCATGGAATCTCTCTAAATACTAAAGTCCCAGTTTATAACTAGAAATTAGGATTAACATGTACATCCCCTGGGTGAGTGGGAGGGAATATTATCAATATACCTCCTACCCTCCTAAATGAATTGAGGTGTATCTTGATGCTGTTTGCTTTTCTATTCTGTGAAAGAAATTGCATAAGATAGTTAATGTCTGCTTCTATAAAATTTATGCATAAAGACATCTATACCTTTTTGCCTTTTCTTGCATAACTGTTTGAAATTATATAGTAAATTAATTCCTTTATTGTTTATAGATCCACCTATTTTTCTATATTTCTTTTTTTGACTATTCTGAGGTATTATTTTTTGTTCACTTGAGAGTCTATGCAGTTCAATTGCATTTTCAAATTTTTGGCTATAAAGTTGTATAGAGTATCCTCATTATCTTTTAAATATATTTTCTGAGTCTTAGTTTTGTCTTTTTTCATAATACTATCTTTGTACCTCCTCTTTCTTTGTTTCTTCATCTGTCTTATTAATTTGTTAACTTACTAGTCTTTTCAGATAAATATTTTTTTTCAAATTATTTTTATTTTATTTTATTGGTTTTATTTTGCTCTTCCTTTTCTACCTGTTTTAGATGAATTCTTAGCTCATTAATGAACACTTTTCTCATATTAGGCATTTAAAACTATCATTGTCCCTCAAAATACTGCTTTAGTTTCATCCCACAAGCTTTAATATAATGTATATTCCAGTTTAAAGTATTTTCCAATTTCCTTGATAATTTAGTATTATTTAACCCATGAATTATTTGTAACTTAAAACAATTAAAAACACATTTTCTAGTTACCTTTATATTATTTATTTTTGTTTAATGATGTATTCAGCAGAAAACACTGTATGCTCTTTTTTTTTGCTTTAAGGCATTCCATTTTATTCATTTTTCCCTCATTCTCAATACTTGCACAGAGATTGACACATAGAAAATGCTCAGTGCTTTTGAACATGCGAAGGGATTTTTTAAAAGAATTTTAAAAATTGCTCCTAATAATACAACCTCTGAACAACACATAATATACAAAAACATGGAATGCTTCATGAATTTGTATGTCATCCTTGCACAGAGAGGCCATGCTAGTCTTCTCTGTTTTGTTCCAATTTTAGTATATGTCCTGCTGAAGCAAGCACCAGACTGTATGCTTTTAATGTTATAATTTATATATATTTATTTTCTTAAAGGTCTTATAAATTGTTAATTTTCATGAATGTTGGTGGATTAGTAATGCAAAATATTCATCAGTTGTCCATTAGGTCAATTTAGTTAAGCATATTGAAATCTAGTCTAGTCAGTTTTTTCCTGCTCATTATTCCAGAGTAAGAGAGGATTTTGTCATATATACCCCAGATAATTTCCTTTTATAGTGCTGTTAATTTTTGCTTTATACACTTTGAGACTATTCTTTTTATGCATAAAAATCTAGAATTGTTTTATCCTCCTAGTGAACTGAATTTTATCATTCTGAAGTAACCTCTTTTTAATTCTATTAATACTTTTTACTATATGGTATATTTTGTTTGATATTAATGTAGCTACATCAACTTTTACATTCCATCCTTTTAAATCTGGCTATTTCAACATTTCCATTTCTTTATGTTTTAGGGTCTAATAATTTATGTCTTTCAATTGGATTCAGTTCATTTAAACTTTTTTATTGTTCTTATGGGTGTATATAACATACATATATCTAATGATGGATTTTCTACTTATATCTAATCAGTTTTTAATTTTTTTTCCCTTTTTTTAGGTGCTTAGTGACTAATTTTTAATTGAATATCCCATTTTCTGGATTTACCTGATTGTTTCCTTATGGTGGTTAGCTTATTCTTCTATCCCTGTATTTCCTATAAACCAGATGTTATTCCTAAAGGTTTCAGGATCCAGGTTAAATATTCTTGGCAATAATATTCCAAAGTCAATGTTTTGTACTGCACATTACATCATTTCAGGGAGCACACAGACTGAGGCTGTGCTGTTATCAGTGATGCTGAATGTGATCGTGTGGTTAAGGTGGTGACTGTCACATAGTTATTATCATGACATTAGTATTTCTCCATTATTAAAGAATATTTTTCCTTTCGCAAAGAGCACATATTCTGTACTGTTTGGCACTGTGCAAAAATTCTGTTCCTCAACGTTTTTGCAGCTATAGTGATTTTAACATTCGTTTACGATGCTTGCCTGAATCAAATATTCATTGAATGTAGCTAAATGATAATTGATTAGTTTTATTGAGTTCCTTCTTTATTTAGCTGGCATTCTTTTGCTAAAGAAGAGCTTTAAAATTGGGGATAAAATGCAGGTTCTCCTATGAAGACAGAATAAATGCTTGTAATTCCCTTTTCTCCTAATTTCAGAGTAAGGAGTTGATGTAAGCATTACTTCCAATGGAGACAGATTTATTTCTTATTCTTTCACTCTCTTTCTCCTTCTCTATTTTCTTTACAAGTATTATTGTGCTCATCATGTTCCTTCTCCAACCAAACTTTGCTCTGATCTGGTCACCATCATAGTGAACTCAATTTCCCAGGCTTCCTTACCAACTGGCCTCCAGGTAAGTTCAGCCAGTATGAGGCACTATTAAAAGACTGGAGGGCCAAGGGAGCAGTAAAGCCAGGGCATGCCTCCCTCTTACTAGGCCTCTTCCAACAGTGGTGGCCTCTCTGTGACTCCAGTTCTCTCTGGACATCTCTTCCCTCCGGGGTCTCAACTCATACAGGCACCTCAGTTTTAGTTTTCTCTCCTATTTGTGGCTCCGGTTCCAGGCCCTGATAAAATAACATCTTTGTACTTAGCACTGTTGGGGTGTCATGGCGTCCAGGTTCTGTCAATTGAAAGTACTAAGAAAGGTATTTTTAAAGATCGTGTGTTCATTTTCATTTTCCTAGTTCAAGTTCTCCTTATACACCCTTTCTTAACTTCTTTTAATTTTACATTTTTGTTTTATTCTCTTACACTGAAAATTTTATGCCTAATAGCATTAACATATTGTCTAATTTTCTATTACTTACAACATATATTTTTATTTCCTGAGCAACTTTTATCTGCAAAACATAAAATAGTTTTAATATTAAAAAATGCTGATATTTCTGCTCACAGAAATAAAATTACTGATATTATTTAAGATTTTTAAATTATCTTGCTCTTAAAATAATCCTATTAAGAATGTAGAGTTTAGTTTTTTGTTTTCAGAACCTCCTGAATTGCTTATTTGTGGGTTTTGTTAGTAGTTTGACATATGATTATGTATTTGATTATATATTCATTTCTATTTGTTTTCATATTTATGGTAAAATTTTCTTCTTTTTGACTAAATTTTATTTTCTGTAATATATGAAATGATATGGTTGGAAAAGCAAACTTTCCCTAGTATGCAGAAGCTCCAGTCCATGGAATTGCATTAATTCCCAGGATGAGAGGTGGTGCAGTGTGTGCTTACTTTCTTGGTCTCAATGTTTTGACTTCTTGACAGGAGCAGAATTCCTTTTTTTCTTTTCTTATAGCCTCATTCCTTCTTTTATAAGAGTATTCTTAGTAGTACATTGAGAATTTTTATAATTGTATTACAAGAGGGTTTTGGGATCTCTAAGCCACCAAATTGCCAGAATAGGATCAGGATCTCTCAGGACTGTGCCATATCTATCTCTAATCTCAGAATCTAGGACAAACTTTGTGCTAATTCTTAGTTTCTTAATAACTGGCTATTGAATGAAGAAGTAAATTGTCCGTCTCAGAAATATATTTTTTGATCAATAAAGACCAGGATTTCTCAGCAGTGATGTTATTGACATTTTGCATGGAATAATTCTTTGGTGTAAGGACTGTCTTTTGTATTATAGGATATATATTTTTAAACATCTTTACTGGAGTATAATTGCTTTACAATGGTGTGTTAGTTTCTAATGCATTATAGGCTATTTAGCAGCATATCTGGCCTCTGACTACTAGATGCCAACAGTCCCAGTCATGGCATTCAAAAATGTCTCCAGACATTGTTACATATCCCTTGATGGGAAATCACTCCCAGATGAGAACCATTCATATTAGACTATATAAAGAATACATTTTGTTATGTTGTTAATGACAATGTTCTTATACTTTGAATATCAGAGTTTTAGTTAACATGGCTGATGTTTGTGGTGAAAATGAAATTACCTGCAATGGATTCTTGGCTTGACTGAGTATCTCCTTGACACCTCATTGAGGAGTATCTATGCCAGAGAAAGGTATCCTTTTAGATCCCTCACAAGGGCTAAAAACAGGCCAATGGGCTTTAGGAAATATACTTTCCTCCATGTAACTGTGGTCAAGGCCAACTAATTTAGAGAACTTCCCTGCCCAGTGTCTTACTGTGCTCTTCATTCTCTTCTGAGACAGTGTCCCCACCTTGTGTCTCCTAGCACAAGTTGACCAAGGCGCCAATTTCCAAAAGAAACTTAGTGTCAGTCTTGAATAATCAGTTGGACCAGTTACATGACAGAGATTTATTGGTCCTGGTGACAAAGGGAATGAAAACTCTTGCTGTGAAAGCGCTGATAAAGCCCCTTAGGGAGGTTTGGACAGTCATTAATGCAGCTTTCACGTTTTTACCAAAATACTCAGTTTTCCTTCACGCAATGCATCACTCTTTTTCTTCTGATTGATATTTTTCAACCCATCAATTATTTAAGAGTAAGGGAAGCATTATTAATATGTCCAAAATAAAGTCTTTTGGAGAAGATATTCCCTTCAGAGGAGAGCTGAGGGAAAATACAGAGACAGGAACCCCCTCTGCCTCTTATTAGATTGGCTCGCAAAGTACTGTTTTTGTTTCAACCAACAAACGTCTTTTGAGAGTACATTTTTCACTCTGGGATGCCAACAAGACATAGGTCATGTCTCACCAGTTGCTTGTCACTAGAATGACAAAGTTAGAGCATTTTTGAAAGTGAAAGGGGAGCTATTAATAAATGCACTGGATAAAGGCGTAACCAAGATTAATTGGCTCCGAATTTTATGATAAAGTTGGGGAAATAAGTCATCTAACTGACCAGATTTTTATGGCCTTGAACTTAGAGGTAGAGCAGATGAAGCATTCTGACCGATTGAGGGCAGGTAGAAGAATGTTAGATTCCTGTGTGCTGGAAACAGGGTGGGAGGGGGAGAGATAATTTGTGGAAGCTCTCAGAGCAACAGCTGGCAGTGTTTGAGTACCGGCTCTATGTTATCCACGTGAAATAGAGCATGGACCCATACCATGTCTTCTAGAACTCTCATGAACTTCTAAGGAAAACAGTTTTACACAACTCAAATGCTGTTACTTAGTGATGCATTGCTGATATTGTCATTAAGGCTAGATCAGTTCAGTTCAAAGCTATTTACTGAGCATGTGGCATGTGTCAGGTGCCTTTTGTCAGGACGCAAAGATGAAGAGAATGCTTCTCTTCAGGAAGTGGACAATCTGTGGGAGGAGCCTGCAGCATAGGTACTTTTCTCTTTAGGAGAGATTTTAGAGTCTGTTTTAGTAAAGTGAGTGATTATTATACTCATTGGATGCTAAAGAGTAAAAGAAAGTGAATATTTTACCTGCTTTCTGACACTTGTACTTTTTTACAAGCTAGGAGTGCAAGAGTATTTGCAGTTGCTATGTGATGGCAACACTCGGTAAATACAGATGGCATTATACTATACTATCTCATTTAATCTTGAGAATATCGTTTGATACATGCATTATTTCTCACTTTACAGGTGAGAATACTAGGACTTTAAATGGCAGTGACAGTTTCAAGTCACAGAATAATGTAACCTGAAACTATAAAGTAGGCTTAAGTTAAAACACTTCCCGTGAGTTCATTCTGATACCAATTCTGTCTCCGTCCTGGATGATGGACAACTGACTGTGGGCGCCTTCACAGTAATGGCAGAGGAAGCATTCAGGAGGTCAGTAATGCCAACCAAAACATAGGGCCGCTGCTTGTCACAGATGATATGCAAAGTAGTCCCATTGTTTTATGTTCTATTCTATTAAATATAATAAATTCTACTTCTTTTAAAGACAGAGATCACAGTTTCTTTGCTTCGGACAAACGAAATGGAGAGGCTACACTGAGTATTTCTGCAATGTGAGGTAGACACATAGCCTGCATAATCCTGTTTACTTTGAATATCTTGGGGACTGTATTCTTCCATAGTCTCTCATTTTTAGTAATATTTATATTATAATGTCTTAGAATTGAAAGAATAGGGGAAAATGCTGTTTGGTCTCTATTTCTAATACCAACACTATAAAACAAGACTGTGATACAGGCATATAATAATAACACGGGGATTCAATAGAAAAGGAAAGGGATTTGGGAATGATTTAGCAAAGGTGATTTGCATGGCTTAATGAGGATAGAAAATGACTTTCTGATATATGCAAAAAAGTGAAACAGCAAAGGAAAGAATCAAGACAGCAACCACAAGGAGAAATCATTAGATTCTCCCTAGAAAGAATTTCTGGTGGCATCAGAATCTTGACTAAAGAAAGGAAAAGAGTAAAACATCCATCCTGCCTTTCCTATATAAACTACACCACTGGGCAACCAAGCAGTAGATGAAAGGAAGTTTCTCTTTGTGCTTCCTCCAGCTAATGCATGATGAACTAATGCCATAGTTAATGGAACTAGAAATTACACATCAATGGCTGCTAACCATTGGAGGAGATAACAATAATTATATTCCTCCTAGTGGAAGAAAACACTTCTAACTATGGAATAGTTTTTTTTTTCTTTACTTTTTACTGGCGTATAGTTGATTTACAATGTTGTATTAGTTTTTGCTGTACTAAGTGAATAAGTTATACATATACATATATCTACTCTTTTTTAGATTCTTTTTCCATATAGGCCATTACAGAGTACTGAGTAGAGTTCCCTGTGCTATACAGCAGGTCCTTATTAGTTATCTATTTTATATATAGTAGTGTGTATATGTCAATCCCAATCTTCCAATTTATCCTTCCCCTGCCTTTCCCTCCAGTAGCCATCAGTTTGTTTTCTACATCTGTGACTCTATTTCTGTTCTGTAGGTAAGTTCATTTGTACCATTTTTTTTTAGATTCCACATATAAGCGCTAGCATACAATATTTGTCTTTGATATTTAGTGTGATAATCTCTAGGTCCATCCGTGTAGCTGCAAATGGCATTATTTCATTCTTTTTTATGGCTGAGTAATATTCCATTGTATATATGTACCACATCTTTATCCATTCTTCTGTTGATGGACATTTAGGTTGCTTCCATGTCTTGGTTGTTGTAAACAGTGCTGCAATGAACATTGGGGTACATGTATTCTTTTGGATTATGGCTTTCTCCAGATATCTTCCCAGGAGTGAGATTGCTGGATCATATGGTAGTTCTATTTTTAGTTTTCCAAGGAACCTCCATTCTGTTCTCCATAGTGGTGGTACCAATGTACATTCCCACCAACAGTGTAGGAAGGTTCCCCTTTCTCCACACCCTCTCCAGTATTTATTGTTTGTAGATTTTTTGATGATGACCATTCTAAATGGTGTGAGGAGATACCTCATTGTAGTTTTGATTTGCATTTTTCTGATAATTAGTGATGTTGAGCATCGTTTCATATGCCTTTTGGTCATCTGTATGTCTTCTTTGGAGAAATATCTATTTAGATCTTCTACCCATTTTTTGATTGGGTTGTTCGTTTTTTTGACATAGAGCTACATGAGTTGTTTGCATATTTTGGAGATCAGTCCCTTGTCGGTCACCTCATTTACAAATATTTTCTCCCAGTCTGTGGGTTGTCTTTTTGTTTTGTATAAGGTTTCCTTTGCTGTGCAGAAGATTTTAAGTTTAATTGGGTCCCATTTGTTTATTTTTGCTTTTATTTTCATTACTCTAGGAAGTGGATCAAAAAAATCTTGCTGTGATTTATGTCAAAGGGTGTTCTGCCTATGCTTTCCTCTAAGAGTTTTATAGTGGCCAGCTTTACATTTAGGTCTTTGAGCCATTTCAATTTTATTTTTGTTTATGGTGTTAGGGAGTGTTCTAATTTCCTTTTCTTTCCATGTAGCTGTCCGGTTTTCCCAGCACCAATTATTGAAGAGACTGTCTTTTCTCCATTACATGTTCTTGCCTCCTTTGTCAGAGATTAGTTGACCATAGGTGTGTGAGTTTATTTCTGGGCTTGCTATCCTGTTCCATTCATCTATATTTCTGTTTCTGTGTTATTATCATACTGTTTAATTACTCTAGCTTTGTAATATAATCTGAAGTCAGGGAGTCTGTATCTATGAAATAGTTTTACCATAAAATGGATATGCATTCTGAATAAGTCTTTGAATCCAAATACTAATTTACAAGAAAATCAGATAAGAGAGGAACATGTTAAACTAACCATAGGGAAGCAATCAGCAAAATATGGACAGGTGAGTCTACAGGATAAATGACTTGGTTTATTCCAAAGACAAATTACAAGAAAGATATGGAAGAGAAACCTATAAAAAGAGGTTTAAAAGTTATATCACTGATTCACAATATGTGGCTCTAAATTGGATCCTTTTGCAAACAAACTGTAAAATAAATTTATGACATTTATAAGACAACTGAAATTTTGAACACTGAGAATATTTGATAATATTAAGGAACTGTTAATGTTTTATAGTATGATAATGGTATTGTGGTTAAGTTTTATGGTAATCCTTTTCTTTTAGAGATACGATCTAAAATTTTTAAGACTGAAATGATAGAACATCTGAAATTTGCTTCACACTAATATAGAAGAGGTGGAGGGAAAAGATGAGATGAAAAAACAAGATTTATAATTATCATGGACTGAATGTTTGTGTCCCCCCCCCAAATTCATTTGCTAAAATTCTAACTCCTAAGGTGATAGTATTAGTAGTTGGGGCCTTTGGGATGTACTTAGGTGATGAGGGTAGATCCCTCATTAATGGGATTAGTCCTAATGCCTTAATAGAAGGGACATAAGAAAGCTTGTGAGAAATAAATGTTTGTTGTTTAAGCCACCAGTATATGTTAATTTGTTACAGCAGCTCAAACCAAGGCAATAATTATCAAGGCTGGTGATGGGTAGATGGGAAGTGGTTATACAGTATAGTAATGCATACTATCTGCTTTTTTATATTTTTAAAGTTTTCAAGAAAAAATAATATGACAAGTAATAAAGTTGTCTAAGAAAAGATAATAGTTGGGCTGCAGTGGTACTGAGAAAATTTTTCTGACAACTTCCAAGACTTAGCATCTCATTGGAGCAGAAAATCTGGGAAGCTACCCTCCAGAATTTCTACTTCTAGGATAAAGAAGTAAAACATAGTAAGAACTTATTAAGGGAAAGGATTTTGCAATTTGAAGCTTCCTAGGAATGTTATGATTTATATGCTGTTTACGCTCTTTATTTTTATTAATGAATCTTCTAAATGTATTTTGGTACTAAGAATGTTTCTTAAAAATCTCAGCTGTTCTAGAACTTTATGAAATGGACAAAATGTAGTCTACAACAAGGCAATGATTTTATGGAACTAATTATGGGAGCAGGGGGTGGGGACTGAAGGCAGATAGAAATAATGAAACATTTCGTGGACGGAAGTGTTCCAGTCCCAACGTTCCACTTTATTTATATTTAACAAGTCCAACATGACTAAGGGAAGAGTGCAGAGCAAAACAGAAGGTTGGCTGGGACTGAATTAGCCCATTCATGGCAGTGCACAGGGGCTTACTCATAATGTGTAGGTCAAGGAAACAAGATGAAAGGACTTCTTGGGTTATGTCCCATATGTCCATATGTCCCATATGATGGTATGTCCCATCATATGGGACATCATACCATGTGCATACAAGAGTTCTCACTTTTGTCAATTCTCTGTGTGAATTGTATCATAATTTTCTTCTCCTGTATTTCATGGAGAATAAAAATAATAATTGTTTCAAAGACATGCATTCCTTTTCATCATCACTCCTCCCTGATGCTATCCCTCCCATCCTGTTTCTACTACATAAATTTCCATAGAAGTTCAGATGGTATTATCCCTGGAAGAGTCCTCAGAGAACATCTAGTGTAACTCCTTATTTCTCAGAGAGACACAGTGTCTCAGGATGATGGTAGCAGGTGCAGGTGGCGGGAGGGGTCACAGGGGAGTGATTGAGGTCACTTGCCTGGTTATTGCACAGCTGTTACTGACTTTCAGCACGGTACTCTTTCCCCCATGCTTTTCCACATCTTGGGTATTATTCATCCCTTTTGTTCTGGAGCCCTAGTGATTATGGTTAATGTCGTTTAAAATCCGTGGTCCCAGATACTATGAATATAATCATTTATAGGAGAAGAAGGTGCTTGTCCACTTCCCTGGGAGTATCCCCTCAGAATCCCCTTTGCTTAGATTGTTGATGTGGGCCCTTTGCATCCTCTGCCCTTGACAATCTCTTTTTATTAACTGGGTTATGCTTTTATGTTTCTAAGAAAAGTTGAGATATCAATATTTATTAATAAGTGTGGTTGAATTATTAATTTTCATGGAGCAATTGTGATTCATTTTGGTGAAAATCTCAACTCTAAAGAGAAACCAGAGAATGCTAATATTCCCATTGCTGAGGAATAGGTTGTCTTCTTGCAAGTCTCTGACTAAACAAATGACATTTGGAAAATTTTTTTTCTTAGAGCTGATTAATGCCATGGCCAAGATTTATTTCTCGGCTGAAGCTTCTTGGCAGATGCGTCAGGCAGAGACATGGGGAATACTGAGCTACTTGGCATCCTTTTATCAAACTCTGACATATTTTTTGATTCAGGGAATATCCTCTTAAAGTTCACACTTGGGCATGACGGGTTGGAGTTGACTAAAATATAGATTCGCAAGATCTCCTGGTATAAGAGACGAGTCTATAGACTAGTTATTAGTAGGTACTTACTAAAGCAAGTGTTGCATCACGGTGGAGAGCATGGGCTCTGGTACGAACTGGGCTTAACTCCTGATCCACAATTTCCATTTACATAACCTTAAAAAATTACTTTTCCTGGCTGTGCCTCAATTTCCTCACTTATTTACGGTAAGTGATAATGATAGCACTCATTTAAGAGGGCTTTGTTAGAACAGCGCCCAGTACCTAAGAAGCACTCCCACTCCGTCAGTGTTAGTCATGATTAAATACTAGTCTTGTCAAAGCTGCTCCAGACCATCCTTTGCCACAAGGCATCTCTTGATTACTTTCTTCTAGATCCTTTCCTTTTCTCTTG
The DNA here is from genome assembly GCF_026419965.1 of Kogia breviceps. NCBI lineage: Eukaryota > Metazoa > Chordata > Mammalia > Artiodactyla > Physeteridae > Kogia > Kogia breviceps. The sequence continues at coordinate 91,261,888 of NC_081320.1, forward strand.
TGCCATGGAAACACCAGGTGTTTAGAAGCTGACAATCCTGGCTTCAAATCCTGACAGTAACACTTACTAACAAAGTGAATTGGGCAGGTGACGTACCTGCTTAAGCCTTTGTTCCATATCTATAAAATGTGGATAAAATAACACCTACGTTTGTCCTAGAACAGAAGTTGTCAAGCCAGATGGCCCCTCAGTTCAGGCCACACTTAATCCCATTCATTATGGCTGACTGCATCTCATCGTTCAGGCTTCTGTACCTCTTCCTTGGAGGAGTTTTCTCTGACACTCTGCCCGTTTTCTATTCCGGCATTGGTTTTATTACCATCAGAACGTCCTCACAATCTGTGACTGTAGCACTATTTGTTTACTTATACTCTGTACCCTCTCAGACTGTACATGCTCTGAGGGAAGAAATCATGTGAAGTATCTAGCAGGTTATCTGGCACGTAGTAGGCGTAATAAATAAATATTATTTGCCTGAATGAATTTTCCTTAAGTGTCAATAAAAAAAATAAATAACTGAGGAAAATACCAACCCCCTTAACAGTAGTAAGACTTAACTTGTGCAGCAGTCGTAAGGGATTGTGGTAAATTCTCAAGCCTGGCACCTTGCCAGGCTTCCTCTCTTCCCTGTAGGGTCCTTGCCAGCCTACACACAGCTGGGGTCCCCTTGCTTCCTGTTTCTGGATATGGTGGATTTTCCCTTAGCCAGGACAAAAAGCTCAGGCTAAATCCTTCTGATTCCTCTGTCTTCTTATTCAGCATTGGTTTCGGAAGGTCACACCAATTTGTATGGACATTGTTGATCAACAAAGAATAGAACCTCCCATTTCCCAGAACGTTTTAAAGTCTCTCTTCAGGGCTGGATAGTCTTATTTTTCAAGGCTCCATCTCCTCATCATATCAAATATGTTAAAATGAATTAATATCCTGCATTTAATACAATACCCTTACAGTAAAATATATTAGAAGAGATTTTTATAAATTGCTCTTGAAATGTTTGGCTATAACATTTAATTTTTGATTTGCTGCTAAAAGAAAGAAAGAGAGACATGCGGTCTGTCAATACAGTCTTATGAAGGAGGCATAGTGAATAAATAATTACACAAGTACTCATTAAATCAATGCTTTCAGAGTTCCTGTTTTTGGATTTTGCTCCAGAAACAATTTTGATAAAACAGTTAACTTTAATTCTTAAAAACCTATGGGTTTATTGTTTAGAGTTTCTAGATTTATTAATTAGACAATGTTATTGGAAGGCAGTGTACTGTCTCACTTAAGGAAGTGAGCTGCATTATAAGGTAACAAGCTTGCCTTTGCTAGAAGGATTTGAGCTGGCTTCATAGAATGTTACTACCTCCTTGGATTTTGTGAACCACACAGGACATATTTGGAGTGTTTTAACAATCTTAGGCTGGAAAATGTCCCCAAATATCAATTCTCCGAGCTAAGGAAATATATGCATTTGGTTGATATGCTGAACTGTGTTGATAGTTTGACAACTGAGTCTGTTGATTTTCCTGGCTCACACTGCAGATGTCCACTTCAGGTAAGCCAGGGCCCTATTATATATAACAGGAATTGCACGTGGCTTTGAGCATGCAAACACACATACACACACACACAATGGAAACTCTGCAGCAGACGTTCAGGCCCAAGTTGAATTCCGTCCAAAAGTCTGATGTAATTTCATTGTCAGAATATATTCTGCCAAAACTTTTAAGGCTTCCTTTCCTCCTCAGAATGAAACTGTTCGGGTAATGAAGTCCTTTTTGGTTAATATTGTTATCTGTTGGGAGGGAATGAGTTTAAAGAAATTTCTGCTGATAATAAGGGAAACGTGTGCCAGGCATTGGGAAACCCTATGCGGGCGGCTGAGTAGAGTTAGAGCCACTAGCTCTGTATTTTCTAGGGTTCTGTGGTTGCAGGTAAAAGCCTGCTAAATAACAAGAAGGGACACGGTCCTCTGGAACTAGGAATGGAGTAAACGAAAGCTGAGAAGGACTCTCCCTGTCTCTCATGCCTGCTTCTCGCTGAACTTCTCTTTTCTCTCCCTGCTGACTGCCTTTCCCTGTGACTCAGTGGAGGTGGCAGGAGGCGCCTGCCCCATAGCTTTGAGGTTTACAGCGTCTCCGTTCCAGACACCAGACTACACTGGGGTTGAAGTCTCTGTCCACAACTCCAAAATTCTAAAAAATGGACTGGAATCTACCCAGTTTGTAGGAGGCGTCCACCCCCAGCCCAGTCGCCCTTGTCCGTGGGGAGAGGGTTTTCCATGTGAACTGATTGTAAGCAGCCCACGTTTATGAATGGGGTAGAAAGTTCCAGGGAAATAGGGTGTCTTTTGCTCACAGCGTAGGAGAACTCCTTAAAAGATGCCTACTACTCTATCCTTTTAAGTTGTTATAAAAATAATTAAGAGAGGCAATTTACATTCTAAGAAAAAAAATTCATTATAAACAAATCTTGTGCAGAAACATAGGTAACCAAAGCAAAAGATAATGAAAACTATCTTTATTTTGCCTGAACAGAAAATACAATTAAACTACTCCCTAAGTTAATAATAAACATAGTCTATCTTTATTGAATGCCTACCATTTGCATGCCTTCAGGCATTCTCATGATTAAATGCAAAATCAAACTGGGTTGTATTTTGCCACAGGTAAGATTGTGAGGCAGGAATGACCCCTTGGGGAGACTTTCAGATGGAGGTGGCTGAACCACTGCCCCAAAGGGTCACCTCTGATACGTGGGACACACTCAGAGCTTCCAAAGACAAAGGATGCAAACGCTCAAGTGTGGCACATCTATACAATGGAATATTACTCAGCCATAAAAAGAAACGAAATTGATCTATTTGTAGTGAGGTGGATGGACCTGGAGTCTGTCATACAGAGTGAAGTAAGTCAGAAGGAGAAAAACAAATACCGTATGCTAACATATATATATGGAATCTAAGAAAAAAAAATGTCATGAAGAGACTAGGGGTAGGACGGGAATAAAACACAGACCTGCTAGAGAATGGACTTGAGGACACAGGGAGAGGGAAGGGTAAGCTGGGACGAAGTGAGAGAGTGGCATGGACATATATACACTACCAAATGTAAAATAGATAGCTAGTGGGAAGCAGCCGCATAGCACAGGGAGATCAGCTCGGTGCTTTGTGACCAGCTAGAGGCATGGGATAGGGAAGGTGGGAGGGAGGGAGGGAGACGCAAGACGGAAGAGATACGGGAACACATGTATATGTATAATTGATTCACTTTGTTGTAAAGCAGAAACTAACACACCATTGTAAAGCAATTATACTCCAATAAAGATGTTAAAAAAAATCGAGTTAAGTTGCCTCTTAAGTCACTGGGAATTTGATGAGGGGAAATAATGTCCCTCAGCGTGTCCCAATGTGCGAAACTCTGTAGCCACTGTTAACTCTCCCCTCACCTTATTTGCTCCACCTAGCTTCTGATATTTCTGACTTATCTGGCCACTTCTTCACTTAAATAGACCTTATCGTTACCTTGGCAGAGTTACTGAAAAACTAGTTTTATAAATTATTCATTCTTCAGTGAACAAACATTAATAAAGTACATTTCATTTCTGGTTGCCCCTGGGAACAAGGAAATGGAGAAGACACACTTCCTGCCCAGGAGAGACTCTACTGGTCCATTTTTTATTGAATTTGAACCACTTTTTATCATTATGATTATTACTTATTTCCTGCTAAGGAAAGAGTTTTGGAGAGAGCTCCAGGCTAAGGCTCAGCCTGATTGGGAGCTGCTTTGCTTTGGTCAGATTCATTTTTGGTAGAGGTCAGCAGTTCTTATCATTTAATTATGGCTCTTGTCATTTCTGCCCGTGTCTTAGAGTTGTGTGTGTGTGCACGTGCACACGGGCATGAAGTTTTGCTTTCCCCAAATACCTGAAATGTTTGTTTTACTTACTGTCACCAACCTGCTATTCTTGATGAGGGCTCCTCAGGTACAATTGGATAAAAAATAAATTGCAAAGGCTTCTGTGATATTTTGTGATCCTTACTTTATAAGATCAGGATAAAATGGAAGACTATTATTTGATGGCCAGCTTGTGACCAATTTAGAAAATAGAGGAAATTAGGCTGGACATCCCTCAGCCTTATGTCTCCCACCCTGTTAAACTCATCTACAAATGCACACAGCCATCCTACTCTTCCTTCTCTCCCATGTGAAGAGAAGCCTCCCTGCTTGTGCTCTGGACGTATGTGCTCCTGCAGAACTTGGCTCTCTCTAAAGCCTCACCTGATGAAACACACAAATAAGACAATATACACATCTGATAATATGCACAAGTCTCTTTCATCTTAAAAAGAAAAGAGGACACAAAAGGTTCACCAGTCTCTTCTGCAGCCCAGCACCTACTGCAGCTACCACAGCTACATCATTTCCCTCCCCTCTTGGTTGCCTGCTCCCTTCCTGTTCAGGCCTCAGTTAACTTTAATCCAGCTCTCATATCCTCATCACCTGACTAAAACTGCCCAAGCCAAAATCAGCAATAACCTTGGAGTTGCCAAAAGAGACTTCTCCAGCTGTAACCTTCTTGTCCTTGCTTCTGTCCTTAATACTTTTGACCACACCCACAATGTTAAAGCTAACTCCTCCTGACTTTGGGGTACCACCCACTTTGTGTTCTTCCCTGCTGTTTTTCTCACCGTGATGTCCTGCTGGAGAGTTCCTCCTCCTCTGGCTTTCTCACCACCCCATCATTCTAAGTCTCCCTAATCTCTGTCTTCGTCCACATTTCTTTTCTGGTGCACCAGACACATGTGTACAACTCTGGATATTTGGGCTTCCCCGCCTGGATACCCCATGAGTCTCAAATCAACATGACTGTCTGGTCTCATCTCCCTACACATGTTTCTGCCCAGACATGTTCTTCTTCCTGTGTTCCTTAGCGCAGTGGACGACACTAATTTGAATGTAGTTTCCCGGTACAGAAACTTTTAGAGTCACCCGTGTTTTCTTCATGCTCACCCCAAACATTCAAAGTCCTTGTGGCTTATTTAGCTATCAGTTGTATCTTGCCTGGATTATATAAACAACACTAAGAAGTCTCATTTCATTGATTCCAGTCTTACCCTCATCTCCATTCGGCTGCACTGAAGCCAAGGTAATCTTTCTGAAACACAAACGTGGTGATGCCAATTCCCTGCTTAAAAGTCTTTGAAAGGTCTCAGTAGTGCAGAGTCGAGTCCACGCTCTTTAGCATTGAATGTGCAGTCTTCTTCTTTTTGCTTATGTCTCTAGCTTCATCTCCTACCAGCTCTTCACCCTCAGATTCTCAGCTGTATGCTCTGTGGCTTGAGAAAAGCCAAAGCTTTTTTTAAGCTGATCTCCATCTTTTCAGTCCATAAGAGTTTCATTTCCTCTTACGGATTTGCCAAAAGCAAAGCAGCAAATCTGACCCCCTGTAATGCAGTCAGCCTATAATTTGCTTCAGTATGAAAATGTCTGTGCTTCTGATACCCTTGGTTATTTCAACTTCTCTATTCTTGCCCCCATTGCCCTGAAGGGGGTGATTCAGAGACGGGAGCATTGACAGTGATGAAACAGGTAAGTTCTAGGCCTGCAGCCTAGCAGCTCCAATCCATTCATTCTTCTGTCTGGTCCTGTCTTGTTGCTCTGTGGAACTGAAAGACTGGTTCCTGGGGCACCTGGCAATTGGTCAGCCCAAAGCTCATGGTAGTTTTTCCTCATTAACTGGCACAAGTATATATTAAGGTTTCAGGTCGCCGCTCTTTTGCATATGCCAACCCCCATGCGTAGAATTTTCTTCCAACTCCATGCTCTGTTTCTCCAGTTGAGCACCTGGTGAAATCTCTTCCTTCCAGATGCAGCTCACATACCTCCTCCTCTGTGCCTCATTCCCTCACATCCCTGCTCTCAATGACAGTTCATTACTCGCTCAAAGCCCACGCAGTACTATGTACATCCCTCTAGCACTACATTTAACCCAGTGTGTGCTGCAGACCACACTTGAATCTGTTTCTCTCTCTGCCCTTGAATGAAGTCTTCATCGCCGGTCTCTGACCTTCAGTCATCACTGTTTTCAGTGTCTAGCATGGTGCCTAGCACGGAGTAGTTGCTCAGTAAATGTCTCTGAGACGAACAGTGTATACCTACTTGGAAGAAGATAATGGAACGTATTTATCCTATTGTCTAACTTCATTTACAGAGGCATTTCAAATAGAATCACAAGGCGTCAGAACAGACCTTTGAAATCACTAGGGCGTGGTGTTAACCGTTTCTCAGTGAAAACCCTTAAGCAAATGTATGTGGATAAATGAAAGGAATATCTGGAAGATTCCACTGGAGCTGTTTTGGTTTCCCAGAGTTAGCTGATCCCTGTAAGCAATCCTAGATCTGATAAAGAGCCCTGAGCTAAACAGATTGGCTCTTTCTTGAAGCCCCTCCTACTAGGCTGCCTTGGCTCTTTCAGGAGAACTCCCAGGCTTGAGTGACAAGCATTTCCCCAGGCCACAGCGATGTGGGACATTTTCCTGCTCCTAGCTGATTGATTTATTGAGACTCTGGTTCTGTTGAAATCCCTCCCCCTGATGCAAGGTGGTCTTGGGCACTGTACTACCAACACGCCGCACGTCACAGGCGTCCCCTCCGCTCCCAGGCCCCGGTGTGACCATGTGACGGCTGACACCTCCAAGCAGAGCTGTACCCGGCACAGTGCTGCTACAAGGACGCGCGCCTCTCCGTCGTCTGACCATCCCTGCCACGCATCTGCCCTCTCAGGATTTTGCTTCTAGCTGTCAGCCTTGCGGTTGGCTCTCTTCTCACTGGTGTCAGTAGATTTAGGCTGGACTCAGAGTTAGGGCTGCTGAGAATTCTTGTCTCTCTTCTTTCCCAGTGGTGCAGCTACTTCCTACTTTTTGTTGAAGACTAGATAACATGTCTCCAGATTTTATATTCAGGGGTCAAACAAGGTGGGTTTGTGTTTAAGCATCAGAATCCAGAACGGAGAGGTTTGCTTTCCCTTTTCCCCCCTCATTTCAGGCAGTGGCAGGCATTCCCACGGAGCTCCCCAGCCAGCCCTGCTCTCTCTCTCCCTCTCGGAACCCTCTTCCTTATTCTCCCTTCAGGTTCAACCAGTGAATCATCTCAAATTTTGTGTTGCCCCTTGAGACTCACAAAACATTTGAATGTTTCAAAGCAGCTTTTGACTTTTGCCTTCTGGGACCTCAGAAGCCTCCCAGCCCCGACCTAGTCCAAGCCCGACATGCGATTGTTACCTCATTTACACTGCTGTCTGGAACACAGCGCAGACTGCCTTCATCCTGCAGAGAGCGTGCATATTTTGAGAAAATTACTCAGCATTTAAATGTCAAGATAATTGAGCCCACAATCCCCCAAATTACATAAAGGACAGAGATGAGGCATCACTCACTGCCCGTGCTGCAAGGGACCTTTGGGACCAGCCCACACCTTTCACAGGTCGAGAGAGGAGAGGAGGCACTGCTGGGTCACAGGACTCCACACGGCAGCTCACTCTAACCTCTCCTGGAGTCATATCTGAGGCCACTTAGCACTTGCATATCTCACCCTCTTTTTTTTTTTTTTTTTTTGGCGGTACGCGGGCCTCTCACTGTCGTGGCCTCTCCCGTCGCGGAGCACAGGCTCCAGACGCGCAGGCTCAGCGGCCACGGCTCACGGGCCCAGCCGCTCCGCGGCACGTGGGATCCTCCCGGACCGGGGCACGAACCCGCGTCCCCTGCATCGGCAGGCGGACTCCCAACCACTGCGCCACCAGGGAAGCCCCATATCTCACCCTCTTAAAACCCTCCATTTCTATTTGTTCTATTTTCAAAATTATCTTACATCTCCCTTATGCTAAGGTAAAAGAAAAAAGGAAATGGATGTTGAATCTTGAGGAAATATTGTGATGCCCTTGGGGTCCTGACAAGGCAGACACCCCGATTCACTTTTTTTCCTGGTGGGACGTAGCAAAATACCACACAGTTGTTTAAAGCCCATCTTGGAAGTGGATCCTGGAGATCAGCAGCCTTTGGGCGCTCTCTCCTCTGAAAAGACCTCACTGTGTTTCTAACGAGCTGGGCGACCTGACTCCAGCGGTGCGATGTTTTCCTGATCTGTCTTCAGTGCAGCAGCAGCAGCAACTAGAGGTTTTTAAAGGGTGAGGCAACGGCAAGACGAGACCACGTTGCTGACACACAGGCTGGGGGAATAGTCCAGCAGTAACGGAGAGAGCGCCGGCGTTAAGATAGCTGGATTCTTCAGGGCTGCTTTACATCACACAGATATTCTCCCAATTAATTTCTTTTCAGATAACCAGTTGTCCTGATCCTGAGCAGTAAAACCAAAACAACACTCATATGATTCTATCGTCACGGACGTCGATGTAAAGTAGATGTGTGCCAGGTGCCGAGGTCCACGCTGGGCACAGTGGGAGGATAGCACTCCCGTAGGCCCAGATTAAGAACATCAGCAAAGCAGGGTGCGTCGGGTTAGTAGCATCTTGGCCTCAGAGACGCAAAGTGCTTTGGCCAGTGAGAGAGAGTGAGATCTGAGGCTGGTGGTTAGCATAATCTTGGACTTGACTAGGCTTTCTGTGTCCTGTGACTTTACAGCCCTGTATACGATGGTACTTCCTCCTGGGGAGCTTTTCATCTCTCCATTGTCAAAATGGTAAAGGCTCATAAAACTCTTAAAGCTCATATACATAAGTCCTCTCGAAGACGCAGTTTGGAGCTGATCTGCTTGGTGGTGACCTCTGAACTGCCTAATCATACCGTCCGTCTCCCCATTACGTCATCATTGACCAAGCTGCACATTCTGTAGGTCATTTCTTGGGTCTCGTTAACCAGGGGGCACATCCGCAGAGGTATCTACATGCTTGGTACTCCTGGAGTGGTGCAGATCCCTGCTGGTCTGCATCACGATAGCAATGTGGACAGTGCTGGTCTGCAAACTGTTACTAGTTCACAACGAAATAAGAACGGAGATTGAGAGGGCACACCCAGAGACATTTAGAGCAGCGTGACATTGTTACTATTCAGCACCTCCACACCTGTAGTTGTTGGACTCTTCTCATCGTTCATAGCCTGAGCAGGTACAGTTTGGGCATCCTTGAACTCATATGGTGAGTCACACTTGATGCGAGCTGGGTACCGGGCCTATACGACAGGACCCTGTTGCTATGTGGGATAGTTTAATTAGTCAATTGAAAAAGAATATAACGTTTGAATCCATTCTTTTTGTTGAAAGATCATTTCAATCAGCTATAACATCATCAGATAAATTGTTGAAACTGACTACTGATGAAGGATTGAAGATGAATGTTGGAAATACGACTTCCTTTGTTTCATTTTGAATAAAAGTAAAAAATGCATATTCTGAGCCTGCAGAAATTGCTTGAGAATTTCTTCTTCCATTCTCATCAGCCTGCCTTTTCAACCGTGAGTAGTATTAAAACAAAACATGGCGACAATTCAGGTGTACATTGCTCTCAGCGAGTACTGTCGTCATCAGTCCAGCCTAGAGGAGATACATTAACAGCAAGAAGCAAGCTCATTTATCACTTTCAAAAGTTATACATAGGGCTTCCCTGGTGGCGCAGTGGTTGAGAGTCCGCCTGCCGATGCAGGGGGCGCGGGTTCGTGCCCCGGTCCGGGAAGATCCCACGTGCCGCGGAGCGGCTGGGCCCGTGAGCCATGGCCGCTGAGCCTGCGCGTCCGGAGCCTGTGCTCCGCAACGGGAGAGGCCACAGCAGTGAGAGGCCTGCGTACTGGAAAAAAAAAAAAAAAAAAGTTATACATAGATATCTACAGTGTATGTTCAAAATGTATGTAGAGACTCTGAGAATGGGGAATCACTATTTCATTAATAATGTTTTGTTTGATTAAAACTGCATAAGGATAAAAAGGTACAAGTGCAATGCTCCTATTAATCACCTATATCCATAATTTCAATGAACAACGTGTAGTTTTGGTCATCTTTTCTTTATTGTGTTTTTTTCTGATTATATTATTGAAATGTAATCTTACATTTGCTGAATCTAATAATAAAAATGTGGGCTTGTATTCTTTTGTTTTCTTTTACAAAACTATCAGTTTTGCAATAGATTGGAGAATATAAAGAGATGAGATATGTACCTCAGAATTAATGCAGCCCCTGGAGATGGACAAGTCCTTCTCTTGTCTAGGTACACTCACTCCCATGATGATGTCATCAAGACTCATTCCTTAAATTCCACCCAAATGCCAACAACCTCTAAATCCATCTCTTCAGCACAGACTTCTTCCCCTGAATTCAGCTTCACTTGTCCAATTGCCCCCTTGACATTTCCACCAGGATGAGTGGCAAATCCAAAACCAAACTACTGATCTTCTCCTATCCCCACCCTGGATGCTCTATTTACAAGCTTCGTCATCTCAGTAAATAGAAATATCTTTCTGCTAGCTCAGGCCAAACACGCAGAGTCATGCTTGACTCATCTCTTTTTCACACACTCCACAGCCATCTGTACTGAAATCATGTTGGTTCCATCTGTTAAGTATGTCCAGAATATAACCATTTCTTACTACCTCCATTTCTATCACTCAAAAAACCCTAGCCCGTACCCACCCTTGCTTGAATTACTGCAATAATCTCCTAAACAATCTCTCCTTTCACCCTTGCTATATAGTCTCTACTCAGCTCCTCTGCTGAATGAGCCTTTCAAAGCTAAGAACAGAGTTTGCTACTCTTTTGTTCCAGTCATTCCAATGAAGCCCCATCTTAATCTAAAAGTCACTTGGAATGACTGTAAAAAATATACATGATCCGTTCTCTTCCTTTGGTCACTCTGACCCAACCACACCGACTTCCTTGTTGTTCATCAAATGCACTGTAATCATGTTTCTGCCTCAGGGCCTTTGCACTCATTTTTTCCTCTTCCCGGAACACTCTTCTCCTACAGATCCCCTTAGCTTGCTCTCCCTTTAGATATTTTCTCCAATGCTACCAGCTCAGTGAGGCTTTCTTCCAGGCCTTATTTAAGTTTGTACTCCTCTGATTTCTCCTATTCCTCTTCCCAGTTTTTTTTTTTCCTCCATAGAATGTAACACATTTTAAGGCCCTGTATAATTTGTATTGTAAAGCTTTTCACTAGAATACAAACTCCACAACAGTAGGTATTTTATCTCTTACATTCACTGTCAACTAACTAGCATCTAGAGCGGAACTTGGTACTTATTAGGTACTTGCCCTCTTTATCATGAGATCTGTTATTTGACTGTGAGCCCCTGGTAAAGAGAGAAGATACCCTATAACATTTTTTATTATCTGGGCTTAACCTAGTACCTAGTAAAGAGCAATTATCAATGCATATTTACTAATAAATGAATGAAAGGTTGTCTGGGCACATTGCAAATGGTGAAGGTGTACCACCAGACCTTGGGTTTTTACTATCTTAGTTTGAAGATGAGACAGCTGCAGAAGAAAAAGACTTACCTGGATGAGAGAGACAAATAACAACTTACATGTGGTTCTGGAAAAGAGTACATTATTGAGGTTTGGGGTTGAGCAGGTGTGTTTTGAGTTCTGCCCCTTGGCGAGAGAGAGAAGAAAGGTTATCTCCAGGTGAGGTGGGAACAGGCTTGAATGAAGTATGTTTGGTGAGAGTTTAAGCAAATCACCTGGCTGAACGTACTGGTCCAATTTTGAGGACTCACCCTGTCAGTCAGAAATCTCTACTCTCTCTTTACTTTTTCAAATAGTGACATCTAGAAGTAAAAACTGTCACCTTCTAGGGAGAAAAGCATATCTTCAAAGTATTTTCCTTGAGTCGATGAAGTGTTTGACTTGAGTTTCAGGAAACAGAATTCAGCCATTGTGTACATGAAAGAGATATATTCTTCTAGCCATAAAAATAAATTACTGCTTGTTATTTCAAGAACAAGCAGGAGGAAATGATGGCTGTCTTTCAGGTGGCAGTGATAGGAGAGGTTATGGAAGCTCATAGAAGCTGCTTCCCTTTTCCTAGATCATAAAGGAATGCTATGACCACTGTAGTCATTCACACTTTAGTGTGAATAACTTCATCTCTTTTTATTTTTTTTCCTCAGGCACATTGCACTGTGGACCCCCTCTCTGCTTATAGGATGAATAGATTTAGGTGTCAACAATCAAGTAAGATTGAGGATAGTTCTATTCAGTAAGTGACTGTGCTTCCATATTCCCCTTCAGATTTCCAAATTCCTGGTCATATTGAATGGTCCACTTAAATCCAATGGATCAATAAACATGAAGGTTACTATCAGGAGAGGCCTCTAACATTTGGGTATTTGATTTGCACTCTTATTGAATAGTTTTAAACACCAAGTAGTAAGAATACCTCATGAAAAAAAGCTTTTATAATTTTCTGGTGTGTTGCACAACTCTGCTTTTGCTTAACGGGGCCAGATGCAAGGTATATGATAGTCTACAATATAAGCTGGGGACTGGGAGAATCAGGGTGGTGTGCTTCTTGGGATTCAGATGTGCAGATCTCTTATTCATCCTGCCTGGCATCTATTATCCAGACAACTGTGAAAATACCAAAACATTGTTTATATTCATCACTATCTTATTTAATGTTCTTTCTGTTTCCATTAATGATTTATAAGAGGACATTTGCTTTATGGAAAACGTGAATCCAATAAGCTTTACCTTGTGAAAGGAGAAGAGTAAATTTATGGGCATATCACTTCTGCAGTCTCATCTTTCTTATCTGTTTAAGAGGTTTTAGCCAAAGAACCACACTTTCTGAGCCAAGAAACGAAGCATGGATTTTGATGCCTATCTTGGATGTTGAAACAATCTTGGAAATACACTGTAGGTTTTGAAATGTTGACTGTGAGGGACAAGTTGGTGGTTTATAAGTACAGAGAACACAGTGACACAGTGTTTGAAATTAGGTCTGTTTTTGAGAGCCTAGGAGGGATAGTTGTAACAAAGTATAACAAAGTTAAGGCCCCACTAGATATGACGATTTCTGATTTCGAAACAACACCCATAAACCTTCTAGAGATATGCGCAAGAGAAAGATGGGCGTATTGTAGGATCTGAATTTGTTTTCTTCAAACAGTAAATTTTCCTTTGTGGCCAGTTTATGTCTTTGAACTTTTAGTTTACTTTTTTGGCAGAAAGGGAAGGAGAGAGAGAGAGGGGAAGAGAGTGAAAGGAAGGAAGGAAGGAAGAAAGGAAGGAAGGAAGAAAGGAAAGAAGGAAGAGGGAAAGAAAAAAAATTATGTTTATCTGCAATATGAAGTGCTTACATATGGCAGATCATTTCTGGATCCTTTGACGCATCATAAGGGGTAACACTTACAAAGTGTTTCTCATGTGCCAGAAGTTTTCAAATCATTTTACACATACGAATGATACATTTAATCATCACAACAATCTTATGGGATGGGAGTTATTATTACCTGTGTTTTACAGATAAGAAAGCTGAGGCATAATTTGCCCAAGCTCAAACTGCTAATAAGAGGCAGAGGCAGGACACAAATACAGACAGTCTGGTGCCAGAATCCATTGCCTATAACCATGATACTCGGCTGTCTCTTACTGGAAAGAGCAAGGCTCCTTGAAAGGGTGTTTTTATTTTTTGCTATTAAAAATATTTTTATTTTAGGTAAGTTAGGTCCAGAAGACTCTTCATGGAAATTATACTTATCCTTTTATCTCCCTCCCATACTTCAACATTTCTTCCCATTCATCAAGATTTTATACCAGATATTTGAGAAAATCAATAAAATTAATACGCATGTAGAGTTGGATAAGGAAAAGAAGATAGAAGACACAATTTACCAAAATAACGAATCAGAGAGATGAAATCAGTATAGATTTTACAGATATTAAAAGGAATATTATTAAAGACAATATGTCTGTATGTTGTAAGCTGAGGTGAAATGGACAGATGCCTTGAAGGATACAAACTGTAAAAGCTCACACAAGAAAAAATAGATAACCTGAATCCATTAGAGAAATTGAATTTTTAGTTAAAGACTTTCTCATAAAGGAAATTTTTTGATGGTTTCACCAGTAAATTCTGCCAACTGTATAAAGAAGTAATTATATAAATTCTGCACAAGTCATTCTAGAACATTGAAAAAGAAGAAATGCTTCCTAATTTATTCTATGAGGCAAATCAGGTAAAGATACTTCTGGAAATGTCCCAATGAAGACCAGTATCTGTCATGAATATGTTTTCCAAACATGATTTTAGTAATTTCAATTAAAAATTTTTTTAAAGTATAATACATCATGATCAAGTGAGGTTTATCTCAAGAATGCAGGGTTGATTTAACCTTCAAAAAATCAAACCATGTAATTTACCGGATTAATAAATGCAGGAAAATACTTGACCTAATCCAACATATATTCTGGGTAACAAATCTCAGTAAACTAAGAACATCAAGAAACTTCCTCAGCCTAATAAAGGGCATCTATGGAAAACCTACAGTTGATATCATACTTAAGGGTGAAAGATCAAATACTTTACCCCCAAATTCAGGAGTAAGACAAGTCTGTCAACTTTTCATCATTTATATTCAACATTACACTAGAGGCTCTAAGACAGTGCAGTCAGGCAAGAAAATGAATAAAAGGCCCTCTAGATTGAAAGAAAGAAGACAAACTGTCTTCATTTCCAAACTCCATCATCATCTATGTGGAAAATCTGATTGAATTTACAAAAACGACCAGAAGATTGTTCAACTGAAATTTTAAAATGCAATTTACTATAGCATCAAACTATGTGAAATAATTACAGATACATCTGACAAAAGTTATGAGAGATCTATGCATTTGAAAATACAAAATATTAAGAGAAAATAAAGACCTAAATTCCTTTTTCAAAGGCCAGAATAGTCAATATTGTTAAGATATCAGTTATTTCCAAATTTATCTATAGATTCCAAATAACTGCAGTAGAAATCCTAGCAAGCTTTTTGTGGAAACTGACAAGCTGGCTGTAAAATATATATTGAAATACAAAGAAATTAGAATACGTAAGACATCCTTGGAAATGTAAAACGGAATCTGAGAGTTAGCCCTACCTACCAGGCTTCAAGTCATATTAAAGAAACAGTCACTGAGACAGTGTGATACTGGCATCACGATAGGTAAGGTAATCAATGGAACAGAATCCAGAATCCAGCAAAGGTCTCATACATATAAAGATCAATGATTTTGACAAAGCTGAAAAGACAATTCAGGGAGAATTGATCATCTTTTCAATAAATGGTACTGGATATTAAGATAAGAAACAAAAAGAGAACTTCAATCCATTCCTCTCACCATATATTAAAACTAACTCAAACATGGATCATGGACCTAAATGTAAAATCTGAAACTATAAAACTGCTGAAAAAGAAATAGGAGAAAATATTTGTGAGCTTGGGTTAAGCTAAGATTTCTCCCAGAAGTATGATCCATGAGAGAGAAGATTGACAAATTGAGCTTCATTAAAACATCTTCATTAAAACATCTTCTCCTCAAAGAAAATTATCAAAAGAATGGAAAGACAATACACAGTTTGAGAGAAAATCTATTTGAAAATTGTGCATCTGATACAGGACTTGTTTTAGATAAAGCTCTTCCAGAACTCTAAGAAAACAAACAACCCAATTAAAAATTGGCAAAAGATTTCAACACTTTACTAAAGAAATAAGAATAGAGAATAAGCACGTGATAAAATATCTGACATCATTAGTCACTAGGGGGATATAAATTAAAAGCACAGGATAGGGCTTCCCTGGTGGCGCAGTGGTTGAGAATCCGCCTGCCGATGCAGGAGACACGGGTTCGTGCCCGGGTCCGGGAAGATCCCACATGCCGCGGAGCGGCTGGGCCCGTGAGCCATGGCCTCTGAGCCTGTGCCTCGGGAGCCTGTGCTCCGCAACGGGAGAGGCCACAACAGTGAGAGGCCCGCGTACCACAAAAAAAAAAAAAAAAAAAAGCACAGGATACCACTACCCTTCTAATAGAAGAGCTAAAAGTTAAGATAGACCATACCAAGTGTAGATCAGGACGTGGAATAACAGGAACTCTCATATACCGCTGGTGGGAATCTAAAATGGTACAGCTTCTTTGGTAAACATTCTGGCAGTTTATTTAAAGAAAAGTTATACGTTTGCCTAACATATGATCCAGCCACTGCTATTTTCCATAATTACCCAAGAGAATAATTCTATGTCTATATAAAGACTTAGGTACAGATATTCATTGCAGCTCTCTCTGTAAAAGGCAAAAACTGGAAATAACTCAAATGTCCATCAGCACATGAATGTTTGAACAAATGGTGGCATGTCCATCCAATGAAATACTATTCAGAAATAAAAATGAACTAACCAGGGATTCATGAGGCAACGTGATTGTTGCAATCCATGCAAGATACAATTATGCAAAGTGAAAGAATTCAGATAAAAAGACTGCATATTATTTGATTCCATTTATAGGAAACTTTAGAAAAATTCAAACTACTCCATCTGATAGAAATCAAGGAGGGACAGAGAAAGACAGAGGGGAGTGATTACAAAGGGTCTCGAGGAAACTTTGGGAGATGATGGATTTTGATGCTTATTTTGATTGTGGTGATGGATGTATGTGGATGTATATTTATGTCAGAATGTATCAAATTGAATACTTTAAGTATATACATTCTGTTGTTTATCAGTTATTCTTTAATGAAGGGGTAAATGAGAGATGAACAGAGCAGAGCTCCTTATAATAAATGCTGAGTGGTTCTATAAAATCAACTGCTTTTAACAATCCCTTCATTTGAACTTATGTTTGATATGGTGAAATTCTGATGCAAGCAAAATATTTACTCAGTCTGTGGGTTTGTTCTGGAAGCAGATTAACATGTATTTGGGGGACTAGTTGGCTTCTTGCTCGCCTGATTTAAATTCTGTGCTGCAGAGGTGAAGTCATTTGTATGCAGTCCGTGTTCTGCAGCAGCAGACACAGACTCTGTAAGTCTAATAGTGAATCTGAGCAAGCATTCTGGTTGTGCTGTGAGCAATTTGAGTTTTGAATGACCTTGAGAACGAGCATCTCTAACCTGCAGAGAAAATGGCATCGTTTTCTTAAAACTTAAGTTAAAAAGAAATGATTCATTTTCATCATACATAAGAAATCATATGTTGATAGTACCTTTAAAACATCATTTTAACAATGTTAATTGATCCAGCAAATAAAAAATTCCCTTATTCCTGGGAAGGATGGGACAATTTGAGAGTTGATGCCAATTTTTTTAACATATGTTTAAATCCAGCCTGTGAGTTAAACAAGAGGGGCCAATTCTTACCATTTAATGTCTCTTTTTCATGGTACTTTTTTTTTTTGCGGTACGCGGGCCTCTCACTGTTGTGGCCTCTCCCGTTGCGGAGCACAGGCTCCGGACACGCAGGCTCAGCAGCCATGGCTCACGGGCCCAGCCGCTCCGCGGCATGTGGGATCTTCCCGGACCGGGGCACGAACCCGCGTCCCCTGCATCGGCAGGTGGACTCTCAACCACTGCGCCACCAGGGAAGCCCTCATGGTACTTTTAAAGGTCTCAAAATAGGGTAAAACTAGCATGTGTATATGTATATGCTTATGCATAATTTCCTAATTCTTCTAAATGTCCTGTGGTGGGGTGGACTAGGCACTGAACTAGGAGTAACCATACTTGGTTTTGATGTCCTAGCTTTGCTACTCTTTAGCTTTGAGTTTAGGCAAGTCATTTTACATAGTTTAGCTACAGATTATTTATGTGTAATACGAGAACCAAGCACATGAGTTGCCAGACTTGTCGATTTTGTGTGCCCCAAGTGCAAACTGTCCAGGGCCAGGCACATTAAAGTGTTATTAGCAGCTGGACTGCAGAAGCCTTGGATTGCAAATTAAGCAGTGTAAATGCAGTGCAGGGTAGAAGGTGGGAGTAGGCCTCCTGGAGGAAGACTGATGGATTCCAATCCCAGCTCCACCCCTCCCAGCTGGGTGACCTTGGACAACCACCTACGTGTGTGAGCTGCCAATTCTTTATCTGTCAGATTTAAGGGCAACCTACCTCAAAGCGTTGCTATGAGAATTAAATAAAGCCATTTATGATAATATTGAAGATTGCTCAATTAAAGTTAGCAATTGTTATTATGACAATCTATCATTCAAATAACATTTTTATGATCAGAAAAAGTGCATTTTTGAAAGGAATGATTAAATTCCAGTTGGTTATAAACACTGCAATCAGGACTGCCAAATCCTTGAACATTTAGAGGTAGATTGAGAAGCTTAAATGAATTCCTTTTATTTTTTAAATTTTTTTATATTTTAAAATTTTTGTTGGAGTGTAGCTGCTTTATAATTTTGTGTTAGTTTCAAAGTGAATCAGCTGTACATGTACATATATCCCCTCTTTTTTGGATTTCCTTCCCATTTAGGTCACCACAGAGCACTGAGTAGAGTTCCCTGGGCTGTACAGCAGGTTCTCATTAGTTATCTGTTTTATACATAGTATCAGTAGTGTATGTGTGTCAATCCTCATCTCCCAGTTGATCCACCCACCCCTTCCCCCTTGGTATCCAGACGTTTGTTCTCTCTATGTCTGTGTCTCTATTTCTGCTTTGCAAATAAGATGATCTATAACATTTTTTTAGATTCCACATACATGCGTTAATGTACGATATTTGTTTTTCTCTTTCTGACTTACTTCACTCTGTATGACAGTCTCTAGGTCCATCCACGCCTCTACAAAAAGAAGAATTTTTGTTCCCTCATTATATAAAAAGCAATTGTATTTCTGAGAAAAGGTTGATATGCCATACACCAGTTTTAAAGAATAATATTTAATATAATTGAGACAGTATGCACTTTAGTCAAATGAATGTTAATCCATCATTTCAGAGTAAATGTTATGTATCTAAAAATGGCATGGGTAGTTTTACTGATGCCATGAAAGTTGGAGAAACGAGAAACAATAAATTCTTCAGTTAATGTCAGTCAGTTTTCTCCAGTTCTTTGCCTAGAAGATGTGGAATGTTCCAGTACTTTGCCCTAGAATATGTGAAATGTTTTCTCAAATGATAGATCATTGCTAAAGATAGAAAACAACAGCTTTTGTAGAACCAATGCCTGTCCTGCGTCTTTAAGTTTACGGAGTTAAGTGAAGTTTAACTTAAGTGAAGCGATGTTACTTGGCTAAGAGTGCAGGAATGGTGAGAAAGAGACACAGAAAAATAAGTAATTAAAATAGAGTGATATGAGTGCATAATGGGGGCAGATGAGGGGACAGAGGTGTCCCAGAACAATGGGAATCCACTCTGTTTACAGGATTCAAAGAAAGTTTCAATGGGGAAGTAACTTTCAGGAGTGTGTCTCAAAGGGTGAGTGAATGTTTTCCAGGGGAACAATAGGGAAAAGGAACAGAACACAGAGGGCAGATCTGTTTGGGAGACTGTATGCAGTAAAGATCAAAGTGGGGTGCAAGTGCAGAGCAGTGAGAATAAAGGCATAGCCTGAAGACCAAACAGTGATGGGCCTTTTACGTACAATATAATGAGTGTTGCACTACTTAGGACTAAATGGTGATGCCTGCAGGGATCTGTTTCGCTAACTATTTTGACATCCAGGAGTCCTTCCTGTGGTTGAGGTGTTGGTTACTTCAGGGAAGGTGCTATGGATACAGAGAAAATCTTAATGCTAAATAGCTGCCAGAGCTTCTTTTGTAGTCCCAAATGTTTCCAGATGTGTGGACACTTGTGTATCTGCTTGGGACAGAACTTTGTCAATAGTGCATAACTGTAGCCAGGCACTGGATGGGCAGGGCATCGATGGCTGCCCAGTGGAGGAAACTCCTGGATCCCAGCAGTCTTGTTTGCCAGATCTCACAGATACAGAACTTCATAAGAATGTCCTAGTCTTCAGCTGTGCCAGAAGCACAAAAATGGCCGCAATGGGCTGCCGTCTGCACTGTAGATGGGATAAAGGAGGCATCACGGTCCCTTGAGTCTGACTGTCTCTTTGTGGATTTTCAGAGAACCGCTGCTGAGGAATTCCACCCGGGCAATATCTGCCATCTCCTCTGAAATGCAGAATAACACAAATCCAGAAGGAGGTGGCTCTGGACAGAGATCCCTCTATATCAGAAAGTTCAACCAATCAGAATGGTTGAGCACTGCGCTCATTTCTTCCTCTAGGGTACCTGGGCCATCCCTGAGATGCAAAGCCCTATAGGCAATGCCCAAACCTGACCCCATCCCCCCTTCCTAGAGCCACCACGTAACTGAGGAGGAAGCAAGCAGTTCAACAACAACCAGAGATGACCGCTTTGCTGAGTGTCCAAAGAGGGGCAGAGACTGTCCATCCTGATAGAGCTCAGCAGGGAGAGAGGAAGAGCTCTGAGATATGTGTTGTGATCGGGGACAGTTTCTCGGAGGACGTGGCCATATCTGGACTTTGAAGCTCAGATAGTGATTGAGTGGATTGATAAGAGGGTATTCAAGTAAGAGAAAGGATGTGAGTGGAGGCCCAGAGGTGCTGGCAGAGCTCTGGTCCTCCGCCCCCCTGCATCTCTCCAGAGGCAGTCAGGTCCTCCTCCTGTCTGTCCACTTCACTCTGCTCTTCTGGCTCAAATATTCTAGAGTTGTTTGCCTTCTGCTAGGCTGTTTTTCTCAGTATTCTTATTCCAGCTCTTCTCAACGTAGGGCAATTTCACCCCCAGTCCCCACGCTCCCATCAGTGGGTATTTTTGATTTTCACAACTGGGGGGAAGTGTTCCTGGCATCTAGTGGGTTTTGGTCATCCTGCAATGCAAAGAATTGAAAAAATATATATATATATATTTTTTGCAAGGAATGCAAAGAATTATCCAGTCCAAAATATCAGTAGTATCAAGGTTGAGAAAACCTGGATTATTCTGTTTAACCCTGTCCTCCCACTCTCACTGAAAAAAGATGCTGTTTATTTCTTCAAACTCCAAAGTCACCTTCAGACGTCACTGTGACATCTATTCTGGGACCTGAGCCCTAAGGCGCCATCTCTGAGGACCCCACCAGAGAGACCGGCCCCCTGCCCACCTGTTCAACAGAGGTAAGGGCAGCCAGTTTAGTAGAGTCACATGCCACAGAGGGTCAAGGATGAGGAGGAAAGAAGCCATGCCAGTTTGTTTGAAGATTAGAGACTTATCACAGTTCTTTGAAAAGGCATTTCTGTCAAGCATCAGAGATGGAAACACTTTTAAGAGCTTAAGGAGAAAAAGAGCTATCCGAATATAGAGACAGGAAGAACGTATGCATGAGTTTTCTAGGGCTGCCGTGACAAAGTACCCCCAACTGGCTGCCTTAAGCAATGGAAATTTATTGTCTCACGGTTCGGGAGGGCAGACGTTGGCAGGGTTTGTTCCTTCCGAGGGTTGTGAGGGAGAATCTCTTCCATGCTTCTCTCCTAGCTTCTGGTGGTTTGCTGGCAATTTGAGGCATAGAAACCCCATCTCACACTCTGTCTTCATCTTCACATGGTGGTCAGTGTGTATGTCCAAATTGCCCCCGTTTATAAGGACACTAGTAATATTGGATTTCGGGTACAGACTGATGAGCTCGTCTTGACTAATTACATCTGCAACAATCTTATTTCCAAATAAGGTCACATTTAGAGGTACTAGGGGTTAGCACTTCAATATGTGAATTTGCGGGGGGCGGGGGGACACAATTCAACGTATCACAGTGTGTTAATCATCTTGACTACCTGTAAATTTCCAGAGCATTTTCTCTGTACTTTAGAACTATCATGGAGTCCATGTTATCTGCCTTCATACAGGAATTTGTATAGTGAGATAATTCTTCTGTGGCGCTGTGAGCTTCCTGAGGGGAGAGGCTGAGGCAAGTAAACATGCAGAGAGATTTTATGAAATTGAGGATACATTTAAAAAAAAAAATCTGAGTGCTTTGAAAATTTAAACTTTTGCAGTAATAAATGCTGTTTTTGAATTCTAAAATTTGTATATTCATGTATTAAAAAATCAATCATGTCACTTTGTTGGCAGGTCCTGCCAAGATCCTTGTATTTCTTCTTTCTTTGGAGAGAACAAAGCTGATACTTGAATTTGAGATAACTGAATTACCCACATGGCCTGCATTTCACTTTTCCCTCTTTTATTTTATTTTACTTTATTATACTCCATTTTATGTTCATCTACTGACAGAGTAGCAATCAGCAGGAAGAAAATCTTTTTATGTAGATAAAAATCTGTGACTGATGAAACTTCTGGAGTGAGGACAAGAGGGAATGTAGAGGCATGAATAAACACCAAATGCCTTTTGAAATAATTTATCTAATCATTGTAAGATCTTACTGACAGTTTTTAGACATATAACTTTATAAAATTCATTAGTTTCTTGATATTTCTCTGAGATGCTTTGATCTGTGAATTCATTTCATTTCAGCTCCTTGCCTCTGGTCTGGCTCACACAAGCTGCTTTGCAGCTACCAGAAACCACAAACTCCCAGCACTGTGTTTTCAGTTTTTATACTCAGCCTATACTTTGTATGTGATGCTTAGTTGTTGCTGAACTGATGAGTGACAAATTAACTCATGATTAAATGGATTTTGTTTGTGATTTTCTAGACTAATAGAATTTGATTAATATAGATGATAATGATTGCTTAGATCCAGTCCCAGACTCCAACTTATTAACCGTTTTCAACCTTTTCCACTCTGACTACATAGTCCAGGGGCTTTTTCCAAGTGTGCCTCTGGCCAACAGCTGCCTGATGCATGGTCCAGGGCAAGCTTCCTCTCAGGTGAAAGTGGGTGGGGGGGTAAGAGGGTTGGGCAAGGGGAAGAGAATGGCTTTGTCCCACAGTCTTTGTCCCATCTAGCAGATTGGATTTGGTGAGACAGTAATGGAAAAGGGAAAGAATAAATCTGAAAGAAGATGGAAACATGAAGTAGCCATAACATCCAGAAAAGTTTTGTTCTGTTCCAACATGAGCGGGAGAAATACCATCAATTACTCACATCACTCTAATTACAAGCTTATTTATACCTCTGACCCTGGTTAGTCTAGCTCCTTTTGGTAGTCTGTGGTCAATGGCTAAGGTAAAGGCAAATATTTTTTACCAGGATCCTTCTGGAAACTTGCTTATCCTCTTCTTGCTACCGCTACACGAACATAACAGAACCCAAAGAAAGTTTATGTGTAAAATAGACCACATGGTTTAATGGAAAAGTATATGGGCAATGTATATGGATCCAAAGATATGCCTTTTATTTCTTTCATCTATTTAGGTGTAAATGAAATACCTCCTCTATTCTAGGTTCTACACTAGGTACTAAGGTGCCTTGTGTATTTGTACCAAAATACGAAAGACAAGATCTCTGCTATCAAATAATTTTCAGTACACTAGGAGAAACAGAAAAATAAACATGTATTTACAGTGCAGTATAATAATTGTTATAAGATTTCTGTAAGCACACTGCAAATGAGAACTCAAATCTGTTGAGGACCATCAAACAAGGTATGAGGGAAGGGAAATGTCTGAGCTGAGACTTGAAGGTTATATAGACATTTTCCAGTAAACAAGCCTGGAGAAGGCATTTCAAGCTCAGGAATTCAGTGAGCTATAAGGAGTTAAGTCCACCTGAAATATAATCTGTAAGGATAGGAGAAAAGGCTAGATATGAATCTGAACACCTAGGCAAAAGCCAGATTCTGAAGGGTCTTCTTTGCCAAGGCAGTAGTTTTTAGATTTTTACCTTGTGGAAGATGAAGTGTCACTGGTGAGTAATACATAGGGAAATAGCATGATCATATTTGCATATTCAAATGATTACCATAACAGTGATGTAAGGATGAATTGGAAGATGTATTTTAAAGACCCACTGATAGGCTAAAAAAAAAATCGCACAATCATATTAATAAAATGCAGTAAAAGCATTTGGCAAAATCCAATGTGCAGTAATGACAAAAACCCTCAGTAAACTAGGAATAGAGCAGAACTTCCTCAACTTGATAAAGAATATTTACAAAAAACCCACAGAGAAAATCAAACTTAATGGTGAGAAACTTGAAGCTCTTCTACTGAGATCAAGTAAAACGCAAGGATATTCCCTCTCACCACTCCTTTCCAACATCATACTGGAAGTTCTATCTAATACAATAAGACAAGAAAGGAAATAAAAACTATAAAGATTGGGAGGAAGACATAAAATCATCTTTTTCACAGATGACAGGATCATCTATGCAGAACATTTGAAAGAATGAACAAAAAAGAGCTATTGGAACTAGTGATCAATAATAGCAAGTTTGTAAGATAAAAGGTTAAAATACAAACTCAATCACTTTCTTACATACCGGCAATGAACAAGTAGAATTTGACATTTAAAATACAATACCATAAACATTAGTACACAGAAATATGAAATACTTTGGTGTAAGTCTAACTCAAATCTGTACAAGAGCTATATGAGGAAAACTACAAAATGCTAATGAACAAAATCAAAGAAAAACTAAATAAATGGAGAGACAGTCCATGTTCATGGACAGAAAGACTCAATAATATCAATATATCAGCTCTTCTCAACATAATCTGTAGATGCAATACAATTCCAGAAAGTTATTTTGTGTGTGTCAATAAACTTATTCTAAATCTGTAGAGAAAGGCAAAAGACCCAGAATAACCTACACAATACTGAAGGAGAAGAACAGAGTTGAAGGATTGACACTGGCTGACTTCAAGACTTACTATAAAGCCACAGTAATCCATATAGCATGGTATTGGGCAAAACAAATAGACAGATTAATGGAATGGAATAGAGAGCCCAGAAATATAGATCCACATATATATATAGTCCACAGATCTGTGGTAAAGGAGCAAAGGCAATACAATGGAGCAAAGATAGTGTTTTCAACAAATGATACTTGAACAACTGACGTCCACATGCCAAAAAAAAAGGCTCTATACACAGACCTTATATCCTTCACAAAAATTAACAAAAAATGTATCATAGACCTAAATGTAAAATGTAAAATTATAAAACTCCCCAAAAATAGCACAGGAGAATACCTAGATGACCTTGGGCTTTGGCATGGCAGTGACATTTTAGATATAACAACAAAGGTATGAACCACAAAAGAAATAATTAGTTAATCTGGACTTCATTAAAATAAAAAACTTCTACTCTACAAATGGCAATGTCAAAAGAAAGAGGACAAGCCACAGACTGGGGGAAAATATATGCAAAAGATACATCTCAAAAAGGACTGTTATCCAAAATATACAAAGAATTTTTCAAAATCAATAATAAGAAAATGAACAACCTGATTTAAAAAATGGCTCAAAGACCTTAACAGATACCGCACCAAAAAAAATATACGGCAGGGAAATAGCATATGAAAGATGTGTCACATCATATGCCACTGGGGAAATGCAAGTTGAAGTAACAGTGAGATATCACTACACAACTATTAGAATGGCCCCAATCCAGAACACGACAACTCCAAATTCTGGCAAGAATGTGGAGCAACAGGAACTCTCGTCCATTACTGGTTGGGTTGCAAAATGGTACAGCCACTTTGGAAGACAGTTTAGCAGTTTCTTACAAAACTAAACATACTCTTACCAAATACCAAATTGCACTCTTTGGTATTTACACAAAGGGATTGAAAATTTATGTACATACAAAAAACCTGCACATGGATGTTTATGGCAGCTTTATTCATAATTCTCAAAACTTGGAAGCAACCAAGATTTACTTCAGTAGGTGACTGGATAAATAAACTGTGGTACATCCAGACAATGGGATATTACTCAGTGCTAAAAAGAAATGAGCTATCAAGCCCTGAATAGACATGAAGGACTTTTAAATGCATATGGCTAAGTGAGAGAAGCCTATCTGAAAAGGCTGCATACTGCATGATTCCAACTACATGATATTCTGGAAAAGGCAATTCTTTGGAGACAGTAAAAATTGCCAGGAGTTGGACAGTGGAGGTTTTTATGGCGGTGAAAGGCACTTCGCATGGTACCATAACGATGGATGTGTGTTATTATACATTTGTCTAAGCCCATCGAATATGCAACACCAAGAGTGAACTATAATATAAACTATGGACTTTGGGTGATTATGATGTGTCATCGTGGGTTCATCAATTTTAACAAATACCCCATAGTTTGATAATGTGGAATGCTGTTCGTGTTTGGGGAAGGGTGGTATATGGGAAATCTCTGTACTTTCCTGTCAGTTTTGCTGTGGACCTAAAATGTCTCTAAATATATAAAGTCTTAATGAAATCAATCAATCAAGTCTTATTTTTTTGAAAAGTCCATTAATAATTATTGGATGAATGACTAGAATGTCTAGTATGGTTAGTGAGCAAAGCTCTTGTCTGGTGATTCTAAGACTCGTCTTTACCTAGGAGGGGAAAACATAGGCATGCGTGGAGGGAACGTCCTCTATTCTGGTTAGACAGCCTTGGCAATGACAGCCATGGCCAAGTCTACTGGAAACTATTTAATTGATTCCCCCCAGCTTCTGTTCTTTTAAGTTTGCTGTGTGAAGAGATCAGAAATGTAATTCTCTGGGTATCATAGCTGACTCCTAAAGAAAGATTCCTTTCTACAGGAAACCAATTTAGCCACTAGCCTCTTCTGTCTTATCCTCCTATGGCTTTTTAGCTCTCTAATCACAGTCTGTTTTCCAACTAATTAGTGTTGGGACAATTCAGCCCTGAACCTCAGCTTGAAAATGTTAGTGTCATGGAGAGAGAGCACTTAATCAAATGACTTGTGGTTATTCAACAAAGAGATTTTCTCTGATTAAGAATGCCACCCTTTCTAAGGCACTCCGTCTTCTTTCTTAAAAATCTTTGCTTGAGCAGGCTCTGCTGTGGCAGGGTAGCACCTGGTACTGATGGTTCACTGAAGGGAACAGAGAGACATGGCAATACCATGAAGAGAACTGCATTCTCATTTAAAAGGACATCTTTAAGCAGTTCCCTACTGGCTGTTAACTTTAAAGAGTCAGTCTCATCATCAGAATGGTTAGATAACTTAGTCAGCTATATAGAATGGATTATCTCCTTCTCATAAATTCTTCAGCCTGTAAAGATTATGGCAGGCTTGATTGTAATTTTTGCTTTTATGTTTCCTTGATTTTGAACATTTCCTATCAGAAGGAACAGGATTTTGATACATGGCATTGACACAGCGAGTGTGCTTTTAATCTGATCTTTCCTAGACATTTACAAGGGAGGCAGTTTAGGAGCAGTGAACCAGGCTCTAGATCCTTGAGACAGGTTGACTTTGGTAAGAATTGAATTCTGCACTCACGGTGTGATTTCAAGCAAGGTACTGAGCCCATCTTTTTATTGAGGAGGCTAGTACATACCCAGTAAAGTTCTTATGATGATAATAAGAAACAAGGTACCTAAACTACTTCTTGAAACACCTGTTAAGATAGGAAGCATTACTTAGTAACAGCTAAATTGTACTTTAAATGGAAACCAGAGATGCTTGTTTCTGACCTCCCATGACCTTGCTTAAATGTTTCTTTTCTCACAAGATTCTTGCATACTAGGTTTCATGGACCAGAGAAAACGACAACAATAAGTTCTCTTAAAAGAAAATAACTTATTAATATAGTGACTATTCCTTACAGGTTGTTCTGGGAGGTTTCCAGTGACTCTCCAAGTGGTAACTTTACTCACAGGTCAGATGATGCTGTTTTCCTCCTCCCTGGGGACTCTGCAAGGACCTCATGCAGGGAATGGGGTGCCCTCCAGAGCTCAGATGCTGACAAGTGCCTGTTGAAACAGGTTATTTTTTTCCATCAGGCATTGCCAGCCCTCTACTTTACTTCCATTCATATCTGAAAATGAAACCTAGAATCGGCTCCTCTAAAGCAAGTTCAAGCACGTTACCAGCATTGGGTAAAATATTGATGATCTCTTCTCCCAATGACAGCACTCCCAGTCCAGCAGGGTGGGATGGAGGCGATGGGGAAGCATTCTGTCTTTCCCTGTGTATCCATGTGCTGAGGGCATTGAAGTTAAAGGGCTGTTTTTAAGTTATGTAAGGTTATCATGGACAGATTGAGAAATGAAAGTAGCAAGAGATGGTGACAAGATGGGGGGTTTTGGAGCCAGGTAGATGTAATTTGCATGCCTTTCTTCGCCTTACTAGCTCAGTGACAGACCGCGAATGGACTTACGGTGCGAGTTTTGTCATAAGCAAAACAGGGACACCAGCCCTGATTTGCAGAATTGATTGGAGGAAGAGAGATAATGTGCAGAAGTGTGCAGCAAAGAGCCTAGCCCGTTGTGCGTGTCTTAAAATAAACAGTAGCCGTTATCCCTGTGGCTTTACTGATTTAATAAGCAAGACAAGGGCTCCGTCACCCCAGATATCATGCCCACTCTTAGAGCACATTCTCAGCACACCATCTGCACTTTAACAAGATCCCCGGGAGATTTGAAATTTGATCCCCATTGAAATTTGAGATGTGTTGGTAATGCCTACATGATAAGGTTGTGAGGATTAAGTGAAGTGGTAGATGTAAAGCACTTAGCTTAGCACCTGACATAAATACTAAGTGCTGAATAAGTATTAGATATTATTTGCTTTATTTTATGTCAAGATATACCTCAAATGACAACTTTCCTCTCAAGCTTCCTGTGACCTTTCATTATTCTCTTCTTATTTAATTGTGCTCCACAAAAGTCTTCATAGCTACTTTTGATAATTTATTTTTTTGAACTCTTCTCTGTCAAACTCAGAGATCTTTAAGGACGCAGGAGTGTCTTGTATCTCCCTATTCTCTGGGCCCAGGACGATGCAAGAAGAGACCTTCAATAAATATGAGCTGAACCAATGATACACAAACACATACACCTAACAAGAGCAACAACAAATAGTGACAGTTCCAAGTGAATGTTATGAAGAATAGTTACCAGAGAGACTCAAGGAATGCTAAGGTGCTTCGAGAAATGTCCTTAGTAAGGGTGACACTTAAGCTGTTCTTTGAACAACATAGATGTTCAAGAGTTGAAGAGGAAGAAACGGTGTAAATTCCGGGTGCGGGTAATGATGTGCGTGAAACTTAAAAATGGGTTGCAAGTAACAGGTTCACAGGAACAAGATTCGATATGTGTTTCTGGAACAGAGAGTTCTTAGCAAGTTGTGAATTCACGCAATGAAGAGCCTCAGCTAAAATGTTTGAAAATAGAGAACCTTTGAAAGTTGTTGAGCTGGAAAGTAACATGCTTAACACGTCTTTTAAAAGAGAAATAAAAAGTATTAATTGCATCTGCTTCTTAAGTATCTCTAGAGAGAGGGATTTATACCCACACGGGCTCACGTCAATATTCTGTAAGAGGGTGCATGTGGGAGGGATAGGGTAGCAGTGACAGAGCTGTGTGTACTAGCAAAGCAAGGAGTCATTCCACTGCTGATAGGCTAGCATTTGTTTTCTTGCCAAACCTTCAAGAGAAACAACTATCAGGTCCATGTGGTCACTTATGAATTGTTTCAAAGTTTTTAATTTTTAAAATTTTTACTTGTCACAGGTGTTATTGTTGTTTTCTGATTTGCTCATACTCTGAAAGCTTCTAATTTCCTCTACAAAATTAGAGTGAAGTATGACTGAGCAATTCAGGGACCATTTTAGGTCCTGAATTTTGGGTGCTACAAAACTACTGGATGAATAGTGAAAAAAATGTGTTGGGCTCATGTAGGTGGTGTGTGGTCAACTGGTCTTACTGGCTTGTTTGGTGACCGTCTTGCAGATTTATTTCAGTTTGGTGCTTTGGTAAATTTTCTAGTTTCTCCAGGCCATTGGTCAGAAGAGACCATGCCAAGGAGTTTGTAAATATGCGAAGGGTATTTAATGTGGATTTTTTAGGACGAAGTGAAGGCTTTACAGTGTTTCCACTGGAGTTGAATTTCCTCAGAAAGAAATTGTAAGAACAGTTGATTTGTCCTTAATATTCTGTGTTTCCTTTGTGTTGTAGATGAAACAGGAAGAGTCAAAGAGGATCAGAAATAAATCGTGTCTCTTTTGATTTATTTACCTAAACTGCTTATGTCTTTATCCTGTTGACTGACTGATTCTCTTCTGGATTATATTCCTTATAAGCAGGTATATGACCTTTTTTCCCCCCCTTATTGTCCAAAAGATGTGCAGACTAGACCTGAATACACAGAAGGAGTTCAATAAAAACTTACTAAATAGTTGAAGTTCAAACATGTTGTTAGTAAGCATTCCTTTTCTGGAGATACTGATAGCGCCCCTTGTGCTTTATGTAAGCAAATGAAACAGCTGAGTAGCCCATATTCCATCTTGGGTTTCAAGTCTTTGAGGCCATAACCTCCCCTCCCAGAGACCAAGCTCACTGTGCCCATGGAGAGGCAGTCTATAATTGCAAGGTTCTTGGGAGGAAACACAGTGACTGAATCAGTGTGATGTGTAGAGGAGCCTTGCTAGAGAATGAGGGGGTGGGGAGCACTGGAGTAAAGAATGATAACATATTATTTTTATCGATAATGCAACTGAATATATTGTAAATAAGAGCTAATATCTACGGTGTATGCATTGCGTGCCAGCCACTGTGCGATAGTTCACAGGCCTTATCTCACTGATTATTCACAAAAACTTTGGTAAGTAGGTGTTAATATCTTTCTCAATTTAATGTAGGAAGACACTAATGTCTTGAGAGATTATGCAACTCATCTGTATTCAAAGAGCTTAATAAAAATGAATTCTTGTTTTAATTTGGATGATTTCTAGTGAATTTGCACATGTATTCCCCTGTATTTATTGGAATTTTTCCTGATGAATGACTTCTAGGATGCTTCCAGATCTAAATTTTATAATTTAGGAAACATTTGCCCATAGGCTTTTCTGGATATTGATTTTTGAGAATGATAGTTCATTTAATGGCAAGTCAAAATTTAATTGCAAAGTTAAAGTTGTTTTATCCACTACAGTTAAAGGCCAAAGAGATAAGCCTTTGTTGGAGGCAGATCACATGTGTACCTGACTTTTTGATGAAGATATCTATATCTATATATCTATAGGTATAGATATATAGATATATAGATATAGATGGGATTCCAGAGAGAAGGGCTGATTGGGAAAAGAAGGAGGAATTTGTGTCAGTGGGGAGAAGTAAGGGTTTTAAAACCAGAAAGCAACATTCACTCCACTGTCCTATCCTTTCAGTTCATATCCATGGACAGTCTATATAGAGGGTGAGAGAGCATGTGAGGAGGGAGCCTTTGGCATAGACTGTGGACTATGTAATTGAGAAAATAAAGTACAGAAGTGACTGTCAAGAGAAATTTCTGGATTTATTCTGCTTTTGACAGTCTTAAGAGCTTCAGATAAATACCTTAAATTCCCTGCACTGTAGGTTTTGTCCTAGCAATATGCCCTAAAACTATGAGTTATGACTGACTTTGGTTTAAAAGGTATATTATGATCAGCCCTCAAGATGAAATAGAGAGGTAATGCATGGTCTAATGCTACTATTTTTTTTTCAGTAGATCTTTACTGAGTTCCCATAGGATTTTTTTTTTTTTTTTTTTTTTTTTTTTTTTTTTACATACGCGGGCCTCTCACTGTTGTGGCCTATCCTGTTGCGGAGCGCAGGCTCCGGACGCGCAGGCTCAGCGGCCATGGCTCATGGGCCCAGCCGCTCCACGGCATGTGGGATCCTCCCGGACCGGGGCACGAACCCACGTCCCCTGCATCGGCAGGCGGATTCTCAAACACTGCGCCACCAGGGAAGCCCTTCCATAGGATTTTTAATCTATAATTTACATAGGTGGAACAGTGTCAATTTATTAAGCTTATTTAAAAAGCAAATGACAATGACATCCATATGTTTCAAGTGAAACATTTAATGTCACTGAAGGTCAGCTAGATGTCACCAAAACAGAATAGGAAATAGAGAATAGAAAACTTGTCCTTCTTCTGAAAAGGGTTTGATGCCAGGATAATCTAGTTTGTTTTTCTAAACATGGCAGATTAAAAAGACTAGAGAATCTGTTAGAAACAGATGTTCTTGGAAACAATGACAGCTGAAGGCTTCTTTCTTGAGGGAAGCAAAATGCTGAAGAAAATAATTAGTTCAAAAATCACATGGAAATAACCTACAAAAATCATATTTGGAAATAATCTAATGAAAGATGTACAGAAGCTCTATATTATTATTGCTATTCAAAGTGTGGTTTATGGAACAGAGCCAGTCCATGATTTCCTTTCTTACTTCTTAGCAATGAGATAAGTACAGAAACTGAGAGTAAGTGTTTAGAAGCATTTATAGTGACTTAACATTACTGCAACTTCCAAGCCTGTGATCCATGGATTTGATTCATTGAAAAGTGTGTAAACCAGTTTGCTTACTGTTGAACTTAATTGGTAAGCCGCATCTGGTGCAAACTGTGACCTAGTCATGTATAGTAGTCATGCATATCTTGATCTGCAGTCCTTAGAAAACAAAACTGGTTCTGCATCACAGACACAAAATCTACAAAACTTTACTGAGCAAATTAAGAGGACATAAATAAGAGCAGGGATAAGCTATGTTCATGGATTGAATGACTCAGTATTTTGAAGATATCAGTTTCCCTCAGATTAGTGTATAAAAGTCAATTAAATTCCAAGTATTTAGAAAACAATTCTTGACAGATTTTTTGTGGAAGTGGGGAGGGAGAGAAAATGGCAAGCTAAATCTTAATTGATATTGGCTAAAAATAATGAAAGCAATAAAAAGAAAGAAAAAAGAAAGCTGGAAGACTTAAACTACCAGTACCTAGCATAAAGATATAGTAATTAATATAGTGTGATACTTGGACAAAAAGACAATCTAACAATGGAACAGAATAAATAGTCCAGAAACAGATCCCATAAATTTGTGGTCACCTAAGGTGATGCTGTGCTGCAGTGGGAAAAGGGTAATCTTTTCAAGAAATAGTGCTGAATTAATTGTGTTCAAAGAAAAATAAAATAAAATTACCTTGGCCCTTACTTCAAACCACACAAAACATTAGTCCTAGATGAATTGTAGATCTAAATGTGTAAAAGTTAAAACAGATGAAAACATAGGTGAACATCTTTATAAAATTGAGGTGAACACATGTTTCTTAAACAGGACTCAGAAAGTATTAACCGCAAAAGAAAAACTTAATAAAGTTATCTATATTAAAATGAATATAGATAGCTTTTGTTCTTCAAAAGACACCGTTAAGCGAGTGTAAAAGCAACTCACAGTATGGGAGAAAACATTCACAATACATATATTCAACAAAGGACTCATTCCCAGAATACACTTCCTTTTTTTTTTTTTTTTTTTTTTTTTTTTGTGGTACGCGGGCCTCTCACTGTTGCAGCCTCTCCCGTTGCGGAGCGTACACTTCTTAAAAGTCCTAGAAATCAATAAGAAAGTGACTGACAATCTAATTGAAAAATGGGCAAATGTTTAAAATGAATACTCCACAAAGGTGGATACCTAAATGGCCAATAAACTAATGAAAAAGTGCTTAACTTCATTAGTTATCATGAAAATGCAAAGGTGTAAAATGGCAAGTGTCGGCAAACACTTGGAGTAACTGGAACTTACGTATAATTGCCAGCGAGAGTGTGATGCTAACAGAACTGTTTGGCGGTGTCTGTATATCTAAACATATACATACCCCACGAACAAAGAATTTGTATATATTCTACCAAAAGACATCTCCTAGAATGCTCATAGCAACACTCAGTCCCACATTGGAAAAAATCCAATGCCCGTCGAGACTAGGATAGAAAATTAAATGATGGTATACTTACACCGGGGACTGTTACACAACAGGGAGGATAAATCATTTACAATTACACCTAATCATACAGGTGAATCTCACAAATACAGTTTTGAATGAAATGAGCCATACACAAATGAGCGCATATTGAATTATTTCATTTATTTCAACAAAAATAGGCAATATTAATCTATGCTATTCAAAGCCCAAATAGTGGTTACTTTTGGGAGAACGTAATGACATAAAAGGAGTACCCAGGAAACTTTTAAAGTGTTGGTAACTGTGTGTCTCTATCTGGTTACACGAGTTCAGTTTGAGAACATTCACTGGTACATGCTTTCTTGTCTCTGTATGTTTTATAAGTCAGTCAATCGATGGATGATTTCTAAATAAACACAGAAGCAGAGAGAGAGAGAGAGAGAGAGAGAGGGAGAGCAAGAGGTTGAATTTTCAAATGAAGAGCTAGTCGCAGCTTGGAGGAAAAAGTCTAGAAGGTAATAAGTAAAGTCAGATTTCCAACTCTGAGGTTTCCCTGAAGTTGTGCTAGCTCTCTGAGTTCACTAAAGTTATATGGGTCATGCCCTCTTTAAAAAGAGAGATTAGAAATGATAGATTCTCCAGTGTACAAACTGTATTTTCAAATATAAATCTGGTATATATACCTAGCAATACAGAAGAAAAAGCAGCAGGGACTGTCAAATATATGAAACATAAAATGGTTCAGCAACTCTAGAATTCCCAGCTTGAATCTTTTTCATCCAGGAAAGTATACTGTGTCTCAGGCCAAGGAAACACTCCAGTTACCATTATTGCTGGTTTATTATAAGCCAGAGGGTAACAGAATCTAACAGGATCATTGATAGCCCAAATTGAGGTGCCACATGTGAAACAAAATACTCTAAAACATGAATTATTTTTGACCTTGGTTTAAAATGAATGGAATCCTTAGCTTTCCAGCTGAAATAAGTGGCATGTACAGAAGAATGCTGTTAAATAAAAGTAATAAGCATGTTAATTTAGTTTGGGATAGGTACCAGGATTATACTTACTTCATCACGTCTAAAAACTTTGAGAGCCCTGTATAGAAAAATCCGTATACAGGCCAGGCTGACGGACACAGTCCTGTGGCTTCATAAATTGCAGATGATGAGAAGGTGCCTTGCTCCGGGTCAGGAGGAGGGTGGAAACAGTCTATTGGGAGGTTTCTGCTTCCACTGCACGCCCTCTGGAGTACTTCTCTTGGTCAATCAGATTTAAGGCGCTCCTGTTAGATATTCCACTTTTCCTGGGATAAGGCCACGTATCCGCTGCACACTAACTTATTTTTGATGGATATGCGTACTGCCTTTTACAGTAATTTTGCATTCCCCAATTCAGTTATTTGTTCATTATTTTGGTCATTTACTAATCAATGATTGATATTTACTAATTACAATGTATTAGGACCTATGGAGATCCAGAGATGTCTAGGAAATAGCCCTTGCCTTCAAGAATGAATACTTATAAAATTTTCATAACTATAAAAAAGCAATATAAGGTAAAATGCAGTAGGAGACATCAAAACTGGTAAAGGAGACAAAACCTTTCAGAGAGGTTAAGCAAGGATTTGCAGAAGTCATGGTCTTTGAACTGAGCCATCAAAAGGAAAAACTTTTGGAGAATGTAGTTGAAAGGAAGTAGGCCCTAATTAGAGGAAACAGGATGAGAAAATGTATGAGGTTGCGAAACTGTGGGTATATGTTGGGAGCAGCACAGGTTTGCCTGGAGCGCGCAGGCTGTGACCAAGGGAGTAATGAAAAGGAAAGGAAGGAGAATGTGGTAGTGGAGTGTATAGATTCCAAAAAGAAGACTAGAGTTGAGACTCCAGGGCTGGGGAGCCACTGAAGACTTTGGACCGAGGAGAGAAGGAGGCTGGTTAGAAATGTTCCCACCATTAGAATGTAAGTTACTAAAGGCAGGATCTGCTATAATCCTGAAATGTACCAGAGTAGACTCATTGTAGGCGTTCAATGAATATTTGTAGAAAATTATATTGAATGTTTTAAAAGTATGCCATAAAGGATATTCATGACGCTTCCATTCATTTAAACTGTGTATTTACTTTCTGAATAGCTAATGTCTTCCAGTGATAGGATATCCAAATGTTTTCAGATGGACATACATTAAAGATAAATTTCCTCTTTCCTACCCCTGTACTCCTGTCTCTTTACCATTTAGTTCCCCTCCAAGAGGCAATAATTGATATCAATTTCTGGTAGATACATCAAGAGACATTCTGTGTGTGTATCTGTATCTGTCTGTATTTTTTTATTCACATAGTTTTATTTACTTTTATTTACAGTTTCTATTTATTATATAAATGGAGAAATTCTACACACAAGGCTCTGCAAGATGATTTTTTATTTATTTATATATCAGTGATTTTTTCTCATCAGTACATACAGAACTGCCTCATTCTTTTAAATCTACTGCCTATTATTACTTTGGAAAAAGGCAATATAATTTATTTAAACAACATTAAAGATAGATATTTTCAGTATTTTCCTAGTTAAACGATATAGCTAGCATAACAAGATACATCTATTATAGTGTTCTTCTTTATAAAATATTATTATGAAACTTTTAAACATAAGAAAAAGTTTAAAGAATAGTTCAACAAGAATCCTTGTGCCCACCATCAGCCAAAGAAATATAATATTAACAATATAGTTTAGCCCTGTGTATGCCCTCTCCAGTTGCATATCTCTCCCTCTCTTAGATGAGCATCAGTATGATTATTACTAGGGCTGAGTAATTCTACATGTATTTCAGAGCCATTTGTACTTTTCCTTTTCAAGGAGCTTTCAGTTCATTTGCCAATTTTAGTATTGTCAGTCTTTTTATTCATTTATAGGAACTCTTTATATATTGGTGAAATGAGTTCTTTGTGTGGAAAGACAGAAGAGAATATTTGTGGGCATCTCTAGCAGCTCTCTCATGGTTACCTGGTGACGAGTTAGTGGCTCCTCCTCTCCCTAGCACCACCTGAGCCAAGCATACATCCTTCCATTTCTCAAGAGAATAGGACCCATGCAACTTGCTGACCCTCTGCCAATGGGTCTCCAAAAGATGCATATAGTGCTTATCCTGAGCATTTGGCACAAAAACCTGTGATGTGGGTTGCACTTATTTTCTTTCCCAGTTTATCCTTTGACTTTGTCTTTTGCGTCGAAAATTGTTGTGGTTTTTTTGTAGCTCATTTGATTTCAAAAATGAATTTTTAAAATGTACATGTTTATATTGGCAAGTTTTTTTTTTCTGAACTTAAAAAAACTTCCTGTCTTTTGCCATACAAAATGCTTGATTATTATCTCAGGTTGATGCCTCTGAGTGCATAGATTAATCCACTAACTTCCTGTATACAATTTAGTATCTAATAATAGTCAATAGAGACATGTAATTCTTTTATTACTCTAATGTGGATTCATAAATTCTGTCTTTCTAATGGGAAGAAGTATCATGTGCTATACCTGTTGGGAAACATAAGAAAAGGATAATTTTTAGGTTAATAATTTATATGATATACCACTCTCTTTAACTTTTCTTACCTTTGTATTTAAACTTAAAACATAACAAAACCAGAAAGAATTATACAATAAACTTCTGCATGTGTATCATCCATCACCAGAAATTACCAATTCATGGCCACTGTTGTTCCATCTTTACTCCAGCCTACCCTATCAGCAATTTTGTCATTACTGAGTCAATTATCAGTCTTTTATGCTATGGTTTCTCAGACTTGTATTATGCTTAAAAAGGCTTTTCCTACACCAAAGTTATTAAAAATAATTATCCATATTTCTTTTTTACTTTTATAGTTTTATTTTTTTAATTTAAATAATAGTCCAAATTACTTGTGGGATTTATTTTGGTCTATGAATGTGCAGAAATGTATTTTACTTATTTTTTCTATGTATTAAGTAACCCATATTTTCATCAGTGATTTGAAATGTTATATTGAACCTATAGTAAATTCCCATTTGTAATTGGAATTTTGAGATAGACATTCTGGTACAGTCCATTGACCTAGCTAAATATACAATTGTAATTGACAATATTTTGTTTATGTTTTTTCATCAATATTCAGAGCTGACATTTTCTTTAGTTTTCTTTTTTTATTCTCTTTGTCAGAATTTTTGTTATCAATGCTATGTTAAGTTTATAAAATGAATTTGGAATTTTTTCTTCTTTTTTTAATGCTCTGGAAGAGTTTAAATAGTATTGGAGATACAGTTGACCCTTAAACAACTGTAGGGGCACCAACTCAACACACAGTCAACAATCTGTGTATAATTTATAGTCAGCCCTCCGTATCTGTGGTTCCTCCACATCCAGTGTACCTTATTCGGGCATTCAACCACCCACGGATTGTGTAGTACTGTAGTATTTACTTTTGAAAGAAATCCCCATATAAGTGGATCTGCACAGTTCAAACCTGTTTTGTTCAAGGATCAACTGTATTTACTTTTAAAGTAAATTTTCTTGTGAAATCAGTCGAATCTAATATTTTTGTAGGGATACCTTTGATAACTTTCTCTATTTCTTATGATAATGGATTGGTTTAAATTTATTATATCATTTGAAGCCAGTTTTCATAATTTATATTTCATTGAAAAGTTTCTATTTTCTTTAGATTTTTATGTTTTTTCCCCCTTTGGTCCAGTGTAGGTAAGAGAAACAGGAACTCAGATACTCTGCCCTGATAACTCTAGCCACGTTGGTCTCCCCAGAGTGTCATCTCCCTTTCTCAACTCAGGAAGCCCACAGGGTTTTGCCTGGGTGTCCCCGGCCTGCTCTGCGGTCTGGAAACCCTCTCAGGGCAGTAAGTTAGGCAGTCATAGGCCTATTATTGTTTATTCTCTGTCTTCCATTGATCGCCGGCCTTCACTGTCTGATAGCCAGTGTCTTCAGTCTGCACATTTCAATCCTTTAGTTCTGAAAACGTATTTTGATTTATATCTTTGGCTTTTTTGCCTCACTATTTATTTCTCTTCTTTGGGTATACTAATATTTTTGGAGGCTATTAATAGGCACAGTTGGAATGTCCCTTTCCTTTTAATACATTTATTATTTCTTTCTCTTTTTAAAAATTCCATGTTGCTTACGATCATCATTCCTGTTCTCATGCCCCTTGTAGTGTGTTCGGCCTTGTTTTCTCCATTTGGGGTTGCTTCCAGTTGTTTCCATGATCATTTTCCCTGGGCTCTGTCAGCTTATGATTTGTCTCCTTCTGTTGTCACATCATACCTCCCTCTGCTGTGTCCATATACCTCTGATGTGTTCTCATATTGTGGATACGATTGCATCATTATTTTAAATCCATGTTGGATATATTGGTTACAATTTTCATCAACTGTGTAACAGCGTATTTTCTGGTGAGTGTTCTTCACATCCTACTTTTTTTCTTATTCTCTTTTTCCTTTTCTCCTATCTTATAATTACATAGAGTATATTACTTTATTTTTTTTTTTACTACTCCTTGTTGACCAAAGATATTTTTTCAGGCTAGCTAATATTAGGAACACATGGGGGAGGAGGAAGCAGAGCCCTGTTCAGGGGAGTAAGACTTCTTTTTCTGACGACTGCCTTTATCGCTCACTGTTCTCTAAGCAACCAAGACTGGCACTGCAGGGCCATTCACAATAATGTCTATCTCCTCCAGTCTTCCTCAACATCACACTACATCCTGGACTAGAGCTTTTTTTCCATCTATGGCGTTAGAAAAAACAAACACAAAATTTAAAATATATATATGTATATTAAAAAATCTTAATTCTTTTTTTTTTCCGGTATGCGGGCCTCTCACTGTTGTGGCCTCTCCCATTGCAGAGCGCAGGTTCAGCAGCCATGGCTCACGGGCCCAGTCGCTCCGTGGCATGTGGGATCCTCCCGGACCGGGGCTCGAACCCGTGTCCCCTGCATCAGCAGGCAGACCCTCAACCACTGCGCCATCAGGGAAGCCCCTTAATTCTTTTTTTAACATCTTTATTGGAGTTTAATTGCTTTACATTGTTGTGTTAGTTTCTGCTTTATGCCAAAGTGAATCAGCTATACATGTGCATATATCCCCTTATCTCCTCCCTCTTTAATTCTTTTTAAAGAACACTTTTCTTGGTGTTTTATTAAAATAGATCTTTTTGGTGATTGTTTCTAAAGCTGTTTATCTTCTGAAGCATAGTGTGTAATGACTTAGACCTGTACTGGGGAACTGGTGACTGGAATCACTGTTGGATTTAGTATAGGACATCATCAGTCTGGAAGCCAATTTTAGTCCCACTTCTGCATCTAATTAGTTGTTACAGCTTAAGCATATCTCAGTCTTTAATAAAAATTGCCTTCTCACAGGCACTATCCCAGCTGCTGGGCATCGGAATGTCTGCCCTCTCTTATATCCCCTGGAGAGATGGGAAAATCAATACGCGTGTGCTTGAAGTGTTAAGTGGAAATCTGTTGTTTCTGCCTTCCACCTTCTCAGCAGTCAAGCCAGAGCTTGCCTCTCGGTGTCCTGATATTGTCTCATTCTCAGCTCAATTTTCAGATGACACTCTGGCCGCAGAGGCTGCCCAATTGGAGACATCTTCCACAGATATAGGTGAAACGTCAGACTGGCACTGTTATAGACAGGAAAGATCACAGTTGCTTTGATATGTTTTGCTACCCTGAGAAATTAAATTTATTATCAAAAATAATTTTGTTCCTTGAAAAATATTCTACATTTCCATCTTATTTGAGGACTCAGGGATTCCTTGACCACACAGCATGGCAACTCAGAAAGTTCCTTCCCACATGCCTTCCTGCCCACCTACTTCTGTTTCTTCCCTTTCCTTACACATGCTGTTGTGTTCAAATATTTGGAAATG
The DNA here is from genome assembly GCF_026419965.1 of Kogia breviceps. Lineage (NCBI taxonomy): Eukaryota > Metazoa > Chordata > Mammalia > Artiodactyla > Physeteridae > Kogia > Kogia breviceps. The sequence continues at coordinate 91,302,590 of NC_081320.1, forward strand.
ATATATACTTGAGGAATCTAAGCACCACAATTTAAAATGTACCCAGCTTCAGTGAGAGTCATCTTTGATCAGAAAGAACATATAGTTGACAAATATTCAGTCATCTCAGTGCTGTGGTTCATGAAGCCAGCGCCTGAAAGGAACACTCAGTTGTGACTAGTAAACAAGTTATGTATCTCTCTAAGCTTTAATATCTTAGGCCAGATGTTTAAATGATCCTCTCAGTAAGTGAACTGGGTAGAGCTGCACGAAAGGCAGGAGTGGAAACATGAATAGGATCTTTCACAGTTGACTTGCTTGACTGTACCCAGCATACAGAGACATAATAAAACAAGGCAGAAGCATAGGAAAAAAAGTCTTAATTGCCTTCCTCTGCTTTCCCTTCCTTCCTCCTGTCTCTTCCCTGATGTCTGTACTCAGCTGCGTCTCCAGTAATGACCCCATCCTCACCCATTCCTTTCCTTTTCACGGTTTTTCATAGTTATCATTAAAACGGCTTTGTGACCACCTAGAGGGGTGGGATAGGGAGGGTGGGAGGGAGACGCAAGAGGGAGGGGATATGGGGTTATATGTATATGTATAGCTGATTCACTTTGTTATGCAGAAACTAACACACCATTGTAAAGCAATTATACCCCAGTAAAGATGAAAAAAAGAAAACGAAAAAACAGGCTTGAAAAATGCCTTTTGTTAGTGCCAGCACTTAGCAGAGTCCCGCTGAGCAAGCCAGCTCCCAGGGGCCTGTCAACACTTTCTGTCAGCAGCTAGCTTCCTTACGCTTTGGCAGTCAGACACATCCTCATGAAACACAAATCTTTCTCTGCTGAATCAGGATGTAGAAATGAAGGAGCTGGGCAGTGAGGCAGGAACCCTTGCAGGATTCTTTATTAATGAGGTGGGCCTCCACGATATGGATGGCTCTATGTCAAAGTGGAAAGTAGATAAACAAATGGGGAGATGAAGTACTGATTAACTCCTTGGACTGCTGGGTTAGTCAGCAAAAAACAGACTGTGGCGGGGCGGAGTGGGGGAGTAAGAAATATGGTTTAAAAAAATTTTTTGTAACACCAAACTACTCTCAATTTCTGAAAATACAGCTATACTTATGGTACAGTACAATGGGAAGCAATTTCAGAAATCAGCTTCTCCAGCCATTTTACAGATGGATATACTGAGGAACAGAGAGAAGAAGGGGACTTCCCAAGCCTATGCATTTTGTGGCTGAGATCCTTAATCTGAAATGGTGTAAAACAGGGGTTTTCAGCCTCAAAACTTGATAACTCTCTGTCTTGGAAGGCTGTCCTGTGTACTGTATGATGTTTAGCAGCACTCACATCTTCTACCCTCCAAGTGCCCAGAGCAACCCCTCCAAAGTCATATTAACCAAAAAATCTCTAGATATTGCCAAAGGTCCTGTAGGAGCATATAATCACGCCCAGTTGAGAACCACTCAATAGCCTAATAAACCACTAAATTAGTCTGAATAGGAGGGAGCCTATTCAGGCTCAGCCTGATGCTGAGCCTTTCCTTGATTAAAGAGTTGATGCAGAACTTCTGTACTTGGTGCTGGTCAGGGTGTGTCTAAAATTCTCAAGCAGACTTTCATCAGGAGATAGACAACTGGCAGGACTCCAAAGAGAGATTATGATGGTGGCCAAGAAGAATGTCTGTCAAATCAGAATTCAAGCTCTTGTTCATTCATTTCTCTATAATGGCCAGGCTCTTTTACAAAGACAAAGCATGAGCATGATGCTTCATGTAGAATCTGTCTTGTCTCTGCTACTAATCATGGACAGGTAGACCTCAGAAATATTGTGGGTTTGGTTCCAGACTACCTCAATAAAATGAATATCACAATAAAGTGAGTCAAACAATTTTTTTTGATTTCCTAGTGCATATAAACGTTATGTTTATGGGCTTCCCTGGTGATGCAGTGGTTGAGAGTCCGCCTGCCGATGCAGGGGACACGGGTTCGTGCCCCGGTCCGGGAGGATCCCACATGCCACGGAGCGGCTGGGCCCGTGAGCCATGGCCGCTGAGCCTGCGCGTCCGGGGCCTGCGCTCCGCAACGGGAGAGGCCACAACAGTGAGAGGCCCGCGTACTGCAAAAAAAAAAAAAAAGTTATGTTTATACTGTAGTGTACTGAGTGAATGAAACAGCATTATGTCTAAAAAATAGTGTACAGACCTGAGTCAAAATCTTTTTGCAATAGTAGCATCAAAGATCAATGACCACAGATCACCATAATGGAGTAATAAGGAAAAAGCTTGAAATGTTGTGAGTATTACCAAAATGTGATGCAAAGACATAAAGTGAGCAAATGCTATTTGAAAAATGGCACCGATAGACTTGCTCTATGCAGGGTTGCCACAAAACTTCAATGTGTAAAAAATGAAATACCTCTGAAGGATAGGAAAGCAAAGCACAATACAATGAGGCATGCCTGTATTGCCTTAAGCCAGTCATTGCCACCCTGGGTATCAGTTTTCCTCTAGCTAAATGAGAGTAACTGGGGAATGTTTCCCACAACTCATCTAGCTTTGATAATGTCAATCATTCATCTTCCGGAAGTGAGAATTTCATAGTGGCTTCCAAATCAAGAGAAAATCTGTTCACCAGTCCCTTCTAGAAGTCAAGTCCCGAGGACTTTCCAAACTCTGAATTGAGCATATTTTACTAAGCAAGTTTTAGATTTGATTTATGTCTAAGGTTCAGCTGAGTTAGAAAGAGAGCTGAGAGCTACCAGGTGTCAGAATAGTTGGTTAAACAACAGGCCAAAAACAAAATTAAAAATTAAGCCTTTATTCACCTCCTATGATAGTTTAAGCAAAAGGCTAAATTGGATAAAGGCCCAACTCTCCCCTGTTCCATTTTAAGCAATGGACTGGTGTAACCAGGTGAATCAGCATGGATGTGGGAGTCATCTCACTGCCAAGGTACCCCCAACACAAGGTTCCTGCAGTTTTATGGACTCAGTGGCTGAAGAAAGGTGATAGGAGATGACTAAAAGTGGGAAAGTACTGAGTACTGAATTGGAGTAGAGAAAGTGTCTTCAGTGTCCCTCGACTGCCATAAGGAAGGCTCTGCAGAGACACCTGAGATAGGTGTCAGCTGACAGCCCCAGTCAGAGACCTCTGAATAAAGGCACCTAGACTCTGAACGCAACCATGAGTAAGAACATGACAAAGCATCCCGAGTCAGCTTCCTATCAGGACTGCACCAAGTCTGGTATGGGGAGAGATTTCCCACATGAAATCTGATAGGTAAAGCCTTTGTACTTACCTATGGTCAGACCTGAAAAAAATTGTCCATATAATTTTTGGCCGGGAACTGGACTCAGTTTTCCTTAGATCTGTTCAAATGTCTAGCAGGTACATTGACTGATTTTCTATAAGTCTATTCTGATTTGCAAAATGCCTTCCCCAGTTTTTAAAGTCTTAGATATTTGCTTCTATTTGTGACTGCTGGAGTTCTAATTTGCTCTCAGAAAGCAGATGAGAATGTCTGCCATATAAAAAGAAACAACTGTGATTTATAGCCTTTATTCTGTCAATGTGGTGTATTACATTCACTGATTTTTGTATGTTGAACCATCCTTGCATCCTGAGGATAAATCCCACTTGGACATGGTGTATGATCATTTTAACATGATTTTCGATTTGGTTTGCTAGTATTTTGTTGAGAATTTCTGCATCCATGTTCATTACGGATATTGGCCTATAGTTTCTTTACTTGTGGTGTCATTGTGTGGTGCTGGTATCAGGGTAATGCTGGCCTCAAAGTGTGCTTTGAATGTTCCCTCATCTTCAGTTTTCTGGAAGAGTTTAAGTAAAATTTACATTATTTCTTCTTTAAATGTTTGATAGAATTCACTAGTGAAGCCATCTGGACCCAGGCTTTTCTTTGCTGATAGTTTTTTGATTACTGATTCAATCTCCATACTAGTTATAAGTCTGTTGAGACTTTATATTTCTTGACAATTTAATCTTGAAATGGTTTATGTTTCTAGGAATTTATCCATTTCTTTTAGGTTTTCCAGTTCGTTGTCATATAATTGTTCATAGTAGTCTCTTATGATTCTTTTTATTTCTGTGGGATCAGTTGTAATGTCTCTGCTTTCATTTATGATTTTATTTGAATCTTCTCTCTTTTTCATCTCAATATATGTAGAAAAAAATTTGATAAAATTCATCACCCTTTCATGATTAAAAACTCTCAACAAACCAGGAAAAGAAGGACATTACCTCAACACAATAAAGGCCATGTATGAAAAGCCCACCACAACATCACACTCAATGGTGAAAATGAAAATCTTTTCCTCCAAAATAAGGAACAAAGCAAGGATACTAACTTTCACCACCACTTCTATTCAAATAGTACTGCAAGTCTTAGCCAGAGCAATTATTAAAAAAAAAAAAAAAAAAAAAAAAAAAGGCATCCAAATCAGAAAAGAAGTAAATTATCCCTGCTTTCAGATGACATAATCCCATATATAGAAAACCCTAAAAGCTCCATTAAAAAACTGTTAGAACTAATCAATGGATTCAGTAAATTTACATGATAAAAAATCAACATTCCAAAATCACTTGTGTTTGTATATTTGAAAAGGAAATTAGGAAAATAATCCCATTTACAATAGCACCAAAAGAACAAACTACTTTGGAATAAACTTAACTAAGGAGGTTAAAAACTTATATACTGAAACCTACAAAACACTGATGAAAGAAATAAGACAAGACATAAACAAGTTGAAAGATATCCCATGTTCATGGATTGGAAGACAATAACGTTTAAATGTTCCATTACCCAAAACAATCTACAGACTCAATAAAATGCCTATCAAAATACCACTGACATTTTTTTTTACAGAAATAGAAAAACAATTCTAAAATTCAGTGGAACCACAAAAGATCCTGAATAGCCAAATCTTGATAAAGGATAATAAAGCTGGAGGCATCATGCTTTCTTATTTCAAAATGTATTACAAAAGCTACCATAATCAAAACATTATGGTACTGGCATAAAGGCAAATATATAGACCAAGGGAACAAAATAGAGCCCAGTAAAAACCCATACATATATGGTCAATTGATCTTTGAGAAAGGTGCCAAGAATACACAATTGGGAAAGGATAATCTCTTCAATAAATGATGTTGGGAAAACTGAATGTACACGTGTAAAAGAATTAAATTGAACCCTTATCTTACACCATACACAAGAAAACAAATCAAAATAGATTAAAGACTTTAACCTAAGGCCCCAAACTGCAAAACTCCTAGGAGAAAACATTGGGGAAAAGCTTCATGACATTTGTCTTGGCAATGATTTCAGAGCTATGCCACCAAAAATCCGGGTCACAAAAACAAATATAAACAAGTGGACTAGATCCAACCATGTAGCCTTCACACAATAAAGAAAAAAAAATCAACAGAGTGAAAAGGCAACTTACAGAATGGGAGAAAATATTTGCAAATTATATATCTGATAAAGGGTCAATCCCCAAAATATGTAAGAAACCAACTCAAGAGTGAAAGAACCAACAGCCCAATTTAAAAATGGGCAAAGGAATGGAATAGACATTTCTCCAAAGAAAACATATAAAAATGATCAAGTACATTAAAAAATGCTCAATGTTACTAATCATAAGGGAAATACAAATCAAAACCACGATATATCATCTCACACCAGTCATATCAATAGAATATTTTTCGTATCTTAGAACAAATTACCCATTTGTTTGCAAATTACCATCCCCCAGAGGAAAATTTAACAAGGCTAGCTCACATTTAGGTGGGGCACTCAATTTGTGTACAGGCATTTATTTAGGGTCTAATGTTTGTCAGACTTCATGCTAGGTGGACCAATTTGCTAGTCAGTAACAGAGATTCTCAGTGTAGACTTCTCTCTTGTGCTGCAGACTTGGAACTCACTTCCTCTGGTGTATCTGTACCTAGATGTCCCACAAGCACTTCGAATTCAACATGTCTAAAATCAAATCCTTCATCTTATTCTTCCCCTCTAATGTTCTTAGTTTCCCAACCAAGTAGCAGATTTCTTTCTTTTCATACCTCCTCGTACCTTGGCAGTGCTCACCAATGAGTTCATTAAACGTATACATTAATATCAGAGGTAATGATATTTACCAGAGGTAAATACCAGAGGTATGGTATTTAATATTCCCATCCAGGAATATACCATATGCTGCTTCATATAAATTATATAATAATTATAGGGTTTTTTTTCATATAGGTCCTGTACATTTTTGTTAAAATTTGACCTAGGTACACTTTAGAAATTTGCTGCCAATGTAAAGAGATGTTTTTCTTTTTTAATTTCTGTTTTGTTATTCTGAAAATAAAAACTACAGAATTTTGACATTCGTGTCTTGACCTAAATGGCATCTCCTTCCTGAGCCTTCCATAATCACATTTAAGGGAACCCCTCTTATCCAATCTCTGTTTATATACATATATGCTCAGTTTTACAGCCCTGCTTTATTTTCATCACAATGTTCACTCTCTGAAGTTTTATTAATTAAAAAAATTTTTATTATCTACTTCCCTTCCTTCAGAATATAAGCTCCATGGAAACTTCCATTCATCTCTGTATTTCTATTATCCAAAATAACACCCAGCATAAAATAACTGTTCAAAATATTTGTTGAATGAAAAAATGAATGAATTTGTGTGTATTTATCATATATAACTGTTTTATGTGATTCTATTATCATTCAAGTAAGATTTTTGTTCTTTTATTTTGACTAGAATTTTTGTTTTGCTCTAGGTATATAATCATAGCATCTGAAAACATATATTGCCTTTCATGGTATTTTTATACAGATTATTTAACTTAATTTTCCTCCCAGGCTCTATTAGCTAGAAACATCAAAACTATGGACTGTAAGTGGTGATGCAGGAGATTCCTATCTTATTTCTGCTTTTAATGGAAGTAGCTTATTTCACTATTTATGCCAACGTTCATTGCTAATGTTTGCAAATTGTCAGCCTGTGAGCTAATTAACATTTTTATTAGAAAATGTTGCTAGATTATTTCAAGTAACTTTTCAGTAACTATTGATATAATTTTATAGTTATTCTCTTTTATGTAAGGTATTATGTTTATTGCTTTTTCTGATGGTAAACCGTGATTGCATTCTTGGTATAAATCCTCTTAGTTTGATATGTTATGCTTTAATATGCTGTTGGATTTCCTTTGAAAATATTTTGTTCAGAATTGTTCCACCTGTATTAGTAGCTTAAACTGAACTGCAATTTTTCTTCTTTGTACTATCTCTATTAGGTTTTGATTGTAGAGTTATACTATCATCACAGAATGAATTGGGGAGTTCTTCATCAGCTTTTCTGTAGCCCTGGAATAGAATAATATTGAAATTATTTAGTCTTTAAGATTTAAAGAGAAGTCAATGTACAGGTGTGTTTACCGTCCAAAGATATACCACGGAATTTAAAAAATTTTAGATGTCATTGATTGTAAGAAGCCCCATTATTTCATAAACAACTAAGAAAAGAAAAAAAAAGGTCAAGTTATGTTAAGCTTTATATCATATATAGTTTCTATTTTACAGTTTTTGAAATAACTATTTTAGCAACACAGGAAGAACTTTTATCATATGTGAATCTGTGGCAAGGAGGGAGTGAGGATGTTCTCAGAGGCTGTCCCACCCCACTTGCAGGGTCAAATTTCCATTTTCAGCACCCCCAAACTGGAGTTATAGACCTAAAAGGGAAAATGGCAGCAGGACTGCTCATCTTTCCTCACACACAACTTTTGTGGGAAAAGGGGAAGAAACAGTGATGGTATGGAGGGTCAGCAGAGGAGTGTGATGGCTTATACCCCAGGAATGTTTTCACGCTCAGAAATGAGGGAGCCGTCTTCAAGCATCCAAACAAATCTGAAGTACATTTACCCCTCAGGACATACGGTGTCTGTTTGGTGAGCTAAGTGTGAGTCCTCTTCCCTCTCCTTGTCCTTAAGGCGCTTTGCATCTTCTCTCCTCCTTGCATCCTCAGCTTCCTCCCCAAAGCCAGGCCAGAGTCTGTCAAATGAAGCGACCGAGATCTCTTAAGAAAACAGACCTCACAGAGAAAGGAGTGTGGTCATTCACCGACGTACAAGAAATTCTGACCCCATGGAAACCATGAGTTCACACTAATACTTCAAATACCAGTCTTACACTATGAGCTTCCTTCTAACTTTCACCCTTTCCATCCTTCTGTCATTTTCCTCAATCCGTTCACTCATTTTCTTTCTCTCTCTGCATGTAATCAATCTCCTGAACCCACTGGGTTTCTGCCTCAGTGGTTGCCTCCTCACTTGGTCCAAACCCCACCTCTCCACTGTCTTCTTGACCGTCTTCTCACAGGGCCCTGAATCCCTCTTACTCAGTTGTCTGCTGGACAGGCTCTGGCCCCTGATGGGCCACTGCCTTGCTTCTTGCTCAGCCTAGGAGAACATTTATCATCCAAACTCTATGACACCGGAGAACCAAGATGAGGGCCAGCTCATCTTAATGTTGTTTTAAGATTAAATAACATGATTTTTTTTTTTTAAAAGACTTATTCTCAAGATTTTATCTGTTGCTTCAGATATTAGAAGTTTTGATTTACCCTCCAATTTAATGCCTATTCTAGTTTATTACTACAATTTCTACAATGTGATTTTATATATATATACACACACATACATGTATATTTAAGACTTTAGCTAAAATTTATTTGATTGTGCCAATTAAGTTGGAAATCAGAATTTTTTCTCAATTTGTTCTTTAAATACCACTTAGTAAATCACTTTCCTATCTTGTTTTAGTAAGTATATTTAGCTTTTATAAAGTTATTATATAGGATTGGTTCTATGTATGGATTATTTCTTCTGTTGCATGCATCTATATTTCTATTTTTATGCTGTTACCATATCTCGATTTATTGTCATTTTATCTTACCTTTTATTCTTTGGCATTTCTTTTTCTAAATGTACTTTTACCATTATTTGTTAAATTAAAAAAATCTTACTGTGATATTAATGTAAAATTGGTATACTAATAAAGTAATTTGAATTAAAATAAATATTATAATAATCATTTTCCCCATTCAGCAAGAGGGTTCTCTCTCCATTTGTTCAGATGGCCTTATAAATAGTGTAATACAAGACTATAGTTTTCCTCCTAAAGTTTACAGGTCTCTCTCTTTGAGTTTATTCCTAAGTATTTTATATTTTCTTTCTTTGTTGATTTTTGTTGAAAATGGAATCTCTTTTCCGTGTTTCCTTACCCATTAAGTTCTAACATCATCTCTGATTGACAAGGAATCTATTTCCTAAAGAAAAAGCAGCTTCTGGGCACAAGCCCTGAGCAGTTTGTCACTTTCCTTATTAAAAATCTCATTTTTCCTGTGTCTTCATTATAAAAGTTCAGGTTTCTTGGCTTAACAATCAACCCACATACTATCTTGCCCCACTATGCCTGTCTAGGTGCCTTAGCTCACACTGTCATAACAAAATTCCATTGACTAGGTGGCTTAAACAACAAACATTTATTTCTCACAGTTCTGGAGGCTAAGAAGTCCAAGATCAAAGCACCACAGTGTAGGTTTCATTCTTAGGCCTCTTCTCTTGCCTTGTAGGTGACAGCCATCTCACTGTGTACCAGATGATCTCTTCTTTGTGGAGAGAGCAAGAAGGAGAAAGAGAGAATGAGTATCAGCTCCCTGGTGTTTCTTCTCATAAGGAAACTAATCCCATCCTGAGGACCCCACCCTCATGACTTCTTTTAACTTTAATTACCTTGCAAAGGCCCCATCTCCAAATACCATCACATTGGAGGGTAGAGCTTTAACATATGAGTTTTGGGGGACACAAACATTTTGTTCATAACACCAGGTATCCAGGCTAACTAACATCAGCATTCTTCTGCACCATCTTCTGTATTTTTTTATGTTCATGACTTTGTCAAGACAGTCCATCTCCCTGAGAGCAGTTACTTCAGTTTGCATAGCAACGACAGGCCATGAAGTGGTTGAGTTTGGGAACACAGCAAATATGCAGAAGCCAAGAAGTCAGGGACTTGCAAACAGAGACCAGTTTGAGCCTGTAAGTTTGTGTTTTTATTTCCCCCATGCTGCTTGGGACAAAGTCTCAGAGAAAGAGTTGGTTCTTCCCTAGAGCTGTGATAATTAATGTCCTGTCTACTAATTACAGAATGAGGGCTTGGCTGGCCTCCCTCTCAGTAAGATTACCTGGCAGCCTTCCAAGACTCTTCTAGCATCACCAAACTGAGGTCCACACAGTCCTGTAACTGAGGGCAAACCATGCAAGGCAGGCTTTGTACCTGACGTTTTTTCTCAGGACGCCCACTCTTGGATAACCAACTCCTCCACAAAAACGGCTGTGTCTCTCTCTTTAATATCCAGTTACAGTGAAAAAAGCATAGACTTTGATCTCGGACAGTTCAAACCCCCAACTCCAGTAATCAAATCAGTACAATATTTGACAAATTAATTTATTCCTCTATGTCCCACTACTATCTTGTGTAAAACAGGAAAATTATATCTAACAAGTGAAATAATTTATTTTAAGCATTTGGTCCATAGCAACAAATCCATGGCATGGGAAAATGGTTGGAAACTTCTTAATCCCTTTCTTTTCATCATTCTCACATTGTCTTGTAGAAAATAGTAAATTTTGGTTGAATGATGAGCAGTGGAATTAGGGCAGGCGATAGGAATATAACAAGAAATAATTGAGACTCCAAGATCACAGTTGCTGAAAAGCACCTTTATTTTTTTCTACCCACATATTTTGGGTACAAGTTAGCTTCTCTCCTGGCTAGAAAGCAACATCTAAGAGGCTGTGTATCCCTTCTCTTCATTTTAAAGGAAGAGAACATTGGAATGTAAGCTAGATAATTCTGTTCCCACTCTCCCCTTTACAATTTCAGAGGCTCCAAAGGAACTTGTCAGTGAGACCTCATAACAGTGACGGGGCTTGTTTCATGTTGTCAGTGAGACCTCATAACACTGACTGGGCTTGTTTCATGTTTCAGAAATGAAGCGATGCTGAAAGAAATGCAAGCAGTATTTGTGGAGCACATATTATTAGGTTGCTTGCTCTGTTCTAGGCATGGGGAATAAAAGATAAGACTTGACTCCTGCTCTGTAGAATCTCACAGCTTGCAGTGAGACAGTTAAAAATATGAAATAAATACAAAATACTGTGCGACGTGCTGTGACAGAGATCCATATTAAGTTCAGGGGCAACAAAGAGAAGAGAGTTATAACTGCCTGGGGCTAGGAACATCAGAAGAAGACGTCTCAGAAGAGATCTCCTTTGAGATAAGCCTGGCAGGATGAAGGGGAACTTATTAGAGAGAGTCAAAGGTATAGCTTGGGCAAAGGCACAAAGGTTTCCTCTCATTTGAGAGGGTTGAGGGAATGAGAAGAGGTAGCAGGAGGAGGGAGGATTTTTTTTTAAAGTAATGCTAACCCAACCAGCTGTTTCGGACCGAAGAATATTTCGTAGTCATTACAAAGGTGCTACTAAGAGCAGGTTTCAAACCTTATGCCTGTTTTTAGCTTTCTGGATCTCCATGTCTTCTTAGACAGGCTTCAGCTCTTTGGAACAAAGTGGAGATTTTACTATCTCATGAGCTCTTTAAGATGGGCCTTTCTAAAAGTGATTATATGCAGATCAAAGGCCATGACAAATATCAATGTTTCCTATCAAGAAATTCACTGTGAGACCTCGAACTAGTCATTCAGCCTCTCTGGTCTTCCAGACCCATGAGAAAAACTGAGCAAGCAAGGTGAGATGACTGCCAAGTCCTTTCAAAGTCTAAGATTCCATATGAATACATATGGAAAGTGTATGAGCATGGGGGGAGCCTCATGGATTTGGACTAATTGAAGAGAGAAGATTTTGAATTAGTGAAAACCCTGGGGAGAACACTTTTAATGAAGTTGTATTGCTTTCAAGTACTCCAAGGAATTCCAAGAAGGCTAAACGTATAAGCAAGTGCTTTCATCAGTACAATAAGCCTGATTTTGAAACTCAGTTATTTGTATGTACACTGAAAAGTTGTTTGAATCTGCTTGGAATGTGCTGGATTCCTCAAATAAATTAAATCGCTAACAACAACAACAAAGACGAATTCATTGGCTGAGCAAACTCCATTTTTATAAAAGATACAAAGAACAATCCTTTTCCTAAATATTGTGGTTTTTAAAATTAACAGGCTATTGTTGGATAGTCGGAGGCAATTTTAGAAAGTCTCACCCAAGAAGTACAGAACAACCGGTAGACTTAGTGTCTTGTGAAGAAGAAAGGGTTCTTGAAGACTCATGCTTTCTATCTTAAGATAGAGATAGGACTCAGCTACTCTAAACACTCTCTGAATCAGCAGTGCATGTGACTGACTATCCTTCAGGAACTATTAGTGAGTCCTGCCGATTAAGGAGAATGGAGCAATAGTTGCATTTTCTGCTGAATACCATACCAGAAAGGATCAAGAGACTATCTGAGGGAAAAGTACAAGGATGGGCATTGAATTACAAGCAGCAGTTGTGGGTTCTAGTCCTGATTCTGCCACATGTTTACTTCAAGTCCTGGCAATTTCTCTCCCTCACTGGGCCTCAGTCTTCCCAAATACATGATGAAAGAAGTGGGCTCCCAAACACTGCACTGATTCTAATAGCTTGTGGTCAGGAGGCTCAAGCAAAATTACACTGGATTCGTTCTTGCTATTAAATTCCCAGTGGTAAATGTATTTGGCTAGTCAATGAGGAAATCATATAGAATAATTCAACCATATCCCTGAAGTCGATATTTCTGATAATAGAGATTTTCATGACCTGTCCGATGTCACACCGCAGGTTGTGGCCAGAGCAGAAATCCTATTTCATTGCTCATTCATCTACCGAGTGGCCTGCTCAGGGATGTCTAGTTAATCACTTTGACATCCCTGGATCCCACGGAAACAACAACAGATGAGGAACAGCTTGCACAAAGTAGATAGATGAACAAATAAATTTGGCCCAGTTTCTTTAGCTCTTAACTTTTTCTTCTCCTAGTTTTGTTCTGAACTTTTGATCTCTATGGTCTCAACTTAAACTTAGCTGCAATCTAGGCTCAGTTACAGAAGTTCTCTAGAAACAGCAATGATGCCTTGTTGATGTGACTGTCCACAGCTCCAGTGACCAAATATTTGCTTCCTGAGTCTTACCCAGCCTGTTCCCTGAAAGCTGTTGGCAGAAACGTATACTATCCCTGATGGATAAAGAACAGAGAGAGCTCTTATCAGTTTGTAGAAGTGGTGAGCTCTTGGGGGTCATACGTCTTGCATGTTGTCAATTTGATTTCTCCCTCAAAAGTGGCAAATCAGCAGGAACAAGGGAAAGCCAGGCTATGTCCTCCTATCAAAGAAGAACACAGAAGCCTTAGTTAAAAAAAAATACAGCCTACAGAGCTAAGTCAGTTTCAAAGTTCTGGAGCCGCATTTATGTTGCATAAAAATAATGAAGTAACAACCCCTGCCCCAGCTCAAACAGCAAGTCAAAAATATAGAATGGGGAGTGGGCAATAACTGTGAAAAGAGAGAAATGTATAGAGAGAGACTGACATGAAAAAATTGATGGAAGTTGGAACTAAATGAGGATGACAGGTGAGGATATCAATGAAGATAATAGTCGACTCTTTCACAATTCCTAGAGTAAACATCCATTTAGTCATTCTTGAGTCATACATTTATTACATGCCCACTGTGAGCCAGGCCTTCATTTTCTAGCTCTGTGTAAAATGGATCAGTTCACAAGATAGATAAAATCTTCACTTTTGACCTAATGGTGGATTGAAGATAGCTATTAAGTCCATAAACAAATCAACAAGATAATTTCTGATCGTGAAAAATGCAATGATATGGCTAAAATCATGACACTGACAACACCAAATGCTGGCGAGGATGTGGAGCAGCGGGAACTCTCGTTCATTGCTGCTGGGGATGCGGAATGGTGCAGCCACTGTGCAAGACAGTTTGGCAGTTTCTTAGAAAGCTAAACATGGTCTTACCATATGACCCGGCAATAATACTACTACGCGTTTACTCAAACGAGTTGAAAACACATGTCCGCTTAAAAACCTGAACACAAATGTTTATAGCAGCTTTATTCATAATGGCTAAAAATTGGAAGCAACCAAGATGTCCGTCAATAGATGAATGGATAAACAAATTCTGTAGCATTTATATAATGTGATATTATTCAGAAATAGAAGGAAAAGAACTACCAAGTTACAAAAAGGCATGGAATAGCCTTAAATGCATGTTGCAAAGAGAAGGAAGCCAGTATGAAAAGGCTACATATTGTACTGCTTCAACTATATGACATTCTGAAAAGGTAAAAATGACAGAGATAGTAGAAATATCAGGGGTTACCAGGGGTTCTAGTGGAAGGAGAGATGAACAGGTGGAACACAAAGGATTTTAAGGGTAGTGAAACCATTCTACTTGATACTGTAATGGCGGATATATGGCATTACGCATTTGTCATAAATATATAGTGATATTATTTCATCAGTTTTAAGAAAAATACCACACTAATGTAAGATATTAATAATAGGAGAGACTGTGCAGGGGACAGAGGATTGAGTATATAAGAATACTCTCTATTCCTGTCAAACTCTATGGAGTATAGGAATGCTCTCTATCTCTGCTTAAGTTTTCTGTAATCTTGAAACTGCTTTAAAAAATGAAGTCTATAAAAAAATTTTTTTAATACAATGATAAAGAATCAGAATGATAGGATAGAGAATGCCCTAGGCTAGAGGCAGGAGGGAATCTACTCTCCACTAGGTCTTCAGAGAAGTGTCTCTGGAAAGTTGACCTTTCAGCTGACTGATGAGAGGGAGCGTTCCAGGCAGGGGAAGAGCAAATATAAGGGCCCTAATGAGGGATCATATCCACTTCCTTTATGTTATTTTGTTCATAGACTTTGTGAGGTAAGCCAATCAGGGATTCTCTATTTTTATGTTTAACAAAAGGATTGAAGCTATTAGAACTCGGAGAGCTAATTCTAGGCCTCCGATGCCCAGAAATGTGCCCTTCCCACTAGATCCCAGTTCCTTCTGGAAACAAAACAAAAGCCAAGTTGTCCTCCCCACAGCACCTTTCTTCTTGCTCACCTGTGTCTTCTACAGCAGTGTTTCTCCAACTTTGGTCTCCATCAGAATTATCTGAAGAGCTTGATAGAAAAGCACAGGCTCTCTTCTACTTCTGTTTAACCGCCCGGGCTGATGGTGCTGCAGTTCGAAGTTGGGGAAACGATGCTCTAAGGCAGAACTGCTCAAAGTTTTATGTGCATATGAATCCCAGGGGGTGTGGGGGGGTAGGGGCTCTTGTTAAAGACAGCTTCGGTTCAGTAGGTCTACAGGTGGCCTGGGATTCCGTGTTTCCAGCAAGCTCTCAGGTGGTGTGGGTGCTGTCTATCCATGGAGCATATATAGTTCGCTTGGCAAAGGGTCTAAACACAGGCCTGTGACCGGCGGAAATGTGGGGTGCCAGAAAGAATAACTGACCTCCATTAGGTTTGGCAGCATTTCCTACTCAAAAGGGAAGAGCCCATTTTGCTTTCCAGTTGCTCTGCTGTGCCCTGTGGTAGTTTAGATACTCAGAGCAGGACGAGAGTTTTCGTCGAGTCCTGCTAGAGGCGTGGTAGCACCTGTTGCTGTGCGTCCAGACGAGGAAATTGAAGCAGTGCCAGGGTATGGGATTCATTCCCGTGCCTTCCGCCAAAGCACGCTGCCAGAGACCGGAAGTCATGTGAGGAAAAAGTGGCGACTTTCTTTCCCGAATTATAAAAATTTCATTCACTCAATGCATATTTTTGTGCCAGACACAGTGTCATGGGATTTGGAGGCATTTTATCACAAACGTTAACCACCTTATTATACACAACCTTTTATTTTGATTTTTCATAACCAGTAAGGACCCACTACTGTAGAGCGCAGGGAACTTTACTCAATACTCTGTAATGACCTATGTGGGAAAAGAATCTTTAAAAAGAGTGGATATATTGTATACGTGTAACTGATTCACTTTGCTGTACAGCAGAAACTAACACACCACTGTAAATCAACTACACTCCAATAAAAAATTTTTAAAAATGAAACTGAAGCAAAGAAAGGCATGTAACTAGTTGTTGTTGTAGAGCTCAGTTTCAACATCTGTATGCAAACAAAACCCATGCTTTCAACTTCTCTCAGCATGCACCAGATTACGAAAGCTTCTTTGCACAAAGGCTGGGCATTCAGACATGCCATTGAACGAGGTACAGGTGACATTGATCGCAGTGGTTCTGGAATCATTTAACAGTGCTTATTAGTGAATAATGCATGGTTTAAATATTGATGATGATGAGTCTTTAAACTTTAGTAAGAGTTTCTGAAAGCACCTTAAAGTCTCGGCAGCATCTGTGATTTTTATAGGGAAGGAAAGCCAGTGTGCGGTAGAGGAGGTACTATTTAGCTAGGAGTCAGGAGACAAAGATTCTTCTCCTGTCTCTGACGCTGATTTGATGATTTTGAACAAGTCATTTTCCCATCCTCAGCCCCAGTTTCTCAATCAATAAAATAATGGATCGGATCAGGTCATTTCAATGGTATTTTGCAGCTTTATCTCTGAGTGTAAAACGTCTACTTCGCTACTGCTGAATGAAACTGAAGACGTGATCAGTAGACTTGTGAATGTATCACACAGTAGAAATCTGCACACCCAAACGTCATGACCTTGAACAGGTGTGCAGCCACTTGGTAGCAGAACAGGGACAAGGATACCTGTATCCTCCGTCTTAGTGCCGTGCCCCTCCCCACACCATGCCCTTGCAAGGTGGTCACTTATCATGGGAAATAAGGGGAGAGAATGGATGAGCGTCGACTCTGGTGACAGTGTCACTTTTCCCCTCTGTGCTTCAGTTTTTCCATCTGATACATGGAAGTAATGATAACACAAGTGGCGTAGGGTTGTGAGAAGTAACGGGCTAGTACATGGAAGGCATTTAGCACACCACCCGGGGAAGGCCATGCTCAGTATTAGCTATTATGATCCCAAGTTTACAGATGAGACAGCTGAGCCTCAGAGGGGGGTCATGAGTCCAGTAACTTTCAGCCAAGTAAATAGGAGCTCATTCTTTACAGAACCTTCTACCCAGTTATAGAAGAAGGGTGCGTGAAGAGAGCATACAGTTTGGAGGCAGAAGAGCCAGGTGTGAATCCTTTTCCTGCTCTATCCTAAGCTTGTAACATTGAACACGTTATTTCAGCGCTCTGATCCTTTTTGATTCACGTATAAAAAGAGTTTTAACAGTGATATCTGTTCTACACGTTGGCTATGAGGATCAAACTGTAAGGTTCTGTTGCAGCGTCAGTTATTGTTATCATGACTGTTAGCAGTCTACCTGGCTTACAGGGTCGAGTCGGGCTTGGTGCAAGGCGGACGGATGTCCCCTTGACCTGGTGGCCATGGAGGTAACTCAGTAGAATGCCCATGCCAGTGCCGCTGGGTACAGAAGGTCCAAAGTCACCCAGAACAGTCCCTAGTTTGAGAGTGATCTTCAAAGCACAGGGAGAGGACAGCTCTGCTAGGCAGGGAGAGGGCCTCACACAGGCAGACAAGTTATAAGAGATCTTTCTGCTGCTTTAAAGTAGCTCAGGCCACCCAGCCTTGATGAAAGACATCTGAGGCCTGTGTGATGGGGCTGCTGAATTCCTGGGGTAGATCCTTGAAGATCTACAGACGGTAGCGGGGCCTCCAGTGAGTTCTCTATGCTGTGGAGTGATGTTTTAATGTACATCGGCCCAAGCACCTCTTCGTGGAACACTTCAGAGGCATGCACTGGTTCAAAGGATGAAGACAAAGCTCTTTCACGAGGAGCACATGACTGACGTTTCCTGCATGGTCGAGGCCCTTCCTTCCTCTCCCCCAGATCTGGTACCTAGTTTCCCTCACACACACCCCCACCACCAGCCAGTCTGTCTTAGCACTTCCTCCATCACGGCCCCTTGCACATTCTTCTTCCTCTGAAATATTCCTCTCTCCTCCCTCCCTCCTGGTTCACTCCTGCATAACCTTGACACCTCAGGTGAATCATTACTTTGTCACTAAATGTTAAGTTTCTCTGAGTTATAGAATTGTGGATGATTTATAGCTTTCTTATTTTTACTTCAGCATATTTATTTTTTAAAATCAATGATACATTCATTTGTTTATTCAATTGTATACAATAAATATTTGTTGCACATCTGCTATGTGATGGCATTACTCCAAAGAGTAAGTATAGCAAGGGACAAAACAAATATTTGTTTTTAAGGCACGTATATCCTAATGGAAGAAACAGACAACAAACAGGTAAAGTAACTAAAATATCAGGTAGTGGGAATCTAGAATATAAATTAAACAAGAACCTCATTATTCAAACCAGAAGAGAAAGGCCACTGAATATAACACATTTAAAAGGTGGTCATACAAGACACTTTACTTGAATTAAGAGTTTTGAAGGAGCAGTTGAAAGACCTGAAAAGGTTTATCTTGCCAAAGAAGTGAGAAATACTAACACATAGCTGAAGAGTCATCATTTGAAGTAGTAGAACTTGGCAAACCCAAACAGCAGATTTCCAGTCATGGGCTCCAAGTTGCAGGGAGACAGTGTTTGGCTCACTATTTAGAATAACACAGTAATTACAACTGTTGGAATATGGAACATTCCTCGTTGGCAAAGGGAGGACTTCTTAGTCATAAATGGAATCACCGTTTTGGGGCAGAGTGGTACAAGGACTCACATGTCTTTTGGACACTGTCTTGGGTAATACCACACTTATTTCCAGAAGAGTCTATCCTTCTGTCAGGTAACTCCACATCTTGTCACATAAAACTTCATGGACATGATGATGGGGGAAAGATTTTGATCAGATGTCCATAATTATGTACAACTGTATCTAGGCAAGTATTATCCTATAAGTGTTGTGCATACACCTAGGGTTTATGTGTATTTCTTTTAGAATTTAACAGAGAGACAAATATGCATTTTTCTGTTTTAAATTCAGTTAAAAAATCCCACCCATAGCTGAATCGCTTGTTCATTCCCTATTTTGTTTTTGTTGTTGTTGTTCATTCCCTATTAATTAAGGGGGTGTAGAATCACTCTGATTTTCTCCAATAATTCAATGATTTAGGGTTTGCTAAGCATTTTCTCCTTTAAACTGTAGGTTTCAAGGGAAAGCATGTTTTCAATAATAAAAGTAGCTTAATCATTGAAACAGTCTGCTCTCTGCCACAAGTATAATTTCATCTTTGGAAATAATTGCCTTCCATCCTTCTAGCCCTCCCCAAACAAACTCACAGGAATATCCTACAGAGTAATAGAGAATTCTGATTGTTGTATTTAGACCTAGTCATTCTTGAAACTGGAGAAAATAACATTTAGCATTCCTTCTTTTCCATCTTCTTGTTTACACTAAGTGAAAGTAAGTGGAAGGCTGAAGAGTTGGAGTCTTGCTGCCTGGTTTCCTGGCCAGGGTGTTGCGTGTTGTACCTGCCCAAGAATCTTAAGGCAGCTAAAGCTGTCGAGTTCGGAGAGCATGAGAGGAAGCTTTGGATTTTCTCACGATCGGTGCTTGGACCATCAGCCAATAACTCATCTTTTCTCTCCTCCACGTGGCGCTAACAGAGGGAGGGTACAATCAAGGAAAACGCGCCAGGTGAGTAGCCAGACACAGCTTCATTAGTGGCTGGTAGCACATGATAGCCCCCAAATGTGTGGCTCTCTGGAAGAAGCTGAAGCAGAAAACATGAATTTTCCTGGGACTGATATGGATTCTACTTCTGTAGAGTGGAACATGCAGTCACTCATACACGGGTAGTGAGAGGTCCATTTGGGTCCAGAGCCCAAATGCAGGGCAAGGGCAGAAGTCGGCTTCACACCAGGCATGGTCAGGGCAGAGGCTGGTGGAGTGATGACCTCACTCAAAAAAGAGCCACTGCCTCAACTGTGGGCAAAAGGTGTCAAGGTCAGTGACCCACCAGCCTGAAATGAGACGGTGAAGGGGAGGCACACCTGAGTGTAAGAAGAGCAAAGCTGCTGAGGGAGGGGCTGGCTCTTTCCTTCCATCCCTGTTTCATCCCTGAAGTGATGGTTGGTCCGAGGAATTATCTTTTGGGAAATAAAAACAAAACCAAAATACTAACTTTTCAGTAACAGGCCTTTTGAATCCCACCGAAGTGAGGAATTTCCAACTGAGTAGATGCATCTTTAAAGAAAGTTTTATTCTGGCTGGAAAGAAAAGCTTGTTACACATTGCAAATAGGTATACAACATCTCTTTCCTGCCTTTAGAAAGTGAGTTGCACCCTAAATGGATCTTAAAGTCATTTCAGAGGGCTATAAAAGAGATGAGAAGGGGACCTGGAGAGAATGGCTGCATGGGTTTACTAACGAGGGAAACCTGGTGAAGCTAATTCTGTGAGCAACACCGTGCTAGGCACAGTGGAGGACCCACGGCGTGCAGTGCGTGGGCCCTCATCTTCTAGGATCATCAACGCAGGAGGGAGACAGACATTTATCTGCGCGTTTCTAATAGAAGGCCGACCAGCACACGTGCTGAACTATGGCACAAATAGGATGGTACAGGGAGAATTTTGTCCAGAGCAACTAGGAAGGCTTTCTGGTGTTAGTGGTGGTTATCAGGATTTAAGCTTGGGGGAAATTTCCTGGCTGTCCAGCGGTTAAAACTCGGGCTTTCACTGCTGGGGACCCAGGTTCGATCCCTGGTCAGGGAACTAAGATCCCAGAAGCCAAAAACAAACAAAACAGAGTAAAGCTTGGGAAATCAGAATTCTAAAGGTTAAATGGATTTAACTGGCATGAAAATGTTAGTGAGTGTCACCACTGCCCTTCCCATCCCTAGTGTAGAAGAAGGATCTGGCAGGCCATTGCTGCGTGTGTTCTATGTTATGGATGAACTACGGTGCCTATTTTGAAGTCACTTTTGTAGTTATTGAAAAGCTGGAAAGGAGCGCTAAAAGCATTTAGTCCAACTTGCCTCTTTTGTCCCCCTGGTATTTAAAAATCAGGAAACTGGGGCTTCCCTGGTGGCGCAGTGGTTGAGAGTCCGCCTGCCGATGCAGGGGACACGGGTTCGTGCCCCTGTCCGGGAAGATCCCACATGCCGCGGAGTGGCTGGGCCCGTGAGCCATGGCCGCTGAACCTGTGCATCTGGAGCCTGTGCTCCGCAACGAGACAGTGCACAACAGTGAGATTCCCGCGTACCGCAAAAAAAAAAAAAAAAAAAAAAAATCAGGAAACTGGTCTAGAAGGAGAAACAACCTGCCCAACGTGACCTTAAAAGCATTGAGTCCAACTTGCCTCTTTTGTCCCCCTGGTATTTAAAAATCAGGAAACTGGTCTAGAAGGAGAAACAACCTGCCCAACGTGACCAGTCAGTTAACAGCAGAGCTGGACCTAGACCTGTGTTCCTTCCAGGTAAGAGTCTTAAGATCCCGATGAAGTCTTTTCATTATAGAAGCCCTGAATCCACATTGGTCTTTATGCCACAAACCTCCAGTTGTCATTTTGAACCATGTCATTTTTATTCCACAACACAATTTCTCATTTCCGAAGTAAATAATTTCTTAACTGAGAAGAGCCAGAACAAAACCCTTCCTGATTTGAGTCATGGTGGCCCGACAGTACACAGCATATAGATTGGGTTTCCATAAAAGGGTGGGGTTTCCTTTTCCAACTGTAAACCCCCTTTTTCTTCCCAAAGCTATTTCATTGCTCAGTCCAGAATTTCAGCTGTCAGAGTTTTTAGGAAATATGGCTCTGGGGTGTAGTCTAGCCAAGACTTTTTCTCAAGGAGAACTGAAACCTGTTATTAAGCTATGAGAAAACTCATTTCTAAAGGATTTACTTTTCCCCTAATGAGATCAGGAGCTTCTGTTAGGGACCCGCGTTTCTCCGAACGTGAAACTTCAAACGGGTCATCAATTACTGA
Organism: Kogia breviceps; assembly: GCF_026419965.1. Taxonomy (NCBI): domain Eukaryota; kingdom Metazoa; phylum Chordata; class Mammalia; order Artiodactyla; family Physeteridae; genus Kogia; species Kogia breviceps. The sequence goes on from NC_081320.1 coordinate 91,324,637, forward strand.
TACTCAGAGCTTCTACCTCATTTTTGTAGTTTCAGATTGAGTGTTTTTAGCTTTTGGATGCCCTTTTTTCTTTTATTTTTCCTCTTCAAGCTAGAGAACAGGGTACGGGAGGCACCACAGCAACCAATGTAGACACACCAATCAAGAAAGGACTTCATGGGCTTCCCTGGTGGCGCAGCGGTTGAGAGTCCGCCTGCCGATGCAGGGGACGCGGGTTCGTGCCCCGGTCCGGGAGGATCCCACGTGCCGCGGAGCGGCTGGGCCCGTGAGCCGTGGCCGCTGCGCCTGCGCGTCCGGAGCCTGTGCTCCACAGCGGGAGAGGCCACAGCAGTGAGAGGCCCGCATATCACAAAAAAAAAAAAAAAAAAAAGAAAGAAAGGACTGCATGTACTCTTTTCTGCCATCAAACCATTTTTTTCTCCCAGATTACTCTTCGGTTGTCAATCTTCTTTATGTTATTCAATGAAGTTCAACACTACATGTTGAAATAAAAGGGAGAGTCTACATTTTCCCACTTACTTTTGAAGCCAAAACATCTTTACATACATTAATAATAATAAGGATGTTGAGAATTATGAAGAAAATGACAACACAGCTAACATTTATGTATTCTTTACGCATTGGGGACCAGGAAAAGGCTTTTATTCACTCATTTCACAGATGTGTGATGAGTGCTGGGTGTGTGCCAGGCAGGGTCTAGGATTGAAGGTACAGCAGTGAATAAAATGAAAAAGAAACTGCATTTTTGTGGCATTTATATTCCAGTGAAGTCCGTTACATGAATGGCCTCATTTATTTGAGTAAATAAATTTAGGCCTTTGAGTAAGGCCTAAATTTAGGCCTTACCCTAAATTTAGGATGCAGGTATGACTGTTTCTTCAGTTGTACAGAAGAGGAAACTTAGACTCAAAGAAGTTAAATACTGTGCCCAAGATTCCAAAGTTAGAGTGAGATCAAGCTGAGATTTGAATCCAGGAATAGGATTTACAACCTATATGCTCTGAACCACATTGTCTCATTGAATCCTCAGCATAATCTTCCCTTGTGATTGCACTTGTCACTCCTTTTTGCATGTGAAAAAACTAGAGGTTAAGTTACCTTCCCCAAATCCCACATCTGGGATTTGATTACTGTACCTTTGTAGTATAGTCTAAAGTCAGGGAGTGTGATACCTCCAGCTTTGTTCTTTTTTTCTCAAGATTGCTTTGGCTATTCAGGGTCTTTTGTGTTTCCATATAAATTGTAAGATTGTTTGTTCTTGATCTGTGAAAAATTCATGGGTATTTTGATAGGATTGCGTTAAATCTGTAGATTGCTTTGGGTAGTATGGGTATTTTAACAATGTTATTTCTCCCAATCCATGAACATGAGGTATCTTTCCATTTCTTTGTATCATCTTCAGTTTCCTTCATCAGTGTTTTATAGTTTTCAGAGTATAGATCTTTCATCTCCTTAGTTAAGTTTTTTCCTAGTTATTTTATTCTTTTTGATGTGATTTTAAAGGGGATATTTTGTTTGTTTTCTCTTTCTGATGGTTCATTATTAGTGGGGACTTGAATTTGGGACTTCTTTAGTTCAGGCCACTCATTCTTCCGTGTACATGCATCACACGTGTAGGGGCACACATACACATGCAAACACACACACACATGCAACCTCTACCTCGAGTATGCTTTTTACATATGAATGGTAGGGATCTGAAGGGATACGAATTCTTTGCGAAAATGGCTGGGCTACCATTTATAAATGATGAAAACAACCTCCCTCTTCCATTTTTCATACCAGAGATGTTATTTCTGCGTGTTATATTATTAATTTGAAATACAGTAGGATTCATTTGTTTCTGTTCACATTTTTAGATTTTTTCTTTTATCCCATCCTTTTTGATATCATTGTACATATGTATTTTAATTTGTAGAGCATTAACATGCTTCTAAAAGTGAAAACTATGGAAAAAAATACACTCAGAAAAATATCTTCCACTCAGTTTTTCTTTCCTCTCCCTTGGATAACAATTTTATTGTTCTTTTGGTTTATTCTTCTAGTATTTCATCTTTCAACAGTAAACAGATATGTGTATCTTATTTTATTTTACCTTCTTTCTTACCTCAAAGTTATCATACACTATATATATATGTTGTGTTTTTTCACTTAACAATATATCCTGGAAATCACCCTATATCAGTTCATAGATACCTTCCTTATCATTTTTATGGCTGTGTAGCATTCCATTCTGTGGATGGAGCAGTTTATTTAACCAATACCCTATATTTGGGCATTGAGGTTGATTCCAACATCTTGCAATTACTAATGATGTTGTAAATAATAGCCATGCACAAATTTATTTTCCTAGTGTTGGACTTTTACCATCATTTAAATTCTTAGAAGATTTCTGGGTTAAGATGTAAATGAACGTGTAGTTTTATTAGATATTGCTAAATTTCTCTCCATTTTTGCACCATTTTTTATTTCCATCAACAATGTATGATAAACTATTTTCCTACAGTTTTGCCAATAGTGGATTTTATCAAGTTTTCGAATGTCTTGCCAATCTAATTGGTGAAAAATGCTATTTTAGTGTAGATTTTAATTTGCATTTCTCTTATTGTGAATGTGATTGAACAGCTTTCACACGTTTAAAAGCCATTGAATATATTTTTGTGAGTTTTTAATGTCCCTTGCCATTTTTGATTTTTCTCCCCACCAATTAAAAATAAAGTCTTTATATTTCAGTGTTACTAGTCATCCGGAATAGTCACCACAATTTTTTTTCCCTCCCAATTTGTCCATTTTCTTGTGACATTTTTACATACATTTACCATGATCTTTCACATTTTTTATTTTAACATTTAAATTTTAAAGACAAGTTTATCTTTTTTTAAAATTGGTGATAAATTTTGTGTCATGGACAGCCTTTCCTTATACTCAGGTTATAAAAGAATTTTCTTCTAGTACCTGGATCGTTGTATATTTGTTACACTTGTTTGTTCTAATAGGATTTTACTCCTACATACGATGTGAGAAAATGATATCATTTAAGCTTTTCAAATGGATATTCAGTTATTTTTAGACAATCTATTAAAAACTTCTTTCCCCATTGATATGAGATATTACCTTTTTTATATACCAAGTTTTCATATATAGTTCAATGTGTTTCTGGACTTTGTTTCATTCTGTTGACCTTTTGTCTATTCATGCATTAGTATGTTTTAGTAGGTATAGCTGTTTGTTTCAATATCTATTAAAACTAGTTCTACCTCCCTTATAGGTCTTCTTTTACAACATTGTTATAACTATTATTATATGTTTACTTTTTCCATATGGATTTTAGTATCAACTTGTCTAGCTATAGTAAAAAGGGTTTGTTTGTATCTTTACTGGAATAAATTAAATTTCCCCCAGTCAGTCTTTAGTCAGTCTTAGAGCCCGTCCTTTAATATATTCCTCAGAAAGAACTCAGGAGTATGGTATTCCTTGAGTTCTTACATATTCAAAACTAGCCTTATTACTTGAATAACGGTTTGGCCGATGTCCTTCAATAATTTCTAAAACTTCCACTGAAGCATTGCCTTCATTTGTTCTTGAGAAGTCTGATGAATACATATCATAGATTTATCCAGACCCACAGAATGTACAAGCCAGGAGTGAGCCATAATGTAAACTGTGGACTTTGAGTGACTATTTGTGTCAAAATAGGTTTATCAGTTGTAACAAATGTGCCACTGTTGGGGGATGTTAATAACAGGAAAGGCTGTGCATGCATGGAGACGGGCTGGAGGGGTGGTGTATAGGCAATCTCTGTACCTTCCTCTCAATTTTGCTATGAACCTAAAACTGCTTTAAACAAATAAAGTCTGAATTTAAAAAAAAAAAACCCTCTTGCTATTGGAACCAGGGTGGAGGTGGATATTCCAGTGAGGATGCCGTTAGTAACCCAAGAGATGAGGGAGGATGAGACAAAGTTTGTAGTCAAGAATATAGTGAGAAGAATATTTTCAGATGCTTGATTAAAAAATCTAGCACATTCTATGCATCAATTGTTGAAACAATCATAAAATAAGTTAGCGTTAGGAATCTGTCTCAGGAAAGTACAGATTCCTGTACTTTCATCTTATATTTAATTTTCAAGTGACTTTTCCTATAAGTTACATATCAGAGTTGGAGAGAATCTTAGTGGTTCAAATTTTATAACTGTAATCAGTCATCTTTAGCAGAGCTTGGAGAGGAGAGGGACCTGCTGAAGCTCATCATGAATCTGAACAGTTCAGTCACAAGTTAATTATCAGGTTGAACTGGGCTTCTCTGAGGAGCAGCCTGACAGTTGCAGAACAAACTGTGCCTGTCTTGAAATTCTAGTAGGGCTCTCACTTCCTCCAATTCTGCCACCTTCATTCTAGGTAAATGCTGAAACTCCCACAATGCAATGTAGAATAATGCTTGATAAAATTTTGTCACTTCCCTACTTGGAGCTAGAGGGCTGGAATAACTAAGTGTGAAGCTGTGTACAGTTTGTCCAGACCTGTCTTGGTAGAGAGAATTGAAAAATCAGACACTCTTTATGAGATTTTTTTCTCTTCCTTATTTTTAACTGGTGACTCAAATCATTCTCTAGAGTCATCACTTGGAGTTTAGTTTTCGTTAGCAACTTTTCTATTCTGCCCTATTATTTGTAGGCATATTTGATTAACAGGCACAGTAAAGTGTTTTAATACTTAAAGATTTAAGTAAGGTAGAAGAAAAGGTGAGTAAGGTAGAAGAAAAAGAACTAAAATTATAATGTACGATGTCAACAAAGATGTGATAAAACTGGAATATTTATGTATGCACTGCCTATGGTGTTGGACATTGGCAGTTCATTCCAGAAGTCATAAAAATAGATCCATATCCAGCTGTACTCAGTAAACTTGTTCCTGGGACTTTTTCCTAAGGAAATAAAGCCAGGAAATGGAGGAGAACATATTATAAGCCTGGGTGTATTTAGTTACAAGCTTTTATGAAGAAAGTGGTCCTGGGCTCCTCATTGCCCCAGTCAGATTTGGACATGTAGGATAGGGTGAAGGAAGGAACCCATTCCTAGCATTTCATTTTCTGCCTGATCACCAGGGATTCCTACACAGTGTTTTTTTGTTTGATTTTTACTGGTTTATAACACTATATCAATTTCATGTGTGCAATATTATATTTAGAATTCTGTGTACGCTACAGCATGCTCACCACCAAATGTTTCGTTTCCACCTGTCACCATATTGTTGACCCCCTTTACCCATTTACACCTCCCCCCACTCCCCTTCCCTTCTGGTAACCATCACTGTTCTCTGCATCTATGTGTTTGTTTTCATACAGTTTGGTTTATTAATATATTATGTTTCATTTTTTTAATATTCCAGTGGAATCATATTGTATTTGACTCTCTCCATCTGACTTATTTCACTTAGCATAATACTCTCAAAGTCCATCAGTGTTGTCACAAATGGTAAGATTTCATCTTTTATTATGGCTGAGAAGTATTCAGTTATATATATACACACATCTTTATCCATTCATCCATTAATGGGCACTGTGGTTGTTTCCATATCTTAGGTTGTTTCCATATCTTGTAAATAATGCTGCAATGATGAACATAGGGGTACATATATATTTTTGACTTAGTGTTTCCATATTCTTTGGATAAATACCCAGAAATGGAATAGAATAGCTTAGATCATATAGTAGTTCTATTCTTAATTTTTTGAAAAATCTCCATACTGTTTTCCATATGAAACAGTGACTTTCCCTATGTAAAGTGAGTACCAATTTACATTCCCACCAACAGTGCAGGAGGGTTCCCTTTTCTCCACATCCTCTCTAACACTTTTTATTTCTGGCCTTTTTTGATAATACCACCTCACACCTGTTAGAATGGTTATCTCATTGTAGTTTTGACTTGCATTTCCCTAATAATTAGTGATGCTAAATATCTTTTCATATACCTTTGGCCATCTGTATGTCTTCTTTGGAAACAATGTCTATCACATCCTCTGCCCATTTTTTAATCAGGTGTTTGTATGTTTATTGTTGAGTTGTATGAGTTCTTTACACATTTTGGATATGAATCCCTTATCGGATATATGATTAGCAGATATCTTCTCTCATTTGGTAGGTTTTCACTTTGTTGATGGTTTTCTTTGCTGTGCAGAAGCTTTTTAGTTTGAGATAGTCCCATTTGATTATTTTTGCTTTTGTTTCCCTTGCCTGAGGAGACATATCCAGAAAGCTATTGCTAAGACTCATGTCAAAGAGCACACTGCCAGTGTTTTCTTGTAGGGGTCTTATGGCTTTAGATTTTACATTCAAGTCTTTAATCAATTTTGAGTTGATTTTGGGGTATGGTGTGAGGTAGTAGTCTAGTTTCATTCTTTTGCCTATGGCTGTCCAGTTTTCCCAACAGCATTTATTGACGAGACTATCCTCTCTCCATCGAATGTTCTTTGCTCCTTTGTTGTAAATTGTCCATATATGTGTGGGTTTATTTCTGAGCTCTCAATTCTGTTTCGTTGATCTGTGTGACTGTTTTTCTGCCAATATCATTGCTGTTTTGATTATCATAGCTTTGTAAAATAATTAGAAATTAGGGAGTGTGGTATATCCAGCTTTGTTCTTTTTTTCTAAGGATTGTTTTGGCTATTTGGGGTCTTTTGTGGTTTCATATAAATTTTAGGATGTTTTTTAGGGTGGGTATTTGCACTAGGGTGGGTATTTGACCAAAGACCAGTGAGTCCATAGTCTGAAGATCAATCTTTGTGCAATTACCTCATTCACATACATGAGCTGGATAAATTTCATGTTTCATGAAATTGAACTTGGAACTTCTAAGAGAATTAGACAGCTGATCCAGTAGGAAGTGAGGCCAGAGACACCATGATGGGTGCAGTAAAACAACAATACTGTGGGCCAAAACTATGAAAACGCTGGGAACTTGTTTGTTTTTTTTTTTTACATGTTTAGAGAGGAATGGAAAGGAATGATCTCACTCATCATGCCTTCATGTAAGCTTCGACGCTGGGAAGTAGACATGAAGAATGCAATGAGGAAACTGAAGTTCAGAGAAGTTATTAACTTTTTCAAAGCTATGCAGTCAGAGTGAAAACTTGACCTCAGCTTGTTTTGTTGAAGTAGTTTGGTTTCAGTAGTACACATGCATTGCCTCTCAGCGAAATACAGAATTACAGGAAAATGAGAGTGAAATGACATCTAGAAAGCAGTATAATTTTTAAGTCAACAGAAAAGCTATTTTATTCTTCTGAATAAGCCTTAGACTTCAGTAAGTCATTATGGTTTACTAATTCACACTAATTGGGGGAAAGGCTAATTATAATTAGTGAAAAGAGATTTTTGTCCCATTTTTACAGAAATGAAGTTTTGTTACATTTAGCACTTGCGGTAACTGCAACGAGCGTATGTGTCCTTAGGCAGTGTCTTTAGTGATTCAGTAGGAATAGTATGAGTGCATTTAAATGTGATCTAGGATGCCTAGAATGTTTACTTGATGAACTTAATAATCATGAATGGTGTACATATTAATGCCACCCTGCTGCTGTTTGGATTTCAGGGTGTATACTTAATGGCAGTTTCCTGGCTTGTAATAATAATAATAAAAAAAAAACCTAATATTTTTTGAGCATTTACTATGTGCCAGAAACTGTGCCAAGTACTTTACATGTTTTTTTCTTACGCCTCATTTAATCCTTAGGACAACTTCACGTGATAAGTGTTACTGCCTTCCACCTTCTTACATATAAGGGAACTTAGGCTCAGAGAAGTTTAGTAAGATTTTCTCAGTCACAAAGCTGCTAGAGCTTGGATTTAAGCCTAAGTCTTTCTGACTCCAGAAGCTTTATTCACTATGATTAATCACCAGTTGGTATCTCAGGGTAGTAAGGTTTTTTTTCCCAAATTTTACTGTTATCAGACATACCACCATTGTTCCATAAGTCACTGGATCTGTGTACCCAGTAGAGTGCATTTACTAAGAGTCTAGGATGCTGGGTTGTTGTGTCTTTTTTTTTTTTCCCCAGCCCAACTGCTAGTGTTCTAGTTCATTTCTTTCTCAGAGAAAAGCAACAGCCTCCTAACTGGTCTCTTTGTCCTCAGTATCAAATCTGCAATCCATTCTCCTTATAGCATCCAGAATTATCTTCAGCTGCCTAAGCCCCTCCATTGGTTCCTTTTCTTTTCAGGACAATTATCTAAGCATTCTTGCATGCCAAGAACCTTTATTTCCAGGCCCTGCTGACGTAGCTGAAAGTATGTACCTCATCTCCATGCCCTATACTTGACATTTTTGAGAGACAGAACCTCTTATGTTTACCTGAACATCTTTCAGCACCCTTTTTGGCTAAAGCTATTCCCTCTACCTAGAATTCTATCTCTCTACATCCTCAAACTGTTAAAAATTCTAAGGACTCGGCTCAGGTGTCAGCTGTTTCTAACCCAAAGGCTATATTAAATGTGTCTCTTCTCCACTCACTTATTTACCTGTGCTACACATTATCCCAGACCTTATTACCAACGGGGCAATTTTGCCTTTACTCCTTTGTCTCTCCCATTGTAAGTTGCTTCATTCATCTCTCTATCTGCAATGTTTAACTCAGTCTCTGGCACAGAGTAAAGTCTCAGTTAAGTTTTGCTCAGATGGCACTGAAATGAACCAAGGAAGGCACTAGTCTCAAACCTGGCTACAGCAATTCACAGTTTTCAGTACACTGAAACTGTGCGATGTGTATTCTTCCTGGTGTTTCTACACATCTCCTATCAGTTTTTGTTCCAGACTGTTCTTTCAAGGATGTCTGTGCAGCAAACACCTTGAAAGATAGTGGTACGGTCTCCTTCCAAGACAAAAGGCAGATTTGTTTTCTGACCAGAGTAATCTTTCTCCCTCTGGGGAAAATGTTGGGGAGACTCGCTATCAGCCCTTTATAAGATTGGGGGCTTCCTAAGCTCAGGTTTCTCAGCAGTGACCCAAACCCACTCTGTGTGCAGCATCCGCTTGGGTCCCTTTGTATCACCCTTGTGGCACTTGGGGAACGAGAGGCGCTGATGCAAACATGAAGCTCGTGGGCCTGCTGTGCTGCGAGCAATGAAGTCCTTTGTCTCTGACCCAGGAATCACATGTTTTCTGCCAAAATCTATGGAACGGTGGCAGCCTCACTTGTTGGCTTTCAAGCAGGGTAAAATTTTAGATGCTCCACAGTTCTTTAGAGGGTTGGTCTATAATGTGTCAAATAGAAAAGTACCTCCCCTCCAGAGTCACAGACATTTTAGATCTGCCAAGATATTATTCCAACTCCTTCATTTTTATAGAGATCCAGAGAGGTGAAAGAATTTTTCTAAGGTTACAGAGTTTGTTTTGGTTTTTTTTGTTTGTTTGTTTGTTTTTACAGAGCTTATTAATAGCTATGTGACAGCTGAACAGTTCCATGCAAAGAGGATGGACTCTGGAATCATTTCAGATCACAATGATGTCACTTATCAGCTTCAGCCATTCATTCTTTTGTTTGGTTCTGTTTTTCTTGATTTTAACACATTTTATTGTTTTTTTTACAAACTCAGTCATTCTAAATAAAGCAAATAAAATTCACTTTCAGCTATTTGTTTAACCTCTCTGATTTATGGCTTACATCTGTAAAACAGGGTTAAATAGATCTCTGTCAGAGGGTTGTTGAGAGCATAGAATCAAATGGGATCAAGTGTGAAGGTGCCTAATGAGACACTCTAGGGTCTTAAGTCTTCTTTCCTTTCTTTGCAGGTGCAAAAATAAAACTCAGTTCTACTGAGGTCATCTGAGATTTCTGGGCCCTGCTTTTCTGTTGAAGCTCAAAGAGTTACAAAGCCTTCATTCTCATTGATTCTAGTTCTGTTCTACAGGCTCCCATTCATTCCTCAGGAGGGGCAGGAGGGACACTGACCAGCACATCAGAGGGGAAGTTGTTTGAAATAGATTCTGTGGGAGTAAATCTACAAATGATACAGGGAAGATTGACTTCTGGTTGAGTCCGCTTCCCTCGGATTCTATGACTCTGAGTCATTTAATTCCTTTCTGTCCTTTGCTATAAATGGGATTAAATGGACTAATTTGCCTAATAGAAGTGTTAAATGCATTAATTAATAGCTTTGATAATTCACAGGACTTCACTGGCTAAAACCCAGTGTGAGCGGGGCCCACACTGAGTTCCAGGTATGTCCTTTCCTTATACTTTTCTTTCTTCCTATTCTGAACAGAGGGGCAATTCTTGTCAGCTCTGAAGCATGTCCTGCCATTTTCACCTAGTGAGAAAATCTCAATAAATTTTGAAAGCAGATTAGTTCTCTCTCATGGTGGAATTCATTGTCAGTTTTTGAGTTTGGACAAAGGTGGAACATACACCACTGTGGTTCTCTTACATTTCACAGCCTTAAGAAAAGCCATGACTCCCCAAAACTCCCAGTTTTTCAAATCTACTACCATTGTCTGTGGTGTTTACTCCCTAGAAGCTACAGCTTTTTTTGGAATTACTCCTGAAATTCTGAACATAGCCAGCCAGGCTAAAAAATAGATCATTCCATGGAGGAGAGTGAACTTTCTTCCTCTTACCTTAGGAGGAATCATGACTAAAAAATGAAACTCGACCAGTTGCCCATTTATGCCCTTTCCTGGACAAACCCCAGTGGCAAGTGTCCTTAACTGGCACAAAAGTTTTAGGCTGGTCCATAGACCAATATGGGATCATTGAGAAAATCCTGGAGGCCCAACCCATACTGGTTCCTTGAAGTGAAAAACAGAAGTTCTAAACTCAGTTCTTCTACTCTGTAAGCTTGCAGCCAAGGTAACAGAAACATAGTGGGCATAGTAAATCACAACACTGTGTGGAAAGCTGCTAATTGCCTACGATTCTCTGGGTCCCTCCTCCGAAGGGGTTCCAAGGCTGAAGGAGCAATCCCAAGTGACATGGAAGAAGAGGGGTAGAAAATGTATTCTTCTCATTATAGGCAAAACCTATATATTATTTAATTCAGCAGTTTTTACATCAGCAAACACCATGTGTAGCCTGTAGGAAGGCACCGGTGAAAGTTTACTTATTTCAATTGAGCGGAATGGAATTGAAACAATTATGCCTTTGTAGGATATCTAAATGGAGAAGGAGATGGATGCTCACTTTATATATATATACATATATATATAAAAATGTGATTTTAAACATTTCTCAAGAGAAATTTATAGTGTCATTCTGGTCACAGACTGAGGGAGCTCAAGGCAAGCATGAGGCTGAATTAGATGAGTTTCCAGGACCCCTCAAACTATATAGGTGAGGAATTTGAATTTCTGTGTAGGCTGCCCCTGCCTCCACATATGAAAGACTCTGGCTATTTTTACCTTTCTTTTATTTCTCTGTGATTTTCGCTTTCACGGACCACAGAAACCAGTGTCCTGCAGGAAGACAAAATGTCTTTCTCTATTTGAAATATGCCTGTGAAGGCTGTGGCTTTAGACCTTAGGCTGGCCCAACTCCAAATCCAGTCAGGCCGTATTTAGAGGTAAAACTCTAAAACTGCCGAAGCTTCTTTGAGTTGCCTAAGGATTTCACTGCCCTTGTCATCATCAACCGTGACTCCATTAAGTTCCTTTAGGCTTTTTTTTTCTTGCCTATGAAATCATCCTGTAGTAAAAGCTGCAAAATGATAGTCCACGAAGTAGAACTATTCTGCAAATGTGTTGTGTTTGGTCTTCATACATTTTTTTGAATGGAGTTAATTATGATTATTTATAAATCTAGAGATCACTTAAAAATAGGAACATGGGCCTTCCTAAAAATGATTAAAATATAACATGACACTAGACTTACCTTCCTTCAGGGTAGCTGTTGGCTGGTGCTGAATAGCAGGCATCTCTTTTGCATGAGAGCTGTACTTTCCTATTTGCCACAAACCCTTCCAATCCTTAATGTCTCCACAGCAAGGTTGGGTGTTGATTTTAACTTGTTGTAATGATGAGTTATTGTCTTCATATATAGTAGAGTTCAAAGGAAAGTAAAATAGTTATTTTATCTACACTTCTACCAAAAGTGAGAAAACAGGAGATAAGTAGCAAACATATATAACGAGTACTTCCAAAGTGACAGTGATTAACCCAAGTACATGGTGGATAGCAGGGAATGAGAAAGAAATATGCTGGTAGAATTTACACTCAAGTGGGGATTTACAGACAATAAACAAGTAAACCAATAATTGATACTTTGAGGGAACAGAAGAATGCTATAAAGAAGATAAAATAGAATAATGTAGAGTGAACAAAGTGGGAAAAGTAGAGGGGAATGATAGCAGAAAGGGAAGTAGGGGACAGAAAGCTCAAGAAGCAACTTGCCAGGACAGAGTTTAGATTATATTCTAAGTGTAGTGAGCAGCTATTGTGGAGTTTTAGGTAGAAGCAACTGGACGTGATTTGTTCTTTGAAAGATCACTGTGCTCGATATGAGAGAAGAGACTCTCAAGAGAAAAACAGAAGATCAGATAGTCCAGGGAGATATGGTGGTGGTTTGTGCTGGTGTTGTAGAAGGAGAGGTGGTGAGAAATGGTCAGATCGAAGGTATGTTTTGGAGGTAGTAGCAATAAGGCTTACTGCTGTATTGAACCTGGGGTGTGTAAGAAACAGAAGGATGAAAGTGAAGTTTTGGGCCTGAGCAAATGGATGGGGGAGCTGGGACGTGCTAAAATAGGGTTGGAGGAAGGGCTGGATGGGGCAGAAGAAGCAGATTTTCAGCACGGTGGAAACACTGTCACTGTTTCAGCCGTATTGGACAGAGATTGTTATTACACATCAAAGTGTAGATGTTGAGTAGTCAGTAGGATATCAGAGCAAGAAACTTAATGAAGAGGTTTGGACTGAAAGAATTTAGGCCCTGGGATTGAATGAGATTACCTAGGAAAGGATAGAAATAAAAAAGAAAAAAGATGTGGGTAGAGAAAATATTCTTGGATCTTTCCAATATTTAAAGTGGAAGAGGAGGAAGGTGCATCAAAGGTGGTTGAGAAGAAAGATTCACTGGGGTAGAAGGACAGCATTGAAGAGGAAGAGATTTCAATTCACCCTTATAAATTCTTCTGGCTGAATTAGATGGAAGTGAGACCGATTAAAAGGAGAAAATCGAACAAAAGTGTAATAACATGAATATATGGGAGAGACTAGGAAAACTGAGTAACTTGCCAAAATGGCAAAAATCCTCGCTTTAAATACCATCTTCAGCTAAAGACAGAAGAGGATGTTAGGATGTTTGGGACTTGAAAGGGGAGGAAGGCAATTCACGTGGAGATGGAAAAGGTATGGTAAACAAGTATTTGCTGGGCCACACAGAAACAATGGGACACAGATAGCTCTGATGATAGCTCGGTTCTGGGAACAGGCCCTCTATCTAAATTACTTTAGGGTATTAGGGGGAAGGTAAAAAGAAAGACTTCCCTAGTCTTCAGTCTCTCAAAAATAACCAGTCCAAATTGATCCTCATGCGAAAGGGACACATTTCCATATGGTATATTTTGCTCCCCTACAGATTCTAAACTGGAGTACGGAAGGAATAAGAACAAATGGGGCTGAGACTTCCCTGGTGGTCCAGTGGTTAAGAATCTGCCTTCCAATGCAGGGGATTTGGGTTAGATCCCTGGTCAGGGAAATAAGATCACACATGCCACGGGGCAACTAAGCCCATGTGCCACAACTACAGAGCCCATGTGCCACAACTACAGAGCCCATGTGCCACAACTACAGAGCCCATGCACTCTGGAGCCTGAGCACCACAGCTAGAAAGTCCACGATGGAACTACTGAGCCCGCATTCTCTGGAGCCCACATGTCACAACTAGAGAGAAGCCCGCGCGCCGCAACAAAGAGCCCGCACGCCGCAACTAAGACCTGATGCAGCCATAAATGAATGAATGAATGAATGAAGAACATATGGGGCAGAATTGAAAATACGAAGTAATAAGATCAGTGGTTGAGGGGCTGCTACTGTGGGAGCTAGAAAGTTGGAGGGATGGAAATAATGGGGTTGAGGAGTGGGATTTACATTTAATAGGTCACTTTCTCATACTTCACTGTGGTTGACATTTAGGTATCAACTTGGTTTTTCGGTCAAACACCAGTATAGTTGTTGCTGTAATTTTTGTTGGAAGTAATTTTTAGATGTGATTAATATTTAAATCAGTAGACTGAGTTAAGCCACTTACTCTCCGTAATGTGGGTAGATGTTATCCAATCAGTCTTAAGAAGGCCTTAAGAACAAAGACCAGAGTTTCCCAAGGAAAGGATTCTCCTCACTACCTGAGTTTACAGTCTTCTGCTTTGTGGAATTTGGACTCAAGACTACAACATCAACTCTTATCTGTTTTTCTAGCCTACAGTCCTCCCCTACAGACTCAAAGTTTCAGACTTGCAGCCCTTATAAACACATGAGCCAATTCCTTAAAATATATCTCTGTAGATAGATAGTTAAGTAGATAGACAGACTAGATGGTAGAGAGATAGATAGATAGATAGAGGGACAGAGATATAGAAGTAGAGATATCTCTTATTCTGTTTCTCTGGGAAATCCTGACTAATATAACCATTTTAAATTCTGAACATTAACTATATTAGGTTATTCGCTTGCTTAAGACTGTCCAGTTGTTCTCCAGGGCTTTGAGAATAAAATCCAAAATCCTACTTGTTGTTTGCAAGGCGCTATATGATCCAGCCCTTGCCCTAACAGGTGGATTTCTTTTCATGCTGCTGCTACCAAACTAGGTTTGTTTGCCTGATGCACAGCAAGCCAAACACCAAGATGCCGATTTTTACAACAGAGAGAGGGTTTATTCACAATGCAGCCAAGTGAAGAGACGGAAGAGAGAACAAATCTCAGACCCAGCTCCCCGAAGGTGAGGGGTTTGAGATATTTATGAGATAAAGAAGCAAGGTGGTCTTTGGTGAGGGAAAGCTGATTGGAGGTGGGAAGAAGGTGAGGTAGTCCATGTTCAGTGCAGGCCCAGTTTTAGGGTTGGTGGGCCCAACTAGTCTTATCTGGCTGGAATTGGACCAGAGCTGATTCCAAGTTTCTGAAAAACAGCTTAAGCCCCCGTTACTATAGGGACCCATATGTCAGAGGTATTATCCATAGGGGGAGGTTAAGGAGTCAAAAGATAATTAAGGCGAGCTTGGTCAGTGAAGGCAGGTTACAAGCGGAGGGGTTTTAACAAGCACAAGATTTTTTACTAGTCACCAGTTTCTGTAAACCCTATGGGGCACGGTTTCATTACTACTCTTTCTTTTTTATTTATTTATTTATTTAGCGGTACGCGGGCCTCTCACTGTTGTGGCCTCTTCTGTTGCGGAGCAAAGGCTCTGGACGCGCAGGCTCAGCGGCCATGGCTCACGGGCCCAGCCGCTCAGCGGCATGTGGGATCCTCCCGGACCCGGGCACGAACCCGTGTCCCCTGCATCGGCAGGCGGACTCGCAACCACTGCGCCACCAGGGAAGCCCTACTCTTTTTATATTCTCATCACAGTGACCTTTTTCCTGTTCCTTAAGTGCAACAGGCTTTTCCTGCATCAGAATCTTTGTGCTTGTTTTTCAGTGTAGTATGTGGTTAAGCACGTGGGATCTGGCATCAGGCTGTCCAGGTTCACAACAGAACTCCATGACCTTTGATGGGTCATCTGACCACTTTATGCCTCAGTCTTCTAACCTGTAAAGTGGAAATAACAATAGAAACTATCTCATAGTAGTGTTTCTGTATTAAATGAGTTAGTTCAAAGAGCACTTAAAGCAGCGCCTGGGCTGTATAAAATGCTCAATAAATACGGGGTGCCATGAGGCTGTCTGGCATGTGCTTTCCTCCCTTTTCACCAAGTGGCCTCCTTTGATTCATTCAAGTATTAACTCAAATACCAGTGCTACAGAAAGACCTCTCTGTCAATTTTGTTCAAGTCCTGCTTGCCCAAGCATTCCACAAGCCCACAGCAGTTCCAGTAGGACTCTTGATTAATCCAAGCCAACTTGGATAATCTTATTCTCCTTGCCCAGGATGGGTGTAGGCTTGGTCATGTGATACCATCAGCCTCAGGAAAGGTGGAGTATTTGGGATGTGTCCTTCCTCTTCACAAAGGCAGCGAGACAGCCCATGCCTTCTTTTATCATTGGTAAGTGAGGACCTAATGCTTAGAACTGGAGCAGCCATCACACAACTAGGAGAGGAAAGCCAGAAGCATTCAGAGCCTGACATTGTCTTATTGCTGAGGCAACTGACTCCAAAACTGCTTACCTCCATGTTTCATTATGTAAGATAATGTTCCTAGACTTTAAACTGCTTTATTTGGGGTTTTCCATTTGTATGGTTCCTAGCTGATATACTTTCCATGACCACCCTAGATAAATTGACCAAGTACCTGCCCCCACAAACCCCAAGTTATTTTTTTCTTCCTCGTTTGTAATAATCTGATATTACCACATTTATTTAAGTGGTTTTGGTCCCTTTTCCTCTTATTGAAATGAAACTCAGAGAAAGCAGAGATCAGCGTGTCTCCTGCATCCCTGAGACTTCCGGGCCTGGGATCTTACTGGCACGTGTATAGATGTGTGCAGTTAAATTTCCAAAAGGAGGTAAAGAAGAACTGAGAATCAGGAGTCTAGGCCCATTTCCATCCGTACCCGTGCTGCCCAGTAGCTGCATGGCCCTGGGAAAGCTTCTGGACCTCTCAGAACTTAATTACCTCGTCCACACAAAGCTATAATGATGGTCACATGAAAGGTCTTGTGAGAGAGCTTTATAAATGGAACAGCAAAGTACAAATGTAAGGGAGGATTACTTTTCCTTTATGAATAACACATAGTTTTCATCTCAAATTACTTAGCGCTATTATTGTTTAAGGTCATAAAAGAATGTCCTTTAAGTAAAATATTCAAATTTAACTTTCCAAATACATAATTGACATGAATTAGAAATGCTCTACCAGCCTCGTTCTGTAAGATTTACTCTTCTGGAGTGTTAAATTTAGATTTTCTCACTTCTCTGGACACTATAAAGAGCCTTTTCTCTAAAGTATTGTGTAAGAAGTTTTTAAATTCCTGACAAAAAAGGGAAGACTTACCAAAGGCAGAAATATCTGAAGGGGGCAAAAAAAGGTTCTGTCATTCCTGTGTCACTGGCCAACAAGAATCTACTTTAAAAAAGTCACATCTCGATCTCTTTGCTGTGATTTCTATTTTTAAAAATTCAAATCCAGTCCTCATTAGGATAATGGAGCAGGGAGAACAGAGCATTTCTCTTAACATTTGCATTTATTCACCAGATTCACAGATCAGACTAACCCCCAGCATATGCCAAGGGAATATTTATTTTTATCAGTGGTCCAGAGGGTGATCATCCTCCTGATCTAATAGGCTGCCATGTAATCAATCCCTCAACAACATAGATTAAACAGGGAGAAAACAGTACCCCATGTATAGCTAATACATGAATCAATTAAACCTACTGAGGGGCCAGCCCTAAAGCGGTTTGTGGTTCTGGGTATTTTCATTGCCATGATCTCCCAGGTAGGCAGCCCTTTATGAGGCCGTCATTTGTATTATAGCACATCAAGGGACGTGCTGACAAAGAAATTATTTTCATTTTTAACACTAGCATAGTTATTAAATTTTTGCTACAAATATTTCTCGGATGTCGAATGGCAAGTGTAAAATACAACAATACATTTTTCAGCCAGGTGTTTAATCCAGAACATAGCTGTGATCTGTGAAGTCCACACAGAAGCACATGCACTTCGTTTATAGGAAAGATCATCGGAAACTTACTCTGACTTCATCCATTTGTGCTTTAGAACAAGTTATAGTAACGAGAAGAGTTGATCTATGTGGAAAAACGTCAGCAACTTCAGAATCTCTTCATTTAACTCTCCCCTTTACATGGTGAGGGAGAGTGAGGTAGGTGTGTTTGGGTATATTTGTGGCATTTGATGGAAATGTGACCACAATTTAGGGCAGAGACAGCCCAACCGAGCACCACTCCTTCTCTTGGAGATTCCAGATCGAACCCTGTGAAAACATAGTGCAAACAGCAGAAATAGCTGCCGTGTCCGTGCTCACATCGGCTCTCTGAGAAAGGGCGCCGGTCTCTACCTTCCGCCAGGGCTTGAGTCCACGTGTTGTCAACCTCTCACTGCCTCGTGGAATAAGGAAAGAGGAGATGGAGGGAGCTGGCCATGTTCCGGGGGGGACTTCAGACCTATATGTGGGACCACGTAATGAACATTGAATCTGTTGACTAGTGATTGGGGCATAATTAATACTCCAGCCTTTGAGCCATTTGGTGGGAAACTCCTCTCATGGGTGGTGGAGGAACCTGGGGTGAGGTGCGCAGACAGGCAGGAAGGAAGGGAGTAGCTCTCTCTCTTCTACAGATGCCTCTGCTTTCGTTATGTAGATGAAAAAACAGTGCCTCCGAGTGATCACATTTTTCTTTTCTAAGTTTCACAGCTGGTAAGGAGCAGGGACAGATTTTGAAGTCAGGTCTGCGAGATTCTGACTCCAAATGGTGCTGTTTGTCCATTTCCCCTGCCCTGTGCTCTTTCCCCGCATGACCCTTTACTTGGCTTCCTAATGTGCAGTGACTGAGGAACAAAAAATGACAGGTGGTAAAGGAATTGCTACAGGCGTGCACATAGACAGCTGTCCGGAGGGGCAGAAATGTCACACCAGAGTCGTGGATGACTCACAGCTACCAATGGAATTTTGTTTTTATAAACATACGAAAGAACTACCCCCACTGCTGCCCACACATGTCACTGCTTGGCACTTAATGTAGGAAGAAGTTATCCCATATTTCATGTTACAACTCAAAATGATACTGATAACCAAAAATATATTGGTCACCAAGAGAAATATTCAGCGTAGTTTATTTTAAAAGGCAAGAAAGGTCATAACAGAGAGATTCTATAAGCATATTTCATGACACACTAGTAAGTCAAAATTGAACTTCTGGGGCTTCCCTGGTGGCGCAGTGGTTGGGAGTCCGCCTGCCGATGCAGGGGACGCGGGTTCGTGCCCCGGTCCGGGAAGATCCCACGTGCCGCGGAGCAGCTGGGCCCGTGAGCCGTGGCCGCTGAGCCTGGGCGTCCAGAGCCTGTGCTCCGCAACGGGAGAGGCCACAACAGTGAGAGGCCCGCGGACCGCAAAAAAAAAAAAAGAAAAGAAAAAAAAAATTGAACTTCTGAAGAGGGTTTAATGGCCAGATAAGGTTTTAGACTACTGCATTTTATATAACCCTTTAGGTGATTCGCACTGCATAGTAGCATATAAAATAAATATGATAATAAATAAATACTTTTTAAAATTTGTGATTTGTTTAATCCAGCATTGCCCAAACTTTTTTGACCTTAAAAACCCTTTTATCACCCTTATAATTCAAGTCATGGAGCTAGATTTCAAGAGAATTCACTGTGGAAAATGAAGTATAATAAATTATAGAAGTATTTAACTCAGAATGTGTACATTAAAATTTTCTCCTTTAAAATCTTTTAAAAAGAAAAGTTCTGCTACTTAACAGGGTAAACTGCAGGAGCGTTCCTTAGATGGCATGTCTCATTTACTTCAAGGACCTTTCTTGTTCTTTCCCAGATAAAATAGTTACAGAGACTTTACATATTTACTCTAGAAGCTGTTCCTCTCATTTTAATAATATTAATGTTTAGCCTCAGTGCTCAGACCTGTCCCTCAGACCATAAAAGTACTGATGGGCCTGACGTGGAAATTATTATACCAAAAAAAAAAAAAAAAGAAAAAGAGAATAAAAAGGAACATTATGTCCAAACTGCGGTGAACATTACGACCCAACTGCAGTGAACATCAAGAAGAAAATAGATAAACACTGTTTTCTGCATTTTAAGCAAATGCCACATCAAAACATCTCCTAGACCATCACAAAACCAGCAAAGGACAGGCACCTTTTGTTGGATATATTCAGTGCTTTCTGTTGTGAGTAAATGCAATGAAGCACTTGAAACTGCCAAGTGACAACACAGAAAATACATGAAATCTTTTTTTCTCTCTCTCTCTACAGCAAATCAGTGACTATGCGTTTCTCTCCTACACGTTGACAAGCAGCAATTTTTTTATAAAAGAAAGATGAATGAGTTAATGAGTACTGTACAGATGCGGTACAGATAGTTATCTGCCAGCTGTGTGAAACTAGGGAGAAGCTGAATGGTCAACATATGAATAACCCTTATCACTCAAACCAAAGGGTTTTGAAATGTAGTGATTGTTCGTGTCTGATGGCAGAAGGTCCCAGTGATTCTTCGTTGTTACCAGGGAACAATAACCCCTTGAATCCACCTGTGAAACAAATCCCAAGCTCCTTATACCTGGAATATTTTATCCTACAGGACACTGCAGCCTGCTGGGAGTTCTCCATGGGACTCAGGGAAGTATCAGTAGATGTCACTGTGCAGGGGCCAGAGTCAGAGCCCATCAGAAACTTGCCAGCATGCTTGATGCTGCCATGCACCATTTCAGAACTGAATTCTCTTCTTACTTCTCCATGCGCTATTTTAGACAAAATTTCTAGGACATCCTGGCTCTCTCTCTGACACCTCTACCACCCTGAACTTCTAAAATTGTCACTGGTCTATTACCTGGGGATCCTTTGATTCTCCATAACTGGTCCAGAGGTGGAAAAGATCTGACATATTATATAGTTAGATATGATGTCCTCTCCTAGGGGCTGCAAATCTGCGCCTATGATTTGCTAACTTCCTGTTGCACCCCTCCTCCTCCATTGAACTGAATTGATGCTGCACTGTAGAATGTTCCAATCTCCTGTGGGAAACCAGTGCAGAGAGCAGGGGGAGGATGGCACAGAGCACAGGAATGGGATTGGGCACTGAACATAGATCATGGTACCGGACAGTAAACACCTCAGATACCGTGTTCACATGGAGGTGGGAAAGGGAGTGAAATCCTATGATCTGGAACTGAGCTAAGGCCAAAACCAAACTGGTGTAGGCTATGAATAAACTAAGGGCATTCTGGGGACTATTATAGAGCAACCCCAGAGCGCCTGGCTTTATAGGTCAGTTAAAGTCACACTTGGGTAATACAGTGGCTTAAAGATACAATGATCATAATACGCATGCAAAGTAAATTCCTAAAAGTTGAGGATGGAATTCTGGGAAGCAGTCTTTGAATAAATCGATGACAGAGCACAGAAAGTTAGTCTAGTCAGACTCCATTTTATTGCACTTCACTTTGTTGCTCTTTGCAGAGCTCTTTGCAGATACTGCATTTTTTTTTTTTTACAAATTGAAGTTTTATAGCAACCCTGCATCAAGCAAATCTGTTGGCATTATTTTTCCAACAACATTTGCTCATTTTGTGTCTCTGAGTCACATTTAGTAATTCTCACAGTATTTCAGACTTTTTCCTTATTATTATATTTGTTTTGGTGATCTGTGATCAGTGAGTGACCTTTGACACTCTTTGTAATTGTTTGGGGGCACCTCGAACAACACCCATATGAGACAGTGAGACAAACGTGTGTGCTCTAGCCGCTCCCCTCTCTCTCTCCCTCTTCTTGGACCTCCTTATCTCCTGAGACACAACAATATTGAAATTAGGCCAATTAATAACCCTACAATGGCTTCTAAGTGTTCAAATGAAAGGAAGAGTCACACGTCTCTCAATTTAAATCAAAAGCAAGAAATGATTAGGCTTAGTGAGAAAGGCATTTCAAAAGCCAAGGTAGGCTAAAAAGCTAGGCCTCTTGTGCCAAACAGTTAGCCAAGTTGTGAACGCAGTGGAACATTCTTGAAGGAAATTAAGCGCTCCTCCAGTGAACATGAAAATGATAAGAAAGCGGAACAGCTCTCTATTGCTGACACGGAGAAAGTTTTAATGGTCGAGATAGCAGATCAAACCAGCCACAATATTCCCTTAGGCCAAAGCCTAATAAGAGCAAGGCCCTAATTCTCTTCAATTCTTCGAAGGCTGAGAGAGATGAGGAACCTGCAGAAGAAAAGACTGAAGCTAGCAGGGTTTGGTTCATGAAGTTTAAGAAAAGAAGCCGTCTCTATAACAAAAAAGTGCAAGGTAAAGCAGCAAGTAATGCTAAAGAAGTTGCAGTAAGTTATCCATAAGATCTAGATTAAATAATTGAAGGTAACTACACTAAACAACAGATTCTCAACGTAGACCAAACAGCCTTGTACTGGAAGAAGATGCCATCTAGAACTTTTATAGCTAGAGAGGAGAATTCAATGCCTGGCTTCAAAGAACAGGCTGACTCTTGTTAGAGGCTCATGCGATGTAGCTGGTGATGTTAGGTTGAAGCCAGTGCTCATGTACCATTCCAGAAATCTTAGGGCCTTAAGAATTATGCTAAGTCTACTCTGCCTACTCCGTATGGAACAGCAAGGCCTGGATGATAGCCCACTGTTTACAACATGGTTTACTGAATATTTTAGGCCCATTGTTGAGACCTACTATTTAGAAAAAAAAAGAAAAAGATTTATTTCAAGATTGAGACAATTCACTTGGTCATCCAAGAGCTCTGGTGGAGATGTACTAGGAGATTGATGTTGTTTTCATGCCTGCTAACACAACATCCATTCTGCAGTCCACGGATCAAGGAGTCATTTCAACTTTCAGGTCTTATTATTTAAGAAAAACTTTTGTAATGCTATGATAGTGATTCCTCTGATGGATCCGGGCAAAGTAAATTGAAAACCTGGAAAAAGGATTCATCATTCTAGGTACCATTCAGATCATTCATGATTCATGGGAAGAGGTCCAAATACCAAAGTGAACTGGAGTTTGGAAGAAGTTGATTCCAACCTTCATGGATGACTTTGAGGGATTTAAGACTTCAGCGGAGGAAGTCACCAACCGCAGATGCAATAGGAATAACAATAGAACTAGAATTAGAAATGGAGCCTGAAGGTGTGACTGAATTGCTGCATCTCATGATAAAACTTGAACGAGTGAGGAGTTGCTTCTTATGATTGAGCAAAGAAAGTGGTTTCTTGAGATGGAATCTACTCCTGGTGAAGATGCTGTGAAGGTTGTTGAAATGACAACAGAGGAACAGGTTTTAAGGGTTTAGATGGATTGATTCCATTCTTGAAAGAAGTTCTGCTGTAGGTAAAATGCTGTCAAACAGCATTACATGCTGCAGAGAAATCGTTCCTGAAAGGAAGGGTCAATCAATGTGGCAAACTTCAGCGTCGTCTTATTTTAAGAAATTGCTGCAGCCATCCCACCCGTCAGCAACCCCCACCCTGATCAGTCAGCAGCCATCAACATCCAGGCAAGACCCTCCACCAGCAAAAAGATTACGACTTGCTGAAGGCTCAGATGATGGTTACCATTTTTTAGTAATAGAGTCCTTTTAAAATTAAGGTATATGTACACTGACTTTCAAGACATAATGCTGTTGCACATGCTAGAGTACAGTATCATGTAAATATAACTTTTATAGGCACTGGGAAACCAAAATTTTGTGTGACTTGCTTCATTATAGTATATGCTTTATTGTGGTGGTCTAGAACTGAACTGCCATAACTCTGAGGTATGCCTTTACTCTTAAAAACTCAGGATAAAGAATAAATCAGAAAGTGTCTCTGTTCTCAAGGGCCTCAGGGTCTAGGTGGGGTGTCAACATTCTTAGAAGTTGTTGCAATACCATAGGATAAGCTTCATACTAGAAATCAATGTCAAGTGCTACGAAAAGGCACCAACTAACTCTGTGCGGAAGAAGCTGAGATCTCACAGAGGAGGTAATAATTGGTGGACCCTAAGACAGGGGTTGAAGCACATGAGGGGCAAAAACGAAGGGGAGCATTCCTGGCCCCGTCTGGATCAGAATGACAAGAGAAGAGATGTGTTCCTGCAAGATGTATTCAAGGGGTAAGACAGAGTTTGGTTTGACAAGAATGTTTATCTCAACATTATTTGCGATAACAAAAAAGTGGAAGCAATGTAAGTATCTATAAATAGTAAATGGAACATATATTGTGATATTAAAACAATGAAATATATCATACAAATGTTTTATAAACAAAATATGTAACAGTTGGAGACACATATGGAATGGCAGAGTGAAGCCATCTGAAAAATAAGCTCCAACGTACACGTAACTAGAACACTGACCAAAAACGTTAACGTCAACTCTTTTATAACTCCGGAAACGAATCAAAAACTTGCAACCATTCAAAGAGTGTTTGTTCAAGAAAAACCGCTCAGTCGCTGTAAGAATAGTGAGCTTTTTGGTAATTTTAACTTGCCCATTCCCATCCCTCCCTTTCTAGCTCTGTAATAGCCTTAAACAGTGACAATCTGATAGCTACATCAGCTGTGAAAACTAGCAACATGTCAGCCACTGCAGGCAACAGAACAGATTTGAAGCTCACTCAAAAGCCTGGTCCCCAAAGAAAGATTAATATTTGACCAGACTGATATCTCATGTCCATTTTCAGGGTATGTCTTTATTTGCTCTGTGCAGACAGTTGTTATCGTTAGGGTGTTTATTGAAGACAATCAGGGAGAACTTTACAGCGCAGGTAACTGAGGCAGCCATACAAGATGGGACTAATAAATGTCTGGCCAAAACACTTAAAAGGGAAAACACCGGGGAATGAGATATCCATAGCAGGCTTGGAAAATCTCTGACTTGTTCCTGAGACTCTGGAAATCCACCCAATGTGAAGGGCTGTGCCCAGGAAAGACAAGAGAAGGCTCCCATCTCTCACCTCTGGCTGATGTTGAGGCTTCGCAAAAGCAGGAAGCGGAGACTAAAGCGGAGTTGGAAATTGCCTGCTGGAGTTTTGAAGATACGTCCCAACATACCCAGAGCCTCTCAGCAAAGACTGCTAGACCTATTGGTCCAAGACATAAAAGGACGTCTCCTTCCTGTCAGTAGGTACCCACTAAGCTAACTGAGTGAAGCCTTCAGTGGCTACACACAACCAAGAACAAATACTGAACAAACAAACAGCAGAAATAGAAACAGCAAAAAGCAACAGCAACAAACTATACTTTATTGGGTGGGTGGGGGGAGTTGTGTCGCATTATATTTTTTTAATGTCCAATTTTAAACAAAAATTTACACCAAGAGAAATGTAAGGAAACAGGCATGTATGGCCCATACACAGGAAAAAAGCGTTCCCTGGAAACTTTCTCTAAGGAAACCCAGGCACTGGACTGAATAGTGAAAGAGTTTAATTCAGATATTACATATATGTTCAAATAACTAAAATAAATCATGTCTAAATAACTAAAGTGTGAAACTGAAATTGATTTTATTTTTAAAAAAACAAAATATTAAACTAACCTGCCATCATGCTTTGCTAATTCTCACACGGATGCCTCTTTTCCTACAGTCCTTTATGGGACTGCGTTTGTCCCATCACTTACCCATTCATATTCCAGTAGCACTTTGAGGGCCTGAACAGTATAGCTTCTAAAACAAAGAATGCCACTCACCATCCAGTTTTACAAGAATTAAGTAAGTAGCCACTGCACTCATCAACTGACAGTGTCTCCTAAAGAAATGCAGGACAAAAACTAGGAGGAGGCATGCTGTGCTTTGGAAAAACCAGCCCTTTAGATAGTTAGAGCTATCTCAGGGGAAGAAAGTTAATGAACCCAGATTCTTGCATCGTCCTACCTAGAAGAACACACTAAAATCAACTGAGATATCTGTTACTTGTGACTAGCAGTAACCTTTTACCAAGATGTGTGCTTGACTGCATGTATTCTCTAGCCAAAATTATATATACACTGGCTTCTCCCCCTGTCTCCTCAGAGCAGTTCCCCAGAGCTGTCTGAGAGACAGTCTCCCAGGCTACAGTCCTCAGTAAGACCCTGAATAAAACTCAACTCACAGCTCTTATGTTATGTGTTTGTTTGTTTGTTTGTTTGCTCTTTGTTTTCCAGTCGATAAGCTGAGTCACTGATCTTGGCTGCATTAACAGTCCCTTCACTCACCGGGCACTGGGCATAGCCTGTCTTTAGTGCTGGGTATCTTTTCTCTTATTTACTGTCCTCTATATAGACTAGAAACTCTTGGAAGATGGAGGCACATCTATTTGCCTTTGTCACCCCTAGAGTGTTTGCAGAATGATATGCACATACTCCACTCTAAAACATTATTTGTAACAGTGCCACATAAATACACTGGTGCAACACCTTGCCAAAGTTTAGAGCCTGAGTTTCATTGTATATGGGAATTTTTTTTTCTTGTTAAATACACAACAGAAAAGATGAGAAAACATATAGAAACAAATGAGGATTACTGCACTTACAAATAAAACTGACACTTCTGGGCATTAAAAAAAAGAAACAAATAAGGATTGCAGCCATGAAGTAAAGATGCTGGCTGATGACAAGAACTTGATATGACTCCAAACCATTTTAAGCAGATTTTTTTTTTTTTGGCGGTACGCGGGCCTCGCTGTTGCGGCCTCTCCCGCTGTGGAGCACAGGCTCCGGGCGTGCAGGCTCAAGGTCCATGGCTCAAGGGCCCAGCCGCTCCGCGGCACGTGGGATCTTCCCGGACCGGGGCACGAACCCGTGCCCCCTGCATCGGCACGCGGACTCTCAACCACTGCGCCACCAGGGAAGCCCTTAAGCAGATATTTTTAAAGAGGTCCATATAACAACAACAATAAAAATGATAATCAAATACTTGATATTTATTTTGCTAGTGCCAAGTCCTATTTAAATATTTTATATGCATTTTATCTCCGTGAGAATACTTAGAGCTACCTTTCCCTAAATACCAATGAGGATTAAGTAATTTAGCCACTGCTAATCCATGTCAGTTTCAGCGCCTGTGTTCATGATGTCTTCATGTACACTGCATTTAAACCTTGCTGTGTACACATGAAATTTCCCTCGTTTACGCCATCTCTATTTCCAGTTCCCATGCCCCCATCCAGGGCAAATCTGTTTAAGATGGTTGTAGCCACTTGGCTACTTCAGAACTTCTCTTGTTCCCTTAATCTGGTTTATTCCTCAGGCAAATTGGAAATAACATTTCCACTGACCCAAGGTAATCAAGAATTTTAGAAAGTAGATCCGTGGGTTCCTTGTGTCCGTGAATTATCTATCTTTCTAGGTATGCAAAATACATCTTGAGAATGTGAAGGAAAGGAGAAACTCACCCTGTATGAGAGGGCTTCTTAAGTACTTTGTTAAAAGGAGGTGTGGAAACCTTAATTCAGGTGAAATTTCCAGGCAGGACGTGCAGAGCATATCTAAGTCTTTAAGATTTCCATTTCCAGACTAGAAAACAATTCAAGTCAGCTGTGGAGACTATCAGCATAAAATGGATTTCAGAGACCTGCTCTGAGTTTAAAATATCAGACTCCAGAAGCCTATTTACGTAGGGGAATTGGTGTGACTAACGCGTTCTAATCTCATAAGCATGTGAATGAGGTGTTCCTTCATCCGGCCCTTCTCACTGTTTTATATTAAAGCCTGTTGAGAAATGCCTTGCTATGCATTCATGCCGACAGGTTTTACCTTGCTCTGGTAAGAGTTATCTTGTATCTTATACAAATGTCTTCTTTATGAGAGTTGGATCCTCTCAAGCCCTAACATGAGAGCCTGGAGCATCCTACTGTAGTGTTTAAAGGGGCAGTGTGTGAACAGAACCATGTTCATCAGTCTTTAGCTTCCTCATGTAGAAACATCTGGAAGAATTGAGGCCACAGCTTTGCAGACACTTTTAGGCCTCATTGGCCTTTCATGAATAGGACAGTGAGGATGTATCAGAGCTGTACACTGTGAAGGGCCCTGTGGTTCCAGAAAGACCAAATATCCTGGATGTTTTGTGCATTGAATGAAAGTATTGCAAATTCTCTGTCTCTGCTGTTCCACGCTCATGATGGGATGACAGGAACGGGACCGCCTTTCATTATATCAGCAGTGGTTGTGAGAGGAAAACATCTCTCTTCCTTCCTGCAGCTCTAGCTTCTGACCTTATTCCTAACCCTCTGTTCTCATCCTTCCCTATTTCCAGTCACAAAGACTGTCACCTGTTTCTCAAAGCAGCTGCAACATCTCTGCCCCTCTGGCTTTCCAACACCCTTCCTGCCATATCCATGATAGTCTGGAGTGTTTTCTTACCAGGAACAGTATTTTTATTTTGTGTTTCAACACCACTGGTGCTTTCCCACTCCCAGAGCCTCTCTGTCTGTTTAGCGTGAATAAACTGTCTTTTTCACTTTGGGAATATTTCCTTTGATTCTGAGTATGTGTTTGTGGTGCTAAAACCTCTTACCTCTAACCTGTTGGGCAAGGCCCCTCCCTTCTGTACTGCGGAGGAGACTGAAGCTGTCCCTTGGGAGGAAGAAGTGACCCTGGAACGCATCCTCTTCATCCTCCACCCAGTGTCCTCTCTTCCCATCAATCCAGATGGGATGGACCGGAGGTGGCTTCTTGACCATACAGTGAAGGCTGCCTCATTTTCTGATACAACCTCACTGTGTTAGCCAGGATTCTCTCCAGAGTAACAGAGCAATAGGATACGTATGAGGACATGCATTATAGGAATTGGCTCATGGGATTATGGAGGCCCAAAAGTCCCATTATCTGCCACCTGCAAGGTGAGAGGGTTAGAAGGTCCGAAATTCCAGGATAATGAGGATAGAGAGAATGATATCATTAAAACTGTGCTTTGAGAAGAGAAGTATGGGAATAGGTGTCAGATAGAAGAGTGAAGCAACAGGCAGTGGTATTTCACACAACACAGTCATTTAAGTTTGAATTGCTAAGAGTCAACACAAAACTTATTTGAATCGCACTGCTAGTTGATAGGTAAAATCAGGATCCAAATCCAGGACTTTCTGTCAAAGTCTAAACTCTTTCCACAGCAAAAAGCTATGTGAAAAGCTAGAGTATGTTAAGTTCTGCCTAACTTGTACAAGTGCTATGTGAGCACAGGGAAAAGGGGCATCACTGGAGGATTCAAGCACAAGAGAGCATTCGATTGTGATAGCAATAGGAAGGGAGGGAAAGGAGAGGGCACTTCAGGAAGAGGCACAGGCATCCAGAGAGCCACTTGATGAGGGACTTTGCAATATAATGTGACTGAAGGAACTAGTTCTCTCTTCCCTCTTAGGACTCTTCTTGGGACTCAGGGCGAGTGTGGTCTGGCAGCAGCGGTCCCAGTCCCTTGGCACACCTCGCTGGTCAAGTTGAGTGTCTTGGTGTAATTCTCATTTGCCTTGTAGATAAATAGCATCTTGTGACTGCTGGTCTGCTTCACTGTAGCATTTCTTTCTTCATCTCATCCAGGCTTGGACAGCATCCAGGACCTTTGGGCAGTGTGTCTCAGCGCTGTGGATAGGCAGAGAAGAAAGAGAGGTAGTCACAATCCCTTTTCTCTTAATCTTTAACTAAATTACTGAAGCCCCTGTGTTTTCTTTAGCAGTTAAGGCCAGCGAAGAGAGATCTTTCCTCTAGGGAAGTACCATCTACTAGAACTCTCTGTGAAGATGGAAATATCTTACATACGTGCTGTCCAATAAGATAGCCACCAGCCACATGTGGCTACTGAGTGCTTAAAATGTGATGAATAATTTTTAATCATATTTCATTTGAATTAACCTAAATTAAATTTAAATAGTCGTATGTGGTTAGTGGCTACCATATTGGACAATGCAGTTGTAAGGGATCCAGATTATTGATACATTCTGTCTTTTATAGCTATCTAGAGAGTAATATTCACCCCAAGAAAGTTCACCTTTCCTTTTGGAAACAGTTAGTTGGTTCCCTACACCTGGCAAGGTCTGAAGACACATGCTGATTTCAAATTCTGCACTGTAATTAGTTTTGCCACATATAAGGACTCTCCAAAGACAACCTCAGTGTTGCCAAATTCTACGCTCACTTCTCTAACCCTTAATTTGCTCAAACTCTCAGTGACACTCTACATTGACTGTTGTGTCCTTATGGAAATCCATCATCCCCTTGGCTTTGGGGGCACTATACTCTTCTGATTCTCCTCTTATCTCCTTGACTCTCCTTTCCTTAGTCTTCTCTAATTTCTTTTCTATTCTCAGTTGTAACCCAGAGGTCTCTTCTCTAACACTCCAATTCCCTTATCATTGAATAATACCTATTTGTCAATGATCTCATACTTATCCCCAACTCCAACCTCTTCTAGGGAGCACAGACTCAGACTGGTATATATAAGGCCTCCTTTGACATATCCATTTAAATGTCAGATATGCATCTAAAAATGAACATATTTGAAACAGAACTCTTGATTCTTCCCCAAATGCTACTCCTACCCATTCTAAAACAGTACCTCCATCCATTCTGTTCTTTTCTATCTCAGTGAATGGTTTCACCATCCTTCCAATTTCTTAAGCTAAAACCTTGGTGTTATCTTTGATTGACACACTCCCGCATAACCAATGCATCAGCAAGTCCTCTGGACTTTACATCTAAAACATTTTGCTGATAGAGCCTCTTGTCTTCATTTCTAATGCTGTGACCCAAATCTAAACCACCACCATTTCTCTTTTCACTTCACCATTTCTTACTTGGAATGTTGAAATCATTTCCTAAGTGCTTAGCTGCTCCATGGCTTCTATTTTTCTCTTGGAAAAAATATCCAACTTTTTTCTCTGGAGCAGGAAGCCCTTCCCAATCCAGTTTCCAGCTTCCTCTCTCCAACCTCATCTCCTGTCAGTTCCCCACTCTCTTACATAACTCTAGCCACATTCATCTGCTTCCTGTTCTTCGGTCACATCAAATTCATCACTCACCATGAGCCTTAAACCAGCTGTTCTCTGCCCGCAACGCTTTGCACCCTCATTGTTGCGTGGCTGATTCCTTTTTATTATTGGGGTCTTGGAAGAAAAACAAAGTCCTTAAAGTCCTTGGTGTGGCCATCCATGACCACTTAGTCTGAGGAGCACCTTGGTTGCTCTCTGTCACCTCACCTCATAGCACTTGTCACCTGCGCTATTTTGATTATGCATTTGTTTAATGTCTTCCGTCTCCCACAAGAATGTAAGCTTAAGACAAGCAAGAATCTTGTCTTGGTCACTGTCTGTATCCTCAAAGACTAAGTTAGTGCCTGACACACAGTGGATATTAAATATATATTGAATAAGTAAATTAATGAATCTTGTATGCAGAAAGAATTTAATGAAATTTTAAAAAATCCTCTGAACTACTGCATTATTTAATTTTAAAAAACATCTTATAGGTAAACAGTAGTATTATGCACATTTTGAGGGTGAAGCTCAGAGAAGCCTTGAGATGTTCCCAAGTTCAAAAATCTTGATGTGAGAGAGGCGGTCATAGTTTTTCTCCATTCAGTGTTAATTTAAAAGAGCACTTAGCTTAAAAGACAACACATAGTGTGCACTTAAAACATGTAAAAATTACTGAATGGAGTAATTATATCGTAGTGGAAAATTTGGGCCATGCCTTCTTATTATCCTAATTTACAGCACAGTGTAATTAGTAGATAGTCATGTATGTTTGATGGAAGATTGAATAAATAAATTAATGAATAAGTTACTTAGTTTTCTTCCATCTTTAATATTCAGTCTTTCTACATCATGCATAAAATGGTTAGTTATTAGTTATAACTGGTTATCTAATTGAATTAGTATTGGAGAAAATGTTAAAGACACTATCATGATAATTTTTGAGACATGGAAGCGTATCAGGATTGCAGATCTGGTATTCACATATCTAGAACTTCAACAACCATGCCTGGGTATGAATTAAAATTAGACTAATTGGAGGGGCGTGTGGGAACATGGCTATAGCAAAGACATAGCTTTTTGTTTTGTATTTTTTTAATCTCTCTGAATACCCACATGAAAACCAATAGAAAAATTAGATAACAAAACCAAAACCCATGAACAAAATTTACCACAAAGCTAAGTCACAGATATCCCCGTGAATCCCAGAATCCAAGCCTGTGAGGACAGCCCACCCCCAGCTATGGACCAGAGTAGCATCAACATCTGTGTTGACATCAATAGGCAGAAGCAGAGACAACAGCAGAGAGAAGGAACAAGGCTTCTGAAGGACCTGAGACTAGAGCCTCAATCTAGCCAATAGGCATTTGCTTTAAAATGCTGTGAACCACTTTGAGAAAAGCAGCTAAGGCTGACGTAGTACTGCCCACTACAGTAGCAAAATCCATAGCAGTGCCTGAAGGCACTGTGGCATATTGGCTGCCATGAACATTTAAAACTAAGCCACCAGGGCACCCTTCCAGGACAGAGCCCCACACTGCTGCGATGATTCAGTGTTGAGCAGCTTAGAAATAAGGGGGGGAAAGTATAAGAATTCTAAATAAAGTACTAAGGAACAAAACAAAGAGGTGTCAGAAAGAAGGCTGCCATATGTTTGAACGCTCCGTGAAAATAAGAGAGGAGGGAGCTCTGAGCAATATCCTGAATGCCACCTCTTTCTAATAGCTGAAGGAAGGCATTAAGTATTTATTCTAGCTATTCTATATGAACTGTAACACTAAGTATGCAGAAAGCGTATGAGACATTTTCTCTTTATAAAAATACCCAAACGAATAAATGAAAAAGAAATGAAAGAAATAGAATATCAACACTTTGCAATCCCCAGTGAATTAATGGATATAAGTGTTGAGCAGCAACATTTGCTGATATCATAGTAAGAGTGAAACCCAGGCATTCTGTGCCTCCTGATGAAAGAGCATCTCACCACCTCTAGTCTTACTGAAGGGACTGAACGTGAGACAAATCAAGCTTCTGAATGCAGATGCTAATTTGCAAGAAATGCAGAGGACAGAATATGTTGAACTGCACCATGAGTATACAATCAGCAACATCTAGATTGTGGGAAACTCTACAAGCCAAATGGCCCGTTTTTTTTGTTTGTTTGTTTGTTTTCACCAGATATAAGAAAATGAAAAGGATAGAGGGTGAAAACTGTAGGTTAAAATAGACTTGAAAGACATAACATTGTATTAAACTGGAAGATTAAGCTATAGGATGTACACTTGGATAATAGAACTATTAAGGAAGTGATTATGAAAATCAAAGTAGTGGTAACATTTGGGGAGAAGGGTTGGATTATTACTGGGATGAGATGGAAGCTTTCTGGGTTTAGCTGGTGAAGTTTCTTTTCTTTTGTGACCTGGGTTGTGGCTAGTGGGTGTTTATACCTTATAATAACTCATTAAGTGATACATTTTATGATTTTTGTGTGTGTATTTATTTTATGTTACAGTAAAAAAGGTTTTCATAATAGACTAATCAATGTTTTAGATTTTTCTAAGAAATGGCAAGCTATTTGGGGACTATAGAAAGATTTCCAGGGATGTGGTGTGGCAGTTAGATTCAATTAGTATTGTAAATATTAGGGAGAACCTTGGGGACCCGAGTGAATAAATGGCCGCAGGAAGAGCTCAAATCACTGCTGTGTTTTCATTCACTGTCTCCTCGGGGGTCAGGGTCGAGAGGAGTGAGAACCAGGCTGATATTGTGGGATAAACATTATGAGAGGGGTAAGTAAAGCTCTGCCTGAAAAGGACACCGGGGGCTTTTCCAAGCCGAAGTCAGCAGGTATTCAAAAGGCAGAAGCCTGAAGAGGCTGGAGGAGGTGCTGAGTCACTGGGGAATGGAGCTAATTAGCATGCCAGGCTCTCCACCAGGTCCTGTAGAAATGCAAAAGCCAGAGCTGCTGTGACTGTAATTGTTTCTGTAAGATTCCAGGAGTCAGCTTCCCTTTCCTAAGGCATAAACAAATCATAGTGAAGATGGTTCTCTCTGAGAGTATAATTGCCTAATACTTCAGTGCTGGGGAGAGGAAAAGGTAAGACAATGAGTAAATTGACCTTCTCTGAAGAATCTATATCTCTTAACAAGTTGACTAGGACAGTCCTGTACAGAATCACTGGCCCAGACTCAGAAGTAGCTGTGATCAGTTCCATCAAATGGTGCCACCGTTCACCCACTTGCCCCAAATCCATTCCCGTATCTCCATCCCTCCACGCCTTCATCATCTCTCTTACGGGCTACTGGAAATAACCTCCTAGCTGGTCTCCCTGATTTTTTGTTAACCCGTTAAATCCATTCTACATGGTGCGGTTTCCTATGTGGAACCTTCCAATGACTTTTAGTGACACTTAGAAAAAAAAAAAAAAGAATCCAAGTGTCATACCACAGTTTAAAAGGCCCTGACTCCCTTCCTGAACTCATTAACTCTCTCTCTTCCCTATCTCTCTGCTCACAAAAATTCAGGTACCCTGCCTTCCTTTTGTTCTAGAATACGGCAAACTCCATCTTGACATTTTGGCTTTGCACTTGTTGGTTTCTCTGTCAGGAATTGAGTGACCCTAGAATTTGTATACCTAGCTCTTTCAAATCAGTCAGGTCAGTTCCAATGTTACCTCTTCAGAAGGCCCCAGAAGGCCCAATTTAAAGAATAGTTCTTGTGGGTGCCCAGCTAGCTCAGTCGGTAAAGCGTACGATTCTTAAAGAAGAGTTCTTACTCTTCTTATTACATATCATTGCTCTATTTTCATCGTTATACTTTGACTATCAGAAATTTCCTTGTTTACTTTATTTACCTGTTCATTGTCTTACCTGGCTCCACCTTCTAGAAGTTAGCCATCATGCAGGTAGGACGTTTATGTTGTTCTCCATGGTTCCCCAGCATCTAACCCCATGCCTTCCATAGTAGATGCTCAGTGAATATTTGCAAATGAACGAAATAGACTGCTCACTGATTTGTGAAATTTCACAACCTGTTTTCTTCCTGGTGCGGTTTGTTCGACAAATTCATGTATCAATCTGTGTAATACTCCATCCTACTTTTTACAGTGTATCTTGTTTAAAAGTGAACTAACTACTTACAGTTCCCTGAACACATCATTCTGTCTTGTGCTTTCTTGCATTCAACATTGTCTTCCATCTCCGGGCCATGTCTTCCTTTTATTTCCTTGGTGACTTAGGAAACGTTTTCATCTTTTGCCCATGCCCAAGCAATATTGATTGATCCCTTCTTCCCAGTTTATCCTCCTACTTGCTGTATTACTGTGGAACTTTGCGCATTATCATGCTCCATTTTAATAAATTTCACAATAATGAAAACTGAGAAAATAAAAAATGTGTGAATAAATCCAGGTTCCAATTTTATGTATGAGCTAAGCTGGGCACTGTTGGTATGTATGACACTGTTGGATCTATTCCAGTGGAACAGCCCAACAGTGATGATAGGGAGACTTTATTTCTGTTCTGTATAATTGAATTGAATGTAGCGTTAGGAGTCTGGGCTTCAAATCATAGGTAAACATCTATTGACAATACTGTCACGTTGGCATTTGTATAAGTTTGATTTCATTCACTGCATGTTAATTTTATAGGTTGAAACCTCAGTTTTTAGGGCTCTTGCCATCATGTCTTTATAGTCTTCCTGTGTGTAAAATGTAGAGTGGTGTGGGGATTCCGTACAGCAGCGTAGTTAAGACCGGAATCCTTGGAACCAGACTGAGTTTAAATCTCAGCTCTGCCACTAGATAACTGGGTGAGCTTAAGCAAGACAGTTAACTTGTCTATTGCTAAATTTTCTTTTCTGTTAAATGGGGCGAATAACCGTACCTACTATAATGGGTTATGGTGAGAATAAATGAGTAACACTTGAAAAGTGCTTCAAAAAGGCATTTGCATAGTAAGCACTCAACATAGTTATTAAGGTTGCTTTAGAAGGTGCAGGAAAACCAGTGTTTTCATGTGACTCTGATGTGGGACTCTGAGAGCTTTTAGATTCTTTAGAAAGCTTGTGGTAATCTGTTTCCTGATCATAAAATATTTTCACACTTTGGCCTGTTCATTAGCTCTGGGACTGTTTTCAAAGAGACATGAATATGAATGTGTTCACTGAGGTATTACTTACAGCAGTAAATAATTACAGCCATGATCACTATTTTAAAATACACCAAATTAATAGTTGTCTAGTGGAATATCATAACGTTGCTCTTAAAATAAAAGTTATAGAGACCACATCAAAACATAAAAAAATCCTTGTAATATGAAGTAAAAATTCAAGATTTAATGGGGTAAAAATTACATAGATTTATGTAAATTCAAAACTTGTAAAAACAAGTCACATTTGGTGATGAAGTTTATATGCTTAGATAAAATGTTCTTCAAGGCCAAGTACAGAAGATATGAATGTACACAATATCTAATACCTATTCGATGCTCTGTAAACATTAGATTGAAAAAATGATTGAACCAATGATAATCCAGCCTATGGTTACATAGCTATGACTACAAATGGGAACAGTAGCTCAGCATTTAAAATTGTGTTGTAATGAAGCAGGCGTTCTCAACTTGGGGTAATTTCCCCATCACCTCGCCCCTCGTAACATTTGGGAATATTTGGAGATATTTCTTTTTTTAATATTAATTAATTAATTAACTAATTTTGGCGGGGCCAGGTCTGAGTTGCTGCCACTTTTTAGGATCTTTTAGGTGCAGCATGAGGACTTCTTGGTTGCGTCATGTGGACTCTTAGTTGAGGCATGCATGCAGGATCTAGTTCCCCAACCAGCCAGGGATCGAACCCAGGCCCCCTGCACTGGGAGCGCCAGGGAAGTCCCCATGTTTCGAGATATTTCTGATTGTCACAACTGGCAGGGGGTGCTATTGGCATCTGGTGAAAATAGGCCAGAGATACTGTTAACATCCTTCAAGGCATAGGAACTTCCCCTGCAACAAATAATTATCCATTTCAAAACATCCCTAATTCCTGCTGCTTAGAAATGTTGCAATATGGGCACACCTCTACTATCAGAGTACCTCAGGAGTCAAGTCATCACTGGAAGGCAAAGGCAATTCTGTTAAAGAGAAATCTAGGTCTTTGGGGAATCTTACAGAAACTCAGGAGTTACTGCATTTATCTGATGGCTCAGGTATAATTTAACTTGGATATATCACATTGACTTTGACATGGGTTTTTTTTTTTTTTTTTTTTTTTGCGGTACGCAGGCCTCTCACTGTTGTGGCTTCTCCCGTTGCGGAGCACGGGCTCCGGACACACAGGCTCAGCGGCCATGGGTCACGGGCCCAGCCGCTCCGCGGCATGTGGGATCTTCCTGGACCGGGGCACGAACCCACGTCCCCTGCATCGGCAGGCGGACGCTCAACCACTGCGCCACCAGGGAAGCCCGACATGGGGGTTTTTAACTCAGAGTTTGAATCTCCTATCAAATTAATTTATCTCTTGATGATACAGACAGACCACGGAGGGGACCACTCCCGGACTCCCAGCCACCAGTATGCCTAAGCCCCACCGGGACTGGGCACTTCACAGCTTTGGCCTTACACCCTTCCCCGTGACCTTGTCCTGCCCCAGCCTCAAGGACAGCCTGCACAGGGGGCTGGGCTTTTGTCAGGGGTCAGAGAGTGGAGGGAAGAGGCTCTTTTAAAGAGAAATTGCTGCACTTTGAAGCTTTCCTCTAAGAGAACGAGCACTTCCTGTTCATCCAGATTCAGGTTCACCTTCTGTTCAGCGGCTACCCGTGCTCCCTTTGTCCCTCCTCCTCCCCTGTGCCGGTGCCACCTGGATGCCTCCTGCCCCTTCTGGCTTGACAGCCACCCCCCACCCTGTCCAGTGTTGATCGTGTGCATGTGAATGTGTGTGTGAACACAAAAATGTACTCATAAGGCACACACACAAAAAGGCCATTTTGTCAGCTGCAACATTGTGAGCCATAAATGTGCATGTCCTCAAGGAAATAAATGGAAAGAAATGTCATTAAGTGTCCAGACACTTTGCTTCTCACCTCTCTTTAGTCTCCCTGCCATGCAACACACACACACACACACACACACACACACACACACACACACACACACACACACATCAATTGAGTAGTCATGGGCAAGTCACTTCACCTCTCTTTGCCTCATTGATCTATCTATAAAGTGGAGATCACAGTTTTCCTGCAGGTAACAAATTCTCGCCTAGTAAATGTGTGTGTGTGTGTGTGTGTGTGTGTGTGAGAGAGAGAGAGAGAGAGAGAGAGAGAGAGAGAGAGAGAGAGAGAGAGAGAGAGAACATTGTTCCATAGGGCAAAATGTAACCATAGACACAGAATCTCTATATATATCTATGAGTCTCCTTTATTACACTTAATACCTAAATAGCTCACTGTGGAGAAATCCATCTTAATAACATAAGGTTATTGGCTCAACTTTATAGGTCTTCCTTTGTCCTTCGTGTATGAACAGGAGTTAGTTATGACTGAGCTTCAGGAGCTCAGTAGAGGCTCTCAACTGATGTTACTCATTCAGAACCTGCATTTCAGACTACAAAGGGGTGCAAGGTCAACGCAAATTTCTCTTATCAGGTAACAATAACAGGAAATGCTCTATCATTATTTAAAATACATTCCTTTGTGACAGGATATCATTTTTGAATGATCTAAATGTATGTTCCCTGTTTTAGACTAGATGATAAAAACAAAATCATCTTTTTATATGCAGATTTTATAATTTTTTATTGCAAATTCATAGGACATAAAATAATCAATAATTGCTGCTATCATAGTTCTGCCACAAAAGGGGTCTACAAATCAACTTGGCCAAAACAAAAGTCATTAGTCATGAAAGCTGCCACCAATTTTTAACTATTACGTTGTTAATGACAGCATATAGGAAGTCAAGCAACTCAGTTATTATTAGGAATCTTTTGCAACTGCTAACATTGGTGTGTACAGCAGAGTGCTTAGACTGGGTGTAGGATTCATATCTCCTAAGTTCAAATCTTTGTTCACTTCTTAATAACTGCAAACTTGGGCAATTTATTAAATCTCACTAAGCTATAATTTCCTCCTCTTTAAAATAGGGATGTTAATAGCACATACCTCATAGAGTTGTGAGGATTAAATCAGTTTATGATACAATGCTATTACTGCAATGCTGAAAAGTTATCAATTATTCTTATTGTGTTGCTCCAACTGAGGAGATCTTGCTTGGAGAATAAAATGCTTTAAAATCAGTCAGTTGAAAAGCTCTTTGGAAACCTGAATAGTTTTGTTATGAATACAACAAATCATTGTTGATGAAATCCTCTTATGTCCTTCCACCATCTTGAACCAGCATGTAATCTACAGCCAATATCACTTTCCGTTTGATTTATAATCTCTGTGGTCTTTGATGTCCTCTGTTAGACATTCATCAGTGGAAAGAATGGATTCTTATTCATCTTTAGATCCCTACATTTCCTTGGGAAAATTTTGAACGTAATTAGTAAATATTTATAGACCTGACTTTTCAATATTACCATTAATAATTTTACATTTATGTATTTTTATTTCAGCTATTATTGTTTGAACTATCTTAAAACATTACAATATAGACCACGGTAATGATCAAAGCAAACCACATAGAATTCTCCTGCCTCTCTAGTTATTATGATTTAACTATCTATCTTCAGTATAATAGACACTGCTTAGAAAAAAATTTTATTTCTTATACTGTGTATTTTTGTCAAATATGGCATATTGATTAGTTGTGCTTATCTAAGGCATGTTCAGATAAGGTTAGTCATACATTAGAGCCCTTGGTCCCCTAAAGTATAAGAACATATGACCCTCCAAATTCTGATACCTGAGGAGTCAGGGAATTTAGGCTATAGCACTGCTCCACCACAGATTAATTATGTGACTCTAAGTATTTCACTTAAATTTTCAGAGCCTTGGGTTGCTCATATGTGAAAAGGGTATAGGATGAGCAGATTATTCAATTATATTCTTATTCCAGCATATTTTGATTGTTAATTATATGTGATGAACCCTTTAAAAAATCCTTTTGGGGGGCATGTATCAAATTGTGACATTTTAAAGAAAATACAATTAATAGATGTACTATTTAGACATACTGGTGGTGTTTTAGCTTTATAACCAAGATATCTGAGTTTCTACTGTCATTTTCAGAATAATTGGTACATGTATGATTTTTAAACATGGTATGATTTATATGGGAGTTTTGATAGAATGTATGGAAATGAAAAAGATGATTTATTGGTCCAGATTTTCTAGGAACTCAAGCCTACAGCATATTGAGATTTCTAATATATGGCTTTCCCACCAAGATTTGCAGATGGAGATTTTGAAGGGAGAAGTCTTAGGTCATCTCAAATGTTTGGAACACATATCTTGCCAACAGCCAGCTCTTCTGCATTTTCACTCCCCAATCAAGCAAAAGGAGCTGTATGCTAGCTGTGCATGTGTGTCCT
The DNA here is from genome assembly GCF_026419965.1 of Kogia breviceps. Classification (NCBI taxonomy): domain Eukaryota; kingdom Metazoa; phylum Chordata; class Mammalia; order Artiodactyla; family Physeteridae; genus Kogia; species Kogia breviceps. The sequence continues at coordinate 91,364,925 of NC_081320.1, forward strand.
CAGGCATGCACAGGTTCATCAGAGATCCATGCTTTGAATGCTAAGTCTTCAAGAGAAAGAGAATAGAACATACAAATCAATGAAGGGCAATTGGATATTAAATCTAAAGAATTGGGCTTCCCTGGTGGCGCAGTGGTTGAGAATCTGCCTGCTAATGCAGGGTACACGGGTTCAAGCCCTGGTCTGGGAAGATCCCACATGACGCGGAGCAACTAGGCCCGTGAGCCACAACTGCTGAGCCTGCGCGTCTGGAGCCTGTGCTCCTCAACAAGAGATGCCGTGATAGTGAGAGGCCCGTGGACTGACTAGAGCTCACCTAAATACATTTTTCAAATATGAAGAAACCTTTCAATAAGCAGAATTCTCTTTTGTATGAAATGGTGGAAAACTAGGTCAGGAAGGACTATTAGGGGTAAATTAAGCATTTCTAGACTTCAGTAACTTTTACCTTAGACCTAAGGATGGACAGCAGAGAAACATAAAGATGCAAAATGATTAGTGCCCTAGTTGTATCAACTGTTACAGGCCTTAATACTCACCTCTTGCCAAGGAACCTGGTACCCTTCTGATGGAGGATAAAAGCCATGTCCTTCGATTCCTTCCCTCTTCCTGATGTCTGGGTAAATTGGGGAAAGGCAGACCCTGAAATCAGAGATATCCTTCTTAGGAAGTTCTGCAACATCCTCCTTGTTTTGCTTATATAAATAATGGCTTAGGAAAGGTGTTAAGCCAAGCATTGATGTAAACAATATACAAAGAGAACTATTCTGAAAAAAATCTAGTTAACACTAATGAGAATGTCCTCATACGTGTTCTTTGAAGGTACCAGGAACTGGCTGCCAGCCACATAAGTCTAAGTGTAGATGGGTTTGATCAAAAAGTTCAATTAGAAATGCTTTATTTCTTGTTGAAGCAAGATTTCTATGTCCCAGACCCTGACCTGTAAGTTGAGGGAAGTGTGAACATAAGGTTTTCTGTATATGAAAAAGGCACAGATGTTGGCTCTACCTCCATAAATTAACAAAATGGCACTGGTCCATGGGTTGTGTTATGACAAACCATTAACTCGGCCCCCCTAAGCCCCAGTCTGTTCTGTAAAAGATAAATGCCACCTACTTCAGAGGATGCTGTATTAGTTGGCTAGGAATGCCATAATAACACCATAGACAGGGTAGCTTAAACAACAGAAATTAATTTTCTCACGATTCTGGAGGCTGGAAGTTCAAGATCAAGATATTGGCAGGGTTGGCTTCTGGTGAGACCTCACTTCCTGATTTGGAGATGGTTGCCTTCTTGCTGTGTCCTCACATGGGCTTTCCTCTGTCTACACATGCTCCTCCTTATCTTTCCCTCTTCTTATAAGGACACCAGTCCTAGAGGATTAAGGCCCCACCCTCACGACCTCATTTAACCTTAATCCCCTCCTGAAAGGCTCTATCTCCAAATGCAGTCACATTGGGGATAAAGGCCTTAACATACGAATTTTAGTGAGACACAGTTCAGTTCGTAACTGAGGTTATGAGGACTGTAAGAGAAAACATATTCAAAGTACCTAAAGCAGTGCCTGATGCATCACAGATTGATCCTCAGTGATATGGACATTTTTATTCAGAAACTTGACAGCCCTAGGGAGCAACTAGAACATGCAGGGCTGAGGGTCAGAACGGGGACAGTAGTGACCCCATGATGACAAGGCCATACAATTTGTAGTTATAATTATCCCTCATTTTATAAGGGTGTCATTGGGTTGGTTCGTAGATCCCAGGGCTCGTAAGTTCACAGGCAGCTTCTGAGTCAATGTGGCTCTCTCCAGAGCACTGGGTCTGTTAACTCCATCTCAGTTCTGAAGTAACATATTCAATTACCATCGTACCATACAGCCACCCATCCCAGGGGACAGCCCCTGCCATTTGTCTTCACTGAAGCTTGACAGCATTTGAAGGAAAACCTGCAAACTGGTCATCTACCAGACAGAGAGGTTTGATGGAAAACTTTGGTCACAGACGTTGCTGTCGTATCTGTGGGAACTGTTCCAACCATAGAGATGCCTGGGCTAATTAAACAATTTTACTGCCCTTTGGAAATTGAAGATTGCGGTTGGTCTTTATGAGAGATAGGAATACCTAATTTGTCTTTGAATTTGCTTTAGTGAAACCTCTAGTTTCAAAACTCCTAGCATAAAACCACTTAACCATGAAAATGGCAAAGCTAATGTTCACACTCTCAGTTCAGATGCTGGCAGGAAAAAGGTTGTTCCAGCCTCAGGCTTGGAGTGGCAAGTGCGGGGCCTGGGAGTACACACACAGCACCTGCCTAGTCTGGACAAGGAAGGGTAGTTAACTCCAGCCTCCGTGTCCTTTATCCTTTTCTCTCATTTTCATGGCCTTTGGCTCTTGTTACCCTCACCCACTGATTCTACTTTTCACTATGGATATGCCGTAAAACAGTTATACCTCAGAACATGTAAATCATTGAGCCAAAGAACCTAAGAGCTGGAAGGAAAACTGTATTAAGCAGGAATAGAAACTCAGTGACATGCTGTCTATTCCCTGACCTCTGTCTGTACCCAACATCTCAGCTTGTGGCAGGGATGTGATTTAGAGAATGGGCTTGAGGACACGGGAATGGGGAAGGGTAAGCTGGGACGAAGTGAGAGAGTGGCATGGACACATATACACTACCAAATGTAAAACAGATAGCTAGTGGGAAGCAGCCGCATAGCGCAGGGAGATCAGCTCGGTGTTTTGTGACCACCTAGAGGGCTGGGATAGGGAGGGTGGGAGGGAGACGCAAGAGGGAGGGGATAGGGGGATATATGTATACACATAGATGATTCACTTTGTTATACAGCAGCAACTAACACAACAATGTAAAACAATTATACTCCAATAAAGATGTTAAAAAAAAAAGTACATCTCCTGAGTCCCAGACCAGGACTATGCTTTAGGCCGTGGTTATAACAGTGAGAATTAGGTTTAATTTATTCCATACACCAAGCCTATTATAATTTGCATGGTTAAGTGAAAAACTGAAAAAAAGATATTCATGAGAGTGAAATGGAGAAACGCACTGGATCTTCACACTTGATTGAAGATCTTTTCAAACTACTGTAGGCAGAGCTCTCAGATGACCCCCCAAGATTCCCACCCTGTATAATTATTTCCCTTTGAGTGTGGGCAGGACCTGTGAAGATGATAGGGTATCACTCCCAAGAGTAGCTTACCATGCATGGCAAAGTTTAAGGGATTTTGCAGATGTAATTAAGGTCCTTAATCAGTTGATTTTGAGTCAATCAAAAGGGGTGCTGTCCTCATCAAGCCTAACCTTATCAGGTGAATTGTTAAGGAAGTCAAAGAGATCTGAAGGGAGATTTTCCTCCTGGCTTTCAAGGAGCAGGCCACTCTTAAGTTCTGCAGATTCAAGAAGAAGATCATGAAAGATTAGAAGAGAACCTGAGTAACAGATGAAACCATAGCCCTGGCTGACCCCTTGTGAGACCCTGAGGAGAGGACCGAGCTAAGTCACGCTCAGACTCCTGACCCACAGAGTGGGGCAATCAGTGGATGTTGTTTTAGCCTCCAAGTTTACGATAATGTGTTACACAGCAATTTACAACTAACACAGATTTTGGTACCTGGAAGTGGAGTGATGCTGTAGCAAAAATCTAGAAATATATGAGAGAGCAGCTTTGGAATTGAGCAGTGGACAGAAATTGGAAGAATTTTGAGGAGGATAACAGAAAGCCTGAATTTTCCTGAACAGACTGTTGAAGAAATAGGAGCTTTGAGGATGCTCCTAGTGAGGGCTTAGAAGGAAATGCATAACATGTTACTGGAAACAGGAGGATAGCTACTCCTTATTATGTAGTGGCAGAAAGCTTAGTGAAATTGCCTTGGAGTTATGTGGAAAGCAGAACTCACAAGTGTTATACCTAGTTATTTGCAAAGGAGATTTCCAAGTTGCTGCCTGCTTTCTTCTTGTTGCTCATAGTAAAATATGAGAGGAGAGAGATAAATTGAGGGATGAACAGTTAAAAATAACTAAAATAAGACCATATGATTTTGAAAATTTGGCCTGAAGCAGGTTTTGTACAACTCTTGAGCTAGGAATGGTTTTTATAATTTTAAAGAACTGATTTTTTTTTTAAAAGAAAGAAAACAAAAAGGAAGAATATGCAACAGAAACCATATGTGGTTTGCAAAGTCTAAAATAATTACTATTTAGCCCTTTACAGAAAAGGTTTGGCCACCTCTATCCTAGAAGATGAAAGTAAAACCTCTCAGAGTGAGTCTGTATGTCTCTAGAGTGCCCTTACGGTCATAGCAGGGTGGAAATGAAAGGTGATGGATGGTGAATTCTTAACAAAGGAGAAAGAATCAGAATCTTTACAGCATCAGCTCTAGAGATGGGACGAAAATTTAGGAGACTGTGGCGCATAGTTAGAGCTGCATCTAATCCAGTTCAGAGAAGAAGTCTTCAGCCTTAACTTGGACACAATCTGTCTAATGTATCAAAGAAAGATGTCAGATAAAGCAGTCTCATTGTTCATTAAAATAAACTTTGATGACTTTGGGGCTATATTTGGAGGTTTGGATTCCGGTGACCTCAGAAGACACATGTAGAAAAAGACATAGACGAAAAGACTTGATTTTGTTTCCAAGGTATCTCTTACTTGAGAACATTTTCGGAATCTCACCATGTACAGTCGAGCTAGAATAAGGTTGTCAAAGAAGGGCAAGTGTCTGTGTGGTGGCAGCTGGGGATGGGATGGCAGTGTGATTAGTGGAAAGAACCCTGGCCTTGGATTCAAGAGTCTTGGGCATGTCATTAAGCACCTCCTTGTCTGAATTTCTCCATGTGTACATTGGATTGAGAGTTGACATAGACCAGTGGTTTTCAAACTAAATTCAGAAAAGCATAGGGTAGCCAGGAGGTACTTCAAGAACCATCATGAGGCACAAGGAGAAAGAATAACATGTAGGCTCCAGGGACCCACTGGCTGTTCAATCAGAGAAGCTCTGCTGTTATATCTTACACGTAGATTTTCTAATATCTAACAGATTTTAGATACAATTTCTTATTTTAAAAAAGATTCTACCGTTTAAAAATAAAAATAACAATCCTTAAGTTTGGTTCTATCACTTATTTTCTAAAATTCTGTGATTTGTTATTCTCCCCTTTAAGCCGAGTTGGTGTGGGGGAGGGAGGTGGTCAGAAGGGTAATAGGGAGGGGACAGGCTGAATCTGCAGAACTGATATTGAGGGTTAAGATGAAATGCTGGGTCTGGAGCCATGGAGAACATAGATGTCTCTAAGGGACCTTCTTTATCCAAACCTCCAGGATTCTGAGTCTATAGGCTATGCAGATCATAGCTCAGTGAGTCTATAAGCTATGCAGATCATAGCTCAGTGAATGGTTAAAACCAACAGGCAGCACCCAGGAGTTCAAAGTCTCTAAGGACAAGAGGTGTTTTTTTCCAGGTCAGGCAGATTTAGGATTCTAGACTAGGCATCTGGGCAGCAGTGAGGTGAGAGGCCAGACAGGATGCCTAGGCAGCAAGAATACCTTAGTGTTGGAATATCTACTATTCCTGTCAGGGTGCTCTTTATATTCTTTCTGTTGGGTAAATCCTAGAACAAGGATAGCCTGTCACACATCATCTTCTTGTACCTGTCAAGTTCCAGAACACAAATCCTACAGTGTTTAATCTGGAGACACGCATAGGATTCTCCGTTCAAACCATTTCCTTTAACTGATTAGAAATCGAAGGACAAGGGCAAAGACTAGTTGATTATTTGGGTACAGGCTCAGCTGCTGTAACAAAAGACTCAACAAGACAGAAATGGCTTAAATAAAACAGAATTATATGTCTCTACTTTATGAGTGCCAGAGTGGGTAGCCCAGGACCTGTGGAGCTACTCTGATGCTGTCTCCAACATGTGACTTCTGTCTCTAGGGCTAAGGCAGCCGGTGGAAGGGGAAAGAGGAAGTGAAAATAGGCAGCTTCCTCCTTAAGCACATCACCCGGAAGTGCATTTCACATCTGCCAGATTGTAATCACAGTTGCAAAGGAGGCTGGGTATGTAATCTCTGTCTAGGAAACCCTGCTAAAACTTGGCAAGTGTTATTACTTAAGAAATAAAGGGAACGTGGATAGTGGGATGCAGTTGTCCTCTGTCACAAACAAAATTCTTGAAATAAGGGTGAAAATTTAAGACTTTTTGTGCTCATTTCACATCCTTGCAAATAGACTCTGAGTCTCCTGAACCACAGAATAGAGAAACTTGAAGGTTATTAAAGACCATTTAGATCAAGAGCCTCAACTTATTAATATGTCTAAGAAAGATAAAATGACTTTAATATCCTCCTGTCAGATGATGGTAGAGCTGACGTTAGTCTGTAAATTTGCCCCTCCACCGTCATGCACATAGACCACAGCACTTAGCATAAGGCACTACTCTAGGTATTCAACAAAAAGTCAAAAGACAGAAGAGGTGGAGGAAAAATGAAGAGAAGGGAAAGAACAGGAAGTAGAGAAGAATAGAAAGAATCATGAAAGAAATGAGTAGAGACACTGGCAGAGATGATCTGCTTTTTGGAATCTCACCTGTTTTTCCCTTTCTCCACTTGTCCTCTTTATCCTGAGCATGGCTGCATCAGGGCATCAGGTGCAGATTGTAGTCTTGCTCTCAGCTGACCAGACGAGGCAGCTCATTGTGTACCACAGAGGACTTACATACAAGATGGAGTAGTCCCAACCGATGATGCTATCAGATATGGTTATGGACACTGGGATGTGATGGCCATCATTGGTGTGAGTGTATTGCACCAGGTAGGCAAACTTCAGTCACATAAATCAGGGTGAATGATCCAAAGTCCTAAGACAAGGGAAGAACAGGTGTTAGGAAGGACTAGCTCAGGGATTCAGGCAGCCATGATTAACAATTCATCTTGAGATTGATCTGACCAATGAGGAAACTGAACTGGTGAGAACTGGATATCATCAGAAAGACTCTTCTGGACATAAAGGGGCCATGTGCTCTGAATGGACAAGATTTCCATTTAAAGCTAAGACTCTCAGAAAGTTTAAGACATATAAGATTCATACATTATACATTATATAAGATTATACATTATATAATATATTATACATATATATAATATCTATAATATAATATATAATATACATATATACATATATTATACATTATATAAGATTCATACATTATACATTGTATATATAATGTATATATATATACGTTGTATATATATATTATACATTCATATAAGATTCATACAAGATTCACTGGAGATAATTCATAACGCAAAAATCCATTCTTTCTTTCCATCTCATCCTTGTAAAGACATCCTGCACGAGGACCTGGATTCTGAGCCATAAAGAATTTAGATCAACAGAGAGGAGAAGAGAGGTCATTTTGGTTGAAGAGGATAGAAGAAGGTACATAATGAAGGCTTCAGCATTTTTTATTAAAGGAACTATTTGTGGTCTCAGGAGAGATCTAAACACTGGGACAGTTCTTCACCCATCTGGAGACCGCATGGAGACCACAGAGGTAGTGATGAATCGTGGGTGCCTAGATCCCCAGACCAGAGTTCTTAATGTGTCAAAAGGTATCATATTCACACAAATCCTTTCAGGAAGATAATGAGACAGCAAGAATAATTGATGAGAAAAAGTAATCAACCAAACCAAATGTCCCTCTAAATCTCAATTGCCCTTAATGATAGCTAGTATTCATTTCTTACCAATTGCAGTCACTGTTCTAAGTACTTCACATGTACCCCTTTGAAATATTCTTATTATCCCCATATTTTAAATGAGAATATTGCACAAAGGTTAAGTGAATGGTCTGGGCCTAGAGCTATTTGGTATTAAGTGGTGAAGCTGGGATTTGAACCTAGGCTACTTGGCTCTCCAACCTGCCTGCCTGACCACAAAACCCTTCTGGCTTGTCAGTACTGATATTATTTTTCTGTTGTGGGTTCTTTTCAACCATTGATCACTTTCTTTAGGCTATTCCGTATCCTTGGTAAAAAGTAAGCCGTTTAATGGCAGGCACTGTGTTGCTTTCCCTTGGGCCTTTACCTAGTGCCAAGCATATAGCCACTACCTTGGAAGTCCTCCACTGATGACTTACTGAAGTTAAACCTTCACAGTCCAGTTAAAAATTCTCTGCACATTCTTATTAAAGGCAAATGTGAATTCATCCTCACCAATGACCTCTTCTACTTACAAGTAAACTGCCCAGGCATTATATTAAGAGCTAACAGCTTCAGCTCCCATCCCGTTTCCGTGGGTAGAGAGGTCAGAGTAACACTCATCAATAACCAGGCCACTGCAATACCATTCTGACCTGAGCTGACACCAATGAGCCATCCTTGAAGAGTCCGTTTCCTTTTGGCTTCTTTTGTTGGCAGCATTTCACCTTTTAGCCAGTTTCATCCTTTACTTGCTGGGATATTGCATTGCTGAGACCTAAGATTAGTTGCTTGTGGAAGAACAAGTGGGTGTTTGCAACAGGCTCTGTTAAAATCATTACCCATTCTCCTCCCAGCACTGCCTGGACCAAATGCCTGGATTCGTGACTGTTGAAAATGCAGTGCTCAAATCCATTAATCCCATCCTTTAAAATAGATCTTTCTAGATGAAGAAGAAAAAGTGGAAAACATTTTCTTTGCAGTTATTTTAGGAAAATGACCTGAGAATATAAAGGGCACTCAGTAACTCTTTGTTGAATAAATGGGTGAACTGAAAAACTTTTGCAGAATTCCACATGGCGAAGACCCCATTCCCAGAGGATTGGTCTTGGGCCAAAGACGGTTTCCTCCCACTTAATACACTGCCACCTTCCTCTTGCAGAAACTACCAACTCCAGCATGTATGTCATCATCCAGCTTTTCCATTCATTCATGAGTCACTTAGTCAAGGCTTCTGTTGATCAAGATCCATGTGAAATTGGAATGCAGCGTTGACATAGAAAAGGTCCTTGAACACGAGATGATCTGTTACCATCTGTTCCTTGACTTGATGTTTCTACGTGAAATTGTTGATTTGCATTCATATTTTAGGAAGGTCTTGAAAATTCCTGAAGTTAACAGGGGTTTCTTATCAAGAGCCCTACCCCCTAATGGCAGAAGTGATCACGGGAAGTACCTTGCTCATTTCATGAACCTGATACCACCTTGGCCACGGTTTATCGGACTAAAGATGCGTGGCTGTCTATAGATTAGAGAAGTCATCAGATTGTATCTTGTGGGAAACCTAAAGAGAGGGTTAGTCAGCAAAAACAAAAGTGGGTAGAAAAATTATATAAGTTGCTCACTCCATCAAAAAAACTTGAGTAGTTCCTCTTTACTAGTCAGGGAAGTTTGTGCTATTCTGCAATAACAAATAACTCCAACATCTCAGTGTCTTAACCTAACAAAGTTTTACATCCCACACACACTTTTTATCCACTTCTCTGCTGTATACAGCTGTGGGACCCAGGCACCCTATAGCTACACCATCTAGAACATGCAGACATGCCATGAGGCAAGGGAGACTCGAGAATTATGCATGGACTTTTCATTGCTTCAACTTGGGAACACCACTTGGCACTTCTACTCAGATTTTATTCCCTAGGACTCGTCAAATGAACCCACTTAATTGCATAAGGCTGGGAAATGTAAGGAATCAATATCTGGTAAGCATTACTCTCTCTGCCACGTACAACTAATACTATATATTTATATATTTATAACTTAGATGACTGCCATAATTTATGATATACATTATCAGAAAACCATTCAAAATTAAAAAGTATAATGGTGAGATTTTTTTAAATGTAAAAGATGTTCTAATACATTTTCTCCCTGCACTCCGTCTAATTTTGCACATCCATTGGAGGCCATAATTCCAGAGTTACTAACATAGCATGACATAGAGAGGTTCCCTGTGAGGCATGGCTGTATCACTGATGAAAGAATTTCTCTTTCTCCCCCGTGCCCTACTGTCCTTACAATGAATCCCACTTATGGAGATAATGGGTCTTGGCGTTGGATACAAAATTAATGCACAGAAATCTCTTGCATTCCTATACACTAATGATGAACAATCTGAAAGAGAAATTAAGGAAACACTCCCATTTACCATTGCAACAAAAAGAATAAAATATCTAGGAATAAACCTACCTAAGGAGACAAAAGACCTGTATGCAGACACTGATGAAAGACATTAAAGATGATTCAAATAGATGGAGAGATATACCATGTTCTTGGATTGGAAGAATCAACATTGTGAAAATGACTCTACTACCCAAAGCAATCTACAGATTCAATGCAATCCCTATCGAGCTTCCACTGGCATGTTTCACAGAACTTGAACAAAAAATTTCACAATTTGTATGGAATGGAACAGGATAGAAAGCCCAGGGACAAACCCACACACATATGGTCACCTCATCTTTGATAAACGAGGCAAGAATATACAGTGGAGAAAAGACAGCCTCTTCAATAAGTGATACTGGGAAAACTGGACAGCTATATGTAAAAGAATGAAATTAGAACACTCCCTAAGACCATACACAAAAATAAACTCAAAATGGATTAAAGACCTAAATATAAGGCCAGGCACTATTAAACTCTTAGAAGAAAACATAGGCAGAACACTCTATGACACAAATCACAGCAAGATACTCTTTGACCCACCTCCTAGAGGAATGGAAATAAAAACAAAAATAAACAAATGGGACTAATGAAACAGAAAAGCTTTTGCACAGCAAAGGGAACCATAAAGAAGACGAAAAGACAGCCCTCAGAATGGGAGAAAATATTTGCAAATGAAGCAACTGACAAAGGATTAATCTCCAAAATTTACAAGCTCTTGCAGCTCAATATCAAAAAAGCAAACAACCTAATCCAAAAATAGGCAGAAGACCTAAATAGACATTTCTCCCTAGAAAATATACAGATTGCCAAGAAACACGTGAAAGAATGCTCAACATCATTAATCATTAGAGAAATGCAAATCAAAACTACATTGAGATATCATCTCACACCAGTCAGAATGGCCATCATCAAAAAGTCTACACTCAGTAAATGCTGGAGAGGGTGTGGAGAAAAGGGAATCCTCTTGCACGGTTGGTGGGAATGTAAATTGATACAACCATTATGGAGAACAGTATGGAGGTTCCTTAAAAAACTAAAAATAGAACTACCATGTGACCCAGCAATCCCACTACTGAGCATATATCCTGAGAAAACGATAATTCAGAAAGAGTCATGTACCACAATGTTCATTGCAGCTCTATTTACAATAGCCAGAACATGGAAACAAACTAAGTGTCCATCAACAGATGAATGGATAAAGAAGATGTAGCACATATATACAATGGAATATTATTCAGCCATAAAAAGAAACGAAATTGAGTTATTTGTAGTGATGTGGATGGACCTAGAGTCTGTCATACAGAGTGAGGTAAGTCAGAAAGAGAAAAACAAATACCATATACTAACACATATATATGGAATGTAAAAAAAAAAAAAAAAAGGTCATGAAGAACCTAGGGGTAAGATGGGAATAAAGACACAGACCTACTAGAGAATGGACTTGAGGATACGGGGAGGGGGAAAGGTAAGTTGGGATAAAGTGAGAGAGTGGCATGGACATATATACACTACCAAACGTAAAATACATAGCTAGTGGGAAGCAGCCTCATAGCACAGGGAGATCAGCTCGGTGCTTTGTGACCACCTAGAGGGGTGGGATATGGAGGGTGGGAGGGAGATGCAAGAGGGAGGAGATATGGGAACATATGTATATGTATAACTGATTCACTTTGTTATAAAGCAGAAAATAACACACCATTGTAAAGCAATTATACTTCAATAAAGATGTTAAAAAAAAAAAGAATATCCAGAGTAATTATAGAAAGAACTACCTGGCAATCTTTTAGATGAGCTTCAATATTACTTATGGTGGAAGAATAGTGTTTGGGGAAAAAAAAAAAGATTCTGGGTAAAGTTGTAAAGTATATACTGGGGAAAAGTAGGGGGTATATGAACAGTAATACAGCATGGATAGTACTATCAATAATAATAAGATTTTTATTGTGCTGGAAACAAATATTTCACATTTTCCAGATGCTTAGAAGTCACTTATTATCACTGGTATCACTGGATTCAGTTTTACAAATGGGAAAGTTAAGAAACAAGGTGATATCTGGTCAATAAAGAAAGTGACATGGACTCCAGTGTTCTGAGTACGAGTATATTCATGATTCTAATAAATGCCATTCCTAAACAGAATATTTAATCCTATAAAGGGGTTAATTGAATATCAGAAGTGATGGTTCATGAAACAATTTTCGACCTTGAGGAATTCCTTTACAGGTCCTGTCAGGTAACAATCTTACCAAGAGGGTCCCCTTTGCTAGTTCTTTTTTCTTCTTACACTTTTTAAAGTATCACCCCAAAACACACCAATTTACTAGTTGATTGTCAGCTTTGAGAATTGGCATGCAGTTGCTTTCTACAGATACTTAATCATAATTACTAAGAGAGAAATAATTTCAGAGTGCTTGACTGATTGTTAAACAGTTGTTAAAATTTTCTGACCTCTTATTAATTTGGTATGTGTTCCATCTTTAAATGATCAAGAAATGCACTGTGTTAACGTTAATAGTGGCAAAATAACTAAAAGTCCATGCTTTAAGTTATAGAAATTTTAATAACATTTTGTTACTACCCCAAAAAAGAGCACTTTGAGGTAGCATCCATTAGATTTCTAATTGACTCAGCTTCGAAATTAGATGAATAAAGGACGTAAAAAGAGGAAAAAAAATTCAAGGGGGGAAAGGTGTGGTGAATGTGTGTGTGTGTATTTCTACGCATACATATGCTTTACTTCATTTACAATATATTTGCTCTTTTAAAATTTAGACATATTTGAGAAGTGCATGAATGTATGACTTATTGTAAAAAATAATAGAGTATTATAGTTCTAACCACAATACTTGATCTTTTATGAAGCACAGATGAAGGGGTATTCATGAACACTTAGCATACAATTGGGAATCTGGAGACCTGGGTTCTAGAACTGAAAATTGTCCATGTGTAAGTAGCTCAGTGGATCCACGCAAGTTTCCTTTTTGTAATTTTTCGATACCTTATATCTTTTTTTTTTTTTTTTTTTTTTTTTTTTTTTTGCGGTATGCGGGCCTCTCACTGTTGTGGCCTCTCCCATTGCGGAGCACAGGCTCCGGACGCGCAGGCTCAGCGGCCATGGCTCACGGGCCCAGCCGCTCCACGGCACGTGGGATCCTCCCGGACCGGGGCACGAACCCGTGTCTCCTGCATCGGCAGGCGGACTCTCAACCACTGCGCCACCAGGGAAGCCCCCAATACCTTATATCTTTTTTCGATAGAAACTGGATAACTATGTGTCTGTACCTTTGAAGATCAGAATAAGATAATATGTGAGGATGCATTTCGAGAAGGAAAATGTCTTCCTTACATTCAGGGGACTGTTATTATGCATAATAATAATGCATTGAAATAATAGAACATGAAAGTCTCATCCCAGAGTCATCTCAAATATACAACCTCACTTGATGTTCACACTGGTGAACCTGTTCAACTTCGAAATATCCAGGTAGTTGCTAGGGCTGTTGCTGGTGGACCTCCATCTTCAAAGGAGAATCTAGAAAGAATCAACATTGCATCCGCTTCTATCTTGGCCTTAGGATGGTGTAAGAAATAAGTGGCCCCAGGGGCCTGGCCACCTGGGATAAGGTGTTTTTTTCTGTTTGTTTGTTTGCTTGCTTGTTTTTTTGGTGAGGTTTAGTGTCACCCTCTAAAGTATTAAGTGAAGAAAAATAAAAGCATAAGTACAGATCACTAGAAGTATATATATTTCATCCTTCAGAAAGCATGTACTGGGATGAAAGTAGAGATATAATTCTACTTAAAAAAAAATCAGTTCCTATTTATACATTATGGTCAGCGAATAGATATTGACAAAAAAGTTGAGATCCAAACGTGTCTAAATATGTATATATGTGTTTGTTACTAGAACAAACTAGTTCTCTGAGACATATACATTGTTAGCATGAGGAGTCCATATGTTCAAAACTGCTTACCACACAGAAGAATAGCAGATTCATATCTTCACAATAAATGAAATTCCATTTCTATTCATATAATCTCTATTACAGGCTTAATAAAGCATTTGCATACTCTTGAAGGAGAAACGAGAAAGAAATTGACTAAGATGCTAGGAGGTTTAGCAAATCAGAGATAGAACTTGAATACATTTGGAAAAGATATTTGTATAATTAGTCTTCCTAATCTGGTATCTATGGAAACAAACATATATTAATACCCAGAATAGATCATCGTGTCTTTGTTAATTTAAGACAGAGCCCATCTCTTCCTGACAGCACCACAGCTTCAGAGCCTAAAGCTCAGGTCTCCTCTCCAAAGGTCAGCCCTGGACCTAAAGGAAGATGACACAGTCTTGGAATTTGATCCATCTGAGCACCCCCTTTCCAGACCGTGTGAGTCTACTGTCCTCTTTGCAGGTTTTCCAAAGGCTAAAATACGAATTTCAACCACCTGCTTTTTAAAAAAACAAAAGGACAAAAAGTTCCAACAGGAATCTTATATCAGTATGGGTAAATGAAAGACTCAGTTGCAGGTTAGGTAAACTTACCAGGTTTCGCTGACGGTCCCTATTTCTTCATTCGCCACACAGATGTTAGAGCTGGCAATCGGCTTACAGAGAACAGGTGGAAAAGGGGAGAATCACAAGACGGCGCTCCGCTGGAGAGAGAGATCTCCGTCTACAGTTCCCGACCCCGACACCTCCAACTTGTTGCTTGGTTTGTTGGTGTGAGGTTTACGATTTCTCCAGCACTGGAAGGCTGCCACTCAAAGTAGCCATTGACCACCTAACAGCTGGTAAGTCAAAACATGAGATCGAATTTTCTCTTCCAAACATTAGCG
This sequence comes from Kogia breviceps, assembly GCF_026419965.1. Classification (NCBI taxonomy): domain Eukaryota; kingdom Metazoa; phylum Chordata; class Mammalia; order Artiodactyla; family Physeteridae; genus Kogia; species Kogia breviceps. The sequence continues at coordinate 91,379,929 of NC_081320.1, forward strand.
AGCAATGAAGGGATGGTGAATTCGACCGGGCTTCCAGCAGCAGGGAGATTTTGATGTTTGTTGCTGCCAATACAACTTTGTTTGGACCTGTGCTGATGAGAACTAGACACACCCTCAGGAATATAAAATATATGTATTATTCAAAGAAAATGAAAACAACATAGCTCATTAATTAATCTATCTCTTCCTAAAACATGTTGTTTAGGACCTTTTCCATGGTGCAAACGACCAGTCTGAGATGAAAGAGCAAGCTATTCTATGCTATCCTGCAGGTTCATAATGATGATAACAATGTGTGTGTGTGTGTGTGTGTGTGCGCGCGCGCGCGCGCGTGCACGGGCGCACATGTGAATGGTGGTGGAGGATACAAAGCATCAGATACTTGCCTTTAGGGTTACCATAATTGATGATCGTTCATTACTTTACTCTTAAAAATATTTATTGAATACCTACCGAATACTAGCAGTCTTCTAAGCCTTGAGGATACAGCAATGATAGAAACAAGCACATTCTCTGCTCTTAGGAAGATTGTATTCTAGTGGAAGTACCAGATAATAAATGAATAAGCAAAGAAATATATGAGGTGGCAGGTGCTGGGCAGTGCTATAAGGGAACAGAAAGCTGGACTAGGGGTGAGAAAATAACCAGGCTGTCTACTGAATAAGGATGGTCAACGAAGCCCTCTCTAATTAGGTGTCATGTGAACAGAGACCTGAATGAACTGAGAGAACCAGACCCGTGAGCATCTCAGGGAAGACCGAGAGACTAGTGAGTGTGAAAGGATGTGAGGAGACACTTGTGGGAGGGTTGTTATTAATCTGTCAGATTCCAAGTAAGTTGTTTCGGGAAAGTCTGCTCTTTGATGAAGGCTGGCAGTTTTGAAAGGGAGTTAGAACTGACTCAACATTCTCGCCCCGGGACACACAAAAGGTCTCACGTTCTGCCAGCTGGTAATGGGTTTCCACCCTTTATCTTCCACTTCCATTTCTAGATTTGTGTGGCTCAAATACAGTATGAACAGGAAAAATACACAGATAACACCTGCACACAATGAGAGGGTTTCTCAAAAAGGGATTATGCAGGATCAAAATTGAGCAATCGTAGGAGATAAACAATACAAGTCATAACATGCATGAAGCGACAGTGAAGATGGCTTTGCATCTGTCACGTCTGCAAATGGGTGATAGGATTTCTGAGCCCTTCCCAATACAGGGCACTGTGCCCCTATGCTGTGAAGGAGGGAAAGTGAAAGGAATGCATAATCCATGTCCCCATGGAGCTAATGCCTGGTTCAAGTGACAACAGCCCTGGTGTTTCTTCAAGATGACCTGGAGGAGAACAGCCATTGCGATCTCTGACGTCAAACAGAAAACAGTTCAGAGCCCAGTTCTACCACCTGTAACCTGTCAGACCATAAGTGAGCCTTTCAACATGGCAGAAACTCAGATTTCAACAGGGTCCTTATGCCTACCTCTTAGGCTTGTTGTGAGAATACATTAGTTCATGTGCATAAAGCAACTAATACCATGCTAGATGTTTCCTTCTGGAGTGGGAAGGTTATTTACTCCTAGGAAGCCCGGGATATCCTTCAAAATGGCCTTTACATAATAGGCAATTTATAGCGTCATGACTTAGTAGTCATCCAAATGCCTAGATATATTGATGCAATATAATGTGAATGGATTTGGTGTGACTTGTGAACTTTATTTATATATAGCTATAATCATGTCTGTACTTTATGTACTTTTACATTTTCAATCAGTCTTGTCATGTCTCTCTGTGAATTATTTTCATTAAATGCATCAATCCATTTCCACCTAGAACACATAATCATTAAATCTTTTGTTTGCCAAAGAAAGCTCCGAACGTATGCATATCATAAATTCTTACATCTGATCAATTAGCCATCTCACATATGTTAAGTAAAATTTACTGTAGGCTAAATCCTGGACATATCGAATCAAATCAAATTGAATTGGATCCTACTTTCTAGGAAAGCACACTCTGGTCATGGGGCAGGAGATGTAAACAATATTTGCAACACACGGTGATAATCGCTGATACAGAGATACCCTCACATATCTTGGAAGCACTAAGGAGGGATTTACTCCAGTTAGGTGTTGGCAGTGCTGAGGGAGTCTGAACTTCCTTTTTTTTTTTTTTTTTTTTAATTTTTATTGGAGTATAGTTGGTTTCCAGTGTTGTGTTACTTTCAGGTGTACAGCACGTGTACATATACATAAATCCACTCTTTTTTAGATTCTTTTCCCATATAGGTTTTTATGGAGTATTGAGTAGAGTTCCCTGTGCTGTACAGTAGGTCCTTATTAGTTATCTATTTTTTTTTTTTTTTTTTTTTTTTTTTTCGGTACGCGGGCCTCTCACTGCTGTGGCCTCTCCCGTTGCAGAGCACAGGCTCCGGACGCGCAGGCTCCGCGGCCATGGCTCACGGGCCCAGCCGCTCCGCGGCATGTGGGATCCTCCCGGACCGGGGCACCCACGTCCCCCGCATTGGCAGGCGGACTCTCAACCACTGCGCCACCAGGGAAGCCCAGTTATCTATTTTATATAGAGTAGCATGGATGAGTCAATCCCAGAGGTGAAAATGGAAATCATATTTGGAAGTATCAGTGCATATGTTAGGTAGCGGAGATTAGCCTGGAAGGGTTTGTGGAGTAAATGTGGAGAAAGGGGAGCGAGAAGAAAGGAAAGTTGATGGAGGAACCTGAAGAGCAGGAAAAAATGAGGAAGGAAAGTGATGAGAGAAGAGAGATCAACTACTGTAAAGCTTGAAGCCCTCAACTCCATTTACCCACATAATTTCACTGAGGACCTTCTGTGCCCCTTACATGGCTTAATGCTGGAGATGGAGAACTGAATGTTGTGTGACCACAGAGATGGCTGTCACTGACCTCCTAACTCTACCTTGTTTTCCTTGAACACATTGTCACATCAGTGACGAGGGAAAATCTTGCCAGACTTCTCTAATGCAGAACAAACCTTTATTTTATCTGTTAATTTTTCACAAGGAAGGATGCATGAGGTAGACAGATTTGGAATCCATGGTTCCAAAGCATTTATATAAACCAGAAAGTGGATGTTACAAGATGCTGCGAGAAGTGAAGGTGAGCTTCCAAGCTAGCAGGGTGATGCTTTGGGCATCTAAATAAGTATATATACCAACGATGCCTATCTTATCAGAAACATACGTAAGTATTATATCAGTCAGGGTTCTCCAAAGAAACAGGACAAACAGGATGTGTTTTATAATATGGAGAGAAAGAAAGAGATTAATTTATTTTAAGAAATGGACTGATGTGATTTGGGGGACATGTCTGACATTTGCAGTGTAGGCCAGCAGTCTGGAGATCTAGGGAAGAGTTGAATTTTCAGCTCAAGACTGAAGGCAGTCTACAGGCAGAATTCTTTTATCTTGAGGACCGTCAGTCTTTGCTCTTAAGGCCTTCAACTGATCGGATGAGACCTACCCACGTCATGGAGGGTAATGTGTTTACTCAGAGTTCACTGATTTATTAAATGTTAATCACATCTGAAAAATACCTTCACAGCAACATCTAGTCATTTGAACAAAAGTCTGAGCACCATAGCCTTGCCAAGTTGACACGTAACATTAACCATCACAGATCTCTATACAGTTTTAACCCCTTGGAAGAGATTATGAAGAGCAACGGATGGGAACAGTTCCCTAAACTGGTGCTGTATTTTAAGGCTATAGGCCATAGGCTGCTAACAGTGATGCAGACGGTGCTAACGATCAGCACTTACTGAAATTCCATTTATTCATTCACTCTTTTGATAACTATTTACCGAGACCACATCCTATTGGTCAAATCCTGTCGATTGAGAGAGAAATCAATATGCTATTAACCAGTCCCAAGAAGCTTACAATTGGAAATAAATACCAAAGCTAGACTAACCCTTAGAAATAATTTAATCCAGAGAAATGGAGAGACTAACTCCTGATCATACAGTGTGTGAATTGCACAGCTGGAGTCATGATTCAGAAAGGCTAATTTCCACATACTGCTCTTTTCCGTGAATGAGAATTCAGACACTGCCCATGTTCCTGGGCTGAACTTCATATACCAACCATGGTGTAAAACTCCCGAGAATGTCTGGGTCTCATTGTAGAATCAGATGAGTCACATTTGAATTTTGGGAAGTAGCATAATGTGTAGAATGATCCAAAAAAGCAAGAAGGCTCTCTTATCTCCTTAGAAGGTGGGCTTCTAAACAGCAGATCTTAAACGCGAACAATAAACGGATTTTTTACTCTTCACCTCACCGCTGAGAAATAAGGCAGAGAGGGAAGCGCTGAAAGAGCAGCCCTGTGACTCCAGAGCAGTGTTATAGGCATATGGCAGAGCCCAAGGAAGAGGGTCCTCCACGGTCGTGACGCCATCCTTTTGTGTAAGTTACAGTGGCTGGTATGAATCTTGTTTTCCATTCCTAACCAAGGAACCAATCAGCTCAGGCTTTTGAAAGCATCGACCCTGGCTGCATGACTGAACAGCTCATTAAAATTAAAACAAACAAAGCAAATGAACAAACACGTAAATAAATAAATTCTCCTTTCCGTCCATTTATAACAAGCTCTCCATCTAGAGCTTAGCGTCTTCTGAGAAACAAGAAACTTCATAAAACGAAATGAAAATGCCTAGCACTGTGTTTCCAATTTCCTGCCTCATTCTTGTTCATCTATTTTAAGGAGGTTTTATTTATATCTGAGCAAAGCAGGGGTAGATGTTTCCTCTTCAGAAATCAGCCCAGGTGTGTTCTGCCCCACTGAAGCGCTTGCATTGCTCTTCCATCAGAGGAGACAGTGAATTGTGACAGTGAGGTCACCCTGTCCAGAGACAGGCGACTTCTTTTGCTAGTCAATCTCTGTGCAGTGCCTTAATGAAGAGTAGCCTCAAGCGTAGTTAAAAGATAGAAATAGAAGGGCAAGATTTCACTGTTATTGTTTCCAGAACTAGCTGTTCAGATACCCATAGTGCATTATCATTCTCTCTCGATCAATATGAAGATGAGACACAGATAATTCAAGCACTCAGACTGATGGCTGTGCAAAACCTCTGGCCCGGCACTAAAGAATATCTTCTTACAAACAACTTATAAAAGCTAGGTGCCAGCTCCATCCAAATGCATCCTGTCACAATCCTCTCCCAATCTCAGCCACTCTCTACCATCATGTCAACTGAAGACATTATCAGCAGAGAAATTGGCCTGCCACTGTGACCTTATTCTCTAGGACTATTTCTTGTGAGTGATATTTTCCAAGCTTTTGCAGATCTATCAGTGTCTTGTGACATTCAGCATGATATCTCGGCATTTGGAGCTCTCCCCACATGCAGTCTCAATAACCCAAGCTTCACAAAGAAGGTGCCAATTGTGTTGGTTCTTGAAAAGCAATTAAAAATTGGGCGTGAAGAAACGGTGCAGTTCCAGGAGAAAAAACCATCATTACTCTGCATTTGATACAATTAACCCACCACTTCCTCAACCCTCATTTAGTAGCTGGAAACACCAGATACGCATTGTGATGTTTACAAGGAGACCATGACATAAGTAAAGATAGATGTTAATTTGATTGAAAGAGTGGGGCTCCTTTGGGGCTTTAGTATTGTAGATTTAATTCTTTCTTAAAAAAAATCATAAAACAAAAAACCGGAGTCACGAGTTGTATCATAAATATCTGCCACTGGTGTTCAATGCACTGTTCTCCTAGTAAAGAGGAGGAGAAACTTTTGAGATTCACAGATATGCCAACTTTAGTAGCTCAGTGAGAAGCAGGAATGTGCTCTCTGCCTTTAGCTATAGAACCGGAGATGAGTGTGAGGTGACGGAAACCAGGACTAGTCTGAAGACACACACTTTGAAAATAGGTTTCAAAATTGGTCTTGTTCGGGTTTGTTTTATTTTGTTTAGTACACCTCGGTCCGAGGAGCTCTTTTCCTGGAACAGTGAAATAGGTTTGCTTATTTCCTTATAGTGTGTGTGTGTGTGTGTGTGTGTGCGTGCGTGCGTGCGCGCGTGCATGTGTGTGCGTATGCGTGTGTGTGTGTGTGCGCCTGCACATGTGTATGCTTATTTGCCCTTACATATCTGTGATGCTTGTGGGAAAGGAAGTCATTTTTCAAAATATACACGACGCAGAACAATTGTTAATAGAAAACGGAGAACCTAGTCATCTACTCCAAAAACCGTGGACTCCTTTAATCTCATTTTCTCTGTAAAATGACTTGCAGGACTCTGGCTTCCGTGAACATCTCAAATGTGTGCTTTGTACAAGGATTTGGCCCATGAACTTCAGTAAGGCCTTCTTTTACTCACGCCTCCTCTGCTCTCCGAATTTAATTTCTACTTCATGATCCAGCGCCCCCATTGTGGACATCTAGTAACGCTCCTGCACCAACTAGCTCACTCATTATGCAGACAGGCTCTTCCCATTTCCTCAGGCCCACCCACCTTCCCCGGGTCCACCGAGTGACAAGTTACCACGCACTGCCTCACTGAATATGGAAACAGATGCAAATAAGAGACAGTCTGTGCTCTTTGACCTTCAGTGCTAGGTTTCTGCCTAGGATGATTCAGAAAGAGTTCCATCTGTAAGAAAGCCTAGTGGAATTTCATTTGCCATTAAAATAAATCGATTCAGACTAGGGTGTGGCCAAGAATTAAGCTTCATTTAAATGAACCCACCTCAGACCATGATAAAGACCTTGTCTCATACCTAACGATTTGACCCGCACTCTGTACATTTGAGGGTACACCTCTGACCGAGGCCCTTGTTTAGTGAACAGCTCCTTTGGCAAAAGCCACAGGAGCACATCAAGTGCAAGGATGGCAGCGCGACTACAGGAGAATGTTACTTACTTTTTTTTTCTTTTTTAACATCTTTATTGGGGTATAATTGTTTTACAATGTTACTTACTTTTAAAGCGTCTGCAGTTTAGCAGGCTTGGAAAAGCCAATCCATATTACAGAGAATTTTGTCCAAATAGCAACAGAATGGATCGGGTGTCTACACTGAGGAGTGTAGAGGACATTGTGCTATAAGTGAAGTAAGCCAGGCACAAAAAGACAGATACTGGGTGATCTTACTTATATGTGGGATCTAAAAAAGTTGAATATGTAGAAGCAGAGAGTCGAAGAGTGGTTGCCAGGGTTGGGGAAGTGGGGAAAATGGGGGATGTTAGTCAAAGGGTACAAAGTTGCAGTTATGTAGGATGAATAAGTCTAGAGATCTAGTGTACAGCATGATGACTGTAGTTAACAATGCTGTATCAAAGACGGAAATTACGCTAAGAGCAGATTTCAGGGGCTCACATCACCCACAATAAGCAGTAACTATGTGGGAATATGATACGTTAACTACTTATTACTGTAGTAATCTTATCACTATGAATATGTGTTGTACACAAGTTTATACAATTATTATTAAAATAAAATATTTTTAATATGTGGGCCCAGAAGAATGTTAGAAATTTCCTACAGGCAAATCTTCCTTTCTTTCTTTTTCTTTCTTTCTCTTTCTCTCTTTCCTTTCTTCCTTCCTTCCTTCCCTCCCTCCTTCCTTCCTCCCTTCCTTTTCTTTCTCTCTTTCTTCCCTTCCTTCCTTCCTTCCTCCTTTCCTCCTTTCCTCCCTCCCTCACGGCTACAGATAAAAAAGCACCAGAGAGAAGATTTAAGGAGTTAGAAGGAAAATAGATCCTCCAAAAGAAATAAGATTGTTCAAAGAGAAAAGAAGAGATTTGGCAAAGGAAAATGGCTGTACTCTCCTATTTCACAAACATGAGAAGAGTTTTGTAAATTATCTGTATATTTATGCAAAGATACAGAATAGAGTGAATAAAACTGATGGCTACTGTTTGTTGAAGGGACCCAAAAGTGAGTAGTGGAGAGAGCCGTGCCGTTCCTTGGGTTGTGGTGATAAGGGCAGGAGGTGTGTATAAAATAAGCTCTCATGGGGGGCTTCTCGGGGGGCGTCCCTGGTGGCGCAGTGGTTGGGAGTCCGCCTGCCGATGCAGGGGACACGGGTTCGTGCCCCGGTCCGGGAGGATCCCGCGTGCCGCGGAGCGGCTGGGCCCGTGAGCCATGGCCGCTGAGCCTGCGCGTCCGGAGCCTGTGCTCTGCGGCGGGAGAGGCCACAGCAGTGAGAGGCCTGCATACGGCAAAAAAAAAAAAAAAAAAAAAAAAAAAAGCGCTCTCATGGTATCAGTTAATCTAGTGCTTTGAAGAAGGAAAGTAACCTTTGCCAATCTTTGTGAGCCCCTCATTGGGTTAAACTTTGTCTTTCAATTAAGATTTTTGATTTAGCTCTGCTTGTATTTCCAGCATTCCTGGGAGTTCTAGCAAAGAGGGCATTTGGAGATGCTGCCCTGGCCACAGGAAATTAAAATATAATCTTGGTAGATGCACTGGAAACCGTATTGAGACAGATTCTATAATTTTATGGTACATGGCCACTTTCTGGCACTCATATCTCACTGTAGGGGCCAGGGAAGTTTATTTAGAGGCAATGACATTCTCTCAGGGGTGACATACTGAATTGCACCCAGGCCATAGCAATAAAAATATTTGATTCAGATGCAGCACAGTTCACTCTTGAATTTATCATTTTAATTTGAAGGTTTTTCTCGCAATGAGCAAGTACCCCATTTCTAGTGTGTGAAAGCATATGGTAACGTCTCTCACACAAGCTTCCAATCTCTCACAGGCTGTGAGAAGTAACAATAACAACTTGTTGGTGTTTGGATGGTTTACACAGCTCTTTCACATGTATCATCCCTTTCGACTTTCAGAGCAACCTTATGTGGTAGGGAATGCACAGAATATAATTACGGTCTTTTTCCAGGTGGAAACTGAGATCCAAGTAGGTTTACCAGCCAGCCATGATGCGATCGTCACGGGCTGGGGACGGAGCCAGATGACAGGTCCATATTGTGGCTCTCAGTTCCAGTGCTCCAGTCACTCCACAGTGGTGCTGTGACAGGGCTCGTTTTTTCCGTCCCCCTCAGAGAGTAAATTTAAAACTATTCAAAGCCGGAAGACCACATGTGCTTATCTCTAGAAATAATATGAAACCAAGAGACTGGGGAAAATGCATCCTACCACACAGCCAGGCTTTAGGGACAGTGGAAGCAGCTCTAAAGACAAAAGGAAAGCAAGCCGAGGCCCTCACTTGAGCTGGGGAGAGAGGACAGTGCCGGGTCGGCCTGAGCTGAGAAGGTCACTGAATCATCTGCAAACATTACATCTGAAGACAGAAGAATGAGTCTCAGTGTTCTTGATTCTCTGGAAAGTTGGTGAATAAGTGGTCTCACTAAAGAAGGATCTAGATCTACCCTGCTCTCAGCCTCATGCCATCTTCTCTCAGCCATGTTGCCAATTTCCATTATCTTGTGCAGATTTGAAGCTGCTTCTGCACTAGAAGTAGCTGCTAACCTCACAGAAGCACCAGCTTTCTTCCAAATGTGAGCACGATATCTCTTCATGGTGCCATGACTTTGTTTGCTGTCATGGTGCTTGTAGTAGCAGGCCGAAGTACTTGGGGGTATGAAAGAACACTAAAGGACTAGGGTACTGAAGTTCTCTTGCTGCTCTTAGCTACTACCCAGCAGGACGGCCCATGGCCATAGAGTGCTGAACTACTAAAATAATAATAAATAGCTAAGTTGTTTTCAACAAACGTTTACTGAGCGCTTACTATGTTCCAACCACTGTTGAGAGGACATCACACATATCTGTTAATTTAATATCGACAACAACAGTGTGAGACAGGTTCTGTTCCTGTGATTCCCATTTTATAGATGGAGAAACTGAAGCACAGAGAAGTTAACTTGCCCAAGGTTATAAGCTAATGTTAGGAAATATGGGTTCTCAAACCAGGCAATCAGATTCCTAAGCGACTCTAAGATTCTAGAAAACAACAGGACATATAAACCCCTCCTCAGGTGTTACTAAAGAACAAGTACAAGAATGTCCAACCTCCTGGAACAAGAGAATTTCCCCAACAAGGGTGATCAGATTCCCCAAATGAAAATGTAGCATTCTCTGTTAAATTTTAATTTCAGGTAAACAACAATTTTGGGGGGATACGTATGTCTTACGCATACCTGGGATGTACCTATCCCCCCCTCAACAAACATTTCTGTTGATCTGAAATTCAAATTTAGCTGAGCATTCTGTATTTTATCTGGCAACCCTACCCACAACCCACCACTGCCACCTGCTTGGTGAGTCAAGTTCTCCTTATTTAGATGCTCTTGCAGTTGGGCAGTTCTGACTATTCTTGCTGCAGTTGGATCATTTCTGTGGGATCTTCATCAATCAAGATGGGTAAGGCTAACTAAATTTAACCCTCTGGAGTTTCTTCAGGCCTTCACAGTGAAAGTTTGGGATGCCGTAACACGCCCCCCACCCCAAGTCAGCTCCCTGACTGAGAGAGGTATGTCCTACCTTCAACCTCAGGCAAGGAAACACCTTGAAGGGGGTGGCTTGGACAGTATTCTCTTCCTATATGCTATTTTTCCCTAAAGTGGGATTGATCACAGCCAGAATTTCAATGTATTGAGCCTCTTTTCCTATTTAGCAGCTAGCATTGTTTAGAACTCTTCTCTTTAAAAGCTTCTGTGAGCTACTAGAATATGAAAATCTTGACCTCTGCCCAAGCAACTGAGACATCTTGGTCCTGTGCTTTCTGGGAAAAGCCAATAAGAACTGGCCTCTCCAAAGCCAACCTCCCACCATGCCTGAAATTTTCTGGGAAGTGAGACACATCATGTTTTTACCTTCCAAGCAAATTGTTGGGTTCTGAACTCCACCTTCTGAAGGGGAAGTCACCTATGGCCCTTTCCACCAAGAGGCCCAACACGCTGAATGTGAACAAAGACACATGCCACTTCCAGCATCTGAATAAGAATTCAGTTTATAAATGATTCAGTTTGCTGTACACCTGAAACTAACACAACATTGTAAATCAACTATACTCCGATAAAGTATTTTTTAAAAATGCCTTTTTGCTCTGCATTTGTAGTCCAAGGTCACCCAAGCTTCCTGCACCAGGCATATAGTGAGCACCCAGGAATGCTTAGGAAGAAGAAGGAAAGTAAGAGAAAGGAAGGGGCTGTGAAATTACAGAAGTGAAATATTAGTTTTCTATCACATCTAAAACCTTTCCAAGTCGGCTAATTAAATTATACCTTCCAACAGAGAATGCAAACACAACTTCAGGTTCTAATCTCTCAGAAATCAAGCATTCTGTTATTAATGTCCTCTTCCTTTTCCTGGGCTTAATTGCTCATTGTACTACATGTGGCATTGATTAGCAGGAAGAGTGTGTTCTGTGTTGTTGGCTTGTGAGAAAAGTGGCTATAAAAAGGCATTGAATCGGAAAGCAAGCTCTATCCAGCTGTGATATGGTGAGTGGGGCTTCTGTGTCTAAGGAAGTGAAGCCGGCCAGCTTGTTTAGTTTGAAATAACAGCATAAAGTTCCATATTTGCCTGTGAAACCACCATTCTTGATCAAACGTGACCCCAAATCAACTGGGAACTTTTAACAACAACGATCTGTGCAGAGCTTTATAGTTTATAACACACCTTTTTACAGATATCATTTTAATTAATCTGGACCATAAATCTGTGAGTTAAACAGTTTTATCCAGGTTTTACAGATGAAAAGTCTGATGCTTAGCAAGGTTAAGTAACTTTGGTCAGATCACACAGATAATGTGTTGAAGATAGTGTTTAAACACAAACATTGTAATTTCAGATCTTGTGCTCTTTGATTATAGGACACTGTCTCTCAGCAACAGTGAATCAATTCAAGGTAATTTACCAAATATTGATTGGGCAAATACTATGATCCATAAACCAAGCTATGTACACTGAGAGAAAAAAAATATTGGTAGAGGCACACAGCTCTAACAAGACATGCTTTTGATGAGTTGTATTACAGATACAACTAATCTGTACAACTAATCTAATACAGGAATCAAAGAGGAAAAAGGTACTCAGGAAGGAAAAATCTTTAAAGAGGAAGAGATATTTCAGTCGGTCTTTGAAAGATAAGACATGTTTTGACAACCAGAAAAGGGGAAGGGAACAGAGAAAACATTCAGTGGAGGGGTATGGTAAGAAAGATTTTGTGTTGTGGAAAATGTAAGTTAATGCAATTTACAGAATTGTACATTACCTGAGAGAATGATTGAGATGCAAATTGGGCTCATGTGATGGAATTTAACTTCACTGTATAAACAACACAAAACTTGGAATATGTCTCCAGAAATATCACTAACTCAAAGGGTTTTCAAATTGAATTTTTTTTCATGTATAAGGAGAGTGCTATTAAATGCAAGTGTCAGCTACTATGGCTTGTAACTAGGGGTGAGATTGTGCTTGGACACAAGCCCTCTAACAGGAATGTACATTTGTACACACTGAGTCTCAGCAGCAAATGCACACTCAGTTTCCCACTCATAACTGGGGCTGTTGCTGTCTATTCTGGGTAGAATTTCCTTTCTATGATAATCTCCATGGTTCCCTCCAACTCCAAGATTTTGTTCTTTGTTTCCATAACCTAGGGCAGTTTTAGGAAGGCAGAGTTAATTAATCCACTTGGTTTCTGACTGCAGAATAACTAAGAGCCCACTGAGTTGCACTGGAGGAAGAAAGGCATAAGGGAGATCTGTGTGTCTTTGAGGAAACAATCTCTCCTGTGATGTCCCACTAATGGCAGCTCCACTTGTATATACACTTCTTGAATGACACCCTTTCCTGGGCTACCTGTGCTTTCACAGTGACTTATCTGGCAGATTGAAAAGCACTTGGCATTTTCATGATTTGCGGTAGATGGTCAAGCTAATGGAGATCAACATCTTTTCCCAACTTTCCCTACTGTTCCTACTCACATTGCTTCCGCAGGTGCAGATGAGAGCTGCAGCTCTGGTCTGCACATCCCTACTCCGAATATCACATGTCGCAAGGAAACCAGGAAGGGGGCTGAGAGCTAGAAACCTAGAGCTTCCAATGCTTGTAATCTTTCCCTCGGAATAGGATGGATTCCATAATTCCTGGCATTTGCTCATGGCTCAGTTGTTAATTAAATGTTTCTTTCTTTTCCCCTATGCATCCAGCACTCTCCCAAGTGTTGTGGGAGATTATAGACAATGAAAGATATCATACAATGGTGGTCAAATGCATGTAATCCGGATCCAGACTGTGTTTAAATTCTCTGTGTGATTTTGGGAAGAATACTCAAACTTGCTGTGCCTCAGTTTCCTCATCTGTGAAACAAAATGAATAGTGTCAGTACCTTTCTCATAGGGTTCTTATGACCATTAAGTAAACTGAGACATACATGAATGACTCAGAACAGTATTTGGCACAGAATAAAAGCTTCATATATTTTAGGCTCTGTTTATCATTATTAGGTTATAACACCAATAACTGGAATAAAAGACAGAAATGGCAAATGTTAAAGTGGACTCAGTAAATGAAGTGACGTTAGAATTAAAATAGTTTGATGGAGGGAAATCAGGGAAGAATTTACAAAGGAACGAATATTTGAATAATTGTTGAATGGATCTGTATTCTAATCGCTTTGGTTTAAAAGTTCTGAGGACTGCTCTGATGTCATGTTACCTTACAACACCTAACCCATGGATAGTCAAGGTCTTCAAGCCATGTGACATTTGAGAGCTACTGTTACTGTAGAAATAAGGGACCTGCTTATCAGTCTTTTGTTATAGATGATGTTAGAGTATTTTAATTGTTTCTCCTATGTTTGTGCTACTTAAATATAAACACACCTTAAAGAGACCAGCACTTTTTCTCCTTTTCTGAGAGATATTTTCATATATCCTTTTTTCAAAAAGAGTATTCATTATCTCTGTCATGCTTTTTAGAAGTTTTAGTGCTGGTATAGTACCATGTCTTCCAATATTCATCACTACTATGGAAACTCAAATTTTGCCAGTCTTACTCTAATTAAAGATATCATCATCCTTCACAATCCACAGTAAATTTATTGCTCAACCCTGTGTCGCAAAACTGTCTTCCTCTTCATCCTTCCTACCACTGCCTGGTGTAGACAGCCATTATGTCTCATCTGAATAATTACAAAAATTTTCTAAATGGCCATTCAGTTCATTTTTCATACTTGTGTTATCTTTATAATAATGATTACCTGATTAAGTCACTCTCAAATCCTTCGGAAATTCCCTGTCTTCTATAGGGATAGCTCCCAAACTGCTTAGTATGGTATACGGGATCCTTCCATTTGTTCTCCAACTTACCTCATCGGCTGAATGGTAGAGTCTCCTACTATGATAGCCTACACATACTGTGTTCCAACTACATGTACATTCTTGCCTTTTCCAAAGGCACCAAGACATTTCAAACCATGTTCATGTGAAATATGTCTCCCTTATCAGCCTGGTAAGCTCCTCTTCATCTTTTAAAACATATCTCACATATTACTTCAACATTGGAAACTTTGAAACGTTCTCAAGCACATCGTTCCTATTTGCTCTGTGATCACGTAGCACTTTAATGTGCACTGCCATGTTGCACTTAATATGCTGTATCGTTTCAATTTGCATGTCTTTAATTATGAGCAAGGACAAGCGTATTTAATATGTTCATTCATCATTTATATGGTTACATGCATAAATTGTTTGTATAGTTCCTTTTGGCCACTTTTCCGTTCTACTGTTGGCCTTTTCCTTATTGATTTGAAAGAACTCTTTATATATTAAGAAAATTAATCTTTGTAATACATTTTTCCAGTAATGTTTCCATGTAGTCATCTGCTTTTTCTTTTTTTTTTTTAATTTAAGGTAATACTTATATAATGATTTTTTAAAAAAACTACGGAGTTAAACATATGAAACTTATGACAAAATTAGGGTACCATAACAGTTGGGTCGTTTGTTTACTAGTTTGCCTCAATCACTACATAGTGAGCTTTTTGACAGGCACCATATTTATTAATCTTTTGATCTTAATACTTATTCTGTCTATACATCAGATACTCAAAATGCTTTGGCAGTTTTGATAATCAGAATCAATGTTGAATGAATGTGTTTAAAACATCACATATTATCATTTAAAGAAAATAGATAAATAGTTTTGGTTCAAGATATAAAATATGCCCTATTTGGCAACTATAACACACCTAATTGCTTCTGCTACTTTTTTAGAAGATCACATATCAATAAAATACAAATGTATTTTTTTCTATTTGGCTTTATTTTTTAACATTCTTATCATAAAAGAAAACCCAGATGCATAAGACTATACAAATAAATATATGTTTCACTAAATTATTATAAGGTGATAATAATAATGATTATCTCACCAACCAATTCAAGAGATGGACCTTTGCCGACCACCTCAGAAGCCCCTCCATTGATTGTCTCATCCGGATCTCTCCTCTCTCCCTCCAAAATTAACCACTATTCTAATTTTAACAGTAACCACTACCTTCTATTTGTTTATAGTTATATTGTATAAGTGTATATTACAAATACGATACCTTACTATTGTCCATTTTACCTATGTGCCAAAAAGATTTTTCTTTACTCTTTAAAATCCAGTACATTTAGTAGATGCTGTTGGTTCTTCTTGGTTATTTTCAGGTTCATGTTGTACTCTATCATGTCAAATATGGGGGGAAAAGTTTTAATATTCCTTTCCAATCTGAATTCCTTTTATTTCCTTTTATTGACTTATTGCACTGGATAAGACATCAAGTATAATGTTAAATATCAGGGATGGCAGAATTCTTGGTTTCTTCTAGTCTTTAATACAAAGCATTTGGTTTATCATCATTAAGGATGATTTTAGCTGTAAGATTTTGTAGATGCTATTTATTGGGTTGAGAAAGATTCTTCTATTCCTGTTCAGCTGAGAGTTTGTATCAAGAGGGAGGGGATGTTGAAACGTATCAGTGCTTTTTCTCTGTTTATTGAGATGCTCATATAATTTTGGATTGGGTCCTGGACATTGTGAATATTATGCTCCCGAGTGTCTGGACTTTGTTGTCTTCCTTCAAAGAGTATTAAAATTGGTTTTGACAGGCAATTAATTTATTGAAAGGTCAACCTGAACCTTTCAAAACTCAATTTTAATCTTTTCTAGAGTCTGTTGTACGGCTAGTTTATTCCTACTTCTAAGGTATAGTAAGGTGTGATCTTCCCAGGGTTCATAATGAATGACCCTGGTATTCATTCAGCATAATTTTCTATTCTGTAGGTTGGAAACTGAACACTTCTTAACCCTGTATTAACTCCAGTTTTGGTCAGCTTACTCATCCCTAGTAGTTGCTCTTTCCCTGATAGTTGTTTTTTTGCCTAGTCTCTTGGAGTCTCATCCTAAAGAAATTAAGCTAAGTGTTCAGCCAAAGACTCAAGAGGATCCCTATATTAGTTTCTGGAACTCTTTCCCTACATTATTCTCTTCTCTCTTGTACCCTGCTCTAAGAATCACTTCCTCTGCAGTCTTCAATGAAAACTGATTCCTTGATTACTCAACTCAGAAAAAACTGGTCTTATCTGGTTGGGTATCTTCTTCATGAACCTTGGTCCAGAAAGTACTTCTAAGCAGAAAGCTAGGGTGATATTAAAGTTCACTTTGCTGTTTTCCTTAAATAAGGATCACACGCCTACACTGACTACTGTCCAATGTCTGGAAGCAACAACTTCACTTTTTCCCGTTTCCACCTCACCCCCAGAACGATTCTGGTTCATAGTACTTCATCATCCCTGAACTGTGTACTCTTCCAATGTAATATCAAACTTTTATTATTTCAGGAAATTTTTATTGAATTATAGCTTATTTAATATTTGTTCCATTGCTTTGGTTTTCTTTTTCAGGGACTCCTAGTAGTCATGTGTTGGATTTTCTTTGCCTAACTTCAATATTTGTTACTTTTCTCACATCTTTTTCTCTTTTTTGTTGTTTTTTAGGATTTCCACAGGGTCAAAATTTGACATTTTATTTGTGTCAAATTATTGTTTTCTCCTTTTTGTACTCCCCATTTACCACCATTCAGAGGCATCTGTCTTCTGTTCCTCCATGTCGCTACAATAGCTGTTTCTCTGAACAATTATTTTTCTGGAGCTAAGTCTAAATAAACAATTTATTCTTTATTTTAACTGTCACTGGCCGAATTTCATGCCATTTTCCACTTCACCCTTTTTGAAACCTTCTACCTTCGGAATCTGTGACACTACTCTTAACTGGTAGTCTTATATTTCTGGCAGTTTCTTCTCAGTCTCCTTCCTGAGCACTGCTTCCTCCATCTAGCACTCAGTTTGGGGAGTTCCATTCTTGGTCACAGTTCTGATTACTCTACCATGCCTTATGTGAGTTCATATATCCCCATGTATTTATCAATTCTGTATTGACTATTAACTGTAGCTTTCCCGCAGAAGCACTCCTCCAGCCTCTGGAAACTCACCATTCCATAGCATCCTCACCAATCATTTGGTTGTGTATGTGTGTGCAAACTTTGTCAGGCCTTCTTAGTGGTTTTTCCATTTCTACTTTAGGTACCCTCAAATGAATTCTCCACATGAGTAATTGATCTAAAATACAGATATAACCCTTTCACTGTCATCTATAAAAATTGTTCAGTTGCTCCCCATCTCCTTAATAATAGAAAATGTTACATGGCCGAAAAAAACAACCTACCTCTCCATCTTCTCCTACCTCTTAGCACTTTCAGCCTTGTATTGAGAAGTGCTGGCTACCTCTCATTTCCTGTGCACAGCATGCTTTTTCACACTTTGTATATTTCTCAAGCTGCTGCTTCTGCTGGTGTGCTCCAGTCCTTCCTCTTTACCTTGCTAACATACTTTAAAATTCAGCACAGACATTATCTCTTCCAGGAAACATCCTCTGGACACCCAGCCCAGTGTTAACTCAGTGTTACCACCACATCCTATGCTTACCTCTATGTCTTCAGTTAGGACACTCTCTGTAGTAACTGTTCCTTGGCAGTATTTTCCCCTGGATTGTGCAGTCTTGCCAAGAGCTGCTTTGTAAATCTCATGCCTATTACAGTGTCTGATCCACAGTGTGTTCTCAGTAATGTTTATGAAGCAACATAACCCTTGTGTAACGTGAGACATACATCTTTATGAACCTATAAGAAAACTAATGGATATGTAAGAAAACTAAGGATCAGTAAATACAGCCCTCTCATTTTACAGGTGATATATCCTCGACTGAAACCAGAATATCTTGGTTTTTAATCTGGTAACATTTCCAGGTATATCATTCTGGGTATATTGGAAGTTATAAAATATTTCTCCTTCACATCATTTACTTGAAAAATTCTAACCAGGCTCTGTTACAGCTTCATAGTTAACATAACAGTGATCCTTTAATTTGATTTTTTCATTCTTTAAATTATATTCACTTGTATTTTTGACATTCTATTTTATCCTATATTTTTTAATTCTCCAAATTATAATACAATTTTATCCTGAAATTATTGTCTCGATCTTAAAGCAATAAGGTGTTGGCTTTTCTTAAAATAATTGTACTGTTTGGCAAAATGTGATGGGTTCTATATCCTGCACCTCTTACAAATATGAGAGTGATTATTTGCCAAACAACATATTTATGGTTTTTTTCCAGGAAAGACACTGAGTCCCAACAGTAATGTTTCTGTTTTTATTTTTTGAGAAATCAACTGTAATCATGAATTGAACTGGATTAGAATTTAGGAGTTAGAGTATCTAGTCAGGGAAAAAAATCCTACGAAAATAAACAAAATGAAAACAGACCCATAGAAACAGAGAACAAAGGGATGGTTGCCAGAAGGGAGAGGCTTGAGGGAGTGGGCAACATAGGTTGAACATAGGTGAAGAGGATTAAGAGGTGCAAGTGTCCAGTTATAAAATAAAAAAGCCACAGGGATATAATATACAGCATAAGGAATATAGTTAATAATAGTGTAGTAAGTGTATGGGGACAGATGGTTACCAGGCATATGATAGTGATCGTTTCATAATGTATTCAAATGTCAAATCACTATGTAGTAACCTGAAACTAACATAATATTGTATATCAACTATATTTCAATTTAAAAAAAGGAATTCTAAAAAAAAAAATAAATAAAAATAAAAATAAAAAAAGGAATTCTAAGAAGATAAGTAAACAAACAAATAAATGTTTCTTTATACAGAGTATGTTAAGTATGGAATTTCAGCTTTGGATTAACTGTTAGGAAACTATAGTTAAAAGCACTAATGAAAGGTGTTTGAAAATCCACCTGAGGAAATGGTAATTCTAAACAGCTCTGAGTTCTCCTAAGCTCTGTGCTATAACAAACCAGCTGTTACCAAAGCAATGTATCTGTACTTTATTAATACCCGCAATGAGTTATGGCTCAATATTTATATCCTCAAGTTTCACCAAGGCTTTGATATAAAAAACAAATGGCTGTGACAGTACCTATCCTTTACACAGAGAAGCCCATAGTAATTTTTTGTAGAATTTGAGCTGGGGGAGAAATATATACTTCTCTGATAAACTGATATATATAATGTTTACAAATTCAAAGTAATTCAAACAATATTTATATCCTCTTATTTTGGAATCACTGGCTTCATGCAATAGAAACCAAATTTGACCCAACTAAGCAAATGGCCTATACTGGGAATTTATAGTGGGTGCCAAACTCTCTCAATCCAATGCCTGTTGGGAGGGTTAGAAACAAAACAACAACAGTGGTGTCATAGCAGACGACAGTCTGATCCGGACACTGCCTTTGGGATAAATACATTCAAATATTTGTTTCGGATTTTCAACATGTACTCAAAGTTCAGCCTTCCGGGAGAGAGTGTTTCACTGGCTGAGTTTAGGCCCTGACCGGCCCCCAGTGTGACAGGGCAGGAAAAAGAAGGATTTGACCCCACAGGCTTTGTAGTGAAATGTTGGCACATATACTTACCTGTCATTTATTGAATATTTACTACTCACCAGGTCCTACAGACACAGTATAATTCTAAGGCGAATGTTATTTTTCATGACTTATATGGGAAAAGAAGACTCAAGACATTCAGTGCATTGTTCAGAGCTAATGAATGTCAAGGCCTGGGTTCTAAATATTTATATGAATCCAAAAACCAAATCCTTAATTGGGAAAACCACGTGTTATAAAATAATAGGTACATAAATACATAGTAAATATTGTCTGACACTTATTATGGAAATGGGAAAGCCCTAAAAGAATGTCAGTGAAGGATTCAGGTAAAAAATAAATGTATTCAGGGTCATAGTAATGCAGTTGTGGTTTCTGAGACATTTCTCCTTAGCCACAACTGGGATTTAAAAGCATGGACTAGAATTAAGAAAACTGGGACCTCTGTGCTTGCATCACTGTTTTTCATCTTTGTGACCATCGAGAAGTCACTTAAAATTACTTGAATATTAGGTCCTTATCTGTAACATAAGATGATAATATCTCTCTCACAGACACTGTTGTAAAATCTAAGTAAGATGAGACCTGAAATTATTTTGTTAACTTTGGATGTATGTTTACTATCTTAATTATGCTCCAGGGAGTAGTAACGTGTATTATAAATCTTCCCAGCGTTTCTTCTTGTTTTTCACAGTTTAGAACTGTGATTGTTTATTTCGGTGACTTTAGCAAAAAGATGAAATAATTCTCCTTGTAATATAGGAATCATTTCACAGCTCCACTTCAGTGCAACTGGGGTTTTCTCTCCAGGCTGTGAAGTTTTGCACCATTTCTTCTGTAATTCACTGCTAACTTGGACAGCAGGCCTATTTTTCAGTGGGAGTTAACAAGTGCCTTTCCCAGAGAAGCATTTACTGGAAGGGGAATCACGTCTCTCGCATTTACTCTCCCTGGTAATCTTTTCAGATAGCCTTGTTTCAACGTTTGTGGAGGGTTTCTGGGCGCCCTGGGATTATTTCCATTCTCACTTTTCGAGAGATGATTGAAATTCTCTACTTTCAAAGCTGCAGTCTCTGTGGGATTTCTCTGTAGGGGCAGAACCTCAGTGAGAAAGTTCTGTCATTCATTGTGCTTACACAGTGGATTCATGGAGCCATGAAGCTATAAACCATCTCGAGAATGAACAGGAGGGTAAAGGTCTGTTCACCAAGAAATCTGTCCTGAGTAAGAACTGAGAATCAGTCTCACTCTTTCTCGCTCTAGCTTCTGTCTCTCAGGATGTCTCCTTCCCTCCCTCCTTGCATCCTCCCCTCCCTTCCTTCCTCCCTCATAATTGTTAAATTATAGATTTGTTAATTTTGAGACCTGTAAATTCATTGAAAGTTTCCCATCATTTACCAGGGCCTCCAATGTCACCATGTATCCTGTAGGCATTTGTTCGCAGTTCTACATGGAGAAGTATCAAACAGAAAGGCAAGTACAGCCCTCCCCAGAGGCTAAAATTATGTATGTCACTGCTCAGAATCACCCAAAAAGGAGTGGGGAGTGATGGTGACTCTTAAAGTAATGAAAGAGAAAGTTGTGGTGTATACTGCACGGTTTCAGTTACAGCCCCACCACTTATTAGCTATTTGACTTTGACTGAGATAGATAATTTCTGTAAGCCTCAATCTCCTTACCTTTAAATGGGAGGAAGTAACAATAATTTAGTGCACGTTTTGTGAACATAAAACTAAGGACTGTGAATTGATGGTTAAATAGACAGGTAGGGCGGGTTTGAAGAATTGCAGTTACTTCCTGAATAGTAAGCTCTGTTGTCCCCATCTCTGCGGAGGAACAGTGTTACATTTTCACGAGATGCTTCTGTGACTTTTCTCTACTTCATACCTTTCTGCAAGTGTTGACGATGAATTCTCCAACCCTGGTGTATGAGACAATCATAGCTGATAGCTGGCTATTTCCTCGGCTCCACAGCAGAAGCCTCTCATTATGTGTCTATAATAAGGGTTCTCTCTCGATTCCTTTGGGCACACGTCAACAGATTGGACCAGACGGCCTGTGTCTTTGTGCTGTATTTTAACACCACATGGACAGATCAGTAGCTCACATAGTAATGAGGCAAATTGTACCAATAATCTAATGAATTCTTAATAAAAGGGCATGATCTCTCAACAGCTCCTTTGAATCTCTCCTACATGACTCTTGCTCAGATAATTTCTTCCCTTTTGAAGGGAGTCCTACAAATATTAAATAATTAATGAGGGAATTTTAGAAATAATAATATTATGAAAGGGGAAACATTTTTCCTCCCCCCTCCCTCCTCCCTCCCTCCCTCCTTCCCTTCCTTCCTTCCCTGTTTCTTTTCCTCTCCCTCCTCCCTCCCTTGCTTCCTTCCCTCTTTCTTTTCCTCTCCCTCCTTCTCTCTCTTTCTTCTCTATTTCCCCTCAGAATAATCTAACATCAAGGCTTGAGACAGTTGTGGGTTGCCAACAGTGAGGAAAATGGAAATGCTGCCTCATCCATAATGAGTAAATGGGTGGTAAGCAGTTTTGGTCCATATAGTTCGGGTGCAGTTAGTGCTTACTTAAATTATGGGTTTTATTATTTTGAAAATTCAGATGATACTAAAAGCCACTATCACTTGTGCAAGAAAAATGAGTAATAATTAGATGGAATTGTTTGTAGTGACAATTAAAAACAGACTGTGCAAGTTTGAAAGAAAATCTCAGAAGGTTGAGGTAAATAAAACTATTAGCTCAAGTTAAAAAATTATCGGTACAACCAAATGGACCACAAAATAAATAACTCTTGACACTACCTCTGAGGTCAGTTTCAGAATTAACTTAGAAGTAAACTTGACATCAGAGGAGAAATATCATGCTGTTATAGATATGCCTAAATCTATTTTCGATGAAAAAGAACTGGGCAGATTGAAAGCACCCATCAAGGACAGCTTGAAAAATAAAGTTTAGTTTGCTGAAAAGAAACACTTGAGTAACTGACTGTGGGTCGAAAGTTAAACTACCAGTGGGACAAATCTGCGGACAGAGAAGATTTAGTAATTTTATCGAGCTTTTTAATTTCATTTTTAATGATCTAATTTGTAAACCATACTAATCTTTTAAGTACTCGAGGGCAAAACAATCAGTGAAGGAATTTAACACTTAACAAAATTTGTGAGGTTTTTTTTCCACTTTGAGGCAAATCCAGCATAGACAAATTGGGATGTTTTCTGCATGGCCAGAAAATACAACATCATTCATTAAGGGCCTCTCCCTCTGTGAATTAGAGATCGCAAGTTTTAGAGTTCAATAAGCTGTCATGAACAATACAATTTGTTTAGAAAATACCATCTCTACTGACTAATTTATAATGAAATAGGAACTGATTTCGAAAGCCAGCTACTTGTGAGATTTTCTGAACTCAATATTGATTTTTTTCTCAATCATAAAATTATTAAAAATGATAAAGTGGATTGATTCATTTTTAATTTTAATAATAAGAGGGGTTCATACATTTGACTTATTTGTTTTTTCAGTGTTGAACAATTTTAATCAATAATTCCAGAGCAAAATTGTTTATGATTTTGCTGCATATGAAAAGAGAGCTGCTATAAAAATGATACCTGAAACCTGATGGAGAGACTTGATCATGGAGGCTCTTAGTGTTTTGAAAAATGTAGATCATTTACATGTGATTTGAATTAAGTATTAATGGTCAACATGGAAGTGATTCAGTGAAACCTCACTTAAAAATCCTTTTGGTAAAGGTTTTCTTGTCATAGTAGAGGAAAGTAGATCATGGATTAGAAAGAAAATTAGCACAGCTATATCACAGCAGATTTGAATTTCAATGAAAAAAAACACACTAAGTGAAATTTCCATCCAAGGAGTGTGAAAACATTGCATCATTACCCCTAGTTGGTAGCACTCAGAACTTCACTCCTTACTAATACTGGGGCAATTCAAATAAAATGTTGGCGTTATAGCCACACATATATGTGACCCTGGGTTTGTGAATCGTTGGGAGAAAAAAGAAGCAAATAAAGTGAAATTGCCTAATCATAAATCTGGTACATGATTTCTGCTCTCTTTAATTCCATGTCATTCTACCTGTTGATTCACAAAATTATGTGTTGAGCTTTCTTTCATTACAAACAATCAGTTTGAAATATTTTTTCACATTGAAAAAAATACTCAGTGTCTATAGTCAAGAGCCTATGAAGTCATACACCAAATAGTTAATTTTGGAGAGAAGAATTATAAAAACTTACATTTTCAACTTTATGGACTTCTATATTTGAAATATTTTGACCAGAATACATAAAATTTATGGTGAAAGTTTTAGTTTAAAATATATATTGGAAAAGCTGATTTTTGAAAGTAAAAACACGAATAGTAAAACATAATAGAAAAGATGCTGCAAGTTTTTAAAAGATTATCTTAGGATCTTCCTTTAGGCCCTGGTGTTATTTCTTCTGTTGAGTCTATTCTGTCTTTAAAGGAACTTTACTGCACATTTTGAGAATACTTTAACATCTTTTGTTGACTTGAATTGAAAGTTCATTAAAAGAGTATATGCCATATTACGGGGACAAGGGTAGTCAATTTGTATCAGTGCAAAAAGTTCAGTTACTTTTCCTAAATCCCTCTTTATTGACTTTTTACATTTTCTAATGCCCACTGAGTCCAACCAACATAACCCCCTTAATCCTGTTTAGGGCTGCTCGCTCTCATGTAAGCCATGACTGTGGTCATTCTCCAGATGTCTAACGTTTAATCTTCACCTTTCCAGTATATCGCATTTCTTCTAGTGATATCTATCTCTAATTTAAAAACCTCCTGTTGTTCAGAGACTATCAAGAGGGACATGCCTTGCCTCACTGTCCCTTAGAGGTAATTCAAAGGGAAGTTCCATAAAACCTTCACACACAAGGAATAGACTGTCCTACATTTAATTTATCTAGTAAATATTGGTCTGCCATAGTACTATGTTCTGTGGCTGATAAGAGAAATGGAATACACATTAATTCCTTTTCATCAAAGATAGCTATTTGTCCCCCAGTATCCATTTCCCCCTTCTTTCATAGCAACAGAACCTGTATATTTTATCAGGGCATGTGGCCATCTAGAATGAAGACTACATTTTTCAGTTTCCTTTGGATTTATATATATCTGTATGACTAATTCATGGTCAATAAGATATAAGGGGGAAGTGATATTTCCAACTCTTCCCTTTTTGCTGGCTCTAATACAGATGGAGCACCATCTTGGATGAAGAGTTGAACTTGGGAATGAAGTAGCTATCTCAGATGAAGAGGTGAACTCGACAAGGGCAGTCACATTGCAGAGCCATAAGACCGAAGGGTTGGGGCCCTTAACAAAAAGGAGCAGCAATTTATACCTGGATTACCTACCTAGAGAAATAGAATTATTTCTTATTTAAACCACAGTTATTTTTTAGTTTACTAGTACCCATAGCCAAGCTTAATCCGTATTTAAATAGCCATAAGATATATAAGACTTTTTAGAAAACAAATCTTATATAAAACATTTTAGACATAATACTTTTCGGTGCTGCTTTTCTGTCACCAACATGTTAAGTGAAAACTTTTGCTAAAGCAGTATTTTAAATTCTTTGTTACTTTGCCAATACTTTCCTTTGGAGAACAACTATAGCTATAACTCCAATTTCAGTGCTATTTAATCCTCAATCTATTTCTATCCTATAATCTGGCTTGTAGTTTCTTTAAATATTTCTCTCTGCTTCAGTGAGTCTCATCCTTCAGCACCACAGAATTTAATAGAGAACACAGAGCTAGAAGTAGGTCAGGCAGAATTAGGTCCTTACCTTACTATCTGATGATGTTAGGCAGTTTATTTTCTATCTCTTGTATTAGAAGCAACTACTCTGCTTTCATGATAGAATTTTCATACACATTAAATGCTTTTTCTATTTTACCATAGCATGCTATGCAGTACTATGCAGTCAAGAGCGTTGTGTATATCCTAATCTGTTTCTCCTTCTGCTTCAACATTTATTAAGAATATTTTAAAGCATTTGATACATATGAATAAATATATATAGTATATACATTACCTGTGAAGCAAAGTAATTTTAAAAACACTTATGAACTTATCACTATTGAAAGACAGAACATTACAGATATTCTAGAAACTACCTCTGTGTTTCTTCTCTATCCTAACCCCTGCCTCTCTCCAGAAGAAATAGCTATTGTGAATTTTGTGTTTATCATCCTCAGGTTGCCTTTATTTTTCAAGTAGTGCTACTATTTTCATGTATGTATGCAAGGATATAGTTTGCAGTTTTGGTTAGCCTTAACTCTTCATGAATGGAATCATTGTACATGTTTTTCTGTTTGTTTGTTTCCATTGACCATTGTTTCTAAAATTCCTTCATGTTATTGTGTGTGACTGCAGGGCATTCATGTTTATTGCTGTGTAATATGCGTCAACAGACCACAAAACATTCATTCTTCTATTGATGAATATTTTGTTTTGTTTTTCTATTACAAAACAAGCTGCTACGGACATTCTTACACATGTCTCCTAGTGCACATATATAAGAGCTTCTCTAGGTATATAATTCTAGAAATGGAATGGTGCTGTGAGTAATTGCTTTCCAAAGTGATTTATACTTTTTTGATCCTTGGAACTGTATACACTAGGAAACCTCTCTCACACTTGACTTAACAGATTTCCCAATTTCAACCAATATAATGGAAGGAAAATAGTATCTCATGGTTTTTAACTTACGTTTCTCTGATTAATAACGAAGTACATCTTTCTACATTTTATTAATTTGTGTTTCCTATGAAAAGACTAGTCATATCTTTTGCTCATGTTATCTATTCTATTATTTATCTTTTCCTTGTTGGTAAGTAGAATACATTTCAAAAATGTATTTTTAGTATTATCCTTTCTCATCATATGTTGGCAAAATATCTGCTTCAGATTGTAACTTGTCAATTCATTCTCTTTGGGAGAACTTTAGTGGAACAAAAGTTGTTAATTTTAAAATAGCCGAACTTAACAATCGTCTTTAATGTTACCATATTTTGACTCATTTTAGCAGCCCTCCATTTTTTAAAACAATCCTCAGATGATAAAGATATTCTCCTATATTCTTTCCTAAAAGTTCAAGTTGTTCCTTTCACATTTGAATCTTTATTCACTTGGAATTGATTTGTGCATTTGGTGAGATAAGAATACACTTTCAATTTTCTTTTGTTTATTTAGGTAGCTAATTGTCCAAGCACCATTCATTGAGAAGTCCATCCTTTTTAAATGATCAGCAACATTAACTCTGTGATAGATCAGGCTTCCATAAATCTTTGGGTTTGAGCTCATTATCCTGTTTCTTTGGCAATTTTTTTACTAGATAAATATTACTATATTAATTTTTAGAGAAAATACATTTTACTATCTAGTAGGGCAATGTTTCTCATGTCACCAGAACTGTTTTAGACCTCCTTGGGTTTGTTCTAACCCATAAATTTAAAAATCAAATCTACCACATTAACCTTAAAATCAACTTAGCAGAAACAAATGTGTAGAGATTTTAGTTGAACATTTTTTTAACATATTTATTAGAGTATAATTGCTTTACAATGGTGTGTTAGTTTCTGCTTTATAGCAAAGTGAATCAGCTGTACATATACATATATCCACATATCTCCTCCCTCTTGCATCTCCCTCCCACCCTCCCTATCCCACCCCTCTAGGTGGACACAAAGCACCGAGCTGATCTCCCTGTGCTATGCAGCTGCTTCCTACTAACTATCTATTTTACATTTGGTAGTGTATATATGTCCATGCCACTCTCTCATTTTCTCCCAGCTTACCCTCCCCACTCCCCGTGTCCTCATGTCCATTCTCTATGTCTGCATCCTTATTCCTGTCCTGCCCCAAGGCTCTTCAGAACCTTTTTTTTTTTTTTTAGATTCCATATATATGTGTTAGCGTACGGTATTTGTTTTTCTCTTTCTGACTTACTTCACTTTTTATGACAGACTACAGGTCCATCCACCTCACTACAAATAACTCAATTGCATTTCTTTTTATGGCTGAGTAATATTCCATTGTATATATGTGCCACATCTTCTTTATCCATTCATCTGTTGATGGACACTTAGGTTGCTTCCATGTCCTGGCTATTGTAAATAGAGCTGAAGTGAACATTGTGGTACATGACTCTTTTTGAATTATGGTTTTCTCAGGGTATATGCCCAGTAGTGGGATTGCTGGCTCGTATGGTAGTTGTATTTTTAGTTTTTTAAGGAACCTGCATACTGTTCTCCATCGTGGCTGCACTAATTTACATTCCCAGCAACAGTGCAAGACGGTTCCCTTTTCTCCACACCCTCTCCAGCATTTATTGTTTGTAGACTTTTTGATGCTGGCCATTCTGACCGGTGTGAGGTGATATCTCATTGTAGTTTTGATTTGCATTTCTCTAATGATTAGTGATGTTGAGCATCCTTTCATGTGTTTGTTGGCA
The DNA here is from genome assembly GCF_026419965.1 of Kogia breviceps. NCBI lineage: Eukaryota > Metazoa > Chordata > Mammalia > Artiodactyla > Physeteridae > Kogia > Kogia breviceps. The sequence continues at coordinate 91,408,406 of NC_081320.1, forward strand.
ATCTGTATATCTTCTTTGGGGAGAATTGATAAATTTCTAAACTCTGTCACAAATTACAATCATGAACCAATTTATTATAATAAATTTCTTTCTACATATATATACATCCTATAGATTCCATTTCTTTGGAAAACCCTAAATATGCTTCTTCATTTTTGCTTCTTTCTTTTTCTTCCACTACTGCACTCTCTAGGAGCTCCTGTATCTTTAAATGTTATTCGCAACTACAATAGCAGCCTTCTTTGTCTTCTTACTAATTGTAAAAAGAATGCCTCTAAGGTTTTCCCGGTTAGAATGAAATTTCCTCTGGCTATTGAGTACTGATTGGATCAGACCATCTAATCGCTGAGAATAACTAAGAAATTTGGGTGAAAATATTACAAAAACATGTTTGAAGCTGTGAAGAACTACCAGAGCGGAAAAAGAGGTACAGGTTAAGATATCTGAGAAAATGGAAAAGCAGAGTAATGAGCCCAACATTTAGGGTAGTTCTTTGTCTTGAAGCTGTTGCTGATTTTATAGAGGTGGCTGAAAATCCAATCCAAGCTTCTGACCATTTCATTGGACAAAAATAGCAAAATATGAAGTTTGGCCTGCCAAGAGGAAGATATTGCTTAAACACCCTAGGTTTTCAGGTGGGACTTTTGATAGAGTTGGGGTGTTAAGAGTTAGGATGAACTATAAATGAACCAGCCTCCACAAAAAATTAGATCTTGACTCTAACCTTGTTCTCTGGTTAGATTAAGGTGATCTATTCCTACCCTGACAGCCTGTGAGAAGCAAATATAAACTCTTTTTAGAGAACAATAATGCCATTGAGAGGGTCAAATTATTTCTGTATTTGTATACACAATGGCCAGCATATAATAAATAATAAATAACAGGGAATGCAAAAGGATAAGAATTAATTTTAAAAAAATCAAGAGAAGAATCAGACAGTGGAAAGCAGACAACAGATATTCCAGATATTTGAGCTATCAGGAAATAAATTTAAAATAGCTGTTATTAATATATTCAGAAAATAGATGATGAATGGAGAATTTTAACAGGTAACTGGAAAATATTTAAAAATATATAATACAGTAATTGGAGATTTCAATAGAAAAAAGCTAACAACATAGTAGATAAACCAAAGAGGCACAGAAAATCAGAATATAGTTCATTAAAAATGATGGTTGAAAGATGTTGAAAGATAAAAGAATAAAACATTCAGAAAATAACATAAAAGATATATGAGACACAGTGAAATACTCTATTTGTAATTGGAGTCCAAGAATGAAAAGAGAGAGAATAAGGCAGAACAACATTTGAAGTCATCCTAGCTGAGAATTTTCCAAAACTGACAAAAGATGTCAAGGTACAGATTAAAGAAGTACTGTGAAGGGCAGGGAAATAGAAATAAAAAATAAACATCAAATTAAATAAACACTCTTGAAAAATAAAGACAGAAAAGCTTAAAAGCAACCAAATGGGAAGAGGAAATACATTAACTTCAAAGGAACATCATTAAGGCTTACAACTAACTTCTCAGTAGAAATGATGAAAACTAGAAGACAATGTAAGGATATTCTCAAAGTGCTGAAAGAAAATGATTGCCAACCTAGTATGGTAGGGCCTTCAAAAAGGAAGTTAAATAAAGACTTTTTAGACAGAGATACACAGAGAAGTCATCACCAAAAGGTACACACTAGAGGAAATATTAATTGGTGTTCTTCTGACACAAGAAAAATGATCCTAAGTGAAACTATGAAGATGGAAGAAGAAATGAAGAACAGTGAACAAGCTGACTGTGGTAAACCTACATGAATATTGGCTATAATATGTCTTATGGAATTTAAAATAGAGAGTATTAAAATAACTAGGTTTAAAAAAATTGAAAGAACTTCAAAATACTAAGCTCTGTATTTTCTAAGAAATAGTAAAAGTTCTAATTTAAATTAGATCTTAAAAACCAAAAATATATATTATAATTTCTAGGGTTATCACTAAGAAAAAAGAGTAAGGAATATTCAACCATCAAATAAATAGAGATGGAAATGGAATAATAAAAATAGAAGGTATAAAAGAGGAAAAAGTTCTAGCATTCTCACATTGTTTAGGATGGAGGAGGGAGACATAAGATATACATTAACTTCAGAATTTTTAAAACATGCATGGTAAAATCACAAGAGTGGGACTCCCCTGGTGGTCCAGTGGTTAAGAATCTGCCTGCCAATGCAGGGGACACGGGTTCGATCCCTGGCCCAGGAAGATCTCACATGCTATGGGGCAACTAAGCCTGCACATCACAACTACTGAGCTCGCACGCCTCAACTAGAGAGCACGCATGCCACAAACTACAGAGCCCACACATTCTGGAGCCTGTGTGCCACAACTAGAGAGAGAAAACCCGCATGCCACAACTAGAGAGAAGCCCGCACGCCGCAACAAAGACCCAACACAGCCAAAAAACTAAATAAAATAAATATTTTTTCAAAAATCACAAGGGTAATGACTATACATAAATTCTAATTTGGAGGGTTTAGGATGAAAGAAATAATGAACAAATAAAAGCTATCAAAATGTATAAAAGAAGACAGATGACATATAGAATCAGTAAGAAAGCAACTAACAGAACAAGATTTTGAAATGTCCAAATATATCAATCACAATAATTCAATGAGTTAAACTAGCAAGTTAGAAGAAATTGCTGGATTAGATTTAAAATAGAAACAAATCTAGCTATACATTGTTTTAGGAGAGACACATCAGATTCTTCAGTGTCTAACCTGGGCTCCCTTTACTTCACTTGGAGAAGCCAACTCAACACAGGGTATTCTACTGGTGACTCTGGACTTTGGACTGTGAAAGTTCTGGTGGGCATCTGCCCTGCTGGCAACATCACCTTTGACTTTATTAGCATGTAACTCACACTCTCTGCTCTGGTTCCAGTTTAGTGAGTGCTTTTTTCTTTGTTTGGTTAAATAGTTTCTCTTTTAACCTTTGGAGATTTCTCTTTCTAGTGAGCCCAGTGGGGAAGTGTGTCTCTTGAAATACATCCTGGATCTAGGTTTATTTGACCAGGAGAGTTCATTAAATTATCAAACTCATCATACTGAAAATTTTCATTCAGTATCATTGCAAAAAAATATAATGATATCATGTATACCAGCCGTTTTGTTGGACAATAAAGTTTTAAGAGAGGTGATAGTAGGAGCTGGACAATAAAGTTTTAAGAGAGGTGATAGTAATAGTTGGACAATAAAGTTTTAAGAGACATGATAGTAATAGTTTTTCCCTCAAGGAGTCCCCAGTAAGTGAAATATAAGCTTCGTGAGGGCAGGATCTTTGTCTATTTTGTTTAATGACTGGAGCATGACAGGTACTCAATAAGTGCTATGGATACTGGCTTGAATCCTTTGGGAGAGCCCTAGTTAAGGAATAATTTCAACTACTCAGTTTCTGAATGGTAATTTTGAGAAGGAAATGAAATTCCTTATTGCCAATTGAATAACACTTGAACCAAACTTGTGTCCACTCCTTGGATGCACAGCAAAGCCAATCTACTGACACTGAGCTGTGAAGGAAAGCACAGCATTTATTGCAGGCTGTCAAGCAGGAAGGAAGGGCAGCTCATGTTCAAAACTCTCAGATGGCTTTCAGGGAAGGTTGTTTTAAAGACACTGTGAGGGAGAGCGGCGTTTTGAGTGTGTGATCAGCTCATGCACAACTCTCTGATTGGTTGGTGGTGAGGTAACAGGGTGATGTTTCTGGAATCTCAATTAGCAGTTTTCTGGTTCCAACCAGTCTGGGGTCTATGTGCTGGTAGTTAGCATGCAGTTAATTTCTCCCACCTGGTGGTGGGAGAGACTTCAAAACACCTAGAGGATATGGCTCAGGCTATTTATCTATAGCCCTTGAGGAAGAACTGAAAGTCGCTGACTTTGTTTTATGTCTAAACTATTATTATTTTGTCTTTCTTGACTGTTTTCCTTTGTTTCTGCATTTGCTTTCTTCTTCGATTAAATTTGTTCTTTGGAACTCAGGGAAGGTCTAGGAGGCCAAAGCTTTTCTATAAACAGGAAGCAGGTGGGGGACACAGGTGGGGAGAGCATCTGGTCCTGGAAGGGCACCACAGAATCCTGCTCGGTTTCACTGATACTTGGATAAGACACTGAAGAAAACGAAGGAGAAAAATCTTCAAGAAGCTTCCTTTTGCAGGGATGTACACCCAGCCAACCTTAAGAGCGCATTTAAAATTTTTTTCACCGCATCAGTCTCACACATCTTATTCATTTCACCTAATCCCTAATGTCCAGCCTTTATAAAATGCTCCAAGGAGACTTTCATCTTTTCAAATAACCAGACTCAAAGCCTCTGGTATGCAATGCAGAAGGCAGTCAGTTACAGGAGATGAGGTTTTTGTGGCTTTCAAAATGTTCTTCTAGTTTATCAGTTGTCCAGTGCCCATAGGTGAATTCAAAAGTGTGTCCTCTGCGAGTGTTTAGCTGGTATGTGGGTCATATATGAGGCAGGAAATAGAGAAATGTCTCTCAAGCAAGTAAAGAAAAAGAATTCTAATTTTTTTTAAGTGATGAATCTAGGAGGCAATTTGGCCTCTCTACTAGGTGAGAAAATAGAAAGGTACTCATCCACGAAATAGAAATAGCTGAAGACTGCTGCTTCTGACATTTCATTTCTGTTTCTGCAGATAAATGTTTGTTACCAGGAAATCACTAAGGAGGAGATGGGCCTGACATTTTAAGATTTGAAGAGTAACTTAAACCAGTGGCAGATCCTCAAATTAGATACGCCTTTCTTTGCAGATTTCTTTCTAGGCCAGAATCTACCTCCACCCTGGTGAAATACACAGAACTGAAACAACCTGTAATCCAATATCCTCATCTCTCCAGAAATGTATGCATTTCCTTCCTCACAATAGAGTCTACCTGCCAGCTTCCAAATGTAGAGGTCAATAAGAAAACAGTCTTAGAATATCTTACACATTATGAAAAAAGTCAGGCTGATGAATTTAGTACTAGGCTGTGCACGAAGTCAAATCCTCATAATTATCTCTAACCTAGACTGTGGCAGCAGTTTCCCAAGTAGGGCAGGCTCTACGTGGCTTCTGGCCACGAGGCTCTCTCTCTCTCTCTCCCCCCAGTCTTTCCCTAATACCCCCAATAACCAATCACAATCTAATACATAACACCAAGTTCATATATACTCTGTCCTTGACCTTGATCACAAACTTGGTAACTGGGCGGCTACCTTATGTGAAACCTACCTTGTATCAGGTATGGTGAGTGTTTCCAGTCTCATTTTCCTGGACCCAAGTATTCTTCTTGATTAACCTGCTTCATAGTATAGCTTATACTGCAGTCTGTCCTTGCCAACTTTAACCCAAACCAGGAATTTGATCCCTGGAGTTCAGATATTAATTCAGAGGCTGAGATGCTACTGCCCACACTCTGGGCAGCTCTGGGTCTTCCCTTGTGTCCAGATATCACTGCCAGTTGGTTTCTCTCGTTTTCCCCTGTGACCTCTGAGTTCTGTTTCCCTGAATCTTCACCAGCAGCATCTGGGGACCTGTTGTGTCCAGATGCGGTTAAGCAGTTATTACTTCACACCGGGCTAGGCTGGTATCCCCTCTACCACCAAAATCTGGGGACAATACTGGTTATAAACCCAAGATCTTCCCTCTTTTTCTCTCCCACTGCAGTTAACTGGTTAATGATCCCTAGATATAAAGCTCCGAGTAAATATTCCTATCCCAATTTCATAGGGTTTAAAAGAGTTTTACTTCTGTTTATTTCTATTTCAGTATTATTTCTCTTGTTGTCAAGCCAAGAATAGATTACATTTTCAATTGAAGTTATATTGACTTTGGTCACAATGGCTTTTGAAATAAGATTTAGGTTTTTAAGCATTCGTATAAAATATACTTATTTTCGGGTAAATACTTGATGAATGTCATTTTCGTCTTATGAGAGAGGCTGTGTTCTTGGCCTGAATTTTGCTCTTAGTTATGTTAGACATCCCAGAGATACCTTTAATATAAAGAATTTTACTTCACAGAAAATTCCCCCAAAATGTGTGTCACAAAGGCAGAGATGATTTTATGCAGTTTGGTTTCTCTAAACAAAATGAGATATCAATATGAGATTTCTGCTCCAGTGATTTTAAGACACTGAATGGAGAACATGAGTTTTGATGTAAACAGAAAGGAGATTGATTTCTGGCCCAGAACTCCGCAGTGCCGTTAAGAGTAAATTCAACACCTAAGAAATGTGGGCCCAGCCTCTGTCTGTTCATCTTCATTAGGACTAGTGTCACAGTCCGTTAAAGATTGTCACAGGGGAAGGTGCTCGGCTGCCTTCACACAGCTCACCTTTCCTCCAGTCTACTCCATGCCAGGCATTGCCATGTGCTCTGCCCCGGGAGGGGCAGAGCCTTTGCCTTCAGTGCGGAGATGGACTGGACTCCCAGGCTTCCCTCTTCTGCTGCAGCCACCGTGCCTACTCTCTTCCAAGCTTGGGAGGTGTTATTATCCCCTAAGGCAAGCACGCAGTTAACACTCATTCCAAGGACTTTCCATTTCAATGAGGAATTGAGGAGAGAATGAACAAAATGTCCCAAAACTAAGGGAAAATGATAATGAAAGGAAGGAAGGAATGAAGAAAGGAATGAAAGAAGGAAGGAGGGAAGAAAGGAAGGAAGGAGGGAGGGAGGGAGGGAGGGAGGGAAGGAAGGAAGGAAGGAGGGAGGGAGGGAGGGAAGGAAGGAAGGGAGAAGGAAATAAACTTTCTGATATCTTTAAATACTGAGTATCATTTTACATTGGTTGTTCCTGATGCCAAAAAATGCAAATTAATTTTTATTATTCATCTTTTATCCAGAAAATTATCTGAAGATTTTTCTTAAGTATAATCTTTTGTTTGTTAGAATCTTGAATTTGCTGGGTAGAAAGTAATAATTAGCAAATAAAAGCGATTTTATCTTTTTATTTCCAATTCTTATTCTCATTTCTGTCTGTCCCACAATGGTTATGGCTTCTCAGAACCTGTTGAATAGTTGCAGTGAATATGGGCATATATTTTTCATAATTTTGATGGAAATGTTTTTAAAGGTTTTTCACTAAGTAGAATTTTCTGTGCATTTTTGTCACAGACCCTTTATCTGATAATACCAATATCCTTCTATTTTTGTACAAATGAGACCATTTTTTAAATAAAAATTATTTATAAAATAGTTTCCATATATATTGAGATAAGTGTGTGTTATTTTTTCTTAAAAAAATATTCTGGTAATGGATTCTCTTTGCATTTCTGTGATACATTTGATCTTTTTGTCAACATATATACATTTTATATTTATGTACTTACGAATGATTGCTCAATAATGTTCTTTTTTCCTGTCGCCTTGTCAGGTGTTGATAGTAAACTTATATAAAACACTTACCTAGCCTCAGGAGAGAAAAAAGTGTCCAAGTGAGATATTATTCTTTAGAGATTCAATAGCATTGCCTTGCAAATAATATGGGCTTCATTGTTTTCGAGTGAGAGACATTTTACTATTGTTTCGAGTTGTTAAGTGCTTACTGGTCAATCTCTATTGTCTGCCTCTTCTGAAGTCACTTCTGATAACTTAAAATGTTCAAGAAAATTCTTCCTTTTATCACTTATTCCTTTATCATTTTTTATCTCAAATGTAAAACCCTATACACTTCTTTTAAATTCTTAATAGTGTTTATTATTACCTTTTTTTTTCTAAGTCAATTTTGACTCATCTTTGTCTCCTTTATCATCTTTTTAAACACCCAGCATTTTTTGTTTTGTAAATCACTTTTATATTTTCTCTGTTGACTTTCTGATTTCATCTTTATTAATTCCTATCTTCTGTTTCCTATTTATCGTGCTTCTTTTGTTTTTGTTTCTCCTCATTTCTGTATTCTTTTGGAATGATCTTTTTCATATAATTTTTTTGCAACTATTGATTTGGAAATTACACATTCATTGGTGCATTTCCATTATTTAGTGGGTATGCTTTAAAATTTCAACGTATATAAAATGTCCAAATAGGCAAATCATAGAGATAGAAAGTAGATTAATGGTTGCCTGAGGATTCTGGCAGGTGGGTATCAGGGTTGAGAAATGATTACTAATGGGGGTGACTGAAGTATTATTAAGTTAGATAGTGGTGATGGGTGTATACCTCTGCGAATAGACTAAGAAACACTGAATTGTATACTTTAAATGAGTGACTTTTGTGGAATGTGAATTACTATCTCAGTAATTAGCTATTTAAAAAGAGAAAGAGAATTTCTCTGGGATGTTGGTGACCTTTATGTGTCACAGGCTGTGGCCGTCTTGAAACTCATCAGCGAGGCACAGTGCTTCTCCCTGAGAAACTACCTAAAGCCCTCCTTGTTTTCCTAGTGGCCTCTAGGATTGAATGCCTTTGTTTTTCTGGAAGGTCTGTTTGAGAGCAGTAGCTTCAGATTTCTGACAGACACTGCTATATGTGTCAGCTCTCAGGTCTGACAATCTGATTTCCTTATGGGACAGATAAATGGCAGGTTCACTAAGGGAACTCTTGTGAATTGTCATTATGAATTAATGTGTAGACAGACACCCCGGTCTGCTCAGCCAAGACCCGTAATGTGCAATTCATCATATAGTAGTGGGTTGCGGACCAGTTCTTTTTGAATATTTCATATGAGAATATAATTGGGCCTGTATTTATGCACATAGGCAATGTGAGTGAGGTAAAACACATGAATTTATTTATGTAGGAATGGGGTAACTTGTTAGGGAGCTGGTCTTGCTGCAAATGTGTAAGTATTGAGAATAGGAATAAAGTTTAAAACCCATCTGGAGAAAAATTAAATCATTTACCTATCAGTCAATAACTGTTTTCGGCCAGACATAACTTGCTCAAGTGCAGAGATAGGCTTTATTACTGGATCTCAAATATTTAATTTACAGATAGACTTTAGTCCCAAACAGGCATTGCTATTTATACTTTTTAAGAATCAGTGGAGGTACTTTAAAAAAGCATGATGTTATTGAGTTCATGAAGGAAATGGATAGATTTTACATTTGTGATCAAGTTGATGGACTTCATGAGCCACACTTGTTGAATATGGAAGGAAGGACTAGAGCCTGGGTAATCCCACGTCTTCTCAATCTACCCTCCAGGGCCATTGCTAGGGAGAGTCTGCTCCATCATGCCTCAAGAGACAGAGGTGCCCTAATAGCACATCCTGAGTGTTAGCCACCTTCCCCTGTTGTTGTGCTAGAGCACCAACCAGCACCCGCCAGAGAGCTCAGCCATGGTGTCTTAGAGCTTGTCAGCTCTTCTGTTTCCTCTGGGAGGCTACTTTTCTCCCTCTTCCCATTGACACATGAAAGCATCACCAGTTAATGGCATCTGATTATGACTAGGTCTACTCTCCATTTTCAGATGTCAGAGAAGCCATTTTTTTTTTTAACATCTTTATTGGAGTATAATTGTCTTACAATAGTGTGTTAGTTTTTCCTTTACAACAAACTGAATCAGCTATACATATACACACGTTCCCACATCTCTTCCCTCTTGCATCACCCTCCAGAGAAGCCATTTTTTACTGCAGTGCTTTCGAACCCACTTATTTCCAATCAACCCCACTGTGCTAGGAATTGTGTGCATGTAGAAAGTAGGTAATATTGGTTCATGGACTGAATGTAGCATGAGAACCTAGAGCAAAGGGATGAAGGAGGGTAGGAGAGTACAAAGAAGGAAGGAAAGGAAAAAGGAAAATAGCATTAAAGTGCCAAACAATTCTTACCCTTTACCTGCAGTACGCAATGCCACCATCAGTTGAAATTTTGCATGAGCTCAGTCCTAATTCATTTCTAGAGGGGAGTCCCAAAATAACTCAAATGATAATTAACTTTAAATGTGTCAAGAGACTGGGGAAGTGTCAGGAGCCTCGGTGTGAGAGAGTCCTAGGTTTGAATCTAGACTGTGCATCTTACAAGTTCAGTGTCTTTGGGCTAATGCTTTATTAACCTCTCAGTCTTGGATTCTTTAACTGTAAGATCCTACCTCATGGGATTAGAATCAAAATGATAACATTGAAAAAGCAATTAGAAAAGTAGCAGTCACATAAGTGCTCAATAAAGCAGCTATTATGATTATTGAGAAGGCTAGATGTACACCTACATGGAGTAAGGACATCTCTCCCAACTTTCAATTGAAGTATGAATGAAGGTAAAGAAAAGAAACTGAAAAATGACAACAGAGACCATTAAGATGGACTGACAATCTAATGTCAAAACTGAGAGAAATTTCTACTAACTCTAATCGGTTTAAAACAACATAGAGAAAAAGCTACCTGGGCTTTATTTTGTGAAACAGAGATTATGTAAAGAAAAACCTGTTTTCTTCTTCCATGATCTATCCCCAAGTTCAAAGACTATCCAGTATTTGAACCAATCCAAAAGCTGAGCAGTTGCCCATCTTCCCCTCGAGTGAGAGAGCACCCTCTGCTATCCTTCTGCATCTATCTGCAGCCACACTCCCCAAGGAAAAAAGATCCACTCCGGGAACAGTGAGCACTGAACAGGGAACAGTGAACACTGAGAATTAGAGCTCCCACCCCACCCCACAGAAGGCAGTGCCTCAAGTATGGGAATAGGGAAGACTGTCAGCTCAACAGAATGTCCTACTACAATAAGCAAGTGCTGATGGGAAGCTGAGCACTGGAGAATGAGGGGTCACATCCACCACTGGCAGGTGGGAGGGAGAGACTCAAGCATCATGCAAGTGGGCAGAGCAGAGCCCAAGGCAGACCATTCCCTCTATTTGTTGACAAATACTGAGGATGACAGTTCGCTGAATCACTAGCTAAGAGCAAATAAAGAGGGAAGAAGGAGGTCTAGGAGAAAAGTGCTGCAGTGCAGGGGAAAGACAGACAGCTGGAAGATTCTGAAAGAGGCATGTATCTGGATGTGACTTGATTCACAGTGCAAGAAACAATTCAGAAAATTTTCATTTTCAGTAAAGAATAAAATGAAATAGGCTGTCTGAAACGGTAGCATGGAAGAAAGAACAGGTTATAAGACAATATACAGGCAGGCAAGGCTTCTGTTTTGTTTGTTTTTTATTGCTAGTGCTTAGCACAATGGCAGACACGTAATAAATATAGTAGTCACATAATAAATATAAATGACATTCAGTAAATGTTAACTGCATTTATCTCTGGATGGTAAAATTACCAGGGATATTCATTTTCTTTCTGTTGTTTTACTGCATTGTCTAAAATCTCTGCAGTAAATATGACATGCTTCTGAAATAAGGAGAAAAGTGTATGTGAGTTCTGTGACTTTCTAGGTCCTATTATCCACTGTTAACATAGATGCTGGCTAACATCCCAGGAAAATAACTCTAAGAGCGCCAACATTAGGATGCCAACATATCTTCAAGCACATCTGGTAAACTGGGCAGGCATAACTCCGTGGAATGAAATTTCTAAAAAGAATGTGGATGCTTAGGGAGAGAATCTAGCCCAAGGGAAGAAGAAATTCGCCATAATGAGCCAGGTTAGTTACAGGGCCTGAAGTTAAGGGTGGAGAAATAGTACAGTGTGGTGGGTGTTACCTGAACCGTTCTAACGGCTTGCACCAACACATCTTGCTGTGAGAGCTCCCTAGATGATAAGAACCGAAAGTAGTGGCAGTATAGCTGAATCAATGGTAGCCGCCTCTTGGGTGTTGATTTGTGAGGGAGCAAATGGATACAAATACCACTTAGAGCAGTCAGCCAGAGATAAGACTGGTCCAAGAAAGTGGCAGGCAAGTGTTTGAGAGTGGGAAGGCACTGGGGAATGAAGGCAGTCAGAGGGAAATCAGAGGAACCTAGAGGCAAGTAGCAGTGGGATGTGAGCACGGTCAAGAGCGAGAAGCAGCAGCTCTGAGGCAGGCATTGCGAAGTCCACATCCCAACCAGGGGCAACACAGCGTCAGAGGCAGTGTCCTCAGTGGAGCAGAAAGCATTGGCTCAGGGACAAGCCATGGCAGCAACATGGGCACTGGTCCAGCTGCTGAGGAAGCCAACTGACCTAATTTGTGGGAGAAGGTAACGCCCCAAGGATGCCCCGGATGGACTGGCGTCCTGCAGCCAAGCAGGAGGGCCTGCTGAGTTCACGTGGCCTGGGCTTTCATGTTAAAATGACTCCAGGTCCACCCAGGGACAGGAGAGACTTAATAAAAGATATTTGAAGGGAAAACTAAAGGAAAGAAAAGCTTCAGTGGCTTCCCACTCTCTACGCCTCCTTGCCCGATTTCCGTACTCTGTCACACAGGACATCGAGGGCTTGAACCCAGTTGACTCCCCAACCTCTTTCACTGCTGTGCTGTGATCAGACTGTACTGTTCAGCAGAAAGTGCCACCCATTCCAGAACCTGATGCTGTCTGGGAGCTCCTCCCAGTTCTTCTGTTACTTCAGCTTCCAAATCTGAATCCTTGCCCTCTGAGAGTTTGCAGATATCATGCAGAGAGGTCCTAAGCCTTCTGGACTGAGGCTACCCATGAGGGTCCTGGTAACTGAAATGTGTGGGGTAGAGGAAAATCTCAGCGTTCAGTACCAGGCAGACACAACTGCACCCCTGACTCTGACACTCACTGTCTGTGAGATCTAACGATGACTAATTAACTAGTTACTAGTTTATTTGGAGCCTCCTCTGGGTCCACCATATCTGAAATGGTGAAAGTAGTATTTACCTTACAGTTTGCCATGAGGGATAAATGCTATAACACAGTGAGATCCAGATGTTTCATGACAGGCACACAGAAAACATACATAGGCTCTTTGGGGCCTGATGTGTCTGGCCCATGGGTTCTGGCTGCCTCAGTCCTGTTCAGACACCTCAAAGGCAGAGAGTATCAATATCTCAGCTCATCTGCAACTCTTTCATGGTGCCCCGGGTTGCATCGTACCCAAGTAGAGAAGATCTGATAAAATGTACATAAAGTGTACACTTACCATAATGCCTGGCTCTGTGCATCTTCTCAATGAATGTTCGTTCCCTACAGTACACCTGAGCAAAGGATACTTTGTATATTTTTTTAGACGTGTGCAAGGAATATCAGGTTAGCATAGGCACCAAAGTGGCCTCTGATAGAGAAAACAGATCACAGAAAGGCAGTTAATAACTCTCTATGCCTAAAAACTTGTTCTAGATGTAAAGTTGAGCCTTAGTTCTGTATTAGCACCTAAAATATAAATCCTTGAATCGACCTAAAATGTTTACTCATTGATACTATATCTATTTCCACCAATTTTATCTCTGCAGCAACCTGGACCCTGCCAAATTCAAGAAGAGGATTGAACCCGAGACATGAGGACAGATTAATACAGAGAATACGAATATTGACGGGCATCCCTGGACTGAGGAAGGTCTGAAGCTTCAAGGGGGTCAAGTCAGTGCCCAGACATCTGTTGAGAGTCAACGAGGGAACTTGCTGCCCAGGTCCCCCTCCTGGTGAGTAGGTAGTCCTGTGCTTCCTTCCAGACCCCCCTCAAATCGCCCTTCTGTTATAGCCCCACGAGGGCAGTGACTTCTCCTTTGTTCACACAGCATGTTCTCTCAACCATAGTTTTGGACCTTTTCACGGCCTCTTTGTAGTTTTCCAGCATAGTATGATGAGGTTTCGTAAGTGCACAGAATATTTAGTACAGTACAATGGACAGCTCTACTCCTTCCTAGGTACTTAGATTCCAGAATTAACTCTACAGTAGCTCTGACTTCCAGTCTTCACATCTGTCCTCACTCAGGTGGGGCCTTCCTTCTTCTGATTGTGAACTCTTGTGGGTGCCATCTGTCTCCTGTCACACCCAGGACCCTACACCTTTCTTCCACGTGGTCCCAACACAAGTCTCAGCTCTGGCGGGAGCTCCAGAGGCAATCTACTAGTTTCTAAAGTTTATTTCCCCACTTACATATAAATTGAAGTTTTAGTACGCTCTTTCTCACAATCATGCCGCAGGCCTGGTCTAATTTGGAGTTTTACTGATTTTCTTTTCTATTTCTATGATTCTTGGAGGATGTCTAGAGAGAGTCTAATTTAGTGGCTTCCACGATTCTAATTGCTTTCTCTTTTAGCAGCTTATTCTCATGCCTTATCTCCATGACATTGGGGGGAGCAACATATTTGGTCTGTCCAACTCCAAAGGACACCCCGGGACCCTCGGAGTGGAAATTACAAAGAGGTAGAGATGCAGGGATACATATTAAAAACCTGCTATATTCCAAATTTGTGCGTAATGTTGAGGAGAGATCAATATAAGTCTCCTTCCTGTTCTCAAGGGCCTCACAACTTAGTAAAGAGACAGATACATCAAGAAACAAGTGTAATCAAGGATTACAGCCTTTAGGACAGGAGTATGTACTGGACATGCTGGGGCCACAAAGGAGGGGGCAGTCAAATCTACTAGCAGGGTACAACCATCAGATGGGAGCATTGTTTGAATGTCCCCAAATAGAATTTCCTTCTACCCAGTGAACTACCTTTTAGAATTTATTTTTGATGAGAATAATGCTTACACTTAAGACTCCTTCCCCAATGGCCCATTGTGTTCTGTTGGTTTAGAAATTTCCTCCAGACACAACTAATAAATGCATGGGAAGAATATGAGATATGAGTCTATTAGAGGGCAGCCAGAGCACACTATTTGCTTACAATAAGCAGCTGACATTTCAAAAGCTTAAAGGCAAGACAAGAAATCCTTGTCTCAGGCTTTAACCTCACACATGTTGTCTCCTGGAGAGAATTGCGGGAGAAATAGTCACTTCATTTAGGCATCCGGGAAGAAAGAGATGACTAGTCACTCACCTGTCAGATTTCTGGAGTAGTCGACACGAACTCAGGTTATGTACTAGAGGGCCAAGGAGCCCTTTCCCTGCCACTGGAAATGTGAGGTTAAAGACCCACATTCCTTGGACCCACATTCAAATAAAGTTCAAGTCACTGAGGGACATTAAAAGATAATTTTGTTTAAAAAGGTAAAATCATCACTCATATATATATAAACTTGACATGTGTCAACGATGAATTAATTAACTCATTAGTTAGTTAGGAGAACAATAAAATGTTACAATCAGTTCAAAGGAGAATTCAGTATGACAGTTGTCTGCAAGGAAGTGGTGGTGAGATAAATTGTCCTCCATTGGACAAAATGTGTTTGCATATCTGTGAGGAAGAATCATCTGCATTGTTACCAGTCAGTTATCTACAACTTATTAATAGCTCAAAGACAAAGAAAGGCATAAAAACTCAATAAAATCAGATAAACCAGAAGACGGTGCTATACAGTCCCTACTTTTCCATTGAGTTAACGCTGTAATCTTTTTGGTCCATTCCAGAGTCTTTTACAGACCCTCCCCCCAGGGATTACTCCCAGGAGCCTTGAGCAGCTGCAGGTTTCTGGCCTACAGGATTGAGTAATCTCTGCCTCATCACCAGAGTCAGAAAGTCGAGCAATATATCTTTGCTCCCTCCCCTTCAAACCGCAGCTCTTCTCTCGATCTGACCTCAGAAATAAATCTAATCTGTGTCCGTGTCCCTTGTGTCCCATCTCCCCACAGCTGCTCTTCTCCAGATTCTCATCATCTCCAATTTATACCATTAACTCTGCGCAAGTTCCAATGTGCTGCAAGCATGTGTGGACCAGGCAGACATAAATACATATAGAGATTAACATGACCATCCGTTTCGTGTATAAAACTGCCCCCTCACATGTGTGATTACTCTTTTTGTGTAGTCCTCTCTAACTGGAAACCTCATGGAGAATATTGAATGTTTCCTTCTCTGTGCTCCAAAGGTACTTCATTTGCCCCCTTTTCAAGCTCTGTCTTAGATTTGTTCTAGATACAGCTTTGTAGACACATGTCTCCCTTAACTGTAAAAGGTGATCCTTAAAATAAGGGTCATGTTTTTATCATTTTCATGCCTTTCCCTCCTCACTCAATTATTAGTGAAAGGTCAGGCAATTCAACTGAATTATCAAAGAATGTATTGTGCACCATTAAATAAGACCTGGAGAGTTCAGCTGAAGTACATTCTTGACACAGTGACAAGAGTAGAAGTAGAGCTGTGCTCAAGATGGGAGCAAACAAAAGATCAGGGGGTGAGGATCACCGGGACATCAGAGAACCTCAGGGAACAAATAATTTGTGAACCCCTTCGGTGGTTCCCCCGTTTCTAAGAGAACAAGATCATCTCCCGGAAACAAGTCCTCCCATGACCCATAACCAGGCTCATCTGTGTACCTATATAGTCTCAGTTTTTTTTCACTCACTACCCCAGATTTATACAGAATATTTGGAATTTTCCAGAGATTTTTTGCCATTTCAAAATCCATGCCTTGTACATTCTGTCTGGGATCTTCACTTTACTATTTTAGGACTAGAGGTCAAATGTCATCTCCTTTATGCAACCTTCCCTGACCTCCTTTAATACAGTTAACCATTCTCACCCCTCTGTGCGCCCCCCCCCCATCTCCCTACCTGTAAATCATATTTAATGAGACCCATAAGGGTTCTGGATTTGCTCTTCCAGATAAAAATGGTTTCCTCCAGCCACTCCGAGAACACTGAGATTTTAGAAATTTGCTAGGTGGGCTTACCCTTCTCCAGTCACAATTTCTTCGCTTTGGAGGGGGTTCCACTAGACTGACTCCCGCAGTCTCTCTACTTTCCTTTAATCACTCAGCCCTCAGGGAAGAGGAATAACTTTACTCAACTGTGAATTTGGTAAAAAGAAACCGGGAATGAGAAGTTAAGTGCCTTCTGGCACCTTTTCTCCTTGAAAGCTCACTACCCTCAGCAAGTGCACATTTGCTCTTCTTCCCCGTGCTGTTCTTTAGAAGTGCAGCACACAATGTGAAGAGGTCTCGAGTTTCCCTTT
Source organism: Kogia breviceps (assembly GCF_026419965.1). Lineage (NCBI taxonomy): Eukaryota > Metazoa > Chordata > Mammalia > Artiodactyla > Physeteridae > Kogia > Kogia breviceps. The sequence goes on from NC_081320.1 coordinate 91,425,335, forward strand.
GGCGTTCGATAGTTCATTATCATAGCATGCCAATGCCCCGTTATCCAGCATCAACTTAATTTCAGTCGTGAAAATAATATCTTGATCTCTGCCTTGCAGTGAGAGAAGGGTGCTATTTCTTGGGGTCCCTTAAGCGCTCAGCGGCATTGGTCTCCATTGCAGAAACCCTCACCCTCAGCTCACAAATAATTCTTTGACTTGGTTTTGCACTGAGTTCCTTGGTGCGAGAGCAGCAACCATGAGAGGTAAGGGAAGAGAGGACCTGGGAGGGTAGAGGATTAGGCAGAGACAGGTCATGCTCTCTAGCTGGTTCCAGGAAGGTTTCCCTTCCTGGGGACATTCCTTTCTCTGTGGAAACTCGCCTGGAGCACATAAACACCATCATCTACAGTCTATTTCTACAACTGTTAAGTGGAGGAAAGCATTTTACTTCACTGAGGCTTTTCCTTACCTGAACCGTCCTCCATCACGGCTCACAAAAGGCTGCCATACAATTATGCCAATCTGACAGGCACTTCACAATTTCCCTGAGCACTTAAGTGGGTTTACTTCCTTTACCTCTTTCATTTTCAAAAGAGTAATTGGAATGAGTCAGTCTTTCCTATTGCCTCCAATTTGCCAGGCATCCTCCTCGAGGAGGGCTAAGGCAGGTACTGTTCAGAACTTAGTATGGATTTCTGATCAGGGGCAGAAAGACAAGCTTAGCTGTGACGTTTGCAGTTTTAATTTTGAATGATTTTGCCTTGTTAACTCAGAATTGGCTTCAGAGTTTCATCAGATCATTCAGATGATCTGCGTTCTTCACTGTCCTTCCCATTTCATGCAAGATTTACACCCAATTATTGACCTAAGTTAGCCCAATTTTCTTTTCCAAAGTTATCCCCCATGATAATAGGAACTTCTTGCTTAATCATTCCTCTGCTTTCATTGTTGCTGAGATACCTTCCAAATTCTTCCCTCTGCACTTTTGCTTATGTGCTTCCCCTTTGGTTATGTGCTTTCCCCTTTTTTCTGCTGATCCAAGTCTACCCTTCGAAGGCCAGTTCAACTCTTGCTTCCTCCAATAAGATGTACATCTCGCCCTATAGACCCCTATAATATTTAGATGAATCACTCGTTTTCTTATCTGCAAATACTGCTTCATGGCCTATTTGGTTTTATTGGTTACTAATATTACCCTTTACATAAAACCCTGAAATTCCTGTACGTCAGGGAGCTCTTAGAATTATCAGGGAAACAGCAAAACAACAGATAATTACTTAACACTGTGGTAAGTACGTGTTGTTGATAGAGGTAAGTAGAAGGGTCTTGAGGGTACAGGTGAGGGGTGTCTGTCCCGGGTTGAGGGTAAGGCAAGGCTTCCTGCACCGAGTATCAAGGAGCTGGGTGGTGTTCATTAGGTGCTCCGTGGAATACTCCACCCAGACCCATCAGCATGTGCAAAGACCCAGAAGACTGACCGGGCTTGCCAAATTGGAAGATTTGCAAAAGCAGGAGCAAATAGTCTGGGGTGGTCCTTTGGCACAGCTGGGGGCGGAAACTTGGTTACTTAGAAGCCAGAGTTTGAATGCCCTTGTGGGCTGCGGCACAGAGCTTGGCATACGCTACAAGCGCTGGGGTACCATGGAAGAGTTTTCATTAGGTTCCATTAGGTTCCAACTCTAACGATCAGTGACTCTAGAGAAAGGACTTTCAAAGTGTTGTGTTAGACAGGTGGACAGAACAGATTTTTCTCGACTAATTGGGACTGTAACAAGAAGCCAGCCACACAATGAAGAAAAGCACAGATTGCCCGAAGCCCTGGCTTATTTTTTGAGGTGAATGTTGCCTCCTGAATGGTTTCACTAAGTTCTGCAAGGGCAAGAGTCAGGCCTGGTTTATTTCTGCTTCCTCTCCCCCACTCAGATGTATCCAGCAGTGCAGAGGCACGTAGCAGGCACACAGTGCATATTGACCTCGGTCAGGGTGGCTTCATTCAAACATCCCCCTTTATTTTCTTCCCTCTTACTTTTCCAGCAGAGGTAGGGTCTGTGTGTCAGATCTACCAGAGGTCCATTGGGCGTTCCTGAGTGAATTTCCCTGTCTTGTTGCCACGCAGAAAACCACGCACCTAAATCATGTGTTTATCAATGTTCTGCTTTTCTTTATGCTCTGTACACACCAGGATGCATCCTTGAACAGTATATTCCTGAGTTTTGCATGGTTCTGAACTTTATAAAACCAGATTCGTATTGCACGCATTCTTCGGAGACTGCTCTCAGTATATTGTTTCTGAGAGTCAGCCATGCTGACTCACTCATTTTCACTGTCCTATACCATTAATTAAGTGAGACTCTCACAGTGTATTTATCTATTGCTCTAACAGTAGACAGCTGGGCTCTTTTCGTGCATTGTAATATTGCTGTGATGAATTTCCTTTTGTATATTTCCCAGTGGATTTACCACTAGCTGATTCTGTGACTAGAATCAAAAATTATAAACTTCCAATTTTGACTGATCTTGATATTGCAAATGTAAGCGACAGCTGCAGAGTTGAGAAGTTTTTTACATGAATGGAAAATAAAAAGACGATTTATATTTACTTTCTCTGTAAATAAAAAATAGGTGGAACTAATAACAATGGTTACACTTCTGTGTTCCTAGGAATACAATACACCAATAGTGTTGTTAGAAATTAGCCTATTGGAGCAAAGGTCTTATGAAGATTAAATATTGCCTCTGATTTTTTTGCTTAGATATCTTTATCTTATATTTACTAACAATTAATGAGAAGAAATAAGGCCCTCAGAGATTCGTAACTGCCTGACTATAAAGCTTGTTAATGCAACTATTTACCGCAAAGCTTAAGGTAACAAAGATTGCAAAACATACATGTTATAAGAAATTGCAACTCTTCTCTCAAAAGATGAGTAACAATTATTCTAGGAAACTGAATTTTCTTATTTAAGCTATAATTCACCATCCTAGTGTTAATTCTATATGCTATTTTTTGTTAATCCAAAAGCATTTTGTGTGGCTGTCATTTAGAGCTGTGGTCATTAAAGCTGACCCTACTGGCTCTGATCCAAACACACGGTGAGCCTCTCGTGTTTCACAGTGATCTGTGATTGCAAGGCAAACTGTCTGAGCCTCAGATTCCTTTAAACTGTGTATTATTATCTCAACACTGCCTTCATTAAATAGCTGAGAAGGTCAAGTGATATCAGGCATGCAGAAGTGATTTGTGATCAGTAAAATTCTGGACATCTGTAATGGATGAGAAGGAGGAAAAGGAAGAGGAAGAGGATGAGGAGAACAAAGATTGTGTTCCCCTTGTACCTAACTATATAGGCCACTGAAAGATGTGAAGTTTCTTATTAGGAATAGGGGGTGGGTGGTAGGGGTCAGTCTGAATCTTGGAATTTTACGCTGCACTAGATGTGTCAGTCTTGAGTCATATGACTGAATAGTGTCCCTCCAAAATTTTTATGTTGATATCCTAACCCCCGGTACCTCAGAATGTGAACTTGTTTGGAAATAAGGACATTGCAGATGTGATTAGTTAAAACGGGGCCATGCTGGAGTGGGGTGGGCCCCTAATCCAATATGACTGGTGACCATATACAAAGGGAAAATTTGGATACAGGCGCGCGCACACACACACACACACACTCACACACTCACACACTCACAGGAAAAATGCCACGTGAAGATGAAATCAGAGACTGGGGTGGTGGTTCTATAAGCCAAGGAACACCAAAGTTTGCCAGGAAACCACCAGAAACTAGGAGAGAGGCAAGAATCAGTCTCCCTCACAGCCTTCAGAAAAAAATCAAGCTTGCCCACACCTTGATTTCAGACTTCTGTCCTCCAGAACTCTGAGACAACAGACTTCTGCTGCTCAAGCCACCCAGTTTGTCGAACTTTGTTGCAGCAACCTTAGCAAACTATAATATGCACAGCCCCCTGCTTACGGTATTATATTATTAAGGGAAATTGTTTCAGTATTTGATCAGATTTGTAAACATCTTTCACAGTGACAGAATTCGTGATCAGCAGTAATGCCACGAAGCCCACTGTTATATTTACACACAGAGAATATTCGTTGGTGACTAAAAAGTATAAAAATTAGTTAACCTCATCAGTATGCAAATAATTGGAGAAAAAATGTTTTCTGAACAGCAAAGCAATGATTATTTGATATAATATATTCAGTGCTGCTGAGGACTCAGTGAGATATATGCTTATATCCTATCTGATGGCTAGAAGTTGGTAGAATTTTTCTTGAAATCAAGTTGGTAAAACATATTAAGTATCATAAAATACAATCTTCAGATTCTGGTAATCTGCCTTAAGAGAGTAGAGTATGAAATTCAGATGTGAAATTATGGATAAAAGATATTTATTTATTCCAGTGTTATTTTTGTTCGTATAAGACAGGATGAAACTAAAAGCCCAAATAACAGGGAAATGGTTAAATCAATTATAACAGATCTTAATTTTAATTATTTTAATAATGTTTAAATATACATTTGAGTGATAAACACAGAATATATATGTAGTGGGGGACTCTCAAAGTCTAGTAGAGAGACTGTTGGCGTTCCCTAAGACTCAAAATTTTAGGGAGTCTGTGAAGTGAAAACTATTTTCATAATGATGCTAAGATAGTATTTGCCATTTTACTCTCTTTCTCTCATGAATGTACAGTGGAGTTTTCCAGAGACTATAGGACAGTCACAATTATCTAAAAACTCTGGTAAAATACTCCTTCCTTTTCCGGTTTCATAATATGAGGCTGAATTTTTTTTCGTATATTTCACCTAAAACAATATATCACAACAGGATGAATGCAGAAGCAGATGTAAGAATCCAGCTGTTTTCAGTTAAATCAGACATTAAAAAGATTTGTAAAATGATGCCATTCTTTTCACAAAAATTTTTCTCTTGAAAAATATAGTTATTTTTACCAATATATGTCATTTGTATTAACATGTAATGAATTTATTATTACAATTTTAGACAAATAAATAAACTTTTTTTTTTCAAGTGTAATATCCAACAGTATGTATCAATAGCAAAACACATAAAATAGCATACTTTGGAATCTTCAGTAATTTTTAAGATGTAAAATCTGAGGTCAAAGAGTTTGAGAATCCTGTTTTTGAAAATATTATTTCATCTATATAAAACAGAGCTGGAAGGAACTTGCTGAATTGTTGGGACTGTGTTGAATTGCTAAGAGTGATGATCTGTGGAGGTTGGGTTTAAGGGTCATTGTAGTTTAGCATCTTTACTTTTCTGAGTTTCCAAAATTTTCCACTTTTAACGTGCATTTCTTTTATATCAAATGAAGGGTAATTTTTTTTTAATTTGCACTTTCTGTTCTTCACCCTTAAAAAAAAAATCTTTTTGCCCTTAAGCCATTATTTAGAACCTCAAATTGTAAAGTGCCTCTTAATTACACTTGTATAGAGAGTCTCAGTTCATAAAATTCTGCCAGATTTAAGGTCTGTAGGTAAATTAGCCACAAGCTATACGGAGGGAGAATTTACAAATACAGTTTGCACTGCACAGCAGTTCCCAGAGAAATGGCCTTTGAAGCACCCGTGAGCAGATGAGGTGTCTGCCGGCTGATATTCATGCCAAGGCTAAGGTAAAAATTCACTTGGCATTTACTTATCCATAGATTCTACTGCCATAGAATCTTGAAGTTGTCAATGATCTGAAAACTCGTATCCATTTCAGAAGCTCACCAATACAGGAGTGCTACCAAGCTAACCATCTGTGCTCCCAATGACCAAAGGTTTTGGCTAATACATCTCACTTAAACAGTCCTGCTTGTTTAAAAACAAAAAAATCTACCTGAGTTATGATACTCTTAATATCTACAAATCAGAACTAGATGTGTGATCTTGCGCTAGTTCTATAGGCAAAACTTCATGTTCTTAATATGTCATGAGATTAATAACGTACGTTCTCATAGAGTTGTGAGGATTGTGTAACATATGAAAACAAACATCGCAGTGCCTGACATAAATTGATGCATAATTTATGCACAACCCCTGTTGTTATTTTTGTATTTCCAAATACCCCCCAACTGGTATTGGGACCAGCCAAAATTGCCCTTTACTCTCTTAGGAACATTCTAGGATCTGCTTGCCTCTCTCTGATCAATCCATGGCTCCATTTCCAGTTTTTACATCCTCCAGCAAACTTTCCCAGCTTGCCTAGGATTTCTTCCTTGGTTCCCAGAACTTCTAGAGCATATACAATGCCTAGGATACGTTCTGCTGCTTTCCTGCCTCTGTATCCAAATCTTCTCAACAGGCTGGACAGGGTCTTCTGTTTCCTTTGTTTGTTCCCACTTGGTGTCTAGAACAGCCTCTCTGTGGATTGATTGGTTTCCGATACATCATCTCTCTCATGGTTTTGCTCAATATTTCTCCTCTGGTGTATTCTGGGATTATTTTAGTCTCCTTGCTTGTCTCTTGTGAAATCATTATTGGACTAAATTAGACTCCTGTTCTCTCACTAAATCATCATGGCTCCCATAATCCTGGGAATAACATGAATTAAACCAGAAATGTTTGGTTGAATCCTAAGAAATCTGATTAGCATTTGGGCAAATTTCTCCATCCTTTGGGATTAGGCAATGCCCCAGAGTAATTCTCACTCAGACAGGTTTTCATAAATATTTTATAAATTCCCAAATGCCAATAACTTCCCAAATCCTTTGCCATTAATTTCATCCTTCTCAGCAGAAGACTGTAATGACCCAGAACCATATGGAGAGTAGAAAGGAGAGAGCATCTATCAGCATAAACAAGTTACTGTGATGGTCTTTGCCCCTATTCTGAAAACCTGGTCCAAAAATAGTTTGGACCTCAAGTACCTCAAGCTGAAACTCAAAACTCCTAAGGATATATACGACATATAGATATGCTTTCCCTATGTTTCTTACCTCTAGCTTTCTTTAAAGGGTGCTCTAAATGAAGGCCTGTTTGTTTCAAAAAAAGGAAAAGAAAACATTAAGCAGAAAGCTATAAAAAAAAATGCATCTCACCCATTTTTGCATTGAAGAGTTTGGGAGGCGAATAGCAAATTTGAAATTTTCTATCTGAGTGTATACTGAATTCTATTTTAAATGAGAACTCAGGATGATGAGCATGGAAATTAGATCTCAACAACACATGAGATATAGCACATGAAGTTTTCTTGAATAGTTCCAGATACACAGTAGAATCAAGATTAAGACTACCATCCATTTTCACTTCCTCTCTTCTGCATGCTGTATAAAACCTGAACTGTTTTTATAACTCCAGTTTATGGTAGAGACTATAACAGCTTATTTTCAACATGGAGAAGTGTTGATTATACTCTCCTGAGCCCACCATCCTCTCAAATTTATTCATCAGAATGAGAGCTGTAATATGCCAATCAAACGCATTGTTGCTTTTGCACAGTCTTCTTTTACTGCTAGCAACTTTATAATACTTTATAAAGTGTTGAGAAAACTCTTCCTGAAAGTTTAATTTTCCTAAGTTCTGGTCTTACAAAGCCAGGTCTCATAGATAGTGGCCACCAGCCTGCACCTCCTCCCTTCCATTATTTCCACCTGTCCCTCAACTTCTGTTGGCACCATGAGTTATTGCACTAAAATCGTGTCAAGATTACACAATTCGTTCTCAAGCAGGTAACTCCTTTTGCCAACATCAGATGAAGAAATTGCCTCAAATTCTTCATATAAGCTTAACAAATCTTATATCAATCTGTTATATCCAAGGTTATATTAATCTTTTCATTAATGTTTTTGCAGTTAATCACAAAGTGATTACACAGTTATTTTTTTAATGTTACAACTTCTCTCCTTGTCTTCTTTTAGAATTTCAAAGGGCTATATTATGGATTTATGCTGTACTTGCAGTCTGTGCTTACCTTCATATGTAAATACATATACATATACATATATATGAGTTTTGTTTGCAGTGTGTTTCACAATACTATGTATGTGCACGTTGTGTATCCACATGCATATATATACACACATATGTGTATATATGTATGTGTGTTTTATATATATATATATATATATATATATATGCACATATTCTTCATATGCCTTCATATGTTCCTGTGGGCTTGCCGTGTGCAAGTGAGATGTTTGAGTTTCCTTTTCCTTGGAAACCGGAGAGTTCGTCATATTTCTCTGGTTACATAACCTGGATAAGTTTGCAATCTCACACTCTTATTTCTTCCTCACTGGTCAACAACTTTTACTGACGTGAGTTTCATTGCTGAATCATTGCTCTGAGAACAGCAGTGACGTGAGGCTGTTTAATTGAAGTAACTTTGGAAAAAGTTGTTATATTTTTAAAATTTGCTTAGGATTATTGATAAAAGAGATACACTCCTATTTTGTTCTCTCAGAGTCTTGGTTATTTTCAGTCATGCTGATCAGATTTATCTATGGAAACTATTGAATTTCATGCATAGCTGAGTTCACACACAACAACAAAAAAAGTGGGTATGGCTGTGCTGAGATGGAGGGTAGCAAGGATCCTGGCAGATTGTATGATCTCCCAGGGCTCAGCAGCTGCCAGCCCTGGTTTTTGGTAGCAAAATCCAATTTCCACTCTCTCCATGTGGGCTGGGAAACAGCAGGGGTCCACACTAGCTCACAGAATTTTGGCTTCCTCATTTGTGAACCGTAACCAAACATATTAACCTCAGTGGTAGGCAGGAGATTAGAATATCGGATGGGGATGAACAAATTGCTGTCATCACAGAGAAACTGCCACGACAGCGCCAGATCAGGATCGGAGACAGAGCCTGGGTTAAGGAGCAAGAATGTAAATAAAATGGGGCTTGGAAGAAGCTCTCAGTTTTTGAAGTGATAACCTACCCCCATACATATCTGCAAGGCCTCCAAAGTATTTTTTGCTGGAACACAACTTGTATCAGTCGACTACCCTACACAGGTAACTACAGGAGCTCTCTTCTCTGTGGCCCACAGGCTGAAATTTAAGCCCTTAGTTTGTTATTTGAGGCCCTCCATCATGACACTTCATCTTCTCTTTGTAATGTGATTACTTCTACTTGCTTTCTCAAGCCCTCTGCCGAAAGACTCACCACTTTTGATGCCAACCCAGATCATCTAGTCCCTTTAAATCTGCCTATAGAAAATACTTTATCAAATTTCTTCTCTGATTCCCTGGCCTGGATCGATCTCTCTCTCTCTCTCTCTCTCTCTCTCTCTCTCTCTCTCTCTCTCTCTCTCTCTCTCTCTCTCCTCTATCGAGTTTTATTTGTGTTCTTCTCATGGTACTTACTTCTTACTCCTGCTTTGGATTACAATCATATGGCTACATGCTTGATCCTCCTGACCAGACTCTCATAAAAGAAGAGTGACATCTTCATTTGTGCATCTCACAGTACCTAATAGAGACCCTTGCATGCCTATACTAGGTAAAAAATCATTATCTGATAAATGAATAAGTAAGTAAATGCATGACGTCCAATGATTTTATTTGTAAATGCTACTCTAACATTAACTTAATATCACAGAACCTCAATTCACTTACCTCTACAATAAAAAATTAAAACCATCTTACTACTTTAGAAGAATGATATGACTAAATGCAGACGCTTTTACAGGCAAATTCTACCAAACGTTAAAGGCCTAATCATTCCAATCTTCCTCAAAATGCTCTGGCGCAGGATTTCTCAACCTTGGCACTAATCTTTGCTGTGGGGAGCTTCCCCGTGCCGCGTAGGATGTTGAGCAGGATCGCTCGTCTCTACCCATTAGATGCCAGTAGCATCTGCCCCTCGGGTCATGACAATAAAAATAGTCTCCAGATGCTACTAAATGTCCCTTGGGAAACAGATGGCCTACAGTTGAGAGGCTAGAAAAGAGGTAATAATTCCAAATCTGACAATGACAGCATTTAAAAGGAAAATTATAGACTCAGATTTATTCATGCATGTAGATGTAAAAATTTAAGCAAAACATTAGGAAACCAAATTCAAAAAATATGTGGACAAAAATTTACCAAACTAGGTTTTTCTCAGTAATGATTTAATAGCAATTAGGAATCAATAGAACAATAATTAACAATAACAATAAAAACCAATAATTTTTAGAAATTAGGAAATTAATGTCCTTAATTATGAAATTAAGGAGAAATGTAATTGTATTGACTTCCTCATTTTTCATAACAAAACTTCAACATACCGATAAAAGTAGATACCTCAGGAAATACAGATTTATGTATATTATTTATGATTATTGCGGTAACCACAATAAGACTTAAGAACATATAAACTCCAAATTTTCTAAAGGAAATGCACACTTGCACACGCACACACGCACACACACAGGTCAGCAGAGACAACAACAAAGAAAATGGAAATCATATCATAACTCTTCTCTCTCTCTCTCTCTAGCTCCATATATAAATATATGAATACATTTATTTTTTAACTTAATTTTTATCAGAGTATAGTTGATTTACAATGTTGTGTTAGTTTCCTTATCTGCAACGCCTAGAGCAACGTACTTCACAAAGTAGGTACTCGCCAAAATCAATCCTGAAGTGACATCAGGATCACTTCATAGGCCATTGAGCCCACTGCCTGCACCGCTTCCTCCTGGGTGTCCCAGCTGCACCCCTACCCCCGCTACACTGGCCTTTCCATTCTCTGAAGTCCTATAGTTTCTACTGTCAGTGATATTAGCCTTTAAGTACAATCCCAGAATCAAAGAGAAGACATAATTGGAAGGAATCTTCAAGCAAGGGAAAGTTACTTCTCCTATCTGATTCAGTATCTTTCATTGTAAGATGCCCTATTTTGCTCCTTTGCTGTTTCTAGGGCACATGTTGCTTTCCTACTAAACTCTATGTTCATAAAAACTTGGACTCTAGTCTTAAAAACCTTCTCTTTCCCATAAACGTGTCAAGCACTATCTCTTGCTTATAGGAAGGACTCTGTATTTAGGTATGATTGAATAAATAAAGGATTGAATGTTAGGAGGTTGATAACAGATTTGCATATATTGGAGTTTTACGCTTGGCCAAACATTCTGCTAATCACGTCACATGCGTTGCATAATTCCATCTTAGCAATCCTACTTCTATTTCATGCTTGAACCAAAGCATAGAGAGAGTAATGAACATGCCCAAACCAGGATTTGAACCCAGGCATTCTGGCTCCTGGCTTAACTACCAGGCTACACAAAAGATCCAAACAAGTAGCATGTATTTTTCTGAATTTTCAATCGACTCATAGCATGTATTCAAAGATTTAGACTACATGGGTCACTTCCTTCCCCAGCTGCACCTGCCCCAGGGAGCTTCTCACCCTTTCAGCAGGTAGAGAGGAACCTTCTGGGTGGGGAGATGCTCAGTGAAGCGGGTGACCTACAATCTGAGGCTGGTTTGGAATCCCAGGCACCACTCTTGCACAATAGCTCCTCTCAGAGCCAGGCCCACATGGGGCACAACTGAACAGGCAGACTGACTGACCTTTCCACAACCTGTTCTTCCCTTGCAGGCAGCTTGGGAATGGAGTACTTCCTACTCACTAGACACAGGGAGAAGTCAGGGAGAGGTCTGGGAGAAGGAGGGCCTTGGGTTAATCCCAGCTTTGAGGAAGTGGTCCAGGCAGTGGGTTTACCCTTAACTGTGGGTGTCTAACAAGTGATTGTGCCACTTGAGATCTCCTGAAGCCTTTGCAGTTCTAGGAGACAGTTGTCATTATGACTGTAGAAATGTGCTTTGCTTCCAGAATTTTCAGTTTTATTTTCATTTAAAATAAACCTAATGTCACTCATTCATCACTGAAGCTCCCTCAGTGGCCAACAGTCTATCACCAGCTCCTTTCTGCTCACATAATAGCCTGAGCTGCCTGGACCTGTTGCAGTACCATCTTTGTGCTCCAACTGTCTCTCGACTAGACTGTGTGCTCCTGGAAGGGGTGGGGGATGACATGTTACTCATCTCTGCAACCCCAGTGTCTGGAAGAACAGTGTTTGACACCAAGCAGACATCAATTCACTTATAAAACAAGCCAAGGATGAGTCAGCAGCCCGGTAAAAATAAAACTGTATCCAATGGAACTGAATCAAAGGGAACTGTGGAACTTTCTAACTGGAAAGCTGGTCTCCTAACCCATAGCCCAGGGATAGTTTCCAAAGTTGAAGCCCGTGATTGAACCTAATATTTATTCAAGTAGAATTTGAAGTGCAAAGGGAATGTGCATTATTCTATGTGGCATTCAGGTCAACATTTTAATTAGTATTCAAAATGCTGGCCCAACATTATTTTATGGGTGGCTCATAAAATGGCACAACATATATTTTATGTACTGACTACATAATTACAAATAACTTTAAAAATCTTTATCATACAGGAATAATCACTTTGACCTTTTGGGGTATTTCCTTCCTATTTTTTATTCTCATAAACATGTGTATAAATAGCTAATTAGATAGCTCGATAAAGATAGCCCCCAAAAGATGTCCATGTTTAAAATCCCCGTCACCTGTGACTATATAACCTTACACGGCAAAAGGGACTTTGCAGAAGCTGATGTGGAAAGATTATCCTGAATTACATTGGATGGGCTCAAAGTAATCACAATGGTCCTCATAAGAGGATCTGAGTCAGAGAAGGAGGTGTGATGACAGAAGCAGAGGTTGAAATGATGCAAAGGGGGCAATGCTTTAAGGAATGAGGGAGCCGCTAGATGCTGGAAAAGTCAAGGAGCAGATTTTGCCCTAGAGCCTCCAGAAGAAACAGTCCTGCTGATCCATTTGGACTTCTGACCTCCAGAACTGTGATATAATAAATTTCTGTTATTTTAAGTCACTGGCTTGTGGTAATTTATTACAGCAGCAATCTAAAACTAATAAAGATAGGAAGTATATTAGTTTCCTAGGGCTGCTGCAACAAATTACCATAAACTAGGTGGCTTAAAACAATGAAATTTATTCTTTCACAGCTCTGGAGGCTAGAAGTCCAAAACAAGATGTTGGCAGGACCGTGTGCTTCCCAGCGTCTCTAGGGGGAGTCTTTCCTTGCCTCTCCCTAGCGTCTGGTGCTGGCCAGCCATTCTCGGCATTTTTGGGCTTGTAGAATCACCACTCCAATCTCTGCCTTTGTCATCAGCTGGCAATCTCCCTGTGTATATAAGTCTTCATGTGGCCTTCTTACAAAGACACCGGTCTTTGTATTTAGGGCCCACTCAAATCCAGGTTGACCCGAATTTAACTAATTATATCTACAAAGACCCTCTTTCCAAATAAGATCACCTTCTGAGGTTCCAGGTAAACATGAATTTTGGGGAAGTACTATCCAATTCAGTATAAATAGATAGGTAGGAAGATAGATAAACAGAAAGATAGATGATAGATAGGTAAGTATCTAGATGGAGAAACAGACAGAAAGGTAGCTAGCTAGCTAAACATTATTTAATAGTGTCATTTTCATCGTTGCATAATATTTTGTTAAATGCTTATAGTAAAATTTACTATATTTATTCATTTTGCCATCAGCACATTGTTATACTTACCAAAGCATTGATTATTTCACTGGAAGAACTGCCCCTTTCTGAGTGCCACATTTTGTATGGGATATTTACAAACTGGAAGTTCCTCTGAGAAGGGCAAACTGGGACAGAGAATGGACTCAAATATTACTTCTCATGAAGGACTGTGGAAGGAACTAGAATGACTAATGGGGAGAAGAGAAGCCTTGGGACATACATGGAGGAGATCTTCAAAGACTAGAGGTATACTCAGTTGAAGAGAAATTAATCTTGTTTTCCCCCCAGGTGTTGAACTAAGGCAAATGGATCAAAAACGATTCCAGAGAAAAAATTCTACAACATTTGTCTCACCTCTCTTCGTTTTCTTCCTCTCTCAGATCTTGGAACTAAAAATTTTCCATCTGAGTAGTGCTCTAAAGCCTTCAAGCAAATGTTTCCTTAATATTCTTGGCAAGAACTATGAATGGTATGAGACTTTTTAAAACTGTCAAGAACTGCTAAGTGTCTGAGATTTTGCCCTACTTGCAAGTTAACAAGTTCTCCTGTTATAGTTTCATGGATGCTTTGGATGATATGAGACTCCTGGGTCAGATTCAAAGGCTGGTTTATTACTCACAGCCATAGCGGTAGCCAGTGTCATAATTTTCTTGACCAGTTTCCAAGTCCTCATTTCCACAAAGTGATGTGAAAAGGACCAAGCAGGGCCTGCACAGGCAGTGGTGCCTCTACAGGAGCTTAGGGACCCCAATCTTTTATAATGATCTCTAAGCAAGCCTGCCTGACCTTTGCCCTGTAAATGTGTATTATTGCTCTAGAAACAAACTTGAAGAGGTTGTCCGCAACAAATGTTGTCAGAATCATTGCTCACAAGACGTGCAGAAACGCAAGAAATGGATAGATATTTGCCTCATGACCAGGTCCATCCCTCTTTCATTTTTATACTATCTTAGTTTCCAGTTAATTTTCCAATGAGTTCATCACTACTTCAGCCACTTTGATTAATCTGACCGGCAGGGGCTGGGACCAACTCCATTCAATTTGTCTCGTACAGCGTTGAGTTAGACTGCTATTAATAGGGCTCCAAACAGCAAGATGAGATCAACCTGAAGTGTCGGGCTCATAAAGTGACAAGCAGAGTGCAAGATGGAGCTGGAGAGGTGGGCAGGGGGCAGACAATAAAGGATTCCGTACGCTCTGTTATGCTGGGACTTTATTCTGCTGGTGATGAAGAAGCATCAACGTGTTTAACGGGAGAGTTAAACAGCTGATTTGCATATAAAGTAATTCCCCAGGATGGCCAAATGGATAACATCTTGGAGAGGATGTTCTGTGACAAAAAAAACAGGCACTGGCTGAGGATTTCTGTAGAGGCTGTAGTTAGAAAGGTCTCAGGGAAGAGCCCTGGGGGACAGCAGCATATGTGGGCCTTGGCGTGGAGGACAGGGCAGAGTCTGGTGGATGCAGGAGGAAACCTAGGAGGAGGTTCTGCAGCAGAGCCCTGCAAGAGAGGGTCACGGAGAAGGAAGCCATCAGCAGAGAGAGTAACTCAGACGAGGACTGGAAAATGTGTATCGGATTCAGCAAGAAAAAGAAGATCGTGGAGGACTTGAAGGAGAGCAGTTCTGTGGCGAGGCGGGAGCAGAAGCTAGCTACCTGAAGCGAGGTGTCAGCGCCATTAACAACTGTGGCACGTGCTGGGCATTAACTGGCACGTGCTGTGCATGTCCTTCGGCCGTTAGGAAAATTTCATTATAGAGTGCTGATCCTTTCTAAGAATTAAAGGGAAGATCGTTTGGGCTGAGGCTCCCCAGGGCCTCTGACCTTGTCGAAGGAAGAGCGGGAGGTGTCGAATTCATTCCTGTTATATGTTTGCCTGGCATGCGTGCAGCACCTTGGTGGAGGCCAGCCTTTGCGAATAGGCGGAAGTCGCAGGAAGATGTCTTCTGGTGATGGAGGTGAAAGGGTGGTCGGCTCCTGATGCAGGGTTTGTCAAGTTTTGTTAAAGAAGAAAAAGGAGATTGGCTTAGAAGTCTATGACTGAGCAGACACCGGCACACCTTATGTCAGTACAGACAAGCTGGACAAATGAACACCTCCACCGATCTCCCGTCAATGCCTTCTCTTGCATGCGTGAGACCCAGAAAAAGGTTTCATGAAAGTGTGTCTAGAGGAAAATAGGAAGTGTCACTGCTGCCGAGTTCCATTTGAAATGAGCAGGAGACAAATACAGACTCGGGTAATTCGGTTTTTAGATCCAGCTCAGACTGTAACATTTGTTACCCCGCTGTCTTCCGGGTCTGATGTGTAGATCAGGTATCATGGCGGGGGAAGCAGGGGGTCCAGAGCTTTCCTTCATGAGGCAGCCAAGAGCAGAGGGGCAGCATGGGCTTTGAGCCGACCCCCAAATTCATTAGTTCTATACCATTTGCAAGTTAGGTAGCCTCTCTGACCTTCATGGCTTTGTTTGTATTCTGTTTTTGTTTGTTAAAAGAAGTTAACAATACTATAACAAAAGGTTATTGAGATGCTTAAAATACCCTGTAAATATTTAAACACATCTATGAAATGCTTGGAATATTAGACAATGAGCAATTTCTTGATTCCTTCTTTCTTTTCTTCTTCCATCCCTTCCTTCCTTCCTTCCTACCTTCCTTCCTTCCTTCCCTCCTTCCCTCTTTTTCTCCGCAGTGAACATCTGCTCCTTCAGGTAGAGTCTGACTTCTCAGGAATCTAGGTGCCACGGACAGGAAAATTTCTATTATTTGCATAAAAATCAGATCCCCCTGATAATAGGTGCTAATTTGGAAGTGTCCCTAGAGGCAGGAAGGCCTTCAAAGGCCTGCAGTCCCCTAAGTGGATTAACACTTACCAGTGACTTGATTACAACAAAACTCTTCCAAGCTATAAAATGACTCAGCTCCTGTGAGGGCCATATGCACAGTTTCCATCTCATTAACAAAAAGCTTAGCCCTCATAAGCCTTTGAAGAAAGAATAGCTCTTTCCCAAGAAAACATTCTCGTCTCATTCCAGTCTCTGAAATTGGATTGAACCTCACCTTGCAAACTATAGACATTATTTTCCTGAGCAAATGACCCTTTTCTCCAACCTGGCAGGATAGGAAGTGTCTCCTTTCCCTATTCCAGCGATCTGGTGTCTTCTTGGTTCAAGGTGTAAACTGATTTGCAGAGTAACTGCTGTTCAGTTTTCAGAGGAGGGTTATCCAAAAATTTCAGGGAAAGAAAGCTAAACTGTATATATGTCCCTGCCACTCTCTCACTTCGTCACAGCTTACCCCTCCTCCTCCCCATATCCTCAAGTCCATGCTCTAGTAGGTCTGTGTTTTATTCCCGTCCTACCCCTAGTCTCTTCATGACATTTTTTTTTTCCTAAGATTCCATATATATGTGTTAGCATACGTAGGGTGGATAGCTAGTGGGAAGCAGCCGCATGGCACAGGGAGATCAGCTCGGTGGTTCGTGACCACCTAGAGGGGTGGGATAGGGAGAGTGGGAGGGAGGGAGACGCAAGAGGGAAGAGATATGGGGACATGTGTATATGTATAACTGATTCACTTTGTTGTAAAGCAGAAACTAACACACCATTGTAAAGCAATTATACTCCAATAAAAAAAAAAAAAGAAAGCTAAACTGATCTCTGACAAGGGGAAATATATGTGAAAGTCTCTTCATTGCACTCTGAAGGACCGTTCAATGCCTTGCTAAGGGGTCGATTGCCTGAGTCTACACTTGGGTCTAAAATAATGTTTCCTGAAACCCAAATTCATAGCAGATTAGAAGTCAAAAATTACAAATCAAAAGAGAAATTATGGGCAGATGGGTGTATCTAAAAGAAACGTAGTGAAAGGAGAGTGAAGGCTAAATATCACCAATACAGGAAATCAAAAGCCACAGCAGTTAATGAACATTTTGTGCTGAGTGATAAGCCAAGCACACGGCGATACCCCCAAGGTCACCAGCAGATGGCGCTCTGCACAGTGAGGGTTGCTCACAAATGCTGAGAAAAAGACCGATGTATAAATGATGCAGCCACTACCTTATCAAGAGCTAGAAGGTCTCCATCACCCTGGAGGGTGTTCCACTCATGCCTCCCTTTCTCAAGTCCTGACTGACCCGATGGCCGTCTCTGTAGGTTGCGTCTGCTTGTTCCAGGGTTTCAAGGAAATGGAATCATACAATATTGCATTCCTTTGTGTCTGGCTTCTTTCATGCAACATCATGTTTTTGAGATCTATTTATGTTGCTGTAGGTATCAAGTACCCACTTTTTCTGTTGCTGAATAAGTATTCCATTGTATGAATGTACCACAGTTTATTTATCCATTTATCTATTGGAGACCATTTCTATACAAGTCACTTTATGTTTTGATTTCTCTTGGTAAATATCCAGGAATGAGACTACTGGGTTATATGGTTAGTGTACATTTAACTTTTAAGAAACTACCAGTCTCCCAAGTGATCATACCAGTTTACATTCCCACCAACAATATGTGAAAGTTCTAATTTCTTTATATCTTGTCCACACTTGCTATTGTTAATCTTTAAAAATTTCAGCCATTCTAGTGTGTGTGAAGAGATTTCCCATTGTGGTTTTAATTTGCATTTGTTTTTTGCCTCATGAGTGACTTATAGAGCTGGGATCTACAGACTCTGTCCGTGGTCAGGACCAGCTCCATAATTTGCAAATCTAAACATAAAGTAAAACCACAAGGCCACTTGTTCAAAAGTTAGTAAGAATTCCAAGATGACAAGAGCAAAATATTAAACAAAGCAAAAGGCCCTGCTAAGTGCAGAAGCCTGTGACATTGCACAGGTCACATGCCCTTAAACTTGGTTATACTGGGGAGCCAAATCCAGCCCAACACCCATCTTAGCATGGCTTGTGAGCCAAGAATGATTTAAATAGTTAAAAATTTTTTAAATTATATTTTTATACTTAAAAATTTTCAAAAAATTCAAATTTCAGTGATCGTAAATGAAGTTTTATTGGTACACAGCCATGCTTATTCACTATGTATTCACTATAGCTAGACAATGGCAGAGTTAGCAGTTGTAACAAAATGTGTACAGCCTACAAAATATAAAACATTTACTCTCTGGCCCTTTACAGAAAAATTTTGCCAAATCCTGCTATAGACTATCTTTCCATGTATTCACTTAACCACTTGTATATCTTCTATTTTGAAGTGTCCATTCAAGTCTTTGGTCTACTTTGAATTGCATTGTTTATCTTTTCATTTTCGAGTTGTTAAAGTTCTTAATATACTATAGAGATAATTCCTTTGTCAGATATATGTGTGAAAAATGTTTTATCCAAGTCTCTGGTTTGACTTTACATTTTATTAAAGATTTTTCAAAGAGCAGGAGGTTTTAATTGTGATGAAGTCCAATTTATCAATTTTTGTTCTTTTGTGATTAGCGCTTTTTGTGCTCTTAAGAAATCTTTGCCTACCTCAAAAGTGCAAAGAATTTATTCCCAGTTTTTTTCTGGACATTTTATACTTTTATTTTTATAATTAGGTCTATGATCCTTTTCAACTCAACTATTTTTTGGCCCACTGGTCAAGGTTTTTGTGGTTTTTTTCCACATGAACATCCAGTTGGTTCTGGACTCTTTGCTGAAAAAAGAGTTCATTTCCTCATTGAATGAGAGCTCTGTTGAAAATTATAAAATATAAATATCAGTGTGAACTCATGTTATATTTTCTTTTTACAAAATAATATGGATTTCCTAGCTCTGTTGAGTGGTAGGGCCTAAAAACAATAACTAACTTTGTAACAATGAACACCACACTTCCTATATTGGTGTCTAAAAAACATTTCACACCCAAAGAAACCAGAACAAATCTGGAAGAAAAAAAAAAAAAATACAAGATCCTGGAATACTTGTCATGTCAGAAAGTGAGTAAGCTAAAAAGGCTACTGGAGTTGTGTCAAAATGACAAAATAGCCAAATTCAAGAGGTTCTATCTGTCCCCAAATGGACTATTTTCTGCACCAAAGTGATAGTAGATATAACAGTTTTAACACATCAAAATACATGAAAAAATCCATATGCTTATAACTGTGCAAAACACACACACACACACACACACACACACACACACACACAGAGTAATACCATTTACATAAAATCATCTACCCTACAGTAACAAAAAGCAGATCAGTGGTTCTTTGGGTACTGGAACAAAGGAAGAGCTGACCTGCAGAAGAGCACAATGAAACTCCCAGTGGTGGTGGAGGTGTTCTGTCTCTGATTGTGGAAATGGTTGCACTCATTTGAAATTGCCAAAACTCCCTAAGTTGTGTACTTTAAATGAATAGTTTATTTTATGTAAGTTATTCCTCAATTAAACTGACAAGGAAAGATTCAATTAGGCAAATTTAGTTGGGAGTATTTTTCAGAGTCTCTACATACCTGCTGATTGTCCATTTGTTCTATCAATTGCCGAGAGAGGAATGTTGAAATGTAAAAGTATATAATCTTGAATTTTGTCTATTTCTTCATTTTAATTCTATAATTTTTGCATTCAGGAATTTTTAAGCTGTTTTTAGATTCATACATATTTATGTTACTGTTTCCTCCAAATGAATTGCTGTTTGAATCAGTATGAAATGCCCCCTCTTTATCATTTTTTAATACTCTGTCTTAAAGTGTCTTAAACCACTTTCTTATGCTTACTGTTTGCATGGATTGTCTTTTGCATCCTTTTACTTTTACCCTGTTTGTATTTTCAGATTTGAAATATATTTCCTATAGATGAGAATTGCTTTTTAAATCTATTTAACATTCTCTCTCTTTTTTATAAGACCCTCTAGTGTTTTACACATATGCAATTATTGATATGGTTGGTTTACATCTATATTTTGCTTTGTTTTTCATTTGTTTCTCTATTGGTCTTTTTCTTCTCACTGCAAACATCTTGCTTTTTATTCTTTTTAGTGTTCCATTTTATTTTCTCTATTTGCTTCTCACCAAGGCTAATCTTGCCCCTGGGATAACGATACACACTGTTCATTTATTAGTCTGCTTAGCATCCATAGTGTACACTTCACGCTTCACATTTCCACTTGGAATTTCAGACATTTCATTTCCCAATTGCCACTTCTATTATCATACCTGATGCTTCCCATTCTCAGTTCCTCCTTCCATCCTCACAAATAGAAAACGTTAGAAAAAGCATAGTATCATTTACCATCTGCACCATCCTTTACCTTACAGTGCATGAAATCATCGTTAGTTCTTTGGGGAAATGAGAAGGATGAAACATCACATTTTATACTGATCCATTTAATTACCATGTTCTGTGCTCTTAATTCCCTACTGTAGATCCCAGTTAGCATGGGGGTCCTTTCACTTTGGCCTCAAGAATATACTTTAACATTGATCGTGGTGTGATTCTGCCGGCAAAAACATTCTCTCAGCTTCCAGTTTATGAAAATGGCTTTCACTCTCATTGTTGAAGGATATTTTAATGGGTATAGGATTCTGGATTCACAGGTTCTGTTTTTGCTTTCAGCAATGTAAAGCTCTCATTCCACAGACTTCTGGATTCCATTTTTCTGTTGTTTCTGATGAGAAGTCAGCTATCATTTATATTATTGCTCCTCTGTGTGTAATGTGTCTTGTCTTCTCTAAATACTTTCAAGATTTTTCTTTTCTCTTTGGCTCTCATCAGTTTAACTTATGGCTCTCATCAGTTTAACTATGACGTACCTACATGTGATTTCATTTGTATTTTTCCTGCTTTGAATTCACTGTGATTCATGGATCTATATGTCAAATTATTTCATCAAATGGCAGAAATTTTCAGCCATTGTTTCTTCCAATATTTTTTCTGCCCTATTTATTCTCACTCTTCTCCTTTTAGGGTTCCTAGTACATTTATAATAGACAGTTTATTTTGTCCCAATGGTTCCCAAGGTTCTATTCATTTTATAAGATCTATTTTCTTTTCTCTTAGATTAAGTACTTTCTACTGATCTACCTCCAAATTCATTAACTCTCCAATCTGTTAAGCCCATCCCGGGTTTTTTTTTTTTTTTTAATTTCTTTTACTATACTCCTATATTCAAGAATATTCATTTGGTTCCTTTATAATTTTTTATTTCTCTGATGAGATTTTTAATCTTTTTTTATATTTTATTCATTTTTATTAATGATTTTAATTAATTAAAGCCATATTTTACTTATATTATCTTAACAGTTTTCCCCATTGGTTCTTTGAAATTTTTATAATAGCTGTTTTAAATACAATACACTAAATACAACATCTAGGGCACTTCGGCATTGGTTTTTAGTGAATTTTTTTCCTTAATTACATGTTAAAATTTCCTATTTCTTTGCACACTTGGTACTTCTTGGTTATGTACTGGACTTTTGATAATGTGTAGTATGGGTTCTGCATTCTGTGATTTTGTTTGTTGAATGCTGCATTTTGTCCTAACTAGCTCAAACACTGGCTGATTACACTGAACTTGGGTAGACTTGTTTTTATGCTTTGTTAGACCAGGTGTGGGACACTCAAGATCTTTCCCAACTTCCTCTAACTTGGCAGGACTCAACATTCAAACTCTGCCTCTCCTGTGAATCTCATCAGGGCCTGCCTGCTTTTAGTTTTGTTTAAGGTGGGTCTAAAATAAAATTCTGAAGAGAACTTTCCTCATGAATAGGGTCTTTGCTCCTAAGACACGGCCTTTATGGTGTCCCAGGTAGATGCTTGTGATGTTTATTAGACATAAGTAATTTTGTCCATTCTGGCTAGACCGAAACGTCAGCATTCCCCCAGCCCTGCTGGAGCACTGGGCTATTCATTCTACTCTCACATCTACAGCTGCTACTCTCTGGTAAATATGAAGAAATCTCCCTGCCTTCATGTGCAGCCCAGCCCCTAGCTAAGGACGTGTGAGGAGCCCTTGCAACAGGCTTCTGACTTTACTCTCCACTCTGTACAACTCCCTCCTCTCCAGTGCCCTGTCCCAGAATTATAACCATCTTAGTTGTCTTGAACTCAAATCTCCACCTCCTCAGATCAGTGGCGTCTTCATGCTCTGCTTGAAGACCTCTCACTGTGCAGAGGGACAGGAAATTATGGGGCTCACCTCATGAGTTTCCCTTTTCTCATGGAATGGAGCCTTACACTGCCTTGTGGTCAATGCTGAAAATAACTGCTTTGTCTGTTTTGTTCTATTTTATGGTTGTTTACATTGGAAGGGCCAGACCAGTACTAGCTAGTCCATAATCGTGAGAAACCGAATCTAACGCAATTGTTTTTATTACTGTATCATATGGATATGTAACCTTAATGTAATTTCTGCTTTCCAAAAATATAACAAGCAAAACGTGTACTATTAGCTGAAAGTCCCAAAGGAGTTCTGCACCAGTTAATAATATATTTTCTTAATGGATTAGAGTTTTAATAATAAACCACTCACAATAATGATAATATTTACCTTCATTATCTATCAGAGGTATTTTTTCATCAAGACTGTAAGTTTGTGATGGAAAAAATAATAGCCACCTGGCCCTGAGGCCATTACCAAGGCCCTCTAGAGCCTAGCTCGCAGTCAGCTCCTTATCTCCACCTCCACTTCCCTCCAACAACCAGGACTGGCCCAATCTTGATGAGGCAGGAGCTATCTAATTTCAGTGCCCTTATTCTCCTGCAAATCAGGTAATATGTATCATTCTTGGAGCTCAGGGATCAGAGAGTTCAGGTTAAGAGACATGGATGGACCTAGAGATTGTCATATTGAGTGATAAGTCAGAGAAAGACAAATATCATATGATATCACTTATATGTGGAATCTAAAAAAAAGGTATAAATGAAGCTATTTACAAAACAGAAATTAAGTCACAGAAGTGGAAAACAAACTTATGGCTACCAAGGGGAAAATGTGGGGGAGGGACAAATTGGGAGATTGGGGTTGATATATACACACTACTATATATAAAATAGATAAATAATAACCAACTGTATAGCACAGGGAACTCTACTCAGTACTTTGTAATGACCTATATAGGAATAAATCTAAAAAAGAGTGGATATATGTATATGTATAACTGATTCACTTTGCTGTACAGCAGAAACTAACACAACATTGTAAATCAACTATACTCCAATAAAAAAATAAATAAAAAAAATAAAATCCCTCTCCATACAAAAAAAATTTTATACTTATTATACAAACAATCTGGATAAAATCTGACATTTGCTTTACTCAGAATTGAGAGATCAAAAAGTTATCTTTAGGAAATAACTGCTCATTAAAAGACTACATAGTAGGCTTCATCTGTTTTTGATATTTTAAAAAATGATCACAACATACCAGATAATAAGCTCATAGAGGATGAATCCCTATTTTATCTGTTTTATATCCTCTTAATATACTACAGTTTATGGCATGTACTGATTATTTAATATTAGTTAAATAAACAAATGAATGTTTTACATTATTCAGTCATCTACAATGAAAATTACCATGATTTGTTTTCAAATTGATCATTAAATATTAATACTATCTTACTGATAGTTTAAATTTTATGCAAATAATTAAATATTTACAAACACTTGTGGAAAAATAATGGAAAAATAAAATGCAATAAATTCTGTTGTCAGTCCTAAAAAAAAAGAGAGAGTGACAGAGAAGGTCTCAGTCAGCCATTACACTATCATCTAGTTGGAAAAAATATCTGTGGTGCACATATATAATATGCCAAATATTAGAAGGAGAAGATATCCAGTTAAAAAAAAGGAAGGAAAGAAGAAAAGAAGGAAGGGAGGGATGGAGGGAGGAAGAAAAGAAAAAAGGGAAAAAGAAAAGGAATCAGAAAAAGAAAAGGAAAGAAAAGAAAAAAGAAAGAAAAATCGATCCTTGTTCTGAAAGATATTACTGTTGAATAATTTGAGAACACCTAAATTTTAATGCCATGTGATAAGATTGATTGTGGGGATATAAGTGAAGTACTAAGAAAGTACTAAGGAAGTTGGAGAAAAGCCACCAACTGCCTCATGAAGGAGAACCACACAGATAAAAGCAATATTTAAGAAGGTATGAATGCAATAGGTGCAAACTTCACAGCTAAAATTTCTCACTGGTAAAGATATCACTTGCTTTATTCCCCTATAACTAAATTTATCTCAGGAACCACCATTCCACTTTGGTAGAAGACAACCTAATCTTACCAATTCAAGAAACATTCAGTCATTTCTGGCTTAATATTGAGACTCAGGAGAAACCACTAAACCAATTCAATCGTTTCCTCCTCTCTTCTCCTTTCCTGTGAGTGTGTCTCAGGTTGATTTAATTCCCAGGAATTTATTTTTATTTGTCAGTTTGTCCTGGTAGGGTCGGGGGGGGGGGGGGGTTACTTATTATCCAAGAATTGAGGGGAAGATATCTGGCCCATAGCTATCATCATATCTCTATGTTGGCTTCTTGTTGGTTAGATAACCAAGAATAGAAACCAGCCAATATTTCTTTGTGCTTAGGTTTATATGAGGGACTTCTTCAGGTTCACAGCAGCCTTTAAATTCTAGTTGTGTTCTTCAAATTTGCCTTTTCTCATCATCAATATTCCTTCTCTTGCAATATTTGGTGGTTTTTTCCTTCTATCTAAACTTATGGGATAAACAAGTTCTGAGTCCTAGAGCACTTAACCTTTGGCATTAAAAAACAAAAAAAAATCTACTTTGTCTTTCAAAAAAGCCTGGCTCTTGTACGCTTTGATTTTAAAGACTTGAATTTGCCTTGGAATTCAAAGCCTATTTTTGTCAATCAAGGGTTGAATATCAACTATTTACTTCTCTTTGAAAACCTGCTTCACCAGTCTGTACTGAGGCAAGGATGCCAGTGATGAAACAGCCAGAATATTAGTATAAAGAAATGAAAAAAAAGGTCATCTGAATATTTTCTACTCAATGCTGCAGACCCACCTTCCAAATGTCCCTGCCCTGCTCTGTGTCTCAGGATGCTAAGTTTTATGGGCTACGTCAATGGGCCCCCTAACTCTCTGGATTCCAGTTGAGTTTGGCCAGTGGTCAAGAATAGCCATCATAGTACCCGTTTTCCTCTCTGGCTGTTCTCCTCCCTTTGCCAAGGTCAGATTCTCTCCCACAAAGACAGGCGTTCTCTCCCAGTTCTGGTATCTGCTCCCTCCCCTTTCTCTTTCTAGGTCAGGGTCACTATAACTGTCTTCTCTTGATAGCAACTAAATACTTCACCATTCCTATTGGTTGCCTGTTAATCTGCCCACAATATTGTAAATAGTCTCTTTATTAAATACTTCCAATTACCCCATTTGAATGGACTCTCTGTCTCCTGCCAGGATATTGAGTGATCCAAAAGGAAATTGGAAATGTCAGGAAACAAACAAGTTGACCAAAAAGGAAATGTAATCACAGCACTCCACTTACTGTTTCAAAGACAATATTAATATATTCATCATTTCAGATTTTAAATCAATCTTTAGGTAAGTCACTAAAGACTTCATAATGGTAGCAGCATAGAAGGTAATACAATCAGCTATGAAATTTTTAAAATAAGAGTAATTCACCAGATACTGAAAGGAAAAAGGAGAGGTAAGGGGAAGGGTAGACCTGCTAATATCCAATCTTAATAGGTAAAGAGGATGAAATAGTGTCCGTGATTAATGGTAAATGGACTAGAAGTGTGTGCATTCATTATTTAAAGTTATAAAGGTAGCTAAGAATAGAATTAAAAATAGTGAAATAATGCTCTTGTGAGGTGGGAGGAGAGAGGTGGAGAGAGGTATAAGTGAGCTAAATCCTCATTTCTTACAGGAGGAAATCAGCAGCTCACATCTCAATTTGACAAATGAAGAAAGAGAGATTTGACTCTATTATTTAGACACATGGAAATCATGATCAGAATAATGGCAAAAGGAAAGAGTATGGAGCAGCTGCTTCTGGAGAACAAGGCTGTGGCAGAGAAGGAAATGCGGGGCAGGAGCGTTATGGCTTTTCATCTAATAAGCTCCTTTCCACTGTTAGGATATGGTTTTTCAAACTGTGCGTGTGCCTTCATCTGATTTAAGATATTCACAACCCTGAGGGGGTTGGGAGGCCCCCGCTGATCTTCGGTCAGTGTTTCACCCCACATATGTGAGCCAGGTTGAGAGAAGAGAGCAGACACTTCGAGCAGCTCCTCTTCTCAGCTCCCAGGGGAAGGAAGGTGATTGACCTCCCATCCTGAGAAGGCTTATTTCTGTGGCTCCGGGTTTGCCTCCTCCCTTCGCGCCCGAGTCCCAAAGACTAGACAGGGGCCTTTACAGAGCTTTCCCTTCTCAGAGGCACTGGAGAGGGTGAGACTCTGTCACTCGTGCCACTTGCCTGATGCTGGGGGCACGTGCATCTCTTTGGCTCTGATGTTATGACATCATTTGTTTTGTCATTTTCACACACGGTTAAAAAACTGCTTCTTTGCCAGCCCCTCTCACCCAATCTCTTGAGGAAAGCTGTTGTTTCAAAAGCCAGTTGGAATAATTTAAAGTAGGTAGATTCTGGGAGGCAAACTCTGCCGGCCCCCCTCTGTTTCTCCCATGGTCTTTAAGGCAGACTTCTGGAGACCAAAAAAACAGGGACCCTTGGATCTCCAGTCCAGGCTTGGGATGAGAATATGGCTCTCAAATGAAGGTCAATAAAGACCCAGACTGCTCTGCTTTCATACTCACCAGAGTGTGGAGGCTGCTGATTTTAAGTGGAGCCTTCCTTCTACAAAAGGGTGAGGGATTTCAGGTGGCACACAGATATAGCAGTGACAACCCAAGGCCAGCCCTTGTTCAAATCTCCCTATTTTCCAGTAGGAAACAACCCATCCTTAATCCATCATTCAGAGTCTTCAGTAATGTGGCCCCAGCCCTAATTCCACCCTCTGGTCTTACGTATTTAACTCCTTGCTCACAGAATATACTCCTTTTCCCCAGTAAATGTCCCATGCTTCCTCAAGTCCATGACTATGTTTGTGCCATTTGTTTTATCTGCAATGTCTTCAGCTGAAACACATCCTCCTAGCCAGAACTAGAACATGGGTCACTGAACATAGAGCTGCAGAACTCTCTTTGTACTTTCATTCTTACCCACGTCATAGCTTGCACACTTATAATTTTGGACTGTGTCACAATGCACCCCTAGTTCCTGGATAGTATGACTTTCTTCTTGGGTGCAGCCAAAGCCCTCATATGACCCCAATCTCATTCATAAAAAGAGAATATCTGTAAGTGCTAATTAATCTTTGGAAGGAAAAAGCGAACTTTCCTCCACTGAAGAACATCAAGGGACCACGTGGTATTTGTATGGCAGGCCCTTCTTTACCCAAGGACCCTAGGCCAGTTCTGAGAGCAGAAAAATCTTCAGCATCCTGGCGTCTATGAGTCTTCAAAAAATTAAAGTTAAAAATCTCAATATCAAACCTCGAGGCTCAAGCACAGATTTATGGAAAAGCAAGGAAACTGAGACCTACATTTAACAGACCAAAGGGTACAATGAACAAACTCAATCAATGGGAAACTCTCTGGGACAAATGGCCTTATTTCATCAACAACTAAGTTAGAAGGGAAAAAAATACTGATGGGTAGTGAATCCACAGATGTAAAAAGGATTAAAAATTATGTCAACCAATTGCAGTGTGTGGACCTTCTTTGGATCCAGATTAAAACAATCTATACACAAAGTGGAACATTTATGATAATTATGAGACAATTAGAAATTTGGGGGAGTTGGGAGGGTGGGTGAAATGAGTTAAGATGGTCAAAAGGTACAAAATTCCAGTATAAAATGAATGTCATGGGGATATAATGCACAGCATGGTGACCAAAGTAAAACTGAATGTTGATTGAATATTTGATATCACAGAACTATTGTTAACTTTTTTAAATGTGAAAATGGCACTCCGTAGAGCTCTGCCCTAAAACATTCTCCTTCCTACCTCTTACTCGGAGCTGTACACAGTCTCCTAAATGTTAACAAAAAGGCATGTGTTGCTCATAAGAAGTAGATTCTGATATTCATCTTCCTGCTAAAGGTTAATTTACGTTCACATTTCCCATCCGTGGCCTCCCACTGGTGATTCAGAAGGTGTGTGCTTATGAATGAAGAAGTACAAATACATATCTGGAGCTTTCATTTAACAATAGAGTGTAACACCATTTGAATTCATCAGAACTGCTTTCCTCCTTACTGCTGGTAGAATTGGTGGCTATTTTGTATCTTTGCCAGTTAGCACAGGCAACCAAGAGACATGAGTCAAGCATTATTATTCAACTCCTTCCCAGAGTATTATGATCACAGACATAATATCAATTTTTGTACTGAGAGTTAGAAAACAACTTTGAATTTATATGCCAGGAATAAAGCTTGCTCATATCATCCGGGACCTCTTTTGTACTAGAGGAGGAGACCCTTGGATACACCACTGGAACAGCAGGTACAGCACAGAGAATGCCAGCTACGACAATGCTTTCAGGCAGAGCTGAGTGTCCTGCACGGAACAGACTGACACACAGCACGTGTTCCAGTCTTTACTCCTCACTGGATGAAGGAACACACCAAACAAAGCCCGCCTTTTGAAAGAAAATAGTGCATAGGTGAAATAAAAAGCTACTTAGCAAAGCAAACCAGGGCTTCCCTGGTGGTGCAGTGGTTAAGAATCCACCTGCCAACGCAGGGGACACGGGTTTGAGCCCTGCTCCAGGAAGATCCCTCGTGCTGTGAAGCAACTAAGCCCATGAGCCACAACTACTGAGACTGCGTGCCACAACTACTGAAGCCCACACACCTAGAGCCCGTGCTCCACAACAGGAGAAGACACTGCAATGAGAAGCCTGTGCACCACAATGAAGAGCAGCTCCTGCTCGCTGCAACTAGAGAAAGCCTGCGTGCAACAGCGAAGACCCAATGCAGCCAAAAATAAATAAGTAAAATAAATAAATTTATTTAAAGAAAGACAAAGCCAAAGCAAAACAACCCACCAAACAACAGCAACAAAAACCTATTTGGAAAAAAGTGTGCTAGAAAGAGGTGAATAAATCAAAATGGCACCAAAGTTAATGCTTATGAAAATTAGACTCTGGGATTTCAAAATTGCCTCCAGGATGAAAAACATCACCGTCTGATTCCCTCCAGATTGCAGTGGTAAATATATGGAGTTTAATCTTAGCCTTTATATCATGTAATTTTATTATTTTTTATTGAAGTATAGTTGATTTACAATGTTGTGTTAATTTCTGTCATTTTATTTCATTTGAATCTGCATTTTAGCTCTTATTTAGTTCCATTTCTTTTGGATAAATGCCAGGTGGTTCTAGAGTTGACAGTTGTAGTATACTAGTATTATCATATTAGTTAACTCTCTCCGAAACACATACCCCGCCCGCCCCCCCCACACACAGGCAGGACAGAAGGTAGATAAAAGCTAGTTTGAAAAGTCAGATTGATCTGTGTTTGCTTCCCGACCCTTCAGTTAGTAGTCTCAGTAAAAGTAAATTTCTCATTTGCAAAACTGGGAACATAATATGTATGTTACAAGAAAGTTATAAAGAAGTACCCATTTAGAGGGGGCATCTCCAGGGTGGTGGAGGAATAAGATGCGGAGATCACCTTCCTCCCCACAGATACGACAGAAATACACCTACACGTGGAACTGCTCCTACAGAACACCCACTGAATGCTGGCAGAAGACCTCAGACCTCCCAAAAGGCAAGAAACGCCCCACGCACCTGGGTAGGGCAAAAGAAAAAAGAAAAAAACAGAGACAAAGAATAGGGACGGGACCCACACCGGTCGGATGGAACCGTGAAGGAGGAAAGGTTTCTACACACTAGAAGCCCCTTCGCGGGAGGAGACTGCGGATGGCGGAGGGGGGAAGCTCCGGAGCCGCGGAGGAGAGCGCAGCCACAGGGTGCGGAGGGCAAAGCGGAGAGATTCCGCAGAGGATCAGTGCCGACCAGCACTCAGCAGCCCGAGAGGCTCGTCTGCTCCCCCGCCGGGGGTGGGGGGTGGCCGGGAGCTGAGGCTCGGGCTTCGGTCGGAAGCCGGGAGAGGACTGGGGTTGGCGGTGTGAACACAGCCTGAAGGGGGCTAGTGCACCACGGCTGGCCGGGAGGGAGTCCGGGAGAAGTCTGGAGCTGCCGAAGAGGGGAGAGAACATTGTTTCCTGGTGCGCGAGGAGAGGGGATACAGAGCACCGCCTAAACGAGCTCCAGAGACGGGCGTGAGTTGCGGCTATCAGCGCGGACGCCTGAGCCATGTGGCTGACAGGGTCTTGGTGCTCCGGCCGGCTGTCAGGCCTGAGCCCTTGAGGTGGGAGAGCCAAGTTCATGACATTGGTCCACCAGAGACCTCCCGGCCCCATGTAACATCAGTCGGCAAGATCTCTCCCAGAAATCTCCGTCTCAACTCTAAGACCCAGTTTCACTCAAAGACCAGCAAGCTCCAGTGCTGAACACCCCATGCCAATCAACTAGCAAGAGAGGAACACAACCCCACCCATTAGCAGAGAGGCTGCCTAAAATCATAATAAGGCCACAGACACCCCAAAACACACCACCAAACGTGGACGTGCCCACCAGAAAGACAAGCTCCAGCCTCATCCACCAGAACACAGGCACCAGTCCCACCCACCAGGAAGCCTACACAACCCACTGAACCAACCTTAGCCACTGGGGACAGACACCTAAAACAAAGGGAACTACGAACCTGCAGCCTGCAAAAAGGAGACACCAAACACAGTAAGTTAAGCAAAATGAGAAGACAGAGAAATACACAGCAGATGAAGGAGCAAGGTAAAAACCCACCAGACCAGACAAATGCAGAGGAAATATGCAGTCTACATGAAAAAGAATTCAGAGTAATGATAGTAAAGATGATCCAAAATCTTGGAAGTAGAATGGAGAAAATACAAGAAACATTTAACAAGGACCTAGAAGAACTAAAGAGCAAACAAACAATGATGAACAACACAATAAATGAAATTAAAAATTCCCTAGAAGGAATCAATAGCAGAATAACTGGGGCAGAAGGACGGATAAGTGACCTGGAAGATAAAAATAGTGGAAATAACTACCACAGAGCAGAATAAAGAAAAAATAGAGGACAGCCTCAGAGACTTCTGGGACAATATTAAATGCACCAACATTCGAATTATACGGGTCCCAGCAGAAGAAGAGAAAAAGAAACAGACTGAGAAAATATTTGAAGAGATTATAGCTGAAAACTTCCCTAATATGGGAAAGGAAATAGTTAATCAAGTCCAGGAAGCTCAGAGAGTCCCATACAGGGTAAATACAAGGAGAAACACACCAAGGCACATATTAATCAAACTATCAAAAATTAGATACAAGGAAAATATTTTGAAAGCAGCAAGGAAAAAGCAACAAATAACATACAAGGGAAACCCTGTAAGGTTAACAGCTGATCTTTCAGCAGAAACTCTACAAGACAGAAGGGAGTGACAGGATATATTTAAAGTGATGAGAGGGAAAAACCTACAACCAAGATTACTCTACGCAGCAAGGATCTCATTCAGATTTGAAGGAGAAACTAAAACCTTTACAGACAAGCAAAAGCTAAGAGAATTCAGCACCACCAAACCAGCTTTACAACAAATGCTAAAGGAACTTCTGTAGTCAGGAAACAGAAGAGAAGGAAAAGACCTACAATAACAAACACAAAACCATTAAGAAAATGGTAATAAGAACACACATATCGATAACTGCCTTAAATGCAAATGGATTAAATGCACTGACAAAAAGACATAGACTGGCTGAATGGATACAAAAATAAGACCTGTATATATACTGTCTACAAGAGACCCACTTCAGACCTAGGGACACATACAGACTGAAAGTAAGGGGATAGAAAAAGATATTCCATGCAAATGGAAATCAAAAGAAAGTTGGAGTAGCAATTCTCATATCAGACAAAATTTAAATTAAATACTACTACAGGGTACAAAGAAGGACACTACATAATGATGAAGGGATCAATCCAAGAAGAAGATATAATGATTGCAAATATTTATGCACCCAACATAGGAACACCTCAATACATAAGGCAAATGCTAACAGCCATAGAAGGGGAAATCAACAGTAACACAATAATAGTAGGAGACTTTAACACCTTACGTTCACCACTAGACAGGTCATCCAAAATGAAAATAGATAAGGAAACACAGTCTTTAAATGATACATTAAATAAGATGGACTTAATTGATATAGGACATTCCATCCAAAAACAACAGAATACACTTTCTTCTCAAGTGCTCATGGAA
This sequence comes from Kogia breviceps, assembly GCF_026419965.1. Lineage (NCBI taxonomy): Eukaryota > Metazoa > Chordata > Mammalia > Artiodactyla > Physeteridae > Kogia > Kogia breviceps. Next base: position 91,458,166 of record NC_081320.1, read on the forward strand.
CGTTCTGCAGGATATCTTGGGTCACAAATCAAGCCTTGGTAAATTTAAGAAAACTGAAATCATATCAAGTATCTTTTCCAACCATAACGCTATGAAACTAGATATCAATTACAGGAAAAAATCTGTAAAAAATACAAACACATGAAAACTAAACAATACACTACTAAATAACCAAGAGATCACTGAAGAATCAAAGAGGAAATCAGAAAATACCTAGAAACAAATGACAATGAAAACATGATGACCCAAAAACCATGGGCTCCTACCTCAGGAAACAAGAAAAATCTCAAATAAACAAACTAACCTTACACCTAAAGCAATTAGAAAAAGAAGAAGAAGAACACCAACAAAAACCCTAAGTTAACACAAGGAAAGAAATCGTAAAGATCAGGTCAGAAATATTGGAAAAGAAATGAAGGAAATGATAGCAAAGATCAATAAAACTAAAAGCTGGTTCTTTAAGAAGGTAAACAAAACTGATAAACCATTAGACAGACTAATCAAGAAAAAAGCGGGTAAGACTCAAAACAATAGAATTAGAAATGAAAAAGGAGAAGAAACAACAGACACTGCAGAAATACAAAAGATTATTAGAGTTTACTACAAGCAACTGTATGCCAATAAAATGGACAACATGGAAGAAATGGACAAATTCTTAGAAAAGCACAACCTTCCGAGACTGAACCAGGAAGAAATAGAAAATATAAACAGACCAATCACAAGCACTGAAATTGAAACTGTGATTAAAAATCTTCCAACGAACAGAAGCCCAGGACCAGATGGCTTCACAGGCGAATTCTATCAAACATTTAGAGAAGAGCTAACACCTATCCTTCTCAAACTCTTCCAAAGTATAGCAGAGGGAGGATCACTCCCAAACTCATTCTATGAGGTCCCATCACCCTGATGCCAAAACCAGACAAAGATGTCACAAAGAAAGAAAAATACAGGCCAATATCACTGATGAACATAGATGCAAAAACCCTGAACAAAATGCTAGCAAACAGAATCCAACAGCACATTAAAAGGAGCATACACCATGCTCAAGTGGGGTTTATCCCAGGAATGCAAGGATTCTTCAACATATGCAAATCAATCAATGTGATACACCATATTAAAAAATCGAAGGATAAAAACCATGTGATCATCTCAATAGATTCAGAAAAAGCTTTCAACAAAATTCAACACCCATTTATGATAAAAACTCTCCAGAAAGTAGGCACAGAGGGAAACTACCTCAACATTATAAAGGCCATGTATGACAAAGCCACAGCCAATATCGTTCTCAATGGTGAAAAACTGAAACCATTTCTACTAACATCAGAAACAAGGCAAGGTTGCCCACTCTCACCACTATTATTCAACATAGTTTTGGAAGTTTTAGCCACAGCAATCAGAGAAGAAAAAGAAATAAAAGGAATCCAAACCAGAAAAGAAGTAAAACTGTCACTCTTTGCAGATGACATGATACTATATATAGAGAATCCTAAAGATGCTACCAGAAAACTCCTAGAACTAATCAATGAATTTGGTAAAGTAGCAGGGTACAAAATTAACGCACAGAAGTCTCTTGCATTCCTATACACTAATGATGAAAAATCTGAAAGAGAAATTAAGGAAACACTCCCATTTACCGTTGCAACAAAAAGAATAAAATACCTAGGAAGAAACCTCCCTAAGGAGACAACTATAAGACACTGATGCAGAAAACTATAAGACACTAAATGAAACACCAATGAAAGACATTAAAGATGCTACAAATAGATGGAGAGATATACCATGTTCTTGGACTGGAAGAATCAACATTGTTAAAATGAGTATTCTACCCAAAGCAATCTACAGATTCAATGCAATCCCTATCGAACTACCAATGGCATTTTTCACAGACCTAGAACAAAAATTTCACAGTTTGTATGGAAACCCAAAAGACCCCGAATAGAGAAAGCAATCTTGAGGAAGAAAAATGGACCTGGAGGAATCAGGCTCCCGGAATTCAGACTATACTACAAAGCTACAGTAATCAAGAAGACAGTATGGTACTGGTACAAAAACAGAAATAGAGATCAATGGAACAGGATAGAAAGCCCAGAGATAAACCCACACACATATGGTCACTTCATCTTTGATAAAGGAGGCAAGAATATAAAATGGAAAAAAGACAGCCTCTTCAATAAGTGTTGCTGGGAAAACTGGACAGCTATATATAAAAGAATGAAATTAGAGCCTCCCTAACTCCATACACAAAAATAATCTCAAAATGCATTAAAGATCTAAATGTCAGGCCAGACACTATAAAGCTCTTTGAGGAAAACATAGGCAAAACACTCTGACATAAATCATAGCAGATCCTTTTTGACCCACCTCCTAGAGAAATGGAAATAAAAACAAAAATAAATAAATGGGACCTAATGAAACTTAAAAGCTTTTGCACAGCAAAGGAAACCATAAACAAGATGAAAAGACAACCCTCAGAATGGGAGAAAATATTTGCAAACGAAGCAACTGACAAAGGATTAATCTCCAAAATACACAAGCAGCTCATGCAGCTCAATATCAAAAACACCAAACGACCCAATCCAAAAATGGGTAGAAGGCCTAAATAGACAGTTCTCCAAAGAAGATATACAGATGGCGACACACTCATGAAAGGCTGCTCAACATCACTAATCATTAGAGAAATGCAAATCAAAACTACAATGAGGTATCACCTCACACCAGTCAGAATGGTCATCATCAAAAAAATCTAAAAACAATAAATGCTGGAGAGGGTGTGGAGAAAAGGGAACCCTCTTGCACTGTTGTGGGAATGTAAATTGATACAGCCACTATGGAGAAAATTATGGAGGTTCCTTAAAAAACTACAAATAGAACTAAGATACGACCCAGCAATTCCACTACTGGACATATACCCTGAGAAAACCAGAATTCAAAAAGTGTCATGTACCACAATGTTCACTGCAGCTCTGTTTACAATATCCAGGGCATGGATGCAACCTAAGTGTCCATCGACAGATGAATGGATAAAGAAGATGTGGCACACATATACAATGGAATATTACTCAGCCATAAAAAGAAATGCAATTGAGTTATTTGTAGTGAGGTGGAATGACCTAGAATCTGTCATACAGAGTGAAGTAAGTCAGAAAGAGAAAAACAAATACTGTATACTAACACATATATATGGAATCTAAAAAAAAAAAAAGAAAATGGTTCTGAAGAACATAAGGGCAGGACAGGAATAAAGACGCAGAAGTAGAGAATGGACTTGAGGACACAGGGACGGGGAAAGGTAAGCTGGGATGAAGTGAGAGAGTGACATGTACATATATACACTATCAAATGTGAAATAAATAGCTAGTGGGAAGCAGCTGCATAGCACAGGGAGATCAGCTCGGTGCTTTGTGACCACCTAGAGAGATGGGATGGGGGGATGGGAGGGAGACGCAATAGGGAGGGGTTATGGAGATATATGTATACGTATAGCTGATTCACTTTGTTATAAAGCAGAAGCTAACACACTATTGTAAAGCAATTATACTTCAATAAAGATGTTAAAATATATTTTTTTTTTTAAAAGAAATACCCATTTATTCATTCTACAAATGTACACAAGTTGCATCCTTTGTACCAGGCCTCATGTTAGGAACCTAGATACACACACAAGATTCCTGCCTTCTTGGAGTTTACATTCCAGAGAGAAAGACGCAGAAAATAAAGTCAAGAAATATATGATATAAATAATTACAGATTGTTATCAATACTCTGAAAAAAATAAACAAGTGTTTTGATAGAAAATATAGGTGGACTTAAGATACTGCGATCATAAAAGCCTCTCTGAAGAGATGGCATTGAATCTGAAACCTTAGGCATGAGAAGGAACCACTGGGGAAAGAGAGATTCATGAAAGGAGAATGGTGAACACCAAGGCCCTGGGGCTGGCCAGTTCTTGGGAGGGGCAGGGAGCTGAAAAAGGTGGTCAAGAAGAGTTAAGCGGTACGTTGAGAAGAGGATCAGGGTCAGATTTTGCATGTCCTTGTACACCTGGAAGCGTTTAGATGTTGTTCTAAGGGCAACGTTGTTGACAGCATCAAGTAAGGGTATCAAGTAGGGAAATGGAACATTTTTTTTTAATAATCTAGCTTCTGTCAAGAGTATGGACTTCAGAGGAGCAAGAGTAGAAGTCGAAAGACAAGTTAGGAGGCAAATCATATCCGATTAGCAAGAGAAGCTGGGGTCTTGGGCCAGGAAGTTGGCACCGGAGGAGGAGATAGATAAATACATTTGTCATATGTTTTGGGTAGAGGACGGACAAGGGCTTGATGAAAGAGTAGATAATCAGGGTACAGGAAAGAGGCAATTCTGAGATGACCCCCAACTTCTGCTTTAGTGAATAGCCTGGCTGTTTACTGAGGAGACCTTAGGAGGAACAGGTTATGAGTCACAAACAAGGTAATGCATACTTTGTATGAAAAGCACTTAAAATTGTTCCTGACAAGCAATGTTCTTTCAACAGGTGGTAGTGAAAGAAAATGCTTCTATTATCTGATAATTCCGGTCCATTCATTTCCCTTGACAACCCATTATAATTTAAGTAACATCTTCCAAAAGCATTTTCAGTTTCATGTGTCTGTGCTTTTATTGTTCAGTTTTCAATAACTTAATGTTTAAGGTCGATACAGTCCTTATTTTAAAATCCCATTGGGTAATGAAGGCAAAAATCGTTATCCCTCTATTCATTTTAAATAAACACCACATGCCAAAGTGATTACTGTGATTCATTCTTCCCAGCTATTCTTACATTTCTAAGATGACAGGAAGCCTCTTTGGCCATCTGCAACAAGAATACTGCCCCGAGCCATGACCACAGAGAGACATTCTTCTAGCGCACTGCCCATGACTGGGGAGGCCCAGGACTAGAGCAATAAAAGTTCTTAACATATACAGGGAGGTTACCACAGGCTGGGCACGGTGCCTCAAGCACTTTACAGCAAGGGCAGTCCCTTGGAATAGGCTAGTTGCTGGTTGTCCTAGGAATTTTGATGGTTATTATGGCAATTTTCCAGCAGGGGGCAGTACAGGGTCTTAAAAAGGGGGACCCTTTTACAAAAGTGCATAAAATTGCTGTTGAGCTAGGACTGGGTATGCAGTCTCTCCTTGAAGACTTATAACCACCTGATGAAATAGGTTCTATCATCACCTCCACTGGGTTGATGAAGAAACTATGGCTTATAGAAGAGCAACAAGTCGCCCAAGGTCAACTGTAGAAAATGGGAGAGTTGGGGTTTGAATCCACATCAAGCCCACGGTCTCAATTCTGTGCTGTATGAACTCCCAAAAGACACTTCTGTTCCCTCAGCACAGTTGTGGAACTTACAAGAATACAAATATTGCCTTAATGAAAGGGAGCCTATTCTAACTAGCAGAGCTGTCCAACAGTGAAGCAGACTAGTTTTTGAAATGACTCGTTCACCAAGGTAAAGACATGCCTGGCTGACTGTGTCCAGGAGATTTCTGCCATGAAAGGGAGTTGAACTAAATGGCCCATGACACTGGGTAATGCAGACGCAGGCGAAGCCAGTCTGTAGGGGAGGGGTGTAGACCGTGTACTCATTTCAGCATTTCTTTTGGGACTCAATATTTGGGTTACCTCTAGAGAAAGACTTCAGAGCCTATTTAAAAGTCACACAAGAAAAGTAACTTCAGTGTTTAAGTTATTTACTTCTTCTTGCTAGCTTTCCCTCAATTGATCACCAGACTTGACTCTAAATAGCATTCAGCTGTTTGTTAAATTTTAACGTAAATCAATGTACAGCTCACAATCTACCTACTGATAATTAACACTCAAAACAACATGTTTACTAAAGACAAGTAGGATCATTGGACAAGTACATAAGCTTCCAGGGTAACAAATTTGAGTCAGACAACAATAGATTTTGGTGTCTTTGTTATAATTTAGCCACCTTACTGTGTAGTTATGCGGTTGACTCTTGCACATCACCAGTTTGAACTGTGTGGGTCCACTTACATGCAGATTTTTTTCAGTAAATACCAAACCTGTATTTTCATTCTACAGATCTAGAAGTTCGTGTTCTACAAGAGAAGTTCATGTTCTACAAGCCATCACGATAAGTGGAGTCCCAAGAACTAGAGTTTCAGTCTTGATTCTCTACAACCTGTTTCTGCTTCCCGCTCTTGGGTGAGTAAGTTACCAATCCCTTTATGTTTTGAGGCGGAGGTTGCAGTACCCGGATTTGCGACTGTGCAGGGGGTTGGTGCTTACAACCCCCAAGTTGTTCAAGGATACTTGGTGCCTTTGTAATAATAACAATCACCTAACGTTTATCTAGTGTGTTTTAAATTTTAAAGTCCAATCATATGCATCATATCATTTTGGTTTGATCCTCATAAAAACCTTGTGATGTGTAACAGAGATCAGTATCTCCATTTTCCAAATAAGGAAACTGAGAGACAAGAGGTGACTTACCCACGATAAATGTCTAGGTCAAGACCTGACCTCCTGAATCCTGCAAAAACATTGTCTTCTTTTGGTGTTTAAGAGCTTAGACTCTATCAGCCAATAACTGGGTTCACTTCCCAGCTCTTTCTCTTCTTACCACACGACACTGACTAGTCTTTTAACTTTTCTCACCTTCAGTTCTTGCATTAATGGAATAGTGGTAATAAGAATACCCATCAGATAAATTTGTTGTAAAGCTTATTGATTGAAATCTAGGTACCAACCAGGACAGGGTAATACCCAACCATTTCAACTGCTATCTTTATATTCCACTGCCTCTGACATTTGTGCATGCATGCTGCATATGTGAGGGCCCCATACTGGTAGCTGGCTGTGACGTACTAGAAGCAAGAAACACATTTCACTGTGACCCAGCACCTGTCTTGCTCTGACACACTCAGACTATTAGAAGAAGTAGGTGTACCACCCAGGGTGACTCTTCCAAAATAAAAACCCAAATTGCAAGCTGTTCCTGATACAAGAAAGGATTGTTAAATGGCACCAAAAGAACAAAATCCATGGTGGCAAAAATGGATAATATGATCACATTAAAATTAAGAATTTCTATATTTCAAAGTATGACGTGATCAATGTGGAAATAAAAACCCCAGTCTAGGAAAATATGTTCCGTAACTCCTATAATCTCTAGCGTGGCATTTTTATCCAGAATATATGAAGACCTCTCAAAGATTCATATTATTATTGTTTCCTTTGACAAATACTGATTGAGCATCTACTCTGTGCCAGGAAGATTTCTGGATACTGAAGGTAGGACTTACATTCTAGAGAAAGAAACAATATACACATGCAAAATATCAATTATGCAAATGCATATGTAATAAATAAAATCTTGATAGGTGCTATGAAGAAAATGTAACAGTCAGTATATTAAGATTGTTGGCAGCAGGCTCTTCTCAATGGGAAGACTGAGGAAGTCTTCTCTAAGCCGATGACATGTGAATAGAAATCTGAATGAAATGAGAGATCCAGTCATGCAAACCTCTGGAGCAAGAACATCCCAGGAAGAGAGAAAGCTTTGCGTTTGCTTCGAAGCTCAAGCAAATGCAAAGGTCCCAGGAACATACATGATATATTCAAGGTACAGCCAGGAGACCAGCGGGATAAGTGCTGGAAAAGTGTCAAGAGATGAATCTGGTAAATGTAGACAAGTCTTAGGTCATATTGTGACTAGTAGGCCTTGGAAAGGTATTTGGATTTTATTCTGAGTGTAATGTGAATCCGTTGGAGGATTTTGAGCAGAGAATGCATGATCTGATTTCAGTTTTAGAAGAACAGTTTTGCCAAGAGTGTGGAGAATTGATTCTGAGAGGTCAAAAAGGGAGCCGCTATAATAAGATTGTTAGAATGTCATTGAGGAAACATAGGCAAGAGATGATGATGGATAGGGTTTAAGGGGCAGCACTAGAAATGAAGAAAAGTCAGCGTTTATGGGATGTAGTTGGAAATAAATCCTACAGTGGTTTCTTATGGATGTGGCAGGTAGGGAATAGGAATCAAGGATGGTTCCAGGGGTTTCAACCCAAGAAATTCGTCAAATGGTGGTAGCGCTTCCTGAGATGGGGAAATCTCAGGGAGGGACAGTGTTTTATTGAGGGGGGGGCTACCAAGCATTCTGTTTAGGCAAAGTTAAGTTGGAGATGCCCAGTAGAAATCTAAGCAGAAATGTCAAATAGGAAAATGAAGGTGTGAGATCTTGGGAGAACGTGGGACTGGAGAGGTGACATAGAGAGCCTGTGGAGGTGAGAAGACAGTGGAAAGGGAGAAATATTTAGAAGCAAGTGAATAGAAGCAAGGAAAAGAAGCAAGCAAAGGAAGAACGCTGCAACTGGAGTGAGATGGAAAATACTTAACGGAAGCTAGAATTTTTCAAAAGTGGCGATGAAATGTTAAGACCGTGCCTACCCCACCTCTAGACCCTTCAGTTCATGGAGATGAGAGACGAACACAGCACCCACTTGAGAGGGCAGGCATAAAGTCCTTGGGATGTATCCAGATTTCAGGTACAATAAGAAAGTGAGTAGCCCTAAGAGATATTTGGAATATAGGTGAATTTACTGACGACATGAGCTCTAGGAGGGCAGAGAAAAGTTTGGGGAAGGATGAGGAGTTGAATTAGATTACAGAATGCGCAAACCACGTGAGATCAAAGTCTCAAGAATGGTGGCTGATCGGGGTGTCTTAAACTTCTTATCTGGGAAGGCGGTCATGTTGTATCACTTCTGGATGACCTTCTGCGGGAAAATGGGTAATCCGTTTTAACATCAGGGTTCATCTCGGGGTTTATCTCTAAGGCTGTATATGGGTGTTACACATGGCAACAGGTGCTTGTGACTTGAGGATTAATTCTAGTAGGTCTGGAATTAGCCTGAGATGTTTATTATTACCTCCGTGGTACATAAAATGTACTGGTTAATTGTATTCCCTGTAAGCGTGGGTCCCGGGTGAGCTTGGAACCGTTTTTACTGGCTTGTTACCATTGTTTATTGATAAATAGCAAAATGGAGGGCTTGCAGCTGGTTTTGGTGTGACCGCCCCTTCCCAGAGGTCTGTGATTTTAGGGCTCTTTAAATAGCAAGAATATGCCTACCAGGCTCGGGCCAAGACCACAGTTTGAGCTCCCATGTTTCAGCGCCCTCCACGCTCTTATCAGTGGTTCCTGACCTGAGAGCGAGCATGTTTGGTGCGGCTCTACGGAAGGAGGGCAACTGGGGGTTGTTCATGGCTTCTCCAGAGGCAGCTTCTGACTGTGAGGCATACTCTTACCTTCATAACTTTGCTCCGGTGCATCCTCTACCTTCAGTCATCCATAGAGGCCCACAGTTCTCATTTGCCATCGGGTGAATCGTCTTTGGCAGTTAATCCTATCAGACTGTGACCATTAGTGGATGATGGTGAGCTTTCCAGATGGGTGGGCTCCCTCAGGTCCTAATGGGGGCAGCGCCAACATGTGGTTGGCTGAAAAACGTTCTCCAAAGATATCCAGGTCCTAAATCTGAAACCTGTGCATGTTACCTTATACCAAAAAAAAAAAAAAAAAAAGACTTAGCGGATGTGATTAAGTTAAGGATTTTGAGATGGGGAGATTAGCCTAGATTACCCCGGTGGGCCCACCGTAATCACAAGTGTCATTCTAAGAGAGACAAGAGGAGATTTTACAACAGAAGAGGAAGAAGGCAATGTGACAATAGAAGCAAAGGGAGTGAAGACAGATGATGTGATGCAAGGAAGGGGTCACGAGCTAAGGAATACAGACAACTTCCCGATGCCGGGGAAAGCAAGGGCATGGGATCTCTCCCGGAGCTTCCAAACAAACCAGCCCTGGGGATGCTGGTTCGGATTCATTTCAGCCCTCTGGCTTCCAAGTGTGAGAAAATAAATGTGTATTCTTTTAAGCGACTAAGTTTGTGATAGTGTGTTATAGCAGCCATAGGAAGCTAATACATAGCAGATTACTCTTTAGACTTCAGAAGGGTGGTATTGCAGTTGGGAGTGGGGCAGCCTTTCCAGAGGACTTGGAGCTCTGAAGACGATCCTTAAATCCTTCTGTATGTTGCTCTGCTTAGGCAAACACATCCCTTCATTCTGCCTCTATAGATTTGCCCTTTTTGCAAAATTCATATGAATCGTACAATCTGTATGATTATATGTGTGTCTGTCGTCTTTCACTTGCCAGAATGTTTTCGAAGCTCATCCATTTGCAGTGTGTATCAGCAGTTTGTCCCTTTTTATTTCCAAGTAGCATTTCAGTGTGTGGGTATACCACATTCTGTTTACCAGTTCCCCAGTTAATGGGCTTGGGGATTGTTTCCAGCTTCTCAGTCTTATGAAACATGTTATGAATATATATATGTAAATCTTCGGGTGGACATCTTTTCATTTTCAGAGGGGGTAGATATCTAAGAATGGAATTGCTGGATCAGATTGCATGTGTGAATTTAACTTTTTAAGAAACTATGAAACTGCTTTTCAAAGTGTCCATACCATTTTACATTTCAACCAGCAATTTGAGTTCCACTTTGGTTGTGTCCTTGCCAACCCTTGATACTCTCAATCTTTTTCATTACAGCCATTCTAATGATTCATTTTTGCTGTGTTGCATCTTCGTTTCTGTGCGAGGGCTTTCTCCAGTCGTGGCAAGCGGGGGCCACTCTTCATCGCGGTACGCGGGCCTCTCACTATCACGACTTCTCCCATTGCGGAGCACAGGCTCCAGACGCGCAGGCTCAGCAGTTGTGGCTCACGGGCCCAGCCGCTCCGCAGCACGTGGGATCCTCCCAGACCAGGGCTCGAATCCGTGTCCCCTGAATTAGCAGGCAGATTCTCAACCACTGTGCCACCAGGGAAGCCCTGTTTTTGTTCATTTTTAAGAATAGGCTCTCTTGTCTATGGAGCTCAGGTCTCCCGCAAGCTCACAACTTTCAGGAAAGAACAGTCGTGGCTGCTGAAGAACCACAGTGTAGGGCCCAAATTCCATGCAGTTTATATAGAACATTTTATACTTAAGTGACCATTTGAGACTCATTTAATCTTACTTTATAATTAATGCTGTTTTGCTTTCTATCATTGCATAATAAACTACCCCAGTATTTAGTGACTTAAGACAATAATCATTTAATTATATTGCATGATTTTTATGGATCAGGCATCCTGATGAGATGTAACAGACCAATTCTGCTCCCGGGGGCATCCACTGGTCTCACTGGGCAGTGTTCAGCTGGGAGCTGGCCTGCTCTGCGGATGCAGGATGGCTTCACTCTCCTGCCTGGGGCCTTGGTGGGCCTGCCAAGGGGCCGGGCTCAGCGTGGGTCCTCTCCTCCTCCATGCAACGTCAGAGAATTTCCTAGTGTCCCTCCTGCAGGATAGGTGGGCTTCTTACCTGATGGCTCAGGGCTCCCAGAGAGAGTGCCTGAGCCACGGGGAGCAGATGTTGCCAGTCTCCTAAGCCTGTTCCTGGAAACTGGCAAAGCCAGTTCCACCATGTCCTTTCAGTCTAAGCAGTAATCAAGACCACCCAGGTTTAACAGGCGAGGATACAGGCCCACCTCTTACTGGGAGTAGCGTTCACGAATCTGCAACTTCCTTTCATCTGCCACCAATGCTAAGTAACCTGGGCTCCTCTCCTCACCCACAGGAGATAAGAAGCAGATAGAAAGGAAAAAGGTATGGTTGTAGGAAACTCTGTTAAGTATTTTCATCATTACCCCTAGCAGACAAGAAAACTGATCAGAAATAAGGCTTCACCCGAGTCATGAGGGGAAAAAGGGAGAAAAATCATCAGATGGACACACTGTAGTTATAAAGAGCCAGCCACACAGAGCTAACACGTGCTGGTCAGCTAACCAGCAGGCTGGCCTGTCCTTGAGGGCATCACTGGTCATAGCACAGGGCGGTAGGAGCGCTCAGCCATATATGCATTCATTCAACTTAACATTTACTGAGCGTCTACTGGAAGCAAAACACTGAGCGAGCTGGTCATTAAAGACATAAAGATCAATCAGACGTAATTTGCTTTCCAAAAGCTTGAGAGTCCCCCGGAGGAGGAAGACACAGCAATTGTGAAACGCGGCATAATAGGAGAATGCCTGAGAACTATATTTTCAGCGATAACCTTGAGATAGCCAAACTAGGTTGTACCAACCCAAATTATTTGGGGGATGCAAATAAACAAATAAAAAGGCCAACTTTACATCTATTTAACTCTCAGTGCAATTGTTACTTAAAAGACGTCCATTCAAAGAAAACATAAGTGCTGAGTTTCCTCAATATTCTGGCAAACTCACATATCAGAAATAACTGATTTGCAGCAGATATTACTGTTTTTCAGCAGTGTTTCAAAACTTGTCTGTTATCAAATATTGATGGAGGTCCTACGATGTCCCTGGCACAGTGCTGTGAGCTTACCTTACGTAGACGAAATGGTACCAGTCCCGGAGAACCTCTCGTTCCACTTGGCGAGAGAAGCAAGTAAACCACTCACCGTGCCCTGATACCCATCCCACACCATTTAACCAGTGAGGGCTCGCTGCGTGCCGGGTACCGTTCCGGGCAGCAACAGACAAGGCAGACTAAGCTCCTTCCCTCATGGAACCTAAATTCTCATGGAGAGGATGACAGTAGAGAACGGAACAAATGGGCAAATAATATAAATTCAGGGGATCATGAATGATACAGAGAAAAAAAAAGCAGGGGATGAGGCCAAGGTGTCTCAGACACAGGAGGGTAGGAGAGGGGATCAATTTCAGATGAGGTGGTCGCTATTTGAAAATTTCCTGGGTCATTAAAACACATTACATGCTTAGCCTAGTGCCTGGAACACATTGTATACTTAGTATTTCAATGTGTAACCATCACCGTATCCCTGCTGATACCATAGTCACTCGTATTCTTACCTCTTCATGGAGGAAAAACACTATGAGGGCACAGACTGTGGCTACTTAGCCAACAGATAATAAACAATTGGTGAAGTGTTGCAGCCAGCACCCCGGGAATGTTCTAAATTGCCTGAGAATTACAACGAAGGAAGAGTCAAGAACAGATGGCCAAAATCTTTTCATGTAAGAGTTTTCATGGACACTTGAAGGATGCAGAAGGAAGGGACCCCACCTGGAGGGCGGTCAGATTGTCCTCCTAATCTGGTTGCTATTTTATGTACTTGCTGGTCTTCGGGATGGGAAGTATTACTGGAGCAGAGCACATATCAGTGTAGAAATTCCAGGGCTGACTTGTACACTTTTGTAAGTAATTAACTCCCCAGAAACCAGCCTGAGACTTCACTTGGGGGAATTTGGTACTAACTGGATTAGTCAGTTTGGTAAATAAATTTAAATAGCAAAGAATTGCCTGTGCTGGAAGAAGAGAGAGACAGAGATGGAAGCAGAAGTGTTTCCCTGAGGGAAGAGGGTCAGAGCTGCATTTTCGAGTCCTAGACCAAGCAAGGGAAATCACCAATCTATATCAACCACATACTGCGTGGGAGTCTGTAGTAGCTGCTTAATGAACCTAATTCCAGTCAACTCTTTGAACAATCCTGAAAGGCAGGTGCCATTATCTGAGAGGTGAGGTAATGCTCGATGTCACACAGCTAGTAAATGACAGAACTTCCATTTGAATCCAGGGCTGTTTAACTCAAAAGTCCCTTTGACTAGAAAGCTTTTTGGTATTATTATACCAGTAGCAAAACCTGCTCAGTTATATTAGGGCCACTCATTTGACTGCACTCCAATTCTTGGAAAATTAGCAATCCATGGCTACATCCAATTAGCTCTCACTGCATAGAAAAAGCCGCCCCAAAACTAAGTAGTTTAAAACAAGAATCTTTATTCATTGTATTATTCTGTGGGTCAGCTGATGGTTCTTCGTGTCTGTGCCAGCTCAGCTGACCTCCCCTGGGTGCGCTTATGCACCTCAGACTCCAGCACGATGGCTTGGGCCATTCTCATGACGGTCAGGGGCAGCAGGAAAAGGGAGACCTCAAGGACTAAGTCTCTGCTTGTGTCACACTCACTATTATCCCCAGGCCAAAGCAGATCACATGGATAAATACAGTGTCAGTGTGAGAGGAAAAACTACCCAAGAGCGTGGTTCCAAGGAAGTGAATTACCATGGCCATTTTTTTCATACCATCTAACACACTGTTTTGGGCAGATTCTGTTCACTTATTCATTGACTCAACCACCTTCAGTGAGTACTTTTGTGGCAAAGCTTATTCTGGACTGAAAAGGAAGATAAAACAGACTTTGATCCAGAGTTCCCAATCTAGCAGGAGAGATAAGGACCTACAAAGGCTGACAAAAGTAGCATTAAATGCCATGTGAAAGGGATTAAAAAAAAAAAAAAAAGTAGTCAGGTGGTCTGGAGAACCAAAAAGTTACAGCAAAAACCCCAAAAAAGTTACAATTCCATGAAGGAGGAACATTTAATCTGGAACTTGAAAGATGGCTGAGAGTTGTACACGCCCAGATTCCTAAGAGAAGACCTGATAAAGCATGGGGCCGAGGAGCAGCTTGGCTGAGACTGATGGCTTTCTGCACTGTACTGCCCTGTTTGCACTCTGCCAGTTTATGGAGCCCCCTCCTTTACGGAAATGTCATAGCCTCTTGTTCCACTTTTCAGCTCCATCCTCTTGGCACAGGGGGTGTTTTCCAGGAAATAAATTGGTTGGCATGGGGGTGGGGGACAGAGTACAATATTGGAAGGAGACCCACGATCCCCGAGTTTCTAACCATATCCCACCTCCAGGACAATCATCTCGGGAGAGGGATCACCTGAGCAAGGTGTGTGAGCCAGGGAAGTGTTGATTCCAGGAAGGAAAAGGTAAACGTCAACAGAAAGGGGACGCCCGGTGGAGGCTGGAGCCCGGAAAAGCCAGAGTCACGGCTGACTCGGGGGTGGCTGAGAGTACGCCAGCACAGTGGTGGCCCCAGTGACAAGACAGGAAAGTGAGGCATTGAGCTAGTTAGGGGTTGGTTGAGTTTGAGGTCTCTGTGCAACGCGCGGGAGGAAATGTTTAGTATGGTGCTGGGCTTGTAGATTTGGACCGTGGGAGAACGTTCAAAGCTGGAAAGGGAATCCATCAACAAGGGCATAAGTGGTGAAACCGTGGGCACAAATGAACTCACCAGCAAAGCATTTACCAAAAAAAGAGAAGGGGAAATATGGGAGAGCAGAGAAGAAAGGGGGGAGAAAGAGCGTTAAATCTAGTGGCATCTCCATCAACGCATCTGCCTAGAAGTGGTCAGAAGTTGACATCAAAAGCTTGAGGGTTGAGGCTCCATGGATAGAGAACTGTAAGCCCACTGTGACTGCATTTTAAAAACGATTTCCTGTGTCACTGGTTTCGAAACATACCTATTCCGAAGCTGAGTGTCAGCCTGATGTAACAATCGAGAACACTGACTTAGAAGCCAAAACAGGGGATCAAATCCTGCCTGCACCTGACTACCAGCAGGATCTCAGACAAATCATGGAAGCTTTCTGTGGTTTGGTGTAAAATGGGATAGCTCCTACTTCGAAGGATTATTGGCATTAATACAAGTTAAATCTTGCGACCCGTGCCTGACATGGAGTATGTGTTATGAAAACATCGATATGCACAAATATTTATAAAAGCACTTATCTAGATGGAAAGAAAATGATTGAAAGATGCAACCTAAGGAACAGTTCTGGTCAGTTAGGATCACGGACCCGACTGATGTTCCAATCAGGAGCTTTGAGCAGCTGGGGGTGCTGGGAATTAGGAGTGACAGGCTGAATGACACAGGAATAGGGAGAGATATCTGCACGGTGCCGACAGGCACACGCGTGTAGCCGTGAGTGTGCAGCCTTGAGAAGCAGCAGCCCTTAGGCTGAAAGCACGTGGCAAGTGAGCTGGGTTTGCCGTATGAAGCAAACCCAGGAGTCAGAGGTGAAGATGATGAAATTAGTCACACAGGACCATGGAGACCCTGCAGCACAAGAGGCAAAAGAAAGGAGCAGAGAAAGACAATTTTAAAGATGATTCCTTTGCTGTGTTTCTCTGTTTCCAGCTGCCCTAGAAGGCTGCGTTACCTCTACTTTTCCATCCAGGGTAACGCTGAGAACATGCTCTACTTCATAGATCTATTTACTTGATAGATTCCCAGTTCTTGACTATGTAGGCTATTTTGAAAATTTCCTGTATAAATAAAACTGTGATGTCCCTCTTGTTAGAAAAAAAATCTTCCTGGACTTTGCTTATTCTTTTAGGCTGATTCATAAAAGTTCAAGTAGTGGACTGTCACATACAGACATTTGAAGCCTCTTGATACATATTGGAAAATTGCTTTCAGAGAAGTGAGACTGGTTTTATACGCACTCCCTATCTCTGCCAGGTGTTAAAGTTTCCCTCTCACCACCTCTCCTCCAGCCCTGGAACTCTGGGAGGACATACATCTGCACTCAGAAACAGCAACCGACAGCTTTGTGTTTCCAGGGAGCAGAGACTGGCCTTTCAGGTTGTCTGGACAATAGTACTGCTTTAAATATTCCTAAGGTCTCCCCACAGACCTGCCGGGGAAACTTGGTCTCCCAGGACGTGATGAAAGAGTGCAGGCTCTCAGCCAGGTCTCCTATCAAATGTCACATCGCCTCTGCACCTCAGTCTCCTCATCTGTAAAATGGGAATAATAAGGATGCCTGTCATGTAAGGATTGCAATGAGGGTTTTGAGAGCTGCTTTGAATACAGAATGATTAGAGCAGCTACGCCTTCCTGAGTTCAGTTCTTTTCTTGCTCCTGGAAATGGCCCCAACCGAAGGCACCTCCCTGTAACAGTGGCTGAAGCAGGTAGAAGAATGTCACAAACAAGGCAAATGCCACAACTGATGGATAAAAGCTCTGCCCACAACAGAGTGAGCGCTCCTGGAAGGGGCAGAAGCTGCAGAAGGGCTTTGACGGGCCCTGTTCTAACGCCCTTTGTTCCCTGAAGAAATGCTCGGATTCTAAAAGGAAACCCTACTTCCACTACCCTAAACTGCCACGTGCATTTGAGGGTCGCCAGCATTAAGGCACAGTTTTTCATCTGATCTCATTACCATGGTTACACCTCCACGAGCAAAAAAAATATATGGCTGCTGCTTTTGTCACATCAGGCCCACTTTTCTGTGATTTGGGCCATTGCTGCAAAGTGGCTAATGGCTGCTCTCCAGAGGAGCTCGCTGACATGGCAAGCCCGGGGGCCAGCTCTGACTTGTAATGAGGCCGCTGACATGACCGTCCGTCGTGGCGTTGACTGACACAGAGTCACTGGCGGCACAGGGGTGTCGACCCCAGGCCTCACGTGAGTCCAGCAGCCAGGTGCGAAACGCCGGCCCTGGCTGCAGACGCGGCGCCTGCCCCGAGTTCAGCAAGGAGACAAACACGCAGCGGAAACGCATGGAGGAAACTGGAGAAGGTTGGCTTCAGGGGCTCAAAAAAGTACCCTTCACCCTTAGTCTCAGAACCCCTAAGATTCCAAAGAAGAAGGTAGCAGGGGCCAAATTATCACCTGATTACTGTTAAAGTGGTTGGGAGAGCTTGCCTTAGATGTGCCGGAAAGCGGGCTCACTTCAGCCCCCATTTACATCATCACTGTATCAGCTGGACCACCGAGGGCCCATCCCCGCACAGCAGAGATTCCCAGCACGCTGCCCCCAGAATATAGGCTTTCCGCAGTCAGGCAGAGGGCTGGGGAGACCGAGCGAAGCTGAGTCATACCGGCTTTTCCTTCCAAACCACCGTTAAGAGAACTTGTTCTTCCGATGGAGCTCGGAAAGTAGACGGCAGGATTACTTTAGTCCCCCAGCCTGCAGACTTTTTTTGGTAAAGGGTCAAATAGAAAATATCTTAGGTTTTGAGGGCCACCTGTGATCTGGTGCCTAGTCTTCTGTCTTTTTTTTTTTTTTTTTCCATGCTTAGCTCCTGGGCCATAAAAAGCAGGCCCTGGGCCAAGCGTCCCTCCAGGCCCCTGCTGCCCAGTGGGGCCTCCGAGGCAGCAGCATCCACACCACCTGACAGGCCTCTAGAAATTCAGAATCCCGGGCCCCACTCCAGACCTAGCGAAGCAGAATCTGCCTCTTTAACAAGACCCTAAGTAAAGTTTGAGAAACACTACTGTGGAAAAATCCCTCATGAGTTGCTGGGAGCGAGCGCTGCTCTCTAATAGCCAAACAATATGGAAACACGTAAGCTCTGGAGCAAGTCCGCCTCTGCAAGTTCTTCATTTCATTGTGTCAGCATGTATCACAGTCTGCTTGTAACAGAGCGTGTGTGTCCCTCTCTCTAACTCCATGGTCAACCAGAACTCACCCACTTCCGAGTTCTTAGTCCCTTGGACGTCCGTGTGCAGAGAAAGAGCTGCGCTGAGACTTCTGTTTGTTTTACTCGAATCCCTTCCCAGCACTTGCTGTGAATCATTCAAAGCCTCTGGTTCCTCCTTTGGTAAAATGGAGTTCTAAAGCCCTTCCTTCCAGGCTGTTGAGGGGATTCAACTATGGACACAAGGGGTCCCTCCCAGTGACTGGTATATATAACCTGCTCTTTGCAAGCAGCGGCCATTGCAAGGAGGATGGGTCTTGTCTGCAGGGAGAGCCCTGGCATTGCAGTGGGAAGAGGTCTGTGGCATTGCACTAGCAAGAGGACTCCAGTGGAAGGGGGCTGAAGAGCAGCTGGGGCTCTGGGGGCTCCCACAAGCACACCCTGACCCTGCCGAGCTTCTGGCATCAGGCCCTGGACATGGGGCAGCTGTCTGCAAAGCAGTACTCTCAACTCCTTCCCCACCGGCTAGGAATTTCAGGGGCATTGCTATCCAAGTATCAGCATGGCTGTGTCTCACGATGGTACCAGGGCCACTGATAACACACATGACAGAGTCTGAGGACTCTGCAAGCACCCAGAATATGAGGTACTCTGCCCTTGTGCGGCTATTGGCGACTTGTTGGGAATGAGCGCCATCGCCTGGACACAGTAAGAAACACATTCAAATGACCTCAAGTTTATTATATCTCATATGTCTAAGCCAATGTTCATTAAATGTCTTTCTCCAGCCCTCCAATAAAGAGGGGGAAAAAAGATGAGTATCTACCCCAATTTATTTTTAATGTATTTTATATACATTATAGCACTATATACTACTATATACTATATATACTATTGTATACGACTGCATTATAGCAGTAGTATATTCTGCACTTTCTATGAAATACAACAATTTATTCAACCCCTCTTTCCAATGTATATTGAGTATATTGAGATCCTGTTTTGTGCCAGGCACTGTCCGGGGCATTTGGTATATTTCTATGAATAAGAAAGACAAAAATACCATCCCTCCTGTAGTCACATAATAATTGATAAACTAAGTCGGTAAGAGAATTATACAGTATGTTAGAAGGCAGTAAGTGCTGTGGGAAAGAAAACAAAATGTGTAAGGGGGTTTGAGGGTGAGGAGCAATGGGGCAGGTTGAGAAGACGAGATTTAAACACGAATTGAAGGAGGTGAGGGGCATGTTGGTGTCTGGGTTTCAGGCATTCTGGTCGGAGGGAACAGCCAGTGCAAAGGTCCTGAGGCAGGAGTGTGCCTACACGTTTGTGGCGCAGAGGAGGTCTGTATGGATGGAGTGGAGTAAGCTGTGGAGGGTTAGAGGAGAAGAAATTAGAGAGGAAACTCATGATGGGCCTTGAGGACTTCGGCTTTTGGTGAGATGGAAATTCATCGGAAGATTTTGAGAGAGGTGTGACTCGATCTGACATTTTAAAAGTATCCTTCCGGCCGCTGAGCAGAGACTGGTATTGTGGGGCAGGGGGCAAGGGCAGAGGCAGAGCCTAAGGAAAGGGCTATTGCATTTTTCCAGGTGAGAAACTAGAGTGGCTCAGAGCAAGGAGATTGTTGTGGTGATATTGCACCATCTTTTTTTAAGTAAGACATGAGAGTAAAATATGTAATTAGAAGCTCTAATATTTTCTTTCCACACCTCAGTGGGCCAAGAAAGCATGCTGCATTAGAGATCACACCCCTGGGCAAGGTAAGCCCTGAAGATCCGAGGCTGCAGAAGAAATCTACAAAGTGTTACACAAGAAATACGTTTTGTAGAAGGGTATGTTTTTAATGTTGATAAGACTGGTGCATTTCACGAGGAGGTTGGCAAACAAACCTACATAACACAGATGGCATTTGAAGTGTTGAAAATACTGTGATCTGAGGCTCATAGGACCCTAACCCCACGTCTCCCCTCGGAGCAATCCTTCGGCGTTCACTAATTCCGTGTTGATGGTAAATGTATAGAACATAGTTCTGCTGTGAATAACAAGAATCTACTGTGTATTTTCTGAATGCAAACGTGAATATGTTCATCCATCTTTGGATGATGTGATATATTGACTGGGGAATGGCTCCGATTTCCTCTTCCTTTGCATTACGCCTTTGCAGGTCCTTCCGTCTAGAGGTAGATTCTAATTCCCCACCCCTTGAATCTGCACTGGGCTTTGTCTTGCTCTGGTCAGTAGAATGTTGGAGAAGTGGTGCTGTGTCATTTATGTACTTGGTCCCAAGAGGCCTTACAAATTGTCCCCCCAACTCCACCCTGTGCCTCTGAGACCATCATGAGAACATGCTAGTAGAACGCAGGCAGTTGGGCCAAGGCCATCCTAGATTAGCCAGTAATTTGCCAATAACCTGCCACCGTCTGGAGTGAGCCTTAGTTCAAACCAGAGCTACCCAATCAAGCTCAGCAGGACCAGCAGAACCAAACCACACCGCCAATCTGTAGATTCCTCAGTAATAATAAGGGGGTGTCATTTTAAGACCTTGCCCTTTGGGGTGGTTTGTTACACAGCATTATTGTGGCAATAGATGACTGACATAGATGCTGGAAAACTCTACTGGATTTCCTTGGTGTTTTGTGTCAGCTGTAACCTAAGACTACACTCTAGGGAGACTAGTGGAGGGACTTCAGACAAGAGTGAACTTTAATGCCCAACTATTTTATGTCCCAAGGTTTTGTACATGTCAGATCTGGCCTCCTGGAATCATCCCTGATGCTCAGGCCTCTTTTACAACTAAGACGCCAGGTAACCCACTACTTTCCAGAGGTGGGTTACGGTGGCTCCATCCTCATACATGGACGATCAGCTTCTTCGTTTGGAGCAGCTAATACCTGTGCACACGGTTCCAGAGTAGGCTTAGATCAATAACACACAGTTTTCTTTGACAGTAACGCCTGTTCCACAGTTCATACATGTGCAGCCCCAGGGCACTTTCACCCCTCACAACAGCAGGCTAAAGGGGTCCGGCTTTGTTGTACGCATATATGCCATGATTTTAACATTAATTATCCATGCTTGTTTCCCTTCTGCCAGAAATCCTTCAGATGACCCAGTTTTCACGATGTAATTTTAGTGAAATTAGACTTGAACATTTCAACGTTGTGTAATTAATTATATTCAGCTTCAATAAAGATCACTCATTGATTCAAACCACCAACAGGACCACGTGGCAGTGTCAGTTACACATCACAGGTGGCCTCACAGGGCCTAAGTGTGATAGCTAATTCAATTCCCACACTTTAAAAAAAATTAAATTCTCTGTTTGGTTAGGGTCGGACAGTTTACATCTAGTCCACCATTGAATGTTTAATGTCTGATTACAAGTTAATACTCGTTGGAAGACTTTTAGTTTTGTAAAATTAAATGTCATTAAGAGCTAAAATGTATTAAGTGTATTTCCACCCTGTGGTAATAAGGCAAAGTGGTAATTGCCTGACCTTTTAATGTCATCTCAGAGCATTTTATAAGAAGCCTGCCTGAGGGTCACCTCCCTGTCTTAGGGATCATAGCTGCCTTTAACTCATGCACTAGTCACAGCTGACTGGGGCTCAGACATCTTACAAAGTCAGAGGTTAGCTCGTAGAAAGTTGGTAACATTGGGCTTGGATATGTGTTTGCTTCTGATGCCCCCGACATTTGGAGAAGGACGGGCACCAGAGGGTTGGGGTGAAGAAAGAGGACTTCGTAGGGGACATGGGGTTTTGAAAAATGAGTAAAGTTTGGAAAGTCAGAATGAAGAGGGAGGGGGCTTCCAAGCAGGAGGCAGGACCTGAGCGAGGACACAGGCAGCAAGGATCTTGGGGGTGTGAGAAGGATGGGATTCCTGGAGTTCCTCTAACTGTCTTGGCTCTGGAAGCTCCTGCTTCCATCACTGATCTATTCAGTGATGGATGAAGACTATGTCTGTGGCTCAGTCGCTGAGAGACCCTAACAATTATGGGTGCTGCCCCCTCCCACTGAGAGCTCCCCGGCACAGAGCAGGACAGCACAGGCCTGTTTGTGGAAGTCCCAACCCACTTACTACCACTAGGTAAGCCTCGTCTCAGACGTCACCCGTTCTGGAGAGCTTCGTTTGACTCCAGGAGAAGTTTGGAATTAACGTACACACACTACTATATTCACAATAGATAAACAACAAGGACCTGCTGTACAGCACAGGGAACTATATATATATTTTTTGTTGTTGTTTGTTGTTTTTAACGTCTTCATTGGAGTATAATTGCTTTACAGTGGTGTGTTAGTTTCTGCTTTATAACTAAGTGAATCAGCTATACATATACATACGTCCCCATAACTCCTCCCTCTTGCGTCTCCCTCCCCCCCCATCCCACCCCTCTAGGTGGTCACAAAGCACCGAGCTGATCTCCCTGTGCTATGCGGCTGCTTCCGACTAGCTAGCTATTTTACATTTGGTAGTGTATATATGTCCATGCCGCTCTCTCACTTCATCCTAGCTTACCCTTCCCCCTCCCCATATCCTCAAGTCCATGCTCTACTTCTACATCTTTATTCCTGTCCTGCCCCAAGGCTCTTCAGAACCCTTTTTTTTTTTTTTAGATTCCATATATATGTGTTAGCATACGGTATTTGTTTTTCTCTTTCTGACTTACTTCACTCTGTATGACAGATTTCAGGTCCATCCACCTCATTACAAATAACTCAGTTTCGTTTCTTTTTATGGCTGAGTAATATTCCATTGTATAGATGTGCCACATCTTCTTTATCCATTCATCTGTCGATGGACACTTAGGTTGCTTCCATGTCCTGCCTATTGTAAATAGAGTTGCAGTGAGCATTGTGGTACATGACTCTTTTCGAATTATGGTTTTCTCGGGGTATATGCCCAGGAGTGGGATTGCTGGGTCGTATGGTAGTTCTATTTGTCGTTTTTTAAGGATCCTTCATACTGTTCTCCATGGTGGCTGTATCAATTTACATTCCCACCAGCAGTGCAAGAGGGTTACAGGGAGCTGTATTGAGGAGCGGGTCCTTTACTCAGATCCCAGATGCAGGAGGGGCTGGGACCAGGCAAGGGTGGAGGCAGGGAGAGCCGGTGGGAGGCTGAGGCAGATGTAAACGATGCAGGTGCAAGATGACGCTGGCTGGACCAGACCGACAGCGATGGAGGCGTTGAGACGCGGCAGCCGTGTGTGTAGAGACACCCGCCATGTAATTTACACCCAGGAGCTACCTGGACAAGGGCTGCTGAAGACAGGGGCTTGACTCCCAGCTTTCAAGCTCACTTGCTTGTCAAGATAATCAACTCTTCTAACAAATGAACCGGGTAGGATGGGCATAGCTTTATCATCAGAACCTTGTAAATACTGTGCTTACTCTTTGCTTTGCTTTGCTCTTTTTTTTTTTTTTGCGGTACGCGGGCCTCTCACCGCTGTGGCCTCTCCCGCTGCGGAGCACAGGCTCCGGACGCGCAGGCCCAGCGGCCACGGCTCACGGGCCCAGCCGCTCCGCGGCACGTGGGATCCTCCCGGACCGGGGCACGAACCCGCGTCCCCTGCATCGGCAGGCGGACTCCCAACCACTGCGCCACCAGGGAAGCCCAACTTTGCTCATTTTTTATGTCTGTTTTGTTTTCACTTAAAAATTAAATGTGGGACTCAATTTCAATAACTCCTGTGTCCCTAGTCCCCGGTACAATGCTCTTCTCTTTCTTAATAAGGTTTGAAACACCTCTCTGGAGTAGTAAGAACTATGACCACATGGTTGTGGACCGCCACGTGCTCTTCTAAGCGGTCCCGGGAACCCGGGAGGGAGGCACCGCCATCATACTGGTCCTAAGAAGGGGGCGCTGGGCACAGGGGCTCAACTTGCCTAAGACACCGGTCTTGCCGCGAAGAAGAATGTAGGAATCGAAGCTCTCGACCACTGCGCGCCGCCCGCTACCTCCCAACACGAACCTGCCTGTGTTTGCAATTCTGAAAGAGGGAAAATTATAAAGTGAAAAAACCATACGCAAGTTTTAATGTGAACTTTGTAAGGGAGAACTCGATCGACTAAACTATAATGTGAATGTCAGTTTCCAACTGGCTTCCGAACATTACCTCCATTCAGGGGACAGGGCGCAAAGGATGACATCAGAATTCTGTCTTTACAGTGTTGCCACCTAGAGCAGAAAACCCACACCTGTGCACCCAGAAGACTAGTCCCACACGGGGAAAGTAAGCCTCTCGTGAGCAAGGAAGACAGAGGGGATGGTAGGATTCGGACACCGGCATGATCATTTAGGGCGATACATTTGCTCATGAGTAAGGCCAGCTGCCGCCCACGCATGATGCCATGTGGTTAAAAATCCATACAAAATAAACAAGCAAAACTAAAAAGAACAACGTGGGGTTTTAGAGTCAAGTCAACTTGTATGTGAATCCTGGATTCAACACTTGCTCCCTAGATCACCTTGCAAATGACCCTCTCAGCCCGCCTATAAAATGCAGGTAACCATCCTCACCCCCTAGGCCTGCTGAGAAGTGAGCTTAAAAGTTTACTGTCGACTCAACTCCTCTACCTCTTTCTCCCAAGGCCAGGAAGTAGGTATGCCAGAATAGCCTGCCCTGCACAGCTCTGTGCCAGAATTGCCAGCGACAGGAATGCCCACGAGATCTGCACTGTGGATGTGGAGTGTTTCCATCACATGGGGAGGTTGTGATGTTGAGATACGTGGCTTCGCGAGCCTGTCCACAGGCTTCCATTTTGGTCCCACCCTGGTCACTAGACCTGGCAGCTCCTCAGATGCCCCAGGGAGCGCTGGTGTCTCCACTTAACCTCACTGCTTCAGGCTGAAGTCATTCGTGACTTTCTCCCGTCCTCTGCCCGCAGCCTTCCAGACCTCTCTCCCTCAGCTCCTCTCACATTCGTAGAAGCCCTGATCCCTGTCAATCTTGCAGTGGCTCTTTTCCTGACTGAGTTCAAGCCGGACACATGAGGCTCAAATGATGGATAATACATGCGGGAAGTGGTTGACATCAAGAAAGGGGTACAGACCACGTGCTGTGGAAGCCCGCCGTGACCACGGAGAGGACCACTGAGGCAGTGATGTGTAGCAGTGCTTCTCTCCTGCCTCGGATGTCAGAAGACACTAGCTGCTCATCAGATTCCAAAGGTTGCAAAGGTTCCCAGAGAAGATGTGTGTGTTTGAAGCCTGACTCCAGACCTTTCTAGCTGTGTGGATTGACTGAGTTACTGACCCTCTCAGAGCCTTAGTTAACTTCTCTAAGCTTGTCTAATTAATACAGTTAAAATACTAATGCTTATTTCAAGGATATATGCATGAAACGTCGTGCACAGACCTGGTACATGGTACGTAGTGAACAAATGTGAGTGACAATCTCCTCACCTCCTAAGCAGTAAAATGAAGGGTGTGTTCACAGAACAGGGGGCTGTTTATGGGAGGCTGGAGCATCAGGTGTGAAATGGAGAGAGTCAGAGAGGTGAAGGTGAGTCCAGGTTAGAGAGAGCCATGACTCTCCAGCTTCATCTTTCTCCTGTGAATGATGAGTCTTTGAGACGAGTTAAGTAGAACTGAACACTTTCGTTTCGCAAAGATCCTTTCGGCAGCAATGGGAAAGGTGACCTGCAGGGGACTAGGTTGAAGATCAAGAGACCAGGGGTGCTATTTATTATTCTCAATTTGCAGACGAGGAAACTGAGGCATAAGGCAGTGATTAAATCGCCTAAAGCCAGGCTGCCACTGAAGGGTAGGGCGAGCCTTTGCACCAAAGCCGCGTTCCAGGTCTGGACTCTTTACCCCTGTCTCCCTGCATCAGGAATTTACTTCCTAGTGAAGTAGAAAGACACATAAATCATTCGTTCTAAACAAGGTGGGGGGTACAGTGACAGCGACATGAAGATGTTAAGTCTAGGGCCCAGACGGGGAGGGGCACCTACTCCAACTTGGCAGGTGAGGAAGGACTTCCTGCAGGTGATGAGGAGGTGTCAGAGCCGGAGTCCTCAGGTGCTGACAGTGGTATAAATAAGATTGCAGCACTTTGTTGCTTAAACCCTCTCGTGATGTCCATTGCGAGCAGCGTACAAACCCAACTCACCGCGAGCTCTAGTCTCTGCGCACTTCCCTGGCATCATCACCCTCTGCTCTCCCCCTGGCCCACTAGTAACCCCTCTCGGATCTTCTCTGTGCCCGGACCGGACCGGGTAATCTTATCCCAGACTCAGCGCCTTTGCACTTACTGTTCCTTTTGCTTGGAATTCTCTTCCCTCCTCATCCTCCTTTGCAGCTGAGCCTCTCCAGAACACCTTCCCTGATCACTCTTGCTAAAACCGTTCAAAGTCCTTCCTTATCATTTTGCTTTATTTATCATCTTCAAAGCACTTACTAGTACCTGAAATTATTTATCCATCATCTATGTATCTATGTATCTATCTGTGTAACTATGTATGTATGTATATATGTATGTATGTATGTATCTATCTATCTACCTACTATCTATCCATCCATCTATCCCCATCGCTTGTCTCCCCCCTCTGGAATGTAAGCCCCTTGAGCACAGGACTTTGTCTTGTGAACACTGAATCCCAGTGTCTACGCCAGGCCCTCTGTACGTATGGGCTGAATGACTGGCTGCCTGTGGGGCTTCAGAAGGGAGATTTCCAGTTGCTCAGGGAAGACTTCCTGGAGGAAGGAGGTCTTCCTTCCCATAGGGTTGGACCCAACTGGTAGACATTTGGAAAAGAGGAAGAAGATTCATATTGGAGTAGAGGTTGACTCTTTGTTTTTTCCTGTAAAATAGAAATTCAGAGAAATATCAGACATCACAATGAGCTGTCCTAAAGTACTAGAATGGGTAATTGTCAGTCAAGGAGTCCAGAAACCTGTGTTCTTGTCCTCCCTCTTCAACTAATTTATCACAAGCCTTCCCCTCCCTGGACTTCTGTTTGCCCACCTGAGAAAGGAGTGGCTTGGACCTGATTGGTCTCTAAACCACCCTTCAGCTCTCAGATTCCAGGAGGAGGACATTTCAGCATCCTTGCCCAGTCACTGCGCACATGAAGCCTCGGGCTGCTCCTTCCAGTGTGGCCACACACACTCAGCCCTGCCACCATTGCACAGATGACTCGGGGACAGCAGGGCTTATTCTGAGCCTCAACCAGAGCCGCAGAGACCCTGCTGTCACAGCCTGTGCGCTGGGCGGTGGGCCTGGTACTGGGCTTCCCCGGGACTGAGAATTCGGATGGTAACTCACTGTGGCCACCAGGTGGCACCACTCTCCAAGACATAGCGCGGCCCTGCTAGAAGGTCGTTTGAACGCCCTTGGAGGTGGATGATATGCAAAATATAACCAAGGCTGATGTTTGGTAAATATGTCCAGGTGCTGGTGCTGGTTCCCATGGGATGAGAAGGGCCTGACACATAACCGGCTACGGGGAAGAAGTAAAACGTGGGAAGGGGGCTGAGGAGAGCAGCCTCCTCTGAGTGCCTGTGCAGCCTGTGGGGGCGGGGGGAGGGGCCGGTGTGGGGCCTGGCCTGGGGCTGGGCTGGACGGTCCCTGAGGGCTCACTCTGGCCGGTGATCCCACGTCCCCGCCCACAGGCCCCCGCCTCCACCATTACCCCATGCAGCGCCCCCCACCCCCCAACCCTGAGCTCCAGGCCACGAGGATGTTGCAATCTTCATTTCTGGAGAGAACACAAGACAGTTGTTTCTCTGACCCAGGGGCTCTGGCCTGAGGGCCCTGCAGCTGTCTCTACACGAGGCAAAGGCGGGCAGGGGCCAGGGAGAGCCCTGAACGGGGCATCTCATCTGAGGCCTGTGCTCATTCCCTGACAAATTCAACAAGCACCCACCGAAACCTGAATCTGTGCCAAGCCTCCCGGAGATGGAGCTGACCCAGCCTTCAGGAACCTCTGAGCGGCGGGCAGGCAGACAAGCGCATAGAAGGGGTGACAGAGCCCTGCAAGAAGTGAGATGAATGGTCTGCACAGGGGAGAGTGGCTCACACTAATTCTGATGGGGATCTGGCTGGCCAGGAGAGGGGCCCCTGGAGGAGGTGGCACAGGGGCCGGAAGCGAGGGAGGAGAAGAGGGGGACAGGGTTCCAGGCAGAGGGGGCTGTGGAGGAAAAGACCTCAGCTCATACAGGAGAGCCTGGAGTCTGGGCTGCTGGAAGCACTCGGCAGGGCTGGGACCTCGCTGTGCAGTGAGGGGGCAGCTAGTGCAGAGGCGGGGAGCAGACTGGAGAAGCGGGCAGGAGATGGAGCCTGTGTGTGCCCTGGTAAGGAGCCCAGCATTATCTGAAAGCAATGGATGGTCATCGAGGGTTTTTTTTTTTCTTTTTTTTTTTGCGGTATGCGGGCCTCTCACTGTTGTGGCCTCTCCCGTTGCGGAGCACAGGCTCCGGACGCGCAGGCCTAGCGGCCATGGCTCACGGACTTAGTTGCTCCGCGGCATGTGGGATCTTCCCGGACCGGGGCACGAACCCGTGTCTCCTGCATCGGCAGGCGGATTCTCAACCACTGCGCCACCAGGGAAGCCCTATCGAGGGGTTTTAAGCGGGGAGAGTGACGTGGTCGGACCATCTAGAGCATGAGTGCGGCTGTGGCCTGGTGCTGGGTTTTATTGGAGGCTGCGGGGGGGCAGACCTGAGCCAGGCTGGCAGATGGCAGCTTTGCAGCAAGATCATGACGCCCGACTTAGGGCAGAAAGGAGGCAGAGAAGGGGGCGCCTCAGGAAAAGGAGGGTCTCCCCCTGGCGGCAATATTAGCCAAAGAAAAATAAGCCCCGTTGGTTGGGCAGAAGTCATCCTCTTGGTAAAACCGCGCGAGAGAGAAATCTTCAAGATGTAATTTATGTGTACAGCGGCCTGCAGTTTCACCAGCTAACAGCAGAGGATATTTGAAGATCTTAGCATCCTCTTTCTTTGTTCACTGA
The DNA here is from genome assembly GCF_026419965.1 of Kogia breviceps. Classification (NCBI taxonomy): domain Eukaryota; kingdom Metazoa; phylum Chordata; class Mammalia; order Artiodactyla; family Physeteridae; genus Kogia; species Kogia breviceps. The sequence continues at coordinate 91,487,413 of NC_081320.1, forward strand.
TTTTTTTCTCTGATGAAATCGTTTGAAAATCCCAAGTTTAGTATGAGTCGAGATTGTCCAAACCTCAGCTGTATGCACAGTGTCATTTCCCATGTCTCAGGAGGAGCTGTTCTCAATGAAGCATCGAAAACAAACAGATGAGACGGAGCCAGAATCAAACGGCAGGAAGAAATGTGATGATGAGGCCGCATGGCTCCGGGATCCAGTTCCTTCGCAGTTGTTTTTATTAGCGTTTGCGTCAATCCTCCAAGCCGCGTCCATCGCCCCCTCTCCCCACCCACGCTCGCCCGGACCAGAGGCAGCCTGGACTCGCGGACAGGCACCAAACCGCTGGACACTTGAGAAGGGCTTCTTCCGAGGCCCGTGGCTCCGCGTCTGCCGGGTCCATCCGCTCCCCGAATTCTTTACAAGCCCACTGCGGGGTCCCAGCTGCTCTGCCAGCAGCAGAGTCCCCCCACGGAGGAGAGGCGGTGTCCAGCCCGAAGAATGGCTTTGCAGGGCCCACCTGTCTCGGCAGCGCCATCATCCACGACCACATCCACAGCAAGAGGACAGAGCAACAAGCCTGGCCCCTAACACGGGGCTCTGTCCTTGACGGGATCTCAGTGGCACCCACAGGCAACATCGCACCGACAGAAGTCCCCGGAACGCTAGGGACAAGAAAAGGAGAATACAGTCTTTGAAAGGCTCAATTAAGGAGCCATTCTGAGGTGCGGCGGTTTTCTCCGTCACCAGCCAGAAGTCAAGACTGTTGGCTGATAGTCCTGAATGTACTGCCAACCAGCTAGGCAAACTTCAACCAAGTTGCACTTCAACTTGAAGTTACTTAAATTCTCTGAGCCCGACACATTTTTCCCCCACATGATATGTGAGAAGGTTTAACTGATGGCCTCTACGTTCCTTCCAACGGCGGAGTCTCTGATTCCATCGCAGTATCTTTACTTACTTACTCAGTGTCACTATTGGGTTGAGCAGAGGAGCTTCAAACCGGAACCAGTCAGCCTCTGTACAGGGGCGCGTGATCCAGAAGGGACATGGATGGTCAGATAGACGAAGGTGAGGCTGTGAGCTGTGAAGAATGCTGTCAAGCAGAAGGACAAAGGACAGGGGAGGTAGAGGAGGGTCAGGGAGGGCACCTGAGAAGCATCGGGCTCCCTGCACCGTTTGGAAGGATAAGGAGGGTTCTGGTGGATGCCAGGGGAGACGCAGGTGTGCAATGACAGGGGTACTTGGAAGGGTCCAGCGTGGGAGGAATGATGAATTACTCACTCAGGCCCCGAGGAGGGGGAGGGAAGGCGAGGTGGGAATTGAAGCCGAAGTTTCCACATCAGAGTCCACATCACGAAGGCCTTGAATGCCGTAATGGGAATGTCAGCATCGGTAGCCAGTTCTGCCAGCAACAAGCAGAGGACGTGAATTCCAAGGGCCCCTTCTCATGAAAGTGCAGCTCTGTGTGCAGAAGAAAACTTAGTAACTGAGCTAAGGCTTTATCTCATTTCAGAAGTTCGTCTTCATAAGATGCGCAGCCATAGCTCCAGGTTAGGTACTGACTCAGAACAGCAGTGAACTCCCAAGGTCCTGTCACAATAGCTACTGTCATTCCCTTCCAGGGAAACCGAGGGGCAGGACAGTCCTGAGCGAGTTGAGGGGTGAGTTGACCAATGGTCATGTGGCTGGGTTCCAGAACCCTGGAGAAAGTTCCAGCAAAAGCCAGGATGGCTTGAGGTTCACCATGGCCAAAGTTGACCAGGGGCTGGCATTAGTCACCGGAGGACCAGAAGACAGGGCCAGGAGACCAGAGCAGGAGAGAATGTCCCGCAGCCTTGGTAAACTGTGTGTCCAGTGGAGACGCGAAGGCATGGAGGAAACACCGTGGACTGAGTTACACGCACCGGCGTCTTGGTATTGAGAGACTTGGAATGAGTCCTTTCATATCTCTTGGCCTCAGTTTTACCTTCCTTGCAGGGTTACAGCGAGGGTTAAATGCAACCACGGATGTACGGCAGGGATGCTGGCTTCCCTCCAGCGCCCCGGTGGCTGCCCAGCCGGGGTACGCTTTCCAGCCCCTTCTACGTTGCCGCGGGGCCGTGACACCGAGTCCCAGCCTCAGAATAAGGGTGGGAGCAAGGGCACACGTTGAAGCCTGGACTGCAAAGCCCTCTCACTTCATCATCCTCTCTCCTCTCCCCTTCCCACCTGCCAACCAGAGACTGGTGGCCAGAGAGGCCTTGGAAACCAGGTTTTAAAGATGGCAGAACATCCGTCAGCCTGGTTCCCTGAAAATTTCATGGACCGGAGCTCTCCCACCCCCATCCCTAGTCTCCCACCGGTGACTTTCATAAGAGCAGAAAACAACCTTCCCCTGCACCAAGTCACTGAGATTTCAGATGGATGTGTTTTAGCAGTAACGTTACCTTATCAACCCGGCGTTGGAGGACCTAGCACTGAGCCGGACGTAAAGAAAGTGTTCCAGAAGTGAATTCTTTTCACAGATAGTCCCCAGGTGTCTAAGTGTATGCCAGGTGGTGAGCTAGCCGTTAGAAAAGATCTGTGGGCCAGAAGCACCCCCATCTTCAAGGAGCTTACAGCGTGTGGGAGACCCAGGTGAGGAACTGGGCGATCATCGTATAGTGTGATTAGGGCGCTGGAAGGGTGGGCCCAGAATGGCCTAACCCATGGAGGGGGTGTCTCTCCCAGTGCAGGAGAGTCAGGGGAGCGTGCTTTCCTGGTTTCACTTCTGCTTTCTTAGGGGGAGCCCTCCCTGGCTTCTCCATACACGCACGGGAGGGAGAGTGAAGGGGAGAGGATAGGAGAGCGCCTCCAGGTAAGAGGGCGCGGTGCGGGCAGCTGAGGGCTCACAGCGGCTGAAGCACAAGACACGAGCGTGAGACGTGACCCTCGAGAGAGAATCAGCAGCCAGATCATGAAGAACCTGCACCCCACCTGGAGAAGCATGGAATTTATCCCCAAACAATGGGATGCGATGGAGGAAACAGAGGTGGGAGAGAGACAGGGAAATATTTGCTCTTCAGATGCCTTTCTCCAGCTGAATGTGGCCCACACGTCCGTGTGTGATGAGAGGTCCGGCACTGGCTCCTGTCCTAAGCCACAGACAGTGGCTGGTAGGGACATCAGCGAAAGCATTTGACCACTTACTAGGCTAAAAGAACCATCGAAACTCTTCAGCACCTATTACGTATTTTAACCTCTCAACAACCTATACCAGTACAATTATTTACCCAGTTTAAAGGTGAGGAAACTAAATATTACAACGTTAAATAGATTGCTGAAGGTGACAGAGACCACCGAGGATCTCTAACTCCAGAATCTACATCTAGGTCCTTAAGCTCGGTACTCGGTACTCGGGTAGGGAACCAAGAGAGCCCAGAGGGAGAGAGGCAATAAGGTGAGAAAAAGCGAAAGATCCCACGAGACTTGGTGGAGCCTGATCGGGAGTCAGAGCAATGCACAACCTCTAGGTCCCGGCAGCCAGGTGGAAGGTGGCACCACCCACTGTCTTAGCTCCCTAGGACTCCTCACAACATGGGTCGCTTAAAACAGCAGAAATGTATTCTCTTACAGTTCTGGAGGCCCGAAGTCCAACATCAAGATGCTATCGGGGATGGTTCCTTCTGGAGCCCCTGAAGGAGTGTCTGTCTGCTGCCTGTGTTCTAAGTGTCAGTGGCTGCCGGCAGCCCTGCCTTGTGGTTGCCTCACTCCAACCTCTGCCTGCATTTCCCCTTCCCGTGGCCTCCTCCTCTTCGCTTCACTTACAAGGACACTTGTCATTGGACGTAGGGCCTACCCTAGTCCAGGATGATCTCATCTTGAGATTTTTAAAGTAACTTACATCTGCAAAAACTTTTTTCCAAATAAGATCCCATTCACAGGTTCAGAATGACATACGTTTGGGGAGAACACCATTGAACGCACTGTGCCCACCAAGACTGGGAACCCAGAAGGAGAAAGATGTCCTGGGTAAACCGTGATGCGTTCCCTTGTTAATATGCTGGGACTGAGCGGGTTGTGGGATTTCTGAATAGCAATATCTGGTCGGTGGTTAGAAAAATGAATGGAAAGCCCTATGTGAGCCATCAGTGCTGGGGACTCAGAAATCTTCAGTGAGGGTGTGGAGGCAATGCCCCCGGGAATACATGCTGGGACAAAGAGAAGAGGGTTAGGGCCAAAGAGAGGGGACATTTTAGTGTCAGAGAAGAATGAGGAGCTTGTATAAGAGCCTGAGAAGAAGTGGCCCAAGTGGCTTGAGCCTGGCTGGGGACTCACAGAACAGAAGAGAGGGTCGAGGTAGGAGGGGATGGGCTTGAGGGTAAAAGCCACAGAGATGTGACAGGAGATCCCGGTAAGTGGCAGTAGGTTTAGCTTCCTGGAAATGTTTGGGGGCCTCAGTGAACACAGCTTCAGAGGAGGGTTGGGGGTAAACTCCAGATGCATAGATGACGCTTTCATCCTGATTGTGAAAGGCAAGAGAGAGAGAGAGAGAGAGAGAGAGAGAGAGAGAGACGGGGCGGGGTTCAGAGGTGGACACAAGATGGAAGTAACTCAAGTGACAGAGGAAGATCCAGGGAGGGAAAGACCGAAAGGCAAGGCGAGGAGAGGACAATCACCGGGGAGGAAGTGCAAGAGCGAAGGAGTCAGAGCTGAGACAAGACGAGAAGAGCAGGGCTTTCTTTTCGACTGTACAGAAGGAGTTTTTAAGGATGGGAATGGATATAAGCAGTCGGTAGGTGTGAAGCCAGGAAGTAGAGGAAGATGTATTCTCGCCACCTATTTTCTCTGCGAAGTAGATGATCAGGTTATCTTCAGGGAAGGAGTGGGAAGTGGTGGGTGGGCAGTTTGAGAACCGTCAAGAAGATTTTAAATAGCTACGATGGGAAACAAACTTGACTCAGGAACAGAAGGACTTCTTGGCAGCCTCGCGTTGGAGACCAGGAACGTTCTCGGGCAGCAGTCTGCACGGGTGTGTGACTTTCCCCAGAGGCCCCTGTGAGGCTCGGACAGTTTCACGGGTACAGAGTTAGGGACACCCGAGGAAAACGCAACAGCAACAACAATAGCAGGACAGGACTGAAGGGCATTGGCAAAGAAGATTGAAGAGATAGACCCTAAAGCCCACGCTGAAGAAGAAAGGAAGGAAGGACAGAATGGATTGGACAGCAGAGGAGAGGGGTCAGGGCCCTGGCAATTTTGATGGACAGCAGGATGAGGGGTGGCGGAGAAGTGGGCAGAAGCACGGGAGGCTGTGAGTAGTCAACTGTATGTTGAAGAATCTGAGGGGCAGCAGCTCCAGAAGCTCCAGAAGATGCAGTAGACTGTGTGACAGACTGCGGCCCGCAGGAGCAGGGAGGATGCTGTCTTAGGTCAAGTTCCAGAGAAGCAGAGCCTGAGGCAGGGATTCTCATGAAAGTGATTTATTGAGGGAGGGGGTGCTCTCAGGAGAAGGGAGTGAGGGAAGCAGGATAAAGCTGGGAAAGGGGCTTCCCTGGTGGCGCAGTGGTTGAGAGTCCGCCTGCCGATGCAGGGGACGCGGGTTCGTGCCCCAGTCCGGGAGGATCCCACGTGCCACGGAGCGGCTGGGCCCGTGAGCCATGGCCGCCGAGCCTGCGCGTCCGGAGCCTGTGCTCCGCAACGGGAGAGGCCACAACAGTGAGAGGCCCGCGTACCGCAAAAAAAAAAAAGGTGGGAAGGAAACCAAACAAGGATGCTGTCTTGCCTGGAGACTTGGAGCTAGTCTCCGGAGTTAGGGAGCTCTGGAGCACAGTTTGCACCATCGAATTGGCTCCAATGTGAGGCCAGAGGCCAGAGGCCAGCCTTTTGTCCCCTGTGCCAGTCAACCGTTGTCCCCCGGCACAAGGTGGCCCCATTTGGGGCAGCTGTGAGCAGTTGGCCACTCACACGTATAGCACTTTGGAGACTGTTGCCCAGTATGAATAAGGGGGTCTAGACAAGGCACCAAGAGCATCCAGCACAGTTGCAATCCCACTGCCAGAGCTGCCACGGAAGGAAGCAGGTGGGGAAGCTGTGTCCTCAGGGGTAATCAGACTTTGATGCTTCAGGATCTAGAATATTTGGTAGAGTCCTAAGAGGTGTGGGAGACTGTTTCCCACAGATCAGTAGTCTCAGGAGGCAAAGGAACAAAGTCTAGTGAGACAGGGAAAGGGAGGGTGTCGAGCAACACAGAGTAGGTGATACATCTGAGAAAGGACAGGTGACCCAGAAGCTCTGAGATTAGGTAAGAAACCTAGAGACAGAAGGGCCTGTTGGTATAGCTGCTGCAAGGTCTTCAGCTGAATTCACCCCAGCCAGCGCCGGTGCGAGAGGAGGACCAGGCCTCTCTGAAGAGATCACCTCCACCCCAGATGGATCCCGCTCTGACGGAGCCCCCATCCTCGTGAGCAAGGCAGCAGGTCAGTGCCTGGTCCCAGAACTGCTGCCCAGAATTCCTCCTTCCCAAGAACCACCCTGGAGCCTGACACCCCAACCTGGACCAACACCATCTTCATGTCTAGAGACCAGTCCTTTGGAGGGATGCACAGGCAGCTCTGGCCACAGAAAGGAAGCTACCACTCCATTTCCATCTGCCCGACTTTCTAGCCCATCTCTAAGGAGGAGCTCAGGCAGCGCCTGTCTTCCTGGGGTCAGTTTAGTCAGCAGACGATCTGTGTTCTAGTCTCGACAATCAGAGGTGGCAGGAAATCAACCCGAGGATCCCACAGTGCAAGAAATGACAAGAAAGCCATTGGGTGTGTCCATCCAGTGAGCTTTACATCCTGAAGACCAGCCAGGCACCTGGAGAGAGGGGAATTCTGTTCTACTGCAACCATGGCGGTGGGGCTGGTCCTCAATGGACTTCCTGAGATTGGACTCAGTTTGGCGAGGTCTCAGAGCAGAACAAGGGTGGGAGACAGCGCTGCAATCCCCCAGACCATGCCCCATCAGCAGCCACCTGGGAATGCAGATTATTTTTCCTGGAAGCTTCTTTCCCTTTAGAAGGAGTCCTTGTACCTAGAAATGAATCATTTGGGAAGGCTCCTGGAAAGATGGAAATCCCACTTATTTGCATATCTTGCCCCCCTTTCCATAGTTTATTCTAGTTTGGTAGATGAGTGAGTTAATGAATGAATGGGAATCCGGTACTAGATGTCGTGGTGACGGCCAGAGCGGCCTCTGTGGTTCCTTCTAGCTCTGGACGTCATGGGAGTCGTGAGGAGAAAACAGTTTCAGAACTGGGTAGCCTGTGGGGAAGGGATTTGGGTTTAGATTTGGTTTGGTTTGGGTTCTGATCAAACTTGGTAGCAGCAGACCTGTCCCTCCAGCCTGAGCTACCACAGCACAGGCAGCGTCCTAACTCACCTACACGTGGACCTGCCGCAGCATTGACTTCCGGTCCCGAGGGCCAGGAGAAATGCCATGAACTTCTGTGTGTCTGACCCAAGGTGGAGGAACAGCCCGGACACCAGGAGCCATGACTCGGGTAAATGAGAGATGACTGAAGTCAGTGCTAATTCCAGGGTGAGTTGGGAAGGAGACAGCGAAGCGGCAAAACTTCAGGTCCTCTTTCAGACTCGAGAATTCCTATCTTTGCAGAGACCCTTGGGGGTGTGGCCTGTCATCTTTTCAGGCCAATGAAGTCCCCAAATAATCACAGCCAATATCTTAGTTTGCTAGGGCTGCCATAACAAGTGTCACAGACCGGGCTGCTTAAATAACACGTTTCCTCACAGTTCTGAAGGCTAGAAGTCTGAGATCAAGGTGTCAGCAGGCTTGGTTTCTCCCAAGGCCTCTCTCCTTGGCTTGTAGACGGCCGCCTTCCCCCTGTGTCTTCACATGGCCTTTTCTCTCCGTGTGCCTGTGTCCTAACTGCCTTTTCCTATAAGGAGACCGATCATGTTGGATTAGGTCGCATCCATATAACCTCATTTTAACTTAATTACCTCTTTAAAGACCCTGTCTCCAAATGCAGTTGCATTCCAGTTACTGGCAGTGAGGACTTTAATACATGACTTTGGGGGCGGACACAATTCAGCCCATAAAGACCCATAACCAGTTTACCGAGTGAGCTGGTACAGCTGGGCACAAACAGAAAGCCACTTCATTTTTTCTCATTGTTCCTCATTAAATTCTCTCAGTGGATAACCCCTCCCACCACATCCCCTGGATGAAGTCTCAGGCTGGTGTCAGCTTCTCCAGTCTCCCTCAATAAATAAACCAAATAGAAAGTCTATTTCGGTCCACAGTAAAGAAAAATCCCAGACCCCTTGTGCAATCTAAAGCTTCTCTCCTCCTCTCCACTTTTCTTCTCCTCCCATTATTTCCAGAACCCACCGTCTTTCTCACCGTGCTCCCAACGCAGGCTGTAGCACTCAGCCACGACCCCCTTTCTGGGTCAGGTACAAGTCTCTCTGTTTCCCCGGATTCCAGAGGGTCATGGGTCAAGCTCTCCAAGTGGGTTTACTGATGCTCCCTCCCTGGGTGTAGGGTGGGAGGCGGGCAGAGTGGCCCACTGTCCTCTCTCCCAGGAGCAGGGAGGGACCCTCAGTAAATGGAAACTCTCTCCAAAAACACTCCCCCGTCTGCTCTTCAACCTCCTTTTTGGCTAAGGACTGAAAAACACATTTTGCAGCTTTACACATGCCCTGCATAGTTGTTTGTCACCTATTTTATTGGTGTCAGCCTGTGGGGATCCCAGCAGAAACTGACACCAGAAGTCTCGGTTTAACAGCCAGTAAGACTTTTTTTTCCACATAACTTCAAAGTCAACAGACATCTTAAGAGCACCGGGGAGATACAAACGCAGTCTCGGGAGAAGGCACGGGCTGCCCAGGGGCTGAGGGGGGGTGTGAGTAACTGAACCAGCCTTACAACCTAGATTTCATACCTCCTGGGCTGTGGTCCTCTCAACACTCCATCATCACCCTGAATCTAGATTGACACGACTTCAGACCCTTGTTTTCTTAAGTGGATGACACATCATGAAACATATATTCATGCAATACATTTGAATGTGGTTAAAAAAACGCCTCCCAACTCTTCATGGTACAGAAATCTTTTGTCTCCAGTTCCCTAGGAATGCTGTTGTCTAGAAGGATCTGACAGCAAGGGGAAGAGTGGGGAAATAAATCATTATCGAGGTCAAGGAGAAGAGCTTGGCTCAGCAACAAAAAATCACGCCTTCTGGTGTGTCCCCAGCAGGGCAAGCCATTCCTGGGCTAAAATACCGTAACTTCTCCTCCGTCCCTTACCCTTCTTTCTCCCACCCCTCATTCCTGCACACTCCCCCCACCATGAGGACTTTACATTCTGGAAGTAGAGCTCCCATCTGCTCCCATCTCCTCCTATCACCATGGTTACTGGGTCCAGCGTAGTCTCTGTGGAGACGGAGGCAGAATGGTAACCAGGGACAGCTCCACTGCAAGAGGCTGGAAAAGTGAGGATCGTTTCTTTTTACCCCCAGTTAAACTGGCGGCCCACACTCACGTGCTCTTGTGTTAGTAGTATGTCAGAGTTGAAAGGCCTTTGATCCGCCACACAAAAAAATATGATGACCTGCGTGATTCCCTACCACTTACATTAGAAGACTCTACCTTCAGGGTGTGCTACGCGTGAAATGCTGGGCCGAGGGGTGTGGACCGTGGGAAGGTGGTGGCCAGGTCTCAGCCCGACTCAGCCGGCACCCCCTGAATAGTCCAGGGTCCAGGCCCACGTGGGGGCAGGGAGTGGGAAGTGGGGAGCAGGGGGGGAAGGGGTGACTTACCAAATCCAGCACCAAGGACATTGGGCAGAGCTGCTGTGCTTACAGGTCCTGAGCCTCCATGATTTGACTCGTCCCCAGAATAGCCTCACTGCGCTGACATCTCACGTCCTGCGCCCAGCTGCCTTTTGGTTTTTGTTTTCTTTTTTTTTTTGCCAACCAGGGAGGATTTGGGTTTCTTGTGCTCTGGGTTCAAAGGCCATGGGAAGGTGGGGAATGCTGATGCCAGAAGAGGTCAGGGAAGCTTCCCATTTAGCAAGGGAGAGAGCAAGATCAGACAGGCTTAGCTTCCAGGCTGGGCGTTGCTGCTCTCTGAGGACGCCCTTCGGTCGTTTCTCTTTCACTGAGATGGCGGAGCAGCCGGAAGTTGGCCGAGCGGAGCAGCTCAGGCCTGGCTGTGCACTGGAACCACCTGGGAATCTACCCAAAGTCCTGCTGTCTGGCCCAGCCCAGGACCATTCAAGCAGAGTCCTTGAGAGCTGAGCTCAACAGTGTTTTAAAACTTTCCCAGACAACACCGATGGGAGGTCAGTCGAAAGCCGCTGGACCACAGGTGCTCCAAGATGCTTGCCTGGGTTTACCTGTTTGGGTCACGCGCCACCCCAGTAATCTCACTGGCTTATTAAAACACATGGTTATGTCACAGTCACAGGTGGATAGGTCAGCTGTGATGCTGCTGGCACCTCCCAGCTCAGCCGGGATTGGCTGAGCTTGGCCCGAGAGGATGGGTTGGGCTAAGGTCTGCCCCTACCCTGTCCACTCACTCTGGGACCAGCAGCTATAGGGCGTTTCTCTCCTCATGGTAACGTGGCAGGATGGAGGCACTGGTGGCGCCTTGACCTGACTCTTAAAGCTTCAGATCAAAACAGGCACCTGTCGCTTCCACCCACCTTCCATTAACCAGAGCAAACCATGTGGCCAAGGTCGGGTCAGGGCGACAGACCACATTCCACTGGCAGGGAAGGAGAAGGGGGGAGGGACGAATGGCCATCACGTGACCTCAGCTACCCCAGGCGAGGACGACGAGCGAGCTGAGCAGGTACCGACCAGAAGCATATCTGCTCTGCTCACTCACCGAGCCCAGCCTGTACTCTGTCTCCTCCAGGCTCTTTCCCAGCCACCCCCCCCCCCCGGTTGAGAGAGCCTGTCTGCTTCTCTGACCTTCCCCAGGCGTGACTTACCTCCCTCCCACTTAGCTGTCCGCAGTGAGATTGTGGGAGCTCAGGGCGGGGTTTCCCCCGCTGCCCAGTACAGGCAGGCGTATCGTGATTGTAGTCACTGTACAGCAGCCGCTGCTTGATGTACGGATGCAGGAAGTGCCAGGAAACTTCCTGGGGTGGGGCTTGAGGCAGCACAGTAAGCTCAGGGGTCGTAGGACTCTTCCTTTTCAACCACCAAGAGCTGCCTTGAAACATGGCCGTGGGCTGGAAAGAACAAAGGCTTTGGAGTCGGAGAGACTCAGGTTCAAATGAGAGCAGTACCATTCATTAGTTCTGGGCTCTTGGACGACTCTCTGCCATATAGGGCCTGGCATGGCTTCTCCGTAACGTGGGAATAATAGTAATTTGCAGGATGATTATAATCTTTCAAGCCTGCCATACACAGTGTTGCCTCTGGGCCTTCAAACACGGTTCCCCATTTCACGTCGTCACCCAGTTCTCTGCCAACCCGCATCTCCTCAGGGGCCTTCTTGCATATGAAATACCTGCTATTGCCCTCCATCTCTTTGCCCTGTTTACTTTCCTGTTGTGCTATTGACACTCAGTTTGTTTGTTTATACTATTGCTGTGTACTTTCCCAAACATAACGCAGACGCAGCGAGGAACTGGACCTTTGCTGTTTTAAACATTTTAAAAACGTCTGTATCTCCAGGGGGCATCGTGATACCCAGAGACAGTTTGTTAAACGCTTCTGGAATGAAGGAACTGTGAACACTGAGAGAGTCGGTGTCTGAAAAGCCCTCACACGGTGCCTGGTGCACAGAACATGGTCAGTAAAGGGCAGCAGTGCCCGTGTCCAGCCTGCCCCCACTCTGAACCCAGCCTCGGTCTCTCTGCTCTGGGTCCGGGGACACAGCCGGCCAGACAGAGCAGTGGGCCGCTGGGGCACCAGCCCGCGGGCAGACCCAGGCGCGCAGTGAAGAATTTTCAAGCCATTTGCCCTCTTCCTGCATCCTCAGCAAACAGAAGAAACTGGATCTTGAGGGGCCAGGGTGTCCTCCGTCATCTTTATTTCTTCTGCGAACCCAGGACCCATCACCACCCAGATTCAGTCTGTGAATCACACACTGTCAGCTCCTTCCTAAATGTCTTCCTCTGTGGAAAGCAGAAACATTTAAGTCGGAAAACTGAACTCTAAACACACGCGTGATTCCATTTTGTCCCATTAGAAAAGCCTCTCTCATAGAATGCATCAACAGGAATTGGGAGCTTGAAGCTATTTTATAAAATAAATAAATAAGTAACCCACAGTGGTGACTTTGGCCCCTATAGTCTGAGACTTACAACCTAATGCTGACAAAGTGAGGGATTAAAGCAGAGGCCGTTCTGTACAAGAAATGTCAGTACTTTGGCTTAAAGTTCAAAAACCCTGCTTCATGAATGTTTTTCAGATTTGGGACACTTTGCTTAAAATCAAGAGTCATGATCCCACCTTACTAAAGCGCAGTGAGCGTCAAAGTTTCACGATTAAAAGGTCTATTGATCCGAGGTTAGCCCAGCTCCTGTGTGCTGGGCAATGGCCCAAACCTTGCAGAGACACTTAAACCTAGTCCCTGCCCTCAGGGACCTGCCTTTCTGGTGGAGCTCCAGCCATGTTCACACGTGGGGTACCCAGCGAGGGTGCTCTGATGGAGAAGACCATGCCTGGTCCCAGACCAAAGGAGGGAGGGAGGAACCTTGGGGGCAGGGGGCGAGGAGCAGGAAACCTGCTTGGGAGGGGCTGGAACTACGTCTTAAAGGCAGCAGGTGTTCAGCAAGCCATCCAAGAAGGGGAAGGTGTGTGGGGCGAAGGAATGGTTTGCAGGAAGTCTCACGGGGGCGAGGGGAGCAAAGCCGGCTCTGGGAACAGTGCACGGTTTCTAGGGTGGGAAAGACGAGGGACTGTTCTCTCTCTGTCTCTATCGAAAACAGTACCAAACATTGTCCCATGTGATATCACAGGACAAAAATTTTTAACTTTGTATTTTTTTCACAAGAATTTTCAGAGACTGTACTGTGCAGCCTCTCCTCCCCAAACTGACTTTGTCAGAGGCTGTGCCTTTCAGACCAGTGGAACATCCAAGAAAGAAAGTCTGCTGGCCTTCAAAGAGGCCCCAGTGGAGCAGAATATGCCCTCTAGCTGCTCCTGGAATGAGCACGCACACGCACACGCACGCACACGCACGCGCACACGCACACACGCGCACACACACACACACGCACACACACACACATGCACACACACGCACACCCCTCGCTTCCTTGCCTAGTTCAATTTGTACCTATAATTCCATGTCGTTCCCATCTGACATCCGATCCTGCTGTTCACCTTTTGAAGTCCAGCTGTGTGTCCAGGACAAAGTTCATGCTACTAAATGGACCCATGAGATTTGTCACCATCTGAACCCTCTGCTTCTCCAGCCCCAGCCCTGACCACCCGTTTGGTATCTTCTGTTCCAGCAGCTTCCAGCTCCCTGGACGCTCGTCCCCATTTCTTACTTTCTCATCTCTCACGTCATCTGCTCTTCCCCAAAGACCTTCCTATCTCTTTCTTCCTCCTCAGCCTCAGCATGTGTTCAGGCATCACATTGAACTGTCCGGCTCCGGGCAGGGCCCACGCCTTATTGAGTCAGAAGGCCCTGCCCCGGGGTCCCAGAGATCAGTGGGCTTCCCACTGCCTCTGCCTGCCTTACTTGCCTCCTCTGTTTATACAAACAACCCTTCTCCCCGTGTCCAGGGCTGACTTTCCCATTAGGAGTGGTGCCTGGGGCCCATGCTATTTTTAGGGACAGATCATAATGTTTTCATTTCTTTTAAAATCAGGAGAAAAACTGAACCCACTAATAATGAACATGCAATAATGAATTCAGCCCAGACTATATTCATCTTTATACCAATGCAGTCAAAAAACATAAATTAAATTATAAAAAGTTTTTTACGGGGGAAGGGGCCCAGGAAGGCAAAAGTGCCTGGGGCCTTGAAAGTCATAAAGCAACCTGCCTTCCCCTCCCTACTAGGCACTTCAGACCCTGTTCTTGAAGCTCTGTATGCCTTGGTGCCCACCCGAACACCTGGGTGTGTGCTCATTAAAGGTGCGTTGAAAAAACTGAGCAATCTGGAATTGGGGAAGGCAGGGAAGGCTGCCATCAGCGTGTCTGTGTGACAGCAGGGACACTGAGTCCTAGGAAATCAATCCCTGCGACCCTAAAACTCTGTTTAATTGGGTAAGGGAAGGGGATCGAGGACAATCTGAATTATTGGAGGAAGGCTAATATAACAGGTGTTCGGGCCTAGTGTGTCCCTGAGTCTCAGAATTAGTGAAATGGTTCGCTATTGCAATTTTATGGAAGAATCAGTTCTGGCTGGGTCTCCAAAAACAATCATGCGAAAATGCAGGATTCCCGAGGCAAGCCTCAAGATCGAAGGAACTAGGCAGGCTTGATAAATCCACAGCAAGAATGAGTAGCTTCATTTTGAAGTGATTTTTCAAATGTCTGGCTCCTGGAGTACTTACCACCAGTAATGAAAGCTCTCCTCATGTCCATAGGTAAACTGCCTAGAAACAGACTCTAAAAATGCACCTACATTATATTTACTGGGGGACGGGGGATTCTGAAGGTCTTACTGGAAACTATTTGTCAGTTTCCAAAGTAGGAGATAAACTGTGGCCTCTAATAAAATCAGGAAGTAAAAAGTTCTCAGTCCTAGACTTCTAGACGCAGTAGAATTCTAGCAAGGCTCTTAAAGAGCATTCTGTGCCCTCCCCACCGTATGGATGAGAAAACCGAGGTGCCCAGTCAGGGGGTGACTGGTCCTGGGTTTCTTAAGAAGGGATCCCAGCAGTGACCGGGCTGAAAGTGAACACGTGGCTTCTTTCCCTAATCATCTAGCCCTACAGTGGGAATAACAGGAGGGGCCATGCAGATATTCGTTCCCCTTTGAAGTTTTAAGCTATTCAGAATTCTTGGGTTGAGGGCAGGGGTAGCTATCGAGTATAGAAGGCTGTTGTTGATTATTAGAGTTGTGAAATCAGATGGAGGGGGCTTGCTCTGTGTTACATCGGGATCCTTTTGTGTCCAATAGTTCTTGGGTTAATGCCACCAGAAGAGTCTCAGCCACAGCTGCTCTACAATGGACAAATCAGTAGTGTCTGCCAGCTTGGAGTCTGCTGGTGGGTCTGTGCAGTAGAGGAGGCTACTGGCAACAAAAGAGTTACACTTCTCCCCTTCGGGGAGACAAGCAGGATCTGGACAAGCAGGATCTGGATCCCCAAGGGCCCCCCTTTGCTCCGATCTACACTCAGTGCCCTCTCCCCCGAGGCTCCCAGCCCCCGTTGGAACCACTCCAGCAGGTGGGAAGCAGCTGCTTGGCCAGCCCTCCCTGCCTGTCTACCTTGTTGCCCCTTGGGCTCAGCTCTCCCCGCACGTCCTGCCACAGTCCCTCAGAGTATTCAATATTTGAGCTAGTTAACTCTCAACTTGGTTTCAGACCTCATGAATCTGCTACTGGCTCAGAATTTCTGAGAAGACTATGCTCGCTTTAAAAATCCAATTTATAATCAGTCATCCTGGAATATGGGTAACCAAGTTTAATAAGCTGATTCTGTTTGGTATCCGGAAATCTCTGGTTATTGCATTATTCGTTTTAAAATGTATTATTTCATTCGTCCAACCGACTTTCACTGAGCCCCCTACTTTGTGTCAGGAACTGGAATTAGAGATGAAGGCATCATAGTTTTTAACCTTTAAGAAGCTCTCAGAAAAAGTCAGAGAAATAAACTGACCATGACAACTGTTGTCACAGTGTTAAGACTGAAGAATTATCAGGGTGGGGATTCCATTTCTGACAATATGATAGACTAGATCTTTACTTTAAAATCTTCAATCTGCAATTTAAATGCAGTTAAAAATTATTTTGAGGCATGTGGCTGAGGTGGAAGACAAGGAAACGCCCCAGAAGCCAGAAACGACAAGGAAGCAGAAGCATGAATCCACAGGCTAAATCAGAACAGGATCCAGAATGCTCTGGGGATGTACGCTGATTTCTGAGTGCTCAGAACTTGAGTTTTAATGAGCCAACTTGGGTTATATGCCATAGGAGAGAAATCTGAGCCTTCAGCAGAGTTGACTAAATCACAGATACCCACAAAATCCAGACC
This sequence comes from Kogia breviceps, assembly GCF_026419965.1. Taxonomy (NCBI): domain Eukaryota; kingdom Metazoa; phylum Chordata; class Mammalia; order Artiodactyla; family Physeteridae; genus Kogia; species Kogia breviceps. The sequence continues at coordinate 91,503,539 of NC_081320.1, forward strand.
ACATTGAGGAACAACATTTAGAGAAAGAAGATAAGGAGATAAAGTCCACCCTACAAAAGTATACAGTGAGGCCATGTTCTGGTAAGGAAGGAAGGAAAGAAGGAAGGAAGAAAGGAAGGAAGGAAGGAAGGGAGAAAGGGGGGAAGGGAGGAAAGAAGGAAGGAGGGAGGAAGGAGGGAAGGAAAAAGAGAGAAAGAAAAATTAAAGACATCTCTCATAATACCTAAGCTTAAGCCTGCCCTCCTGTGGGTTTGTGATCATAATTAAATTTATTTCGGTAAAGAAGAAAAAGCTCTCTAGGCTTTATCTTTTAATATTCTAGATTGCTACTGTTTTGGACAAGTAAAATTTTCTCTGGATAAGTATTTTTTAAAATTTTTATTGGAGTATAGTTGCTTTACAATATTGTGTTAGTTTCTACTGTACAGCAAAGTGAATCAGCTATACATATACATATATCCCCTCTTTTTTGGATTTCCTTCCCAGTTAGGTCACCACAGAGCAGTGAATAGAGTTCCCTGGGCTATACAGTAGGTTCTCATTAGTTATCTATTTTATACATAGTATCAATAGTTTATATATGTCAATCCGAGTCTCCCAGTTCATCCCACCCCCCATTCCCTCCTAGGTATCCATACGTTTGTTCTTTATGTCTGCATCTCTATTTCTGCTTTGTAAATAAGATCGTCTATACCAATTTTTTCAGATTCCACATATATGAGTTAATACAAGATATTTGTTTTTCTCTTTCTGACTTACTTCAGTCTGTATGACAGTCTCTAGGTCCATCCATGTCTCTACAAATGATCCAATTTCATTCCTTTTTATGGCTGAGTAATATTCCATTGTATATATGCACCACATCTTCTTTATCCATTCCTCTGTTGAAGGACATTGAAGTTGCTTCCATGTCCTGGCTATTGCAAATAGTGCTGCAATGAACTTTGGGGTGCATGTGTCTTTTGAATTATGGTTTTTCTCTAGGTATATGCCCAGTAGTGGGATTGCTAAGTCATAAAGTAGTTCCATTTTTAGTTTTTTAAGGAACCTCCATACTGTTCTCCATAGTGGCTATATTAATTTACATTCCCTCCAACAATGTGTGAGGGTTCCCTTTTCTCCATGCCCTCTCCAGCATTTAGTGTTCATAGATTTTTTGATGGTGGCCATTCTGACTGGTATGAGGTGATACCTCATTATAGTTTTGATTTGCATTTCTCTAATAATTAGTGATGTTGAGCATCTTTTCATGTGTTTGTTGGCCATCTGTATGTCTTCTTTGGAGAAATGTCTATTTAGGTCTTCAACCCATTTTTTGATTGGGTTGTTTGTTTTCTTGATATTGAGCTGTATAAGCTGCTCCCTGGCCATCCAGTAGTTAAGACTCCATGCTTCCAATGCAGGGGGTGCAGTTTCGATCCCTGGTCGGGGAACAAAGATCCCACATGCCACGCGGCGTGGCCAAAAACAAAAAACAAACAAACAAAAAAAGTGGATAAATATATTTTAAACCAAAGCCTCAAAAAACTCCCAAATAAAGATCTAAAGATTATGAGTTCACAATCAAAACTCACTAACAGACAAGGAAAAATGCCACCATTAGAGCTGGCATAAGTAATGTAGAGTCTTACCAGCAAAGGCTGTAGATATTTCAATTATGAGGAACAGAATATACAACAAATATCTTTAATAATTTTTAAAATAAAAGAGGGATTAAAAGTATAATGAAGAAATAATATATTATCAAAACTGATCAGGCAGATACAAAATAGAAAAAAAGAAATATAATATCTAGGGCTAAAATAAAAAGAAAATGTGTATGATAAAATTTTTTTAATTATAAAATTTATATGTATAGATATAAAATTTATATCTATACATATAAATAAGATAAATTTAACTGCAGATTGAACTGAAGAGAAAATTTGTGAATTGAAAATTTTATCTGAAATTATCCAGAATATGTCCCAGTGAGACAAATAACAGGAAAAACACGAGAAAGGTTAAGACATATGGGCAGTAGAGTGAGAAGATGTAACTTATGTCTGACTAGAGACCCCAAAATAGAAGGGAGAAAGACTGAAATAGAAGCAGTATTTAAAGGAAAAAATGGCTAAGAATTTTCCATAACTATGAGAAGTGACAAGTCTCAGATTCAAGAAACCTAATGAATTCCAAGTAGGATGAAAGAAAAGATTCCACACCCAGATATTGTTCAGTCAAATCACAGAAGAAGATTGAGATTGACACATACACACTACAATATATAAAATAAATAACTAATGAGGACCTACTGTATAGCACAGGGAATTCTACTTAATATTCTGTAATGGCCTGTATGGGAAAAGAACCTTAAAAAGAGTGGCTATATGTAAAACAGATTCACTTTGCTGTACACTGAAACTAACACAACATTGTAAATCACCTATATCCCAATAAAAAAATTTTTAAAGTACACAAAAATAAATTGCAAAAATAAATAAATAAAATGATGGAATGCCAATCTCTTAAAGAGTTAGAACACCCACTGTTTTAAAGAGAGTCTGAGATCTCTGTGCAGGAAATGTGGAGGCCAGTGCCTATGAATACAAATTCCTACAGTTTGCCAATCTTGCCAGCCCCTGGTCAGCTCTCAACTGACAACTTGGTAATGAGTGAATTTCAATACTGAATGCTCATTCACTCTATAGGCAAACAAAAAAGTAACCCCTGTTTAATTTTCTTTTAGACATTCTGTTCAGGAATTATATTTGCTTGTGTCCAAATTAAGGATGTCCTGGGTCAAATTTCTGCATATTTGGGCCATAGGTGGTCTCAGATCTATTCTGGCTTTGGTATTTATGGTTCATTTATGTTATGAGAAAGGAGGTTACGTGTGCAAAACAGATGCACCTTGCGACACTGTTGTAGAACAGTATTTATTGTTGCAGGTCCTCAGATGCAACAGAGTCAAATAATGACCCTTCAAGCAGAGCATCTACTCAGAGAAAAATCCTGGGGAGACCCAATCAGGAAAATGAAAGGGGCTCTGTGTGCAGAAACAGGTGATAAGTAAACACAAGAACAGACCCCCCCCCCCATGTTATCGCAGACATCCAAAGATCATGTCAGGAAAGAAACTGCTTCTGAAGTTTAAGGAAAACTAACAAAACCTGAGATTTTATGGGAAAGTTACCTGGATGCTCCAAGAAAGCATTTGCAGTTTTATGACACTTATAAGGTGTGAAGCTCAAAGGAATTGCATGGTTTTTGTTTTTTGTTGTTTTATTTACCCTGTTCCTTAAGGGAAAATGATCAAAACAGAAGTGCTTTGAGAGTGTGAAACGTAGCTGAGTTGTGAAGTGTTCCCTAAATCCCTGTATAAGGATAAAGGTGTGCATCTTCCAGCCTCCAATGGGAAAAGCATTTAAAAGTCAGTGAACAGACAGCTGTTGAATCCCAAGAAAATTGTTAGTGGGAGAGCCTAGGAATACATAAAGATTTCAAAGATGGCTGACAATCTGTACTTTTTCAGACTAAATATTTTCTTATATAAATTTAATGATTTGTAGTATCTGGAAAATCAATTTCATGTTGAAATTACTCTGTGAAAAGAATATGATGTGTGATGCATTCCTATTCTTATAAAGTGTATTCCACTCTCCTCTCCCCACTGGTAAAAATACTTTCCTATCTTCCCAGTACCTTGCCAATCTCCTGAGTTGAGTGCTCTCCTAGGATTCGTTTGTTGTATCTCTTGTGCTTTTAAATTATTGAGTAGAGTCCCTCCAATCAGGAATCTTGAACAAACCTCTGAGATAGCCTCATCCACAAGAGTGCAGACAGCAGAAGCAAGAAGAACTACAATTCTGCAGCCTGTGGAACAAAAACCACGCTCACAGAAAGATAGACAAAATGAAAAGGCAGAGGACTATGTACCAGATGAAGGAACAAGATAAAACCCCAGAAAAACAACTAAATGAAGTGGAGATAGGCAACTTTCCAGAAAAGGAATTCAGAATAATGATGGTGAAGATGATCCAGGACTGTGGAAAAAGAATGGAGGCAAAGATCAAGAAGATGCAAGAAATGTTTAACAAAGACCTAGAAGAATTAAAGAACAAACAAACAGAGATGAACAATACAATAACTGAAATGAAAAATACACTAGAAGGAATCAACAGCAGAATAACTGAGGCAGAAGAATGGATAAGTGACCTGGAAGACAGAATGGTGGAATTCACTGCCGTGGAACAGAATAAAGAAAAAAGAGTAAAAAGAAATGAAGACAGCCTAAGAGACCTCTGGGACAACCTTAAACACACCAACATTCACATTATAGGGATCCCAGAAGGAGAAGAGAGAGAGAAAGGACACGAGAAAATATTGAAGAGATTAGAGTCAAAAACTTCCCTAACATGGGAAAGGAAATAGTCATCCAAGTCCAGGAAGTGCAGAGATTCCCAGGCGGGATAAATCCAAGGAGAAACACGCCAAGACACATAGTAATAAAACTGACAAAAATTAAAGACAAAGAAAAGTTATCAAAAGCAGCAAGGGAAAAACAACCACATACAAGGGAACTCTCATAAGGTTAGCAGCTGATTTCTCAGCAGAAACTCTACAAGCCAGAAGGGAGTGGCACGATATATTTAAAGTGATGAAAAGGAAGAATCTACAAGCAAGATTACTCTAGCTGGCAAGGATCTCATTCAGATTTGATGGAGAATCAAAAGCTTTACAGACAAGCAAAAGCTAAGAGAATTCAGCACCATTAAAGCAGCTCTACAACAAATGCTAAAGGAATTTCTCTAAATGGGAAACACAAGAGAAGAAAAGGACCTACAGAAACAAACCCAAAACAATTAAGAAGATGGTAAGAGGAACATACATATCGATAATCACCTTAAATGTGAATGGATTAAATGTTCCAACCAAAAGAAACAGCCTCACTGAATAGATACAAAACAAGACCCATATGTATGCTGTCTACAAGAGACCTACTTCAGACCTAGGGACACATACAGACTGTAAGTGAGGGAATGGAAAAAGATATTCCATGCAAATGGAGACCAAAAGAAAGCTGGATTAGCAATACTCATATCAGATAAAATAGACTGCAAAATACAGAATGTTACAAGAGACAAGGAAGGACACTTCATAATGATCAAGGGATCAATCCAAGAAGAAGATATAACAGTTATAAATATATATGCACCCAACATAGGAGCACCTCAATACATAAGGCAAGTGCTAACAGCTATAAAAGAGGAAATCGACAGTAACACAATAATAGTGGGGGACTTTAACACCTCACTTACACCAATGGATGGGCCAGACAGAAAATTAATAAGGAAACATAAGCTTTAAATGACACAACAGACCAGACAGATTTAATTGATATTTATAGGATATTCCATCCAAAAACAGCAGATTACACTTTCTTCTCAAGTGCACATGGAACATTCTCCAGGATAGATCACGTCTTGTGTCACAAATCAATCCACAGTAAATTTAAGAAAATTGAAATCATATCAAGCATCTTTTCTGACCACAATGTTATGAGATTAGAAATAAATTATAGGGAAAAAACACACACACATGGAGGCTAAATAATACACTACTAAATAATCAAGAGTTCACTGAAGAAATCAAAGAGGAAATAAAAAAACACCTAGAGACAAATGACAATGAAAACATGATGGTGCAAAACCTATGGGATGCAGCAAAAGCAGTGTAAATAAATAAACAGTCTAACTTTACACCTAAAGGAACTAGAGAAAAAAGAACAAACAAACCCAAAGTTAGTAGAAGGAAAGAAATCATAAAGAAAAGGAAAGAAATCATAAAGATCAGAGCAGAAATAAATGAAATAGAAACAAAGAAAACAATAGCAAAGATCAATAAAACTAAAAGCTGGTTCTTGAGTAGATAAACAAAATTCATAAACCTTTAGTCAGACTCATCAAGAAAGACTCATCAAGAAAAAGAGGGAGATGACTCAAATCAATAAAATTAGAAATGAAAAAGGAGAAGTTACAATGGACACTGCAGAAATACAAAGCATCATAAGAGACTACTATAAGCAATTCTATGTCAAAAAAATGGACAAACTGGAAGAAATGGACAAATTCTTAGAAAGGTATAACCTTTCAAGACTGAACCAGGAAGAAATAGAAAATATGAACAGACAAATCACAAGTAATGAAATTGAAACTGTGATTAAAAATATTCCAACAAACAAAAGTCCAGGACCAAATGGCTTCACAGGTGAATTCTATCAAACATTTAGAGAAGCGCTAACGCCCATCCTTCTCTAACTCTTCCAAAAAATTGCAGAGGAAGGAACACTCTCAAACTCATTCTATGAGGCCACACATCACCCTGATACCAAAAACAGACAGAGATACTACAAAAAAAAAAAAGAAAATTACAGACCAATATCACTGATGAATATAGATACAAAAATCCTCAACAAAATGCTAGCAAACAGAATCCAGCAATACATTAAAAAGATCATACACCATAATCAAGTAGGATTCATCCCAGGGATGCAAGGATTCTTCAACATATGGAAATCAATCAATGTGATACACCATATTAACAAATTGAAGAATAAAAACCATATGGTCATCTCAATAGATGCAGAAAAAGCTTTCAACACCCATGTATGATAAAAACTCTCCAGAAAGTAGGCATAGATGGAACTAGTCTCAACATAATAAAGCCCATGTTTGACAAACCCACAGCAAACATCATTCTCAATGGTGAAAAACTGAAAGCTTTTCCTCTAAGATCAGGAACAAGACAAGGATGTCCACTCTTGCCACTCTTATTCAACATAGTTTTGGAAGTCCTAGCCACAGCAATCAGAGAAGAAAAAGAAATAAAAGGAATCCAAATTGGAGAAGAAAAGGTAAAACTGTCACTGTTTGCAGATGACATGATACTGTACATAGATAATGCTAAAGATGACACCAGAAAACTACTAGAGCTAATCAATGAATCGGTTAAGTTGCAGAATAAAAATTAATGCACAGAAATCTCTTGCGTTCCTATACATTAACAATGAAAGATCAGAAAGACAAATTAAGGAGACAATCCCATTCACCATTGCAACAAAAAGAATAAAATACCTAGGAATAAACCTACCTAAGGAGATAAAAGACCTGTACTCAGAAAACTATAAGATACTGATGAAAGAAATCAAAGATGACACAAAGAGATGGAGAGATATACCATGTTCTTGGATTGGAAGAATCAGTATTGTGAAAATGACGATACAACCCAAAGCAATCTACAGATTGAATGCAATCCCTATCAAATTACCAATGGCATTTTTTATAGAATTAGAACAAAAAAATCTTAAAATTTGTATGGAGACACAAAAGACCCCGAATAGCCAAAGCAATCTTGAGGGGAAAATAATGGAGCTGGAGGAATCAGACTCCCTGTCTTCAGACTATACTACAAAGCTACAGTAATCAAGACAGTATGGTACTGTCACAGAAACAGAAATATAGATCAATGGAACTGGATAGAAAGCCCAGAGATAAACCCACACATCTATGGTCAACTAATCTATGACAAAGGAGGCAAGGATATACAATGGAGAAAAGACAGTCTCTTCAATAAGTGGTGCTGGGAAAACTGGACAGCTACATGTAAAAGAATGAAATTAGAACACTTCCTGACACCATATACAAAAAATAAAAACAAAAATAAACAAATTGGACCTAATGAAACTTAAAAGCTTTTGCACAGCAAAGGAAACCATAAACAAGATGAAAAGACCACCCTCAGAATGGGAGAAAATATTTTCAAATGAAACAACAGACAAAGGATTAATCTCCAAAATATATAAACAGCTCATGCAGCTCAATATCAAAAAAAACCCAAACTGCCTAATCAAAGAATGGGCAGAAAACTTAAATATGCATCTCTCCAAAGACATACAGATGGCCAAGAGGCACATGAAAGCTGCTCAACATTACTAATTATTAGAGAAATGCAAATAAAAAGTACAATGAGGTATCACCTCACACCAGTTAGAATGGGCATCATCAGAGAATCTACAAACAACAAATGCTGGAGAGGGTGTGGAGAAAAGGGAACCCTCTTGCACGGTTGGTGGGAATGTAAACTGATACAGCCACTATGGAGAAGAGTATGGAGGTTCCTTAAAAAACTAAAAATAGAATTACCGTATGACCCAGCAATCCCACTACTGGGCATATACCCAGAGAAAACCATAATTCATAAAGACACATGAACCCCAATGTTCATTGCAGCACTGTTTATAATAGCCAGGTCATAGAAGTAACCTAAATGTCCATCGGCAAACGAATGGAGAAAGATGATATGGTACATATATACAATGGAGTATTGCTCAGCCATAAAAAGGAACGAAATTGGATCATTTGTAGAGACACGGATGGACTTAGAGACTGTCATACAGAGTGAAGTAAGTCAGAAAGAGAAAAACAAATATATTAATGCATATATGTGGAACCTAGAAAAATGGTACAGATGAACTCATTTGCAAGGCAAAAATAGAGACACAGATGTAGAGAACAAACGTATGGACATCAAGGAAAGTGGGGGGTGGTGGTGGTGGGATGCACTGGGAGATTGGGATTGACATAGATACACTGATATGTATAAAATAGATAAGTAATAAGAACCTGCTGTAAAAAAAAGTAAAATAAATAAAAAACTGTAAAAAAAATTAGTAAACAAAGCATCCAAATTAAAAAATTAGAAAAATAACAAAATCAACCAAATAAACATTTTAAAAGAAAAAAATAAAAAGAAATAAATAAATTATTGAGCAGGATTGCCTTTTCCGTAATGTCTTGGTCCCTATTATGCTATTCGCATGTGTTTACTCTATGCCATTCCTTACCTTCATATATATTTCACAGTCTTTCTGTTGGAAACAATTCCTATCTTCTGGGTGTTCCTTGTCACCAGCCCAATAATCCTTTGTACTAATATTTCTGTTTTCTGGCGGTTTTTAGCTTTTCCCTCAGCAACGGTGATATAAAGCAGTACCCAGACAAACACATCCCAGTATGCCTCTAATTCCCCAGAAAACAGCAGGATATACTCAACAACCTGTGTGCATTTCTGTGTCATCGAAAGCCCAGCTAGCAAATTTCACTGTTCTCTGTCCTCTTGGAAATTTAAATGTCACCCTAAATTAGAGGTAACTTTCGTTAGGTCACCTAACGAGTTAGAAGAGCTCTTGAGTCCCAGGTGTTGCCGCACCGTGGCGCTAAGATCGTGGGCATTTGACTAGGGAATTTGAGTTCGCATCCTCTGGTCATGTCAGATATGATTTGAAATGATCCGCTCTTTGGTCAGGGTTTTTGTCACTCATGGCTCCTTCTCTTGTTCTATGCCAACAACTGTGTCCTCCATTCAGAACAAACGCCACATGTACACTCCTGTACACACACACACACACACACACACACACACAAACATCACACCTTCTTCCCCCTTTGACCCTGCTACTGTTCCTCTCAAACATGAAGGGAAGCATCAGACAGATGAGCAGGACTTCTTGTTGTCCCTTTTCTGCAGTTAATTGTTTCCCATCCTCTCTCCGGCATTCAGTGCTCCACTGAATTCAACCAACATCTGCTGGAAACTGTACTAAGTGCTGAGAATACAAAGTGGGACAAAATATTGCTCTGCCTGCTGCTTGTTCACAGTCTGGTAGGGGAGGCAATCACATAAGAAGATAACTGAGAAGGAATGTGATCAGTGAAAGAACTGAAAGATTATGTGACTTCTCTGGGGTCACAAAGTCCATGAATAAGACAAGATGACCAGACGACAGGTTGATCGTGCTCTCGCCAGGGATTTTAGCAAACTTTTGCAGAAAGAACACTATGCATTCATTTTCATTATGATGAAGCAAAGGATGACTTAGTGAACACATTTAATTGCCTATATCTGTGATGAGCTGGAAAATGCTTCAAAGAATAGACAGGCGAGGAGGAGGAGGATGGGGCATGGAGGAGGAGAAAAAACTGTAAAAAATAGAACAAAGTATATTCTAGCATTCTATTTTAAGAAGATGGATACCAAACAGTGCTTGCCAATCAATCTTGCTCCAAGCCTCTGAAGGAGGCTCCAAAGTCCTCTGGGTCAGCCTGGCTTCCGGAATCGAACTGGGAAACGTGAGCCTTGAGAGGTCAGATGTCGGACATCTCAGAAATAACAGTTCCTGTTGGATTTTCCTGTCAGGGAAAGTGGGGTCCTTTCAAAAGAATCAGAAGAGGCAGGGGGCAGGCACTAATAGATAAATATTGGACAAATCCCCCAAACCAGAAAGAAAATGGAACCTGATGGGAAAAGATCAAATGTGATAAAGTGGAAAAAGACCCAAGCTTTGAGTCAGTCGGGGTCCCTGTCCTAATTCTCCCTCCTCCACCTGCTAATGGACAACCTCAGTCAGATCACTTCACTCTCAAGTCCCTCAGTTGCTTGTGCAGAACAGAGAATAATGATGCTTTCTCAGGATGTCAGGGGGCTGATGATAAGATAAAGGATGCGATGGTCGGGGAATGTTGAAATGCTCTGCACACGTGCGCAGTTACTGAAAAGCTACCATGGCGTGTGCCACACTCGTGTGTGACTCTGAACCTGCAGAGACGGAAAGACTGTTTGATCCAACCTCTCCTGAGGAATGTAGCCCTGACGCGGAGGAGGGAGAAGGGAGCAGCAGGTGCCCCGAAGAAGAGGAGACTCCAGGGCAAGGGGCCGAGGCCAGGGCCCCACAGAGGTTTGGAAACACATCAAGAAATGTCAGAGAGACTGAAGGTTGCAGACGTGAATTTTTCGAGGCATCCACCCATGCATTTGATCTGTAAGCTTTCGCGATAGATCTCCCCTGTGCTAGGTGCCAGGCTTCAGAGACACATAAAACGTGGCACCTGTTCTCCAGGAGCCCGCTGTCTCTGGGGGGGAAACAGACACTCAGGTGATCAAATACTGATTGAAGGGCGAGAATAGCACATCAAAGAGATGAGCTGTGCTGCGTGAGGCAGGGGTGATTTCTCAGATGAGGAAACTACAATTGGGTCGTGAAGGGTCTTGAACCCTTATAGGGTAGAGGCTAGGTTTAGGATTAGAAGGGCAGGGGGCAGGGCAGAAAATTCAGGTCGGGTAGAAGCGGGAGCCCAGATTGTGCTTGAACTAGAGGCCGGTGAGTCCACATGGGGACCAGCCCCCTGGGGGGGGGGCTCCATCAGAACCACCTCCAGGGCTTCGCTCTCTTTCCCCCAGATTCTGACTCAAGCACTGAGGAACGTGGGTCCTTCCATCCTCTCCCACTGAAATTGGACACATATGAATTGACTCTCTGTTTTTGATCCGGAAGTACTACGCCCCTCAGGAGTGCTGGGATGGCACAAGTATTTTAAGAGCCACTGAGCCTAAGTGATTCCTGGGTAAAACATCTGCGAATGTGTTGTCCGTGCTGTGAATGGTTGCACTGTTTTCTACATACAAAGCTAAGTAGCTTCATCACCCACAAGAAAGAGTATGGAAACCGTGTGGACACATGTCGAAAAGTCAAGCGTCAAATTCCCTACCAAGTTCCAAACATGGGCCAGGTTTGTAAAGACTGTGATAAAGGAAGAGCTTCTCGAATGGCTTGCTTCCCCAATCCCAGTGTCTGCATTCAGAGACAGACCTGCAGTTTCCTTGTTGCATTATTGATGCTCTTGGGAAGTCAGGGCCCCCATGAGCTGCAAAGAATGGTTCAAGAGGTATGTCTGAAACCAAGCTGTGTTCAAAGGCAAGGACATTACTCCTTACTTCTGACAGCCTCTGTGTTCTTCTCTGCTTCAGTTTCCTCTTCTCACACCAAAACTCTGTGCCCCCTACACACTCACATGCACGCACGCGCGTGTGCACACGCACACACACACACACACACACTCATTAATATGGCTTTAACAAATCATACCTCTTTGGGTCGATTTCTCCAGCCCCTTCCACCACGACCACCGTTCTCTTGGCCAAGAGCCACACCTTGCTGTCCTCAATATTGCATCCTTCTCCTGTCTTACTATCCAGATCAGTGTCCCCTCAAACCTGCATCTCCTTCTCCTACGCCCACATCAAATTGTGCTCTCCTAAAGGGAACCCTCTTGCACTGCTGGTGGGAATGTAAATTGATACAGCCACTACGGAGAACAGTATGGGGGGTTCCTTAAAAAACTAAAAATAGAACTACCATACGTCCCAGCAATCCCACTACTGGGCATATGCCCTGAGAAAACCATAATTCAAAAAGAGTCATGTACCAAAATGTTCACTGCAGCTCTATTTACGATAGCCAGGACATGGAAGCAACCTAAGTGTCCATCAACAGATGAGTGGATAAAGAAGATGTGGCAAATATATACAATGGAATATTACTCAGCCATTAAAAAAAATGAAACAGTTATTTGTAGTGAGGTGGATAGACCTGGAGTCTGTCATACAGAGTGAAGTAAGTCAGAAGGAGAAAAACAAATACCGTATGCTAACACATATGTATGGACTCTAAGAAAAAAAAATGTCATGAAGAGATTAGGGGTAGGATGGGAAAAAAACACAGACCTACTAGAGCATGGACTTGAGGACACAGGGAGGGGGAAGGGTAAGCTGGGACGAAGTGAGAGAGTGGCATGGACATATACACACTACCAAACGTAAAATAGATAGCTAGTGGGAAGCTGCCGCATAGCACAGGGAGATCAGCTCGGTGCTCTGTGACCACCTAGAGGGGTGGGATAGGGAGGGTGGGAGGGAGGGTGACACAAGAGGGAAGAGATATGGAACATATGTGTATGTATAACTGATTCACTTTGTTGTAAAGGAAAAACTAACACACTATTGTAAAGCAGTTATACTCCAATAAAGATGTTAAAAAAAAATTGTGCTCTCCTGAAGGTCTCAACGGGACAGCCTCTCATCCCCACCCAATCCGTCTCCCATCAGCTGCCACATTGACCTTCTCAAACACAAACATCTTAATGTCCCTCTGTCTTCTAAAAAGTTACTGGTTTCATGTAGTCTGACGTCTAACTCCACTGGCTGGCATCTAAATTCTCCCCCATCTTCACCCTTCCATCCACATCCCTGGCCCCACTCCAGAGCAGACAGGCTGCCCCGGGGAGATCGTCAGGGTCCTCATGTCCCTCAGTCTCATGTCTTGATTGTTCCCATGTGGTTCTGTGAAGTTGATGCTGCACTAATTTAGGACGTCCTCCTCCTAGCATCAGAAATACTGCGTCCTATTCTCCCCGCAAGGCTCACATCCTGGAAGCATCGCCCTGGTGAACTCCCCTGCGGTATGAATTCCTGCTGGTTTGCTACGTGACTGGCATTATTTCCTGGGTTTAGATGTCAGTTTTTTAGCAAGAAAATAAATTTCTCAAGGACAGGAATAATAAATTCTAGGTGTGGCCCACAAGGCCTGGCACATAGAAGACATTTAGCAAATGTTTTTGAATCATGGAATTTTTATGACAACCAACCTAAAATAGATTTTAAAATTAAAAAAAGGCATACATATTATCCTACAAAATAGCTGATTTTGCTATTAAAAATAATTATGAGTGATAAACGATTCAAAAACTTTAGGCCTTAAAGCTTATGGTTGTGAACACTTTATATTATAGACACGTGAAAGGAGGTCCAGAAAGAGAGAAAGGACTTTCAGAGTTATAATAAAGTATTTACAAGTCTGATGGAGAAAGAGGGTGGGGTGATTAAGTCTGTATGTGCTGGTCAGAGAGGATTTCACAGAAGTGGCAATGGCCAAACACAGAAGGGTAGCCTCAGCAGAGGTACCGGCATGTACAAAATATGGGCGTCTGAAAAAAGACTGCGTGTTTGGGAACAGCTTTTCAAACTTCATCTAATCAAACACTCCGTTTAAACTCCCATACACCTGCTCACATCCTTTGCTTTGCCCTATTAAGGAGACTCTAAAGAATGCACTTACATCCCAGGAGTTTCCAAAGGCGTTTCTGCCCAGGTCCAGGGAGAGAGCTTCACGCAGCCTTTTCTCCTGCCCACCACACAGGGAGCTGAGTTTTTGTTGCTACGAGCTTGTCTTTCACCCTCATTTGGTTTCTTCTTATGCCTGTTAGTTGAGGGTGCGGGAATGTATGTTAAAGGAAAAAGAGCCCAGAGTTTACAACCTGGTCAGTCTACTGCAGAGACGTTAGTTGCCTGTGTCTTCAGATAAAAGAGCTCTTATTAAGGTATCATAACTGTGTGTGATCTATGTGTTTTTCCTGGTCATTGAGTAACCCCTCCGGGAAATCTAGGACCAGATGTAGGAGTAGAAGATGCAGCTTGAGAAGGAAACTCGCGCAGAATCTGTACCACAGATGCCACGCTGACTGCCCGCATCCCTTCGGCCAGCTCTGTGGACAGTGCATCACGCGGCAATGACTTCTACCTCGAGCAGATGTACCTCTCCATCTGAGGGCCCACTCTCCTCCCAGGAGTGTGCTGGCCACGTGAGGAGCAGACAGACATCTTGGGAAGTTAATATCCGCCACAGCAAGCCTTCACCAACCAGGAACAAGCAGGGATGGGTGAATGCCTCAGCCGTCCTACTTTCACCCGTCAGCCTTTGAAACCCAAATCCTGTCTCAGGATCTGCTTTGGGGGCAGCCTAAGCTAAGCGAACCCCGTAAGCCACGCTGAAGAGTTCAGATTCTACCTTGTGGAGCTAGGAAACCAATGAAGTATTTTAATTAGGGAAGTAACATGGTTACACACACACACACATTTATTTTTTAAATAAATGTCACCGAGGTGGCAGGAGGAGGAGGGATTGTAGAAGCAAAAGAGAAGAGGAATCCCAATTAAGGATTTGTGGCCAAAGTCGGGGGCAGGTTCAATGCGGTCACGACATAAAACATAAAGTTCCTGACCTTCTCTGGCCCTCAGCCATGTAGCCACGGCTGTTCATAGGTGCCTCCTGGAAGTGATTTATATTTCCAAGGAGCTTTCCTCCCACTTTTACTGGAACCTCTAATTGCAGAATTACACCCATGTTTTCCAAGGAGAAGATGCTGCCTCCTCACTGACTCATGTTCATTTATTAAATAACGTCTTATCCCAGGCAGAACAAGATCTATTTTAGTCCTCTTTCCACTATTCTCATCCCAGGATTTATCTTGGGCCTCTCACCAAGCGTGCCATGTGAGGTGTTGTAGTTTTTTAGGAACGTTCATTATCTGGGGTTGGAAGAGTTTATTTCTAGTCCTGGCTCTGCCACTTACCAGCCTTCTCTGAGCCTCAGTTTCCTCATCAGGAAAATGGGTACGAAAATCCTCACAGAGGCTGTTGTGTGGATGAAAGGGCGCTCATCGTGGTCATGGTTCTAGTTACAATGTGGGTCTCCACATGCTCAGCTCAGCCATGAGCTAGTCAGGATTCCTCAGACCGGGCAGGGATTCATTCATTAAGAACTTTCCAAGATCCACGAGAGCCAGGACCAGGCCCACTCATGGCTGAGTTCCCCGCCGTGCCCCCCTGGGGTCTAAAAATGGGTCCATCCTTGTTGAATGGCCTGAATACGCCTGTGAAGGAGGCTGGTGACGTCATGGCTGAGGCCGAGGCCCCATCCCGCCCAGTCCAGCCAACTGTACCACGGAAAACTCCGAAGATGACAGGAAGAGGGGACGCTCCATGGATAGCGAAGTCAGCCAGTCTCCAGCCAAAAAGGGCTCCAAACCTGTCCACAGCAGCCAGCACCCTCGGTCCCCAGCTGTACCACCAAGCTACCCCTCGGGCCCGCCGCCTGCCACTTCTGTCCCGAGCACCGCCCCTGGCCACAAAGGTGGCCCCTACCCCGCAGCACCCCCAAGTGCCCTGGGCCCCAAGGCCAGCCCAGCTCCCAGGGGGCACAGCCTCGCCCAGCCCCCCCCCCCACCAGCGTGCAGCCTGCTGGGGGAGGTGGCGGTGGCAGAAGACGTGTCAGAGGAGACAGCGGTAGTGGTACCAGCAGCCGAGGTGGAGGTGGAGGCACACGCGGGGAGAGGAGCGCAGGGGAGGGAGGTGTCTGTGCGCCGAGCCGAGCCTGACCCGGCAAAGCACTGCAGGAGGGCAGCGTTGGGCGGGTCCCGAGCTCCTGCCACGTGCCAGGCCAGTGCTGACCAGATGCTTCGGAGGAGAAAACAGGGAAGCAGGGGTCTCCGTGCTCTCTCAGGGACCCAACCCCCAGGGCTGGGGGCGGGGCTCACAGATGGGAGGAAACCAATGGTCCCTTGGGCTGAGGGGTGTCCCAGAGGAAGTTCTGGGACCAGGCGGGGTTGGGATGGGGGTCTCCTTCAAGAGACACTAACAGATGACCTCTGCCTCCTCCGCTCTCTCCCATCCCCGTGTCCTGTGCTCCAGATTCTAGCTTTCTTCCCAGTAGCTGTCACCCAGTCCTACTCATATCCCTCCGCCTCAGCTGCGTGTGTCTGGCCCTGGACCACCACGAACAGAGCATCCACGGGCCTCTGCTCAGCCCAGCTTCCAACGTTTTGATGCCCAATATGACGCCCGATGGTCACAATAACTGTCAAGACTGGCAGGAAAAACGTTTTCAGGGTCTCCGATTGACAGCTGACATCGATGTACAGAGAGGGCTGAAAAGGCTGCCCGAGGTTATGCAGCTTGGATGGGAGGGAGTTTGGACTTGAACTCCTGATTCCACTTCCTGTCAAGGGGTTTTCAAGTTGCTGATTGATTCCACCGTGAGATCAGATCAGTTTAGGACACAGGAAAGCCCTCCGACCACTGTGTAGATTTCAGATGGTAAATGAGGCAGCTGGACGCCCCTTGTCAGGGAAGCTGAGAGAGGAGCCCTGCTCCAAGTTGACAGAGGGAAGCGAGATCTCAGAGCACCCTGGTCTCTGATCTATGGGCCGCTTGAGCTCACAGCTGCCAGCTTAGCTTGGTACATGGGAATCCTGAACCTAGAATGTGGAGAAGGCAGCTCGTGCATCCTAATAATCTGGTGACGCTTTGCTTTGTAGTTTTACACTCGAGATGTCTGTGAGCCCCTTGCACGCAGCCCCAGGACATCCCTGCATTGGTGAAGGATTCGGAGCGTTCTTGGCACCTCTCTAGCTGGGGACACCAAGATGCTGTGCAAAGTGACTTGTCTAGCAGGGAGCTGACAGCTTTTCAGGGCCCCTACACTCCACTTCAGAGGTTATTTTCTTTAACAGAGAATTATCTGAAAACAATGAAATAAAATTAATTACACACACACCCCACCCTCCCAGGAGTGCGCTTGCTGTGGGTCAGACATGTTCTCTTTCTGTTCTTGAGAACACCCGGCGTGTCAGCAAGGACAGGCCGAGAGGCAGCAGAGCTGGTTTCGGGGAGGGGCTTGGAACCCCTGGGCGCCAGGCATTTCTGATGAGCTGACACTTCACAAATGCTATTTCTTTCTGATTCTGGAGAGCTTGTATAGCTACAAATGTCGTTATGGCAGCCTCAAGAGTGTGGAAGTAAGCGTGGGTTTTGTTAAAAATAGATGCATAGGGGGTCAGAATTGAAAGGCACTTTTCAGTTTATGATTCCTCAGAGGGAGACCCAGAGAGGGCGAGGCGCTTGCCCAAGGACACGCGGCGAGCTCAGGAAGCCGCTGGGAAGCAAACACTGGCCTGGCCCCAGCCCAAGGCCCTCCCCTGCAGACTACAGCCTGCGCTCAGTTTTCTTTGAGAAGGAAACATAAGTGCTTCTGTCAAGGAATCATAAACTTGGAGGCCACGTCCTCCGTCTGTCCCTCCGAAGGAGATTTCTGACTGCACACATAACAAAGGGAAGAACTTTATAAATCAAAATTGTCTTTTATTTTCAAAGAACGTCTTCATGTTTGTCTTTGTATACATCCCATGTCTTTGCCATAGTATTTCTCTTCTCCTTTTTTTTTTGCGGTACGCGAGCCTCTCACTGTCGTGGCCTCTCCCGTTGCGGAGCACAGGCTCCGGACGCGCAGGCTCAGCGGCCACGGCTCACGGGCCCAGCCGCTCCGCGGCACGTGGGATCTTCCCGGACCGGGGCACGAACCCGCGTCCCCCGCATCGGCAGGCGGACTCACAATCACGGTGCCACCAGGGAAGCCCTCTCTTCTCCTTTTTAACTTTCTATTTTTTACTGAAGTCAAGTTGATTTACAAAATTGTGTTAGCTTCAAGTGTACAGCATAGTGATTCAGTATTTTTGCAGATTATATTCCATCATAGGTTACTACAAGATATTGGGTAAAATCCCCTGTGCGATATAGTAACTCTTTGTTGCTTATCTATTTTATGGATGGTGGTTTGTATCTGTTAACCCCATACCCCTACTTTGTCCCTCTTGCCTTCCCTCTCCCCTTTCATAACCACAGGCTTGTTTTCTACATCTGTGAGTCTGTTTCTGTTTTGTATATGCATTCATTTGCATATGTTTTGAGATCCCACATATAAATGATGTCATATAGTATTTGTCTTTCTCTGACTTACTTAGTATAATATTCTCTAGATCCATCACATGGCTGCAAATGGCCATATTTCATTCTTTTTATGGCTGAGTAATATCGCATTGTGTGTGTGTATGTATGTGTGTGTGTATGTACACATATATATATATGCATGTATATACCATACCTTCTTTACCTATTCATATGTTGATGGGCATTTGTGTTGTTTCCATGTCTTGGCTATTGTAAACAGTGCTGCTATGAACATTGGGGTGCACGTATCTTTTGGAATTAGAGTTTTCACTTTTTCCAGATATATGCCCAGGGGTGGGATTCCTGGAGTTTCTCTAACTGTCTTGGCTCTGGAAGCTCCTGCTTCCATCACTGATCTATTCAGTGATGGATGAAGACTATGTCTATGGCTCAACCCCTGAGAGACCCTAACAATTGTGGGTGCTGCCCCCTCCCACTGAGAGCTCCCCAGAACAGAGCAAGACAGCAAAGGAGTTTGTGGAAGTCCCAACCCACTAGGTAAGCCCCGTCTCAGACGTCACCCGCTCTGGAAAGCTTCGTTTGACTCCAGGGGAGGTGAGCCATTTTACAAATAAAATTGTATGTCCGAGCCAACTTCCAGAAAACAGAACCGGGGGTGGAGGCCAATCCACCTCCCAGCTTTGCCATGAGACAAGGTGACATGCAGCCTAGGGACCCATGGTCGATGCCAGGTCCGCGCTTGAGCCTGTCTGATAAACTGTCAATATTCTCTCTGTTTGACCTCACCAAGGTCACATTCCAACCGCATTGAGACGGTGCGGACAGATTGGCAAACTCAGTAACCCTGGTTTAGAGCCGTTCCCAGCTTCTGGCTCTATCTTCTTCCAGAGCCTTCTCCACGTCAGGTTCCCACGCCTCTCTCCTCGCTCATTTCCTCCCCACCACCGGCACATCCGGCTCCAGGAAGGACGACATCTCTGACCTGGGCCCCAAAGTGAAGGCCAGACTCCCTTCCTCACCGCACTTCAGAAATGTTCTCCACGTCTGCGCTCTCCTTGAAACATGCTGTCAGCTGCTGAAGGGGAATCCTGGTATTAACCAGCAGGGATTTCATGACAAAAACCAGAGAGTCTTTCTGGAGATCCTGAGATTGCCCCAGGACAGAGCAAGCCCTCCTCCTCCCACCCGTCGAGCTGGAAGGTGGCCCCAGCGAGTGGCCGGATTGTACCCACTTACAGTCTGGCCGGACTAGAGAGCTGGACCGCTCGATTGGAAAATATGAAGCGCGGGCTGTGGGCGAGGATGGACCCCTGGGCGAGGAAAGACCTTTCACATCAGGCCCTCTGCGTGGCCTCTGGAACTTGGGAGAAATCTGTCCAATGACAGAACTCTTTGGGGGCCGGGGGTCATGCTCCATGGCTTAGTTAATCAAGAGTCTGAATTCAGGGGCTCAGACAGAGTCCAAGTGAACTCGCCGCAGGGTGACTGCTGACCCTCTGCAGAGAATGGAGCCCCTGTTCCAGAGCAGAGGCCCCAGCCTCCCAGCATCTGCCCTCTGAACCCCTCGCTGCCCTAGCAGGGCCCTCCCCCGTGAGAGGTCCCAGAGGGCACAGGAGGCCTCCAACCTGCCGAACCCAGAGTCATTCTTCCTTGGGTGGAAGCTCTGCTCTTGTGTCAGGTCAGCCTCCCAAGATCATAGATGCCCTGAGCACAGAAACAGAACGAAGCCAGGGCTGGACCCTGTCATTTCTATCCCATTTTTGTATGGCGGTCAGGGCTGCTAGGAAACACACAGAGTTCCCAGCCTGAGAAAGCAACACAGAAAGGAGCCTTAGTAGATGTTGCTGAGAAACACACACACAAAAGCACACACAGGCACGCCTGCAGGCATACACACACTCTGAGGCGATATCCAGAACACGATCTCTGGAGGAAGTGGGCAGAGAAGACAGCAGTGTTTAAAGATCTAGGGCAGCCAGTGTGGAAAAAAACCAAACATGCTTCAGAAGAACCCACTATAAGAGGACAGGCAAGTGTGTTGTAGAGAAAATCCATTTCACAGCCCCTTCCTGACTGTTCTGTGCTGTGTCACCCAGATCCCCCCGAAGAGCTGAGTCGCTCATTCCTCTGGCATCTGTTCATCAGAACAGATGGCTCTGAGCTGAGTTCCTCTCCTTGAATCCCAGAATGGCGCTCCCTCTTAAAGGGAGCCATTTTGTCCAAGGTCACGCCCTTGCTAGAGGCAGCCCGCCTCCAGTGACGGTCGATATCAGGGCTCCTTTCTGCTACTTAAAACAACTGGAGGACCATCCCCGATCCAGAGCTGCCTGTGGCATCAGCTGAGGCCTTTCAGGCAAGCACACTGCGCAGCCACCTCTCCCTTTGCCCAGTCCTACTTCCTTCATTCCTCTCAGGTATTGATCCAGAGGAGACTCTCCAATCAGCTTCCTGCACAACAAGCTCAGACCCTGGGAACCCAGCCCTAGACACCAAGCCAGGCTGGAGCTCAGTGGGGAGGATGCCACAGCCCCGGGCGACTCCTAACCTGTGGGGCAGGCAGTCTCGTGAAATGTGAATCACGTTCAAGTCGGGGAGACCTGGATTTGAACCCTCAGATCCTGTTTTGCCCCTCACTGGCCTTCTCTTGGAGCCTCAATTTCTACTTCTTTTTTAAAAATTGAAATATAGTTGACTTACAGTATTATATTAGTTTCAGGTGTACGACACAGTGATTTGATACTTTTCTAGATTATGCACCATACAAATTTATTATATTATTGACTATATTCCCTGTGCTGTTACATCCCTGTGACTTATTTATTTTATAGCTGGAAGATTGTACTTCTTAATCCCCTTCACCTATTTTGCCTCTCCCCTCCACCTCCCACCCCTCTGACAACCACTGGTTTGTTCCCTGTATCTAGGAGTCTATTTTGTTGTATTTGTTTGGTGTTTTTAGATTCCACGTATAAGTGAGATCATACAGTATTTGTTTTTCTCTGACTTATTTCACTTAGCATGATACCCTCTAGGTCCTTCCATGTTGTGGCTAATGATAAGAGTTCATTCTTGTTTTGTGGTGGAGTCATATTCCATTGTATATGTGTACCACGTCTCTTCTTTATCCATTCGTCTGGTTCTAGTAACCCATCTCACGTGGGGTACACAAAGATCACGCAGAGTAAGCACCGGCCCAGGTGTCTCGGGAGCCGTAAAGTACCGCACAATGATGGCGTTAAACTCGAAGCAGTCCAGGAACGGACAGGGCAGCCCAGGAGCTGTTCAAACAGCCTGGAGTCTTTTGGGAAAAGAGGGATCAGAGCGAGTGTTAGGGTTCTCCAGAACCAATAGGATAGATGTATATAGAGAGAGGGAGATTTATTGTGAGGAATTGGCTGTGAGATGTCCCACTACCTGCCGTCAGCAAGCTGGAGCCCCAGGAAGCCGGCGGTGTAATTCCAGACTGAGCCTCAAGGCCTGAGAACCGGGAGACCCAAAGGTATAAATCCCAGTCCAAGGGTAAGAGAAGACTGATGTCCCAGCTCAGCGGTCAGGCAGGAAGGAAAGGGGTGAGTTTCTCCCCACCCGCTGCCTTGCATTCTGTTCAGGCTTGGGGAGGACAATCTGCTTTACTGAGTTCACTGATTCCAATGCTAATGTCATTCAGAAGTGCGCTCCCAGACACACCCAGAAATAATGTTTAATCTGGAAAGCCCGTGGCCCAGTCAAGATGACACATAATATTAACCGTCACATGGAGGCTTCACAGAGGAGGGGGGTTTGAAAGACCCTGAACTAGGAGATCTGGGTCCCCTAACAGCTCACCCCTGAGGCCCGTGGCTGGGGTGAGTTTTCCTTCTGGGCTGTTCTCCTTTCTCCTGTCAAAATAAATGTGAAGGGATCATCTCTGCCTAATTCTGTAACTGATGCAAGTGGAAATAATGAGCTTTTTTCCGTTACCTAGAACACTCAAAAATACTACTTTGACGACAGTTGATATACCACCAATCTTCCTGAGTTCTATAACTATAAACACACAATGTGCAATGAATTAGACTATCTCCTAAGCCCAAGTGGCCAGGGACGTGCCCTCTTGAACTACACCAGCAGGAGCGCACGTCTAATTAGGGAAGAGGAGGGCCTACCAAAAGGGACACGGGGAACAGGTCAGAAGACAGGACCCTCTACAGCTTGATGCGTATGACCTTGGAGATTGTTCAAGGGCTTCACGGAGCCCCAGAGCTGCCGCCAGCGCTTCCAAGAGCAGAGAATTTTGCCACTGCACTGCTCAAAGCACACCAGCCAAGCCAGCATTTCTTCATCTCTGTTTGGCATGATTCTTCCATTGGCTGAACCAGTGACCTCACAGGTTCCCAGTCTGGCTTGCTCATGCCCTCAGTGAATATTTCTTGAATGAATAAATAAGTGAGGCCTAATCTTCAGCGGCTCCCTTCCTCTTCCACAGCAACAAACATACAGAAACCATGCATGCATACATTTACTAACACCACATATGAACTAAAGACACACCATATGAACACACAGACCTCCATACATGCCCACAGACCCTCGTCCATAAGGTCACAGACACAGATTCTTGAACTTTGAGGCATAAATACACGTACACACAGGACCACCCACGTTCATATTCAGACACACAGGCACCTAGAGATACTTACATGCACTCACATTTCCACTTTTGAGCTCTCTGATCCAGTCCATGATTTATCCATGGATTTAACCAAGTGTGACCCAATGACTGGGTGGGTCGCAATGACAGAATGCAATGTAATCAATCACGTCATCGCTTATTCCAGCATGCAACAGATAAACAAGATCAAAGAGCAGCTGGTCATGGCAATGGCAGGGAAAAGTCTGAGGAACTAGTGCTAGAGGAGCTTCAACTATTAAAGTAAGACTGGCAAAGCCCTCTGTTACTCAGGCTTTTTTGTTGCTTTGCTTTGGGTGGAAAAAGAGAATTTTTTGTTCTTCCACATAGATAAAGCATTCCACACATGTCCATCTTTGAGTTGCTCAGCAAGCAATACAAGCCAAGTGTTAATTACAGAAGGGGGAGGGGGAGCGGGCAGTCTTCAGAGAGACCCATCTTGTCAATCTCCATTTCCACCCCTATAAAGGAAACATTGGTCCAAGTCAGCATCACCAATCTTATATGCTAAACATCATGGAGGGTAGCAAATTGTAAGAGTATGCCTTCAAACTGACATCCCTCTAACCTTTTTAGAAATAAATTTGAAATATTATATGTTAGCACAACTTTACAAGGGAGGAATTATCAAATTAATGGTTGCCTCTGTTTTATAGAAGACACTGGCTTGGAGATGGTGGGTAAGAGCCCTCAATAGTTCAGAAGAAGCAAAAACACATTTTTAAATGCTCTGTTGAAATGTGACACCTAAGCTCTTTCCACATTGATGTACACTTTCCCCCATACTTAGACCATGTATAATAAGAGAGACAGTTAAATGTGACTTAAAAGGAAGTCAACAAGAAAAGTTAATGCTCTAAACTAATTTCAGCTTGGGCCATACTGATTCATGCTAGTGACAGGAAATTAGAATCTTGCTGGGCTGGCAAGGGACTTGGAGGCCTCAGACCCATGAATTGGTCACGTTGAATTCTGTCATCAGATTACGGGTGTATCAGTGGTGCTTCATTTACATTAAATGAAAAGGAGTCCAAAAATACACACTGTTGCTACGGTTACATCTTGCTGGATGCAAATGAAGATGTGTTCCTTCAGACCAGTTAAAAATATCTTGGCACTAGCTAGTTTTCCCATTGGCATAAAGGGAATTATCAGTAGTCTATTGAACTAAGAGGTTAGGTTTACCTTACTCAGCATTAGGGGTCTGGAAAGAGCATTATTCCTGAGTGATATTTCTAGAACTTGCAGAAACTACTCTTTTTTATTCATTCAAGTCTGATTTTCATATGGTTTTTTTTAGAATATAAATATCACCCAATCACAGGACCTACTACTGCAAATATGTAGATATTTCCCCAAGTTCTGAAAGAGCCATCTGCATTGATATTTTTGGAATCTGGGAGGAAATGAGAACAAGGAAGCATAAGGATTGCAGTCCAGTGGGATCTGTAGAGAAGGAAAGCATAATTTTCACCTTGTTGAGTTTTTTATGTGCATTATTTTCCTTAATTCTCAAGACCACCGTGCAAGCAAGTATTATTGTTTCTTTTTTGTGGAAACTATGGCTCAGAAACATTCAGCCACTCTGTAGTAAGTAGAGGGGCTGAGATTTAGAATTAACTCTGAACCCATGATCTTTTCTCTATATCATTCTGCTTCTATTGCTAAAGATAAATTATCAAAGAAAAATTTTAAACCTAAATAGGACACATGAAGCCAGAAAAGCAGTTGAAGTTTTGACATTTGAGAAGAAAACACATTGTTCAAAACAGAAGTGGTTTTGACATTTTAACCCCAATTCGTAGCTTTTCCTGAATGTGCTCCAGATGTTTACTGTGAAGCAAGGATCGATGCTTCTGCTTTCTCCACCTCTGGACATAGCCCACCCCCTAAAAACAACAGAGTGTCACTAGTTATCAAATCCAAAAATGTCAGTCAGAGGGAACTCGGAAGTCAACCCACACCTGCTTCATGAGGCACGAATCTTCGGTAGGGAGGTCATCCAGCCATTGGCATGAGATCCTGAATATAGATGGTAATTCACATTTAGTGAATGCTTACTCACTATCAAGCACAAGGCACTCTTCTAAGTACTTTACCCATTTTAATTTGTGTAATCCTTACAACAACCCTGCGAGACTGGTACTACTCCCCCCGTTTTGCAAATGAGGAAAATGACACAAAGAAAGTTTATGTAGCTTGTCCAAGTTCACATAGCTTCTAAGTGGTAGAAATGGAACCAAATCCCATACAATATGCCTCAAGAAACTGAATTCTTAACCTCTGCACTTTACTTCCCCAAACTAGCTCCCAACTTCACAAAATAGCCCCTGCCATTGTGATCATAGAAAGATATTACCTACATGGGTGATATTTCCTGTTTGCTTTAGAATTCTTTGAGATCTGGAAAACTGGCCAGGTACGGGAAGAGGAAGCCAAAGGAAGGAGAAAAGAAAAGGATGAGAGAGAAATGATATCTTAGAAAATCTTGGGTGCACAAGACCACGGGGGTAATCGTCAACTCTTTCTAGGGCTATCGTAGGGGAAAGGGGACCAAGCTAATAATTACTTCCATGTATTGGGCATATGTCTCAGGCTAGGTGTGTGATGTGCATTGGTCATCAAACTCCACCACAACCCTGCAAAGTAGGTGTCACTCTCTCCATTCCAGGGATGAGGAAACTGGAGCTCACAGGGGCCAGGTCAGTTGTCCATGCTCACGCAGCTCAACAGTGGTGGTCTGGTCTCAGGCTTCAAACAAGAGTAGGGTAACCATGAAATGCCTTGTGTTCCTATAATGAAACGCTTTAAAAATTTCCTTTGACTTTTATGGTGCGTTGTCCAGAATGAAGATCAGAGACCAATGTGTGAGTAATATGGAGTCAGACTTCATGTTAGTCGTGAGAAAGAATTTCTACAGCTATTGTAACTTGCTTCTGAAAACCTCACCCCACATCTCAATTTTCTTCCTGTTTCCTTGGTGTTTCTTTTCCAGTCTGTTTTCCTGGTTCTTCTCCCTGCTCTTTATGTCCTCTAAGCATTAGAACACCCTGTGCTCTCTCAGAGGTATGTTTGTTCCTTTAGCCACATTTCCTTCCTGTTTAATCCCTTGTCCTCTCATAGTTTTGTGTATCTAATACCTAAAAGTTGACTCACACATTTATATCACCAGCCCTGACTGCTGAGCTCACTTCTCCAATGGTCTATTCAACATCTTCACTTAAATAACTAATAAACACTTAAAATATAATGAATGAATAAATAATAAGTCCTGTGATTCTCCTCTTCCACCAAAACACCCTGTCATTCAATCCTAGTCCTCCCCAAATGCCACCACTCTTTCCATCTGAGTCAATGTCACCACAATCCACCCAGTGACCCTAATCCCAAACCTGCACATGTCCCTGGATTTCACTCTTTCCTTTGGTCCCCACATCTGATCTGTCAGCAAGTCTTAATGGTTCCATCCTTGAAAGACAACTTGAATCTATCCACTCTTCTTCATTTAAGCTACTACCACCCTGGCCCAAGCCATGACCATGAGTTGCCCAGATAACTTCAAAGGCTCATAATTGTTCTCAATCCACTCTTGTTCTTCAGAGAAAACAGAGGGATTTTTCTAAAAAGTAAATCAAATAATGTCATTCCATTAAAAAAAAAATTTCTAGGGGCTTTCAACTGAATTTAGAATAAGATCTAAACAACTTCTTACCCGATCTCAAGATTTCTCCCTTGCTTTTCTTTCTAACCTGATTTTGTAACACTTTCAATGTCACCCACCATTCTCCCTCACACTGACTTCTGTTTCTTCCTAGAGCACTCCAAGTGCTTTTAGTTGCTGCCCCTTCTGTCTGCAAAGCCCTTCCTCCTTCCCTTCACATCTTTTCTTATGTCTTAGGTCTCAAGCCAAATGCCCCCTTTAAGACAAGCATGTCTTCATCACTCAACCTAAAGGAGTATTCTCTGTAACATTCCATTATATTATCTATTTTACTTCTCTCATAATATTTATCAAAATCTAAAACTATATTTTTACTTGTATAATATTCGTTACTGCTACATAATGAATATGGACTGAATGTTTATCCCTTCAAAATTCATATGTTGAAGCCCTAATACCCAAGGTGATGCTATTTGGAGATGGTGTCTTTGGGATACAATGACGTTTAGATGAAGTTATGAAGGTGGAGTCCGCATGATTAGTGGTGCCCTTATAAGAAGAAAAACAGACTTGAGAACTCTTTCTCTCACCAAGAGCGTGTATTGAGGAAAGGCCATGTGAGCACATAGCAAGAAGGCCAGAAAGTAGGTTTTCATGAGACACTGCATCTGTTGGCACCTTGACCTTGGACCAGCCTCCAGAATTATGAGAAATAAATGTCTACTGTTTAAACCACTCAGTCTCTGGTATTTTGTCGTGACAGCCTGAACTGACTAAGACGAGTATCCATCTCCTCCTCCAGAATGAAATCTCCCTAAGTTCAGCTGTCTTGCTGTTGTCTGCACCGTAGTATTCTAAGCCTTGCCCCAGAATCCTTCACTGTATGGCGCATAGAACTTGTTGAATAAATACTTGTTTAAGGAACAAATGAATCATGAGCACTATATCTTTGGAACTTTTTAAAGTAGATGATGAATTAAAGTGCTACCGAGATTGGGTAGAGAGGTTTCATCTGAATTCTATGAGTCTATTAGCCTGTAATTCAATTCACTATCTGTGTATCTTCACGTGAGAAAATCAGAATAAGAGGATCTTGTTCATTGGCTCTCAATATCTGCACCAGGAAAGGCTATAACAGTTCTCCACAGGTCCAGAGGTTTAGAGGCATGGGCCCAGAAGGCAGAGCACTGAGCCACAGAAGACTTTTCCCAGCTTTGAAACCTAATGGGATTTGCCCTGCTGGACTTTGAAATTGCTGGAAAGCAGTGAGCCCTTCCTTCTTTGCATGCCCCTCCTTTTCAAATGGGCATGTCTATAACTGTTATTCTATGCCTGTCCCACCGTTGAATTTGGAGCTTGTTTTCCAGTTCACAGGTCCGCTCCAGAATGGATCATACATAGAGTCTCAACCATACCTGATTTAGATAATGTAGATATTGAGATTTGGGATTTTGGATTATTCTGCAATAGGATGAGACATTTGGAGATGCTGGGGTGAGGTAAATATATTTTGCTTGTGGGATGGATGTGAATCTTGGGGAGCCAGAATGCAGACTATAGCTACTATAGTTGGTGACAAATTAGCCCCAAACTTAATGGCACCAAACAATCATTTATTATGATCACTGGTTTTATAAGGTCAAGAATGTGGACCTATCCCAGCAGAGCTTTTCTCTGCTCAATGAGGCTGGGACGTTGGCTGAAAGACTCAAAGGCTGGGGACTGCAGTCCTCTGAAGGCTTGGTCACTCACACATCTGGAGGTTGATACTGGCTGTTGGTTGGGGGCCTTAGCTCCTCTTAATCTGGAAGAGTTTGGTCTTCCTAACAGTGTGGTCACTGGGTTCTCAGGATGAAGGTGCTGAGAGAGAGCAAGAGAAAGAGAAAGTTTGAAGGCCTGTTTCCTTTTCTGAGCTAGTCTCAGAAGTTGCACAATGTCACTTTGACCATATTCTAGTCAGGAGAGGTGGCCACAAAGTCCTGGCCAGATTCCAGAGGAGGAAAAACAGATTCTGCCTCCTGATGGGAGGGGCAAGGTTCTGGAAGAGCATCTGGGAAATGTCTACCCCAGGAGATTTCAGATGATTCCAGCCTTCTGCCCAGATATCATGGAATAGGAACAAGCTGTCCCTATTGTGCACTTAACGAATTCCTGACGCTCAGAATCAGCAAGCTTAATGAAGTTGATGTTGTTGTCAGCTGCCGAGCGTTGAGGCAATTTTTTAAACAGTGTTAGTAACTAGAACAGTGTTGCCAGCTGAACTGTGTCCTCCCAAAATCATATGCTGAGGTCCCAACCCCCGTACCTCAGAATAGAATTGTATTTATTGATAGGATTTTTAAAGAGATAATTAAGTTAAATGATGCCTTTAGGTTGGGCCCTAACCAATACCACTGGAGTCCTTATAGGAATAGGAGATTTAGACACAGACATGTGAGCACAGAGGAGAGGCCATGGAGACGTCCGTCACCATCAGCAAGCTAGGAGATCTGCCTTGGAAGCAACCAGCCCTGCTGACACCTTGATCTTGGACTTCTGGCCTCCAGACCTGTGAGAAAATAAACTTCTGTTATTTAAGCTCCCCAGTCTGTGGTATTTGTTATGTCAGCCCTAGCAAACTGATACAAACAGTATCACAGAAAAAAACATAATTACCCCCAAAATGTATATGTCCTTTGAAGCATTTTTTGCCAGAGTTGACATTTGGAAACGGACTTCATTTTTCCTCAAAAGGGAATTATTTACATAAACCATGGGTGATACATCTATATTATGGAATAAAAGTAACATGTAAAAATATTTAGATGTATCTATTTGTATTAACATGAAAAAAATCAATGTATTAAATCATAAAAGCAAGTTACAAAATATTACATATAATATAACCACATTATATGGTTTATTTTTTCATTTGGATTTTAGCTTTTTTTTTTTTTAATTGAGGTAGAGTTGCTTTATAATGTTGTGTTAGTTTCTGCTGTAGAGCGAAGTGAATCAGTTCTATGTAGACATATATCCCTCTTTCTTGGATTTCCTTCCCATTTAGGTCACCACAGAGCATTGAGTCGGGTCCCCTATGCTATACCGCAAGTTCTCATTTGTTACTGTTTTATACATAGTAATGTATATATATCAATCCCAATCTCCCAATTCATCCCCCCCACACCTTGCCCTCCTTGGTGTCCATACCTTTGTTCTCTACGTCACATGCATGTGTTTTTAATATGAACATATCTGTGTATGGATATGTAAATGCACAGCAGAAGTTCTGGAAGGATACCACAAAGAGTTAACTGTGGTTACCACTGGGGAATGGAGTGAGTTGTATATATTTATGAGTGTGTGTTGGCCCTTTAACTTTTAACTCTGTACACTTCTATATTGTGGACATTTTTACACTGGCTATGCATTTCTGTACTAATAATGTAAAAAAAAAAGATTTCTTAATTTACTCACTAAATCTTAATTAACTCTTGATGCCAATTTCCTGTTCCTTCTGGCTTAGCCTGTTCTGTAGTGCCCTGTGGTGTGCTCTGATGCAGCCTTTAATACCCCTCAGCTATGTGGGAAGCACAGCTCAGGTCTTATAAGTCTTAGTATGAGTAAAAATGCTGGGACAGCAGAAATATGATGGAAATTTCATTAGTGAACTGCATTACCGTGACCAAGATTGTTAGGTTTGGAAACATCCATGTTTCTACTTGGGAACAAGGGGTGTAAGGTTGCTTCAGTGGCTTGAATAGTTGTTTCCATCTTGGATGCCGCTCAGGACAAAGAAAAGAGAAAGACAGTCTTGAAAAATTAATTCTTTGAATTCGAAAAATATATATATATTTACCAGTGCCTACTCTATGCCTGGCCTTATATTAGAAAATGGACATACACAAGCCCGTTTAAGGCTGAAAACACCATGCAAAAGCAGTAGTATTGTTCCTATTTTACAAAAGAAGAACTGGCGCTAAGATAATTTGCTTAACTGGAAGGGTTCTGAGATCCTTTGACGAAGCACTGTGTTCTCATAGGAGACAGAAGAAAGTAAAAAGTAAGCTACTCCCTTCATTTTCCCTGGTACTAATTCATATCTTCTACTTTATGCCTAATTCTCCCCAAAGTGCAACTGATGAAGCAAGTGAGAAGTGGCTTTGAGGTCCCGTCCAAATCTTTCTTCCATGAAGATTTCCAGTCATTCCTTCCTGTCAGCGCACTCAAGAGCCTCACTCTCTTGGCACTGGTACAGGAGAGGGAGGGACCGGGAGGGAGTCAGTAGAGGGAAATCCAGGGATTCTCACTTCCCAGAGGATGTCAGCTGGAGCAGATATCAGAAACAGAACAGTTTGCTTCAGACCAGGAAAAAAAGAAGCTGGAATGAAGTTCAAAGTTTCGGGGAGGATGGGGAGAAGAGTCAGAAGTAAGAATTTTGGTGCATTGACTACATTTTCTTATTTTCTGTATTCTGGACGCTCTGGCATCTGGTGACTCACTGACTGGAGAGAAATTCCATCCCCCGTCCTCCCAGGGCTAGCTAATTCTTTGAGAGAGCAAAAGACTTATCTGGAAGTGCATCTTTCCTGTGCAAACTCACCAATCCAGAGTCCACACTCCCAGCCACCTCCTCTATCCGGCTCCTGCGTTCCAGGGGGCAATAACCCTCTGCCCTACTCATCCTAAGACCGGGTCCTAGACAACTAGAGACAGTCTCTATGACCCAGAACCTGCTGAAATTACTCGAACTAGTCAATTCTATGTCTGCTTACCCTGCCTTACCTTGCCTTTCCTTCAGAAACCACAGTAAAGGCTCTGGCCCAGGTT
The DNA here is from genome assembly GCF_026419965.1 of Kogia breviceps. NCBI lineage: Eukaryota > Metazoa > Chordata > Mammalia > Artiodactyla > Physeteridae > Kogia > Kogia breviceps. The sequence goes on from NC_081320.1 coordinate 91,535,134, forward strand.
TCTCCCCTTGCCCCGTCTGCATGCTGACTGACCCTGGTGCTTTCCTCTGTGGTCCTGCATGCCACGCCATGCCCCCTGTTTCTAGGCAACTTGGAATACAAACATCTTCCTTCATGACAGTGATTTCTGTGTCCATGTGTCTTACCAAACCTGATTAAAACCAAAGCCAGGGTTCATTTTAAAATAGTGTGTCAGGACAGGAAAAAAATATCAAGATGTTTAAGCCACATGGAGCTGGGAGGCATGGCCTGTAATTGCTCCACTCTGCTACAGAGCTGTACCGTTCATCACTCAAGAGCGCCGAGCCTCTCTCCCCCTTCCCTAGATCAAAATTGTTTCAGAAGTCAGCATTTCCTCTCTGATCTTCATAGACCGTACTAGGAATGTGGGAACTTTTGTCCTCTGAGAGATCATCTGGAGACCTTAGTCTAGAATATACAGGTGGTCTGGAAAACCCTGAACCCATACCCTAAGGGCACAGCCAATATTAACACAAGGGAGCTGCTGCTTTTAACTTGATCTCCTTGCAAGGTGAGGGGGGTCATAGTGAGGGTGCGCTTTTCTTTCTCTGGGTGACTGGTGAGAAGAGGAGGTGACTGAGACACAAAGAGAGGAGTCCCAAAGAGCCTTTTCGGTTGCTATGTTCCTTATCAGCCTTCCAAAGTAAGATCTAAATGCTCCAGAAGGCACTCTCTTTTCTTCTCTTTCAGAACGACCAAACTTAGATGTTGGTCCCTTGAGACCTGTAGTTCTTTGGCCTCTCTTTTCTCAGGTTCCGCATCTATATGATGAGTTTGACAAATACGTTGATCTCTCGGGTCATCCGCAGTTGGAAAAGCCCATGAAGTTCAGCTAAAGCCTTTCAAGACAGGCTAAGTAAGGCTTGAGTGTATCAGAGTATTAACTAGAATGAGAGTCCCAGTTGGACCAAGTTCTAATTTTATTGCAGATGCCGGTTCCCTTAATGGCGCCTGATCTCTCTGCATGTGCGCATACGCGTACACACACGCACACATATACATATGAGAAAGGAAAAGCCTGATGTGCTTATTGATTCTGGTTTCTCTGCATTAATACTTCAGAGTTCAGACAACTCTTCCTGGGTTGTAGACCATCCAGATGGCTCCCCAGACCCTGATGAGACCCACTAATTACTAGGAAGGAATGCCCGTCATCCTGAGTAATGCAGGAAGCACGTGAATACTCCATAGGGAACAAAGACTTCGGGCCCGGGATACTCTCACCCACACAAGGACAAAATGCATTTCGGAAGGAGATGCTAAGTGAAGGAAATCTTCTTTTATTCCTTCAATTTATGGATTTTTTTTCTTGGAACATTTGATTTTAAATATCCAGAACCAAACAAAATCACCATTAATTTTCACTTCAAAGGCCTTTTCTATGAGCTGTGATGGGACTTCGGGAAGCGTTGATGATTGTGTTTGCTTTTATTCCTTTTAATGCTGTGTACCCGATGTGCTAAATGCACCAAGTACCTAAAAAGCTATAAACTGAATTGAGAACAATTTCATTGTCTCGTTCAGGGGCTGCGCTCTCCATTAGTTCATTCACCCGTTGCAAAATAAGCACTAAACATATTTTACAAATGGGATAAATATATTTTTAAAATAACGTTTATTAATTCATACTCCTGACATTCAGGCAAGATCATCAGTCCCATCATATCCCCATGCTTTTCCCAACATAAGGAAGAAAAAAGAAAGAATTCATACATGCAGTTTTGTGAATCATACTTCAGTAAACTGGAAAAAAGGAAAAAAAAGAAAGAATTCAAATTTTCACAGCTGTGAGTAACACGTTAAGTCAAACTAACTTCCTATAAATATTTGTATTGGATATGTGACTCAGAAACAAAGATTTGAATACCTGTGGAAAAACTGAAAAGACATGGTTATGTGTTTCCATGGGATCTGGCCTCATAAAGCCCAGAGCCATACAAACTGTCCTGCCTGTGGACTGAGGCTAGCAATATTCTAACAGTGGACGGGAAGCAGGATGACTTAACCAAGGAAGAGACAGAGGCAGAGTTGCCACAGAGAAATTAAAGCTCTCAGGCTACAAAGGATACTATCACGAGGCCCGAAGCAACACTTTTTAGAACATGTGGCAAGTCCTGAGTTGGGAAACTTGTAAGAAGTGACTTGGTGTTGGTTAGTCCCACAGGTCTCTGCATGACTGCCTTCCCAAATCAATCCACGGCAGGAGCCCACCAAAAAGGAGCCCTAATGAAAAACCACATGAAGAAACTGCCCTGTGATGCAATCTGAGGTTTCAGGAAACAAGGGAAGGTATTAAAGAGGAGGCTTTACTCAAGACTGTTTAAAATGTCCTCAGAGACAAACTGAGGGAAAGAAAATACAAACCAAGAACAGGATGGAATGAAAACATAATGGGAAAGTTTCAAGAGGAAAAGATAGATTCTTGAAAAGAACAATAAAGGAATGAAAATCAGAGGGAGAAGGGAACTCAATGAATTGGCTTAATAATCGATTAACCAAAGCCAAGAGAGAAAACCCTCCAGAATGCAGAAGAGAGATGGAAAATAGGTCATAGAATCTAAGGAAATGGAAGCTAAACTATGAAATTCCAACATGCACAGGACAGGTGTTCAAAGGATTGCCCCATGTTTACCATCTTGAACAAGCTGTAACCAATTTTGGTTTCAAGGTCATAACAGCCTCATAAAACGTGTTGGTCAGTTTTACTTCTTTTTCTATTCCCTGGGATATTTTCTATAAATTAGGGGTTGTTTGTTCCTTGTTCCTTGACAGTTGGTAAATTGTCTATCTTTAGCTAAACGGGCATGGAAGAGATAGGGAATTGTAGGTGGTTGGGCCTTTCAACTATAAATTAAAGTTATTTGATGGTACTTCTTTTTTTTTTTTTTTTTTTGCGGTACGCGGGCCTCTCACTGTTGTGGCCTCTCCCGTTGCGGAGCACAGACTCCGGACGCACAGGCTCAGCGGCCATGGCTCAAGGGCCTAGTTGCTCCGCGGCATGTGGGATCTTCCCGGACCAGGGCACGAACCCGTGTCTCCTGCATCGGCAGGCGGACTCCCAACCACTGCGCCACCAGGGAAGCCCTGATGGTACTTCTATAGGGTTTTCATTTCTTCTTTTCTTGGTGGGTTTTTTGAGATATAATTAACATATAACATGATATTAGTTGCAATACACGACGATTCGACATTTATACATACAGATGCCCCTCAGGATCCTTGGAGGATTGGTTCCAGTACCCCCAGTACCCCCCAAAATCCACAGATGTTCAATCCGTTAGGTAAAATGGCATAGTATTTGCAAATGAGCTACAAACATATTCTTCCTTATACTTTTTCATCTCTAGGTTACTTATAATACCTAATACAATGTAAATGCTATGTAAATAGCTGCAAATACAATGTAAATGTCATGTAAATAGTTACTGACCTGCAGCAAATTCAAGTTTTGCTTTTTGGAACTTCCGAGAATTTTTAAAAATATTTCGACACACAGTTGAATCTATAAATACAGAGGGCCAACTTTATTGTGAAATGATCACTACTGTAAGTCTAGTTGACATCCATCATGATACATAGTCACAAAAATTTTTTTCTTATGATGAAAACTTTCAAGATCTCTTAGCAACTTTCAAATATACAACGCAGTTTTATTAACTATAGTCATCATGCAGTACATTTTATCCCCATGACATTTATTTTATACCTGTAAGTTTATACCTCTTAATTCCCTTTATTTCTTAAGTCAATTTTTATATTTACATTTTGCTTTAAAATTATTTATTTTGGTTACTAGCATAAAATTAATATATTTTTAATGTGCATTTGATAAAATGGCATACTCATTAAGATATTTTTGCAATGTGGGTAATCAGCCTTCGTCTTATAAAGGCATTCAACTAAAATACATTAGCAAGCAACTCATTTAATACAGAAATATAGAACAATTTCCCTAGAGGGTGGGAATGAGACATGGATGCCTACAATTGCCAATATATTTAACATTGTTGGAGTTCCTGGCCAATGCTTCTAAGCAAGAAAAAGAAATAAATGATAAAAGGTTTGAAAAAGTAAAATGAAACTTTTATTATTTGCAGCTTATGAGAATGTGTAGATAAAGAACAGTCAAAAGAATTTACAGGGCTTGCCTGGTGGCGCAGTGGTTGAGAGTCTGCCTGTTGATGCAGGGGGACACGGGTTCGTGCCCCGGTCCGCGAAGATCCCACATGTCGCGGAGTGGCTGAGCCCGTGAGCCGTGGCCGCCGAGCCTGCGCGTCAAGAGCCTGTGCTCCGCAACGGGAGAGGCCACAACAGTGAGAGGCCCACGTACCGCAAAAAAAAAAAATCTATATACAAACTAATAGAATCAGTAAACTATTAAATTATTTTAGCTACTTAGGTCTCTGGATAGCTCAATAAACAAAACTTTTATTTTCATATATCAACAAAAAATTTGCAAATGAATTTAAAAATGAATTCCATTATAAGAACATGAAAAAAATATTAAATACTCAAGGATTTAAGAGGATCTTTCTTATCTGTAGGGGATATGTCCCCAGTGCATGCCTGAAATGGACGATAATACTGGACTCTCTATATGATGTTTTTTCTGTATATAATACCTATGATAAAGTTTAACTTATAAATTAGTCACAGTAAGAGATTAACAATAGCTAATTATAAAATAAAACAATTATAGCAGTATACTGTAATAAAAGTATGTAAATGTGCTCTCTCTCAAAATATTTTATTGTACAAATTTAATGCCTTTTCCATCTTAACTAAGCACTTATCACACACTGTGGCCTTAATTTTGCAGGTTGAGGTGTGACAGCAAAACTAGCATGAATTTCTTTTTCCTTCTTCACAATTTCAAGGATATAAGATTTGTTCTTACCAGATCTCAGGAACCTTAGCATACAATTGTTTCCTTTTTTTATTAAACAAAACTTTCACCTTTGCACTTAAAGGAAGAACTTTACAGCTTCTCTCTGGCATATGTGAATCGGCAGCCTCACTACTCTTGCACTTCGCGGCCATTAAGTAAACTAAGGGTCCCTTGAACACAAGCGCTGTGATACTGTGACAGTCGATTTGACAACTAAGACGACTACTAAGTGAATCATAGGGGGGACAGAGCAGGAGGGCATGAGATTTCATCACGCTACTTAGAAAGGCACACACTTTAAAACTTACAAATTGTTTATTTCTGGAATTTTTCATTTAATATTTTCAGACTGTGGTTCACCATAGGTAAAGGAAACCATGGAAAGCAAAACCAGGGTAAAGGGGGACTACTGTGTCTAACAAGCGATAAATAAACACTCTATACAGAAATTTGCAAAACATTATTGAGATAAATGAAAGAAGACATTAATAAAGGGATATAGTATATCGTGAACTGGAAGACTCAATATTATAAAGATGTCAATTATCCCCAGTTTGATATTAAGATTCATTGCAAACAAAATCATAATACCAGCAGATTTTTTTTGGCTTCCTTTCTTCGTATTATTTTTTTGAGAAAACTGATGGACTGATACTAAAATTAAAGTGGAAATGCAAAGGACCAAAAATAGCCATAATGATCATGAAGAATAAAATGCAACTGGAGAATTGCACCGCCAGATATCAAGACTTATTAGAAAGTTGCAATAATTAAGAGTGTATGGAATTGGCTTAGGAACAGACAAAGAAGTTAGTGGAGCAGAACAGAGGGTTCAGGAACAGATTCAAATATATATGGAAAATTTATTTATGATCAAGTGGCTCTGCAAACTCATGGGAAAAGGACAGCCTTTTCAATTATTTTTTTCTTCTAGTTCAAATTGACTTTCATATTGGAAATCATGAATCTTGACCCTTATTTTGTATCATACACATCATACACAAACATCAGATTAATTGTTTATCTAAATGTGAAAGGTAAAACAACACAGTTTTTAAATGATAACATATACCAAATGATACATATACTTAGGGATGTAATTCAGCAAAAACAAAAGGTCAGAAGAAAAGCAACAGAGTTAAGAAGTTGTTAAAAGTGTACTAGTAAGTCTAAATTTTATTGATGGTAAATAGTAAAACATAAATTAAAGATAAAATGTATATAAAATTGGACACTATTAACACATTTTTAAGTAATTCATGATTTAAAAATTAAAATGAAAATTACTTAATATTTATAAATGAACAGAACATTCTACACCTTAAAATTGGGAGATGTAGTTAAAGAGGTACTTAGAAATATGAGCCAGATGTATTCATTAGAAAACAAGAAAAATTAATAGCAAATGAGAAAGGGCAAAATAACAATACCGAAAAAACAAAGTAAAAAGAACTTTAAATAATGAACAAATAAAATACTAATAGAAAACAAGTACATAAAATATTGGGAATAGTTATTCTTTTCAAAGGTTTTCTTTTCAAAAGCCTAATAAAATATGAAAAATTCATCAAGCAAAAAATAAAATTGAAGGCTAAAGATAATATTACAAGTAATGGAGGCATATTGTAGATATTGCAGAGATTTTTAATTGTAGGAGAGCAGGAATAACCATCTACCAATAACTTTGAATGCATATAAAATGAAAAAGGTTTTAGAAAAATATGTGATAAAAAGAGACTCAATAAGGATATTGTCAAGATCACTGTGCCTTTTAAAAAATACTATTGATTTTGGCTTTCTGTTATTGTATTTGCAAATTTTACACCTATAACTTAAAAGTGAAAGAGGTCTATGGTTTCCTGTCTTGGTATTGTCTCTGTCAGGTTTTCTTTTTAAAAAATCAGGATTATAACAGCTACATAAATTATTAAAAGACTTTCAGCATTCATCTCAATAGTTTTTGAGTGTTTATTTTAATCTTGCTAAATAACCTGATGTCCATTCAGGTTGGAGAAGCATTGCCATCTACAGGGTGACCTCTTCCCGTTCCCTCTACACAAACCTTCTCCAGCCCAGCCCCCGGTAACTTCAAAATCCCACAAGTCAAATGGATATGTCTTTTCAACCATTTTATTCCCCTTGCCAATTGGAATTGAATAAAACTGAATATTATTATCAAATATTTTATTAATTACATTTTACAATATATTTCATGCTCTACACATTTTGCTTTTTTCTAAGAGAAGAAACAGGAAGATGCTGATTAAATAAAGTTCTAGGCCTGGGGCTCTTTGTAGACAAATCTGATTACCAGGTTGTGTGGCTATTGATTTCCATTAAGTCCCAGGCATTTTCCTTTTCTTTTTAAACTCTTCTTATTTTAAAAACTTTCAAACATTTACAGAGGTAGACACAATAGTATATCTAATGCTTACAAATCCATTATCCAGCTTCAAGATTAATCAGGTCGTAGCCAATCTTGTTTCATCTACATACACTCTCTCCTATTCTTCCTCCCCATATTTTGTATGTAAATTTTAATTATTTATTTTTAAACATTTTCCCAGCTTTATTGATATGTGATTGAAATATAATGTTTTTAAAGTACACAATATGATGATTTGAGATACATATATATTGTGAAAGGGGTATCACAATAAGGTTAGTTAACACATTCATCACCTCACATAATTCTGATTTTCTTGTGTGTGGTGATACCTTTTAAGATCTACCCTCTTAGCAACTCTCAAGTATATAGCACTGTATTGTTAACTGTAGTCACTTTGCTGTGCATTATCACCACAAGTTATTCCTCTTATAACTGGCAGTTTGTATCCTTTGACCAACACCTCCCCAATTCCCTCACCCCCCAGCCCCTGAGGGTCACTATTCAACTCTCTGTTTCTGTGAATACAGCCTTTTCAAATTCCACATACAAATGAGATTATGCAGTATTTGTCTTTCATTGCCTGATATTTAACTTAGCATAATTCCCTCCAAGTCCATCTATATTGTTACAAATGGCAGGATTTCCTTCTTTTTATGGTTGAAAAATATTACATTGAATATATGTATACACCACATTTTCTTTATTAATTCATCCATCCATGGACACTTAGGTTGCTTCCATGTCTTGGCTATTGTGAGTAAGGTGAATAATGCTGCCGTGAATATGAGAGTGCAGATATCTATTTGAAACAGTGATTTCATTTCCTTTGGATATAGACTCAGAAGTGGGATTTCTGGATCCTAAATATCATATGCAACCACAAAAGACCCCAAACAGCCAAAGCAATCCTGAGAAAGAGAAACAAAGATGGAGGCATCACACTTTCCAATGTCAAACCATATTGCAAAGTAATAAAAGCAGTATGTTATTGGCATTAAAAACAGACACATAGACAAATGGAACAGCACTGAGAACCCAGAAATAAACCAATGCATTTACAGTCAACTAATATCTTACAAGGGAAGCAAAAATACTCAATGAGGAAAGGATAAATGGTGTTGGCAAAACTGGATATCCACATGCAAAGAGTAAAGGTGTACCCCTATCTCACACTACTCACAAAAATAAACTAGAAATTGATGAAAAACTTAAATGTAAGACCTGAAACTATAAAAGTCTTAGAAGAAAACATAGGAAAGAACCTCCTTGATATTAATCTTGGCAATAATTCTCTTGGATATGACACCAGAAGCTCAAACAACAAAAGCAAAAATAAACAAGTGGACTACACTAAACTAAAAACGTCTGCACAGCAAAACAAACTATCAACAAAATTAAAAGGCAGTAGGAGTAGGAAAAAGTATTTGCAAACTATCTATCTGATAAAGGGTTAATATTAAAAATATGTAAGAAATTCATACAGCTCAATAGCAAAAACACAAACAATGCAATTCGAAAATGAGAAAAGGACCTGAATAGACATTTTTTCCAAAGAAGACATAAAAAAGGCAAACCTGGTAAATGAAAAGATGCTCAACCTCACTAATCATCAGGAAAGTGCAAATAAAAGCCACAGTGACTTATCACCTCACACCTGTTTGAATGGCTATTATCAAAAAGACAAGAGATAAACGTTGGTGAGGATGTGGAGAAAAGGGAGGTGTTGGTGGGAATGTAAATGGTTGCAGCCAGTATGGAAAACAGTAAGGAGGTTCCTCAAAAAAATTAAAAAAGAACTGTCAGGCATTTTCAAAAGTGAGTTTGTCAGGTGAAAGCCCTTGCAAAGCCTAAGTCAGAAGGAAACTGTGGAGGCAGAGCCCCACCCTTAGTAAAGCTGTTGCTTTTTGCAACACCCAGACGTGTCCATGAGAAAGTGATAGTGGCAGGTGGCCATCAGGAGTCCCCAGATAGTCTTCCAGAAGGAAAGACCCAGTGTGAGCATTTTTCACACTGGATCCAGCATCCATCAGTAACAGAAAGGTGAGTTTTGTCCCTTTGCTGAAATGACCACATTGGCCTCTATTTATAGAAAACAGTGATGCCTCACATTGGTCTAGTGGACACATTGACATAACAAAGGACACCCAGGAAAGCAATGACTTAAGAAAATAAAATCAAAACAAGTTTTCTCTGGCAGACACTATTTGTGCTCCACCCAGATCCCCTCAGGTCCTTGAACTGTTTGGGGGTATCCATTTCTCCCTCTTTCTTTGCTTTATAAGGTCTCACCTGAGACTCTTCTTGAGCTTCTGGAGCTGCTTTGCCTGAAATCACACAAGTCATAGAACCTGGGGGTTTACATTCTCCCTCATCCCTTTCCACACCTCAGCTCCCTGAGGCCTGGAGGCAAGTGACTGGTGTAAGAGTATGAAATACCACAAAACTCAAGGGAGATCAACTTGGGGGCATAATTTACATCCCAGATCCCCCCTGTGGAATCAGGCTGAGGCTGGAGCTTGGCTTGTAATTTCATCTTGCTTGGGTTCTTCCTCCTTCCTCTTTCCTGTTCTGCTTCTGTCATCCCCTTACTGGTTTTTCCTGGTAATATATTCTACATAAATCATTTGCATAAATGTTCCTCCCACAGTCTGTTTCTGGGGGACTCAGGCTCGGAAAGTTCCTCAAAGAAGCTTACAGTTGTATAAAAATGGATATGAATACAGTAGTGATAACTCACATCCAGTCCACTGATAGTAATGGGGCATCTATTAAGTGAAAGCCCTGTGCTCTGCATTACAGAGATGCAGTGCTGACTCAACATCCCCCCAAGGAACTTTTAGGGTAGTGAAGAGCACAGGACAGGAACACAGATCATTACACCATAAAACACCAAGTAGCATTCCAGGGTCTTGATGGCCTGGATATGCCACATCCTTCCACAACCCCATTTCCCTTTCCAATTTCCCACTGATGTGAATGGGCTGGGGAATAAGATAGAAACTATATAACAACAATGGAAAATACTGGAGGTTCATACCACAGGCTTGAAGCTACAGAGGAGAGTGGAGGAGAGCAGCCATTTGCCCCAAGAAAAGTCAAGTCCTCCTAGACAGTATGTAAATGGAGTCAATTCCACACCCATCCCTCCTAGCTTCTCATCAGGATCACAATGTCTTATGGATAATTTTCCAGTATAGGAAACAAGGACAGAAGAGGAATAAAGTCCCGTGTCAGAACTCACCAAGACAAGGGTCTTCTCACACAGCTTTAAACACACACGCAGACAGCCAGGGACACATCATGGCTTTGACTGAGAGGATGGACACGGAGAAGAATATTTTTAGAGAAGGAATTGCAGGATTTCCTCCACAGTCTCTGTGGGGACTCATCTTCATTGTTCACATCTAACAAGCTTGACCTCCTTCTATGAAGATGATTAGCTAGAGAAATATCACTAGGTGTATGACAATTCTCCGGCAGTTAAAATAGGTAACCAAGCTGAACACTCAGAGCAAATGGAACACAGGGAGACAGAATCTCTGGCAAGAAAAGGAGAACATATTTAAAAAAACAGAACTGAATAAGCAGAAGCCCTCCTTTGTGTTCTGAAGGCTCAAGTTTTTATCTTGCTTGGGTTGAAGGTACTACATATTCTGCTTCATTCTTGACATTCATGGAGAAATACAGTTTTGTTTTTTAAGGTAAAACATTCATAAGAAGGCTTGAAATAGGATTCATCACTTCCAAATCAATATAGTAAAAGCCATAAAGCAAATAATGAGAAAGCACTATCACTGCAACACTATTTACAATAGCCAAGACATGGAAACAACCTAAATGAATGGATGAATGGATAAAGAGGTGGTATGTGTCTACAATGAAATATTACTCAGCCATAAAAAAGAATGAAATAATGCCATTTGCAGCAACATGAATGGACCTAGAGATGATCATATTAACTGAAGTAAGCCAGACAGAGACAAATATCATAGGACATCACTTATATGTGGAATCTAAACAAAAATTATACAAATGAACTTATACACAAAACAGAAGTAGACACACAGACATAAAAAACAAATTTATGGTTACCAAAGGGGAAAGGGAGCAAGATAAATTAGGAGTTTGGGATTAACATATACACACTACTAGATACAAAGCAGATAACCAACAAGGACCTACTGTCTAGCACAGGGAACTATAGTCAATATTTTGTAATGACCTATAAGAGAAAAGAATCTGAAAAAGAATATATATGTGATACGTATAAATAAATCATTTTGCTGTACACCTGAAACTAACACAACATTGTAGATCAACTATACTTCAAATTTTTTTAAAAAAAGAAAGAAAACACAATCAACAGAAATCTTAAAATAGCACAGCAAGAATGAGGTCAGTGTATCCATTATCCATAATAAAAGTGAATGTGTTATGAAAATAAAATGTATCATAAATCAAAAATAAAACAACAGATTAGATTATACCAGAAAAATGCAAACAAAATGCACATTATAGTGGCCACATTATCATAAGGAAGTGGAATTCAAAGTAAAAAGCAGTAAGTTGGGACATTACAGATTCCTGAAATACATACTTCAAAATGAATGTAGAATACTTATGAACTCTTAAGATTTTTTAACAAAGGCCCCTCAGAATTTGCTGTAATAAGGAAGCAATAAACAATAACATAAGACTAAAGTGTACATCAAGCAAGCTTGTTTACATAATCATTTTTTCTACTGTACACAGAATATTGATCATGTACAATTCAGACAACAGAGTTCCCTAAATAGAGATCTATAGGCCATAGTCACTAATAAAATAGGAAATTACCAGCAAAAAAAATAACAAACTTAAATTAAAAAAAATTAAAACATCATTCTTTTAAATAACTTCTGTTTCTAAGGGAAAATCAAATTTGACATAAAAATTATTAGTAAATTCGTAATTAACTACAATAAAAACACAGCATAGCAAAACCTATAATTTATATAGCTAAAGGAAATCCCTCATTTTAAAGGTCTTTCAATATTAACTAAGAATGACTGAGAATAAATGAAATAAGCATCAAGCTCAGAAAGTTAAATGAAGGAAAACAAAAACTAGGGATAAATTCATAAAGATAAAAACATTATATTGAGAATTAGAAAACAACAAAAATTGTATTCAGAAATGTTTTTAAAAGCAGAATTGATAGAAGAAACCAATAAAATGACAATTTTCTAAAAAATTATATGAGATAAAAAGAGAGAGCAGAATTAAAAAGCAACAAAAAGCAGAACTTTAAAGTATACTTTAAAATTATAAGACAATTCTAAGTCTAGTGGATACTGATAAATTTGCAAGTCTCCTTGATTTTAATGAAAAACAAAATCTGAATGAACCAATAACTGAAAAACACTTAAAACTCAGTCACTTAAAACTGGTCCCATAAAATGGCACTAGTGTAAAATATTTTAAAAAACAGACCTTTAAGGATTAAATAATTCATATGCTATTACATTTTTTTAGAGCACAGAAAGAGATGGAACATTTCCTGTTTATTTTTATAGTTGAATACTAATATCAAAATGTTATAAGGCACTCAAGATAAAATTACAGACCTAATAAATTTGAAAAAAGTATGTATCTAAATAAATTACATATGAGCAAGCCAAACCCTATATTACATGATTGAAAAACAAGACTGCGCTTTAAGGTGATATTTATTTTATATTCCATATAAACATTTGAATCCACTTGTCAGGTATCATTTTTATAAAATCTTGTTGGGATTCTAAATAGGGCTTCATTTAATTTATAAATTGACCTGTGGCAAAGTCAAAGTGATTTTTAAAAATAATCTGAGGTCTGCTCTATTCAGGTGTTCTTTTTATATCCTTCGGTATCCTTTTCTAATTTACTTCACATAGGCTATGCGTATTTTTGTTAGAATTTTCCCCAGGTATTTTTAATTCATTTTCATAGCTATAGAAAGGGCTTGTTTTTCGCTTATGATTTTCAAATAATAGTTACTATTATTGGAATTTATTGAGATTTTTATGTTGGTCTTGAGTTCAGTCACCTAACAAAATTTGCCGTTCTTGTATGTTAGTTTTATCATCTCAGTAATCCAATGGCCTGCAAATATCTATTTTTGTTTTCTAATATTTATTCCTCTTATTATTTGATTTCATTGAGTGAATTGTGTAACTACATAGATTCACTTTATGGGAATCAGGATGTTTCCTTCTATTTTTAGCTTACTGAGGAGAGCATGTGTGCGTGTGTGTGTGTGTGTGTGTGTGTGTGTGTGTGTGTGATCAAAAATGTCTCTGGCTCCTCTTAAAATAACCCCCGTGGCTCTTGTCCTTCTATGTGCTAAATAGTGAATTACATTGTTTTCCTGATAGGGAACCATTATTATATAGCAAGGGTAGGAAAGGAGAAGCCTTAGTTATCATAATGCATTAGTTTTTAATTCACTGAAAAATTCAATTTTGTAAGTGTGCTGTTTCTGAGTTCTGAATATATTTGTGAGATTGCCCAAGGTGAGTGAATGTGTGTGTGTATGTGTGTGCAAGTGTGTGTGCGAGTGTGTGTGTGTGCACTAGCCTAGTGCAGGTTTTAGTATCAGGATATCATTAAACTGGCTGTGAAGTGTCCATCTTTTTCTGCTCCAGAACAGTTAGTACAACACAAGGAATTACCTCATTTATAAAAGCAACCTGGATGGGACTCTTTTATAGGGTGAGATCTTGGCTACTTTTTCCATTTCTCTCATGTTAATAGACAGGTGTGTGAACTTTTATTGATTCAATTTTGCTAAATTGTATGGTACTAGGAAAATTACCCATGTTTTCTAGTTTTTCAGTTTCCATTGAAACAAATTAGTATTATTACATCATTTCAATCATTCTCATTTTCTAATATCCAAGTGTTCCATTCTATTTTTTCCTTTTTTGTTTTTGTTGTTTTTATGGATTAATTTGTCAGTGATTTTCTATTTTATTGATGTTTTTAAAGAACCATCACTTACTTCATTTAATTATTCATCTTTTCAACACTTTTTTCTAATGTCCATATTTTTGCTTCTATATTTGTTAAAATATTCTTCTATTTTATTTGTTTTGATGTTTTTTCTTACTTTCCTTAACTGTATGCATACTTCTTTTATTCTAAATATTTCCTTTGCGGAGCACAGGCTCCGGACGCACAGGCTCAGCGGCCATGGCTCACGGGCCCAGCCTCTCCGCGGCATGTGGGATCTTCCCGGACCGGGGCACGAACCCGTATCCCCTGCATCGGCAGGCGGATTCTCAACCACTGCGCCACCAGGGAAGCCCTTAAGTAGATTTTTTTACTGAAATATAACATACAAAGAATGCACAAAAAGTATCAGGATGGTACGTAAAATTTTTTTAAATTTAAAATTAATGTATTTTTAGTGTAAGCCAACCTTTTGATGTATTTTTTAATTTTATTACATTATAGCCAGAGAATAAAATCTAAAGGAATTTTTAAATATATTTTATTAAGATTTTCTTCTAGATATAATATATTGTCAATTTCTGTTTTTATGTTCTTGAAAAAAAAAAGTGTTCTTCCTCTTTACTGGTATAGTTTCACATAAGTTACATGTAAATACATAGAATACAAATATATGTAACATATCATACACACGTGTCCCATCATATCATGTATCAGATCCTAGTTAATTATTCTCCATCATTCCCAAATTTGTTCAGGTCAGAGCACAGATAACACAGAAATTTGTTTGGATGGCACCTTTGGAAAATGAACAAAGCTGCCTGAAATTGGAGGTAATTGATTGGAGGCTGTGTCTGCCTCGGGCCCCACCAGGTCACTCCATGGCCACGGGGATCAGCATCTCAGCACTTCAGTGACCCATCTGCGTCCGACGTTGTGGGTAGGCTTGGGAAGCTAGCTCTCAATCCTTTTTTATGGTTTACTTAATCTGCTAATTTCAGAACAATGGGTATTAAAATGTCCTACATGCATGTGGATTTCCCTTATAATTTGTCAGTTTTTCTCCTAATATTCTGAAGCAAGGTTGTTAGAGGGCTAAAAATCCGTGGTTCGTAACTACTTAAGGATTATAATTTTATTAAATATTTTCTCTCTCTGTTGTCTTGCTTAGAAATCTTCACTTTGAATTCTCTCTTGCCTAAAATTAACATATCTATTTTGGCATTTGTACCACAACCATGTGCCTGTTATAGATAAAAGAGTCACTTTACATGGAAGCAACCTAAGTGTCCATCGACAGAGGAATGGATAAAGAAGATGTGGCACATATATACAATGGAATATTACTCAGCCATAAAAAGAAATGAAATTGATCTATTTGTAGTGAGGTGGATGGAACTAGAGTCTGTCATACAGAGTGAAGTAGGTCAGAAAGAGAAAAAGAAATATCGTATGCTAACACATATATATGGAATCTAAAAAAAAATTTAAAAAAGAAATGGTTCTGACAAACCTAGGGGCAGGACAGGAATAAAGACGCAGACGTAGAGAATGGACTTGAGGACACGGGGAGGAGGAAGGGTAAGCTGGGACGAAGTGAGAGAGTGGCATGGACATAGATACACTACCAAATGTAAATTAGATAGCTAGTGGGAAGCAGCCGCATAGCACAGGGGGGTCAGCTCGGTGCTTTGTGACCACCTAGAGGGGTAGGATAGGGAGGGTGGGAGGGAGACGCAAGAAGGAGGAGATATGGGGACATATGTATATATATAGCTGATTCACTTTGTTATAAAGCAGAAACTAACACACCATTGTAAAGCAATTATATTCCAATAAAGACGTTAAATTTTTTTTTTAAAGTCACTTTAAGTTTTGACTTTTGTGTTTCTTTCCGTTTTAGGTGTGCTGCTTGAAAGCAATACAGAGCTGGCACCCGATCTAATGATCTTTTCCTTTCATATTCATTGAAATTACGTCTGCTGGAATTATTTTTGTACTCATATTTTCTATTTAGTGTCCCTTTTTATTTCTCTGTCCTATTTTTATTTTAATCAATTGAGTTTCCCTTGTTCATTTTGTTTCCTAGTATTTTTTTTGTAGTTCACTTGCAATATTACATTAGTTTCAGGTGTACAACATAGTGATTCAATACTTTTATAGAATACACACCATACAAGGTTATTATAAAATGTTGATTATATTCCCTGTGCTGTATACCCTGTGACTTACTTATTTTGTAACTGGTATTTTACATCTCTTAATGCCCTCCACCCATTTTGCCCCTCTCCTCCCCTCTGACCATGAATTTATTCTTTGTGTCTGTGAGTCTGTTTCTGTTTTGTTATATTTGTTCATTTTGTTTATCTCATATTTTAATATTTGTACTTCCTATTTAACTTTTGGTATATCACTACCCTTCAGATCAACCTCTGAGCCTGTTGGTATCCATATCCTTTACCTTAACAGTATAAAAACCTTGGTAAAGTTTCATTCTCCTCGTCTCTCTTACCCTAGCTTTCTTCTATCTTAAGATCCATATTGGTACTAAAATATTTTTAAATTATGCAAAAGCAATCACTTCAACTCTAAGTTTTATTGGTTGCTGATGTTTGTGTGGTATAGTTTTGTTTGTCATAGGTTATTTATTTATTGCAAGGCCACTTTTTCAAACCTTTTTAAAACTCTTTCTTGAATTTATTACTTATTTTGCCAGAATCTATGCTGAACGTTTCTCTGAGTGGTAAATTTTATGAGTCCTTGCATTGCCCCAAACATCTTTACTTTGTCCTCTCATTTGAATTTTAGTTTGAATCAGTTCTACGATTCTAGTTTCAAAATAATTTTTTATCTTGTAACTTTGAAACACTGTGTTCTGTTGTTTTTTTGCATCCAACTTTGCCAAGGAGAAGTTAGGTGATTATCTAATCTTCAAGCCCCTGAAGATATGCTGATTAGTATTTTTCTATCTTTGGAAACTTTGAAGAATTTCTCTTTTCTTTTAGTCTGAGCTTTTACCAGCATGGGTCTGGATGTCCATCACTATTTATTTATTTATTTATTTATCTATCCATTTATCTATTTATTTATTTATTTATTCATAAATTCATCCCAAGCAGCACATTTTGGGTCTTCAGATTTAAAGATTCTATCCCTCTTTAACTTGTGGAGAGTAAGAATGCTGCTGCTAACGTAGCTCAGACAGGGTGACCTGTCTCTTGGACATTCCTGCTGTCAGTGGCTTGGAGAGGGGTGGCTTCTTAGGCTGGGACCCAGTGCAACTCTGAGGACTAGAATAATGCCAGGGACCTCAGCCCTCCCAATGTCAGAGACCTCAGTAATTTCCCCCTCATGCCCAGGCTCTGTCCCACGCAGAGGAGCATGAAGCGGGGCAGGGGGGTGGGGTGTCCCCAAAAGACGGAGCAGTTTTTATCCAAGACATTGAATAATGCCTCAAGAGACCATTTAAATTTTAAGATCAGACTAAGCTTTACATCAGACTGAAATTTCGGTCTGGCTAGTTTTTGTTTTGTTCTATAAAGTGTGTGTATATATGCATGTGCTCGGCATGTGTGTGGGTGTGGTTTCTTTTATTCTAGCTAACCAACGCGTAAAGATTTGGGAGCAAGGCCATTTAGCTATCCACAAATTAAAAAGAAATACCATTTTCTCTGAAAATCTAAGTTGATGTGAGAGTTAACCTTGTGACTTCCTTCTGCAGTAGTCTTTCAATAAATTGTACTGAGGAGAAAGATGAGTAGGAAGAAGAGGAAAATGGGATAGAATCTCAGGAAATTACTTAACCTGACATTTTTTTTTTAAACATCTTTGTTGGAGTATAATTGCTTTACAATGGTGTGTTCGTTTCTGCTGTATAACAAAGTGAATCAGCTACACGTATACATACATCCCCATATCCCCTCCCTCTTGTACCTCCCTCCCACCCCCCCACCCCATCCCACCCCTGTAGGTGGTTGCAGAGCACCGAGCTGGTCTCCCTGTGCTGTGCGGCTGCTTCCCACTAGCTATCTTTTACGTTTGGTAGTGTATATGTGTCCATGCCACTCTTTCACTTCTTCCCAGGTTACCCTTCCCCCTCCCCTTGTCCTAAAGTCCATTCTCGGTCTGCGTCTTTGTTCCTGTCCTGCCCCTAGGTTCTTCAAAACCATTTTTTTTTTTTAGATTCCATATATATGTGTTAGCATACGATATTTCTTTTTCTCTTTCTGACTTACTTCACTCTGTATGACAGACTCTAGTTCCATCCACCTCACTACAAATAACTCAATTTCGTTTCTTTTTATGGCTGAGTAATATTCCATTGTATAGATATACCACATCTTCTTTATCCATTCATCTGGCAATGGACACTTAGGTTGCTTCCATGTCCTGGCTATTGTAAACAGAGCTGCAGTGAACATTGTGGTACATGACTCTTTTTGAATTATGGTTTTCTCAGGGTATATGCCCAGTAGTGGGATTGCTGGGTTGTATGGTAGTTCTATTTGTAGTTTTTTAAGGAACCTCCATACTGTTCTCCATGGTGGCTGTATCAATTTACATTCCCACCAACAGGGAAAGAGGGTTCCCTTTTCTCCACACCCTCTCCAGCATTTATTGTTTCTAGATTTTTTGATGATGGCGCCTGTCTGACCAGGGTGAGGTGATACCTCATTGTAGTTTTGATTTGCATTTCTCTAATAATTAGTGATGTTGAACGTCCTTTCATGTGTTTGTTGGCAACCTGTATATCTTCTTTGGAAAACTGTCTATTTAGGTCTTCTACCCATTTTTGGATTGGATTGTTTGGTTTTTTTTGGTATTGAGCTGCATGAGCTGTTTGTAAATTTTGGAGATTAATCCTTTGTCAGTTGCTTCATTTGCAAATATTTTCTCCCATTCTGAGGGTTGTCTTTTGGTCTTGTTTATGGTTTCCTTTGCTGTGCAAAAGCTCTTCAGTTTCATTAGGTCCCATTTGTTTATTTTGGGTTTTATTTCCATTTCTCTAGGAAGTGGGTCAAAAAGGATCTTGCTGTGACTTATGTCAGAGAGTGTTCTGATGTTTTCCTCTAAGAGTTTTATAGTGTCTGGCCTTACATTTAGGTCTTTAATCCATTTTGAGTTTATTTCTGTACACGTTAACCTGACATTTAACTCACTCCCTGATCTGTCCCAACCTACCTTCAAGTATTATTTCTCATTTCTTCCTTTAATCGGCCCAGTCCCTTTCCCAGGATAATTTTTTCCAAAATTAGAGTCTCTCAGAAGATGTAGCACAGCTTCCTGATTAAAAAATGGCTCTTTCATTTGAAGCAGAGGCCTCCTCCTCCTCCCATCTGTCCTAAAGCCTCTCTCCAGCCCATTTTTCTTCCCCTCTTTGTTCTGCGTTCTTTGACTCTGAGTATCGAGGGCTGAGCCTCAGTGGACACAGTGAATGCGAATTGAAAGTGGAGATGAGGAGAAACTGGGGCATCAGCCTAGCCAAGACATGAGATCAGATAAGAACCAGCAGGCAGAAGCAACGAGAAGGGTCTCTATACAAGTGGCACAAAATGGCCTTTGTGTAGGACCATCATTGCTGGGAGTTGAGGAAGTAGCCCCAGCCGGGCCATTTTCAGGAATTCCAGAATACCCCATCAGTGGCCTCTGGCCTTGTTTGCTGGTCAGCTTTCTCTATCCGCTGGTGTCAGGCTCCAGGCTCGCACGGACTTGGCTGGGGGGCAGCGCTCAGCACAGTGCCTATGAAGCAGGAAGAAATCTGGTTATAAAGCAAGTGTCTTTAAGAAAACAAGTTGAGAAACCTCCAAAGCTCCATCGAGTGCTGGCTGCTGTGTGCCTGGCTGTCCTGGGAGAGTCACCTGCAAGGGGGTTTCATGGGACGGCACTTGTGCCAGTGGGACTGTGTGTGGCTGGGCTGGAGTGTGGATATGCATATGCACAGATCAGCATAAATTGGCAAGGACACGGGTGCCACTGTAGAAACAGAAAATTCCTACCCAGAGATGAGTTTCCATGAACTCTCTTCTAAAGTATTATTAAGGTAAGCCTACGTGGGCTAATACTTTGCTCAAGCCACCCCCTCTGTCTCTTTCCTCTGTGCCCCCCATAGAACCCTTTTCATTCCTCTCCTGCATCTGTGTTATTTGGTCACGAGGATGACAGGGCAATCCTTGAGATTCCTAAATATTAATGTGGTTGCTTTAACACAGCTATTTGGAAAACTGTCGAGATTTGTTTTCCTTACCAAGTAAAAACAGAACATTTTCACCCAATCCCGTTTCATGTCTCCCAGATGACTACCCATCCCTGAGCCGCCAGGGAAAGTCTGACGGTTGGCATATTGGAATCTAGGCACAGATTTTAAGGCCTCCAGGTTGACAGCAGAAATCAAATTGGCTGCATTGACATATCCTGCTTCCGTCTTCAGTTTGGGCCGGTTCTTGACTGCCTGTGTTCCAGCTCTGAGTACACGGCTATACTTCCTTAGGGGGCTGGGCTCTACGTGTCATGACTGGGTGGGCTGTGTCTGTGCCCTCCCAGTGACGCCCTCAACGGTTTTCACAGGCAAGGATGCATGAAATAGAATCATAAACCAAAGGTTCCATCCCAGCACCCAGTGAACTTGGCAGGGACAGAAGCACTCGCTCATCTTCCCTGGGTTGTGTTTGCCCACGTGGAGTCTCTCCTCCCATTCCGGGAATGGCCCTGTCAGACTCTCCTTTCCCCTCTACATGCGAGCTCTCGGCCAGTTGACTCTGGCCTTCCGTCAGGGCCTCACCGGAATCCACCTTCTCCCCTCCCTCATCCCTGCTAGCTCAGGCCGCCGCAGCCTCCTCACAGATACCTTTGGCCTCACGGCTCCTCTTGTTGCTTCCAGCAGTGCCTTTCCAGACCTGCACTCAGGTTCAGGATGACCCAACTGCTCTCCCAGCCAGGTCTCCCCACCCTCTCTGATGGTTCCTAGAACCCAGAGAATCTCGACGACAAGAAGCTGACCCAGTGTAGAAATTACCTCCCCCCAGCAAGCAGCCTTGCCAGGTGGCCAAGCAGCCGTGCCTGAATGCGTCCAGCTACACTAACTGCTCCTCTGCAATTTGTGCTGCTCTAGCAGAAAGTTCTTCCTCAAAATCAAAGAGAAATAAAAAGGACCTTGAAAATTCCTGGAACACGCATCTATTGTGGTACATGCGTGAAACAGGGCCAGAAAGCTACAATGAGCTGCCCGATCACCCAGCCAGTTGGTGCAATTTCAGGGCTGGAACAGCTACACTGCCTTCCAGGCACCGAGCGTGTCCCTCGGGGCTGCCGAGCTCTGCCTCCTTTTAATGTCACCTAGCCATACTGCTGTCCTCTGGGGCCACAAGGAACCCAGCTTCCTTCCCTCCCTGGCAGACCTCGCACAACTGTTCTTTATGGAGATTATCGTCATGGGCTCCTATCGCGCCTTCCCTTCCCCAGGATCGGCACCCCGTGGTTGATCCCTAAGTTGACACCAGCCCCACCCAGGCTTTTACCCATGCCTTCACCCAACGTGGATTCCTGTTTTCGCTGGTTCATAGACTGCCCTTCTTTTCAGATACGTTTTCCAGTATCTCCCTCTGGAAGTGGTACCTGGTGGCCCACCTTCTCCAATTCCTGCTTTATTCGGAAGCTATTCGGTAACGTCAGCCAGAAATCCTTCTACTGTTGTCATTGTCTTGACTATGTCACTTCTGGTTTATTGTTTTTCTTGAATATACAGGTCTTCTGGGAGGCAGGGACTCATGTTGTATTGCTGATGTGTAAAGAAACCAGATGTGACTTTTTCGTCAATGATTGTTGTCTAGCTTCTGAATTTTGTCCAACTTCACGTGAGGAAAGTGAAGCCCAGGGAGGCTGGCTAATTCCTAAGTTCTCTCAGCTGAGTGATATCAAAGTGGATTACAACCCAGTTCTCCTGACTCTCATTCTAGAGTTTCTTCCAACACATCCCTTTGGCCTACACTGAATTTCAACATACCACGTCTTTATGTAAATGATTTACCTGTTCAGGTACCTGAATGTCCTTCAGGTAACATGATCATCCCCCCTTAATAACATCAATAAGTTCTTACATCATCGTTAATTGAGCCTTTGTTTATTTCCAGCCTCTGTAAAGAACTCTGCACAGATGGTCACTTAATAACCGCGTTTTTGATGACAATAGTGATTTTTACCAAAAGTCTTCGTTTAGGATAAGTGTGCAATTCTAGGGAACAAGGCTACAGTTCTTACTCATATTCCCACATTTGCTCTAAGCAACTTCAAAACAGTTCTACAGTTGGAGAAATGCCCCTGTATTGCAATTTAAGCTTTCTCCAGTCAGTTCTCTGCAACCACACTCAAATTTTCAATTCCCCAAATAGAAAAATGAACTGAATAGACATTAACAAAGTAATCTCTCCACTTCTTTGAAAATTGCAAACTCGTTGAATTTTTCTCTTACGGTTGATAATAGCCATGAAGAAACCAATCATAATTCCTTCTCCTCAGACTCTGAAATACATCATTTGGAGAATCTTTCCTTATTGGCAAATAAAATGAGGAGAAAAATCATATTAGAGACTAATGAACTCACATGGCATTATTTTCATTACTCAGTAACCTCAGGGTATGGATAATTTTCTTTAAACAAATATTTTAAACGTGAACTGAAAAACACATTTCCTTAAAATCCTGAAGACATCTCGCTAGAGTGATAACTCTTTTCTTTTGGAGTTTATGAATTTGGGGACAGAAAAGTCTTTTTTATTTTCAGGTATCTTTAGCTTCCATTACATATGTTAGCTAAAGCTTTAAGCCCAGGGACTGACACAGATTGAGAAAAAGAGGACGCGTGTTCTAAAGGTGTGAACATCTGGGACAACAAATGTGGCTGCACCTCAAAGTCGAGGCATCCTGTCTTCTTGTGGGGGTGGACAGAGGGCCTCACACGGGGCCAAGCACACACTACAGGAGGAGGTATCTGCTGGGATTCAAATTCGGCACCATGCGCAGCAGGCATTAGCACAACGGGTCCTGGAGAGTCAGGTGTGGTATTCAGTGATTTCAGAAGCCAAAGGAAAGCTGCAGTGGAAGGCTTCGTTGCAGCACCAGGCAGGGCTGACTTTTAGCTAAATAGGTGGCATGATTTGAGAGTCAAGAATAAGCCAGCTTCAGACCAGTGTTTCCAGTGCCCCTATAGGCTGCCCAGCTGCTCACAGCAGAGCCTTCCTTAAGGATCTGCTCACAGGTTGGTGTGTTCCTTTCAGAATATATATCTCTCATCCTCTGAAAAGTAAGGCAGGCTGAGCTGAAGTGGGAGACACTCCCCTTACTCAAAACACAATAGAAATGTTGGATTTAAGATGGAAAAATAAATTACCTAGCAACTGTAAATTCATAGCCTGAGACCCAAAAAGGAAAATTCCAAATTCCGAAAAAATTAAGAAAGGAATCTCCAAATTGGTAAGTGATAGTAAAAGCTGAAACGTGTTATAGGGAAATTGGAGCCTCTTATAGGCCTTAACATTTGGCACTAGAGATTAATGTCCACACAGAGAGGGAAATTCAGCCAGCAACCCCATGTGGGTGGGCGGCTGGCACTGAGTGACGTGAATTGATTCCGCAGCCATTAGCATTGCAGTCTGTAAGAAAATCACTGCCCACCTAGCTTCCTCTTCACCTAGGCCAGTGGGTGGAAATAGACACACCTGCAAGTAATCAGAACACAGGAGGGGTCCAAATTTAAGCCACTTGATTAGTTCAGGACCCAAAAGAAATGTTAACATAAACTTTAGTCCAGTTCACTTAAATCCACAAAGTCCCAGCAAATGCAGCTGAGAAACTGTCACCTAAAGCAAGTCACATGGTTTTCCTATGGAAAATATCCTCACCGACAACAAGATCATAGCCAAAATCGTAAACCATATGAGAAAATGAATAACCAGGAAGAAGCAAGAGGAACAACAAATTATCCTAGAGGTAATGGGACAATTTTTAAGACTGTAAAACAAGTATTTTAAATCTTTGCAGAAATAGAGAAGTAAATAGAAATCACACTGTAAAGAAAAAGTCAATATGAGAAAAGAAAAATAAATTCTAGAAATATAAGCCAATGAAAAAAGTCATGACACCCCAAACATGGAGACTATGAATTCTTTTCAGGTACACAAGAACTGTTTCTAAAAATTGACTATGTATTAGGACACAAGTGAAAATGTGTTCTTTGACCAAAATGCAAGTAAACACTAAAATATACAAATATATATGTGTACACACACACACATATTAAAAATTCAAAGGTGGAGACTTCCAGTTTACAGTTCAATATGTAAAGAATTTGAAAGTCTTCACTCCCATCCTCACAACAACAACAGCAAAAATGGACAAATTGAAAATCAACCTTTCATAGATCCATCAGAGAACTGAGGTCACAGGGCCGGAAAATTGGACAGGCAGATGCAGAGAATCACAGTTTACTAGAAGCAGAAGTCACGTGTGGAGCCTGGTAGGAACACTTAAAAAATCATTGACTAGCTGATGGAGGCTAAGTGAGGACTTGCTCAAGAGAGAAAAACTCCTAGAGACCTAGCCTTACACAGACACCCTACTTACAGGAGTAAGATTTAATTACATGATTATAGAATATTTCCTCTTCGCCAGCGTCTTACCACAGCATCAACAAGGCTATTGTATAATAGCCAGAGATTATAGCCAAAAGAACTGCAAGCCTCAGACCCTGTTTAAGCAGGAGTCTCTAAGGAAACACAAAGATAACAGGAGAGACAAAACGAGGACTCTAGAAGAAATTATGGCCTATGAAATCAAAGCTACAGAAAACGATAACACAGTCTAATTTCTAGCCAGATAAATATAAAAGCTGACATCTCAGTTCCTTTTACCTGACACATCATGTAGGCTTTCAACAACAAATTTTACAAGAAATTCTAAAAAGTGAAATACAAATAAAACACACACACACACAACAAACAAACAAAACACTGTGGAAGAGACAAAGCAAGTGTCAGAGTCAGACTCAGATGTGGGAGAGATTTTGGAATTATCAGACCAAGAATTTAAATAACTATGATTAATATACTAAAGATTCTAATGGAAAAAATGGACAACATACAGGGATAGATGGGAAACTCTAAGAAATAATTTTTAAAATGCTAGACGTTCAAAACACTGTCAAAGAAATGAAGAATGCTCTTGATGGATTCATCAGTAGACTGGACACGGCTGAGGAAAGAATCAGTGAGCTTGAAGATATGTTGATAGAAACTTCCCAAACTGAAAATCTTCCAAGCTAAAAAACACACTCCAAATGCTTTTAAAAGAAAACCAAATTTAGTACCTAATACCAAAGAAAGATCTACATTGTATAACGTTAATGTTATTCACATATCACAATTGCTGAGATATAACTAAAGCAGCAGTTAGAAGATAATTTGTACTGTTAAATCCATTCACTCAGAAATAAAAAATACAGAATAAAAGTGAGTTGAGTTTTCTTTTCAAGAAACTAGAAAAAAAACAGAAACAGAATACACTCCCCAAAGGTAGAAGATGAGAAATGATAAAGATGAGAGTTAGGGCTTCCCCGGTGGCGCAGTGGTTGAGAATCCGCCTGCCGATGCAGGGGATACGGGTTCGTGCCCCGGTCCGGGAAGATCCCACATGCCGCGGAGCGGCTGGGCCCGTGAGCCATGGCCGCTGAGCCTGCGCATCCGGAGCCTGTGCCCCGCAACGGGAGAGGCCACAACAGTGAGAGGCCCGCATACCACAAAAAAAAAAAAAAAAAAAAAAAAAAAAAAAAAGATGAGAGTTAGATTAATTGAAAACGGAACATAAGGGTCATAAAGTATGACTAGCTCAGCTCAATATCTGAGGCATAGATGAAAAAAACAAACAGATGTAGAAAATTCATTCATGATAATCAATAAAATCAAAATCTTGCATTTTAAAAAACCTAACAAAATATTTAATCCCCTACTATGACTGATTAAGACAAAAGAAAGAAAATGAATTACAGTTGACTCTTCAACAACATGGGTTTGAACAGCATGGGTCAATTTATATATGGCTTTTTTGAATAAATATGTACTACATATGGTTGGGTGAACCCACAGATGCAGAACCATGGATAAAGACAGCTAACCATAAATTTACATGTGGATTTTTGACTGCTCGGGGATGGAAGGGGGTGATGTCAGTGCCCCACCCCCATGTTGTTCAAGGGTCAACTGCCTATCAAGTATTTTTAGATTTTATCCATATGTTGTAGTTTGCCAACCCTTGGCCTATATAGAAAAGCCAAACAGAAAGACAAATACTTAGAAATAATAAAGAATTTCATCAGGATATATAGTCAAAAGTCCATAGCAAAGAGACAAGTCCAAACATAGCCAAGAAATTTCTTTAAAATCCGGAGAAAACGGGCACATTATTTATCAGATATCAAGGCGTATTATAAAAATAGATTAATCACAACAGTGTAGTGTGTGAAAAGAGATAAGTGTGAACTTGATCCATGTAAGGAGAGGTATTGGAAAACAAAGCAGGAAGAACATTGTTGAGACCAGTGGCTTTTCCTGTAAGAAAATAATTAGATTCCTTTCTCACATCATTCTCCCAAATATATTTCATATATATCAAAGATGTAAACAAAAGTGAAAAACTACATTTAACACTATTAGAGGAAAATATTAGAAAACATCTCTTTGCTCTTTAGCTGGAAAAAGCTTTCTTAAAGAAGATACCAAAAAAACAGATATCATAAAAGGATATAAGTTAACAGCTTCAAAATTAAGTGCTTCTATATGATAAAAGACACCACGAACTAAGTCAAGAGGCAAGTCACAGATTAAATGAAGAAATTAGTAATACATATAATAGGCAAAGGACTCGTATTCAGAATATAATTTTTTAATCTTACAAATCGACAACAAAATAATAGCTGAACTATGAATTTATAAGTTATAAATGGCACAATAGATAAAATTGCAAAGGATATAACAGCTATTTTACAGAAGAGAAAACCTGAAAAAAATCAATAAACATGTGAGAAGAGCCTGTCTCGGTAATCAAGAAAATGTCCATGAAAACAATAAAATTACAATTCACAAATAAAAACATGCCAGAAAGTTTGACGATAGAAAAGTTGGGAAATATGTGGAGATGTAAGCACACTTTTACCTTGGTCCTCTGAGTAATAAAATAATAGAACCATTTTGAAGAAGAATTAGTCACTATTGGGTAAAACTCCACAGGTACATAATCTATAGAATTATGTAGCTATCATGATGGATAGTTTTAATAATCCACACAACTGAGTGAATAAAACTAAGAACGAGAATACCATTTGACAGCATTTATGGAAACTTTAAGATCATACAGTATAATACAATATAGTAAGTATACACCCGTATTTAGAAAATTTAGAAAGTGTGAGTGGAAAGGTTCCCAACAGCTTTAGGAAAGCGTTTTCTCTGGATGGGGAGGAAGGGGAGTTGGGCTGGAAGATGTATCAGATGGGCTAGGTGAGGTAATGCTGTCGTAGTAAACAACTCCAAAATCTCAGTGGCTTAAACAACAAGGATGTACTTACAACTCCATTGTGTGTCCGGCATGCATTGGTGCTGGTGGCAGGCTAGCTTCTCAATGTCCTTCTTACGCCAGGACCCAGGATGATAGCACCGTATTTTGCAACAGGAGGATGAAAGTTGTTGAAAGGTCTCACGCTGGTAATGAAGTGTTCCAACCCAGAAGTGACATGTCTGCCCACCAACCCTTGGCCAGAACCGATGATATGGTCCTACAAAGGAGGAAGAGTGTAATCCTCCCTGTGGCCAGGAGGAGAGAACCAGAGTGATTTAGCAGTAGAAGTTTCTACCGCCCTTGGGAGCACAAGAACTTCCAGTTGATCATTAATATCCTACTATTTAATAGAAAAAAAATGAAGTGCTAATAACAAAATAATATTCTGGGAGATGGGAACATGGATATTTGTTACATTATTCTTTGTATACGTATTCCTTAGAATGGAGTAAGCACCTCTCCATCATTACTCTGTAGTGTAATGTGTTTGGATCAGGACAAAAGACAGGAAAGAGGAAATGGATGCATGCTAAAATTAAACTTTAATGAAAAATTCCTGTTCTCGTTCAACAACTGGTATAAGCTCCTTAGAATATCAGAAGATCTCTCTGTAATGACCACCATCTAAATCTACTGTCTCATTCCCCAATCTACTGTCAAACCAAAGTATTCATAATGTCCCAAGTAAATCAACATCCCGATACATTTGTTATTTCTAATTTTCCCTTTTCCTCCCCGGATCAGTCCTACATAGGAAAAAATACCATTTTTCCGGAAAGCCCTCTCACAGACTAGGTCAAATGCCTGTCCCTAAGTTCCTTAACTAGCTTCGCATACCATAAGGCAATTTTGTAGGTGTTTTCACGTCTGCTTCCCCTCTGGGCAGTGAGTTCACAAGAGCATCCTTCTTTGTATCCCTAGCACCTATCAGAGTGTCTGGCGTATAGTAAGTGCTAAATAAATCCTTAAATATGTGAAAATATAAAATTTGTTCCAAACTTCAATGATATTCGGTAGGATAAAAATAAGGGCCAAAGAAACCCTGACAACCTGCAAGAAATCAGCATCCAATACCATGCATGCCCCTTTGGCAATAAACAAAAGCAAAATATTCTGCTGTGCTGTTGCTGCATGAGATAATGATGTTTCATGTAGCTTTCTGCACAGTCTTTTCAAATCTGTCATTTCATTTGATTCTCTCAAAATTCCTCCCAGGTAGACAGGGCAGGCGTTTTGTTATCCATGGTGAACAAATAAAAACATTGAAACAAGAGAAGTTTACTCACCTGCCCCAGATCATACAACGAATAAAGTAGAACTGTTCCTAGAACGTAGGATTTAGGACACGAAACTCTTCCTACCAGATCACTCTGCCTGTTTACAATGGCAGTTTCAGAGTCTTGTCTCCAGAATCAGCCTGGGTCTTTCACTAGATAGACTGATCCCTCTTAGGGACAAGATCCAATGCAGGCCAGTAAAATCGTTTTGGGATTTATGAGAAACTGGATAATCTGTATACAGAAGCCTAGCATCCTAGATATGCAACACGGTGAAAACTTTCGCGCCTAAATCAGAATTTGGGTGAAGATTTGTTCAGCATCAGGGAGAGAAACCAGACTGGCCCCAGCACACCATGCTTTAAATCATACTTCTTCCATTCATTTCCCATATGCACTTGGGAAGTCACCTTTCCTTCCTGGACCCCCTTTTCTCTAAGGCCCCTTCTTCTCTGAGGTTCTTTGAAGACCCTAAAATGTCTAAATGTTATAAAAGGTAAAGTTCCTTTTATTCTAAAACTACAAAACGAATTAAATAGATTCATGAATGCCTGGGTCTACATGAAATGTGGAAATGAGAAAAACAATTGCATTCATGTGTAACGACATAAAAATCACCGTATTTTAAAAACTCTTCCATTTCCTCTCCCATTAACAGATGGGAAGCAGTTTGATGGAGTTTATCGGATGAAGCAGCTGCCATCTGAGCAGTCACGCCACATGAGTGAAACTATTGAGGCAGGTACAATATTCAAGAGCCCAAGACTCTCCCCAAGAAATCGCCGCATCTCTATCAGGGTCATAATGGGCATGCTTGTAAGTTAGCCCTCAGCTCTAAAAATAGACTGTGTAAATAATGTCTTATGATGATGATGACTATTATGGATAGCTTTGCCCCAGCCTCCCGGGCAAATGTCCAGGGAAGAACAAAAATGATGCTTAGTATAATGGAAACCAAGAAAATACAGAGGCGTTGGCATGTGAGGAAAGGAAGTGTTTTTAACATCAGGAGCTGAGAACGATTTGGGGGGATTTGATCAACAATCACTAATGTGGATTTTAAGATCCCACAGCTACAGGGGCTTCCCTGGTGGCGCAGTGGTTGAGAATCCGCCTGCCGATGCAGGAGACACGGGTTTGTGCCCCGGTCCGGGAAGATCCCACATGCCGCGGAGCGGCTGGGCCCGTGAGCCGTGGCCGCTGAGCCTGCGCGTCCGGAGCCTGTGCTCCGCAACGGGAGAGGCCACAACAGTGAGAGGCCCGCATACCGCAAAAAAAAAAAAAAAAAAAAGATCCCACAGCTACAATAGCAGACTGTAAGGGTTTTGATTTATTCACAAAAAAGCACCCTAAAATTGATTTTTCTATGAAAAGGGTCCTGTATTGTTGGACCTCTTCCTATCTTGAGTACACTTTTATACTTTACTTTTCCAGAAGTCCAGAAGTAACTTGAAAGGGCAGTTTTTCTAATCTCTGGATCTTAAGGGATTCAGTTTAACTCAGATCAACTCAAGAGGTACTTATTATTAAGTGTACATTAAACGTCAAGCACTGAAAACACAGACATTTTATTATATATGTAATTTATACACATACATATACATATATATTAATATATGAGATGTATTATATATATAATTCAGAAATCCCAGGAAGCAGAATTGAAATGCTGTGAGATAAAGTGAGTTCGAGGGGCTGAGGATCAGAGTCCAGAAAAGACTTCATTATAAGGTGATATTTCTCCCACCTGGAAGGGTAATTTGGAGCTCATCCATTTGACAAGGGAGAGTGGGACGTTCCAGGGAGAGGATATATCAGTACAAAGGAAGAGAGGAGCAATATAATACTTTAAGAGTGGAAAGAATTGTGGCGGAAAAAAAAAGCAAGGACAGATTATAAGTGACCATATGAGTTCTCCAAAGAATGTAAGACTTTGTCCTGGGGTGATGGGGAACCACCGGGGGGTGTGAATAAGGGGGCTGCCATGATCATATACGTCTCTTGGGAAGATGGCTGGACGGTGAACTGGATGAGCTGAATATGAAGGCAGAGGTACCAATCGGAATGCTGCCAAAATAACTCAGGCAAGAGCTGATAAGGAGTTGATCTGGGCAATGGTTCAAGGGAGGATAAAAAAAGAAGATAAGTATGAGATCTAAATATATCAAGGTTCCTGCTAGCATCACTATTTAAGGCATTTCTCAAGTGATTAGAGAGTCAAAAGGCAAACACAATAGGATGAAAACCATTAAAATGGCCATTTATGTGATTGTCATAATGGGCATTTAAACATAAAACGTTCATATATTGCTCTCAGGGCTTGTAAAGAAACTCTGTAGGGTCAACCATTCTGTCTGGTGGGAATTTTAACATGGTCCTAGTACCCAGCTGTGTTTTTAGCTCCCTACCTTTGACACAATCTCTGATAGCAAGAGAGAGAATCCTGGTCTATGTCTGAATCAACCTGTCTCCTTGCTCACTGATATATTTCCTGCAAAGAAAAGAAACCATCTGTGAAGAAAAGGGAAATCTGGTTGTCCAAGGAATTCAAGGCTTGGTCCTAAACTGTAACCCATGACACCTATGTTTTATTTTCATGGCTGTGGCCAGGACTCAGCGGATGCCTTGAACAAGTTCCATCAAGCTTTAATTTCCCTGGCTCTAAAATGAGTACAGTCAGAAGTGACCCCTTCTTAACTGTTTGTGATGCTGCACAAATGACTAGGCTATGCCTATGAAATACTCTCAGCCTTTGCTCAAAGGCCCTCTTACACGTGTCATTACTCTGTTGGTGGTGATTTTGGAGATGGTGTGAGCTTTGCAGGGTGAGGTTGAGTCCCCTAGACGGGCTGACTCCATTTGGTCAAAGGTGCCAAAAGTTGATGCAATCGGCAATTTCTGGATTTACCTGGTCAGTTAAAGATAGAGATCAACTGACCTGTGGAAGAGTATCAAAGGGTTTGGACTTAGAAGAGAATGGAAGTCATATATTCGTGCAAATCAGAGAGAGAAGTAAAAGAGAATGAAAGCAGAAATAAGTTTATAATGCAAATAATTAAAATCACTTTTAAAATTTGCTAGCTGGGTTAACCAGGCACTGTGCTAGGTACTCATTCATTGTCTGCACATTCATCATCTCATTCTTGTTACTATCTGGCACCCAGTAGACACTCAGTAAGCATCAGTTGCATAAACAATCCTTTATGGTAAGTCCTATCATGCCCCCTCCATGTTATATACGTGAGAAACAAGGAAGAGCGAAGTTCTGCCCAAAGTCATGGTGCCGTAAGTGGAGGAGAAGAGTGCAGGTTTAAACCTGACCTCACTGCAAAACTCCTGCATGGCCCCCGTGGCTCCCTGCGCCCAGGTGTCCATTTTCTTTCCCTAATAACACTCTGTACTTCATCTCTGTGCTCCCTTTCCGTTTCTGAACTATGTAGTTTTTCTCCATTCTTGACCATCATTTGACATTATTTTTCCAGACCCTGAGACTTTATTGTTCCTTCTCATTTGGTGGGGGATGGGTGGATGGTGTTGTTTATAACATTTTACCCATCTTAGAAGTCAATATCTGTATCATCCAAATATGCCACACATGAGGGATCCACTTCATTTGGAATGCTCCTTACATTTGAAGGCAGGACTATTCTTAAGTAACTGACAGGAACCTAATCAGGTCCTTGACATTCATATGGGAGAAGACTCGAGGCATTTTGCTGCTTTATTAATATAAGTTTATAAATGGTTGGGAAATTTTCTAAAGAAATGGATTGAATGTTTCATTCATTCAACTGGCATTTATTATGCATCAATTTTTCTAATGTATCAGGAGCTCTTTGAGGTGCTGGAAAGATACAAAGACCAATAAGACAGAGATTCTGGATGCAGAGTTTATAGTCTAGTCTGGAGACACATACAGCCTACATTCATTATTTGTGGATTCTGTATCTGTGAATTTCCCTACTTGCTGACCTCAAAATCACTACTTTTGGTACTTCTGTGTCATTTGTCAACATGCACCAAGCAGTGAAAGTTGGAGGCATCAAGGAGCGTGTTCCTAGCTGAGGTTGACCAAGGCAAAGTTCTGCCTTCTTATTTCAGCTCTCATACTGTAAACAAGTGCTCTTTTTGCGGTCTACGTAGTACCATGTTTTTCACATTTTTGTCCTTTTTGTTGGTAATTTCACTGTCTAAAATGGTCCCCAAGCATAGTGCTCAAGTGCTGTCTAGTGTTCCTAAGTGTGAGGCTGTGATGTGCCTTCCAGAGAAAATATGTGTGTTAGACAAGCTTCATTCAAGCACGAGTTACAGTGCTGTTGGCTGTGAGTTCAATGAATGAATCAACAGTATATATTAAATAGATGTTTTTAAGCAGAAACACACATAGAACAAGGTTATATACCGATGAATTGATGAAAATGTTATCACCGGAAGCTCACAGGAACCTAACCTTGAATTTCCCCTAGGAGCAATGGTTCAGTATTTGCTAGGTCAGAGTTTGTGGTGACTTCATAGAACGTAGTTACTGGGAATAACAAAAATCAACCACATATAAATTTAGCAGATCCACACAGCTTTATGAGTGATATGATAAAGGTATGAATGCAATACCATGAAAGCCCACAAGAAAGAACATTTGACTTGGCCTTGGAGAGTTGAAGGAGGCATTATAGAGGGGTTGCTTTAGAACCAGGATTGTAAAACTGAATAGAAACTCAGTGAATGAACCAGGATGGAAGGTCATTTAAGGCAGAGGAGAACCACGTGCCCAGAAAGGGAGGTCTGAAAGAGCCTGACACACTCAGTGATTTAAAAAGTGATGCAGGGCTTCCCTGGTGGCGCAGTGGTTGAGAATCCGCCTGCCGATGCAGGGGTCACGGGTTCGTGCCCTGGTCCGGGAAGATCCCACATGCCGCGGAGCACCTGGGCCCGTGAGCCGTGGCCGCTGGGCCTGCGCGTCCGGAGCCTGTGCTCCGCAACGGGAGAGGCCACAGCGGTGAGAGGCCCGCATACAGCAAAAAAAAAAATAAATAAAAAAAAAAAAATAAAAAGTGATGCATTCAACTGTGTTAAGTCATAGGCTCCAATTCAGCCACAGGCAAGGATTTTCAACCATTACCAAGTTTCTCTACATACTTTGGGCTGTGATGTTTTGCAACAAGGAAGTGTGAAGTGTGTCGGCCATGAAAATTGGCTCAATATTCATAATCAAATCTATTATGCTCCCTCTGAAGTCTGGGCCATGTTTCCGTAGAAACCCTTATTTACATAAAGGAACCCTGGCCTGTAATTGGCAAGAAATCCCACCACCTTTGGAAGCCATTATAGTAACGCCAGAGGGAAAGCACTGTATAATTCCTGGGGAACCAAGTGAAGTGGGAGGGCAAAATAAAGACTCCTTCCCGTGGAGTAGCAAGCAGAGAGCACTGTAGGGGTTCAGCCTCCACTCCAGGTTCTCATCTATGAATCAACCCACAAACCACCAAGTCTGAAAGGAGCACTTACTGTATGGCCAGCATTATTCAAGGCACGAGGAGGCAACACACACACACACACGCACACACACACACACGCACACAACTATTCTTTCTTTCACAGCTACAAGGAGTTGACATCAGCCCTCACATCAACCTTCTGAGGTAAGTTTTATTTTAGAGATGAGAAATTTTAGAGATGAGAAAACTGAAACTCTAAAGGCCTAAGTAACTTGGGTTCACACAGCTAGTGAGTGACAGAATGAGAATTTATGCTCAGCTTTGGCTCCAAATAAAATGGGGATTTTATCTGTGTCTCAGATAAGGTCCTTGTCCTCAAGAAACCTGCATATGTGATGAATTGAGAAGTGGTTCAGGGCTTCCCTGGTGGCGCAGTGGTTGAGAGTCCGCCTGCCGATGCAGGGGACACGGGTTCGTGGCCCGGTCCGGGAAGATCCCATGTGCCGTGGAAAGGCTGGGCCCGTGAGCCATGGGCGCTGAGCCCGCACGTCTGGAGCCTGCGCTCCGCAACGGGAGAGGCCACAGCAGTGAGAGGCGGCCCGCGTACTGCAAAAAAAAAAGAGAGAAGTGGTTCGGATTGTCAGCTTTATAGGAATTCAGAAGAAAGAAGTGTGAGCCGATAGTCCACCACTGTCCTGAAGACATCATTAGCATTGGAACCAGTGGTCTTTAATAGCTGGAGATGGAGGAGGGAGACATCCGAGGTACATATATATTCATACATATGAGCAAAGGTTCAGAAGCAGAAATGTCTTTCGAAGGAAGAAGAGGAGCTATGCTGAGAAAGGGACATCTAATTTGTCCAGGGATTGAGAAGGAATGTTCCACCTGTCCTAGGATGGATCTAAGTGGATGGAGGGGAGCCCTGGATGGGATCAGCCCTTGTTGTTTTGTCTCCAGAGGGGATGCCCATTTTTTGCAACCTTATTGTTCATTCAATAAATATTATAGTGTACCAATTTGTGCCAAGTGTCATTCTCAGCACTGCAGATGCTTCAGAGAATGTGTTTCCAAATGTGAAGGAGCGGAACCTGGTGCATGGAGGGCAGCGCTCAGCCCCTGGTTCGCGATGGTAGTTCTCTCCTGATCATTCTCACTGCTGCCTCCTTTTCTTCCTCCAGCCCCCTGTCAGTCTCTTTATTTGTGGCTCCAGTCAAGGCTGCCTGGTCCCCGGGGGCTCCCAGGATCAAGTGCAGCCTTCTCGGGCTGCTGTTCAGGGGCTCTACTCTTAGCCTCACTTTGTCCAGCCCTTGGTACTGTGACCACTTCGGACCTCTTCCCACCTGAGCGTCGCCTTTGTCCCTCTACCGGGAGTGCCCTTGACCCCATTTCCTGCCTACTGAAGTCTAATCATCCCTCGAGGTTCAGCTTAAAAGGATCTGAACCCAATTTTCCCCGATCACAGCGAACTCCTTCTTGTCCTGAGCTCACAGAGCAAATGCCTCTATTTTAGCCTGTTTCCTATTCTGCCTCGTCATAAACTGGGCTGGCAACCAGTCTGTCTACTCTTCAGGCCAGGGACATGTGCCCTGATTCCATCATTTAGCACTGTGCCTGGCACTTTGTCCAAGCTCAAGACATCTCTTTAAAAAAATAAATACATGACAAGGATGTCCTTGAAATTAGAACAGTTTGGTTTAAATTTAGTTTAATTAAGACATTAAGGTTCATTTTAAAAAATGTATATTGTGAATAAAAACCACTGAAATTTAATCTCAACCTACTTACCCCCTCACTGACAGTTTAATTTCACTGTAATCTTCATCATGTATGGCGGTGTAGCAGGCAGGATTTTCCCATAGAGCCACCCAAAGAAAAAAATGGATCGTCTTTGCGGGGATTGACAACAGGGTCTGGTCCAGGTACCGGCACCTTGACTGACACTTTAATAAAAAATGGGGATGTGTTCATTCTGACCCGAGAGACCCCTACCCATCGGGAGACTATTTCACTCTAACTAGACCATGCCCTCCTGGCCCTTGTCTGAATTCTTTCCAAAACTCAGAGCAGGAGCTGCGCTGAGCAGCTCATGGAAGCTCTTCAGACTGACTGTCAGAGTCTGGAGGAGGCTGGGGACGGCATCAACTCCTGCATGGGGACCCTGGAGCTCAGAAAGTAAAAGGACTTGGCCAAGGTCTCCTGAAGCTTTCTGCACTCCAGGACCTGGGCGCACATTCCTGCAAAAACTGACACGGCCCCCAGCATATGGCTTGGCCCGTTGTAGGGGTTTGATAACGTTTCGTGATTGACTGGGAAAGGAAGCAGGGGAGGCCTGGGCCTGCAGAAGGGCCCCCTCAACAGGAGCTCTGACTCACACCCTGTTTGCCAGTGCGCAGCCCTCTCTGGTTTCCTGAATCTCTCTCTCTAATGGCAGATGTTTTAAAACAATGATCATGACAATGACACTGTAATCCCCTACTTTCCCTTTTGCATCATAGAATTTTTGCAAGTGTTTTTGCAGACTTGCTCTTAAGGGTAATTATATTTTTTGGACTAAGTATGTGCAGAAACTGGTTTTGGTGGTCCCATCACATAACGGCGGCCCCCAGGGCTGGGAATCTGTTAATAGGACGTGCGGGGAGGACAGGACGGAAAGCTGGGATCAGGAGTCAGACTAATTAGGGAGTGGCGTGGAGTTTGGGACGGCCTGACTGGGTGCGTGAGCAGTAATGTGAGGACGGGTGTGCGTCCAGGGGTGTATCAAAGGGCCTTTCTCCCGTCTTTTTTTTTTTTTTTAGAGGAATAGCGGGTACGGAGGGATTCCGTGTGTAGAAGCAGCAGGGGCACATCCGGGCTTCCTCCTGGAGGGCAAAGCCAGCGGCCAAGGCCTAGAAAAGGACAGGGGTTTCTGCGTGCGGAGACGGTCAGCACGAGGGATCTGGCACGGGTCTGGGGACCCTGCCTGGGGACGGCGGGGGTGGGGCTCCCCGGGGGCCGGGGCGGGGCGGCCGCAGCCGGCGGGGCTGGAGGCGAGGCGGGGCGGGGCGGGGCGAGGCGGGGCGGGGCGGGGCGGGGCGGGGCTCCGGGGCCGTCTCGCAGGCTGCGGCGGCCGCGGGAGAGGCGTCCACAGCGGCGGCGGCTGGGGCAGCGGCGGACCGGCGGCCGAGCAGGGCGGCGGCGGCTCGGGGTGAGCGGGGCGCGGGCCCGGCGGGGGCGCGGCGGGTAGCGCGGCCGGGGGCCTGCAGGGAAGCGGGCTCGGGAGGCGCCCGGCGAGCACTGCCATCCTTCCCCAGCTCCGGACGCAGCCTTCGGGGGAGGGCGGGAGGGAGAGCCGAGGACCCAGTCCCTTAGCCCTTCTCCGGCGATCGCCGTGCAGATGTCCGACTAGGCGCCCCACTGCTCCTTCTCCCGAGGACAGCCTCCTGCTTGTGTTCCAGGTCACCTCCCTCGCCCCTCAACCACTCAACCTCCTGCCCCAACCCCCAGCGCCAGGTATTTTCAGCTCCAAAGCCATTCTTCCAGAAGACCCCCGACCTCCACCTTCCCCATGCCTCCACCAGAGGCCCGGCTCCCCAGCACTCTCTACAGCCCCAGAGTCAGAGATGACCCCTGTCCCTAGGGCCTGCACACCTGGACTCTTCTGCTGCCACCTGCCAGGGACTCTTCTTAGCCAGCCAGCCAGCTGCTGTGCACCGCACCCAGGCCTCCTTGCCATCACTCTCCTCCATCTCAGAATCCCAGTCTGAAGAAAAGGACTTGACGGACCCTGAGCTTTGGGAACAATTTGACCCACTTCCCCAAAGGCTGA
The DNA here is from genome assembly GCF_026419965.1 of Kogia breviceps. NCBI lineage: Eukaryota > Metazoa > Chordata > Mammalia > Artiodactyla > Physeteridae > Kogia > Kogia breviceps. The sequence goes on from NC_081320.1 coordinate 91,573,522, forward strand.
TTCCAGGCCAGCCGGGCTATTTGGTGGAGACACCTGTCTTGCCTGCCAGCCGAAGGACCGACAGGTCTCTGGCAAAACGGGCCAGCGGGTCCCTGGGTCCTCCTCCAAGCTGCCCTGACTTGCTGACCGGTGCCCCCAGAGACCAGGACCAAAAGCTTTGTCATTTAAGACCTCCAAAGCTCTTTGCTGACCCCACCCCCAGTTCCCCCGAATTCCGCCCCTGCTGTGTGGGAGTGCAGGGTCCAGCATGGTGATGGGCCACCATCCTGGCCCTGGCCTCCCCTCCCATGCCCTTGTCTCCCGGCTGCCTGCTCCCCGGGGAACCCAGGGCAGAGTAGTGGAGCTGGGTTTCAGGGCCTCGGTCTCCCCTCCAGCCCTTTGGCCTTCCTTCCCTTCCCTGTTAGAAACTTTTCCCCTCTTTCGCTGGTCACCATCACTCTGGTTGGGCCTGGGCCATCTTCACAGCGCTGTGTCCCCAGGGCACAGAAAGCTGGGCTGGGACGTGTGCTGGGCCAGCGTGAGGAGGGTGGCTGCTAGCCAGGTCAGGCTGGGCGTCTGGGCCTGGCGGCCAGAGCTTTAGGGTGGGTCGTTGGCTTTCCCTGAGCCCCGAAGGGGGTCCGAGGGCTTGCTTTGCTGTGAAGAGAGGGGGCAGAGCAGGGGCTGTTTTTCCTGCCTGCTTCTGACTGTCTTGTGTTGCTATGGTGACAGTTTTGCCTCTCTTCCTTCTTCTGACTCTTCTGGGAGCTGGTTTTTATTGGTCTGTTGTTCTGTCTTTTATGGCTCTAATTTCTCCTTTCTATTTGCTCTGAAATAAACAGTCATAAACATGGGCGCTGGGCCCAGGCTGGGGGCTGGCAGAACTTCACCTCTTCCTGGCCCCAGGCTCCTGTGAGAGGAGAGTAGGGGAAAGAGGTGGGGACAGACCTGGCCACACTCCCTCCTGCCCCCAGCTCTGGGAGGGCGGCAGAGGCATCACGGTGTCAGGCACACAGTGGGTAGCACGCTGCCTCGGTGCTAATAATAGACCCAAGTGTGATGGAGAAGCCCGCTAATGTTATTTCCTTTCATCTTCAAGGCAGCTCTGTGGGGTAGGTAGGGGCCGTCCCCACTTTGCAGATGACAAAATTAAGCTCAGAGTGAGCTATTTCCCTCAGGTCACTCTTTAGCACATAGTCGGCACTGAGATTTTGTTGAATGCATGGAAAAGTGATGGAGCTGGCTCGAAAAAGCCCAGCTCGCTGCCTGGCCACCCCGAGGGCTTCCGGGTCCTGCTCCCAGAGGACCAACAGGGGCCCCTAAACCCATGTGCTGGGAGACTCATTAAAGGGTTTCCTCCCGTTTCCCCGCTGGACTCCCATGGAGGCCACTGCCAGAGAGCAGCCTGTCAGGTCCCTCACTCACCCTTGACCCCGCTGTTGGGGACTCAAGTTGGGAGGAGAGTCAAGTCACTTGTGACTTCCTGTTTTTGCTCAGCACCCAGAAGCGTTCACTTTGCTTTTACTCTCAGGGCTTAGATGCAACCGGGTGAGTCAGGGACACCGAGAGCCCAGGAGACCTTCCCAAGTCAGCCCTGGGCAAGGAGTTCCGAGCTGTCCGGCCCTGGGTCACCGACGGTCGGCTGTCAGTGGCTCTCTCCAGAGAAGCTGCCCCCCTTTTCCCTTTTATTTTTCCCTTCACTACACACTCTTTTCTCTCCCATCCCTTGCCTTTCTCCCTTCACATTGCCAGTGCTCTAGGCCTGTTAGTAATGAGCTGGAAAAGCACGGTGGTAGCATGAAAAAACCAGGGAATCAGCAGCCTCATTGTCAAATTCCAGCCCTGGGGCAGTCAGTTCACTCACGTGGGCCTCAGTTTCAACCTTTCAAATGGGGTTGATAGCATCTGTCCGAATGGTTACATTTGCTTGTTTTTGTAGGATGCAATGGAGTAGCTTACAGGGATTGCTTTACAAAGTTGAAAGCCTGAAGAGCCCACAATGTTCTCCTCCTGTCCGGGACATGTCAGTGTTAAAGAGACCCCAGACCACTGCCCAGAGATCAAGAACTGATTTAGGAATAATTCAGCTGTAAAATCTCAGGAGTAGAGGTATTCTCTACTTCCAGAGTTGATGCCGAATCAATCCATTTCTTTATTTATGCGCCTTCCATTAACTGAGCATCTACTCTGTACCAACTACACTTTGGGGAACTGGGGATTTAAAAAACATGAACACTATTCCTGTTTTCAAAGAATGTAGTCTGGGGGTCAAGACAGTCATGAAAAGAGATCCTTATGATACCATCGAAGAAGTGGTGTGATCGGGGAAAAGGCAGGGAGATGTGGAGCCCAGAGATGGTGACTTGACTAGACACCCACCCCTTTATGGTTGAATCAGGCAGCCTGTGCTTTGCGGCTGAAATCAGCTCTCTTAGCGCCGCCCACCTGGCAAGCCCTTGGTCAGGCCCTCGCAGCAATGGGTGATGACTCCCGAGCCCCTCACTCAGCTCTGTGAGCAGCGTCGGGAGAGAGGCATGTGGCAGGAGCCAGCCCTGCCTTCCTTGCCGAGTCTTTTTTTTTTTTTTTTTTTTTTAATTTATTGGCTGCGTCGGGTCTTCGTTGCTGCACACGGGCTTTCTCTAGTTGCAGCGAGCAGGGGCTGCTCTTCATTGCGGTGCGTGGGCTTCTCATTGCCGTGGCTTCTCTTGTTGTGGAGCACGGGCTCCAGGCGCGGGGGCTTCAGTAGTTGTGGCACGCGGGCTTAGTTGCTCCACAGCACGTGGGATCTTCCTGGACCAGAGCCTCATAGCCATGTCCCCTGCATTGGCAGGTGAGTTCCCATCCACTGCGCCACCAGGGAAGCCCCCTGGCTGAGTCTTCACTCGTCCACTCATAGTAGCCTCTGGCTTCTATTTCATCCTGGTCAAAATCCTTTTGCAAAGGCTACATGAATTACCTGACAAGGCAACATGGTGATTGGGAAGAAAGCAGACTTTGGGAACCAGCCATGAGCTCAAACTGTACGACTACTGTGTCCTAAGTGTGGGATCCTGAGGGAGTATCTAACCTCTCTGAGCCTCAGTTCTTGTACCTGTAAAATGGCAATGATGAGACTTGCCTTCTAGGAAGTGAATGATCTTATGTATTTATAGGGTCTGGCGTGGTGGCCACCTCACACTTGCTGTTATTGAGTTATACTGATTAGAAAAGACTTCTCAGTTACTGGGCCTCTGGGTCCTCTTAGAACCATGGTGGGGAGCTCTTTGGACTAATTCTGGCCTTCAGAGATCCATTCATTATCTGGGAAGGTTAAAAATTGCCCAGCTCAGGTTCTAAGCACTGCTGGTTAATCTTTGAGTTTTATCTCTCACCAGATAAACAATGTTCTACAACATGGGGATACTGCAAATCAGCAACACTTTGATTTCCTCAAAGGGGAAGAAATTTGAAATGGCAACAAACGCCCTGAGTTTCAAAAACATGTTACTCTGAGAATAATTTGATGTAGTCCCACTTGCTTATTTTTGCTTTTGTTTCCTTTGCTTTTGGTGTCAAATCCAAAAAAATCATTGCCAAGACCAACATCAAGGAGATTACCACCTATGTTTTCTTCTAGAAGTTTTATGGTTTTAGGTCTTGCATTCAATCTATTTTTTGAGTTACTTTTCGTTTATGGTGTAAGATAGCGGCCCAGTTTGGTTCTTTTGCACATGGCTGTCGTTTTCCCAACACCATTCATTGAAGAGGCTGACCTTTCCCCATTGCATGTTCTGGCTTCTCTGTCAGACGATACTTTAAAATGAATACTTCACATTTTTTATCCTGGGCATGTTTAGCTTCCTGTTATTTTTTTAAAGTTACCCTATCTATGGATAGACATTTTCTCAAATCATCACTGCCAACTCTGTGACATTAGTATTATCATGCCCTTTTGACAGTAAAGGAAACTGGGAAAGGTCCCTTGCACAGAGTCCGGCAGCTAGTAGGTGGCAGGGCCAGAATATAAAACTGGGCCCGACTTGCTCTTCGTGCGAGCGTACACAGCCTTGTCATCTCCTTGGCTGGCATGTCAGTGACTTAAAATAATTGTGTTTGGAGTATGCAAGCAGATTTTAGCGGGGGTGGAACCGGTCAGGGCCGTAACTCGGACCCATAGTAAATATTTAGAGACTTTATTAGGGTTTTGTTCTCAGCACAGCATGGACGGAGCTTTGGGCAGTTGGCTGAGGCTTCATTCCTAGAAGTGGTGAAGAGAAGAGGAGTTTGGCATGTCCGAGTTCAGAAAAAATGTTTGGTGATGCTCAAAGTAGCTTCCTTTGCCCAAGAATGGGTTGCTAGTTTGTCACTGAAATAAATTCAATTGATTTTAGAACTGAACGTAGGAACGGAAAGCGTGACAGGTGCATCCCAGGGATCCAGGAACAGAAGCAAGAAGGTCAGAAAATGTGGGTCAGTGGCCCTACAGCCCTACAGATGCAGGGGGGGGGTTGGAATTCCATCTGTCAGTGTAAGTCACGTCTAGGAAGATGGAGGTAGAAAAGCGATCACAGAATGGCTCACTTCTAGCCTTTCCTGGGTAATTTAGAAGCCGAGTTTCCCTGGTCTGAGAACCGCATTGTCCTGAAAACGGTGCCATGTTTGCCAGCAGCATGCTTACCTGGTCCAGCTTAGCTCTGCAGACAGATCCGTTTCTATTTGCAATTATCTCAGGGCCTGAGTCTGGTGTCTGCTTATTTAATGACTTCACTTTCTAATAAAAATTCTGTATGGCATAGATAATTAAATCTTTAAAATGAAACTGGGGCTGTGGGGATATATGTATACCTATAGCTGATTCACTTTGTGATACAGCAGAAACTAACACACCATTGTAAAGCAATTATACTCCAATAAAGATGTTAAAAAGAAAAAAAATGAAACTGGGGAAATGGGATACCCCCAAAGAGTTGAATTGCAGTTTTATGATGGATCAAGCATAAAAATGAGATCATGCACTCATTTGCTTAGCAAATGTGTACGGGACAGGCTCTTGCCTTGTGCTGAGCTAGATGGAACACAGTGATCGAGATGGCTTTGTCCCTGGCCTCAGGCAGCTCTCACTCCAGGCAGGAAACACACACCGAAAATGGAGCTTGGAGAGTGTCAGAGAGAGTGTGGAGGGCGGGGAGGAAGTGGCGAAGTCATTGTTTCACCTCTTACTGGCAACACAGCCCCCTCCCTCCCCACGGGTGCTGTCTGTGGTGCACCTGAATCGCACCTGACACGTTGCAGGGAGAGCAAGCCTGAAAGAGAAAAGTACAGGCCTGGACAGCGAACAGCCTGACTCTGCTCTCAGCACCGTCCTCGCTGCCCGCGTGGAGGAGGAGCAGGCACGGTAGTACCCCCAGCGCCGCGGTTTCAGGCACCCACGGTCAGCTTCGGTCTGAAAATATTAAGTGGAAAATTCCAAAAATACACAACTCATCAGTTTTAAATTGTGCACCGTTCTGAGGAGCGTGATGAAATCGAGCACCTTCCCGCTCTGTGCCCCCTGGGATAAGAATCATCCCTTTGTCCAGCGTATCCCTCCTGTTGGTCACTTAGTACCCATCTTGGTTATCAGATAGAATGTGGTGGTATCACATTGCTTGGGTTCAAGGAACCCTTATTTTACTTAATAATGGGCAAGAGTAGTGATGCTGGCAATTCTCGGATGTGCCGAAGAGAAGCAGTAAAGTGCTTCCTTTCAGTGAAAAGGTGAAAATTCTCAACTTAATAAAGAAAGAAAAAAAATCTTTGCTGAGGTTGGTAAGATCTAGAGTAAGAAATTCATGCTATTCCACGGCTCACGGGCCCAGACGCTCCGTGGCACGTGGGATCTTCCCGGACCGGGGCACGAACCCGCGTCCCCCGCATCGGCAGGCGGACTCTCAACCACTGCGCCACCAGGGAAGCCCCGTGCTAATTTTGCTGTCACACCTCATAGGGCAAAAGTGACGGCTACAGAAGGAGTGTTTAGTTAAGATGGAAAAGGCATTAAATTTATACAGTAAGATACTTTGAGAGCGAGGCTACATTTACATAACTTTTGTTACAGCATATTGTTATAATGGGTCTATCTTTTATTAGTTACCGGTGTTATCTCTGACTGTGCCTAATTTATAAATTAAACTTCCTCATAGGCATGTGTGTATAGGAAAAACCATAGTATATGTAAGGTTCAGTACTATTTGTAGTTTCCACTGGCGGTCTTGGAACATATTCCCTGAGGATAAGAGGAGACCACTGTACTTCACTTTCACAGTAGGGAATACGGGAAGGTTGGATTTGGTGACTTAGAAGGATGCTTCCAACACCTAGCCGATGATTCTCATAAACCCTTGGGCTTCTGTCCCAAAGTGACAGGTGAAGAAGCAAAACCTGGCAGCCTTAGTCAGCAAGGTTTCAGAGACAGAGCTGGGATGGGGAGAGCCAAGGGTGTTTTCAAGAAACACAGAAACCTTGCGCCCCCTTGTAGAAAGGGAGCCAAGTCTGATTGAGCAAACAAATAAATAGTTGAAAGTCAAGGCTATTGACAAAAGGGAGAGCCAGGAGGGATGCAGGAGCTCCGCAGCAGTGGGAAGGACGGTCGCTGGCTGAATCCCATGTTCCAGGGTCTCCACCGCCTGGGATGTGGAGGGTTGACCTCAGAGATGCTTTGGTCACTGCAGAATGCCCTTCTGTTTTAAGTTAATGTCTGTTTTAAAAAATCATTTCGTTTGATGATTTCTGGGTTTTTGAATAAATTAAAATGCATAATCGTTTTAGGACCGTGAGGAACAGTGCCACACACACAACTATCTCAACACACTGTCAAGCTCTCTCATTCCCAGTGGCATCCAAGCTCAGGCTCTACCAGTAGCAACGGTGAGGCCGGATGGCTGGCACCTGGAGTAGAGAGACAGGAAACCCACTCGAAGCAGCCTGGGCTTTCGCAAGTTATGCCACCATCTCTTTGAGGCTTGTGTTTCCTTGTGTACAATGTGGGTGGCAGCAAAATCTTCTGAATAATGAGCATTTAATATCCACTTTTAGCAATCCCCTAAAGAGCTTTAGAAACAGATATCCCCATTCTGTGGATGGGGAAACTGAGGTCCAGTAGTGTTAAGAAACTTGCATGATGTCACATCATTAGGAAGGTTGCACAGCTGGCACCTGAAACCATGTCTGTGTGCTTTCAAAGTGTGGTCTCTCCTTACCACGCACCCTAGGAAAGAGAGGATGCCAACTCTTTGAGATCCAGAGAGGTGAAATGTGCACCTAGAAGTTCCGTGAGAACATCCCAGGGCTGCAGGGTGAGTGTGCATCTGAAGCCCACAGGCCTGGGTGGAATCCTGGCTTTTCCCTTGGGCAGATGTCTTAGGCTTACTGAGTCTTCTAATTTTTGAACTGAAGGTAATAATATTTGTGGCCCAGGAATATTGCAAAGAATACAGGCATACCTCGTTTTACCGCACTTCCCAGATATTGCGTTGTTTTACAAATTGAAAGTTTGTGGCAAGTCTCAGTCGATCAAGTCTGAGCCATTTTTCCAACAGAATTTGCTCGCTTCATGTCTCCGTGTCACATTTTGGTAATTCTGGCAATATTTCAAGCTTTTTCATTTTTTTATTATATTTGTTTTGGTCATCTGTGATCAATGATCTTTTTTTTTTTTTTTTTTTTTTGCGGTACGCGGGCCTCTCACTGTTGTGCCCTCTCCCATTGCGGAGCACAGGCTCCGGACGCGCAGACTCAGTGGCCATGGCTCACGGGCCCAGCCGCTCTGTGGCACGTGGGATCTTCCCGGACCGGGGCACGAACCCGTGTCCCCCGCATCGGCAGGCGGACTCTCAACCACTGCGCCACCAGGGAAGCCCTGATCAATGATCTAACTGACTGAAGGCTCAGATGATGGTTAGCATTTTTTAGCAATAAAATTCAAATTTAAAAAATTAAGGTATGTACATTTTTAGACACAGTGCTCTTGCACACTTAATAGTGTACAGTTTAGTGTAAACATAACTTTAATATGCACTGGGAAACCAATTCATGTGACTCACTTTATTGCGGTGATCTGAAACCAAACCCACATTATCTCCGAGGTGTGCCTGTAAATGAATTAAACATTGTCAGTCTCCCTTTTTGCCTGATTTTTTAAGAAAATGTGTTTGAAAAGTTCTCTATCTACTTCCTTGAGGCTCCTTTTTATTTGTTGTTTTAAGTTGGAAACAACAGGGAACTTCTTTCTCTGACAGAGGCATTCTGGAAATGCCCCGACAAAGCCCCCCAAATCCACTCTTCTGGACCTATACCATAAGCCTTCATTTTAAACTTGAAATGAACCTGGCTGTGTTGCTTACTGGAGTGTAATAAGGATAAGAATTCCACTCGGCATCCAGCATTGCACCTACTGTATGATCAGTCTCCCATCCTGTCTTTCCTATATTTTGTAAATGCACGTGTATGTTTTTTTCCCCCTGAACTGTTGAGGTTTGAAATCTGCACCCTTGAGTACCTTCAGAAGTAGTCAGTGGAGCCGTGAGCTGTTTTCTGACATTCCCTTATTTGCAAGTGCAAAATCCAAAATGCTCTGAAAATGCAGTTTTTTTCTTTTTTTTCCATAACTCATTTGGAGGCAAAAGCTGGCCTGATGGTACATGAGACTATTTTTAGCTTTTATTTATCCCATTCAGGTTGAACAAGTTTTTCATCAGAAGGATGAGTGCTCCAGACCCTGCTGGGGGTACATAGAACATGCTATCTGTACTATATTGCCTTTCTAAAATCTGAAAAATTCTGAATTTGGAAGCACATCTGAGCAAGGAGTTTCAAAGAAGCATTTGTGACTCTCCCTTTCTAAAAGCCCAAAGGAGCTCACAGCACCCCTGGGATTGGGGCGTTGGGGAGGCACCAGAGGGACCCCCCCAATGTCTACCTGATACCAAATGCTGTGGTGACATGCTTCATCGTGTACTCATCAGAAGCCTTCATGGCCAGTTTTCTATTGCCTCAATTTAAATAATAGGAAATAAATTAAATGAGCAGGCTTGGCACAAAAACAAAACAAAAACAACAATAACAAATCCTTTTAAAAGCATGGGTTCCCAAGTTTCATTGGGACAAAGTATTTTTTTAAAAATTCCATAGAACTAAAAATAAGCTGGGAATTTTTGATCTAGCGTGGTTTATAATCCAGTTTCACAACTGGCCTTTGGGGGGAAGGTAGAAGGGAATTTTTAAATCCTACTCATCATTTTAGCCTTGTGAGGAGGAAGCAGGGCTTGGAGAGCCAGCATGAGGAAGCAAAAAGGCCCGAGTAGGAGTGAGAAGGTCTTGGTTCTTATCTTGGGTCTGTTCTTGACTTGTTGAGTGATTTGGGCATGTTGCCTCCCTCTCTGGGCTCTAGGAACTCCGTTTTGAAGTCGTTTAATTCTTTCTCTCTCTCTGTGTCTCTGAGAGTCTAGGAGTAGAGGCTGGGGTCCCCAAAGCGAGTGAGAAGCACTGAGCTGCCCCCCTGGCTGCATTCTCACAGCTTCCATCCATCTGGCCTCCAGCCAGACTGGAGGGAGGTGAACAGCTTCCACGTGCAGGTCTTTCCTTTCTCCTGCTCTCACAGCACGACCCTCTGACACTGTAGGCTGGTTTGTGTGGGATTCACTTTGGCCCCAGCACCTCCCCTGATGCCCGGGGGGGGCTCACGGGATGTTTAACCAAGCACTGCAGGTGATGTCCAGCGCCAAGGGCTGCACTGGGGCTGTGGTCAAGGCCATGCTAGGCACTGCTGAGGGGGTGTTGGGAAGGAGAGTGGGAGTTCCCAGTTGTAGAGCACAGGACCAGTGCAAGTGCTGCCCAAGGAGACGGAATAGGTCCCCGCCATGGCCTGTGTGGGCGAGCGCTTGGCATGTAGCGCATTTAGGTAAAGGGCGTTGGGGACCCACCTACCTCCCTCTCATTCTTTCCCTTCCTCCCTTCCTTCCTTCATTCCTTCCTTCGTTCCTCCCTCCCTCCCCCCCCCTCTTTCTTTCTTTCTCTTTGGAATTTACTCTTAACGTATCATAATTCTGACTTGTGCCGGGTTGGAAGGTTCTGGAGAATCTAACAAGGTTCAAAAAAAGTTGGTGATTCTGTCTCTCTCAGAGCCCCTGCCCTGCCCACCCAGGAGATGCTTACTTAGCAGTAACCCACAATAGGAACCAGGCGCCTGACCTTGGCCGGGGGTTTCCACGGTGGAGAAGTGATCTTGACTTTTAGGATCCTGAAGTCCTTCAGTTCGCACCACTGTGGGATCCACCGGGCAGCTGTGAATCTGGTTGACACCAGGGCACACTGAGAGGAGGGCACCTGTGGGGGTGGCTGGTCCTTATAAATTAGTGAGGCCTGGACTCCCGCGTGTGAGCGTGTGAGTGTATGCCTGCCGTGTGGGTGCGTGGGCATGCTCGGTGCGTCGGTGAGTGCACGACGCGTGGGGTGTGTGTGTGCGTGGGAGCAGGTGTGAGTGCGTGGATTCAGGGCCCCTTTCAGATCCTGGGAGGCTCTACCAAGGCCCGGGTCTGGCATTGTCTGGTCGAGGCCCCCCGCAGCCCCACCCCCGGCCTTTGTGTAGCTCCAAGTGGAACTGACCACCTAGCGGCTCCCGCGGGGCTGAAGGACCTTTAATCTTTCAGAGACCAGTGACCACTGACAAAGGCAATTCGGAGGTTAATTGGCAGGAAACAACTAAATTATGTTTTCTTAGGGAGAAATATCTAATCCTTCTGCTTTGGAAACCCAGAACCCTGTCAAAGCTGATTTTATACATATCTGAAAAGACACAAGTCATTTGAGCATAAGACTTTAAAAGTAAAGATAAACAAGAGAAAAGCCTAATATGGGTTTTAAAAAATAAAGGACTAGGGATACGGTCAGTTTCATTTGACAACCGGGTGGGGGAAGGTAGGAGAGGATTATGAAAGTGAAAAGGAATGGAAGGAGAAAGAGAAACACGGAAGAGAAACCGTTTGAGCTGCCTTCGCCCTGTGACAGGCGCTGGGCCAGTCTCCTCGTCTGGACTCTTCCAGGCCAAACCCAGGCCGAGCTTAGCAGAGTCGAGAGGCTGGAGGAGAGGGAGGAGGACGGATAGATGAAGAAGGCGGTTGAGGATCCTGGCACAGTTTGCTTGCTAAGCTCGCGAGGATCAAGGAGACCTCTCGGGCTGGTGGACAGCACCCTGTCCAGGGAGTCCCCTGGGAGCTGAGGTCTCTCACTGACCCACCTAACCTCCTGTAATCCTGTCTCTCCCCGGGCCGCCTCAGTTTCTTGGCCTGCGGTTGCTGTGGCCGAGAACTCTCTTGTCTGTGTGTGCAAATCGGGGGCTTTCCTCCCACGTGACTGGGGGCAAGTGTGCGAGTTCCTGCTGGTGGAGATGAAATGCTCTGTGCAAGGCCCCTTTCACGCTGTCCACTCAGTAACCTGCTAGTAAGGCTGTGGGTTGTGTAGATATATCTGTTCCACCTCGAATTCAGGAAATGATTTGAGTAGCTCCTATCGGCTAAAATAGCAACAGTGGGCTCGCAATTTCGTAGTATATGCGCTTGAGTTATTTTTTTCTACGTAGTTATTCACAGGTTACCCAATACCAACATGGCCCCTAATTTTTCAACGTGTACCACGTTTTCAGTTGTGTTTATGATGATGAATTGTGATCTTCAGCGTGCCTTTAATACCTATCAATTCTCTTTTGCTAGGCTGTGTGTATACATCTCTCACCCTACAGACAACCTGGCAAGGTAGATGTATTCCTTTCTCTTTTGCAGATAAAGACTGAAGCTAAGAGAGTTTTAAAAACTTGCTTTAAGGACATAGGATTGAAAATGGGGCACCAGGACTTTGAGTCAAGTCTGTGTGGCTCTCAAAGCCCTACACTTTCCCACCACATAGTTCACACTGCTTCCAGACCACAGTTTTATTTTTTTTAGGAAAATCAAATCTTTTTTTTTTTTTTTCCTGCCATGATTCTACTTAAGCCTCAGAAAATGCAATCATAGCTGGAGTTCTTTGCCTCCTTCCAGAGTGGAGTCTTATGGTTCTCCCTCCCATAATGTAAACTTCTTGCAAATGATATATTCCACGTAACAAACTTTTGCCATGCACTCCTGAAGTGCCACACAGTGTTCTAGAAACTTCCATGTGTCATTGAATGGGAGATGTTGTGGACTTTATTTTATAGAGGTCAACACTAAGTCTCAGAGAGATGTAATTTGTTTACCTGAAGACAGACAGCACATGGAAAGTTGCGGCTTGCTTTGTGAATTAACAATTCAGAGCATGGTTCTTTCGGGGGCTTGGGATTTTGCCTTCGGCTGAGGACAGAAGCACCCCTTGTTGAGTCATGAAATGGAGTCCAACTGACCCACCCAGCTCTCAGCCTCATTGTCTCTGTCTGCTGCGGTCAGAACCCGATCTGGTGGTTGTGGAGAAAGGCATGGTTCCTCTTGTCTTTTCCCATCTTGCATCAGCCTGTGCCATCCTTGGCTTATTTGAGCGGGCCCCAACTCCTCTTCTAGTTCCATGGCTCATCGCAGACTTCCCAATGTTATGCATTAGCTTCATATTACAGAGGAGACCGCAGTAATGTGAGTTACCCAGGATCACACACGAGCTATGTGTGCTCTTTCCAAGAGGCTCTCTCCTTACCCAGACAGATTCTCTGAGATTTACTTCTGGTGTTACATTCTCCTGCAAACCTCCCGCAACTCACCATCAGATTCATCCATCCGTCCATCATCCAGCCACTCATTCAACGCATATTTATTGAGCACCCACCATGAGTCAGGCATTTCTCTGGGTCAGGATCTGGAGAGTCGGCAGTGAAGCAAACAGACAAACCCCCTGCCCCCATGGAGTTTATAATCTATCAGGGAAGGATGGACCGTAGGCATATAAGCAAGTAAAATGGGGATGATGTTAGACAGTCACATGTCGATGAAGGAAGATGAAGCAGAGATGGGTGTACGGAGTGAGGGGTGTGGGGTCGGAGTCTGCGGGGAAAGAGTTGCTGTTTTAGGTTGGGCGGTCAGGGAGGCCCTCAGAGAGAATGACAATGCGGGCAAGGCCTGCAGGGAGTGAGAGCGTGAACCACACAGCTCGCTGGGGGAAACGTGTTCCAGGCGGAGAGTCGGCAAGTGCAAAACCTCAAAACCTGGCCCGGGGAGGGAGCAGCGTGGAGGCCAGGGCTGTGGTTGAGTGGACAGGTGGCGGGTGGGGAGGGCGGGGACGCAGCCAAGGGCTGGCCAGTGACTTCAGTGCCCTCCGGCTGCTCCTTCCGACTGAGAACCTTCGCTGTATGTCCGCAGCCTCCTTTTCCGCTGGTCTGTCCTCACACTGGCCTGTGCACCCTGGAGGGAAGGCCTCCCATACCCTTAGTTTTCGCATCCCCGGCACCTCGCGCCAGGCCTGGAGTAGCGGGAGAGTGCAGCATTTATGCTAACTCTGCTCCTTTGTTGTTGTTGTTTTTTTCCAGTTTAAAACTTTTTTTATTGAAGTATAGTTGATTTGCAATGTTACGTTATTTTCTGCTGTACAGCAAAGTGATTCAATTATACATATATATATATATATATATATATATACATTCCTTTTTTAATATATTCTTTTCCGTTTTCTTTTTTTTTTTTTTTAAGCCAGGAATGTTAATGAAAGTTTCTTTGCGACTCTTTCGATAACACGGGGAGTTGGAAGGCGTGCCACTTCTAAACTCCAATTAGCAAGTTCCCTTTTGGGCAACCTTCAAAGGGTTGCTAGGGAAAGAATGAGGGGCCAGGAAAAAGCTGGAAGTGGCAGCTGTGGCGAGGAGGGTGTTAACTGGAGTCAGGAGGAAGAGGGCTTCACCAGAAAGCCCAGGATCAGGGGGGCCGCCGGGATCCCTGCTGGGGATCAGTGTTTACAAAGAGCAGCCACAGGCTGGAAGCAAGGAGCTCTTGGGAAACCCTCAGTGTGTCGGGAGTCCAGCCAGGACTTTCCACTCACCACTTTGCTGACTCAGGGGGACCTGGAAGGCCTTGTCTCTGGAGACCTTTCAGGAAAGAAAAGAGCATTCTCCCTGGTGGGGAGTTTCCCTCGCAGAGCTGAATACCGGTCTCAGAGGACTGGGCTTCTTCGGAGGCAGGGAAAGAACCTAGGAAATGCAGACCAGCTAAAGCGGGGCGAGAAGAGGGCTGAGCGGACACATTTGACCTCCCGCGTGACTCGTCGAGGTCAGGGACCTCCTCTGGCTGTCAGCTCCCACCTTCATATCTGCTCCCAATCCAAATCCTGCATCCTCAGGACAAACGGAGGCTCACCCCTTCTGTCCCAGCTCGGAGCGGTTGGTCCAAGTAGCTCAGTAGGCTCGGAGCCCTGGGGGAAGGGGTAGCAATTAGTGGATACTGAGGCTGGAAAGCGTTCTGAAGTCCTCGGGAAGCCATTAGGGCGTGGCAACAAGGCAGCGCTGAAACTGGGTTCCCGGCTAGAGGTATGTGTGTGTCAAAGTGTGTGTGACATAGTTATAAAATGATGGCGTGTCCATTAAGGAGAGATGGGCAGGGAAGCGATTCCTTTTCCACTGGTGTGTCAGGTGATGGGTCAGTTTAAAAATTAAAAAAGGAAAAAGCAAAGATTTGTCTTGCCATCATTCAACAACTCTTTTGACGATGGGCTGTGTACGGGCACCAAGCTGGGTGCTTGTATAGACACAGCAGATCAACACAGCCCTTATGAGAAACCATCCTTCAAAGCACATGGGATAAGATCCCTTGAATGGGGCTTCCCTGGTGGCGCAGTGGTTGAGAATCCGCCTGCCGATGCAGGGGACATGGGTTCGTGCCCCGGTTCGGGAAGATCCCACGTGCCGCGGAGCGGCTGGGCCCGTGAGCCATGGCCGCTGCGCCTGCACGTCCGGAGCCTGTGCTCCGCGACGGGAGAGGCCACGACAGTGAGAGGCCCGTGTACTACCAAAAAAAAAAAAAAGATCCCTTGAATGACCTGGCTGCAAATGCATGTTGCAAAGATTTAAAGGCAGGGAAATAAAAAGTCACAGTATCTGACTTTTTAAAGGATGGAGAGTTACTTCTGTACCTGCCAATGATCTGTGTAAAGCGAGTGACAGTCTTTCTGGGCCTTCATCTCCTCACCCACCAATGGACTTGATCTTCAGCCCTCCCTCCCAGGGATATTAGGACATAACAAGCTTTGCCAACAAGTAAAAAGCTCTGTGCGAGTTGCAAGGTGTTACTCACATGGCCGTGAGGGACCTCTGTTAGCAATGTGGTGCCCGTGAGAGGTTTGGATAAAGTCTAACATTCATTCACAACTTAATTTTTCTAAACTTTGCTTCTCCTGGTATGTCTCTGACTGCCTGCTTGGGCTTTCATCCAGCTTTCAGAATTGCTTTTCCTGATTTTTTTATTAGTGTCTGGTTTCTGCAGCTCAGTGCAATGCTTTAAAAATGTACACATGCATGTGTTTACCTAAACACTATGGGGCCGATTGTTTTTTGGGCTGATATCACACTAATGGAAGAAAAAGGCCAGGATAGTTGCTCAGGATGTGAAAGGCCTTGGGTGCTGTATAAAAACAGCATCTGTGGGTAAAATAGGAGGAGGGTGTCAGAAGTTGGCCTTGCATGGGTCAGGGTAGGAAACCAGCAGTGTGAATTACCATGAAAAAGCACACAGGGTGCCAGCTCTGTCAGGACCCCCCCCCCCCCCCCGCCACAAAAAATAGCTGTTGAAAATTGAGCTTTCTCGTGAAAAGATCAGCTGCTGAAGAATGTAGAATGCTTTCCTTATATGTCAACAAGCTGGGACAGAGCTTTGAGCCAGCCTGAAATGTGTCCAAATAAATGATTAAGGTGACTCACTCATTCGCATTGAAAGGAGCTTTTTAAAAAAGTGAAAGTAAGAGGGAAAGAAGGGAATAAAGCAGAGGCAAAGAACAATAGGATTTGAATTTAAAACAATAGGAGCAAGAAAATCGAATTAGTCACTTATGTCAGATCCTGTGAGCCTCTGTCCTGAAGGAATACCTCCCCATAAAGGTTTTAAGGTCAGGGTCTCTTTACGTTTGAATTTCCTGGTGAAATAACACACCAGTCCTTGGGCAGGTCCCAGGCCTGTGGTGGGCATTCTGGGGATATTTGTCACGTAGCCGCTGCAGAGCTACACTGTCCAGCTCAGGAAGCCTTCCTACAGCCAGGGAACAGCCTCTCAGCCACCGGCAGAAGGTCTGAGGCTAGGAGCCCTGTCAGTTCAATGGAGATGGAAGCCTGGTTCTTCAGTTCTGCATTTATTTTATATAAGTGTCTCAAGTACTTTGGCTACATCATCCCTGATACCAGGAACTGACCCAGAGACCAATGAAATCTTTATGATTGGCTAGTGTTTGAATTGATCTGTAGTTTGCAAAAAAAAGAGAGAGATTTTTTACACTAAAGATGAGCCAGTCTTGTTTGTAATTATAATCAGCTATGATAAAGTATATAGTTTTGTTTCCATGGCTTCATCTCTTTGCTGTTTGATTCTCGGCCATCACTTAACTGCTCTTAGGTCTTTGGGACCTTAGTCATGGAACGGATGTGATTCCTTCTTTGTTGACCTCAACATAATATCTGTGAATATGAAATGACTTAATATGGCATCAGGTGGTGTATTAGTCCGTTTTGCCACAGTAAGAAATAACCCCCAAATTTCAGTGGTTGGTCACATGTCAGAGAAGAGAGTGACCAAGGTGGCAGGAACTTGAGATGCTTCTTGAAACTTCTGCTTTATTCTACTCACATTCCATTTGCTAAACAGGACCAATGGCCAAGTCCTATATCAATTGTGACTGCCTGCCATGGGAGGGGAGGAGGTACGTACAAGTCACATGGCAGCCAGAAAGGCTGTATATTCTTGTTACAACCCATACACTGTAAACCTGTTAAACAGGATGTGAATGTTACGTTCTTAGTAAAATAATATTTGATGGCCTAGTAGGAACTGAGCTCATATCTCATGTTGATATTTAAATCAACTAGACTACACTGCACCAGCCAATATTCAATTACATTCGAATGTAGCTTCTCCAGGATGGAAGAAATTTGGGGTCATTTACCTATGCTAGGGGTAAAACCTAGCTGTGTACCTGCCAAATCGTAGGTATTGGATCCATACTAGCTGTTCTGAATAACTCCATGAGGTCACAGCTGCTCCAGTACTCTGGGAGCCCAAGAGTCAAATAGAATTAAGGTTTCCAGTCTATTTAAGATGAGAACATTTGGCAAAGCATGTAGTTTAACTGTATGCTAGATAAACAGGTTTATCAATTTAGTGCTTAAATTCAAATATAATCACATTTCTGAAGCCTTTTTGCCCCTCACACTGGAACTCATATCACGACATCAAAGAACTCTCAGGGTGCAAATGTAACTCAAGGTCCCCAGTATTGTTGATGATCACTGTCCTTGTGAGGGACAGTAATAACCGCACTTTTGACTGTTGTCGTGTCTCTCTTTGGAGCTTTCCAAAACATGAATTTTGTTGTTGTTATTGTACCTTCCCCGTCTTGCTGGTAGTCAATGGTAGTCTCTTAAATTTAAAGAAACAAAAACCAAGGCACGAAGATTTGAAGGCAGGGCCAAAGGCCAAGCAGGAGGTGTGGACCACCACTCCTCCCCTCTGCAGCTGTGTGACCTTGAGCTAGTTACTCAGCCTCTCTGTGCCTTGTTGTTCACATCTACAAAATTCGGATGGTAATAACTCCATCTTCCTCCTGGAGGTGCTGTGACAATTTAATGGGGTGATGCCTGTGGAGTGTTCAGGGCCACGCTTGGCACATAGTGGGTGCTCGGGATCCGTTTCCGTTTTTAGCTCTGGAGGGAGAGTGGCATGCAAAGAACAGCCATCTGCTCCTCGGGCACCGTTCTCCGTGTCGCTGGTCTTTGAGAAGGGAGAGCACAGGTAGCGGGGAGGCCTTGGATTGAGGCCGGGATGTGGGACTCCAGGGACGGTGAGAAGGAAGGGACATGGCTGCGCTCCTGTCCTGACATGGCGCAGGGAGTAGAAGTGTCTTCAGGGCCCTCGCCCCTGCTGTACCTGAGCCTGGCTGGTCAGGGGCCCGCTGGGCCTCCTGGTGGGCAGGACTTCTCATCAGTTCCAGTCAGGGGCCCCAGCCTGCTGCGGTGGTGACTCAGGCAGGAACTTCTCAAAGCAGTGCTCACTGGAGGCACAAG
The DNA here is from genome assembly GCF_026419965.1 of Kogia breviceps. Lineage (NCBI taxonomy): Eukaryota > Metazoa > Chordata > Mammalia > Artiodactyla > Physeteridae > Kogia > Kogia breviceps. The sequence goes on from NC_081320.1 coordinate 91,591,721, forward strand.
GGACATTCATAGGGACGTTTGTCCGGGCCCCCGATCGTGTCTCGCTGACGCCGTGCCGGGCCAGCCTGTCAAAGGCATGGGGCCTCTATGCGTGAAATGCAGCTCAAGAAACACACTGCAAGCCAATCGCAGGCAAGAGGGGACCTACCGGACCCCAGGGGGCGGTTAAAACATAGGTGAGGGCCACACACAGC